>NC_136433.1:371323190-372603190 GCF_052849685.1 Lactuca virosa | reverse complement strand
ATACCACTTAAGGGTTTTAGTATACTACACCATCCTATGGTGCACATACAACCCTAAAAGCTTTGGATCTATGTTTTCTCTAATTATACATGCAATATTGTTTCCAAAAGCTTTAAGCCTACAACTAGCATACAGAATAATCTAATCAACATAAAAGGGAGTTGTAGAGTTACCTCTTGTTGTAGCTTGTAGAACTTCTTGAGTTTGGCCTTTAAGAACTTAGTGCCCCAAGTGTTGCACCTCAAATGGAATCACAACACACCTTTGGATAAAAGATGACTTTTGAGAGAGTATCTTGTACACCAAAATCGGCTCATGTAACTCCAAGTATCTAGTATGCCATTTTGGATCATAATGGACTTCTTATATAGTGTGGCATGATTAGGGTTACACCATGTAAACCCTAATGGGCATGACTTTCCATATTCCTTAGGTTCCATGGGTTTAAACCTCCATGGATCATCCATGGGTTGTCACATGGGTTTAGCCCAACCTAAGGAATTATGGATCATTGGCCCACACCATAAGAATGAATGATTTACCAAATCAACCCCTTTTATTTAATTAGTCTCTTTTGATCACAAAATTAATTCCAAAGTAATTCTTGATCAATACTAATTAAATAATATGATTTCATATTAGTATATTAGAACTTATAATATATTAATAAATCATAAATAACCTCTTCTCAAAAGTCCATCCTATCAAATTGTCCTGGTGATATGCAACCCAAATGGACCATTCTACTCTCGGGTCAAGTACATACCAATTATAGTTATGGGTTTAGAAACCTAATCCAACAAAAACATCCCGAAATTCCTGTAGAACTGGCACACTGCCCACATCTACCGTGGTCTCAAACCTCGTATCCGAGATATAGGCCTGAAATCCCGTACATCCCTGCTGCAGAAATCTCCTTGCCCTCGCAGACGAACATAGGATTGGTCCCTGCGAGGCCCTCTCACCATGTATCACTAGTTCTCCCCCACTTGGGGTTCAAACCCTCACTAACTAGCGCTCATAGTCGATTTTGGCCCCATTGGCCCCCAACCAATCCATCCCGACAATCACCTTCAACCCTCGCAATGGTATCGGGAATAAATCCACACGAAATCTCTCTCCCAACACATTCAGGACACAGTCCGGATACACCCTCGCAGCACTCACAGTGCGGTCATCCACTATCTCTACCTCGAGCGGGGAATTCAAAGTTCCCTGCGCCTCCCAGAACTTCTTGCTAAGCGCAAGAGACACGAACGATCGGGTAGCACCCGAATCAAACAACACATGGGCCGACATACCATTGACCAAAAAGGTCCCTATACGAGCACAATGTACACATAAGCAGTGCAAATAAACATAGAGTATGGAAGAATAAACACGTACCAGCCACCACGTCTGGCGCTGCCCGAGCCTCCTTGGTAGTCAGCTCAAATGCACGGCTCTTCACTGCTGGAGCATCCGCCTTGGCTGGGCGACCATCAGTAATCCTCATCGTGGTGGGCGCAGGAGCCGTCACTGCTCCTCCCCCTCCCTGCAACTTCGGACAATCAGCCGGCTTGTGGCCGGTCTGGTTGCAGTGGAAACAAATCAAGCCCTTCTTGGGGCAATCCCTGCTCAAGTGAACCTGTTGGCCACATGCGTAACATCCTGATCCCATAACCCGACAGGCTCCACTGTGCAGCATACCGCACTTGGCACACCAGCCTCGGCCCTACTCGCCTCTGATGGAAGTGTCTGAGGTCTTGGGATTTTTAGCCTGACCCATTGCTGCCTGTGCCTGCTCCGACTTCCGTTTGGTGCGTAAGTCCAACTCCATCTCCCTCTCACGTGCCTTCTCTACCATCTCATTCAGGGTTTTGCACCTTGTAACGCTCACAAACTCCTGGATATCATCCCTCAGCATGGAATGATATCTCGTCCTCCGCATGTCCTCATCAGAAGCATACTGTGGGATCAACAATGCTCACTCCCAAAACTTGGCGATGATCTCCGCCACAATCTCGGTAGTATGCTGGAGTTCCTAGAACTCCCTCACCATCCTTTGCACCTCAATGGGTGGTGAAAACTCCAAATCAAATCGCCGAAAAACTCGGCCCACATCATCTTAGCCACACCGGCTGCTCCCACCTGGCTGGTCACCTCTCCCCACCAATCTTGGGTTTTGTCTCTCAGCATACACGAAGCAAAATCCACCTTTGCCGCATCCGGGCAAGAACTCGTGCGCTGGGCGTTCTCGATGTCCGCCACCCAGCGTCGGCTCACAATGGGGTCCCTGACCCCGAAAAACTCTGGTGCTCCACACCTTGAGCTCCCGAAACGAGGGAGGTCGGTCCCCGATCTGGCCCACAACAATCTCAGCTCTGAATGACCTGAGCTTCTCCTCCATGATCTTCATCATCCCCTCCTTAACTGTCCTAAAGATCACTAGGGTCGCGTCAAGGATGCCCTTCGTAACCTCGGCTGCAATGATCTCGCGTAGCCTCTCATCGATGGGCTCTGCACCACTGCCCGATTCGGATCCAGATCCTGATCCCGATCCTGATCCCCATGTCCCAAATCATGTCACCACCATACTGAACTGAAATGTCATCAACCATAATAATCAGGACATCTATACAGGGGTTCTTCCCACACCGATCCTCCTTAGAGCTGTCAGATCTAGCATTGGTTCGGGTACATGTCCTGTGCTTTCAGTAGTACGGGCCCAATACTACCTTCCACACCTACCGGTACCTTTCCCCAAAGCTCTACCTCATAACTCCATTTCGTCCCAAAATAAACCATATCCCACAGACTACCGCATATCTCATATACCAGGCTGTTCTAAGATTTTCTCTACCCACATCAAACAGGTAAATCATAACAGGTTGCCTTTATGCATGCAAATTGTAATGTATTTTACTAGGGCACTTTTATTCGAAGCGTTAGAGTCAATGCCTTAGTATATTTTTTGTATGCTTTCAGTTCCCTATAAATAGGGTTATTTACTAGAGTTAGAAAAGAACTTTTACAAACTTGTCTATTGCACTCTGTAAAGAATTCGAAAGCATAATAGAGCATAACAAGATCATATTTACATCCTGTGTTCAAATCTCGCATTCTTACTTGAATTCATACTCTGATTAATTCATTACTCGATTCATTGTTTCATCAATTGGTATCAGAGCAGGAATCATATCTGTGATCTGATTTTCACGCTGTTCAAAAAGTTTTTGAATCAACTCTTTGATTCAAAAGTTTCCGCACTTTTTGAAAGTGAAAAATTGTCAAGATCTTAGTCTGTGATTCGATTCTGCATTTGAATTGTTGAATCGAGTGTTATTCTCATCAATTCGATTTGATTCATCTAGTTTGTTTTCAAATTCTCAAATCTTTTCAAACTTCTCAAAATCTTCTTCCGTACAACAATGGCGAGTTTCAATCTCAATTTGATGACCTCGTTTTCTCATCTGCTAGGTTCATCAACCAAAATTCCAATGCTAATCCCTGAATACTATGATCAGTGGGCTGATCGTATGCAGGATTATCTGAATGGTCTGGATGAAGAATTATGGTCTTATATCATTGGAAATGTCAATGTTCCAGTGAATGTTCAACCAATTGGATCATCTTCTACAAATTCTGGAGTTGATAATCAAACTGATCGTCTGAAGAAACTGGAGAAGAGGTGTATGAGGGAACTGCGAGGTGCACTACCTCCAGTTGTGTACAATTACGTTAGGAGTTGTACAACTGCAAAGGAAATCTGGAACAATCTAAAAGATAAATTTCAAGGAAGTGAGAAGACAAAAATCAATTCAGTTAAACAGTGTTTGGTTGAGTTGAAAGACTTCAAACAAAAAGAAGGAGAAACAATTGAAGTTTACTATGATCGTCTGAATGAGTTAGTCTATAGTTGCAATCGCTATGGAATTACCAGGACTTCAATGGAATTCAATCTCATCTTTGTAATGGGACTTCGAAAAGAATGGAGAAGTGTGAGTATGATGGTGAAGAATCAGCAAAGTTTTGATACTTCAACTCTCAATGATTTGCACAATCAGTTGAAAACACACGAAATTGAAGTAAATGGAATTGCTGAGGAATCGAAGTTGAATTTGGGAGGTCCATTAGCTCTTGTGTCAAAGATTTCTGAAAAAGAAGCTGAAAATGGTGAATCTGAGGAAGAAGAAGGATTCATCATGAATTCGGATGATGAAGCAATAGCATTTTACTCGAACAATCGTGTCAAGAAATTTTCAAAAAGTCGTTCAATTCGAAGACTAAGCTTGCTGAGGTGAAAGGAAATTCTGTGAGTAAAAATGTTGTTGAGGAGAGGGTGAGAAGAAGCTGAAAGGTGATGCTGGAATACATTGTCATTATTGCAACGGTGCGAATAATCTTGCAAATGACTGTATGCTTCGAAAGAAGGATGAGAGGAAGAATAAAGTCAAAGATGAGGCATACTATGCAGAGAAGCTTGAGGTGGTTCGTGCTAAAGCAATGAATTTGTCATTGGTTGCAAAGGGTGAGCATGAGGATGAAGATGGAACTTATCAAATCTGGTCATCCGGGTCAGACGATGAAGAAATGAGGAATCCAACGCATGGAGCGTTATATGCGAAAATGGAGGAGGACTCAGATGATGAGGAATTCGAAGTGAGGGGACGATGCTTCGTATCTAAAGCAGCTAACAAATCTCCAATGACAACAAAGGTACGTAATATTCTCGAATCTTTTAATATTCCTATACATGCTTATGACTCTGAACTAATTTCTTTTGATGAGACGGTTACTTATTTTGATTCAATTGTTGTGTCTGCTAGCAATGAGGCCAACAAGTTGTCAATGGAGTTGTTAGAGGTCAAAAAGAGATTACACATGAAAATAAGCAAAATTGAATGTTTGGAATTACAAATGACAAATATAATGTGTGATAGGGATAGGTTATCGAGTGATGTTAAACTTTTGCTAGCACAAAGAAACATCTACTGTAATTCTGCTAAACGACTTTATAGCAAATTAACTGATTTACATCATTCATGTGATATAAGTAAAGAGCAACATAGAAAATTACTACCTTTCCTAGCATTCGGAAGAGCCAAGGTAGATAATATTTCGTATGATTGTGAGCAAATAATAGCTGATTTTGATAGAGTTCTTGATGATAGATATAAATATGGAATTGTCAAAATTGATGAATGTCTTGATGCGAATGAATTATTTAACATAGTGAATGATACTTTGACTAAATCTGAACAAATTCAAATTTTGAAAAAGACTGAGAATTCAACATCTGATTCTCAATCTAATTTTGCTGATATCGAAGATAATTCTGACAATATTAGCGAAATTAGTGAACTTGAAGATGTTGATTGTTCTCAGTTGTCTGTTGTTAATGTTGCTTCAACATCTAAAGGAAAAGAAAAAGTTAAGGATTTGATGGATGAAAATGAAACTGATATACCTTCAACTTCGAAAGTTTATGATATGAACTTCGTGGATCTCAAAGACAGCCAAACTGATGATAGTGATGATGAAGATGAAGTGAACATTTCGAAGGAAAAGAAATCTTCAAAGGAAGAAGAAACTCCTCGAATTGTGATTGATCAGGTGTATGGTGATACACAAAAGTTCGAAAAAGTGATGAATGAAAAAGGTGAACACTATCTTGAAACGAATTCAGTGATTTATCCAAATTTCAAATATACAGATAATATCATTTTTCCAAATCAAGTTTTCGTAACTACTGGAAATGCTAAGAAAATCAAACCAGAATTAAAGAAGTTAGTTGAAGAGGATAATTCAAAAACTTTTTTCGCAAATCAAAGCACAGTTGAAAACAACTTAACAAAGAATTCGTATGTTTTCCAACGTCAAAAACCACAAAGAAAATGGGTTGAAAAATCAGAAATTGAAAAAGAGAATTCAAAACAAGTTGAAAAGGAATGTGAAAAAGTGGTCAAATTAAACTCCAAGGAATTTAAAGATCAAATTGACAAATTTTCGAAGGAAAACAACATTTCAAAAAGACAAGCAAGAAAGAAAATATTTTGGCAAAATATTGAGTCTCAAAAGCTGTCTGAATCACAATCACCCAAAAATGTTTTCAAAGCTAAAAATTCATCTTTTTCAACAAACCCTCAACACTCATCTCAATCAAATCATTCAAAGTCTGAAGTGAATAAACAACCAAGGTTTTCAAAAGTTTCAGAAACTAATATTCCAAGAAAATTTTCAAATAACTCAAAACCAAATCAAAAATTCTTTCCACGTCAACATTTTAAATCAACAGTTGATACATCATATGCTAAATCTTTTATAACAAATCCAAAAGTTGATTTTGTTCCTAAAAATCCAAATTTTCCAAATCAAACGAAGAAAGAAACTATGAAAACTTCACGAGAAAAAGGAATAACGTCAAGGAAGAACATTGATTATTGGCTTGAAGGCAAAGGAAAGATGTATCAGTCAAATACATTTTCAAAAGAGCAAATTCACGAAGCTTATGAAAAGTAAGTGAATTTTTCATCAAACGGAAGTTTATCTTCTAAGGATTCGAACATATCAGTCAAAGCTTGGAAACCAGTACAAAAAGGAAAGAATGTTCATACACAACCTCAGAATTCGAAGGGTAATGTCAGTGAACATTCGAAACCATCAAAAACTTATGTTTCGGTTCCTTTAAATGAAGATATAAACTTAATTGATAGTCTCAAAACAAAAGTTTGTGATTGGGTTAAAAGTTCTTCATTACATTCGAAATTGAAATCTAATTTCCAAGGACCCAAAAAGCCATGGGTACCTAAATTTTTCCATTGAATGTAGGTACTATGTGACGACCAATATGATAACAAGTGGTACATCGATAGTGGTTGCTCTCGTCACATGACTGGGAAGAAGGAGAATTTATGTGATTTTCGAAGTCTCAAAAATGCTGGAGTAGTGAATTTTGGGAACAATCAAAAATGTCAAGTCAAAGGATATGGGAAGATCACGAATGGTCAATTCACAGTGAATCGTGTGGCGTATGTTGAAGGTCTTCAACATAACTTGATAAGTGTTTCTCAACTTGTTGTGGGCACTGGCAATCAAGTTCTTTTTAACGAAGAAGGAAGTATTATTTCGAATGTCACAACAAAAGAGGTGTTACTAAAATCCAAAAGGAAAGGTGACATGTTCACTTTGGACATCAATCCGATAGTAGGGAAACCTGCTATATGTCTTCTTTCGAAAGCAACATCAGACTTAAGTTGGCTTTGGCATCGAAGACTTTCTCATCTAAATTTTCGAAACATCAATAAACTTGTGGTACAAGATCTAGTAAGAGGTTTACCTGTACTTAAATTTGACAATGATTCTTTACGTGCAGCTTGTGAAGTTGGCAAACAACATAAACAAGGTCATCCAATTACGATTGATTCGAAAATAGTTGCACCTCTGGAGCTCTTACATATTGATTCGTGTGGACCTTCGACAATTTCAACTCTCAACAAGAAACGGTACATTTTAGTGATTGTTGATGATTTTTCCAGATTTACGTGGGTTTATTTTCTCAGGCTTAAATCTGAAGTTGCACAAATCATGATTGACTTTATCAAAAAGATGGAAACAACATTGAAGAAGATTGTTCGAAAAATTAAGAGTGATCATGGAACTGAATTTAAGAACAATGTTCTTGATTCATTTTTGGTGGACAAAGGGATTTCGCATTATTTTTCATCTCCATACACACCGCAACAAAACGGTGTTGTTGAACGAAGAAATAGGTCTCTATGCGAAGCGGCAAGGACTATGTTGGCATATGCGAATCTTCCACAATATCTTTGGGCTGAAGTAGTATCAACCGCATGTTTCACTCAAAACAGATCTGTTAGGGTCGAAATGTTGTAATAGTCGAAGTTTGTATTTAGGGTCTTCGAACATTTTTGTAATGTATTTTACTAGGGCATAATATTCGAAGCTTCATGTTTAGTCCTTAGTATATTTTTTGTAAGCTTTTCTCTTCTATAAATAGGAGTGGTTACTAGTGTCTTAGTAACGAAGTCTTTACATAATATTCATTGTACTCTGTAAAATTTGCAAAAGCGTAATAGAGCCAAACAGATCATATTTACATCGATGTTCAAATCTTTCAATTCTACTTTGAATTTACACTCTAATTCGTTCAATACTTGATTCATTGTCTCATCAATTGGTATCAGAGCAGGAATCATATCTCTGATCTGATTTTCACTTTGTTCAAAAGGTTTTTGAGTCAACTTTTTGATTCAAAAGTTTCCGCACTTTTTGAAAGTGAAAAATTGTTTAGATCTAAGTCTGTGATTCGATTCTGCACTTAATTCATTGAATCGAGTGTTCTAAGAGTGATTGTGATTTGAATCATACAGTTTGTTGTCAAATTCTCAAAGTTTCTTCAAAAATTCTCAAGGATCTATTCCGTACAACAATGGCATCATTCAATCTGAATTCCATGACTTCATTTTCTCATCTTCTAGGATCATCCACCAAAATTCCTATGCTCATCCCTGAGTATTACGATCAGTGGGCTGATCGTATGCAGGATTATCTCAATGGATTGGATGAAGAACTATGGAATTGCATTTCTGGCAATCTCAATCCACCATCGAATGTTCAACCAATTGGTTCTTCCTCTGGAAACTCTGAAGTTGAAAATCAATCTGATCGTCTGAAAAAGCCGGAGAAAAGGTGTGTAAGAGAGCTAAGAGGAGCTTTGCCTCCAGTTGTTTACAACTACGTGAGGAGTTGTACAACTGCAAAGGAAATCTGGAACAATCTCAAGGAAAAATTTCAGGGAAGTGAGAAGACGAAAGTTAATTCTGTGAAGCAATGTTTAGTGGAGCTGAAGGACTTCAGACAGAAAGATGGTGAAACAATTGAAGTTTATTACGATCGTCTTAATGAATTGATATATCGATGCAATCGATATGGTATCACCAGATCAGCCATGGAATTCAATCTGATATTTCTTATGGGACTTCAAAAGGAATGGCGTAGTGTGAGCATGATGGTGAAGAATCAACAGAGCTTTTATACGTCAACATTGAACGACTTGTACAACCAACTTAAGACTCATGAAAGCGAAGTGAACGAAATAGCTGAAGAATCGAAGGCTATGTTGGGAGGTCTACTAGCTTTGGTTTCGAAGATCTCTGAAAAAGATGCTGAGAAAGACGCTTCGGATGAAGATGAAGGGTTCATCATGAACTCAGATGATGAGGCAGTTGCTTTTTATTCAAACAATCGTGTGAAAAAGTTCTTCAAAAAGCCTTTCAATCCGAAGGCAAAGTCGTCTGAGACAAAAGGGAACTTTCTGAGTAAAAGTGCTGGGGAAGAGAAAAAGAAAGATGAGATGAAAGATTCGAAGCCTGTTGAGGGAAAGTCTGAGAAGAAGCTAAAGGGAGATGCTGGGATTGATTGTCATTATTGCAATGGTGCTAATCACCTTGCCAATGACTGTATGCTTCGAAAGAAGGATGAGAGAAAGAATAAGGTCAAGGATGAGGCGTACTATGCTGAAAAGTTGGAGGAGGTTCGTGCGAAAGCCAAGAATTTGTCTCTGGTTGCAAAGGGTGCGAATGAGGATGAAGATGGTACTTATCAAATCTGGTCATCTGGATCAGATGATGAGGAAATGCGAAATCCAACCCATGGAGCTATGTTTGCAAAAATGGAGTAAGAATCAGAGGAGGAAACATACGAAGTACATGGAAGATGCTTCGTATCTAAAGCTGCTGACAAATCACCAATGACCACAAAGGTACGAAACATTCTTGAATCTTTTAATATTCCAGTACATGCTTATAATTCTGAATTAGTATCTTTTGATGAAACTGTTACTTATTTTGATTCGATTGTGGTATCTGCTAGCAATGAGGCTAAGAAGCTGTCAATGCAATTGCTAGAGACACAGAAGAAATTAGATTCGAAAATCACTAAGATAGATTGTCTAGAACTTAAAATAACGAATATCATGGTTGATAGGGACAATTTGTCTAGTGATAATAAACTGTTGTTAGCACAAAGAAACATTTATTGTAATGCTGCTAAAAGATTATATGGGAAAATAACTGAACTTCATCATTCATGCGAAATCAGTAAAGAACAACATAGAAAATTGCTGCCATTTTTAGCTTATGAAAGAGCTAAGGTAGATAACATTTCGTATGACTGTGAAAAAGAAATAGTTGATTTTGACAAAGTTCCGAATGACAAGTATAGATATGGAATTGTCAAAGTTGATGAATGTCTTGATTCGAATGATTTAGTTGACATTGTAAATGATACTTTGACTAAATCTGAACAAATTCACATTTTGAAAAAGACTGAGAATTCATCATCTGATTCTCAATCTAATTTTGCTGATATTGAAGATAATTCTGACAATATTAGTGAAATTAGTGAGCTTGAAGATGTTGATTGTTCTCAGTTGTCTATTGTTAATGTTGCTTCGAATTCTAAAGGGAAAGAAAAAGTTAAGGATTTGATAGTTGAGAAAGAAACTGATATTCCCTCAACTTCGAAAGTTAGTGAAATGAACTTCGTGGATCTCAAAGAATACCAAACTGATGATAGTGATGATGAAGATGTAGAGAAAGTTTCGAAAGAAAAGAAATCTTCAAAGAAAGAAGTAATTCCACGAATAGTTGTTGACCAAGTGTATGGTGATACACAAAAGTTCGAAAAAGTGATGAATGAAAAAGGTGAACATTATCTTGAAACAAACACGGTGGTTTTTCCAAATTTCAAATGCACAGATGATGTTATTTTTCCAAATCAAGTTTTCGTAACTACCGGAAATATTGAGAATATCAAACTAGAGTTCAAGAAGATGGTTGAGGAGGATAATTCAAAAACAACTGAGGAAGGTTTTTTCGCAAATCAAAACACAGTTGAAAACAACTTAACATTCAACGACAAAAACCACAAAAACAATGGGTTGAAAAATCAAAAGTTGAAAAAGAGAAAGTAATTCGTGTTGAAAAGGAAAATGAAAAAGTTGTCAAATTAAACTCTAAGGAATTTAAAGATCAAATTGACAAATTTTCAAAGGAAAACAACATTTCAAAAAGACAAGCACGAAAGAAAATATTTTGGCAAAATATTGAGTCTCAAAAGATGTCTGAATCACAATCCATCAAAAAGGTTTTCAACGTTAAAAATGATTCTTTTTCAAAAACTCAACAATCATCTCAATCAAATCAAACAAGGTCTGAAGTACATAAGCAAACAAAGTTTTCGAAAGTTTCTGAAACTAACAAAACAAGAGATTTTTCAGAAAGATCCAATTCAAATCAAAAAAGTTTTTCAACGTCAACATTTTAAATCAAAAATTGATACATCATATGCTTACTCTTATGTTACCAAACCCAAAGTTGATTTTGTACCTCAAAAGCCAAATTTTCCTAATTACACAAAGAAAGAAACTATGAGGACGTCACGGGAAAAAGGAATGACTTCAAGGAAGAACATTGATCATTGGCTTGACGGAAGAGCAAAAATGTATCAGTCAAATAAATATTCAAAAGAGCAAATTCATGAAGCATACGAAAAGTATGTCAATACTTCTTCGAATGGCAGCTCATCATCTAAGGATTCGAATATCTCAGTCAAAACATGGAGACCTGTCACAAAAGCGAAGACTGTTCAATCACAAACTCAAGATGCGAAGGGAAAAGTCAGTGAACATTCGAAACTATCAAACACTTATGTTTCAGTTCCTTTAGATGATGAAGTGAACTTAATTGCTAGTCTCAAAACCAATGTTTCTGATTGGGTTAAAAGTTCTTCATTTCATTCGAAATTGAAATCTAATTTCCAAGGACCCAAAAAGCCTTGGGTACCTAAAAATTTTCATTGATTGCAGGTATTGTGTGACGAGCAATATGATAACAAATGGTACATTGATAGTGGTTGCTCTCGTCACATGACTGGAAAGAAGGAGAATTTAAGAGATTTTCGAAGTCTCAAAAATGCTGGAGTAGTAAAGTTTGGGAACAATCAAAAGTGTCAAGTCATGGGATATGGAAAAATCATAAATGGACAATTCACACTGAATCGTGTTGCATATGTTGAAGGTCTTCAACATAACTTGATTAGTGTTTCTCAACTTGTTGTGGGCACTGGCAATCAAGTTCTTTTCAACGAAGAAGGAAGTGTTATTTCGAATGTTAACACAAACGAAATATTACTGAAATCTAAAAGGAAAGGTGACATGTTCACTTTGGACATCAATCCAATTTTAGGCAAACCAGCAGTATGTCTTCTTTCGAAAGCTACATCCGATTTAAGCTGGTTATGGCATCGAAGACTTTCACATCTCAACTTTCGAAACATAAATAAACTTGTGGTACAAGATCTGGTAAGAGGTTTACCTGTACTTAAATTTGACAATGATTCTTTATGTGCAGCTTGTGAAGTTGGCAAGCAACATAAACAAGGTCATCCAATCACAATTGATTCGAAAATTGTTGCACCTCTTGAGTTGATACATATTGATTTGTGTGGTCCTTCGACTGTTTCAACTCTCAACAATAAACGGTACATTTTAGTTATTGTTGACGATTTTTCCAGATTTACGTGGGTTTATTTTCTCAGGCTCAAATCCGAAGTTGTACAAATTATGATTGACTTTATCAAATAGATGGAAACCACGTTGAAGAAGACTGTTAGAAAAATCAAGAGTGATCATGGAACTGAATTTAAGAACAAAGTTCTTGATTCATTTTTGGTGGACAAAGGAATTTCGCATAATTTTTCATCTCCATATACACCACAACAAAATGGTGTTGTAGAACGAAGGAATCGCTCATTATGCGAAGCAGCAAGAACCATGTTGGCATATGCGAATTACCTCAATATCTATGGGCTGAAGCTGTTTCAACTGCATGTTTTACTCAAAACAGATCGTTCATTCATCGTCGATTTAATATTACACCATACGAAATTCTGAATAATCGTAAACCTGATGTGAAGTTTTTTCATGTTTTCGGATGTAGGTGTTTTATTATGAATCTCAAGGATCATCTTTCGAAGTTTCAAGAAAAAGCTGATGAAGGAATTTTTCTTGGATATTCGCACAATTCAGTGGCATATCGAGTGTTAAATAAGCGAACACGAAAAGTGGAAGAAACGTTCAATCTCACATTCGATGATTATTCTGTAAAATCAAATGAGCATAGATTTATGAATCATCCAATTTTACAAGAAACACAAGTTGAAACTGAATCTATACAAATGGATGATACTGATTATGATTTGATTTTTGGAATTTCAGATCATGCAGTTGATGCTGAAGTTCATGCTCCTGATAATCACATACCAGAATTTTCAAAACTTATTGATGATTCACCATCGACTCCTCAAGAAGGCGAAACTATGAGTGATAGTCCACTGGAGGGGGAGCAATTGGATTCGAATACTTTAGATGATGAAGAGCATTCTTTCGAGGGGGAGAAAGAACAATTGAATGCTGAAATTGAGGGGGAGCATGTTGTTGAGGGGGAGCATAATGTTGATGATGCTTGTTCGAATGCAAGCTCAGAAAATGATGAAATATACGAAGATGCCCCTTTGGAATTTGGTCCAGCATATCCACCCATGGAAAAATGGACAAGAGACCATCCGAAGGATCAAGTTATTGGGAATCCACAAGAGGGAGTTCTGACAAGAGCTCAAATTCGTGCAAAGAATGAGGTATTGAATACTCATCAAGAATTTTGCATGTTTAATGTTTTCATCTCTAAAATTGTACCAAAAACAATTAAGAATGCAATGGAACACTCAGATTGGGTTGTTGCAATGCAATCAGAGTTGTCTGAATTCGAACGAAACAAGGTTTGGAGATTAATTCCTAAACCTGAAAATGTTTCGATTGTCGGGTTAAAATGGATTTTTAAAAATAAAACCGACAAAGATGGAAACATTATTCGAAATAAAGCCAGACTTGTTGTAAAAGGATATTCACAACAAGAAGGAATCGACTATGAAGAAACTTTTGCCCCTATCGCAAGACTCGAGGCGGTTCGAATATTTTTGGCTTATGCAGCTCACAAAGATTTTGATGTTTATCAAATGGACGTGAAATGTGCATTTCTCAATGGAGAGCTTGAAGAAACAGTTTATGTGGAACAACCCCCAGGTTTTATTAACGAAGAATATCCTAATCATGTTTATATTTTAGATAAGGCAGTTTATGGTCTGAAATAAGCACCAAGAGCATGGTATGCAACACTTACATCATTTTTGAAACAATCTAAATTTAAACAAGGATCAGTTGATCCCACATTATTTCGAAAGAAAGTGGGGAATCATCTAATGCTTGTTCAAATTTATGTTGATGATATTATTTTTGGCTCGACTGACCCTGCTTTATCTAGAGAATTCGAAGAATTGATGAAAAGCAAATTTGAAATGAGCATGATGGGAAAAATCAATAATTTCCTTGGATTGAATATTCGTCAAAACAGAGAAGGGATTTTCATTAATCAGGAAAAATATACGAAAAATCTGTTAGAAAAGTTTGGATTGACGAATAGCACAAAGCTTCGTGTACCAATGGCAACAGGCATAAATCTAACAGCAAGTAGACCTGATATCATGTTTTCTGTGTGTAATTGTGCTAGGTATTAGTCTAATCCACGCGAACCACATCTTACTGCAGTGAAGAATATTTTTCGTTACCTTAAACGCACAATTTCGTTAGGATTGTGGTATGCTTCGAAAACTGGATTCTTCGTTCAAGCATACTCAGATGCAGACTTGGGTGGTTGTAATCTTGATCGAAAAAGAACAAGTGGAGGATGTCAATTTCTTGATGGCGAATTAGTCAGCTGGCAGTCGAAAAAGCAAACGTGTGTGTCAATTTCCACAGCTGAAGCAGAATATGTGGCTGCTGCTGCTTGCACTTCGCAAATAATATGGATCCAAAGTCAATTGCGTGATTATGCAATTAATATGAAAAAGATTCCATTATATTGTGATTCTCAAAGTGCAATAAGAATTTGTCATAATCATGTGCAGCATTCGAAGACTAAACACATAGCTCTTCGTTATCATTTCATTAAAGATCACGTGGAGGATGGAAACATTGAAGTACATTTCGTGAAAACAACTGATTAGTTAGCTGATATATTCACGAAAGCTTTGGATGAAAAATCTCTAATGCGAATAATAGAAGGTCTTGGAATGATCGATGGCAATTCTGTTCCATGCGAAAAAGAAGAATGATAGGCGAAAAAGAATGAATCAGAGGCGCTGAATAAAAGATAACACAAAGTCATTCAGCATTCAGAGGTTACTGTTCATGGTCAACGCTTCGACCGCTTCGAATTCGCATGATTGTCACTTATTTTCAGTGTTGAGTTAATGGTTACTGTTCATAGTCAACGCTTCGAACTCTTCGAATTCGTACATTTGTCACTCTTCAAGGAATGCCAAATATTCGTCTGTTTGCAAAAAATTCAAAAAGATTTTCTTTTGTTTTGTCTTTAAATTTTCGAAAAATCAAAAATTCAAAAAGATTTTCTTTTGTTCTGTCCTTAAATTTTCGAAAAATCAAAAATCCAAAAAGATTTTCGTTTGTTCAGTCTTTATTTTTTAAAAAAAAAATTCAAAACAACAAAAATATTTTTAGGGTCAGGTAAAATTTTTAGGGTCTTTATTTTTATTTTTAGACTTTTGTTGCAGATTATGATGATGATTCAGAGGGGACAATGCAGGCAGTTTTAGGGTCAGGTAAAATTTTTCGTATGAATTGATATGTTTCTCATTATTCGAATTAGTTAGGTTGTCCCTAGAAGCATGCTGCTGCATGTCGTCCAAAGCCTCCATGACTCAATGTGTGTGTACGAAAGCCTTAATGAAATGTTTCGTACGAAAATTTCTTCCCAATCAGGCTTATATTCACATTAGTCTCTGAGCTACCTTACTCTTCTCACAATGAGTTAAGAGTTTCCTGTTTGGTCCAAAACATAACAGAGGTACTTTTCGTGTCTTACACCAATCTTTTTCATCCAAAACATTCTTACACGATCACACACAAAGACGTATATCCGAGAGATCTCTGATCAAACCCATCGAGACTTAGATATATAAAAACTCTGTGTTTATGATCTGACATCATGAGTCCGTGATGGAAGTGAAACCCAAAAATCTTACAAATTAAGGAATTGACGGGGAACATTGTTCCAGATATATATGAAACTTTTGTTTCTGTACCAATGTTCGAAACTCCAAATCATATTCATTTCGAATGAGTGATCTTGATCAAGCATTCGAAACCCACGATGTTTGTTACCCAACAAGATCCAGTATACAAATTTTTTATGAATATGATTTCCGTTTGAGTTTCATTCGAATGTCCTAGTCATGTTAAAATTTTTCAAAGCCGACTTGTCACTGACTGCACTGGTCATACAAGTAATTTCTGTTACACTTTATCACCTTATGTTTAGGTTGACATGTAACGAAATTTTGAACCTACCCACGAAGCATTCTTAAAAGAAGCCCTTTGATACTTATCAAAAAGTATTCGATTGTAATTCACGGGAACATACACAAGCTGTTGATCATCTCTCTTGATGATTAACGAAACAACCTTTGCCCGGGGTTTAACTGCCTTCGTGTCAAATTAAATTTTTGACATCACAAAATTTAAAAAAAAAAAAAAAAATTGTTGTTTCTTGTCTAAGCTTTCTTTGGCACACTACACACACGAAATCCTTGAGGTTCTGAGTAATACCAACTCAGGCTGATGATTTCGAACATCTGGCAAATTACTTCGCTTTTTATCCCAAAAGTGAAAGAGCCTTGCCTCCATTCGAAGGGTTCTAACGGTTACAATTCTATTAAGGGGATAATGACAGGCTGTGTATATGTGACGTATGGTATTCTGCCTGGTTTTCTAGGTGATGTGACAGACACTTTTTGACGCATGGCTACCTTTCCGCTGTACAGGTCTGATTTTCAAGGTGCCACATCGGATCTCATTAAATGCATCCCGCTTCAAATTCAAATCATTTAGGGTTACATATAAAAGGGGGTTCAAGAGTACTTTATACGTTTACGCGATCAAAACTCAAAACTTCCCAAATTCTCTGTTCTTTATCTTTTTCAAACCCTAACAATGGGGACTACTGCTCATGTCGATCCTTCTACTAAAGATACTTCTTCTGCACCAGTTATGAAGATTCAATCTACCAATTATTATGTGGATGGTGAACTTTCTCAATGTCCAGAAGAATTCAAGATGCTTATTGTTTCTTTAAAACACTCTGTTTTATCCAAAGCAATGTTCAATTTCTTTTCTGTTCCGGTATCCTGGCTTTCTCAAGCAGGATCTACTGCCACATACAACAAAGCCTCTGATTCGATTACTTTTCACCTAATCAATGACAAAAAGGTTAGGCTTTCCAAGAAACTGTTTTGTCAGATTCTTGACATTCCAAATACACCTCCTTTTGTTGAATTTCAATTCTCCCAAATAATTCATATGTTTAATGAAATGGGATATCAGCCCCCATTGTCAAAGATAAGTGACGTTAAGAAGTCTGGTCTTCCAAAAGTATGGAATTTTTTGTTTGGGATATTTTTGTGTTGTTTAACCGGAAGAACAGTTGGATTACATAAATGAAGGATGGAGGTTTATGCCATGGTGGCTGGTTTATACTATGATCTTCCAGCAGACTACTCTACACAGCTATGGAAGGAATTCCAAAAATGAGTAGAACATACGAATGTTGTTCATGGCATTTCGTGTGCTACGTACTGGAGTCTAATTCTGCAACATTTTTACAACAAGGAAGGCATCTTGGTTTCAAATGAAGAAGAGAAGGTTACTTTTCAATCTTATCACTTTCCGAAGGAAGTTGTTGACAATGCTGATGAATTTCCAAACGTTGCTCGGATTCCAGACGCGATGCTTAAAAGGGTGGATCCTACGAATCCTGTTTTGATTGCATATCTGAAAACATTCGATTCTTCTATTCCTACGGGAATTTTGTTGTCACGCGACGAAAAGAAGACCAAAAAGTCGAAGAAAGCTGATCCTGCTTCACCTGAAAAGAAAATGAAGGGTTCAACATCCTCTAAATCTCCAAAGAAGAAGACATAAAATGTTGCAGTGACAGTTGAAGCAACACAAGTGATTGAGACAATAGTGGAAGAGACTCAAGAGAACGTGATTATTCCTTCGAAAACAGGGATGTTTCGAAGAATCAAGATGAAATCCACTCACAAACGAAAGTCACCATCACAGAAGTTGATTCGCAAGCCTCAAATTACTCACCAAGGAGTTTTAATTCGTGAGGTACCTGTTCCTGTTTCTCCTGGATCCAAGAAAAGAGCAGCAGAAGATATGGCAAGACACTTGTCACAACCGAAAAAGAAGAAGACGAAGAAGACTCGAAAGATTGTTTTATCTACTGAGTCTACAGAAGAGGATGAACGAATACCAGAAACTCTAGAGTTCACTTCTATCATTACAAGTTCCATTCCTGAAAAGACTGTTATCATACCACCCGAAGTTTCGATTGCCAAGTCAATTTTTGAGGAGGTTCGAACTTCAGGCATCCCTGCACACGTATCTGATACGGATGCAAATGTCAACATGGGTGAAGGTGGTTTGAAAGATGCAGATCAAGGTCCAATTATCTCTACTCCTTTCGAATCATTGGTTTCTGTTACCCCAACATCTACTATTCCTCTCACATCAACCACTGTTTCACCAACCTTTGAACATATCATCAATCAACCAATTACTTCCATTTTTTCCTCTCAATCCACTGATACACCCAAACCATCTTCACCCACTGAAACTGATAATGAAGGGTTTGGTGGAACATTCGAAGACCTAGAGTTTCATGATGAAGAAGAAGAATTTCCTGATCATATGTTAATGACAATGAAGCAATACAAAATTCTTAATCAAAAGTTGAACTCCATCATTCAATCCCAAGCTGATCTTGGCGGAGGTTCATCTATTTCAAGTTTGGAGGTTGATTCTATGCTCAAGATGTTTGAATCAAGAGTAATCAACAAAGTTTCTGGAATGATGAAAGCCTCAGAGTCTGTTATTTTAGAAAAGGTTGATTACACAGATCAGAATTCTGAGCTTCGTGTTAAAACTCTCAGATCTGATTTTATGGGAGAAGTTAAGGATCTGCGAAGCATAACAAAAGAACGACATGTTCTTTTTGTTCAGGAAGTCAAGAAAGTGAGGGAGGATGTTAACTCCCAAATTCACGAACTTCGTGAAGACATGAAAAAGGAAATTCTATCTGTTCAACATGATTATGCGTCCTTGAATCAGAAGGTCGATATCATTTGTGATGTTGTCACTCGATTTGTCAAGCTATACGAAGTTTTGAGTCCTCAAATAACTCAAATCTCCAAGTCTGAAAGTGAAAATTTTGAAGGTGTGATCAAGTTGTTAAAGGAGTTGAAGGAGATCTCAACGAAACCGGTTTCGTCACCGTTGATTACTCCAGAATTTTTATCCCAGAAGTTTATGCAGTTCGAAGCCATACTTAACAAGCAACTTGCTCCACTATTTCGCATATCCAGTCTACTTCCCACAACTGCTGCCCCTCCTGTTGTCACAGGGGTGCAAGGGGGAGAAAGGAAGTCAACAGAAGAAGAAGCGAAAGTGGTGGGCAAGGTATTTTCATCTAGCATCCCTTCAACAAAACCAGTAATTGTGTCTGCTCAACCAGTGACCTCAACAATCGTAACAACATTACCAATTACAAGAACAATTTCCAAAGGAATTGTAATTGGTAAACCTTTGGAATCTGGTGGAAGTGGTTCGAAGCTAAAAGACGTAACTGAAAAATCTGCTTCGAAAGACAAAGGAAAATCAATTCTGATTGAAAAATCTAAAGAGGAAAAGAAGGATGAAGCTGATGTTGAACTCGAGAAAATGAGGCTTATTCAAAGCATCATGACTCAGAGGGCTGGTGATCCGAAGGGCATGAATAAAGGTGATACAGCAAAACATTACAACTATGAAACAATCGAAGCCTTGGTTGCCTTTAATCACATGTACTAATTTGATAAGAAGCCAAAACAGAGTTATGTGGTTACAAACACTGATGCATGCCAGTTGGATTTCCCTATAAATGAGATGATGTTCATCATGCCTCAGTTCAAAGCTGAAGGGAATTTCAAAGAAAAAGATGAAGGGACTCATATGAAAATTCGTTTTCATGCAGTACTTGGCAAAGCCCCTGAGGATGTTTGGTCACTGATCAAGATCAAGAAGGTGATAAGCATGAAAAAGGATGTGGTCTTTGAGAACATTGTTCAAAATGTTAAATATGTTGTGGCTAGGGCAAATGGAAAAACATGCGAATTCACTATTGCAGATTTTCCTCTGATGAACTTGTATGACCTTATACAAGTGGCATTGCTTCTGAAAGACAAATCTTTTTCTTTTCTGCAAAACACAGATCCAGAGGAATTCAAACTTGGAGTTGCTCACATCAAAATCTTCATTGAGAATTATTATGAGTGCCTAGCACTGACTGATGTGGAGTTGGCTACTGCAAAGGGAATGGAAGTAAAAGTTCCAATGGCTCCTTCGTTGACTCAGACTGAGTTAAAGAAATATGATGATGGAGAAATATGTTTAAAGCCATTTGGAATAGTTTTTGCTGGAAAGGATAAAGCTGGAAAAGCGAAGCGGTTTTTGTTCCAAGCTAGCGAAGTGGAGAGATATTCTACATCTCAATATACGAACTTGATTGTTCGTATGAACCACTGCAAAAAGAACAATGAAGGAGACAAGAAGGAATTGAAGAAAATTATTTCTTGTTATACTGAGGTTCGAAGAGTTTTGTTGTACTTAATCTACTTACAAACTGAAGACTTCGACTTTGATTACAAAGGGGGAGATTGTTAGGGTCGAAATGTTGTAATAGTCGAAGTTTGTATTTAGGGTCTTCGAACATTTTTGTAATGTATTTTACTAGGGCATAATATTCGAAGCTTCATGTTTAGTCCTTAGTATATTTTTTGTACGCTTTTCTCTTCTATAAATAGGAGTGGTTACTAGTGTCTTAGTAACGAAGTCTTTACAGAATATTCATTGTACTCTGTAAAATTTGCAAAAGCGTAATAGAGCCAAACAGATCATATTTACATCGAAGTTCAAATCTTTCAATTCTACTTTGAATTTACACTCTAATTCGTTCAATACTTGATTCATTGTCTCATCAAGATCTTTTATTCATCGTCGTTTTAACATAACTCCATATGAAATTCTCAACAATCGGAAACCTAACGTCAAATTTCTTCATGTTTTCGGATGCAGATGCTTCATTATGAATCTCAGGGATCATCTTACGAAATTTCAAGCAAAAGCATATGAAGGGATTTTCTTGGGTTATTCGCATAATTCAGTCGCATATCGTGTGTTGAATAAAAGAACACGAAAAGTTGAAGAAACTTTTAATCTTACATTTGATGATTACTACATTAAACAAACAACATCACAGTTTGAAAATCATCCTATTTTGAAAGACATACAAGATGAATCTGAATCCTCACAAACATTAGATATTGATTATGATTTAATTTTTGGAATTTCAGATCGTGTTGTTGATGCTGAAATACATGCAAATGATAATCATATTTCTGAACTCACAAAGCTTACTGATGATTCAACATCGAACTGTCCAGAAAAAGGCGAAAGTATGCAAAACAATCCAGTGGAGGGGGAGCACTTGGATTCGAATACATTAGCTAACGACATGCATTCTTTTGAGGGGAAGAAAGAAATATTGAATGATGATGTTGAGGGGGAGCATGATGTTGAGGGGGAGCATAATGTTGAGGGGGAGCATTCAGAAAATATTGAAGATAATAACGATTTTGATGATGCTTGTTCGATTGTAGGCTCAGAAAACGATGATATATATGAAGATGCACCTTTGGAATTTGATCCAGCATACCCGCCAATGGAAAAGTGGACAAAAGATCATCCAAAGGATCAAGTAATTGGGAATCCACAAGAGGGAGTTTTAACAAGAGCTCAAATTCGTGCAAAGAATGAGGTATTAAATATTCATCAAAATTTTGCATGTTCAATGTTTTCATTTCTAAGATTGAACCAAAAACAGTTAAGATTGCAATGGAACACTCAGATTGGGTTGTTGCAATGCAATTTGAATTGTCTGAATTTGAACGAAACAAGGTTTGGAGATTAATTCCTAAGCCTGGAAATGTTTCGATCGTCGGGTTAAAATGGATTTTCAAAAATAAAACCGACAAAGATGGAAATATTGTTCGAAACAAAGCCAGACTTGTTGTCAAAGGATATTCACAACAAGAAGGAATCGACTATGAAGAAACTTTTGCCCCTGTCGCAAGACTCGAGGCGGTTCGTATATTTCTGGCTTATGCAGCTCACAAAGATTTTGATGTTTATCAAATGGACGTGAAATGTGCATTTCTAAATGGAGAGCTTGAAGAAACTGTTTACGTGGAACAACCCCCAGGTTTTATTAACGAAGAATTTCCAAATCATGTTTATATTTTAGATAAGGCAGTTTATGGTTTGAAACAAGCACCACAAGCATGGTATGCAACTCTTACCTCATTTTTGAAACAATCTAAATTTAAACAAGGATCAGTTGATCCCCCATTATTTCGAAAGAAAGTGGGGAATCATCTAATGCTTGTTCAAATTTATGTTGATGATATTATTTTTGGCTCGACTGACCCTGCTTTGTCTAGAGAATTCGAAGATTTGATGAAAAGTAAGTTCGAAATGAGCATGATTGGAAAAATCAATAATTTTCTTGGTTTAAATATTCGTCAAAACAGAGAAGGAATTTTTATTAATCAAGAAAAATATACGAAGAATCTATTGGAAAAGTTTGGATTGACGAATAGCACGAAGTTACGAGTTCCAATGGCAACGGGCATAAAGCTAACACCGTCGTTAGATAAACCTGCTGTTGACATAACTTTATATAGGAGCATGATTGGTTCATTACTTTATCTCACAGCTAGTAGACCTGATATCATGTTTTCTGTGTGTAATTGTGCTAGGTATCAGTCTAATCCACGAGAACCACATCTCACTGCTGTAAACAATATCTTTCGTTATCTTAAAGGAACAATTTCGTTAGGATTGTGGTATCCTTCGAAAACTGGGTTCTTTGTACAAGCGTATTCGGATGCAGACTTGGGTGGTTGTAATATTGATCGAAAAAGCACAAGTGGTGGATGTCAATTTCTTGATGGCAAATTGGTGAGCTGGCAGTCGAAAAAGCAAACATGCGTATCAATTTCAACAGCTGAAGCAGAATATGTGGTTGCTGCAGCTTGCACTTCACAAATAATATGGATCCAAAGTCAATTGCGTGATTATGCAATTAATATGAAAAAGATTCCATTATATTGTGATTCTCAAAGTGCGATAAGAATTTGTCATAATCATGTGCAGCATTCGAAGACTAAACATATAGCTCTTCGTTATCATTTCATCACAGATCACGTGCAAGATGGAAATATTGAAGTACATTTCGTGAAAACAACTGATCAGTTAGCTGACATTTTCACGAAAGCTTTGGATGAAAAATCCCTTGTGAAGATTATAGAAGGACTTGGAATGATCTATGGAAATTATGTTCCATGCGAAAAAGAAGAATGATGCATGATGATTCAGAGGCGCTAACTAAAAGATAATGCAAACTCATTCAACATTCAGAGGTTACTGTTCATAGTCAACGCTTCGACCCCTTCGAATTCGTACATTTGTTACTTATTTTAAGGGTTGATTCAGAGGTTATTATTCATAGTCAACGCTTAAACCCCTTCGAATTCGTACATTTGTATCAAGTATTATTTCAATTTTCGAAAATTCAAAAATCAAAAAAGATTTTCCTTTGTTTTGTTCTTTAATTTTCGAAAATTCAAAAATCCAAAAAGATTTTCGTTTGTTTTGTTCTTTAATTTTCGAAAATTCAAAAATCCAAAAAGATTTTCGTTTGTTTTGTCATTTAATTTTCGAAAATTCAAAAAATCCAAAAAGATTTTCGTTTGTTTTGTCATTTAGTTTTCAAAAATTCAAAATTTCAAAAAGATTATCGTTTGTTCTGCCTTTATTTTCGAAAAAGCAAAACAACAAAAATATTTTGTTTCTTATTTCTTTTTAGTATTTTGTTGCAGATTCTCATGAAGAAAGAGAGGAGATTATGCTTGGTGTACTAGGGTCAGGTACATTTTTCGTATAAATTGATAAATTTGTCATCATTCGAACTCGTTAGGTTGTCCCTAGAAGCATGTTGTTGTATGTTGACCAAAGCCTCCATGACTCAATGTGTGTGTAAGAAAGCCTTAATGAAATTATTCATACGAAGATTTCTTCCCAATTAGGCTTATATTCACATTAGTCTCTGAGCTACCTTACTCTTCTCAAAATGAGTTAAGAGTTTATTGGTTGGTCCAAATAAAACAGAGGTACTTTTTGTGTCTTGTATCAATCTTTTTGATCCAAAAAGTTCTAACACGATCACACACGAAGACATATGTCCGAGAGGTCTCTGATCAAACCCATCGAGACTTAGATATATCAAAACTCTGTGTTTATGATCTAACATCATGAGACCGTGATGAAAGTGAAACCCAATTTTCATTACCTTTTAAGGAATTGACGGGGAACTAAGTTCCAGATTTTCACGAAACTTTTGTTTCTATACCAAAATTCGAAACTCCAAATCATATTCATTTCGAATGAGTGGTCTTGATCAAACATTCGAAACCCACGATGTTTGTTACCCAACAAGATCCAGCATACAAAATTTTTCTTGAATATGATTTCCGTGTGAGTTTCATTCGAATGTCCTAGTCATTTCAAAAATTTTCTAAATCAACTTGTCACTGACTACACTGGTCAAACAAGTAATTTCTGTTACAATTTCTCACCTTATGTTTAGGATGACATGTAACGAAATTTTTAAACTATCCATGAAACATTATAAAAGAAGCCCTTCGATAATTATCAACAAGTATTCGATTGTAATTCACGGGAACCCACACAAGCTATTGATCATTTCTCTAAATGATTAATGAAGTAATCCTTGCCCGGGATTTCATCTGCTTTTGTGTAAATGGTTTGACATCACATTATCCCAAATTTTTCTTATATTTGTTTCTCGTCTATATTCTTTGGAACACTACACTCACGAAATCCTTGAGGTTCTGAGTAATACCAACTCAGGCTGATGATTTCGAACTTCTGGCGTATGACTTCGCTTTTTATCCCAAAAGTGAAAGAGCCTTGCTTCCATTCGAAGGGTTCTGACGGGTACAATTTTCTTGGGGATTACAAGACAGGCTGTTTATAAATGACGTATGGTATTCTGTCCGTTTTTCAAGGCGATGTGATAGCTACTTTTTGACGCATGGCTACTTTTACGCAGTAATGGTCCGATTTTCAAGGTGCCACGTCGGATCTCATTAAATGTATCCCACTTCAAATTCAAAATTCAGGGTTACATATAAAAGGGGATTCAAGGGTTCATTGTCAGTTTACGCGATCAAAAAGCAAATTTCCCAAAATTTTGTGTTCATCATCATCTTTAAACCCTAACAATGGCCACTTCTGCTCCTGTTGATTCTCATACCACTGAAGATGCCTCTTCATTACCAATAATGAAGATTCAAGCAACAAACTACTACTTGGAGACTGATGTTTCTCAGTATCCGGAAGAATTGAAGATGCTAATCGTTGCCTTGATACACTCTGCCTTGTCTAAGGCGATGTTCAACTCTTTCTCTGTTCCACTTTCATGGCTGTCTCAAGCAGGATCAACTGCTACTTATAACAAAGCCTCGGAAACGATTACTTTTCATCTAGTAAACGATAAAAAGATTAGGCTATCCAAGAAACTATTTTGCCAAATCCTTGATATTCCGAATTCCCCTCCATATGTTGCTTTCACATTTCCTCAAATTGTCAACATGCTTAATGAGATGGGATATCAGCCTCCACTATCAAAGATTAGTGATTTTAAGAAATCAGGTCTTCCAAGATTATGGAATTTCTTATTTGGAATTTTTCTAAGATGTTTAACTGGGAGATCAGTTGGGCTTGACAAGGGGAGAATGGAGGTTTATGCAATGGTTGCTGGCATCTATTATGATCTTCAGGTGGACTACTCTACACAATTATGGAAGGAATTTCAAAAGGGTGTAGAACACACGAATGGTATTCATGGTATTTCGTGTGCAAGATACTGGAGTTTGATTTTGCAACACTTTTACAATAAAGAAGGGATTTTGGTACCCACTGATGAAGACAAAGCAGTGTTTCAATCATACCACTATCCGAAGGAGGGTACAGATAATGCTGATGTTTTTCCTACAGTTGCTTGTATTCCAGATGCGATTCTTAAAAGAGTTGATTCTTCGAACCCTGTATTGGTAGCCTATTTGAAGACAATTTATTCTTCAATTAAAACTGGTGTTTTACTGGGAGGAGATGATAAGAAAACCAAGAAGTCGAGCCAGCATGAAACTGAGTCCAGATCTTCGAAATCTCCAAAGAAGAAGCCTGAAACAGTTGAAGTGACTGTTGCTGAGACTCCAGTACTTAAGCCAATTATTGAAGAAACACAAGAACATGTAGTCCTTCCTTCGAAGACTGGCATGTTTCGAAGAATTAAAATGAAGTCCACTCACAAAAGCAAGTCTCCAACGCACAAAGTGGTTCGAAAACCTCAAATAACTCATCAAGGGATTCTAATTAGAGAAGTGCCCGCACCTGTTTCTCCGGTGTCCAAGAAAAGAAGAGCTGAGGATATGGCAAAACATTTATCAAAGAAGAAGAAGAAGAAGAAGACAAGAAAGCTGGTCATTTCTACTGAGTCAACTGAAGATGATGAAGAACGAATTCCTGAAACTCCTGAGAAGACAGTTGTCATACCACCCGAAGATTCGATTGCCAAATCAGTTCCTGAGGAGGTTCGAACTTCAGGCATCCCTGCACACGTATCTGATACGGATGCAAATGTCAATATGGGTGAAGGAGGTTCGAAAAATGAAGCTACAAGTCCATCTACTTCTACTCCTTTTGAAAGTATTGTTTCTTTACCATTATCCACTACACCTCTTACTTCAACTACAGATTCCCCAACATTCGAACATATTCTTGATCAACCTTTTACTTCTATTTTTTCTTCACAATCTACTGAGCCACCCAAACCAACTTCACCTATTGAAGAAACTATTTTTATGGAGACAAAGACTGATAATGAGGGGTTTGGCGGTATGTTTGAAGACTTGGAGTTTCATGAAGAAGAAGAGCAGTTTCCAGATCACATGTTGATGACCATGAAGCAGTTTAAGATTTTAAATCAAAAGTTGAATTCTGTCATTCAATCTCAAGGATATCTAGGGGTTGGTTCGTCTGTTTCCAGTATTGAAGTTGATTCGTTGCTGAAGGTGTTTGAATCCAGAATCATAAGTAAAGTATCGGGGATGCTTAAAGATTCTGAATCTCGAGTCTTGGAGAAGATTGATCATAATGATCAAAACAATGAAATTCGGATCAATTCTCAGAGTTCGAAGTTTGCTGGTAATCTGAAAGAATTGAAGAATGTTGCAAAGTAACGACATGTTCTTTTTATTCAAGATGTGAAGAAAGTACGAGAGGATGTAAACTTGCAGATTCACGAACTTCGTGAAGATATGCAAAAAGAAATTGTCACAGTTCAACAAGATTATGCATGCTTGAATCAAAAGGTTGATATCATTTGTGACGCAGTCACTCGATTTGTTAAGTTGTATGAAAATTTGAGTCCTCAAATTACTCAACTTTCAACATCCGAAAGTGCAAGCTTTGAAGAAGTGCTTAAGTTGCTCAAGGAGTTAAAAGAGATTTCTGATAGGTCGGTTTCTTCTCCATTGATTACTCCTTAATTGTTATCTCAGAAGTTTATCCAATTCGAAGCCATTCTCAACAAGCAACTGGCTCCTCTCTTTCGCATATCAAGTCTTCTTCCAACCACAAATGCCCCACGTTTTCACAGGGGTGCAAGGGGGAGAAAGAAAAACTAGTGAGTCGACGACTAGTGGAGAAGATGCGAAAGTTGTGGGAAAAGTCTTTTCTTCGAAAATCCCTACAACAAAACCAATAATTGTTTCTGCTGAACAGGTGACTTCAACAGTCGTAACAACAATGCCAATTGCAAGACCAATTTCGAAAGGAATTGTGATTGGTAAATCTTCGGAGACTGGTGGGAGTAATTCGAATCCAAAAGAGACAATCGTCAATCCAGCATTGAAAGATAAAGGGAAATCGATTGTTGTGGAAAAATCAAAAGAAGAAAAGAAGGCCGAAGCTGATGCTGAAATCGAAAAGCTCAGAATAGTTCAAAGCATTATGGCTCAGCGAGCAAATGATCCGAAGGGAATGGATAAAGGGGATCCAACTAAACACTATAACTACGAAACAATCGAGGCCAAGGTTGCATTCAATCACATGTATTCATTTGAGAAGAAACCAAAACAAAGTTATTTGATCACGAATACTGATGTAAGCCATCTGGATTTTCCAATAAACGAAATGATGTTTATCATGCCTCAGTTCAAAGCAGAAGGAAACTTTAAAGATAAAGATGAAGGCACACACATGAAAATTCGTTTTCATGCTGTTCTTGGTAAAGCCCCTGAAGAAGTGTGGTCATTAATCAAAATCAAGAAGGTGATCAGTATGAAAAGGGATGTGGTTTTCAAAAACACAGTCCAAAATTTTAAGTATGTGGTTGCCAGGGCAAATGGAAATATTTGTGAATTCACTGTTGCAGATTTTCCATTAATGAACTTGTATGATCTTATACAAGTTGCATTACTTTTGAAAGACAAATCATTCTCATACCTTCAAAACACAGAACCGGATGAATTCAAGCTTGGAGTAGCTCACATTAAGATTTTTATCGAAAACTATTATGAGTGCTTGGCACTAACAGATGTTGAATTAGCTACTGCCAAAGGAATGGAAATTAAAGCTCCAATGGCTCCTACGAAGACACAGGTGGAATTGAAGAAGTATGCTGATGGTGAAATTTGCCTGAAGCCTTTTGGAATGGTCTTCGCAGGAAAAGACAAACCGGGAAAAGCTAAACGATTTTTGTTCTAGGCAAGTGAAGTAGAGAGATATTCAACATCTCAATATACGAACTTGATTGTTCGTATGAATCATTGCAAAAAGAACAATGAATGAGACAAGAAAGAGCTGAAGAAGATTATCTCCTGGTACACGGAGATTCGAAGAGTGTTACTGTATTCCATTACACTTCTTACAAATTGAAGACTTCGACTATGATTACAATGGGGGAGATTGTAAGGGTCGAATTGTTGTAATTACTCGAAGTATGTTTTGGACTCTTCGAATGTTTTGTAATGTATTTTACTAGGGCGCTTTTATTCGAAGCGTTAGAGTCAATGCCTTAGTATATTTTTTATATGCTTTCAGTTCCCTATAAATAGGGTTATTTACTAGAGTTAGAAAAGAACTTTTACAGACTTGACTATTGCACTCTGTAAAGAATTCGAAAGCATAATAGAGCATAACAAGATCATATTTACATCCTGTGTTCAAATCTCGCATTCTTCCTTGAATTCATACTCTGATTAATTCATTACTCGATTCATTGTTTCATCAACATCAAACAGGTAAATCATAACAGGTTGCCTTTATGCATGCAAATTATACGCAGAAAATGATCAAATAGGCTTTCGAATAAGAGATTCTACCCAAGGACCACAACCAGACAAGGAACAGGAAATAAGGCCAAATCAATCATTCTAAGGCTATAAGCTCCTAACCGTATACAATTTTAAAAGCATACACATAGAAGGTTCCATACGATTATCACATCTCAAATATTAGTATAACATGGCTAACATATTGGGGAACCACTTACTTGGCTCAGCTGATCAAGATGTAACGCCCCGATTCTCAGGCACTAATTTATGGCTTTGATTCTTCATGATTTCAAGGTCTACTCGACGAGTTGGTTGCCCTGACTCGTCGAGTAGCAGCGGGTTGGTCCACGCGTTTTAGTGACCTACTCGCCGAGTCCAAGAAGGGACTCGACGAGTAGGAGATGGCAGATGAAACCCTAAATCTCGGGGTTTTTCACCCTATTTAAAGGATCATAAACCTCCTCTAGCCCTTTTGCAGCCCCTTGAGAGCCCAGGAGACCCCTTTTCGTGTGAGAGCCTTTGTGTGTGTGTGTGTTTTGAGCTTTGGAGAGTGGATTTTGTGAAGAGAGCTTGAAGGTCAAGAAGCTTGCAGCAAGGGACTCGTGGGGATTTTCAGAACCTACCTCAGTTAGCACCATTTGAAGGTATTAAGTCGCTACCTTGACCTTCTTTCCTTATAGATCTCTTTTGGGTTGAAGATTATGGCTTTTCAACATGTTATGAAGCTATTCTTGGGTATGAGCTAAGATCTGAAGTTGCAACTTCAGATCTGAACTCTCCTTGGTCTTTAGGTCCATAAAGCTATCAGCTTTGACAAGTATGAACCCCTCCTTAAGTGTAAAACTCCCATTTCAAGCTTGGATTTGGCATTATGAGTCATTAGAGCCTTGCATGCACGTAAAGTTTGCAACTTTACGTGATAAGCATGCCTTGGGAAGTTGGATCTGCAGTATGGTGTCTTGGCATGGCTTAAAAAGTATCTGTATTGATGAAGGACTGAAGGGACTCGGCGAGTCGCATGGTAGACTCGGCGAGTCATATGAAGATGGTCTTGGACTCGGCGGGTTGGATGAACAAATCGGCGAGTCCGATGAGGATTGCCTTGGGCTCGGCGAGTGGCATGGTGACTCGGCGAGTTGGTAAGTTATGCAAGGAACTCGGCGAGTAGCTGAGGGTACTCGACGAGTTGAGGTCAACATGGACTGTTGACCTTGATAGTTGACTTTGACTTTGACCAAGGGTTGACCGTTTTGACTTTTGAGAATAACTGGTAAGCGGGTATTTATGAATTGGATCATTGATGGTTATAGGTGTTGGAGCTTGGGGCAGTGTTTCGGGAGCGTGATTTCATGGTTCAGTCCGGCATTGCAAGGTGAGTTATCCTCACTATACTTAAGGGTCTAAGGCACCAAGGTTGGCCCTTTTGATTGTTATCTGGTTATGTATCCTAGTATGATCTATTAGATCGGTATCCTAGAGGGTATGATAATACTATGTGATATGTGGTATGATCGTTTAGATCGGTATCCTGGTAGATAGGATGGTATTATGTGCTATGTGGTATGATCCGTTAGATCAGTATCCTGGAAAATAGGATATTATATGTTCCTATGATCCGTTAGATCAGTATCCTGGTAGATTGGATGTGCTATGTTGTTAGGATCTGATAGATCGGTTTGTCTGCTTATAGACTTTTATGTGATTATCTATTATATATGTGCACATGTTTGTTTGGCGGTTGAGGCTTATCTGCTTTGTGCGAAATCCAATAGACCTGGGCATTCCAACCTGTTGGTTGTGGGCCGTGAGTATTCCATCTCGAGGATGACTGGACTCATAGTATGTGGGCATTCCAACCTATTGGTTGTGGGCCTGGGGTATCCCAACCTGATGGTTGATTGGACCCATAGTGTGTTGGCATTCCAACCTGTTGGTTGAGGGCCTGGGGTATTCCAACCTGATGGTTGATTGGACCCATAGTGTGTTGGCATTCCAACCTGTTGGTTGAGGGCCTGGGGTATTCCAACCCGATGGTTGATTGGACCCATAGTATGATGTTTGTGATTATATGTGTATTGTTGTGGTATGGGTATTTTGGGGGAACTCACTAAGCTTTCGGGCTTACAGTTTCAGTTTATTGTTTCAGGTACATCAGGGGATCGCAGCAAGGCGAAGGCGTGATCGTACAGCTCCTCACTTTTTATGACTTTGTTTCTGGGATACTCTGATATGAAACATTTTGAAAACAAGTTTTGTAATGGTTAATGGTTTTGGAAATGTTTTAAAAGTTTTAAATTGGCTTGAATTTTATGGGTGTTATAAGTTGGTATCAGAGCCTTGGTTTGAGTGAATTGGAGGAACACTCGTGTGAATCCAGTCTCAAATCAAGGAAAGATTTTCAAAATGATTTTAAATGATTTTCAAAATAAGTAAAAGAGGATGCGAAGGGTATGATCATCCGGAGCTAGTAAGTAGACCCCAAAATACCATACAAGTTATTTGATATTATGTGATATGTTAGAATAGCATGCTAGTAATAAGATAGGGATCCTCAGGAATCGTATGATAGAATTGCCTGATCTTTGATGCCTTATCTTATGTAGAGTACCTCAACTGATTGTTTGTGACTCTTTCGCATGTGAACTAACTATTGGGTGAATACTCTAAGTCACATGCTACATGGGTTAAATGGTCTTGGGGTAAGGGATTTGGTCCTGCTGCGCAGCTCTTTTCTGAGTCCAACCGTTGTGGGATTAAATCTTTTAGTCTAAGATTGTTTAAGTCGTGCGGTATGTGATTGTATTCAAGCAATAGTTAACTGGCACCAATGGAGGGTCGTGTGGCAGTTGGTGGAAGTTTCATGGGTGGGTAGTGAGAGGTCGGGAGGCCAGTTATGAGATATTTAGCATTCCTCTAGGAATGAGGATTTATCGCTCGCTATGTATATGTTTATCGTAGGGTGTTGTGGTGATACTTGAGACAAATATGGGTAGGTGTGGAAGGTAGTATGGGCCCGTACTACTGAAAGCACAGGACCCATACACGTATCAAGGAAGTCACAACCCCTAGGGTTGGGTTGGGAGTTGGTTCCCTGCTATATTATGGGTTACAAGCGATCCTTCTAGTATTTTACCAGAATGGTGGTCACGAGACGACTTGAGACCGAATCCAGGTTAGGATCGGGAGTGGGCAGCCAAGATAGGCCAGCATTTTCAGGGGATCGTTTAGTGAGATCATCCGGGAGTAGGTGATCAAGATTGTCCGGGGGCAGTTTCCGGAGATGTCGGGTCTATTAAGACCGCCATGGTTGAGCATTTCGATGAGTGTTATGCAGCCATTGCCGAGATGGTTGTCGCGGCAGCTTTAACTGTTGTAACGACGGCAAGGGGAGGATCTGGTCAAGCTTCCTAGTTTTGGGACATATTCTGCTGAGCAGAGGGCTACAGTTATTTGGGATCGGGAAGATGATCAGTACTCGTTATATTTCCGCGGGTGGAGTGGGAGAGGTTAGCACGCGAGTTTCTAGATTTGAGGCTCGGGGGTTTGCTCGAGGCCGGAATATGGGTCGCGGGAACTCCGGAAAGGAGTGATGATTATGTTCAGCTGGGGTTTTGCAGCTGGAAGTGGAATGGTTAATTGATGGATTGGACCGTCATTTTGTAGGGCAAGGATTGCGCCCTCTCAGTTTTCTGAGCTCGAAGGAGTCAGCAGGCTAGTGACCCCAGGATCAGGTTGTATTGCAGCTCGGGGTCAGTTGGTTGCAGGAATAGTCAACATTATTTCAGCGTCGGTGAGCGCAGGACGTTCGACGTGGCATAAGTAATTGTGAGGTCCGGTTTGCCTTGGATCTCTTGTATCGGACGGAAAGGAATTATTGTGTGATCTATTGCACTTTTGGGATTGTAGACTATGTCTTGGGAGTAGTTTGTAGCCCGGTTTAGGGCAGAAGTTGTTTCAGTTGATGCAGTTCAGCTGTGGGCGCTTGAGTTGGTAAGTGAGTCAGGGTGCGAACCCTGAAGAGAATGATTTCTAGAGCCCGAGAGCGGGAAGATTGTTTGGAACACCTTTGGAAAAGGGGTAATATGTGGGAGGCCTGCACATAGGGTCCCACAGAAGGGTTATTCAGCATTGTCAGGATTCAGTGGTTAGCAACCGTTAGTGATTGACGGACTAGAGCGCCAAGAGAAGTAACTCGTTGCCGAGGTCTTAGTTGGAGCATCTATCTTGTGGTCTTCAGGACGTAAGTGTGGGGTCATTCAAGCATTAGTGGCTGTCGGTTTCACTGGGATTCAGGAAGTGTTAATCTGGTTCTTAGAAGTGTGTGATCAATTGGGACTAACTAGCAATGGAGCACTAGTGGGAAAGAGTTGGTTGTCATCAGATCGATCGTTGGGAAGTGAGAAGGATTGAGAATCCTCCAATTTTCATGTATTATGAAGGCTTAGTCGAATCTAAGTGGGGGAGTGTTGCCCCAGGATGCGGAAGTGGGAAAGGTTTTGAAACGGGGATAAGTTTCACAACCCGACATGGAGAATGGAGGCCCTAGTGGCTGCTTGGTTTGAGGGTTGTGTTGATTGGGGGTTCGGAAAAACTCCCCAGCATAAGAACACGCCTTCTGGGTGCATGATAGCAGAAGTTGGGGAACCAGGTTGGAGTTCTAGTCAAGAATCGAGTTCATTTCGAGTATTCGGTCGAGGGTGTGCTCGACTCTGAAGGTTTTTTTGGATTGATGGATTGAGGGTTTTGTTAGCTGCCAAGGCTCAGCAGTGCATTCAGCACGAGTATGCGGGTTATTTAGTGTGTGGGGTAGATAGGCGGGTCAAGGAACAAACCACGGTTTTCCGAGAGGATGGACGATCGACATGAGGCCTAGGGTTTGGCCGGGGATATATCCCACAGAGTAGATCAGGAGTTCGAAGCCCCAAGTGGGTGAGAACAGGATGCATGGGAGAGAGCATCAGGAGGGGTGGTCCAGGGAGATGCTCAATAGTTTAGAGCGGTCCAGATAGACTGAAGGCTAGTGGGGGGTACCAGTCAGACCGAAGGCTCGGAGAACGGTCCAGACATGCTAAAGGTTCTGAGAGTGGTCCAGATAGACTGAAGGCCTGGTAGGGCGGTCCAGTCATGCTGAAGACTCTATATATGTTTGTAGATCTATGTTCGGGTATTGAGTAGGCTGCTATGCTAAAGCAATCAATAGGTCTGTTCCAAGTATTGAACATTCTGCTGCAGTAGGCTGAGGACTCCGATGTATTTCTGGTCTGATCAGAAGTTGTGATTAGAAGTTGGATGGAGTACAGAGGATCTTGGTAACCTCATCAGTTCGGAGTGTCTCCGAGGTTTCATCTTATTGGATCTGGTAATGCTCCAGTTGGGGAGTGGGGGTAGATCCGAGTGGATATTCATCTGATCTAGGGAAGGTTGCATGAGGGAGTATCATGGGTAGCCATTTTCCGAGTAGGCCTTTGGTGAAAGCTCGCGTTGGGGAATCGTGAGTATATCCGCGCAAGGTATGTATGTTGGAAGTCTGTGGCGTAAATAGATGAACTTTTGACCGATGGTGCGAACCGCGAGTACCAGGCAAAAGGTGTAATGTCATCATGATGTTGAAGTCGAAGGGTTATTCGGGTTAGAATTTCTCTGTTTTCCAGGTTCTGGGAACCTGATGATGGATCAGGTGTGAGACTGGTAGTCTCAGCAGTGGTTGATAAAATATTTCTATCCAGGTATGGCAAGAGGTTGCGTTTAATCGGAGGATTTTGGGTGAAATGCAAGGATAGGTCCTTGGATCGCAAGTTATGAGTTAGTACCTGAGCTACGTATATATGTTGGCGTTCCGATCTAGGGTATTCCATCTCTAGAATGACCGGACCCTATGATCGATTGGACCTGGCGCGTTTGGTATTCCAACCCGAGGGTTGATTGGGCCAAACACATGTATGGTACGAGGGTATTCCATCCTGGGGATGACTGGACTCGTCGTAGGCATACCTGGTATTCCAGCCCGAGGCTGATTGGGCCAGGTATGGGTGATCGTGATGGTTAGCGGGTGTGTATGTATGTCGCTTGATGGTAATCGCCTGCGGGACCGTATACTATGAGGAAGTGGTAGGCGACAGGGAACGGTACGATAGTCAATTGTCGATATTATGTGTACCTGATTCGGATGGTCTGTTTGATAACATAATGTGTTTGGTTGGGTGAGGTGGTCCTGCTCTATGCAGTAGGCCGGGCCAACCGGTGCGGGCCGACTATAAGTCATAGGCATGGAGGCTCAAGAGGAGTGTAAGGGTTGAGGCGGTAGACCAACAAACCCTGAGAACTTCAACTTGATGGTTGAATTGATTCGATATGCTAGTATTCCAGCCCGAGGCTGATCGGTCCAGGCTCAAGTGTTTATATTTGGGAGTTGGCAGTGATGTGAATTTTGGTTTGGGAGTTAAAGGGAGCATCGAATTGCCGCAATATGTAATCTGTGATTCTACTCTCTGGTAGAAACCTTAAGTTATCAGAAGTTGGATAGGCAGGTTAAGGGATAAGTGGAATGGGAATAGAGATGGTTCAGTATGTGCGGTCAGTCAAGAGTCAGACCGGTTTCGATATCCCAGGCTTCAGATTTCAAGGGAAGTGGGATCGGTCGTTGTGTGGGATTATGGTTTGGATAATTGCGAGGTAGTGGTTTCTTTCTGCTAGGCTTGATCATTTTGGGAAGGTGGTTGTGAGTTCAATTTGTGGAGGTGCCCTTCCGGATGTCGGGCATGCCAAGGATGGCAAGAGATGATTTCGAGGACGAAATCCAATTTAAGTGGGGGAGAATTGTAACGCCCCGATTCTCAGGCACTAATTTATGGCTTTGATTCTTCATGATTTCAAGGTCTACTCGACGAGTTAGTTGCCCTGACTCGTCGAGTAGCAGTGGGTTGGTCCACGCGTTTTAGTGACCTACTCACCGAGTCCAAGAAGGGACTCGACGAGTAGGAGCTGGCAGATGAAACCCTAAATCTCGGGGTTTTGCACCCTATTTAAAGGATCATCAACCTCCTTTAGCCCTTTTGTAGCCCCTTGATAGCCCAGAAGACCCCTTTTCGTGTGAGAGCCTTTGTGTGTGTGTTTTGAGCTTTGGAGAGTGGATTTTGTGAAGAGAGCTTGAAGGTCAAGAAGGTTGCAGCAAGGGACTCGTGGGGATCTTCATAACCTACCTCAGTTAGCACCATTTGAAGGTATCAAGTCGTTACCTTCACCTTCTTTCTTCTAGATCTCTTTGTTGGGTTTTGGGTATAATACAACATCTTATGGTGCACATACAACCCTAAATACCTTGGATCTATGTTTTCACTAATTATACATGCAAATGGTTTCCAAGGCATTAAACCTATAACTAGCATACATTTGACATAACCCATATAAGATACTAGTTAGGATAACATACCTTTTGATGGAGCTTGAAGTCTTGGTGTATTTGGCCTTAAAGAGCTTAGCCCCAATAGTGTGGAAGCCTCAAATGAAGTCACAACACATCATGGACAAAAGGTAGAACTTGAGAGAGAATTCCATGCACCCAAAAACACCCATGAACTCCAAGAATGACTCAAGTGGCGTTTTTCAGGCTATGAGCATGTATTTATATGTGTGGATTCCAAGGGTCATGGGTATAACCCAAATCCATACCCATGGGTTTTATGATCCATGGTTCATGTGGCCCAACTCTTTATGTATCCATACATAAACTTGATCCAACATGGATCATAAGCCCAACACATATAAATATAACTAATTATAACAATTAGTCCCCATAGATTTAATTAGTCTCTTTTGATCACTAAATTAATTCCAAATTAATTCTTGATCAATACTAATTAAAACATATGATTTCATATTAATATATTATAACTTATAATATATTAATAAACCATATATTACCTTCTCTCAAAAGTCCATGCTAACAAATTGTCCTGATGATATGCAGCCCAAATGGACCATGCTACACTCGGGTCGAGTACATACCAATAATAGTTATGGGCTTAGACATCTAATCCAACAGTCTCCCACTTGGATAAGTCTAAAACTATTATTGCAAGTACGACTTCATAACCCGACTAGTAATTGTAGCTCTTAAAGCCGCTGTCGAACTCTGAACAAATCAATGACGCGTCCATTAGATAAGGGATCATATATTCCTCTATTCTAGATATCATATGGACTGAGACATGGATCATTATCACTCTCTCTGTCCATTTGTTGTTTCCCGATTTCCGATTTATGACGACTAACTGATTGAACAAATCAAATCAGTCCTGGCTTGGCCAAGCACTCACAAGTGTCATCATTAAATCATCGAGGGGCCCACAAATATCGCTTTTATCCCTTTAAGGTTAAAAGGAATGGATAAATTTCGACTCATATGGCTTGTTCTACTACTTGTTGAATCATACACAAAGGCACGTTTTATAACATCGAGTTACCAATGCGTTTTCGTGCAATCAATGATTCTCTTTTCACACTCGCAAATCCTTATCGAAAAATGTGAGAATTTCAAATTCCTATCATTTATCGAAATCTGTTTAGATTTTAAACTTATATGCACTGACCCTCTTGTAATGAATATGTACAAAGTCACAAAGACTTGTCAACAGTCATTATAAGGTATTCCAATTGAGATCAACTCCATGGAAACTAATTCTAATATTCAAAGTACATTACTTTGAACATGCTTCTTGCATTAAGTTTTCTAATCTTACACAGATAACTTCCACCTATGGAGACAACTCCATATTCTCATTTTGACTATCACTTCTGAACAAGAGATGCCTCTTTTCAGAATATGTCAATATGGTCCTTCCAAAATTAGCCTTATACTTCCAACTGTCCCTGAGCAACCAATCTTTGGTAAACCTTAGATTGTCCTCGACAATTGCTTAATCATTTTAGTCATATCCAATTCTAGACCTTTTCCCTTCTTAATGCCTCTGGGCATTTGGAAAATTTAGAAAGGACAAATATTATAGCACATGCAATCGATCCTGTACCCAAAGCAAATGGGACACGATTCATGATGTCTCACATAAATACATGATTCTAGACCAGTCTTTTGCTACAATATTTTTATTTGTCATCTTTTCAAAATTTGACTATGAAGAGGGATGTCGTAATCATAATCGAATTTTGAGAAAGCAATATATAGAATTTCCTTAAGTTGAACCAATCCAACATGAAATTCATATATATATTCTTGACTAAAGATGATTAAGGTTTCAATCTACGGCTTTAGAACTGAAATGAGGTATATCCTCTCCCTTAATTATAGCAAAACAACTTTTTCAACCCCTGCAACTTCACGAATTGAAACTTTTGTTTTCTATAATTAACATTGCTAACTTGCAATACTTATCATAATTATCATGCTCCCACTAACATGATGATTATTAGCATAACACTTATGCTTCCACTAGCTTTGACATGTATCCAGAAAACAGTTGGACTTCTAGAAGTCAATACTTTATTGACTTTCTTACCAAAGTTAAAATTTCTGATACGAGATTTCTTTGATAAGACTTTATCAAACTCATACACTTTATCTTAGATAGCTTACAGGTGTGTCTAAACAATTTCAGAACTATGAAAAGGGATGCCGTAATCATAGTCTCAATTGTTTAGACCTTTGCCATTTCTCATAAGTCCATGTTAGTGTGCCGGTTAACCATGCACGCTCCACTAACGACTTTGAGAACTGCAAATATCACAGTTGCTATCTTCTTAAAATCTACTTAGTGAAAGTGTTTCCTCACCATCATTTTCATGAGTCGGAGAGAAACCTTGTGACACTTAGATTTTATAGTGTATGTGTTCTTATCCATGTGAATTTGTCAAAACCATAGACACAATACAAGGTTAGTGACAAATTCAAACTCATATGGATTGAACTTGTGCAATCTTAACTATAGGGCCTGCCATTGCTTCCAAGTAGTTATGCAAACAATTGATAACATGTAGAACTCAAATGTATAGCCAACTTTACTGGAATGGGCACATAAATGTCAACACGATAGGTTATAAACCTCTAGTCGTGTGCTAGTGATGAAATACAGGTTTTATTCTTGATTAGTTCTTGAAACTATTTCATGATCTTTTATACTCCCACTGTCTTCTTGACCTATAATACTTTCTTGTCAAAATTTCAAGAGATAGTGTGGATTATAATCAAGACAAACACTTCACACAATTGGCCTTAGTTGTTCTTTGTTTTATCCAAAACATCACAACTTACCAACTTCAAATGTAAAAGTAGAAAACTTTTACTCTTACATTTGACAAGTGTTAATAAACCGTCTTTAAGATATGTCACTCAAGTTACAATCTTGGAGTATGACTCTAAGATTTTTTTTGGAACGAAGTATGAATCATCTTCTTGATTTAACCACTTCAACAATTCATGACTCCTCTTCTTAGCCATCAGAATGCACTTAGAGGATGAATTGTGATAAGGTCTCATAATCATTAAGATGATCATAAAACATGATACTTAAAGTGCTATCCCATCTTTTCAGATTTGAGACACTTTTATCCTTCTGCCAAATTTGATTCTTCTCATTCGCTCTGCCATACATTGAAACTTTTCCAAAGTCTCAGAAATTATACTTAAGCTTATAAGTATAACCATATTTACTAAACTTTAGTAAATCATGACGAATAGTCTTATTGATCTTTTGTGGTGGACTTTAACTAGTGCACAAGAATGTGTACTTGATCCCTTAGTCCTACACTTGAGTCACATATACATGTGAACAAGGACTTAGTCTTAATTTCCCAAAGATGACAATTCTCATTCATCACATAATACAACTTGCATGATTTCAAGTTTCTATCCAACTGAAACTTGGGTGATGAGAATCTTTCCTTATTTGGTAAATTATGACACTACCACAAATGAAGGAATCAAATCCATTTTTCAATATTGCTATCAATGGAAACATGTAAACAACAATTTTTCACAAATGCCATTGTAAGGATAGTTAAAATAAATAAATCAAAACTGTATTTTTTATTTTAAAACTTGCGGAAAACTTATCCTTTACAGTGCAAAAGCATATGAAAAACTTGTTGTTATCTATTCCTAAGCAATATATCATAACTCCTAAGCAACAACTCAAAATTCTGATCACCGAACCATACGATCGAAAACCATCTTCGCGATCAGAATCAGCATATACTTCCTTTAAGTTTCTTCACTTTTCTTTGATTCTTAAAACATCAACATGTGACCAAGTCACATCATGTAATAAGAATCTCAGAATAGAAACTTAACAGAGTTAGATAGTGGACTTTACCTGAAGCAGAGTCAAACTTCTTGACTTGATCAACCTTATGATCTTTCAGGTAAATAGGCAGCTTCGCAATCAATGCCCCTTCCTTTGGCAAGAGAAACATATGGACTCACTGGGAATGGTACATGGGACTATCGTAGACTTAGCCTTTCTCTTTACCATTTGGTCAACCTAGTTGACTATGGTCAAACCCTTTCTTTGGGATGAGAAGGCTTTTCTAGATATCTAATGTTACCATTGTTAATGTCCATTGGGAAGTTGATCTCCTAATCAATTTGCTTTACTAGTCCTCAAATCATTGCTGACCAAGCAAATAGATAAGATCATTAAGGGTCATGTCATAGTCTGTTTCATAGTAGTCCCACAGGAACTCACTATGTGACTTAGAAAGTGATTGAACATCCAACCTTCTTAAGACTTTGACACCCAACTCTCCCGGCTTATCAATATGTGACTTCACCTCCAAGATGCGATCACACATAGACCTTGCTTGCCAATAGGGCTTGAGTGACCTTGAACTTGTAGGTTAGGGAGAATAATTGGAGGAGGTGGCGGAAGTGAAGTTCCAAAAGATTTGGGAAGATCATAGATGTCTGAACTAGACATCTTTTGGGAGAATTTCAAGATACTTGATCTAAAGTCCTTAATATAACACCCAATATGAAATATTAAGGCTAGAACCCAACACAATAGTTTTATAACTTGGAAGAGGGATGACGTAATCCAAGCTATAAAATATTTGAAGGTAGGCGAATGACGATTCACCAATTTCCACCATGAAAACAAAATAATTTAATTAGGTTTTACTTGGATTTGAAACTCCTAGATCTTTTGAGATTCATTGAACTGTTCAATGGCATGTTTCAATCTCGATTATGCCCTCTCAAATTTTGTGATTGGGATGCCGAGGATCACAAAACAAGGTGTGAATAACCATGCAAATATACTTGGTACCCTTAATATTTACCCCTCAATCGATGTGCCGGTTAACCACACGCGCTCCAAAGATACTATGATAAACATTAAGTTACCCTTTGCCTACCTTGTTAAATCCAGGTTAGTGTGCCGGTTACCCACACGCGCTCCACTAACGACTTAAGCAAAGTGCAAAGTGTAATTTCATGGGTTAGCACCAAATTCACATTTTCCTAAGTAACTAAGATTGGGAATTTATAAAAAGTTTAGTTACTTAGTATTTATCATTAATACTTTTAATGAAGGGAGAATTATAGTCCTTGTCCTACCTGTTCGGCTAACGACCCTCCACAAGTCAAGGAAGCGGTGGGTGAGAGTGGACACCCATTAAACTGTCATTTTATAGGCAGTAACCTTATACCCCCCTTATAGACCGGCTTCGTGAATGAGGCCTACTAATGGTAAGACGACTTGCTCTTATACATATAATATATTAAACTTCTAATATTATAATAGTATAAGGGTGTATTTTAGACATTTAAAATACTTGGTGGTTTAATCTACTAATTAAACTAAACTTTTAATTTAATTAAACTCAAACCATATCTTTATTTATGGATTTAATAATACTCTTTTAATTAAACGCTTTAATAAGCTATTAATAAAGTCCATAAGAGTTAATTTGAACTATTCAACAAAACATCATAATTCCAATTATTAAATTCAAAATTAAAACCATTTAATTAATTGTTTAAGTTATGAACCCAAGAGTCTTAGAATTCAATTCTTTTTTTTTTCATAAAAAACTTTTTCCAAATTCCAAAACTTGAGGGCGAGTTTTGTAACTCTTGAAAACATTTGGATTTCATAACTTATGGAATTAATGGTGTTTTATGATGAAACTTTCCATGTTCCATAACTTAAGAACAAGTTGTGGAATTCTTTAAAACATTAACACCAAGTTTGTAACTCCATAAAAACTTTGAATCGATTTTTTTTTATTAAAAAAACTTTCATATCCATAAATGGAAGTTTCAAAACTCTTAAGATCACCACTTTAAAAAAGAAAACTTTTGAGCTCCAAAATTTTATGACAAAATTTGTAACTCCTTAAAACATTTAGATCAACCTTTTAAAACTAATAAAATAATCATATCATTTTATCTTTTACTAAATTTGACCTAATTCAACTCATATAGCAAATGATTCAAATTTTACAAATAATTAGTTTTTCACAAAACAAGTAATTATCTTAAAATTTGACAAACTTCATGTTTTTTTTTCCTTTTTTTTCCAACTTTGACAATCAAACATTTGCATGAATATAATAGAAAACAACTCATGGCTCTGATACCACTGTTGGGTTCTTTTGGTATAATACAACATCCTATGGTGCACATACAACCCTAAATACCTTGGATCTATGTTTTCACTAATTATACATGCAAATGGTTTCCAAGGCATTAAACCTATAACTAGCATACATTTGACATAAACCATATAAGATACTAGTTAGGATAACATACCTTTTGATGGAGCTTGAAGTCTTGGTGTATTTGGCCTTAAAGAGCTTAGCCCCAATAGTGTGGAAGCCTCAAATGAAGTCACAACACATAATGGACAAAAGGTAGAACTTAAGAGAGAATTCCATGCACCCAAAAACACCCATGAACTCCAAGAATGACTCAAGTGGCGTTTTTGAGGCTAAGAGCATGTATTTATATGTGTGGATTCCATGGGTCATGGGTATAACCCAAATCCATACCCATGGGTTTTATGATCCATGGTTCATGTGGCCCAACTCTTTATGTATCCATATATAAACTTGATCCAACATGGATCATAAGCCCAACACATATAAATATAACTAATTATCACAATTAGTCCTCATATATTTAATTAGTCTCTTTTGATCACTAAATTAATTCCAAATTAATTCTTGATCAATACTAATTAAAACATATGATTTCATATTAATATATTATAACTTATAATATATTAATAAACCATAAATTACCTTCTCTCAAAAGTCCATCCTAACAAATTGTCCTGATGATATGCAACCCAAATAGACCATGCTACACTCGGGTCGAGTACATACCAATAATAGTTATGGGCTTAGACATCTAATCCAACACTCTTTTGGGTTGAAGATTAGGGCTTTCCAACATGTTATGAATCTATTCTTGGGTATGAGCTAAGATCTGAAGTTGCAACTTCAGATCTGAACTCTCCTTGGTCTTTATGTCCATAAAGCTATCAGCTTTGATAAGTATGAACCCCTCCTTAAGTGTAAAACCCCCATTTCAAGCTTGGATTTGGCATTCTGAGTCATTAGAGCCTTGAATGCACGTAAAGTTTGCAACTTTACGTGATAAGCATGCCTTGGGAAGTTGGATCTGCACTATGGCGTCTTGGCAAGGCTTAAAAAGTATCTGTATGGATGAAGGACTGAAGGGACTCGGCGAGTCGCATGGTAGACTCGGCGAGTCATATGAAGATGGTCTTGGACTCGACGGGTTGGATGAACAACTCGGCGAGTCCGATGAGGATTGCCTTGGGCTCGGCGAGTGGCATGGTGACTCGGCGAGTAGCTGAGGGTACTCGACGAGTTGAGGTCAACATGGACTGTTGACCTTGATAGTTGACTTTGACTTTGACCAAGGGTTGACCGTTTTGACTTTTAAGAATAACTGGTAAGCGGGTATTTATGAATAGGATCATTGATGGTTATAGGTGTTGGAACTTGGGGCAGTGTTTCGGGAGCGTGATTTCATGGTTCAGTCCGGCATTGCAAGGTGAGTTATCCTCACTATACTCAAGGGTCTAAGGCACCAAGGCCGGCCCTTTTGATTGTTATCTGGTTATGTATGCTAGTATGATCTGTTAGATCGGTATCCTAGAGGGTAGGCTAATACTATATGATATGTGGTATGATCGTTTAGATCGGTATCCTGGTAGATAGGATGGTATTATGTGATATGTGGTATGATCCGTTAGATCAGTATCCTGGTAAATAGGATATTATATGTTGCTATGATCCGTTAGATCAGTATCCTGGTAGGTAGGATGTGTTATGCTGTTATGATCTGATAGATCAGTTTGTCTGCTTATAGACTTTTATGTGATTATCTGTTATATATGTGCACATGTTTGTTTGGCGGTTGAGGCTTATCTGCTTTGTGCGAAAGCCAATAGACCTGGGCATTCCAACCTGTTGGTTGTGGGCCATGAGTATTCCATCCCAAGGATGATTGGACTCATAGTATGTGGGCATTCCAACCTGTTGGTTGTGGGCCTGGGGTATCCCAACCTGATGGTTGATTGGACCCATAGTGTGTTGGCATTCCAACCTGTTGGTTGAGGGCATAGGGTATTCCAACCTGATGGTTGATTGGACCCATAGTGTGTTGGCATTCCAACCTGTTGGTTGAGGGCCTGGGGTATTCCAACCCGATGGTTGATTGGACCCATAGTATGCTGTTTATGATTATATGTGTATTGTTGTGGTATGGGTATTTTGGGGGAACTCACTAAGCTTTCGGGCTTACAGTTTCAGTTTATTGTTTCAGGTACATCAGGGGATCGCAGCAAGGCGAAGGCGTGATCGTACAGCTCCTCACTTTTTATGACTTTGTTTATGGGATACTCTGATATGGAACATTTTGAAAACAAGTTTTGCAATGGTTAATGGTTTTGGAAATGTTTTAAAAGTTTTAAATTGGCTTGAATTTTATGGGTGTTATACACACACGTTGCACTCTCCTCTTTTCCAGCCTCAAAAGTTTTTAAATTTTATTTTTTAAAACAATTTTACCATTTCCTTAGTTTGAGTCCTGACACACCCGAGAGTGTGCCCGAATCCCTCAAACCAAGGCTCTGATACCAAGTTGTAACGACCCAATTTTTGAAAGAAATTTTTCGTTTTTAATTAATCAAAATACATATCCATAAACCGTGAAATCCAGATGCAATTGTTTTCAAAACACATATCATTTACAATTTTATTTCAAAACATTAGAACGTCCCATAAAAGTCTCTGAGAGAGTGCACGCCGCGCCATCACGCCTTGCCTTTGCCCTTGGGCTCAGATGTAACTGAAAGAAATCCACAAACTGTAAGCTAATGCTTAGTGAGACCCCCAGAGCATACCCCACACACAATCCACATAACACATATCATATTAGCTATAAAAGCTAGCTCTACCACATAAGCCATGCATACAAACATATAAGGATGTCATGGGCTCCTCCCAAGGTCTTACTCCAGGATGCCATGGGCTCCTCCACATGGTCTTACACCTAAGTGCCATGGGCTCCCCTCATGGTCTTTAGCTGGAAAGCCATGGGATCCCCCACATGGTCTTACATCCAAGTGTCATGGGCTCCTCCCATGAATCTTTACTTGAAAAGCCATGGGCTCCCCCACATGTTCTTACATTCAAGCGCCATGGGCTCCCCCATGGTCTTTCCTGCAAGCATCACATACATAACTAGCATAGTACCAAACATATCTAGCAATCATACCACATATCTCTACACAGCAAGTCACATATCTCTACACAACATGTATACCACATATCATAAAATAGGTCGACCTTGGTGCCTTAGACCTATTGGTATAGTGAGAAGACTCACCTCACGGATGCTGAACTGACAAGCTAGAATCAGATATGTCCCACGTGCTACTCCCACTCAGCTGCCTATAGTCATTATGTGATTAACTTGTCATAATCCCATAATTGCCCTTAAAGTCAACTCGGGTCAAAGTCAAGGTCACCGGCCAAGGTCAACAATCCATGTTGACCTCAACTCATCGAGTGCATCCAGCAACTCGTCGAGTAATCTGAGTAATTCATCCACTCGCCGAGTTACCTGTGTAAATCGCCGAGTCCGACCGAAAACCCAATGTCAACCGAAAACTTGTGATAAGTGGAAACTCATGGAATCGAAAACTCATGGGACCGAAATCCCTCGGGATACCCGAAAACGTGTAAACCCTACTTGACTCGTCGAGTCACCTAAGGGACTCGACGAGTTCCTTCAGTCTTCATCAAGTTCAGCCCCTTTTCAGTGGGATCTAAGGTCCCAAACTCCAGATCAAATCTCTCCTAGTGTAGATACCACGTAAAGTTGCAAACTTTACGTGCATGCAAGGTCCTTCAAGGCTATAACTTCAAAACTAGGCTTCTTACAAGGTTTTTGTGCATGGGAAGTGACTAAACTGCATAAAGGAAGCAACTTTATGGCATTTGGGACCTAAAGAGGTCCAGATCTGGAACTATATCCTTGTGATAAGTCCAGATCCAAGTTTGACTCCATTTTGCACCAAGAGTGGCCATTTACTTCCAAGAAAGGAGATCTAAGCGACTAAAGCTCAAGATCAAGATTGTATACCTTAGGATGCTGGCAAATATGATGTAGATGCTGGATCTACTGTTCCTCTCCTATTTCCTTCTTCTTCAAGCTCTAAAGTTCTTCATAATCACCTCAAAATTGCTCACAATGCTCTTTTTTTTCACTCAAGAGGGTGCAAGGTGGATCTAGCGTTTTCTCTGGCTGATAGGATGCTAAAGGAGGCCACAAGAGGCAGGATATGTTCTTTAAATAGGGTAAAAACCCTAAAAATTAGGGTTTCTCTTTACATCTTCTACTCGCCGAGTCGGCCTTTCGACTCGTCGAGTAGGTCTCGATCCCGCGTCAACCCATAAGGCTCCTACTCAACGAGTTGAACTCCCAACTCGCCGAGTCCATGCACAAAATCTTAAACTTAAATAAATAATTTAAGTAATGCTTGGAACAGGCGTTACAAGAAAGTGGAGAAAACCGCGTTCCGGACTCATTATGGGCATTACGAGTTCGTGGTGATGCCATTGGGGCTCACCAATGCGCCTGCGGTATTTATGGATTTGATGAATCGGGTATGCAGGCCGATGCTCGATCGTTCGGTTATCGGGTTTATTGATGATATATCTTGGTATATTGCAAGACTAGAGAGCAGCATGAGGAGTATCTTTGCGGGCTTCTAGGGGTTTTGAGGCGAGAACGACTTTATGCTAAGTTCTCAAAGTGCTAGTTTTTGTTACGAGATGTTCAATTCCTTGGACACCTCGTTAAACAGGACGGGATATTGGTCGATCCGGCCAAGATCGATGCGGTGATGCAATGGGAGGTTCCGAAATCTCCCTCGGATATCAGGAGTTTCTTGGGATTGGCAAGGTACTACTGGAGATTTACTCAGGATTTCTCCAAGATTGCCGTACCCCTCACTCGTCTGAAGAGGAAGGGGGTGGATTTTTGGTGGGGCCCTGAGCAACAGTCAGCATTCGAGACCTTTCGGCAGAGATTATGTGAGGCCCCGGTATTGACCCTTCCCGAGGGAATTGAGGATTTCATGGTTTTCTGTGATGCTTCCATCTCTAGTTTAGGGGCGGTCCTCATGCAGAGAGGACGGGTGATAACATATGCTTCGCGGCAGCTGAAGCCGCACGAGACAAGATATCCCATGCATGATCTTGAGTTGGGGGTTGTGGTTTTTTCCCTCAAGATTTGGAGGAATTATCTTTATGGGGTCCGTTGTACTATCTACACGATCACAAGAGTTTGAGGCATATTATGGATCAGCCGAACCTGAAGACGAGGTAGCGCAGGTGGGTGGATGTAGTCAAGGATTATGACTGCGAGATCCTTTACCATCTGGGTAAAGCGAATGTGGTGGCGGATGCCTTGAATCGTAATTCGGCTGGACCTTCTGTTGGGTGTCATGTATGAGGATATCTGTCGATTCTCCGCTTGTGGGATTGATTAGGGAGGCTAAGGCCGAGGGTTTTCGGGAAAAGAATTAGAAGATAGAGAGGATCAGGGGCGATATCACCAGATTTGTTTCAGATAGTCGTGGCTTGTTGACCCGTTGTGGTCGAGTATGGGTTCCTATGTCAGGTGGGGTCAGACAGATTGTATTGGAGGAGGCTCATAAGTCTAATTTTTCTATCCATCCGGGGGCCACCAAGATGTATCAGCATCAGAGATTAAGCTACTGGCGGGCATGCATGAAGAGGGAGATCGTCTGGTACGTTGAGAGGTGCTTGACCTGCAGGATGGTCAAGGCCGAGCATTAGAGGCCGCATGGCAAGCTGCAGCCTATGGAGGTTCCCATGTGGAAATTGGAGCAGATTTCGATGGACTTCATCACCAAGTTGCTGAACACGACAAAGGGTTTTGATGCTATATCGGTCATCGTGGATCAATTGACCAAGAGTACCCATTTTCTGGCAATTCGGGAGAGTTCATTGGCCGAGAAGTTGGCCGATGTGTATATTCGCGAGATCGTTGCTCGCCATGGGGTTTCGGTCTCCATCATTTCAGACCATGATGTTCGTTTCACCCCCCGTTTTTGGTAGTAGTTCCATGAGGAACTGGCCACGAGGCTACACTTCAGCATAACTTATCATCCGCAGACTGACGACCATAGTGAGCGGACGATACAGACTCTTGAGGATATGTTGCGAGCCTGTGTCATTTATTTTGGTGGGAGCTGGGACTCCTACCTACCTCTTGCATATTTCTCCTACAACAATAGTTTTCACTCCAACATTGGTGCTCCGCATTTTGATGTAACGCCCGCAGATTCGGGCTAGTCAATTTAGAGACGATAAGCGTCAAAAACGACTTTTTGATAGAGGGTTATTTAGAATAAATAATCTTAACTAAGTTGTAGTATATGTCACAAGGTTTCCATGCATATAAAGAATGTTGAAATCCGAGTTATAACAAAGAAGTTATGACATGTCGAAGTTTTGCGACAAAACCGGCACGACACTGGGAATCGTAAAAAGTGAGTTTATGATAGAGTACTTTTTAGCCTTAGGGTTCTAAAGGAAAGTTGTAAAGTACGTCTCCACCTTCGCGCGGATATAAAGAACGTCGAAAACGGAGCTCGTATACAAAAGTTATGACCTTTCGAAGATGCAGCTGTCTAAGGGCAAGACACGTGGCAGAAACCCTAGCCGCCTTAAGTCACGACGTGAACATAAATTTCACGACGTGAAACGTGTCAGGGACACTAATTGGGGCTAGAAAACACGTGTCAAAGCTACTGGATGACTCATGGAAGTTCACGACATGAACCTATCATGTTCACGACGTGAATGGGCCCAGAACAGCCTATAAATAGCAAGTTCAGCCCTTTCATTCCTTACACCATTTCTTTTCTCTCTCCCTCGTTTGCTGAAGGCGTTCCGCATCCCGAGCTCGGCGATCACGAACCGCTGACCGTTTTTAGTTAGATTCTGTTAACTCACGCTATTAAGGTGAGTGCATATTATTTTCATCTTACACATAGATATGAAGTATTTTATATAAATTACGTGCTATGTGTGCATATTATCTGTATACTTGCTATCTATGATGGATGAACAATTTTATACATGTTTTAATTGATTTAAACTGTATATGTATTTTATATCTACAAATATGTTGGGTAAAACATGGGTAGATGAATTAGATGATGTGTGATGAAATAAAAATTGATGAGAGGTATCGATGTTTAAGACGATCTAGTCATCTAGAAGAGTATAGACATAGTTATTTGTTATTAATCCAGGAGTATGGATTAGGTATTTTTGAACTATGTGTTCATCCGATAAGTATCATGTACAAAGTTCTTCTTTTTGACACTAATGTGTGTCGGGGTACGGAAGCGTACGGGAGTACTTTATTAGTATTCTCCCTATACTTTTTATTTTGAAGAGCTTTGGAGTCTTCGTTTGTTTTATGAAGTGATCGGACGAGTGTTGGGTCAAAAATATGGTTTATACTTTGCTTTTCTAGGAAAATATGTTTATGTGTCTTTGGTCAGAAAATGTGTTTGCGACCGTAAACAGAGTTTACGGTCGTAAACCCTGTTTACGGCCCAATGGGTGTTTACGGCCGTAAACCCATTCACGACCCATGTTCACCAAGCCCATATTCCCTTGTATATATATAGGTGTTAGGGGTGAGGAGTAGGATTTGATGAACGTGAGAAGAGAGAATCTAGAGAGAAGAAGAGAGCATTTTGTGTGTGTGTGAATCTTTTGTAAGGAACTTAATTCTAATCATATCATTTAAGATTCATATTATTCTTCTTCTCCTTCTCTTCTATTTGATCTGACATCATCCAATTGATTGGGATTACGCACCATCAATTGGATCTGATTGATACACAAGCATATTTGGGGACTTACAATTGGTATCAGAGCAAGGATTGTATCAGTCAATTTTGTCAGATCTGGAGCTTATTTTATCTTATTTTCCAAATATTTTTGCGTTTTTGGATAGATCTCTAAAAATTAAGGGGGGTTTCGTCTTTGCATTTTTCTTAAAAACGAGTTTTTGATCGAACTTTGGAGCAAAAAAGGGTGAAAAACGTTGTTTTTTTCGCGAATCTGTTGAAGGTTTACGGCCGGAGTTTACGGCCGGAAACAGTTTACGGTCGGCGGCGGCGGCGTTTACGGCTAGGGTTTCCGGAGTTTACGGCCCGGGAGTTTACTGTCCGAGGTTTACGGCCCCGGAGCTTGCGGTTCGAGTTTGCGGCCCAGTAGTGTTTCCGGCCTCGCAAGCAGCAGCCTCGCACCTCAGCCTCGCAAGCAGCAGCGCCTTAATAAAAATAAGTAACGATTTTGAGGGTGCCGGGGATAGAACCCTCGACCTCTAGTTCAACAAATCCGCGACTTACCAACTCGGCTACCCAATCCTTTGTGTCTTTCCTTCGAAACTTAATTCATAACACGTTATTCTCGGTTCCAATTTCGCCAATTTGACACTTTTAACCCAAAAACTCAATTTCTCTTATTTTTAAATTCCTTTTTCATCCAAAATATATAAAAAAATAATAATAATAATAATAATAATAATAATAGTTTTTAATTTTTGACTTTCATTTTGACTTTTGTCTTCAAAAATTTTGACTTTGACTTTCAAGTTTGACCTTTGACTTTTAAGTTTGACTTTTCAAGTTTGACTTTTTAAATTTGACTTTTGAGGTTGACTTTTGAGTTTTTAGTCAAAGGGCATATTTAAAAAAAACAAAAAAAAAAACAAAAAAAAAAACAATGAGTTCTTCAAACGTTCCAGTCAATAAAGTTTCATGTTCTCAATCTTGTGAAACTACGATTAAATTTCTTCGGGAACAAATTGATTTATTAAAAAGAGAAGTTGAGGACCTGAGATATGAAGGATATCAACTTAGGAAAGGACATAACCCCCTTAAGGCCCAGTTAGAGACAAAAATAAAAGATTTTAAAAGAATTCAAACAGAATACGGTGAAAAATGTGAACTGTATGATTATGTCAAAAGACTGAATGATGAGTTAACTACTGAGCTTGATACATTAAAGAGACAATTTGATACTGCAAATTTTGATTTTAGAAAATTTGATGGATCAAGCGAGGTGGTTGCCAACATGATTGATCATTGCATGCAGTTCAAACGAAACCAGCAGAAGGGTTTAGGATACGATAGTGTACCTCCTCCTTATAATCATACATATCAGTATCAACCCCTATCCAAGGATGAGATTGCCAACGAACCATGTATGGTTTATGGCAAGCCATCTGGTTTTGTTTCAGGAGGATTTATTAATGTTGAAAGTACTAACATTTCTACTTCCCCTGCAGATCAATCCTTAGATCAGTCAAAGCACAAAGTTGAAGGATCTGTTTCTGATAACAAAACTGAGCCTGAACCTGATGTTTCTATTTCCAATGAACAACCTTCTGTTTCTGATATTAAAGTTGATGATACATCTTGTGATGCCTTTGATGCTTTGGCATCGGATCATGTTGAGTTAAATTTTTTTGACATATTTGATTATTTGTTTGAAAATACTGATGTTCCTGTTTCTAGCACATCTACTTCATATGCAGGTAAAGTAGCAGAAGATGAGAACAATGAGAACACCACTGAACAAACCAACATCTCCTTGAGCTCTGAATCTGTTGCTTCGAACTCAACTGCTTCTGATCAACCTGCTGTTGAGAAATACAGACCACCAATTCCAGTGAAACAGAGTGCCTCCTGCAATTGTGCTTGTGGGAACAATAAGAAACAAGGCAAAGATACGCCACCAGGGGCAGGAAGAAACAACTTCACAGTGAAGAAAAAGACTTGTTTTCATTGTGGAACACCTGGTCACATTGCCTGAAACTGTCCAAATCACGCATACGTTCCCTACTATGCACAAGGCTGGCAGAACGCGCCAAGAGGGAGATACTTCAAAAGAAACCCCTCAAGGTCACGTTCAGACCATGATGACTGGAACGCGCAGAAGGCCAAGAATCAAACCTACAAGGCCAAGAATCCGAATCCCAAGGGAAATAAGGGAATGCCGGCCAAGAAGCCAAATCCAAGAGATGCTCCCGTGAAGCCAAAATCAAAGTCATCTCAACGGCCGACATCAAGATCAAAAGCAAGTACTGAGCCACCCATCGGATCGAAAAAGAAATGGGTTAAACCCAACTACAAATGGGTTCCAAAGGCTCACTCTCCCAAATCAACTAATGACTTTAATATTTCTTCATCTTCTGTTTGTGATAAACAGGATATGTCATGGGAGAGAGTACCGTGCAAGGATGACAAAGGTCGACCCAGTTTCAAAATGGAGGCATATCATTAGACTTCGGTTTGTTGGTAGTGGCTGTTCCTGGCACATGATAGGAGACATCTCTCAACTGTACAACATTCAGAACATTGTTTGGGAGTATGTGTCCTTTGCGGGAAAGGAAGAAAGGAAGAGATCACAAACGGGGTTAGTGCTTAATGACATGAAGAATTTTCGGATCTGTTCTGAGATTACGCGTGCTGTTCTCAGACCTTTTGGATGCATATTCAATCGGTGACTTACGGTTTGAGTTTTCCTCTCTATACTCCTGAGTTTTTCTTAAGTTGATTCACTTTAAAGACTAATTTTTGTTTTAGGATAGTTTAAATTTGTGCATTTACTTTCGTTTCTCTCCTATGCACAAATTTAGGGGGAGAAATAAAAACAAAACAAAAATTTTAAAATTTTAAAAAATCCAAAAACATTAGAAAATCAAAAAATCAAAAAAAATATATGTTGGTTATGGAATGTGCATGAGGGAGATGTTTTGGGAAGTGATATAATCATGTGATAACAGGCAATCTGAATCTGTGTAAGGGACTAAATCTGAATTGTCTAGGCTCTGTGTTCGATGCGCTGGTAGCCACGAAAGATTAAAATGGACTTGACTAGGCATTAATGAACTTAAGGAATCTAGAGACTTGACAAATCTTGACCTAGATAGATCCATTTAGCCTGACAATACGACGCTTGGATAGGTTGAGCAGGGAGATATACATGATAATCCACCGGTCACATTAAAGTAATCCGTATCTAGAACTGTGGTTTAACTCTTCCTCGATGTGCGGATTCTGTCCTTAATTCCGGTATTGATGGGGCGACTGGGGAATTCCGATAAAGTAGGTCTGTAGGAAATTATTTTCTTGCTTTCTTTCTGTTAGTCATATGTTGTCTCCTCTACGTGATTGAAATACATCCGACCTGGACTGCAACATATGCAACTCTACTTCTCTGCATCCTCTATCTATGCAATTCTTTCTGTCTGTTAGCCATATGTTGTCTCCTTTGCGTGATTAACCATCCGACCTGGTACACAGCATATGCACCATTCTACTTCTCAATCCCTCTAAATCTGGTTAGTCATATGTTTCACCCTCTGCGAGATTGGAAGAGATCCGACCTGGGTGTATAGCATATGCATTCTAAATCTGACTTCTCTCATAATAATTGTCTGCTCACCTAAAGTAAGGAGTACTTTGGAAGTTCCTGATTATTGGGGTATGTCAGGAAGCGGGAAACACATTCTAGTACATTTAAAATTGAACAATCACCAGGTTGTCTGTAGATCTCGCTGCTCAATTTAGGTGGACAACAATATCTTTGGTCGTCGTCAGCTGAATGGTCCTTAAGAAATATTATCTAGGAACTTAGAATCACTATGTCTTGTCACGTATAGTATGTCCTAATTTTGTCACAATCTCTCGTGTTTAAGTGGACCACAATACCGGCGATTGACCAGATCTATTCATGAAGGGAGAGGTACTGATAAACGGATAAAGGCTGTCTAAAAACTTTGATCCCAAATCATTCTTAAAGTTAGATATCATTTTATTTTTGTTAAATTTGTTCATAGTTTCTTCTAATTTAAATATTAGGGGAGAATTAAAAATTTTAAAAACCAAACAAAAATCAGAAAATTAAAAATCCAAAAAAAAAATAGTGTTATTTCTGTTTTATTTCTTTTTCAGAAAATATGAAAAATCCAAAAATATTTTTGTTTCTGTTTTAATTTGTGTACTAAGTTTTCTTTTAGTTTTGTTTTGTCTTGAAAAGTGAATTCAGGTGAAGATGAAACTCATGGAGTTTGTGTCGAAGATTTCTGAGCCAAGGATCCGTGATCATCGAAGAATTCTCATTCGAAGGAGCAAGAAATGAAGATTATTCTTTCGACATTCAATCTTTCAACCCCAGAAGCAAGGTGAAGCTGAAATTGAAGATTATGTGACGGATTGCATTGAAGCCTCCTCAATCAGTCTGCTGCTAACTTGAACCTGCTGAAGTGATCCAGAAGATTTGTTCTCTCTGACGTTCTCTCTGAAGATTCTCAAACTGAAAGCGCTATCTTTCAAGAATCAGTACAAGAAGCCTCCTCATCCAATGTGCGTTAAATGTCAAATTCTGAAGAAATGCCCAACTGCTCAAGATGAAGTCATTTATTGAAGATTCATCAAGTTCATCTTGAAGCTGTGAAGTCATCAAAGATAAAAGCTGAAGCCAAGCTCCCAATGAAGATTATCAAGAAAAGCCAGCTACTTTTTAGGGGGAGCTTGTTGGGTCATTTAAGAAAAGAAAAGAAAGCTATAAACCAAGGGGGAGATTGTTGGGTCAAAAATATGGTTTATACTTTGCTTTTCTAGGAAAATGTATTTATGTGTCTTTGGTCAGAAAATGTGTTTGCGACCGTAAACAGAGTTTACGGCCCAATGGGTGTTTACGGCCGTAAACCCATTTACGACCGTAAACCCATTCACGGCCCATGTTCACCAAGCCCATATTCCCTTGTATATATATAGGTGTTAGGGGTGAGGAGTAGGATTTGATGAACGTGAGAAGAGAGAATCTAGAGAGAAGAAGAGAGCATTTTGTGTGTGTGAATCTTTTGTAAGGAACTTAATTCTAATCATATCATTTCAAGATTCATATTATTCTTCTTCTCCTTCTCTTCTATTTGATCTGACATCATCCAATTGATTGGGATTCCGCACCATCAATTGGATCTGATTGATACACAAGCATATTTGGGGACTTACAACGAGCTTCATGTGTCAGCGTTTCCGTTCACGATGTCACACCACTGCTAGGCAAAGTTTGATGTCAGATAGGGTGAGTATGGGGGTAAAATACCTAACGATATTCAGACCACTGCTAGGCAAAGTTCGATGCTGGATAGGGTGAGTCTGGGGGTAAAATACCTCACGATATTCGGATCACTGCTAGGAATTGTTATCTAGATAACTACCCATAACTTAACTGTCTTATGGTTTTTACGAATGGAGGTTCGTGGTGAAACTTATTCCATTCCCCTCATTTGATGTCTTTATCGATCCTCGTTTGCTGCTAGAGAATTTTCGAAGCAGCTTCGTCAGTTTGTTGTTCATATCGATCCTTTAGGCTAGATCTTGTAAGATCATTGTATTTTTGAACTGAGTGTTTACCAGATGTTTTAAACTACGTGTTCACCAGTTGTAATTTAAGAACCCTGGCAGCTATGGACTTAGTGCCTATTAGATAAACGTTGGTAGCTATGGACTTGGTGCCTATTGTATAAACCTTGGCAGCTATGGATTTAGTACTTGTTGTATAAACCTCGGGAAACGATGGACTTCGTGCCTATTCCTTAGGTCAATCCTTAGGAATGAAGGAGAGATGATTCTTAGGGTAGATCCTTAAGATTAAAGAAGATAATGGGGATGGGTAATTGGGTTGATTGTTTGATGATTAAATATAATAATTATATTATTGTGGGTTGAAAACCCTATGTACTCACCAGGTTTCCCAACCTGACCCACTCAGTTTATTTGTATCACAGGTGTCGATACGAAGCTACTTTACACTGAGAGATTTAAGGGAGATGTAGATCACTAGTGTAAATAAATGTAAGGTCTGTTTATGCTTATGTTTCAGTATTGACGATGACATCCCAAAGTTTTAATATGAACAAAATACATTTATTCGGAAATGATTTGATAATATATGTATCATGTTTTCTGGGAACAAATTCCGCAATATATTTATTTAAAAATATACTCTGATTTTCAAATAAAGCATAAACAAAATCGGTCTTTTCTAGGCGTGAAAATTGGGGATGTCATATTTGAGCTCTTGTATGGGCGGAGATGTCGTACCCTAGATTGTTGGAACGAGGTTGGTCATAGGGTTGGGGCGGACCGAGGTGGTTCTTCAGACTACAGAGATGATTCAGCAAATCAGACAGAGATTACAGACTGCTCAGAGTCAGCAGAAGAGCTATGCCGACTGACGCCGATCCGAGTTGGAGTGTCAGGTCGGCGACATGGTGTTGCTGAAGGTCTCACCTTGGAAAGGTGTTATTCGCTTAAGGAAGAGGGGGAAGTTGGGTCCTCGATATATTAGGCCATTCCGGGTTATTTCCAGGGTTGACAAGGTTGCCTATAAATTGGATCTTCCTGAGGAGCTCAGTCGGATTCATAGCACTTTCCATGTTTCGCAGCTGCGAAAGTGCATATTGGATGAGGACGCAGTTGTGTGATTGGAGGATATTTAGGCTGATGAGCGCCTGAACTATGTTGAGAGACCAATAGCCATTCTGGAGAGGAAAGTAAAGGTTTTGCGAAGCAAGGAAGTACCTTTGGTAAAGGTACAATGGCAGCATCGGAGGGGCTCCGAGTGGACCTGGAAGCCAGAGGCGGAGATGCGGGAGCATTACCAGATTTGTTTATTGCAGCAGACTTCAAGGATGAAGTCTAGGTCAAGTGGGGGAGAGTTGAAACATCCCGAGCTTTCAGGTATTTTCAAATCCTTCCATTGTTTTTTTAAATATGTCATTTTGGGTCCTTGGAGTATAAAGATGTAGCCCTAGTGGCAAAATGGTAACTTTTGGGAGCATGAGTAGTATGTTGGGCATACATGTGAGTACGCGAAGCGTACACATATGTACGCTGGGCGTACTAATGTCCGGGTGAAACCCTAATTTTTAGGGTTTGAAGAGTATTTAAGAATCTTTATGGATAATTTAGCCTCACTCTTTCAGCCTCTAAGTCCTTGAGCCGCTCTTAGCAAACCCTAACCCCATTAGAGAGTGTTTTGAGCTTAAATTGTGTTATTTGTGTGCTTAAAGGAGAAGGAAGTGCATCAAGGAGTCTAGGAAGGAAAGCAAGCTTGTAGATCTTGGATCATCATCTTCTTGGGAAGCTCCAAAAGGTAAAAAGTTGCTACCTTTATGCTTGGTTTGCTTAGATCTTATCTTGGTAGCTTTATGAGGTTCTTTTGTCCCTAAAAGTCCCATTGTTGTGCATGTTTGATTTTGGACGTTTTGAGCTGTCCTTCTAGACCCTAGGAAGGGCCCTTAGTCATAAAAATGAGGTCCCAATGGCCAGGAGTGTCTCATGCATTTGGAAAAAGGGTCTTAATGGATTAAGACCTTGTATTAAGAACTTTTGGACGTGTAAAGTCAAAAAGTTGGAGACTCTATGACTCTAGGGTGCATTTGGACCATGGATCTGTAATATGGGCTTAAGTGCTTAAGCCATTAAGCACTTACTGGACTTTTGGGATCTACGAGAGTACGCCCCGCGTAGGGAGGAGTACGCTCCACGTACTCGGTCAGCCGCCCCAATGGTGGTCAATGTGAGGCTCGCGTACCCCCCGCGTACCTCCGGAGTACGCCCAACATACGTCGTTTGTTGGACTTTTGAGTTTGGGCTTCAAGTTTTGGGCCAACTTTTGGGCTTGAATGCATGGGCCCTTATTGGACTTTCTGAGTATGAGTGTTTAGGTTAGTTGGAGAGTTGGACCTTAGGATAAGGCCCAATAAGGAGTTGGGCCCAATTTAGAAAATGGGCAAATTATGGGTCTTGAAGTAATTTGGGCCTTTTGGATCAAACATTTGGACTTGGGCCTTGGCCCAATTGGGGAAAGGGTAAAGTTGACATTTACCCTAAGTATGGATCCTTAGTGAAGGATGGTAATCCAATTGTTAATTGGATGTTTGTTTTGTTGTGATAGTTCGAGATTTTTCATGAGCCAGCTGCCGGAGGTTTTCAGTGTGGTTCGACATTGTGAGGTGAGTTTCGTCACTGTACTGTCGGGTCGAAGGCACCAAGACCGACCCTTTGGTTTGATAACCAGATGTTGTTGATATGCTGAGTATGGAATTGATATGCATGCTAGTCTTGTTATGCTAGTCTGGTAGATCTGTAGGACTACCTGTGATACTGTCTGTTTATCTGAATATGTTATTATCTGTTATATGTCGACATATTGTGTGGGTTGGGTTGAGGTTTTACTGCTCTATGCTGTAGCCAACAAACCCTGGAGCAAGCCAGATATGAGCTGTGGGCCGGGAAGGGCATGCCAGACTCGTACTGAGGGCTTAATGGTATTCGGTCCAAAGACTGATCAGGCCGGGGAGCAAGCCACACAGAAGTTGTGGGCCCAGGGGGAAATCTAGACTTATGTTGTGGGCTCAGGGGTAATCTAGTTTGTTAGTTGTGGACCCATTGCATGTTGTTATTATATTTGTGCTATTAGTTATGTATCAGTATTTTGGGGAAACTTACTAATCTTTGGGCTTATAGTTTTGGATTATGTTTCAGGTACCTCAGAGGATCGCGGGAAGGCAAAGGCATGATCGTGCACCTCCTCATGTTTTCCTTAGGCTCCATGGGTTTAAACCTCCATGGATCATCCATGGGTTGTCACATGGGTTTAGCCTAACCTAAGGAATTATGGATCATTGGCCCACACCATAAGAATGAATGATTTACCAAATCAACCCCTTTTATTTAATTAGTCTCTTTTGATCACAAAATTAATTCCAAAGTAATTCTTGATCAATACTAATTAAATAATATGATTTCATATTAGTATATTAGAACTTATAATATATTAATAAATCATAAATAACCTCTTCTCAAAAGTCCATCCTATCAAATTGTCCTGGTGATATGCAACCCAAATGGACCATTCTACTCTCGGGTCAAGTACATACCAATTATAGTTATGGATTTAGAAACCTAATCCAACAAAAACATCCCGAAATTCCTGTACAACTGGCACACTGCCCACATCTGTCGTGGTCTCAAACCTCGTATCCGAGATATAGGCCTGAAATCCCGTACATCCCTGTTGCAGAAATCTCCTTGCCCTCGCAGCCGAACATAGGGTTGGTCCCTGCGAGGCCCTCTCACCATGTATCACTAGTTCTCCCCCACTTGGGGTTCAAACCCTCACTAACTAGCGCTCATAGTCGATTTTGGCCCCATTGGCCCCCAACCAATCCATCCCGACAATCACCTTCAACCCTCGCAATGGTATCGGGAATAAATCCACACGAAATCTCTCTCCCAACACATTCAGGACACAGTCCGGATACACCCTCGCAGCACTCACAGTGCGGTCATCCGCTATCTCTACCTCGAGCGGGGAATCCAAAGTTCCCTGCGCCTCGCAGAACTTCTTGCTAAGTGCAAGAGACATGAACGATCGGGTAGCACCCGAATCAAACAACACATGGGCCGACATACCATTGACCAAAAAGGTCCCTATACGAGCACAATGTACACATAAGCAGTGCAAATAAACATAGAGTATGGAAGAATAAACACGTACCAGCCACCACGTCTGGCGCTGCCCGAGCCTCCTTGGTAGTCAGCTGAAATGCACGGCTCTTCACTGCTGGAGCATCCGCCTTGGCTGGGCGACCATCAGTAATCCTCATCGTGGTGGGCGCAGGAGTCGTCATTGCTCCTCCCCCTCCCTGCAACTTCGGACAATCGGCCGGCTTGTGGCCGGTCTGGTTGCAGTGAAAACAAATCAAGCCCTTCTTGAGGCAATCCCTGCTCAAGTGACCCTGTTGGCCACATGCGTAACATCCTGATCCCATAACCCGACAGGCTCCACTGTGCGGCATACCGCACTTGGCACACCAGCCTCGGCCCTACTGGCCCCTGATGGAAGTGTCTGAGGTCTTGGGATTTTTAGCCTGACCCACTGCTTCCTGTGCCTGCTCCGGCTTCCGTTTGGTGCGTAAGTCCAACTCCATCTCCCTCTCACGTGCCTTCTCTACCATCTCATTCAGGGTTTTGCACCTTGTAACGCTCACAAACTCCTGGATATCATCCCTCAGCATGGAATGATATCTCGTCCTCCGCATGTCCTCATCAGAAGCATACTGTGGGATCAACAATGCTCACTCCCAAAACTTGGCGATCATCTCCGCCACAATCTCGGTAGTATGCTGGAATTCCTGGAACTCCCTCACCATCCTTTGTACCTCAATGGGTGGTGAAAACTCCAAATCAAATCGCCGAAAAAACTCGGCCCACATCATCTCAGCCACACCGGCTGCTCCCACCTGGCTGGTCTCCTCTCCCCACCAATCTTGGGTTTTGTCTCTCAGCATACACGAAGCAAAACCCACCTTTGCCGCATCCGGGCAAGAACTCGTGCACTGGGCGTTCTCGATGTCCGCCACCCAGCGTCGGCTCATAATGGGGTCCCTGACCCCGAAAAACTCTGTTGCTCCACACCTTGAGCTCCCGAAACGAGGGAGGTCGGTCCCCGATCTGGCCCACAGCAATCTCAGCTCTGAATGACCTGAGCTTCTCCTCCATGATCTTCATCATCCCCTCCTTGACCGTCCTAAAGATCACTGGGGTCGCGTCAAGGATGCCCTTCGTAACCTCGGCTGCAATGATCTCACGTAGCCTCTCATCGATGGGCTCTGCACCACTGCCCGATTCGGATCCAGATCCTGATCCCGATCCTGATCCCCATGTCCCAAATCATGTCACCACCATACTGAACTGAAATGTCATCAACCATAATAATCAGGACATCTATACAGGGGTTCTTCCCACACCGATCCTCCTTAGAGCTGTCAGATCTAGCATTGGTTCGGGTACATGTCATGTGCTTTCAGTAGTACGGGCCCAATACTACCTTCCACACCTACCGGTACCTTTCCCCAAAGCTCTACCTCATAACTCCATTTCGTCCCAAAATAAACCATATCCCACAGACTACCGCATATCTCATATACCAGGCTGTTCTAAGATTTTCTCTACCCACATCAAACAGGTAAATCATAACAGGTTGCCTTTATGCATGCAAATTGTAATGTATTTTACTAGGGCGCTTTTATTCGAAGCGTTAGAGTCAATGCCTTAGTATATTTTTTGTATGCTTTCAGTTCCCTATAAATAGGGTTATTTACTAGAGTTAGAAAAGAACTTTTACAGACTTGTCTATTGCACTCTGTAAAGAATTCGAAAGCATAATAGAGCATAACAAGATCATATTTACATCCTGTGTTCAAATCTCGCATTCTTACTTGAATTCATACTCTGATTAATTCATTACTCGATTCATTGTTTCATCAATTGGTATCAGAGCAGGAATCATATCTCTGATCTGATTTTCACGCTGTTAAAAAAGTTTTTGAATCAACTCTTTAATTCAAAAGTTTCCGCACTTTTTGAAAGTGAAAAATTGTCAAGATCTTAGTCTGTGATTCGATTCTGCATTTGAATTGTTGAATCGAGTGTTATTCTCATCAATTCGATTTGATTCATCTAGTTTGTTTTCAAATTCTCAAATCTTTTCAAACTTCTCAAAATCTTCTTCCGTACAACAATGGCGAGTTTCAATCTCAATTCGATGACCTCGTTTTCTCATCTGCTAGGTTCATCAACCAAAATTCCAATGCTAATCCCTGAATACTATGATCAGTGGGCTGATCGTATGCAGGATTATCTGAATGGTCTGGATGAAGAATTATGGTCTTATATCATTGGAAATGTCAATGTTGCAGTGAATGTTCAACCAATTGGATCATCTTCTACAAATTCTGGAGTTGATAATCAAACTGATCGTCTGAAGAAACTGGAGAAGAGGTGTATGAGGGAACTGCGAGGTGCATTACCTCCAGTTGTGTACAATTACGTTAGGAGTTGTACAACTGCAAAGGAAATCTGGAACAATCTGAAAGATAAATTTCAAGGAAGTGAGAAGACAAAAATCAATTCAGTTAAACAGTGTTTGGTTGAGTTGAAAGACTTCAAACAAAAAGAAGGAGAAACAATTGAAGTTTACTATGATCGTCTGAACGAGTTAATCTATAGTTGCAATCGCTATGGAATTACCAGGACTTCAATGGAATTCAATCTCATATTTGTAATGGGACTTCGAAAAGAATGGAGAAGTGTGAGTATGATGGTGAAGAATCAGCAAAGTTTTGATACTTCAACTCTCAATGATTTGCACAATCAGTTGAAAACACACGAAATTGAAGTAAATGGAATTGCTGAGGAATCGAAGTTGAATTTGGGAGGTCCATTAGCTCTTGTGTCAAAGATTTCTGAAAAAGAAGCTGAAAATGGTGAATCTGAGGAAGAAGAAGGATTCATCATGAATTCGGATGATGAAGCAATAGCATTTTACTCGAATAATCGTGTCAAGAAATTTTTCAAAAAGTCGTTCAATTCGAAGACTAAGCTTGCTGAGGTGAAAGGAAATTATGTGAGTAAAAATGTTGTTGAGGAGAGGGTGAGAAGAAGCTGAAAGGTGATGCTGGAATAGATTGTCATTATTGCAACGGTGCGAATAATCTTGCAAATGACTGTATGCTTCGAAAGAAGGATGAGAGGAAGAATAAAGTCAAAGATGAGGCATACTATGCAGAGAAGCTTGAGGTGGTTCGTGCTAAAGCAAAGAATTTGTCATTGGTTGCAAAGGGTGAGCATGAGGATGAAGATGGAACTTATCAAATCTGGTCATCCGGGTCAGACGATGAAGAAATGAGGAATCCAACGCATGGAGCGTTATATGCGAAAATGAAGGAGGACTCAGATGATGAGGAATTCGAAGTGAGGGGACGATGCTTCGTATCTAAAGCAGCTAACAAATCTCCAATGACAACAAAGGTACGTAATATTCTCGAATCTTTTAATATTCCTACACATGCTTATGACTCTGAACTAATTTCTTTTGATGAGACGGTTACTTATTTTGATTCAATTGTTGTGTCTTCTAGCAATGAGGCCAACAAGTTGTCAATGGAGTTGTTAGAGGTCAAAAAGAGATTAGACATGAAAATAAGCAAAATTGAATGTTTGGAATTACAAATGACAAATATAATGTGCGATAGGGATAGGTTATCGAGTGATGTTAAACTTTTGCTAGCACAAAGAAACATCTACTGTAATTCTGCTAAACGACTTTATAGCAAATTAACTGATTTACATCATTCATGTGATATAAGTAAAGAGCAACATAGAAAATTACTACCTTTCCTAGCATTCGAAAGAGCCAAGGTACATAATATTTCGTATGATTGTGAGCAAATAATAGCTGATTTTGATAGAGTTCCTGATGATAGATATAAATATGGAATTGTCAAAATTGATGAATGTCTTGATGCGAATGAATTAGTTAACATAGTGAATGATACTTTGACTAAATCTGAACAAATTCAAATTTTGAAAAAGACTGAGAATTCAACATCTGATTCTCAATCTAATTTTGCTGATATCGAAGATAATTCTGACAATATTAGCGAAATTAGTGAACTTGAAGATGTTGATTGTTCTCAGTTGTCTGTTGAAAAAGACTGAGAATTCAAAACAGATCTTTTATTCATCGTCGTTTTAACATAAATCCATATGAAATTCTCAACAATCGGAAATCTAACGTCAAATTTCTTCATGTTTTCGGATGCAGATGCTTCATTATGAATCTCAGGGATCATCTTACGAAATTTCAAGCAAAAGCATATGAAGGGATTTTCTTGGGTTATTCGCATAATTCAGTCGCATATCGTGTGTTGAATAAAAGAACATGAAAAGTTGAAGAAACTTTTAATCTTACATTTGATGATTACTACATTAAACAAACAACATCACAATTTGAAAATCATCATATTTTGAAAGACATACAAGATGAATCTGAATCCTCACAAACATTAGATATTGATTATGATTTAATTTTTGGAATTTCAGATCGTGCTGTTGATGCTGAAATACATGCAAATGATAATCATATTTCTGAACTCACAAAGCTTACTGATGATTCAACATCAAACTCTCCAGAAAAAGGCGAAAGTATGCAAAACAATCCAGTGGAGGGGGAGCACTTGGATTCGAATACATTAGCTAACGACATGCATTCTTTCGAGGGCAAGAAAGAAAGATTGAATGATGATGTTGAGGGGGAGCATGATGTTGAGGGGGAGCATAATGCTGAGGGGGAGCATTCAGAAAATATTGAAGATAATAACGATTTTGATGATGCTTGTGCGATTGTAGGCTCAGAAAACGATGATATATATGAAGATGCATCTTTGGAATTTGATCCAGCATATCCGCCAATGGAAAAGTGGACAAAAGATCATCCGAAGGATCAAGTAATTGGGAATCCACAAGAGGGAGTTTTAACAAGAGCTCAAATTCGTGCAAAGAATGAGGTATTAAATACTCATCAAAATTTTGCATGTTCAATGTTTTCATTTCTAAGATTGAACCAAAAACAGTTAAGATTGCAATGGAACACTCAGATTGGGTTGTTGCAATGCAATCTGAATTGTCTGAATTTGAACGAAACAAGGTTTGGAGATTAATTCCTAAGCCTGGAAATGTTTCGATTGTCGGGTTAAAATGGATTTTCAAAAATAAAACCGACAAAGATGGAAATATTGTTCGAAACAAAGCCAGACTTGTTGTCAAAGGATATTCACAACAAGAAGGAATCGACTATGAAGAAACTTTTTCCCCTGTCGCAAGACTCGAGGCGGTTCGTATATTTCTGGCTTATGCAGCTCACAAAGATTTTGATGTTTATCAAATGGACGTGAAATGTGCATTTCTAAATGGAGAGCTTGAAGAAACTGTTTACGTGGAACAACCCCCAGGTTTTATTAACGAAGAATTTCCAAATCATGTTTATATTTTAGATAAGGCAGTTTATGGTTTGAAACAAGCACCACGAGCATGGTATGCAACTCTTACCTCATTTTTGAAACAATCTAAATTTAAACAAGGATCAGTTGATCCCACATTATTTCGAAAGAAAGTGGGGAATCATCTAATGCTTGTTCAAATTTATGTTGATGATATTATTTTTGGCTCGACTGACCCTGCTTTGTCTAGAGAATTCGAAGATTTGATGAAAAGTAAGTTCGAAATGAGCATGATGGGAAAAATCAATAATTTTCTTGGTTTGAATATTCGTCAAAACAGAGAAGGAATTTTTATTAATCAAGAAAAATATACGAAGAATCTGTTGGAAAAGTTTGGATTGACGAATAGCACGAAGTTACGAGTTCCAATGGCAACGGGCATAAAGCTAACACCGTCGTTAGATAAACCAGTTGTTGACATAACTTTATATAGGAGCATGATTGGTTCATTACTTTATCTCACAGCTAGTAGACCTGATATCATGTTTTCTGTGTGTAATTGTGCTAGGTATCAGTCTAATCCACGAGAATCACATCTCACTGCTGTAAAGAATATCTTTTGTTATCTTAGAGGAACAATTTCGTTAGGATTGTGGTATCCTTCGAAAACTGGGTTCTTTGTACAAGCGTATTCGGATGCAGACTTGGGTGGTTGTAATATTGATCGAAAAAGCACAAGTGGTGGATGTCAATTTCTTGATGGCAAATTGGTGAGCTGGCAGTCGAAAAAGCAAACATGCGTATCAATTTCAACAGCTGAAGCAGAATATGTGGCTGCTGCAGCTTGCACTTCACAAATGATATGGATCGAAAGTCAATTGCGTGATTATGCAATTAATATGAAAAAGATTCCATTATATTGTGATTCTCAAAGTGCGATAAGAATTTGTCATAATCCTGTGCAGCATTCGAAGACTAAACATATAGCTCTTCGTTATCATTTCATCACAGATCACGTGCAAGATGGAAATATTGAAGTACATTTCGTGAAAACAACTGATCAGTTAGCTGACATTTTCATGAAAGCTTTGGATGAAAAATCCCTTGTGAAGATTATAGAAGGACTTGGAATGATCGATGGAAATTATGTTCCATGCGAAAAAGAAGAATGATGCATGATGATTCAGAGGCGCTGACTAAAAGATAATGCAAACTCATTCAGCATTCAGAGGTTGCTGTTCGTAGTCAACGCTTCGACCCCTTCGAATTCGCACATTTGTTACTTATTTTAAGGGTTGATTCAGAGGTTACTGTTCATAGTCAACGCTTAAACCCCTTCGAATTCGTACATTTGTATCAAGTATTATTTCAATTTTCGAAAATTCAAAAATCCAAAAAGATTTTCGTTTGTTTTGTTCTTTAATTTTCGAAAATACAAAAATCCAAAAAGATTTTCGTTTGTTTTGTCATTTAATTTTCGAAAATTCAAAAAATCCAAAAAGATTTTCGTTTGTTTTGTCATTTAATTTTCGAAAATTCAAAAATTCAAAAAGATTATCGTTTGTTCTGCCTTTATTTTCGAAAAAGCAAAACAACAAAAATATTTTGTTTCTTATTTCTTTTTAGTATTTTGTTGCAGATTCTCATGAAGAAAGAGAGGAGATTATGCTTGTTGTACTAGGGTCAGGTACATTTTTGTATAAATTGATAAATTTGTCATCATTCGAACTCGTTAGGTTGTCCCTAGAAGCATGCTGTTGTATGTTGACCAAAGCCTCCATGACTCAATGTGTGTGTAAGAAAGCCTTAATGAAATTATTCATACGAAGATTTCTTCCCAATTAGGCTTATATTCACATTAGTCTCTGAGCTACCTTACTCTTCTCAAAATGAGTTAAGAGTTTATTGTTTGGTCCAAATAAAACAGAGGTACTTTTTGTGTCTTGTATCAATCTTTTTGATCCAAAAAGTTCTAACACGATCACACACGAAGACATATGTCCGAGAGGTCTCTGATCAAACCCATCGAGACTTAGATATATCAAAACTCTGTGTTTATGATCTGACATCATGAGACCGTGATGAAAGTGAAACCCAATTTTCATTACCTTTTAAGGAATTAACGGGGAACTAAGTTCCAGATTTTCACGAAACTTTTGTTTCTGTACCAAAATTCGAAACTCCAAATCATATTCATTTCGAATGAGTGGTCTTGATCAAACATTCGAAACCCACGATGTTTGTTACCCAACAAGATCCAGCATACAAAAATTTTTCTTGAATATGATTTCTGGGTGAGTTTCATTCGAATGTCCTAGTCATTTCAAAAATTTTCTAAATCAACTTGTCACTGACTACACTGGTCAAACAAGTAATTTCCGTTACAATTTCTCACCTTATGTTTAGGATGACATGTAACGAAAATTTTAAACTATCCATGAAACATTATAAAAGAAGCCCTTCGATACTTATCAACAAGTATTCGATTGTAATTCACGGGAACCCACACAAGCTATTGATCATTTCTCTAAATGATTAATGAAGTAATCTTTGCCCGGGATTTCATCTGCTTTTGTGTCAATGGTTTGACATCAGATTATCCCAAAATTTTCTTATATTTGTTTCTCGTCTATATTCTTTGGAACACTGCACTCACGAAATCCTTGAGGTTCTGAGTAATACCAACTCAGGCTGATGATTTCGAACTTCTGGCGTATGACTTCGCTTTTTATCCCAAAAGTGAAAGAGCCTTGCTTCCATTCGAAGGGTTCTGACGGTTACAATTTTCTTGGGGATTACAAGACAGGCTGTTTATAAATGACGTATGGTATTCTGTCCGTTTTTCAAGGCGATGTGACAGCTACTTTTTGACGCATGGCTACTTTTACGCAGTAATGGTCCGATTTTCAAGGTGCCACGTCGGATCTCATTAAATGTATCCCACTTCAAATTCAAAATTCAAGGTTACATATAAAAGGGGATTCAAGGTTCATTGTCAGTTTACGCGATCAAAAAGCAAATTTCCCAAAATTCTGTGTTCATCATCATCTTCAAACCCTAACAATGGCCACTTCTGCTCCTGTTGATTCTCATACCACTGAAGATGCCTCTTCATTACCAATAATGAAGATTCAAGCAACAAACTACTACTTGGAGAGTGATGTTTCTCAATATCTGGAAGAATTGAAGATGCTAATCGTTGCCTTGAAACACTCTGCCTTGTCTAAGGCGATGTTCAACTCATTCTCTGTTCCACTTTCATGGCTGTCTCAAGCAGGATCAACTGCTACTTATAACCAAGCCTCGGAAACGATTACTTTTAATCTAGTAAACGACAAAAAGATTAGGCTATCCAAGAAACTATTTTGCCAAATCCTTGATATTCCGAATTCCCCTCCATATGTTGCTTTCACATTTCCTCAAATTGTCAACATGTTCAATGAGATGGGATATCAGCCTCCACTATCAAAGATTAGTGATTTTAAGAAATCAGGTCTTCCAAGATTATGGAATTTCTTATTTGGAATTTTTCTAAGATGTTTAACTGGGAGATCAGTTGGGCTTGACAAGGGGAGAATGGAGGTTTATGCAATGGTTGTTGGCATCTATTATGATCTTCAGGTGGACTACTCTACACAATTATGGAAGGAATTTCAAAAGGGTGTAGAACACACGAATGCTATTCATGGTATTTCGTGTGCAAGATACTGGAGTTTGATTTTGCAACACTTTTACAATAAAGAAGGGATTTTGGTACCCACTGATGAAGACAAAGCATTGTTTCAATCATACCACTATCCGAAGGAGGGTACAGATAATGTTGATGTTTTTCCTACAGTTGCTCGTATTCCAGATGCGATGCTTAAAAGAGTTGATTCTTCGAACCCTGTATTGGTAGCCTATTTGAAGACAATTTATTCTTCAATTAAAACTGGTGTTTTACTGGGAGGAGATGATAAGAAAACCAAGAAGTCGAGAAAGCATGAAACTGAGTCCAGATCTTCGAAATCTCCAAAGAAGAAGCCTGAAACAGTTGAAGTGATTGTTGCTGAGACTCCAGTACTTGAGCCAATTATTGAAGAAACACAAGAACATGTAGTCCTTCCTTCGAAGACTGGCATGTTTCGAAGAATTAAAATGAAGTCCACTCATAAAAGCAAGTCTCCAACGCACAAAGTGGTTCGAAAATCTCAAATAACTCATCAAGGGATTCTAATTAGAGAAGTGCCCGCACCTGTTTCTCCGGTGTCCAAGAAAAGAAGAGCTGAGGATATGGCAAAACCTTTATCAAAGAAGAAAAAGAAGAAGACAAGAAAGCTGGTCATTTCTACTGAGTCAACTGAAGATGATGAAGAACGAATTCCTGAAACTCCTGAGAAGACAGTTGTCATACCACCCGAAGATTCGATTGCCAAATCAGTTCTTGAGGAGGTTCAAACTTCAGGCATCCCTGCACACGTATCTGATACGGATGCAAATGTCAATATGGGTGAAGGAGGTTCGAAAAATGAAGCTACAAGTCCATCTACTTCTACTCCTTTTGAAAGTATTGTTTCTTTACCATTATCCACTACACCTCTTACTTCAACTACAGATTCCCCAACATTCGAACATATTCTTGATCAACCTTTTACTTCTATTTTTTCTTCACAATCTACTGAGCCACCCAAACCAACTTCACCTATTCAAGAAACTATTTTTATGGAGACAGAGACTGATAATGAGGGGTTTGGGGGTATGTTTGAAGACTTGGAGTTTCATGAAGAAGAAGAGCAGTTTCCAGATCACATGTTGCTGACCATGAAGCAGTTTAAGATTTTAAATCAAAAGTTGAATTCTGTCATTCAATCTCAAGCAGATCTAGGGGTTGGTTCGTCTGTTTCAAGTATTGAAGTTGATTCGTTGCTGAAGGTGTTTGAATCCAGAATCATAAGTAAAGTATCGGGGATGCTTAAAGATTATGAATCTCGAGTCTTGGAGAAGATTGATCATAATGATCAAAACAATGAAATTCGGATCAATTCTCAGAGTTCGAAGTTTGCTGGTAATCTGAAAGAATTGAAGAATGTTGCAAAGGAACGACATGTTCTTTTTATTCAAGATGTGAAGAAAGTACGAGAGGATGTAAACTTGCAGATTCACGAACTTCGTGAAGATATGCAAAAAGAAATTGTCACAGTTCAACAACATTATGCATCCTTGAATCAAAAGGTTGATATCATTTGTGACGCAGTCACTCGATTTGTTAAGTTGTATGAAAATTTGAGTCCTCAAATTACTCAACTTTCAACATCCGAAAGTGCAAGCTTTGAAGAAGTGCTTAAGTTGCTCAAGGAGTTAAAAGAGATTTCTGATAGGCCGGTTTCTTCTCCATTGATTACTCCTGAATTTTTATCTCAGAAGTTTATCCAATTCGAAGCCATTCTCAACAAGCAACTGGCTCCTCTCTTTCGCATATCAAGTCTTCTTCCAACCACAAATGCCCCACCTGTTTTCACAGGGGTGCAAGGGGGAGAAAGAAAAACTAGTGAGTCGACGACTAGTGGAGAAGATGCGAAAGTTGTGGGAAAAGTCTTTTCTTCGAAAATCCCTACAACAAAACCAATAATTGTTTCTGCTGAACAGGTGACTTCAACAGTCGTAACAACAATACCAATTGCAAGACCAATTTCGAAAGGAATTGTGATTGGTAAATCTTCGGAGACTGGTGGGAGTAATTCGAATCCAAAAGAGACAATCGTCAATCCAGCATTGAAAGATAAAGGGAAATCGATTGTTGTGGAAAAATCAAAAGAAGAAAAGAAGGCTGAAGCTGATGCTGAAATCGAAAAGCTCAGAATAGTTCAAAGCATTATGGCTCATCGAGCAAATGATCCGAAGGGAATGGATAAAGGGGATCCAACTAAACACTATAACTACGAAACAATCGAGGCCAAGGTTGCATTCAATCACATGTATTCATTTGAGAAGAAACCAAAACAAAGTTATTTGATCACGAATACTGATGTAAGCCAGCTGGATTTTCCAATAAACGAAATGATGTTTATCATGCCTCAGTTCAAAGCGGAAGGAAACTTTAAAGATAAAGATGAAGGCACACACATGAAAATTCGTTTTCATGCTGTTCTTGGTAAAGCCCCTGAAGAAGTGTGGTCATTAATCAAAATCAAGAAGGTGATCAGTATGAAAAGGGATGTGGTTTTCAAAAACACAGTCCAAAATTTTAAGTATGTGGTTGCCAGGGCAAATGGAAATATTTGCGAATTCACTGTTGCAGATTTTCCATTAATGAACTTGTATGATCTTATACAAGTTGCATTAATTTTGAAAGACAAATCATTCTCATACCTTCAAAACACAGAACCGGATGATTCAAGCTTGGAGTAGCTCACATCAAGATTTTTATCGAAAACTATTATGAGTGCTTGGCACTAACAGATGTTGAATTAGCTACTGCCAAAGGAATGGAAATTAAAGCTCCAATGTCTCCTACGAAGACACAGGTGGAATTGAAGAAGTATGCTGATGGTGAAATTTGCCTGAAGCCTTTTGGAATGGTCTTCGCAGGAAAAGACAAACCGGGAAAAGCTAAACGATTTTTGTTCCAGGCAAGTGAAGTAGAGAGATATTCAACATCTCAATATACGAACTTGATTGTTCGTATGAATCATTGCTAAAAGAACAATGAATGAGACAAGAAAGAGCTGAAGAAGATTATCTCCTCGTACACGGAGATTCGAAGAGTGTTACTGTATTCCATTACACTTCTTAAAAATTGAAGACTTCGACTATGATTACAATGGGAGAGATTGTAAGGGTCGAATTGTTGTAATTAGTCGAAGTATGTTTTGGACTCTTCGAATGTTTTGTAATGTATTTTACTAGGGCGCTTTTATTCGAAGCGTTAGAGTCAATGCCTTAGTATATTTTTTGTATGCTTTCAGTTCCCTATAAATAGGGTTATTTACTAGAGTTAGAAAAGAACTTTTACAGACTTGTCTATTGCACTCTGTAAAGAATTCGAAAGCATAATAGAGCATAACAAGATCATATTTACATCCTGTGTTCAAATCTCGCATTCTTACTTGAATTCATACTCTGATTAATTCATTACTCGATTCATTGTTTCATCAACATCAAACAGGTAAATCATAACAGGTTGCCTTTATGCATGCAAATTATACGCAGAAAATGATCAAATAGGCTTTCGAATAAGAGATTCTACCCTAGGACCACAACCAGACAAGGAACAGGAATAAGGCCAAATCAATCATTCTAAGGCTATAAGCTCCTAACCGTATACAATTTTAAAAGCATACACATAGAAGGTTCCATACGATTATCACATCTCAAATATCAGTATAACATGGCTAACATATTGGGGAACCACTTACTTGGCTCAGCTGATCATGATGTAACGCCCCGATTCTCAGGCACTAATTTATGGCTTTGATTCTTCATGATTTCAAGGTCTACTCGACGAGTTGGTTGCCCTGACTCGTCGAGTAGCAGCGGGTTGGTCCACGCGTTTTAGTGACCTACTCGCCGAGTCCAAGAAGGGACTCGACGAGTAGGAGATGGCAGATGAAACCCTAAATCTCGGGGTTTTGCACCCTATTTAAAGGATCATAAACCTCCTTTAGCCCTTTTGCAGCCCCTTGAGAGCCCAGAAGACCCCTTTTCGTGTGAGAGCCTTTGTGTGTGTGTGTTTTGAGCTTTGGAGAGTGGATTTTGTGAAGAGAGCTTGAAGGTCAAGAAGCTTCCAGCAAGGGACTCGTGGGGATTTTCAGAACCTACCTCAGTTAGCACCATTTGAAGGTATTAAGTCGCTACCTTGACCTTCTTTCCTTCTAGATCTCTTTTGGGTTGAAGATTATGGCTTTTCAACATGTTATGAAGCTATTCTTGGGTATGAGCTAAGATCTGAAGTTGAAACTTCAGATCTGAACTCTCCTTGGTCTTTAGGTCCATAAAGCTATCAGCTTTGACAAGTATGAACCCCTCCTTAATTGTAAAACCCCCATTTTAAGCTTGAATTTGGCATTATGAGTCATTAGAGCCTTGCATACACGTAAAGTTTGCAACTTTACGTGATAAGCATGCCTTGGGAAGTTGGATCTGCAGTATGGTGTCTTGGCATGGCTTAAAAAGTATCTGTATTGATGAAGGACTGAAGGGACTCGGCGAGTCGCATGGTAGACTCGGCGAGTCATATGAAGATGGTCTTGGACTCGGCGGGTTGGATGAACAAATCGGCGAGTCCGATGAGGATTGGGCTCGACGAGTGGCATGGTGACTCGGCGAGTTCGCAAGTTATGCAAGGAACTCGGCGAGTAGCTGAGGGTACTCGACGAGTTGAGGTCAACATGGACTGTTGACCTTGATAGTTGACTTTGACTTTGACCAAGGGTTGACCGTTTTGACTTTTGAGAATAACTGGTAAGCGGGTATTTATGAATTGGATCATTGATGGTTATAGGTGTTGGAGCTTGGGGCAGTGTTTCGGGAGCGTGATTTCATGGTTCAGTCCGGCATTGCAAGGTGATTTATCCTCACTATACTTAAGGGTCTAAGGCACCAAGGTCGGCCCTTTTGATTGTTATCTGGTTATGTATGCTAGTATGATCTATTAGATCGGTATCCTAGAGGGTATGATAATACTATGTGATATGTGGTATGATCGTTTAGATCGGTATCCTGGTAGATAGGATGGTATTATGTGCTATGTGGTATGATCCGTTAGATCAGTATCCTGGCAAATAGGATATTATATGTTGTTATGATCCGTTAGATCAGTATCCTGGTAGATTGGATGTGCTATGCTGTTAGGATCTGATAGATCGGTTTGTCTGCTTATAGACTTTTATTTTATTATCTATTATATATGTGCACATGTTTGTTTGGCGGTTGAGGCTTATCTGCTTTGTGCGAAAGCCAATAGACCTGGGCATTCCAACCTGTTGGTTGTGGGCCGTGAGTATTCCATCTCGAGGATGATTGGACTCATAGTATGTGGGCATTCCAACCTATTGGTTGTGGGCCTGGGGTATCCCAACCTGATGGTTGATTGGACCCATAGTGTGTTGCCATTCCAACCTGTTGGTTGAGGGCATAGGGTATTCCAACCCGATGGTTGATTGGACCCATAGTGTGTTGGCATTCCAACCTGTTGGTTGAGGGCCTGGGGTATTCCAACCCGATGGTTGATTGGACCCATAGTATGCTGTTTGTGATTTTATGTGTATTGTTGTGGTATGGGTATTTTGGGGGAACTCACTAAGCTTTCGGGCTTACAGTTTCAGTTTATTGTTTCAAGTACATCAGGGGATCGCAGCAAGGCGAAGGCGTGATCGTACAGCTCCTCACTTTTTATGACTTTGTTTCTGGGATACTCTGATATGAAACGTTTTGAAAACAAGTTTTGTAATGGTTAATGGTTTTGGAAATGTTTTAAAAGTTTTAAATTGGCTTGAATTTTATGGGTGTTATAAGTTGGTATCAGAGCCTTCGTTTGAGTGAATTGGAGGAACACTCGTGTGAATCCAGTCTCAAATCAAGGAAAGATTTTCAAAATGATTTTAAATATTTTTCAAAATAAGTAAAAGAGGATGCGAAGGGTATGATCATCCGGAGCTAGTAAGTAGACCCCAAAATACCATACAAGTTATTTGATATTATGTGATATGTTAGAACAGCATGCTAGTAATAAGATAGGGATCCTCAGGAATCGTATGATAGAATTGCTTGATCTTTGATGCCTTATCTTATGTAGAGTACCTCAACTGATTGTTTGTGACTCTTTCGCGTGTGAACTAACTATTGGGTGAATACTCTAAGTCACATGCTACATGGGTTAAATGGTCTTGGGGTAAGGGATTTGGTCCTGCTGCGCAGCTCTTTTCTGAGTCCAACCGTTGTGGGATTAAATCTTTTAGTCTAAGATTGTTTAAGCCGTGCGGTATGTGATTGTATTCAAGCAATAGTTAACTGGCACCAATGGAGGGTCGTGTGGCAGTTGGTGGAAGTTTCATGGATGGGTAGTGAGAGGTCGGGAGGCCAGTTATGAGATATTTAGCATTCCTCTAGGAATGAGGATTTATCGCTTGCTATGTATATGTTTATCGTAGGGTGTTGTGGTGATACTTGAGACAAATATGGGTAGGTGTGGAAGGCAGTATGGGACCCGTACTACTGAAAGCACAGGACCCATACGTGTATCAAGGAAGTCACAACCCCTAGGGTTGGGTTGGGAGTTGGTTCCCTGCTATATTATAGGTTACAAGCGATCCTTCTAGTATTTTACCAGAATGGTGGTCACGAGACGACTTGAGACCGAATCCAGGTTAGGATCGGGAGTGGGCAGCCAAGATAGGCCAGCATTTTCAGGGGATCGTTTAGTGAGATCATCCGGGAGTAGGTGATCAAGATTGTCTGGGGGCAGTTTCTGGAGATGTCGGGTCTATTAAGACCGCCATGGTTGAGCATTTCGACGAGTGTTATGCAGCCATTGCCGAGATGGTTGTCGCGGCAGCTTTAACAGTTGTAACGACGGCAAGGGGAGGATCTGGTCAAGCTTCCTAGTTTTGGGACATATTCTGATGAGCAGAGGGCTATAGTTATTTAGGATCGGGAAGATGATCTGTAGTCGTTATATTTCCGCGGGTGGAGCGGGAGAGGTTAGCACGCGAGTTTCTAGATTTGAGGCTCGGGGGTTTGCTCAAGGCCGGAATATGGGTCGCGGGAACTCCGGAAAGGAGTGATGATTATGTTCAGCTGGGGTTTTGCAGCTGGAAGTGGAATGGTTAATTGATGGATTGGACCGTCGTTTTGTAGGGCAAGGATTGCGCCCTCTAAGTTTTCTGAGCTCGAAGGAGTCAGCAGGCTAGTGACCCCAGGATCAGGTTGTATTCCAGCTCGGGGTCAGTTGGTTGCAGGAATAGTCAACATTATTTCAGCGTCGGTGAGCGCAGGACGGTCGACGTGGCATAAGTAATTGTGAGGTCCGGTTTGCCTTGGATCTCTTGTATCGGACGGAAAGGATTGATTGTGTGATCTATTGCACTTTTGGGATTGTAGACTATGTCTTGGGAGTAGTTTGTAGCCCGGTTTAGGGCAGAAGTTGTTTCAGTTGATGCAGTTCAGCTGTGGGCGCTTGAGTTGGTAAGTGAGTCAGGGTGCGAACCCTGAAGAGAATGATTTCTAGAGCCCGAGAGCGGGAAGCTTGTTTGGAACACCTTTGGAAAAGGGGTAATATGTGGGAGGCCTGCAGATAGAGTCCCACAGAAGGGTTATTCAGCATTGTCAGGATTCAGTGGTTAGCAACCGTTAGTGATTGACGGACTAGAGCGCCAAGAGAAGTAACTCGTTGCCGAGGTCTTAGTTGGAGCATCTATCTTGTGGTCTTCAGGACGTGAGTGTGGGGTCATTCAAGCATTAGTGGCTGTCGGTTTCAATGGGATTCAGGAAGGGTTCATCTGGTTCATAGAAGTGTATGATCAATTGGGACTAACTAGCAATGGAGCACTAGTGGGAAAGAGTTGGTTGTCATCAGATCGATCGTTGGGAAGTGAGAAGGATTGAGAATCCTCCAATTTTCATGTATTATGAAGGCTTAGTCGAATCTAAGTGGGGGAGTGTTGCCCTAGGATGCGGAAGTGGGAAAGGTTTTGAAACGGGGATAATTTTCACAACCTGACAGGGAGAATGGAGGCCCTAGTGGCTGCTTGGTTTGAGGGTTGTGTTGATTGGGGGTTCGGAAAAACTCCCCAGCATAAGAACACGCCTTCTGGGTGCATGATAGCAGAAGTTGGGGAACCAGGTTGGAGTTCTAGTCAAGAATCGAGTTCATTTCGAGTATTCGGTCGAGGGTGTGCTCGACTTTGAGGGTTTTTTTTTGGATTGGTAGATTGAGGGTTTTGTTAGCTGCCAAGGCTCAGCAGTGCATTCAGCACGAGTATGCGGGTTATTTAGTGTGTGGGGTAGATAGGCGGGTCAAGAAACAAACCACGGTTTTCCGAGAGGATGGACGATCGACATGAGGCCTAGGGTTAGGCCGGGGATATATCCCACAGAGTAGATCAGGAGTTCGAAGCCCCAAGTGGGTGAGAACAGGATGCATGGGAGAGAGCATCAGGAGGGGTGGTCCAGGGAGATGCTCAATAGTTTAGAGCGGTCCGGATAGACTGAAGGCTAGTGGGGCGTACCAGTCAGACCGAAGGCTCGGAGAACGGTCCAGACATGCTAAAGGTTCTGAGAGTGGTCCAGATAGACTGAAGGCCTGGTAGGGCGGTTCAGTCATGCTGAAGACTCTGTATATGTTTGTAGATCTATGTTCGGGTATTGAGTAGGCTGCTATGTTAAAGCAATCAATAGGTCTGTTCCATGTATTGAACATTCTGCTGCAGTAGGCTGAGGACTCCGATGTATTTCTGGTCTGATCGGAAGTTGTGATTAGAAGTCGGATGGAGTACAGAGGATCTTGGTAACCTCATCAGTTCGGAGTGTCTCCGAGGTTTCATCTTATTGGATCTGGTAATGCTCCAGTTGGGGAGTGGGGGTATATCCGCGCAAGGTACGTATGTTGGAAGTCTGTGGCGTAAACAGATGAACTTTTGACCGATGGTGCGAACCGCGAGTTCCAGGCAGAAGGTGTAATGTCATCATGATGTTGAAGTCGAAGGGTTATTCGGGTTAGAATTTCTCTGTTTTCCAGGTTCTGGGAACCTGATAATGGATCAGGTGTGAGACTGGTAGTCTCAGCAGTGGTTGATAAAATATTTCTATCTAGGTATGGCAAGAGGTTGCGTTTAATCGGAGGATTTAGGGTGAAATGCAAGGATAGGTCCTTGGATCGCAAGTTATGATTTAGGACCTGAGCTACGTATATATGTTGGCGTTTCGATCTAGGGTATTCCATCTCTATGATGACCGGACCCTATGATCGATTGGACCTGGCGCATTTGGTATTCCAACCCGAGGGTTGATTGGGCCAAACACATGTATGGTACGAGGGTATTCCATCCTGGGGATGACTGGACTCGTCGTAGGAATACCTGGTATTCCAGCCCGAGGCTGATTGGGCCAGGTATGGGTGATCGTGATGGTTAGCGGGTGTGTATGTATGTCGCTTGATGGTAATCGCCTGCGGGACCGTATACTATGAGTAAGTGGTAGGTGACAGGGAACGGTATGATAGTCAATTGTCGATATTATGTGTACCTGATTCGGATGGTCTGTTTGATAACATAATGTGTTTGGTTGGGTGAGGTGGTCCTGCTCTATGCAGTAGGTCGGGCCACCCGGTGCGGACCGACTGTAAGTCATAGGCATGGAGGCTCAAGAGGAGTGGAAGGGTTGAGGCGGTAGACCAACAAACCCTGAGAACTTCAACTTGATGGTTGAATTGATTCGATATGCTAGTATTCCAGCCCGAGGCTGATCGGTCCAGGCTCAAGTGTTTATGTTTGGGAGTTGGCAGTGATGTGAATTTTGGTTTGGGAGTTAAAGGGAGCATCGAATTGCCGCAATATGTAATATGTGATTCTACTCTCTGGTAGAAACCTTAAGTTATCAGAAGTTGGATAGGCAGGTTAAGGGATAAGTGGAATGGGAATAGAGATGGTTCAGTATGTGCGGTCAGTCAGGAGTCAGACCGGTTTCGATATCCTAGGCTTCAGATTTCAGGGGAAGTGGGATCGGTCGTTGTGTGGGATTATAGTTTGGATAATTACGAGGTAGTGGTTTCTTTCTGCTAGGCTTGATCATTTTGGGAAGGTCGTTGTGAGTTCAAGTTGTGGAGGTGCCCTTCCGGATGTCGGGCATGCCAAGGATGGCAAGAGATGATTTCGAGGACGAAATCCAATTTAAGTGGGGGAGAATTGTAACGCCCCGATTCTCAGGCACTAATTTATGGCTTTGATTCTTCATGATTTCAAGGTCTACTCGACGAGTTGGTTGCCCTGACTCGTCGAGTAGCAGTGGGTTGGTCCACGCGTTTTAGCGACCTACTCGCCGAGTCCAAGAAGGGACTCGACGAGTAGGAGCTGGCAGATGAAACCCTAAATCTCGTGGTTTTGCACCCTATTTAAAGGATCATAAACCTCCTTTAGCCCTTTTGCAGCCCCTTGATAGCCCAGAAGACCCCTTTTTCGTGTGAGAGCCTTTGTGTGTGTGTTTTGAGCTTTGGAGAGTGGATTTTGTGAAGAGAGCTTGAAGGTCAAGAAGGTTGCAGCAAGAGACTCGTGGGGATCTTCAGAACCTACCTCAGTTAGCACCATTTGAAGGTATCAAGTCGTTACCTTCACCTTCTTTCCTTCTAGATCTCTTTGTTGGGTTTTGGGTATAATACAACATCCTATGGTGCACATACAACCCTAAATACCTTGGATCTATGTTTTCACTAATTATACATGCAAATGGTTTCCAAGGCATTAAACCTATAACTAGCATACATTTGACATAACCCATATAAGATACTAGTTAGGATAACATACCTTTTGATGGAGCTTGAAGTCTTGGTGTATTTGGCCTTAAAGAGCTTAGTCCCAATAGTGTGGAAGCCTCAAATGAAGTCACAACACATCATGGACAAAAGGTAGAACTTGAGAGAGAATTCCATGCACCCAAAAACACCCATGAAATCCAAGAATGACTCAAGTGGCGTTTTTCAGGCTAAGAGCATGTATTTATATGTGTGGATTCCAAGGGTCATGGGTATAACCCAAATCCATACACATGGGTTTTATGATCCATGGTTCATGTGGCCCAACTCTTTATGTATCCATACATAAACTTGATCCAACATGGATCATAAGCCCAACACATATAAATATAACTAATTATCACAATTAGTCCCCATAGATTTAATTAGTCTCTTTTGATCACTAAATTAATTCCAAATTAATTCTTGATCAATACTAATTAAAACATATGATTTCATATTAATATATTATAACTTATAATATATTAATAAACCATATATTACCTTCTCTCAAAAGTCCATCCTAACAAATTGTCCTGATGATATGCAGTCCAAATGGACCATGCTACACTCGGGTCGAGTACATACCAATAATAGTTATGGGCTTAGACATCTAATCCAACAGTCTCCCACTTGGATAAGTCTAAAACTATTATTGCAAGTACGACTTCATAACCCGACTAGTAATTGTAGCTCTTAAAGCCGCTGTCGAACTCTGAACAAATCAATGACGCGTCCATTAGATAAGGGATCATATATTCCTCCATTCTAGATATCCTATGGACTGAGACATGGATCATTATCATTCTCTCTGTCCATTTGTTGTTTCCGGATTTCCGATTTATGACGACTAACTGATTGAACAAATCAAATCAGTCCTGGCTTGGCCAAGCACTCACAAGTGTCATCATTAAATCATCGAGGGGCCCACAAATATCGCTTTTATCCCTTTAAGGTTAAAAGGAATGGATAAACTTCGACTCATATGGCTTGTTCTACTACTTGTTGAATCATACACAAAGGCACGTTTTATAACATCGAGTTACCAATGCGTTTTCGTGCAATCAATGTATAACCAACTCATAGTAACAACTCATATCTCTAGGTTTGAAGAATATAAGATATTATCGTCTCATGATCACTCGTGATAAAATCCATGAAGTGATTCAAATGAGCGTGGGTTGAATCCAATACTCAGAACTTATGAGCACTCATGAGTGTTGTAGCACAACTTTGTCCAACATCTTAGACCTCTACAAGCCAACCCATGACAGTCTTGATTCATATCTACTTCCAACATATGACCGACTGTGGATGGTTTGAATAACTTAGTCATTCGGGAAGAATAACCTAGTTTATTCTGGAAGTCAAAACATGCAAAATGAAACACAAGAATAATTGAATCCAATATGGTATCAAAACCTATGAATATAAATAAGACACTTTTATTTATCACCATACTGATTACTAATTATTCATTGTTTCGGTTTTATCAACTTTATACTTGAATTAAAAAACACTAGTTGTCCCATGCTCCAAGCAAGTACACTATGTTTTTCAAAACAATAGCTTTGCCATACATCAAGTATGCACTCTATGTTTGTCTATGATCCTTACTTTGTGAACTAGATCGATTGAACATACTTTCAATGATTCTCTTTTCACACTCGCAAATCCTTATCGAAAAATGTGAGAATTTCAAATTCCTATCATTTATCGAAATCTGTTTAGATTTTAAACTTATATGCACTGACCCTCTTGTAATGAATATGTACAAAGTCACAAAGACTTGTCAACAGTCATTATAAGGTATTCCAATTGAGATCAACTCCATGGAAACTAATTCTAATATTCAAAGTACATTGCTTTGAACATGCTTCTTGCATTAAGTTTTCTAATCTTACACAGATAACTTCCACCTATGGAGACAACTCCATATTCTCATTTTGACTATCACTTCTGAACAAGAGATGCCTCTTTTCAGAATATGTCAATATGGTCCTTCCAAAATTAGCATTATACTTCCAACTGTCCCTGAGCAACCAATCTTTGGTAAACCTTAGATTGTCCTCGATAATTGCTTAATCATTTTAGTCATATCCAATTCTAGACCTTTTCCCTTCTTAATGCCTCTGGGCATTTGGAAAATTTAGAAAGGACAAATATTATAGCACATGCAATCGATCCTGTACCCAAAGAAAATGGGACACGATTCATGATGTCTCACATAAATACATGATTCTAGACCAGTCTTTTGCTACAATGTTTTTATTTGCCATGTTTTCAAAATTTGACTATGAAGAGGGATGCCGTAATCATAATCGAATTTTGAGAACGCAATATATAGAATTTCCTTAAGTTGAACCAATCCAACATGAAATTCATATATATATTCTTGACTAAAGATGATTAAGGTCTCTATCTAAGGCTTTAGAACTGAAATGAAGTATATCCTCTCCCTTAATTATAGCAAAACAACTTTTTCAACCCCTGCAACTTCACGAATTGAAACTTTTGTTCTCTATAATTAACATTGCTAACTTGCAATACTTATCATAATTATCATGCTCCCACTAACATGATGATTATTAGCATAACACTTATGCTTCCACTAGCTTTGACATGTATCCAGAAAACAGTTGGACTTCTAGAAGTCAATACTTTATTGACTTTCTTACCAAAGTTAAGATTTCTGATACGAGATTTCTTTGATAAGACTTTATCAAACTCATACACTTTATCTTAGATAGCTTACAGGTGTGTCTAAACAATTTCAGAACTATGAAAAGGGATGCCGTAATCATAGTCTCAATTGTTTAGACCTTTGCCATTTCTCATAAGTCCATGTTAGTGTGCCGGTTAAACATGCACGCTCCACTAATGACTTTGAGAACTGCAAATATCACAGTTGCTATCTTCTTAAAATCTACTTAGTGAAAGTGTTTCCTCACCATCATTTTCATGAGTCGGAGAGAAACCTTGTGACACTTAGATTTTATAGTGTATGTGTTCTTATCCATATGAATTTGTCAAAACCATAGACACAAGACAACGTTAGTGACAAATTCAAACTCATATGGATTGAACTTGTGCAATCTTAACTACAGGGCCTGCCATTGCTTCCAAGTAGTTATGCAAACAATTGATAACATGTAGAACTCAAATGTATAGCCAACTTTACTGGAATGGGCACATAAATGTCAACACGATAGGTTATAAACCTCTAGTCGTGTGCTAGTGATGAAATACAGGTTTTATTCTTGATTAGTTCTTGAAACTATTTCATGATCTTTTATACTCCCACTGTCTTCTTGACCTATAAGACTTTCTTGTCAAATTTTCAAGAGATAGTGTGGATTCTAATCAAGACAAACACTTCACACAATTGGCCTTAGTTGTTCTTTGTTTTATCCAAAACATCACAACTTACCAACTTCAAATGTAAAAGTAGAAAACTTTTACTCTTACATTTGACAAGTGTTAATAAACCGTCTTTAAGATATGTCACTCAAGTTACAATCTTGGAGTATGAATCTAAGATTTTTTTTGGAACGAAGTATGAATCATCTTCTTGATTTAACCACTTCAACAATTCATGACTCCTCTTCTTAGCCATCAGAATGCACTTAGAGGATGAATTGTGATAAGGTCTCATAATCATTAAGATGATTATAAAACATGATACTTAAAGTGCTCTCCCATCTTTTCAGATTTGAGACACTTTTATCCTTCTGCCAAATTTGATTCTTCTCATTCGCTCTGTCATACATTGAAACTTTTCCAATGTCTCAGAATTATACTTAAGCTTATAAGTATAACCATATTTACTAAACTTTAGTAAATCATGACGAATAGTCTTATTGATATTTTGTGGTGGACTTTAACTAGTGCACAAGAATTTATACTTGATCCCTTAGTCCTACACTTGAGTCACATATACATGTGAACAAGGACTTAGTCTTAATTTCCCAAAGATGACAATTCTCATTCATCACACAATACAACTTGCATGATTTCAAGTTTCTATCCAACTGAAACTTGGGTGATGAGAATCTTTCCTTATTTGGTAAATTATGACACTACCACAAATGAAGGAATCAAATTCATTTTCCAATATTGCTATCAATGGAAACATGTAAACAACAATTTTTCACAAATGCCATTGTAAGGATAGTTAAAATAAATAAATCAAAACTATTTTTTTTATTTTAAAACTTGCGGAAAACTTATCCTTTACAGTGCAAAAGCATATGAAAAACTTGTTGTTATCTATTCCTAAGCAATATATCATAACTCCTAAGCAACAACTCAAAATTCTGATCACCGAACCATGCGATCGAAAACCATCTTCGCGATCAGAATCAGTATATACTTCCTTTAAGTTTCTTCACTTTTCTTTGATTCTTAAAACATCAACATGTGACCAAGTCACATCATGTAATAAGAATCTCAGAATAGAAACTTAACAGAGTTAGATAGTGGACTTTACCTGAAGCAGAGTCAAACTTCTTGACTTGATCAACCTTATGATATTTCAGGTAAATAGGCAGCTTCGCAATCAATGCCCCTTCCTTTGGCAAGAGAAACATATGGACTCACCGGGAATGGTACATGGGACTATCGCAGACTTAGCCTTTCTCTTTACCATTTGGTCAACCTAGTTGACTATGGTCAAACCCTTTCTTTGGGATGAGAAGGCTTTTCTAGATATCCAATGTTACCATTGTTAATGTCCATTGGGAAGTTGATCTCCTAATCAATTTGCTTTACTAGTCCTCAAATCATTGCTGACCAAGCAAATAGATAAGATCATTAAGGGTCATGTCATAGTCTGTTTCATAGTAGTCCCACAGGAACTCACTATGTGACTTAGAAAGTGATTGAACATCCAACCTTCTTAAGACTTTGACACCCAACTCTCCCGGCTTGTCAATATGTGACTTCACCTCCAAGATGCGATCACACATAGACCTTGCTTGCCAATAGGGCTTGAGTGACCTTGAACTTGTAGGTTAGGGAGAATAATTGGAGGAGGTGGCGGAAGTGAAGTTCCAAAAGATTTGGGAAGATCATAGATGTCTGAACTAGACATCTTTTGGGAGAATTTCAAGATACTTGATCTAAAGTCCTTAATATAACACCCAATATGAAATATTAAGGCTAGAACCCAACACAATAGTTTTATAACTTGGAAGAGGGATGACGTAATCCAAGCTATAAAATATTTGAAGGTAGGCGAATGACGATTCACCAATTTCCACCATGAAAACAAAATAATTTAATTAGGTTTTACTTGGATTTGAAACTCCTAGATCTTTTGAGATTCATTGAACTGTTCAATGGCATGTTTCAATCTCGATTATGCCCTCTCAAATTTTGTGATTGGGATGCCGAGGATCACAAAACAAGGTGTGAATAACCATGCAAATATACTTGGTACCCTTAATATTTACCCCTCAATCGATGTGCCGGTTAACCACACGCGCTCCAAAGATACTATGATAAACATTAAGTTACCCTTTGCCTACCTTGTTAAATCCAGGTTAGTGTGCCGGTTACCCACACGCGCTCCACTAACGACTTAAGCAAAGTGCAAAGTGTAATTTCATGGGTTAGCACCAAATTCATATTTTCCTAAGTAACTAAGATTGGGAATTTATAAAAAGTTTAGTTACTTAGTATTTATCATTAATACTTTTAATGAAGGGAGAATTATAGTCCTTGTCCTACCTGTTCGGCTAACGACCCTCCACCAGTCAAGGAAGCGGTGGGTGAGAGTGAACACCCATTAAACTGTCATTTTATAGGCAGTAACCTTATACCCCCCTTATAGACCGGCTTCGTGAATGAGGCCTACTAATGGTAAGACAACTTGCTCTTATACATATAATATATTAAACTTCTAATATTATAATAGTATAAGGGTGTATTTTAGACATTTAAAATACTTGGTGGTTTAATCTATTAATTAAACTAAACTTTTAATTTAATTAAACTCAAACCATATCTTTATTTATGGATTTAATAATACTCTTTTAATTAAACGCTTTAATAAACTATTAACAAAGTCCATAAGAGTTAATTTGAACTATTCAACAAAACATCATAATTCCAATTATTAAATTCAAAATTAAAACCATTTAATTAATTGTTTAAGTTATGCACCCAAGAGTCTTAGAATTCAATTCTTTTTTTTTTCATAAAAAACTTTTTCCAAATTCCAAAACTTGAGGGCAAGTTTTGTAACTCTTGAAAACCTTTGGATTTCATAACTTATGGAATTAATGGTGTTTTATGATGAAACTTTCCATGTTCCATAACTTAAGAACAAGTTGTGGAATTCTTTAAAACATTAACACCAAGTTTTGCAACTCCATAAAAACTTTGAATCAATTTTTTTTTATTAAAAAAACTTTCATATCCATAAATGGAAGTTTCAAAACTCTTAAGATCACAACTTTAAAAAAGAAAACTTTTGAGCTCCAAAATTTTATGACCTAATTCAACTCATATAGCAAATGATTCAAATTTTACAAATAATTAGTTTTTCACAAAACAAGTAATTATCTTAAAATTTGACAAACTTCATGTTTTTTTTTCCTTTTTTTTCCAACTTTGACAATCAAACATTTGCATGAATATAATAGAAAACAACCCATGGCTCTGATACCACTGTTGGGTTTTTTTTGGTATAATACAACATCGTATGGTGCACATACAACCCTAAATACCTTGGATCTATGTTTTCACTAATTATACATGCAAATGGTTTCCAAGGCATTAAACCTATAACTAGCATACATTTGACATAAACCATATAAGATACTAGTTAGGATAACATACCTTTTGATGGAGCTTGAAGTCTTGGTGTATTTGGCCTTAAAGAGCTGAGCCCCAATAGTGTGGAAGCCTCAAATGAAGTCACAACACATAATGGACAAAAGGTAGAACTTAAGAGAGAATTACATGCACCCAAAAACACCCATGAACTCCAAGAATGACTCAAGTGGCGTTTTTGAGGCTAAGAGCATGTATTTATATGTGTGGATTCCATGGGTCATGGGTATAACCCAAATCCATACCCATGGGTTTTATGATCCATGGTTCATGTGGCCCAACTCTTTATGTATCCATACATAAACTTGATCCAACATGGATCATAAGCCCAACACATATAAATATAACTAATTATCACAATTAGTCCTCATAGATTTAATTAGTCTCTTCTGATCACTAAATTAATTCCAAATTAATTCTTGATCAATACTAATTAAAACATATGATTTCATATTAATATATTATAACTTATAATATATTAATAAACCATAAATTACCTTCTCTCAAAAGTCCATCCTAACAAATTGTCATGATGATATGCAACCCAAATGGACCATGCTACACTCGGGTCGAGTACATACCAATAATAGTTATGAGCTTAGACATCTAATCCAACACTCTTTTGGGTTGAAGATTAGGGCTTTTCAACATGTTATGAATCTATTCTTGGGTATGAGCTAAGATCTGAAGTTGCAACTTCAGATCTGAACTCTCCTTGGTCTTTATGTCCATAAAGCTATCAGCTTTGATAAGTATGAACCCCTCCTTAAGTGTAAAATCCCCATTTCAAGCTTGGATTTGGCATTCTGAGTCATTAGAGCCTTGAATGCACGTAAAGTTTGCAACTTTACGTGATAAGCATGCCTTGGGAAGTTGGATCTGCACTATGGCGTCTTGGCAAGGCTTAAAAAGTATCTGTATGGATGAAGGACTGAAGGGACTCGGCGAGTCGCATGGTAGACTCGGCGAGTCATATGAAGATGGTCTTGGACTCGCCGGGTTGGATGAACAACTCGGCGAGTCCGATGAGGATTGCCTTGGGCTCGGTGAGTGGCATGGTGACTCGGCGAGTAGGTGAGGGTACTCGACGAGTTGAGGTCAACATGGACTGTTGACCTTGATAGTTGACTTTGACTTTGACCAAGGGTTGACCGTTTTGACTTTTAAGAATAACTGGTAAGCGGGTATTTATGAATTGGATCATTGATGGTTATAGGTGTTGGAGCTTGGGGCAGTGTTTCGGGAGCGTGATTTCATGGTTCAGTCCGGCATTGCAAGGTGTGTTATCCTCACTATACTCAAGGGTCTAAGGCACCAAGGCCGGCCCTTTTGATTGTTATCTGGTTATGTATGCTAGTATGATCTGTTAGATCGGTATCCTAGAGGGTAGGATAATACTATATGATATGTGGTATGATTGTTTAGATCGGTATCCTGGTAGATAGGATGGTATTATGTGATATGTGGTATGATCCGTTAGATCAGTATCCTGGTAAATAGGATATTATATGTTGATATGATCTGTTAGATCAGTATCCTGGTAGATAGGATGTGCTATGCTGTTATGATCTGATAGATCGGTTTGTCTGCTTATAGACTTTTATGTGATTATCTGTTATATATGTGCACATGTTTATTTGGCGGTTGAGGCTTATCTGCTTTGTGCGAAAGCCAATAGACCTGGGCATTCCAACCTGTTGGTTGTGGGCCATGAGTATTCCATCCCAAGGATGATTGGACTCATAGTATGTGGGCATTCCAACCTGTTGGTTGTGGGCCTGGGGTATCCCAACCTGATGGTTGATTGGACCCATAGTGTGTTGGCATTCCAACCTGTTGGTTGAGGGCATAGGGTATTCCAACCTGATGGTTGATTGGACCCATAGTGTGTTGGCATTCCAACCTGTTGGTTGAGGGCCTGGGGTATTCCAACCCGATGGTTGATTGGACCCATAGTATGTTGTTTATGATTATATGTGTATTGTCGTGGTATGGGTATTTTGGGGGAACTCACTAAGCTTTCGGGCTTACAGTTTCAGTTTATTGTTTCAGGTACATCAGGGGATCGCAGCAAGGCGAAGGCGTGATCGTACAGCTCCTCACTTTTTATGACTTTGTTTCTGGGATACTCTGATATGGAACATTTTGAAAACAAGTTTTGCAATGGTTAATGGTTTTGGAAATGTTTTAAAAGTTTTAAATTGGCTTGAATTTTATGGGTGTTATACACACACGTTGCACTCTCCTCTTTTCCAGCCTCAAAAGTTTTTAAATTTTATTTTTGAAAACAATTTTACCATTTCCTTAGTTTGAGTCCTGACACACCCGAGAGTGTGCCCGAATCCCTCAAACCAAGGCTCTGATACCAAGTTGTAACGACCCAATTTTTGAAAGAAATTTTTCGTTTTTAATTAATCAAAATACATATCCATAAACCGTGAAATCCAGATGCAATTGTTTTCAAAACACATATCATTTACAATTTTATTTCAAAACATTAGAAGGTCCCATAAAAGTGTCTGAGAGAGTGCAGGCCGCGCCATCACGCCTTGCCTTTGCCCTTGGGCTCAGATGTAACTGAAACAAATCCACAAACTGTAAGCTAATGCTTAGTGAGTCCCCCAGAGCGTACCCCACACACAATCCACATAACACATATCATATTAGCTATAAAAGCTAGCTCTACCACATAAGCCATGCATACAAACATATAAGGATGCCATGGGCTCCTCCCAAGGTCTTACTCCAGGATTCCATGGGCTCCTCCACATGGTCTTACACCTAAGTGTCATGGGCTCCCCTCATGGTCTTTAGCTGGAAAGCCATGGGATCCCCCACATGGTCTTACATCCAAGTGTCATGGGCTCCTCCCATGGTCTTTACTTGAAAAGCCATGGGCTCCCCCACATGTTCTTACATTCAAGCGCCATGGGCTCCCCCATGGTCTTCCCTGCAAGCATCACATACATAACTAGCATAGTACCAAACATATCTAGCAATCATACCATATATCTCTACACAGCAAGTCACATATCTCTACACAACATGTATACCACATATCATAAAATGGGTCGACCTTGGTGCCTTAGACCCATTGGTATAGTGAGAAGACTCACCTCACGGATGCTGAACTGACAAGCTAGAATCAGATATGTCCCACGTGCTACTCCCACTCAGCTGCCTATAGTCATTATGTGATTAACTTGTCATAATCCCATAATTGCCCTTAAAGTCAACCCTGGTCAAAGTCAAGGTCACCGGTCAAGGTCAACAATCCATGTTGACCTCAACTCATCGAGTGCATCCAGCAACTCGTCGAGTAATCTGAGTAATTCATCCACTCGCCAAGTTACCTGTGTAAATCGCTGAGTCCGACCGAAAACCCAATGCCAACCGAAAACTTGTGACAAGTGGAAACTCATGGAATCGAAAACTCATGGGACCGAAATCCCTCGGGATACCCGAAAACGTGTAAACCCTACTTGACTCGTCGAGTCACCTAAGGGACTCGACGAGTTCCTTCATTCTTCATCAAGTTCAGCCCCTTTTCAATGGGATCTAAGGTCCCAAACTCCAGATCAAATCTCTCCTAGTGTAGATACCACGTAAAGTTGCAAACTTTACGTGCATGCAAGGTCCTTCAAGGCTATAACTTCAAAACTAGGCTTCTTACAAGGTTTTTGTACATGGGAAGTGACTAAACTGCATAAAGGAAGCAACTTTATGGCATTTGGGACCTAAAGAGGTCCAGATCTGGTACTATATCCTTGTGATAAGTCCATATCCAAGTTTGACTCCATTTTGCACCAAGAGTGGCCATTTACTTCCAAGAAAAGAGATCTAAGTGACTAAAGCTCAAGATCAAGACTTTATACCTTAGGATGCTGGCAAATATGATGTAGATGTTGGATCTACTATTCCTCTCCTATTTCCTTCTTCTTCAAGCTCTAAAGTTCTTCATAATCACCTCAAAATTGCTCACAATGCTCTTTTTTTTTCACTCAAGAGGGTGCAAGGTCGATCTAGCGTTTTCTCTGGCTGATAGGATGCTAAAGAAGGCCACAAGAGGCAGGATATGTTCTTTAAATAGGGTAAAAACCCTAAAAATTAGGGTTTCTCTTTACAGCTCCTACTCGCCGAGTCGGCCTTTCGACTCATCGAGTAGGTCTCGATCCCGCGTCAACCCATAAGGCTCCTACTCAACGAGTTGAACTCCCAACTCGCCGAGTCCATGCACAAAATCTTAAACTTAAATAAATAATTTAAGTAATGCTTGGAACAGGCGTTACAAGAAAGTGGAGAAAACCGCGTTCCGGACTCATTATGGGAATTACGAGTTCGTGGTGATGCCATTCGGGCTCACCAATGCGCCTGCGGTATTTATGGATTTGATGAATCGGGTATGCAGGCCGATGCTCGATCGTTCGGTTATCGGGTTTATTGATGATATATCTTGGTATATTCCAAGACTAGAGAGCAGCATGAGGAGCATCTTTGCGGGCTTCTAGGGGTTTTGAGGGGAGAACGACTTTATGCTAAGTTCTCGAAGTGCTAGTTTTGGTTACGAGATGTTCAATTCCTTGGACACCTCGTTAAACAGGACGGGATATTGGTCGATTCGGCCAAGATCGATGCGGTGATGCAATGGGAGGTTCCGAAATCTCCCTCGGATATCAGGAGTTTCTTGGGATTGGCAAGGTACTACTGGAGATTTACTCAGGATTTCTCCAAGATTGTCGTACCCCTCACTCGTCTGAAGAGGAAGGGGGTGGATTTTTGGTGGGGCCCTGAGCAACAATCAGCATTCGAGACCTTTCGGCAGAGATTATGTGAGGCCCCGGTATTGACCCTTCCCGAGGGAATTGAGGATTTCGTGGTTTTCTGTGATGCTTCCATCTCTAGTTTAGGGGCGGTCCTCATGCAGAGAGGACGGGTGATAACATATGCTTCGCGGCAGCTGAAGCCGCACGAGACAAGATATCCCATGCATGATCATGAGTTGGGGGTTGTGGTTTTTTCCCTCAAGATTTGGAGGAATTATCTTTATGGGGTCCGTTGTACTATCTACACGGATCACAAGAGTTTGAGGCATATTATGGATCAGCCGAACCTGAAGACGAGGTAGCGCAGGTGGGTGGATGTAGTCAAGGATTATGACTGCGAGATCCTTTACCATCTGGGTAAAGCAAATATGGTGGCGGATGCCTTGAATCGTAATTCGGCTGGACCTTCTGTTGGGTGTCATGTATGAGGATATCTGTCGATTCTCCGCTTATGGGATTGATTAGGGAGGCTAAGGCCGAGGGTTTTCGGGAAAAGAATTAGAAGATAGAGAGGATCAGGGGCGATATCACCAGATTTGTTTCAGATAGTCGTGGCTTGTTGACCCGTTGTGGTCGAGTATGGGTTCCTATGTCAGGTGGGGTCAGACAGATTGTATTGGAGGAGGCTCATAAGTCTCATTTTTCTATCCATCCGGGGGCCACCAAGATGTATCAGGATCAGAGATTAAGCTACTGGCGGGCGTGCATGAAGAGGGAGATCGTCTGGTACGTTGAGAGGTGCTTGACCTGCAGGATGGTCAAGGCCGAGCATCAGAGGCCGCATGGGAAGCTGCAGCCTATGGAGGTTCCCATGTGGAAATTGGAGCAGATTTCGATAGACTTCATCACCAAGTTGCCGAACACGACAAAGGGTTTTGATGCTATTTCGGTCATCGTGGATCAATTGACCAAGAGTACCCATTTTCTGGCAATTCGGGAGAGTTCATTGGCCGAGAAGTTGGCCGATGTGTATATTCGCGAGATCGTTGCTCGCCATGGGGTTTCGGTCTCCATCGTTTCAGACCATGATGTTCGTTTCACCCCCCGTTTTTGGTAGAAGTTCCATGAGGAACTGGCCACGAGGCTACACTTCAGCACAACTTATCATCCGCAGACTGACGACCATAGTGAGCGGACGATACAGACTCTTGAGGATATGTTGCGAGCCTGTGTCATTTATTTTGGTGGGAGCTGGGACTCCTACCTACCTCTTGCATATTTCTCCTACAACAACAGTTTTCACTCCAACATTGGTGCTCCGCATTTTGATGTAACGCCCGCAGATTCGGGCTAGTCAATTTAGAGACGATAAGCGTCAAAAACGACTTTTTGATAGAGGGTTATTTAGAATAAATAATCTTAACTAAGTTGTAGTATATGTCACAAGGTTTCCGTGCATATAAAGAATGTTGAAATCCGAGTTATAACGAAGAAGTTATGATATGTCGAAGTTTTGCGACAAAACCGGCACGACACTGGGAATCGTAAAAAGTGAGTTTATGATAGAGTACTTTTTAGCCTTAGGGTTCTAAAGGAAAGTTGTAAAGTACGTCTCCACCTTCGCATGGATATAAAGAACGTTGAAAACGGAGCTCGTATGCAAAAGTTATGACCTTCCGAAGATGCAGCTGTCTAAGGGCAAGACACGTGGCAGAAACCCTAGCCGCCTTAAGTCACGACGTGAACATGAAGTTCACAACGTGAAACGTGTCAGGGACACTAATTGGGGCTAGAAAACACGTGTTAAAGCTACGGGATGACTCATGGAAGTTCACGACATGAACCTATCATGTTCACGACGTGAATGGGCCCAGAACAGCCTATAAATAGCAAGTTCAGCCCTTTCATTCCTTACACCATTTCTTTTCTCTCTCCCTCGTTTGCTGAAGGCGTTCCGCATCCCGAGCTCGGCAATCACGAACCGCTGGCCGTTTTTAGTTAGATTCTGTTAACTCACACTATTAAGGTGAGTGCATATTATTTTCATCTTACACATAGATATGAAGTATTTTATATAAATTACGTGTTATGTGTGCATATTATCTGTATACTTGCTATCTATGATGGATGAACAATTTTATACATGTTTTAATTGATTTAAACTGTATATGTATTTTATATCTACAAATATGTTGGGTAAAACATGGGTAGATGAATTAGATGATGTGTGATGAAATAAAAATTAATGAGAGGTATCGATGTTTAAGACGATCTAGTCATCTAGAAGAGTATAGACATAGTTATTTGTTATTAATCCAGGAGTATGGATTAGGTATTTTTGAACTATGTGTTCATCCGATAAGTATCATGTACAAAGTTCTTCTTTTTGACACTATTGTGGGTCGGGGTACGGAAGCGTACGGGAGTACTTTATTAGTATTTTCCCTATACTTTTTATTTTGAAGAGCTTTGGAGTCTTCATTTGTTTTATGAAGTGATCGGACGAGTGTTGGGTCAAAAATATGGTTTATACTTTGCTTTTCTAGGAAAATGTATTTATGTGTCTTTGGTCAGGAAATGTGTTTGCGACCGTAAACAGAGTTTACGGCCGTAAACACGTTTACGGCCGTAAACCCAGTTTACGGTCGTAAACCCTGTTTACGACCCAATGGGTGTTTACGGCCGTAAACCCATTTACGACCGTAAACCCATTCACGACCCATGTTCACCAAGCCCATATTCCCTTGTATATATATAGGTGTTACGGGTGAGGAGTAGGATTTGATGAACGTGAGAAGAGAGAATCTAGAGAGAAGAAGAGAGCATTTTGTGTGTGTGAATCTTTTGTAAGGAACTTAATTCTAATCATATCATTCAAGATTCATATTATTCTTCTTCTCATTCTCTTCTATTTGATCTGACATCATCCAATTGATTGGGATTCCGCACCATCAATTGGATCTGATTGATACACAAGCATATTTGGGGACTTACAATTAGTATCAGAGCAAGGATTGTATCAGTCAATTTTTTCAGATCTGGAGCTTATTTTATCTTATTTTCCAAATATTTTTGCGTTTTTGGATAGATCTCTGAAAATTAAGGGGGGTTTCTTCTTTGCATTTTTCATAAAAACGAGTTTTTGATCGAACTTTGGAGCAAAAAAGGGTGAAAAACGTCATTTTTTTCGCGAATCTGTTGAAGGTTTACGGCCTTTGAAGGGTTTACGGCCGGCGGCGGCGGCGTTTACGGCTAGGGTTTCCGAAGTTTACGGCCCGGGAGTTTACGGTCCGAGGTTTACGGCCCCGGAGCTTGCGGTTCGAGTTTGCGGCCCAGTAGTGTTTCCGGCCTCGCAAGCAGCAGCCTCGCACCTCAGCCTCGCAAGCAGCAGCGCCTTAATAAAAATAAGGAACGATTTTGAGGGTGTCGGGGATAGAACCCTCGACCTCTAGTTCAACAAATCCGCAACTTACCAACTCGGCTACCCAATCCTTTGTGACTTTCCTTCGAAACTTAATTCATAACACGTTATTCTCGGTTCCAATTTCGCCAATTTGACACTTTTAACCTAAAAACTCAATTTCTTTTATTTTTAAATTCCTTTTTCATCCAAAATATATAAAAAATAATAATAATAATAATAATAATAATAATAATAATAATAGTTTTTAATTTTTGACTTTCATTTTGACTTTTGTCTTCAAAATTTTTGACTTTGACTTTCAAGTTTGACCTTTGACTTTTAAGTTTGACTTTTCAAGTTTGACTTTTGAGTTTGACTTTTTAAATTTGACTTTTGAGGTTGACTTTTGAGTTTTTAGTCAAAGGGCATATTTAAAAAAAAAAAAAAAAACAATGAGTTCTTCAAACGTTCCAGTCAATAAAGTTTCATGTTCTCAATCTTGTGAAACTACGATTAAATTTCTTCGGGAACAAATTGATTTATTAAAAAGAGAAGTTGAGGACCTGAGATATGAAGGATATCAACTCAGGAAAGGACAGAACCCCCTTAAGGCCCAGTTAGAGACAAAAATAAAAGATTTTAAAAGAATTCAAACAGAATACAGTGAAAAATGTGAACTGTATGATTATGTCAAAAGACTGAATGATGAGTTAACTACTGTGCTTGATACATTAAAGAGACAATTTGATACTGCAAATTTTGATTTTAGAAAATTTGATGGATCAAGCGAGGTAGTTGCCAACATGATTGATCATTGCATGCAGTTCAAACGAAACCAGCAGAAGGGTTTAGGATACGATAGTGTACCTCCTCCTTATAATCATACATATCAGTATCAACCCCTATCCAAGGATGAGATTGCCAACGAACCATTTATGGTTTATGGCAAGCCATCTGGTTTCGTTTCAGGAGGATTTATTAATGTTGAAAGTACTAACATTTCTACTTCCCCTGCAGATCAATCCTTAGATCAGTCAAAGCACAAAGTTGAAGGATCTGTTTCTGATAACAAAACTGAGCCTGAACCTGATGTTTCTGTTTCCAATAAACAACCTTCTGTTTCTGATATTAAAGTTGATGATACATCTTGTGATGCCTTTGATGCTTTGGCATCGGATCATGTTGAGTTAAATTTTTTTGACATATTTGATTATTTGTTTGAAAATACTGATGTTCCTGTTTCTAGCACATCTACTTCATATGCAGGTAAAGTAGCAGAAGATGAGAACAATGAGAACACCACTGAACAAACCAACATCTCCTTGAGCTCTGAATCTGTTGCTTCGAACTCAACTGCTTCTGATCAACCTGCTGTTGAGAAATACAGACCACCAATTCCAGTGAAACAGAGTGCCTCCTGCAATTGTGCTTGTGGGAACAATAAGAAACAAGGCAAAGATACACCACCAGGGGCAGGAAGAAACAACTTCACAGTGAAGAAAAAGACTTTTTTTCACTGTGGAACACCTGGTCACATTGCCCGAAACTGTCCAAATCACGCATACGTTCCCTACTATGCACAAGGCTGGCAGAACGCGCCAAGAGGGAGATACTTCAAAAGAAACCCCTCAAGGTCACGTTCAGACCATGATGACTGGAACACGCAGAAGGCCAAGAATTAAACCTACAAGGCCAAGAATCCGAATCCCAAGGGAAATAAGGGAATGCCGGCCAAGAAGCCAAATCCAAGAGATGCTCCCGTGAAGCCAAAATCAAAGTCATCTCAACGGCCGACATCAAGATCAAAAGCAAGTACTGAGCCACCCATCGGATCGAAAAATAAATGGGTTAAACCCAACTACAAATGGGTTCCAAAGGCTCACTCTCCCAAATCAACTAATGACTCTAATATTTCTTCATCTTCTGTTTGTGATAAACAGGATATGTCATGGGAGAGAGTACCGTGCAAGGATGACAAAGGTCGACCCAGTTTCAAAATGGACTAGGTTCCAAAGACCAACTGATCCCGCTCTGTGTCGGAGCAGCTATGGAGGCATATCATTAGACTTCGGTTTGTTGGTAGTGGTTGTTCCTGGCACATGATAGGAGACATCTCTCAACTGTACAACATTCAGAACATTGTTTGGGAGTATGTGTCCTTTGCGGGAAAGGAAGAAAGGAAGAGATCACAAACGGGGTTAGTGCTTAATGACATGAAGAATTTTCGGATCTGTTCTGAGATTACGTGTGCTGTTCTCAGACCTTCTGGATGCATATTCAATCGGTGACTTACGGTTTGAGTTTTCGTCTCTATACTCCTGAGTTTTTCTTAAGTTGATTCACTTTAACGACTATTTTTTGTTTTAGGATAGTTTAAATTTGTGCATTTACTTTCGTTTCTCTCCTATGCACAAATTTAGGGGGAGAAATAAAAACAAAACAAAAATTTTAAAATTTTAAAAAATCCAAAAACATTAGAAAATCAAAAAATCAAAAAAAATATATGTTGGTTATGGAATGTGCTTGAGGGAGATGTTTTGGGAAGTGATATAATCATGTGATAACAGGCAATCTGAATCTGTGTAAGGGACTAAATCTGAATTGTCTAGGCTCTGTGTTCGATGCGCTGGTAGCCACGAAAGATTAAAATGGACTTGACTAGGCATTAATGAACTTAAGGAATCTAGAGACTTGACAAATCTTGACCTAGATAGATCCATTTAGCCTGACTATACGACGCTTGGATAGGTAGAGCAGGGAGATATACATGATAATCCACCGGTCACATTAAAGTAATCCGTATCTAGAACTGTGGTTTAACTCTTCCTCGATGTGCGGATTATGTCCTTAATTCTGGTATTGATGGGGCGACTGGGGAATTCCGATAAAGTAGGTCTGTAGGAAATTATTTTCTTGCTTTCTTTCTGTTAGTCATATGTTGTCTCCTCTGCGTGATTGAAATACATCCGACCTGGACTGCAACATATGCAACTCTACTTCTCTGCATCCTCTATCTATGCAATTATTTCTGTCTGTTAGCCATATGTTGTCTCCTTTGCGTGATTATCCATCCGACCTGGTACACATCATATGCACCATTCTACTTCTCAATCCCTCTAAATCTGGTTAGTCATATGTTTCACCCTCTGCGAGATTGGAAGAGATCCGACCTGGGTGTATAGCATATGCATTCTAAATCTGACTTCTCTCATAATAATTGTCTGCTCACCTAAAGTAAGGAGTACTTTGGAAGTTCCTGATTATTGGGGTATGTCAGGAAGCGGGAAACACATTCTAGTACATTTAAAATTGAACAATCACCAGGTTGTCTGTAGATCTCGCTGCTCAATTTAGGTGGACAACAATATCTTTGGTCGTCGTCAGCTGAATGGTCCTTAAGAAATATTATCTAGGAACTTACGATCACTTTGTCTTGTCACGTATAGTATGTCCTAATTTTGTCACAATCTCTCATGTTTAAGTGGACCACAATACCGGCGATTGACCAGATCTATTCATGAAGGGAGAGGTACTGATAAACGGATAAAGGTTGTCTAAAAACTTTGATCCCAAATCATTCTTAAAGTTAGATATCATTTTATTTTTGTTAAATTTGTTCATAGTTTCTTCTAATTTAAATATTAGGGGAGAATTAAAAATTTTAAAAACCAAACAAAAATCAGAAAATTAAAAATCCAAAAAAAAAATAGTGTTATTTCTGTTTTATTTCTTTTTCAGAAAATATGAAAAATCCAAAAATATTTTTGTTTCTGTTTTAATTTGTGTACTAAGTTTTCTTTTAGTTTTGTTTTGTCTTGAAAAGTGAATTCAGGTGAAGATGAAACTCATGGAGTTTGTGTCGAAGATTTCTGAGCCAAGGATCCGTGATCATCGAAGAATTCTCATTCGAAGGAGCAAGAAATGAAGATTATTCTTTCGACATTCAATCTTTCAACCCCAGAAGCAAGGTGAAGCTGAAAATGAAGATTATGTGACGGATTGCATTGAAGCCTCCTCAATCAGTCTGCTGCTAACTTGAACCTGCTGAAGTGATCCAGAAGATTTGTTCTCTCTGAGTGTTTACCAGATGTTTTAAACTACGTGTTCACCAGTTGTAATTTAAGAACCCTGGCAGCTATGGACTTAGTGCCTATTAGATAAACGTTGGTAGCTATGGACTTGGTGCCTATTGTATAAACCTTGGCAGCTATGGATTTAGTACTTGTTGTATAAACCTCGGGAAACGATGGACTTCGTGCCTATTCCTTAGGTCAATCCTTAGGAATGAAGGAGAGATGATTCTTAGGGTAGATCCTTAAGATTAAAGAAGATAATGGGGATGGGTAATTGGGTTGATTGTTTGATGATTAAATATAATAATTATATTATTGTGGGTTGAAAACCCTATGTACTCACCAGGTTTCCCAACCTGACCCACTCAGTTTATTTGTATCACAGGTGTCGATACGAAGCTACTTTACACTGAGAGATTTAAGGGAGATGTAGATCACTAGTGTAAATAAATGTAACTTCTGTTTATGCTTATGTTTCAGTATTGACGCTGACATCCCAAAGTTTTAATATGAACAAAGTACATTTCTTCGGAAATGATTTGATAATATATTTATCATGTTTTCTGGGAACAAATTCTGCAATATATTTATTTAAAAATATACTCTGATTTTCAAATAAAGCATAAACAAAATTGGTCTTTTCTAGGCGTGAAAATTGGGGATGTCATATTTGAGCTCTTGTATGGGCGGAGATGTCGTACCATAGATTGTTGGAACGAGGTTGGTCATAGGGTTGGGGCGGACCAAGGTGGTTTTTCAGACTACAGAGATGATTCAGCAAATCAGACAGAGATTGCAGACTGGTCAGAGTCGGCAGAAGAGCTATGCCGACTGACGCCGATCCGAGTTGGAGTGTCAGGTCGGCGACATGGTGTTGCTGAAGGTCTCACCTTGGAAAGGTGTTATTCGCTTAAGGAAGAGGGGGAAGTTGGGTCCCCGATATATTAGGCCATTATGGGTTATTTCCAGGGTTGACAAGGTTGCCTATAAATTGGATCTTCCTGAGGAGCTCAGTCGGATTCATAGCACTTTCCATGTTTCGCAGCTGCGAAAGTGCATATTGGATGAGGACGCAGTTGTGTCATTGGAGGAAATTTAGGTTGATGAGCGCCTGACCTATGTTGAGAGACCAATAGCCATTCTGGAGAGGAAAGTAAAGGTTTTGCGAAGCAAGGAAGTACCTTTGGTAAAGGTACAATGGCAGCATCGGAGGGGCTCCGAGTGGACCTGGAAGCCAGAGGCGGAGATGCGGGAGCATTACCAGATTTGTTTATTGCAGCAGACTTCAAGGATGAAGTCTAGGTCAAGTGGGGGAGAGTTGAAACATCCCGAGCTTTCAGGTATTTTCAAATCCTTCCATTGTTTTTTTAAATATGTCATTTTGGGTCCTTGGAGTATAAAGATGTAGCCCTAGTGGCAAAATGGTAATTTTTGGGAGCATGAGTAGTATGTTGGGAATACATGTGAGTACGCGAAGCGTACACATATGTACGCTGGGCGTACTAATGTCCGGGTGAAACCCTAATTTTTAGGGTTTGAAGAGTATTTAAGAATCTTTATGGATAATTTAGCCTCACTCTTTCAGCCTCTAATTCCTTGAGCCGTTCTTAGCAAACCCTAACCCCATTAGAGAGTGTTTTGAGCTTAAATTGTGTTATTTGTGTGCTTAAAGGAGAAGGAAGTGCATCAAGGAGTCTAGGAAGGAAAGCAAGCTTGTAGATCTTGGATCATCATCTTCTTGGGAAGCTCCAAAAGGTAAAAAGTTGCTACCTTTATGCTTGGTTTGCTTAGATCTTATCTTGGTAGCTTTATGAGGTTCTTTTGTCCCTAAAAGTCCCATTGTTGTGCATGTTTGATTTTGGACGTTTTGAGCTGTCCTTCTAGACCCTAGGAAGGGCCCTTAGTCATAAAAATGAGGTCCCAATGGCCAGGAGTGTCTCATGCATTTGGAAAAAGGGTCTTAATGGATTAAGACCTTGTATTAAGAACTTTTGGACGTGTAAAGTCAAAAAGTTGGAGACTCTATGACTCTAGGGTGCATTTGGACCATGGATCTGTAATATGGGCTTAAGTGCTTAAGCCATTAAGCACTTACTGGACTTTTGGGATCTACGAGAGTACGCCCCGCGTAGGGAGGAGTACGCTCCACGTACTCGGTCAGCCGTCCCAATGGTGGTCAATGCGAGGCTCGCGTACCCCCCGCGTACCTCCGGAGTACGCCCAACATACGTCGTTTGTTGGACTTTTGAGTTTGGGCTTCAAGTTTTGGGCCAACTTTTGGGCTTGAATGCATGGGCCCTTATTGGACTTTCTGAGTATGAATGTTTGGGTTAGTTGGAGAGTTGGACCTTAGGATAAGGCCCAATAAGGAGTTGGGCCCAATTTAGAAAATGGGCAAATTATGGGTCTTGAAGTAATTTGGGCCTTTTGGATCAAACATTTGGACTTGGGCCTTGGCCCAATTGGGAAAGGGTAAAGTGGACATTTACCTAAGTATGGATCCTTAGTGAAGGATGGTAATCCAATTGTTAATTTGATGTTTGTTTTGTTGTGATAGTTCGAGATTTTTCATGAGCCAGCTGCCGGAGGTTTTCAGTGTGGTTCGACATTGTGAGGTGAGTTTCGTCACTGTACTGTCGGGTCGAAGGCACCAAGACCGACCCTTTGGTTTGATAACCTGATGTTGTTGATATGCTGAGTATGGAATTGATATGCATGCTAGTCTTGTTATGCTAGTCTGGTAGATCTGTAGGACTACCTGTGATACTGTCTGTTTATCTGAATATGTTATTATCTGTTATATGTCGACATATTGTGTGGGTTGGGTTGAGGTTTTACTGCTCTATGATGTAGCAAACAAACCCTGGAGCAAGCCAGATATGAGCTGTGGGCCGGGAAGGGCATGCCAGACTCGTACTAAGGGCTTAATGGTATTCGGTCCGAAGACTGATTAGGCCGGGGAGCAAGCCACACATAAGTTGTGGGCCCAGGGGGCAATCTAGACTTATGTTGTGGGCTCAGGGGTAATCTAGTCTGTTAGTTGTGGACCCATTGCATGCTGTTATTATATTTGTGCTATTAGTTATGTATCGGTATTTTGGGGAAACTTACTAAGCTTTGGGCTTATAGTTTTGGATTATATTTCAGGTACCTCAGAGGATCGCGGGAAGGCAAAGGCATGATCGTGCACCTCCTCATGTTTTTGTTTCACGATTGTGGGATTTCTCTGATGTTGAACTTAGTTTGAAAACAATTTGTAAATAATGATGGTTTTGGTTTTATTTAAAAGCTTAAAATTTTCAAGAATTTTATGAATGTTACAATGCTCATTATAGCTTCCTTTCATGATTATGAAATATGGCAGATGGATGCGAAAACCGCTTTCCTCAATGGGAAGTTGGCCGAGGATGTTTACATGAATTAGCCGGAGGTTTTTATAGATGCAAAGTATCCCAATAGAGTGTGTAAGCTTGAGAAATCTATTTATGGGTTGAAACAAGCATCTTGCAGTTAGAATTTTTGCTTCCATGAGAAAGTCAAAGAATTTGGTTTCTCTAGGAGGGAGGATTAGCCATGTGTGTATGTCAAGGCTAGTAGGAGTATAGTAACTTTCCTAGTATTGTATGTTGATGACATACTCCTTATAGGAAACGACATTCTAACTTTGCTAGTAGTAAAATATTGGATTGGGAAGTGTTTCGCCATGAAGGATCTAGGGGAAGCAACCTATATTCTTGGGATAAGAATCTTAAGGGGTAGAAAGAAAAGACTAATTGGACTTAGTCAGAGTACATACTTGGATAAGGTACTAAAACGTTTTAGTATAAAAAATTCCAAGAAATGAGAGTGTAACATCCCCCTCTAGCACGTATCACAATATTGTCCGCTTTGGGCCACTCGGCACGAGGACTTCCCAGGGGGTCACCCATCCCGGTACTACTCCCGCCCGAGCACGCTTAACTGCATAGTTCTTATGGGATCTGCTGCCCTCACGGCTTTAAAATATGTTGTGCCAAGGAAGGTATCCACACCACTTATAAGGAGTGTTTAGTTCTCCTTCCAAGCCGATGTGGGATCATGTCAACCCACCTTCACCCCCCATTATAAGGTTCGACGTCCCCGTCAAACACATCGACCCGTGCCCTAACTCTGATACCATTTGTAACATCCCCATATGGCACGCATCACAATATTGTCCGATTTGGGCCACTCGGCACGAGGACTTCCCAGGGGGTCACCCATCCCGGTACTACTCCCGCCCGAGCACGCTTAACTGCAGAGTTCTTATGGGATCAGCTGCCCTCACGGCTTTAAAACGCGTTGTGTCAAGGAAGGTATCCACACCACTTATAAGGAGTGTTTAGTTCTCCTTCCAAGCCGATGTGGGATCAGGGAAATCGTGGAAGAGCTCATTGGACAGTAGTGAAAAACATTCTTAAGTATCTGCAAAGGACTAAGGACATGGTTCTAGTCCATGGTGGCAGTGATACATTGAGAGTAACTTGGTATAGTGACGCCAGCTTCCAGACAGATTGAGACAACTTTTTTTCTCAGTCGGGCTGGGTCTTTGTGTTAAATGCAGGAGCAGTAACTTGGAAAAGTTCCAAGCAAGATACGGTGGCTGATTCTACTTGTGAATCAGAGTACATCGCAGCGAGTGAAGCACTTCATCGGAGATCTCAGAGTAGTACCGACCATTCAAGAGACCTTGAAACTTTATTGTGATAATGAAGGCGCGGTTGCTTTGACCAAAGAAACCAAAGATCATGGTAGATCCAAGCATATCGACAGAAAGTACCATTATATCAGACATAGAGTTGAAAGAAGGTCATCTCATAGTAAATAGAGTGTCATCAGAAGAAAATCTTGCAGATCCTTTCACAAAGGCTCTGAGTAGGGTTAAACATAATCAACATGCTAGGAGCATTGGTTTTAGAAATGACATTAGTTTTAGTAGTTAGATGATTAGTTTGAAACTTGTGACATAATAAATGTAACTGATTTTGATGATTGAATAATAGAGATTATTTATGAGTTTGTTTACTGCCTTGGTTAATTATTTATTCCTGTATTTCAATTTGCATGTTTTACTTCTTGAATAATTTGATTATTTGAAGTTTCATAGTTGCTCATACTTTAGGAAGTAAGTAGTGAAAAAATACTGTCATGAATTGGATTGTAGATTGTCTAAGGAGATTAGACATAGCAATTGTGTTGCTGCAACATTCATGAGTACTTAGAAAATGGAGATTTGAGTACTGGATAAACCCACGCTTAGAGAATTACTTCATGGATTCTATCACGAGTAATTTTGAGACGATAACATCTTATATTCTTAAAACAAAGATATATGAGTTATAATTTTCAAATCAGTTGTGCATCGGTATTGCAAAAACACATCAGTAACTTGATGTTATAAAACGTAGCGTCATGTATGATTTGGTGAGTAAAGGATACATGCATATAAGTCAAATTTTATTCGTTCCTTTTGCCCTAGTGGGAAAAGAGATATCTTTGGGCCCCTCGGTGATTTGTTGTTGACTTATAGTGCTGGGCCCAACCAGTACTAAATTGATGTGTTCAATTAGAAGTCTTATAACATCATCACAAATCAGAAATCAGGAAAAATAATATAGGACAATGAGATTGATTCTACTCCATATCTCATGTCCATACTATATCTTAAAGAACGAATGGATATTTGATCACTTATCTTAGGACTAATGTCTGATCAGATAAGAGTATGGAGTTGCTTTGGGAAGCACCATTTGTTGTTAGTTTAGAAGTTATATTAGCAATTATAGTTATAGACTTATCCAAGTGGGAGACTGTTGAATTAGGTATCTAAGGCAATAACTAAATTGGTATATACTTGGATTATTAGCAAAGTCTTTTGGGGTTGCCCTAAAACCAGGTAATTGAATAGGATGATTTTTAGAGAGAGTTTGATTTATAGGTTTATTACATGATTAATAAATAGCAATAAAAGATTTATTAATTTATTATGAGAATAATATATTAATTAGAAATATTATTATTTAATTAGAAATTAATCATAAATTAATTAGAATTAATTTTGGGATTAGTTGGATTAATTAAAAGTACAAGGACCTAAACTGTAATTGTTCAATAGTTGAACAAAATGGTTCGAGAACCTTCCCTAAAGGTGGTGGATGATTTTGGAGGGTAATTATAGGGTTTCTAGAATATCCCTTAAAGATAATTAGGAGATTGGATAATTACCTGATTTGAAATAATAATATCATATTCAAATTAGGGTTTCTAGGATTTCCTAGTGCAACTATAAATAAGACCTTAAACCCTTTAATTTTCGTCCACTCCATTTGCTAAGAGCATAGCTGAAAATTTGCCTCCTTTATCCTCTCTCTTAAAGTTTCCTTAGTTGCTAGGGTTTGAGTGTGAATCGAAAACTTGCATCCAATCCATGTAGATTGGACATGTCAGCTTTTCTTTCGATAGAATCGACAAGAGGGTAAAGTTGGAGTCCTGAGTGGAGGTTTGAGCAACAGGAGCATCACCGTTTCCAGATATCTATATTAAGAGAGATAGTTTTAGTTAGTTGATATAAATCCTTAATATTTTAACCCAAATTAATATTCAAGGCTATGATCCAAAATACAATTCATAATTAAGAAGATGGACGCTGTAATTCAATTGCAAATATATCAAGGTAGGTAAAACGATTCACCAATTTTAGTCTAATATAAAATTTCTAGATTATTTGATATTCATTGAATTACATCAATGACATGTTTAATCTCGGATTATGCTCTTCAGTTTGTGACTGGGATACCGAGGATCACAAATAAGATGTGAATAACCATGCAAACCCGCTTGACAACCCTGCTGTCATTTATCATCTTAAATTTGATGTGTCGGTAAACCATACACGCTCCATCAACAATGATAATTTTCGAGTTGTTCCATCATTTCAACTTTACAGTCTCAAATTAGTGTGTCATTTAACCACACATGCTCTACTAACGACTTATAAAGAAATGATGTGCGTTTTCATGGATTAGCATACATTTCACATTTTTCCTAAAGTAACTTGAGTGAGATTTTAAAGAAGGTTCTAGTACTTTATATCATTATACTTTTAATGAGATTATGTCCTATTAAACCCGTTCAACTCACGATCTTTCACCACACAAAGGAGCGGTGGGTGAAAATGACACCCATTCAATGGTCATTTTATAGGCCGTTTCTTCATATCCCTCTTATAGCATGACTTCGTGAATGATGTCTACTATTGATTCGACTTACTTTTCTAATACATATAATATTAAACGTTTAATATATATATATATATATATATATATATATATATATATATATATATATATAATGTGTATTTTAAAACTTTTTAAAACATAAGGGTTAAATATTAATTATCTAAATTAATCTTATAATTAATTAATCAATTTAAACCTATCATAGATTTATAATTATCATTTAATCAATCTTATAATTCAATTTATTATTAAATCCATAAGGATATTTCAATTTAATTAATCCTATAATTAAAAATTATCTATTCAAGATTATCTCATAATATTTAGGGTTTTATTTTTAGTCATATAAGGCATTCAAAGTTCGGATTTTAGAAGAATTAAAACCAGATAATCACTAAAAATAACCCTACAAATTAGATTAGGCGGAAAATCCTGAAAACCTGTTTTATGCTAGTGTCACGTCATGGTAGAGAGCATGCCACATCGTGACATGTAATTTTCGATTTTTTTTGTTCAATTCACCCATGCACTTTCAACGTTAGACAACCAGAAAGCTCTGATACCACTGATGGGGTTTATAGGTTATAAACACATGTACAATATGGGAAAACACTTAACAATTAAGAGGGCATATGCAACCTATAAGGATCTATGTCATAACACTTTGAATATAACATACTATGAACAACAAAACTAGATGAACCCTAATATAATCAATATCATGGAATTAGGGTTACATACCTTTGATATTTTTTTTCTTGTAAACAAATCAATTCAATTCCTTTATAGCAGTCTTGGAAAGCCAAGCACCAAAATTATGATGCCTCTAATGGTTTGTACCCAAACACTAGAACTAGAACACTATTGAGGAGAGAAGAGGGAGAAGAAAAATTCGGCTATTCTTTTGGAATGACGAGTGGCTGAAAATAAGAGACCCAAGGACCCTATTTATACCTGCTTAGGAAACCCTAATTTGAACATATAATATTAATATTTCAAATTCGGGTGGTTATCTAGTTTTCTTATCATCATGAGGCTTCCAGAATGCCCTATTAGGGCATTGCAAAACCGTCCATAAGGGAGGTTCTAGAACCCTTCCGTTGTTCAACTTTTAAACAATTTCATCTTAGCTCTTGCACTCTTAATTAATTCTAATTAATCTAAAAATTAATTCAAATTAATTTCTAATTAATTCTTAATTAATTATTACTATTTCCAATTAATATATACTAATCACATAATATATTAACAAATCATTTATTACAATTTATTAATCATATAATAAACTAATAAATAATCCTCTCTCTATAAATGTCATTATAACAAAGTTCTAGTTATAAGGGCAACCCAAAAAAGAATTTGCTTTTAATTACAGGTATATTCCAATTTAGTTATGAGCTAAGACACCTTAATCCAACAATTATAACTATGATTAGTGTTTATAAAGCCATGGATTTTGATTCCATACTCTATCTTCACGGTGTTCTTATGTCACATGAAGAAGATGTTTTGGAAGATCTAAAGGCGGATTTTCATGGGTGTCCATTAGCTTTGGTTTGAAAGAAGATTCTTCTTGTTCGAAACATGTTCATCAGGTGTTTTTTTTCTGAAAATTTCGACGAAGAAAAGGTTGAAAATGAAAATTCAGATAATGATCATGTACTAATGGCAAATAATGCAAAGAAGGTATATCGAAAATCTGATATAGGTTCTTTGAAATTCAAATTAGGAATGAAGTTAAAACAAACTAATAATAACTTTACAGATAACTCTAATTCGAAATTGACAGTATGAAGAAACGAAAACTGAAATCGGAAGAAGAAATTTTTAGGAGACTTAGGATTCGATTGTAACTAATTTCATGGAAATAATCGTTTTTCAAAGCACTACATATTGAAAAAGCATCATGAGAAAAGGGAGAAGGTTAAAGATGTTACATATTACATTGAAATTATCAAAAAAGTTCAACAAGAGTTAAAATTTTGTCTTTGAAGATACATAAATATGGTCATTGGGATCTAATTAAGAGGAGACGATAATAATAACCCACCGTTGCATGATAGGAATGTGAGTAGATAAAGTAGTGGAAAAAATTTCGAAACAAGCAAAGGAACTATTCATGAACTTTCGATTTAAAATTCATTAAGATTTCTCTTTTGAAATATCAATCCGAAATTAAAGAAATCCACGATAATTGTGCATAAATAGTAAGGCATTGGATTTGTTAATAAAGGTGAGGAAGAAGTTAGATAAGAGATTTCGGTTGTACAATATGTGTTAGAAGATAAGAAACTTATGATTGAAAGGTTAGAAAGAGATTATAGGTTAAAAAATGATCAAACAATTATCAGGAAAGAGAATGGGTTGCTTTTGAAACAATAAATATTTTATGTAACATAGTCAAATGACTTTTTGAACAAATGACAAAATTATTTCATACTAGTGCTATCTCTGAACAACAACATCAATTTTTTTTACCATATCTTGAGATCAAACCTGATGTTGTTTATGATATTACATATAGTTGTGAAACTGTTATATCTTCTAATTCAATTCCTAATTTTTCATATACTTATGGTATTGTTCCTCTCGAAAAGAATATAGATTCACAAAACTTTCACAAATTATGAACCACCCTTTTAACAATTTTTTAACATAATTTGATAGCTTCGAGTTCGAAAAGTAATCTTGATGATTTGATTGATAATTTTAGCAAAATTGAAGAAGTTTGTGAAGTTCATTGTGTTGGTTTTGTTTTGTTTAAACTTTAAAGCAAATTATGAAAACTACAACATTAAAATTGAAGTATCTTTTTAGAAAAAGGTCTGGAATTATTAGATAACCATGATATGTGCGTGTCCTCAATATCTATCTTGGAAAATTCTCTATAGGGTATTTTAGGGTTTGTGGTGGAGATCTGGATACCAACTTGGATCGTGATATCACTTTCTGAACTGATATTTCTACCCTATGTCTGTGTTACAAGAAATTCAGCCTAGGATAATCCAAGTGGACACTTACGATTCTAGGCACCGAAATCGTAAGCCAATATGCTAAAGGATTCTGTGAAAGTATATTGAAAACGAGAGCTTAAGATCGTATCTCTCTTCTGAAAAGAAGACCCGTTTATATAATAAACGATATTAGGGTTTCATTAGGGTTGGGCAGCTATAGGTTCCTTTGGAAACAAGTCAGGGTAATCCGGATTTTAATGAGGATTTAGGGTTACTAAAACTAACGAGATCTGGATACCAGCGGGACCCCAGCCAGGGGCTCTGCCCCTTGGACGCCGCTAGGGGCGCTGCCCCTAGACCCCGCCAAAGGGGCGCGCCCCTTTAGAAACCCCGGACCCAGGGGTGCTGTCCCCGGACTCCCAACTAGTCGTCAAACCGGCTACTAATTTGATCTTATACATGCGTGCACTCCGCACCTACCCATACACATATTAGAAAACAAATTAAGAAGCCCCTTAGCTCGCATGCTAATTCCAGTTACATAAAATGACATGGTGACACTAAAATCACCAACATTCTCTTGAATATAATAAATTTTGGAAACAAATGAAGATAAATCTTTAAAAGTCAATTTGTCCAAATCAAGTTTTTGTTAAACAAGGATGTTATGAAGAAGTAGATCATGAAATGATTAATATGGTTAAAAAGGACAATGAGATATTAAAGACGAAACATTTTTAGTCTACTCCATATTATGATCATGACAAAGTTTATTATAAGAAAATGATTTGGGTAGTAAAGAGTAGCAATGTAAAATGATCAAAACCAGTCATACACAATTTGAACCATTCTGTTCGGTATACCAAAATCAACAAGAAACTTGATATGAGATCTAGACCTCGAAAGAAGTCAAGAGAAAAGAGAGAACATAGCAAGAGAAATTCATTTTCTCCCAATGTCAGTATGCAACCTCCTTTCTCTCAACCTCAACCTCCAGGTCCTACATAGCATTCAACTCTGTCCTAGACCCAACCAACAACATAATATCATCAACAAAAAACATACATTAAGACATATTATTTGGACATCGTGAAACATCTCATTCAAGATCATGTTAAAGATATCTGGACCTAAGGTTGATCCTTGATGTAGACCATTTCCACCTGGAACAAATTTGTGTCTCCAACTCGGGTACAGATACAAGACGTAGATCAGCAATATATATCATGAATAACAGAGACATATCTCCCCGATACCCTTCTACCTTCCAAGGTTCTACATATCGTCTTGCGTGGTACACTATCATATGCCTTTTTCTCGGTTGATGAAAACCATATGTAGATCCTTATTTATTTCTCTATATTTCTTCATAAGACGTTTGAGTATATGTATTACCTCAATTGTCGACATTCTTAACATGAAACCAAGTTGATTTTCTGAAACGGTCATAACACCACACAACAACTTGACCTCAAGGTCTCTCTCCCACAATTTCATGGTATGGCCTAAAGGACTCTCTCCCCTAACTTCATTGTATGGCTAAGTACCTTGAGACATATGGATTAATAATTTGTAGTTCAACCGAAGAACAAGGCATACTAATGCCAAAAAAAGAACACTAAGGGACCTAAATGTAAATATTTTAAAACCGGTTGTAAATTTAACTCGGACATCGACCCGAACTATCTAACGAATCCCGCACCATGCTTTCTGCCAGTCTGCTGACTTCCCGGTTTTCGTCTATACCCTCCGACGATCTCTCATCCATTCCCCAAATTCAACCACGATCTATACAAATCAAAACCCTAGCCACCAAAGAATCAAATCACTAAATTCTCGTAGTTGAACCACTCATTAATACGATTACAAGGATGGAGCATCAGTCGTTCCACAATCTCTTCGAACGTCGCCCCTTCATCAAGTCCAAAACTCCTGCTGTAAAGTGGTTCAAAGAATGGTAAGCCTAAAAACCCTCTCAATTGTGTTCATATATTGATTTACAACGTTTATGAATGCAACAGTATGTGATTGTTTGTTATTAAGCAAGCCCCAATCGATAATATTATGTGGAATTTGAAAGGGAGAATCTGGATAGGTTTAGTGACTAGATATGAAATTCGCACTAGATAACTTCTGTTTCGCATTGGCACAGCGTACAGACATTATCCTCTCTCAAATTTTGTATTTATGCAACTATTAGCATAAGTAATCCTGATTCTGATTCTCTTTTACAATTGAACGAGTTCTAGGATTTCGTATTGATTGATGTTAAAATCCTTTGATTGTTTTGGATTTACATCATCTGGTTCTTTGGTGGATTCCCGCTCAAACATCATGCAAGCAATCACAAGAGTTTCCCCTTTCAGTTCTTCATGTGCTTCATGTATATCTTATTTCAGTCATCTCCTACCTCGAGACTAACCTGATTATCATTCATCCAGGGTACCACAGGATGTTGTAGCAACAGGTGGCAAATGCTATGTTTTGAAATGGGTCACAGGTTAGTACTTTACTTACCAAATAAACCGAACTTTCATAAATCATAAGTGATTCGATTAAGTGACAATGTTCTTGCATTATTTGCAACTTCCCCTTATGATTCTTCTTCTATTATGCAACCAGAGGCCCAAATGAACGCCATGAAAGAGAAACCAGTTGACTCAGAAGCTGTAGAACCTGAACCAGAACCAACTACTGAAGTTCTTTTTCTCTGCAGCTATGAGGGCTGTGGGAAAACATTCATCGATGCTGGAGCTTTAAGAAAACATTCTCATGTTCATGGAGAAAGACAGTTTGTTTGCCATTATGAGAATTGTGGAAAGGTAAATCTTTTCTTGATATTCTCTCTTTATCATATAACTTATCGACACTTTAATCAAATATTAATTTCATTACATGGTTTTCTTTGGTTAATCCATCAGACCATTGAAACTTTCGACTTATTTTGCAGAAATTTTTGGATAGCTCAAAGTTAAAGAGACATTTTCTTATACATACAGGCGAACGAGATTTTATTTGTCCACATGAAGGTTGTGGTAAGGTAATCACCCTTTTTTCCCATCAACATCAGTCTCAGTCTCAGTAGTCTCAGTACAGTGTATGTCAAAAGCAGTACAACCTGTTCTTCTGTCTAAATTTATCACTCAATCATTCTTTCAGGCTTTCTCATTGGATTTCAACTTAAGATCACACATGAAAACTCATTCTCAAGAAAACTATCATATTTGCCCTTATCAAGAATGTGGCAAAAGATATGCTCATGAATACAAACTAAAGAATCACATTATGTCTCACCATGAAAAGGTTTGATCTTTACTTCACCTTCATATTTTCATTGTATGCATCAAGTAACCACCATTAAATTCATATTAATGGTTGGTTACTATCTTATTTTCTTGTTATAATAGGGGCCAAATCCTATGTATGACCTTCCAAGACCCTGGATGAAGGCAAATTCCTCAACAACATAAAATATTGCATTTGATTTTCCATTTTACATTTTTAGTCCTCGAGTTTGTTCACAAATTGTATTTTAAATAGTTTCCTCTTACATGCTATAGGGACCAAAATCGTTAAAGGTTTAAAAATACACACCAAAATTGCTAAGAGAAAACTATTCAGGACCAAATTTGATATTTTCGAACAAACGCAGGGACCAAAAATGTAAAATCTAGTTTACGATTAATTAATGGACTATTTTTGCAGCAGGGAAACAATACTAACATGGTTGAAGTGCCGCCACCACCGCCGCCAAAGTACGTCCAACCGCCGCCAAAGCCGCCGAAGGCGGCGGCAGCCGCCACTTACGCCACCGCGTCCTCTGATCGGCCGTACGCGTGTCCGTATGAAGGATGCGAAAAGGCTTACATACATGAATATAAACTCAACCTTCATTTAAGACGAGAGCATCCGGGACATTTCCCTGAAGAAAATCCCAATTCCAATTCCATTCCGAAGAACGGCCGGAATAGAATCAGCGATGCCGACATGGATGCCGGAAGCGATCATGACGGGTATGCTTTGAAACGTGGGAATGTGAATGTCAAGTCTCAGAAACAGAATCGGGCGAAACTGAATGTGAAGGTTCCTCCGGCGAAGGCGGTGAAGCGGAAACCGGCGGCGGCGGTGGTGGTGAAGAAGCAGCCGTGGCCGGTGGCGAAGGATGTCCAGGTGGAGGAGGAAGAAGACAGTGAAGAGACTGAAGAAGATCGGGATGATGGTGAGGATGGGTGGAGGTATGGTGGTAGTGGTGGTGGTGGTGGTGATAATGATGATGATGATGAAGAGACTGAAGATGAAGATTAAGATTTAGATTTGGTGTTTTAATGAGTAAAATATATTTTTGGTTATATTAATAATAATAATATTAGATTTACAAAAAAAAAAAAAAAAAAATTGTGATATTTTGTAAATGTTAAAAACAAGAGTCAACTTTTGAGTTTTAGGAGTCAAAGAAGGAAGGATTGGTTTCGTGGAATGTCGTTTTGGTGGTTTAGCATTTAATGTTGGAACACTCGTATCTTTTTTAGTTGCAAGTACTTGATATGTTTTGATCAATAATTGAATGTGAAATTACAAAACTACCCCTTACAAACAGAATAATCAATCAGTGTCTTCTTGACAGGTTGGATAAAGCTGTGTTTGTATACACTAACAGCCTAATTTACTATTTGTACCAAGTTAATATATATAGAGAGAGACTTGTCCGCTAAACAAGATGTATGCATATAGTGTTGTACCAAGTGCATGGGCAGTGGTACTCATGATTGGAAAAGACTGAACTACCCTTGAGAGTTGAGACCACATGTTTTGGTTATAAAAGGAGTAAAAACAACGTACCCTCACCATTATACTTGTCAAAATACTAAAAAAAGGTTTGTGTTTATAAAGAATAAACGATTTCCGTCGAACTACAAAAGAAAACCATCATGTTTGACTTTTTTTTTGTCAATAACAGATTAATACGGCGTCGTAATGCATTTTTGCAAGAACGATGTTAAAAGAATGGACATTGTTTTTTTTTTTTTTTTTTTTTTTGTTTTTTTTTAATTAACTAAAATATCTCAAAAACTATATTTTAAAATAATTGAAGACGTGAATGAAAGTGTTAAAAGAAGGAATTTAAAATAAACTAAAATATGTCCGGAAATTATTTTTTAAAATAATTGAAAAATAATATACATTTCAATCGTTAAAGAACACGGAAAGGAAACAAATTTGAGCTCAATTTTAACATGTTTTCTCAAAAATAATATACATTTCATGAATCAAATTGTTAGTTCAATTCCTTTTTTTGTTTCTTTTGAATTTACATATGCATATTTGATCCGGATGATCCACTCTTTAAGCTTCTTGAATTTTCAAACCAGTTTCTTCAATCGACAAAAAAATTGAGCTTCACGAAGCACCATCATTAACTAGCAACTTCTGAGATACTCTTCAAAGAAGGTCGCCATGATTTTGATCTCGAAGATGCAAATATTGACGACGATGATCCTGACCTTTGTCTGAACATTCTTTCATGTCCGACCTCCACCTGAAGACGCAAATATTGACGCAAATAATAACAATTAAAAATACGAAGAAACTATTTTTGCGTTTAATCTGCATTAATGGAGTTGAGTTGATAATCGAATTTACTTACCTGGTTTGTAACTGTATGATCATCCGCCGTTGAACTTTGATTATTCGCCATTGATTCCGGCGGGTTGGTGTTGGTCTTGTTCTTCAACTTTGCATGTCGTTTTGCTCTTACAACCTTCATAACCTCTGAAAATTGATGATGCATAGATATAAAGTTATGATTAAACAAAACTTTGGGTTTAAATTATTATAAAATTAAGCTAGCGAGTAGCGACGATGGATTTGAAGACTTGAAGTTACCATGAGTGGTTACAAGGCGATAAGCTCGACCAAGAACAAGAGTGTCGGTAGGTCGAAGAAGCTTGACATGTGTAAACCGAATGGCTTTTTTATCATCTTCTTGATGATCATGATCATCATCATCACCATCTTTTGGAACAGCTGGTAATGGAATTATGATTGAAACGTAATGTCCTGGATTCATCTTCATGATTTCACTTGCAGTTACAGACCAATACATTCTTTCGATCTTTCCTGATGGATGTTGGATTACTAATGCAGCTGCATCTACTGCTTGACAGTTTCCCATTGCTTTAATTAGTTGCTTTCTCTCTCTAAAAACACTTTCTCTCTCTAGACGAAGAAGAAGAAGAAAAAGAAGTGAAGATTGGGAGTAGATAGTGGTCTATTTTTCTCTCTAGTACTCTTCAGTCTTCACCACCCCTCCCTTATCTATACACACCCTTCGCCAACCCAAAACGACCCAAACCGACCCGGATACGAATGGTAAAACAGTTATACTTTTATATTTTTATACTTTGTGAGAAAAGAGAGTAAGGAATGGTTAAAGATACCCAACCACACGATGTTTAAAAATGATATTCGTGACGAAAAATATTTTATTTAATTTTTTTAGTTTAATAAAAATATTAATTTAATTATTCACAGTTTATCATATGAAATTCACAATTTGATACGGCACAATATAAAAAAGTACCTCCATAACATTCAAAGTACATTTACAATTTAATATAATTTATTCACAGTTTAATACACTACATTCATCATTCATTCACAGGTTAAAACTTACATTTAGTGGTGTTAGATAGCAGATTTGGTGGTGTTAGGGAGCGGCGATTATGGTGGATCCTCGTCGGAACTTCCTCGATCTTGCCGAAGCTCGCAAATCCTGGACAACGGTGGTGCGAAAACTGTATACCTGGACCTTAGCTTGCAAATCTGGTTGACTGTGGTGGCAGAAATCGTAGATATGGACCGGGCCACTTCAAATTTGAGAGCCTTGTCTTCCAAAAATCAACAACGGTCGGTGGTGCTTGACGGATGATGATGACGACATGTAACACCTGGTCCTTCCTTACAGGTATATTCCTTTTCTTTATTTTAAAGTTTAAGTGGTGGGGAGTTTGGTCCGTGGGGCATACGGTAGTCTCCAACGCAGCGCACATGAGGGAATGTGGATGCGCGGATTAAATAATCTACGATTGGCGTAGATCAAGGTACACAAGGCGTAAGGGCCTAGAACCAAAATCCTAATTCTTGGGGTTATGAGGCTTATTTAAAGGCTCTAACCCCTTGAGGCCCTTCCATTCTCAGCCTCTGTCCTCCCAAACGACCTCCTTAGAAACCCTAACCTTCTTGTGTGTGTTTTGGTGACCTTTGAGTGTTTGTGTGCATCTTTGAAGGAAGAACTCCATTGGGAAGCACTTGAGAAGCTCAAAGCTTAGTGGATCTGGAACTTGCATCACATAATCATCATCCAGAAGGTATAAAGTTCTTACCTTGATGATGTTTATGATTAGATCTAGTTACTCTTGAGATTTCTATGCTTTTGTCCCCATAACCTTGGCCTTTGTGAGTATGAGCTACTCTGGGCCGTATGAATGTCATTTCCAATCGTTTTTAGGGTTGCTAAGTCATAAAAATGAGAGCTTGGTCTCTCTCATTTATCCATGCATGAGGTTTTGAGAAATAAAACGCTTTTTCGACCTCGGGTTTGGATTAGTGCTCTTTGTATGCATGGATAAAGTCAGAGACTTTATCCATTAAGATGTCTATTTGGTTTAGATCTAGAAGTTTGGTGGGTTGATCTAATGTTTTGATGACTTAATGATTAAGTTAGGACATCAGGTGTCTACGCAGGGCATAGAACTCCTTACACTGGTCGTAGCCCTGATTTTCCCGTCCTTTCCACCTTAGGCTCTGTGACATCCCCATTTTTCACGGCCAGAAAAGACCAATTTTGTTTATGTTTTATAAAAATCAGAGTACCTCTTTTAATACAATTGTTGCGGAATTTGTTCCCAGAAAAACATGATAAATACGTTATCAAAGCATTTCCGATGAAATGTAATTTTATCCATTTTAAAACATTTGGGATGTCATCGTCAATACAGAAACATAAGCATAAACAGAACTTACATTCATTTACACTAGTGATCTACATCTCTTTTAAATCCCTCAGTGTAAAGTAGCTTCATATCGACACCTGTGATACAAATAAGCTGGAGTGGGTCAGGTTGGGAAACCTGGTGAGTACATAGGGTTTTCAACCCACAATAATTTAATTATTATGTTTAAATATCAAACAATCAACCCAATTACCCATCCCCATTATCTTCCTTACTCTTAAGGATCTACCCTAAGAATCATCTATCATGCATTCGTTCATTTCGAAGCCCATTGCTTCCAGGGTTTGTATGATAGGCACTAAGTCCATAGCTGCCAATGCTCGTTCGTAAAGCACTAATTCCATAGCTGCTAAAGTTCATTCATCGGGTACTAAATCCATAGCTACCAGTGTTTATCTAATAGGTACTAAGTCCATAGCTACCAACGTTTATCTAACAGGTACTAAGTCCATAGCTACCAACGTTTATTCGATTGGCACTAAGTCCATAGCTGCCGATGTTATTTATTAGGCACTAAGTCTATAGCTGCCAATGTTCACTCATATCGTCTTTCATCTCTCATCATTCATCTACCCATGTTTTACCCAACATATTCGTAGATATAAAATACATATAGAGTTTAAATTATTTAAAACATGTATAAAATCGTTCATCCAACATATATAGCAAGTATACAGGTTATATGCACACATAACACGTAATTTATATAAAATACTTCATATCTATGTGTAAGATGAAAGTAACTATGCACTCACCTGCAATGGTGGTGACTCGGTACTCGGACAGCACTTCGTTTACTTTAAAACGAATTTCCGTTGACAAAACCTAGTATCATTTCCACTAGAGTTTAGTCTAATGTTCAACGAGACTAATTAATAGTCTAACTATTATTACTATTATATAAGCGTTAAACAATACTCTTCACCCACTATGTACAGACAGGGGCCAGACATGAAACACCCGAGGGCAGGATCATTTTGGCATATAGCACTTCTGAAATCCAACAACCCAGGCGGCCCTTCAAACCGGATTTCCCGTACCGCGAGTGGTTAAAAAGATATTATAACGACACTTATATAACCCGTAATAATAGCTCAAATAATTATTATAAGGTCCTAATAACGTTACTATATTTAAATAAAAGCTATATTAAAAATTAGGTAGACGTATCTTACCTACGAGGGGGTTTGGCTAGAAGCCGCGCTCTGTAGGGGCAGAACTTCCGAGCCAAAAGCTCATCTTCTCGGAGCCGTCAAGCGCTCCGGGGCTTTCTTCTAGCGCTAGGGGAGTTTTGGGAGGTTTAGAGAGAGAGTAGAGAGAGAAGGGTGGAGGTGTGAAGAAATGAGGGTGGAAGGGGTTGTATTTATAGGGTGAAATATGGCTGAAATTAGTGCCACATGTTACCATCTAGTGGCAAGCCTTGGGGAGAAAGCAATGGCCAAGATTGTGCCACGTCACCCCATTTGCAGCAGCACCCTGCCGACTTCTAAACCCCGTAACTTTCGCATACGAGCTCCGTTTTCGACGTTCTTTATATCCACGCGTAGGTAAAAATAAGATCTACAACTTTCATTTTGACTCCGTTGGATAATTCTCGACCGATCTTAAATCTAACAGTACGAGGAGATTATACTGTTAACTGTCCGCGTAAAATTCATAACTTCTACATACGGACTCCGTTTTCGTCTGTCTTTTTACCATTGAGTTCCTATTAATGAGATCTTCAATTCTCATTTAGGTCGCGTAGGCCAAAAACCGCTCGATCTAAAATTCGAGTTTCGGGCCGTGCACTGCTATGCCAAATCTTAGAAAATTCATAACTTCCTCATACGAAGTCAGCTTTGGGCGTTCTTTTTTTGTATGTTCTCGGTTAAACGTATACTACAACTTTTTCTTAGATTTATAAGGCTAAAAATTCCTCCATCGTAAATTCACTATTTACGTCTCCCGGTGCCATGCCGGTTTTGCTGAAAAACTTCGACGAGCCATAACTTCTTCGTTATAACTCGGATTTCGGCGTTCTTTATATGTACGGAACCCTTGTAACATATACTACCATTTGGTTAAGATTACTCCTAAATAATATTCCATCAAAACTCATTTTTGATGCTTATTGTCTCTAAATTGACTAGCCCGAATCTGCGGGCGTTACAGACTCTATGCAGGGCATAAAGCTGCTACGCCGAGCGTAGGCCAGCTGGAAGTTGACCGTTGACTCCAACTTTGACTTTAGGTAAATTTGAGTATTTTGAGTTGTAGATTGAGACTTGGTCTCTGTTTGTCGTATAGATGACTTGTAGAACCGGTATTTGGATCTGTGATCAGTTCAACTATCTTCTAGTCTTCGAGGTGAGTTTTTCTCACTATACTTGTGTAAAAACCGCATCTTCGGGCTAGAAAAAATAAATAATAATAATAATTAGGATTCTCATTAGTCGTGCGTGTTGCAGACTACGTATTATAAAGCCATTTTAGTGATTTACTGATAAGCGACGAAATGGAAATCTTGATAAAAGATTATTTAGGACAAATAATCTTAACGAAAAATATAGGAGTTGCGATATGAATTCCGTACACATAAAGCACACTCAAATCCGACTTTGGATGTAGAAGTTATAGACATCCAAAGTTTCATTACCAGATAATATATCGTAAATAGTGAATTGGAGATAGATTGCTTATCAGCCTAAGTAATCTAAACAAAAGTCACAATAGTCATAAAACCGAGAGAGTATATAAAGAACACGCAAATCTGACTTCGTGAGAGGAAGTTATGATATTTCTAAATTTCAGCACAACAGTGTACAACACTGATACCGACTTTTAGATCGGTTGATTGTTATCCAAAAAAATCTAAACGAGAATAGAAGATCTCGTTAATAGGAACATGACAATATAAAGACAGTCAAGAATGGACGTCGGACGAGAGAGTTATGAATTTTAAACGGATTTTAAAAGTCTAATCCTGTTAAAAATAAAACATTAAAAATAAAGTCAAAACTAGTCGAAAAAGTCTAAATGAAAGTTTTGGACCTTGTCGATAGCTACATGTAGATATAAAACCCGTTGAAAACGGAGCTCGTATGAAGAAGATATAAATTTTTGAAGAAACTGGAGTTCCTTGCGCGTGCCCGCACGCAATGACAGAGTGCGCCACGCTTACTGTCAATTCAATCAGAATGCGACACGTAGCACCAACAAATGAATGCCATGTCATCATGTCTAACCAGATGCGCGGCATGCAGTGGGAATGGTGCGCGACGCACACCCTTTTCAAGCCTATATAAACCCTCAGAAATCAGCTCATTTCTCACACTTCTCACCAGAATCTCTCTGGAACTCCTTGTAGTTTTTACTCCCTTTTACTCCCGAGTTCCCAACCCCTTCGGCAAAGCCCTGCGGTGTCAGATAGCTGGTAAATAGAAGCTCCCGGATCTGAGTTATGCCCGCATAATCCCCGATTTTCACTAGATTACTCTGTAAGTTAAGCTACACTTATTTTATTTAAGTGTAACTTTTAATTATAGTCGTAGTCATTATTGTGAACCTATAAGTAAGATTTATCAGTAATTCCAAGTCATTATAGTAATTGATCTACTAACGGGAGTGGTGTCTAGGTTGGATTTAGTGAGATGTTTAAAGTGGGATTTCCAAACAGTATACTCTGTATACCAAATAAACCCTACCTCCGATATAATCCTACCTGGTTATTCCTTACTTGATAGATCTTGATGTAGACATTGGGATTATTGAGGAATCTAGACTATCATTAAATAGTCACCAGGATTATGAAAATAGACTAAGGCTTAGTGCTTTATACATCTAGGTTTCTTTGGAAGTGTGAAGCGAAGTGTTGTCAAAATCGTCAGTCACCCAGTTTATCAAGTGAGTTCGTAGTCCCTTTCATGAACATGATTTAGTCCGAGTATTAATTAAAGTATTACATATTTGTTGGAAGTCATATGTGAACTATATGCTTATTGCCTCGATTATATGTTAAGATATATATATATATATATATATATATATATATATATATATATATATATATATATATATATATATATATATATATACTGTGCTATGTGTGAACCAGTTATGGTTCTATTTAATGTTAGGATACATAGATGATACTATATAATAATATTAGAAGTAGACTTGTTAAGAAGACAAACAAATAATAATACCTAATATGGAATATATATATACACTAAAGATAGGTTATTGTTACCCAAGAATAGAGTTGGTATTAGAAGTTGGTTATAGGCATCTTAATCTAGTATAGGGATAAACATAGACTTATAGAAGATACCTAGTACAATTAAGTTTGATATTGGGTAGTATTATTTGGAGAATGTGTGTAAGCTAGGAACAAAGAGTAAAGTTCTGTTCCGTGACACTCTCAGGTGTCGATGTATGGTAGCTCCGTACGGGAGTACGTTATAGTATTCCACTTGGATGACCATAAATGGTGGGTCCAGATCAGGAAACTGTAACGGTATGTCCAATCACCTCCAAGAGTGGGTGACAACAATTGATCATTCTAGATAGTCTTGTGAATTACGTTGGTGGCGTGAGGTCATTACTGACAGACATAGATCAAATAGTATACGATATTCATCAAATACTCTGATGACCCATATGCCTTTATGACTACACCGACCAAGGAAGCCCCTAACTTAGTAGTCAAGCTTTTTAACTGTTCATCAGGAGAGATAATTTCTCCTTGATAATCTGTAAGGATCGATAGGAATAAATATGTGGGAATGTAAGCCTATATGGATGTTGTATGATAACGATTGATTTTGCAGCTCTGATAATTAAGGAATATTATAATAACAATATTATGGGATTGAATCGCTATGCATCTCACCGGGTTTCTAAATCTGACCCACTCAGTTTATATCATCACATGTAATCTAGAGTTAAGCTATTGGAAATTGATTAGGATACTGAGCGATTAAGAGATAACCTGCATTAGAGTTCATGACCATTAGGTCTTTACTCCGTAACCTAAATTTCTTTATCGATTATGACATCCTTGGGGTTTTATTAAATTTAGACAATCACTTGTACTCAAAAAGTTTCAAAAGTACTAGGAAATTTCGCATCAATGATAATGCAAGCGTAAAGAAAAGTTTTAATTGGTTCTGAAAAATTGAGGATGTTACAACTCGTGGGTCGAAGGCACCAATGTCGGCCCACTAGATTGTGTTATCTAGATTTGGGACTATTCTCAGATTTTCATAATACTTATTAATAACGATAATGTGAAGATGGTATAGTCTGGAAAGTGAAAGCCCAAAGGGAGGCATAGAACAGTTAGGTTCGTAGACCTTGTTATGGATAAGGAGATATGGTTTTATAAAGAACTCGTCGAGATTATGTGTCACACCCCAAAACCAGAATGGCGGAAACGTTCTGGGGTGGAGGACGTCATGTATAGCATCACAACCAATGTAAAATAGGAATCATAGCAACACAACCATTACAGTGAATACTTAAGTAAAAATGTTTACATCAATTTGGAATTTGTCTGAAACTTGTTTGAATTACATCAAATAGTTTGTATGAATATAAACATAAAACTCTTATTGCTTCAACTCCTCAAAATCCAGCAGGTACCTGTCTACTGATTTCCTGAGAATACAAGTAGTTTGAAAAATATCAGCATAAAGCTGGTGAGTTCATAAGCGGTAGTTTGTAATGAAAACTTGTTGATGAGCTTGTAAAAATGTTTGTATAGTTTCAAGAAAATCCGATATTTTCTTTAGTGAAAATGTAGTGTTTTCAATTCTGTATAAAACCATGAATGTTCGTTACTGAAAACTGTAGTGATGTGTGAAAATATTACTTCATGTGACTAGCTAATGCTAATCATGATGTATAGGTATATCGTACGTGAAACCATTGTATATTCAGTTCTGTTTGAAAACCATGAAATTTCTTCAGTTGTAGTGTGTATTAGTTCTATTTAGTATAAATAAAACTGTTGAAGAGTGCCAGGTTGTAAACTAAAGGTTATTTATACATAATGTGAGTCGTATAACCATGCTTGATATGACTAGAGACCTTTCCAACGTTCTTCAGGCGTCGAGTTAAATGACATTTGTACACCCCAGGCGTGCCCGCCTAAATGTAGCTAGCAGTTCAGATGTGGGATTGTCAGTCCCGTATAGATCTATTCACAAATCTCACGCTCTCCCTGCAGGAGACTCTGGTTATACTATGATAGGATTTATCCCTGTATACCTAAGGGTACAGTATTGAAGTAGCGCCTCACAGTATCATACAATCTAGTTTACATGTAGTGTAGTAGCACCGTAATGAAAATCCGTATGCATACCGTATGTAGTGATAATTACAGTTATGAATACTATGATAAAATAGTGAGGTAAACTGTAAACTATTTCTGTCTTAGTGCATATGTTTAGTAGTGAAAGTTTTTGTACTTGTTGTGTTTAGAAAATCCCAAACTATACCGATTATAGTTTGCATGTATAACGTAGTGAATAGCATGTCCGGAAAAGTATGCAATTTTAGTGAAAACGTCCCTTATGCTCAACATGGTACAAAAGGGTTAAAGTATGAGAATTGCATAAGTTTTATATTATTGAAAGCATTTATGTTTAGCTTTTATTCCCCCCTGAAAACTTTAAAAACATGGAAAATGTAGGGGTATGAACTCACCTGCAGTGAGTAGTTTGGATGAAAGAGTGGTATAGGATGCTAGATGCCAAGTGGAAACTTGAGCACACACACAGATCCTAATAAGCATACAAGGACACAAATGAATATAATTAGTGTTTATATAACTAATCATGTAAGTGAGACACCTTAAGGGCTAGGAAACACTCATATAGAAGTGTTATAACCACAAAGGATTTCATCTAAGGAGTTTAAGGCTACACTATTGTGTTTACAGCCAGGTGTTCACAGCCACTAGGGTTTACGGCCAGGTGTTCACGGCTACCAGGGTTTATGGCCATGAGTTCACGGCCACAAGAGTTTACGGCCGTAAACTCATGACGATTTGTGCTCGAAAGGGTGTTTTTAAGGTCTTACAGTCCACAAGGAAGTGTTCTAGCCTTAAGTCCAAGCCTTAGGAAAAGTTAAAGGTCAATAATCTACCAGAAATGGAGTTTACGGCCATTGAAGGGTGTACGGCCGTAAACACTCAGTTAATGCTTTTCAGGTCGATTTTTAGGCGAAAATCGATGGTTTCTAGCAGATAACATGTACATATGGTAGTTACTTACTGTTAAGAAGCTTGGAATGAGGTTTTTAGCCACCAAGAACAAATGTGTGTTCTTGGTGTTCTTGGTGAGAGAGAAAATATTCTTGAGGATCCTTGAGCAAATTCGAAGTTTGTAGAGAGAGAGAGAGAGAGAAAGCTCCTGCGATGTGTAAAGTGAGAAATGAAGGCCACTCATCCCTTATATAGGGGTGAGTTTACGACCAAGGGGTGGGGTGGAGGGTTTACGGCCGTGAACAGGGTTTACGGTCGTAAACAGGGTTTACGGTCGTAAACTGAGTTTGCGGCCGTAAACTCCTCTCGAAGGGTTGTTTGGCCCGGATGCTATGCTTTGACTTAGAAAACCTCGTTTTTGAACCCAAAACTCGATTGAACCGAGCTTAGAATATTTCGTTAGACCAAAATAATACTAACATGAACAGAAATAAATCCGAATTTTATTAACGGAAACTAAGTAAGGATAACGAAAAAAGTTTCGGGTTGTCACATCATCCCCCCGTTAGAGGGAATTTCGTCCCGAAATTCGAACATAGAATACAAATCATGGATTAGAAAAGAGATGCATATACTTCTGTTTCATCTGATCTTCGCGCTCCCAAGTGAATTCAGGTCCCCGCTTGGCGTTCCAGCGAACCTTCACTATCGGGATGCGACTTTGTTTCGTTCGTTTGATCTCTCTATCCATGATTTCGACTGGTTCTTCCACGAAGTTCAGATTGTCGTTGATCTCAATATCGTCGAGAGGAATCATAAAGGTTTCGGCGGGTACGCGTTTCTTAAGATTTGAAACGTGGAAGACAGGATGCATGTTGCTAAGTTCTTGCGGTAAACGAAGTTTGTATGCTACGGGACCGATCCTAACAAGGATCTCAAACGGTCCAATGTACCTTGGGTTTAGCTTTCCACGCTTTCCAAAGCGTATCATGCCTTTCCAGGGTGAGACCTTCAGAAGGACGCGGTCACCAACCTGAAATTCCAAGGGTTTTCGTCTCTTATCGGCGTAGCTCTCTTGTGTATCTCGGGAGGCTTTCAGTCGTTCTCGAATTTGCACGATCTTTTCAGTTGTCTCTCGGATGATCTCAGGACCAGTGAGAGTACTGTCGGGGACTTGACCCCTGGCTAGGTGCGTGTCACCCACCTCAGCCCAACACATAGGGGATCTGCACTTGCGGCCGTAGAGGGCTTCAAACGGCGCAACCTTGATACTGGTATGGTAGCTGTTGTTGTAGGAAAATTCAACCAAAGGAAGATGAGTGTCCCATGACGCGCCGAAGTCGATGACGCAGGCTCTCAACATGTCTTCCAATGTCTGAATTGTTCTCTCACTCTGTCCATCTGTCTGTGGATGATAAACCGTGCTCATATCCAGCTGAGTTCCGAGAGCCTTCTGTAGTGATTGCCAAAATCTTGAGGTAAACCTGCTATCTCGATATGAGATAATGGATACAGGTACCCCATGGAGGCGAACTATTTATCGAAGATATATCTGTGTAAGTCTCTCCATCTTGAAGTTTTCTTTGATTGGGAGGAAGTGAGCGGACTTCGTCAACCGATCGATAATTACCCAGATGGCGTCGTGCCCACTCGGAGATCTGGGTAACTTGGTGATAAAATCCATGGTTATCCTTTCCCACTTCCACTCAGGTATTTCCGGCTGCTGAAGTAAACATGAGGGCTTTTGATATTCTACTTTTACCTTGGCACAAGTCAAGCACTTGCCCACGAAAGTAGCAATTTCCGCTTTCATGTTTGGCCACCAATAAAGTTGTTTGAGATCCAGATACATCTTATCTGAACCTGGGTGAATGGAGTATTTAGTCTTGTGAGCCTCATTCATGACAACCTCTCTGTACCCGCCATACTTCGGGGTCTAGATCCGGTTCATAAAATAGTACACTCCGTCTCCCTTGACCTCTAAGTTCTTTTCCATTCCCCGCAAGGCTTCATCTGCCATGATCTCGGGTTTTAAGGCTTCTAGCTGAGCCTCTATGATCTGCGTGGACAGGTGGGAATGGATGGTCATTGTTAGTGCCTTCACCCTACGCCCTGAATACTCCTTTCGGCTGAGGGCATCTGCTACCACATTGGCCTTGCCGGGATGGTAACGAATTTCGCACTCGTAGTCACTGAGTAGCTCTACCCATCGCCGTTGTCTCATGTTTAACTCCTTCTGATCAAAGATGTGCTGCAAGCTCTTATAGTCGGTGAAGATAGTGCACTTGGTTCCGTAGAGATAGTGTCTCCAGATCTTTAGTACAAAGACCACCGCTCCCAATTCTAGATCGTGAGTTGTGTAATTGACCTCATGCGTTTTCAACTGCCTCGAGGTGTAGGCGATAACCTTTCCTCGTTGCATGAGCACACAGCCTAGGCCTTGATTGGATGTATCACAGTAGACAACGAAGTCTTCTGTCCCTTCGGGCAGGGACAAGATAGGTGCGCTGCACAGGGCGTGCTTCAATGTTTGAAATGCAGTGTCTTTCTTGGCTCCCCAACTGAAGGTTACACATTTCTATGTCACGGTAGTTAAAGGCTTAGCGATTCTGGAGAAGTTCTGGATGAACCTGCGATAATATCCCGCGAGACCCAAGAATTGCCGGATTTCTGTGGGTGTCTTTGGTGCCGACCAATTCTCAATCGCTTTGATCTTGGAAGGGTCCACATGTATTCCTTCCCTGCTAATCACGTGTCCAAGGAAATTTACCTTCCTGATCTAGAATTCGCACTTCGAAAATTTTGCGTATAGCTTTTCTACCCTTAATGTTTCCAACACCTGCCTTAAGTGCTGTTTATGATCATCCTCACTCCGCGAATAGACAAGTATATCGTCGATGAACACAATCACGAACTTGTCTAAGAAAGAACGACACACCCGATTCATCAGGTCCATGAATACCGCCGGTGCGTTGGTTAGACCAAAGGGCATTACTACAAATTAGTAGTGTCCAAAATGAGTTCGGAATGCTGTCTTGGGCACATCATTCTCATGAACTCGCAACTGATGGTACCCTGATCTTAGGTCTATTTTGGAGAAGTAACTGGCTCCCTGAAGTTGATCGAAGAGGTCGTCGATTCGAGGAAGAGGGTAACGGTTTTTAACTGTGAGTTTATTCAGTTCGCGATAATCAATACACATCCGGAAGGATCCATCTTTCTTTTTCACGAATAAGATCAGAGCTCCCCAGGGTGAAGAACTTGGTCTTATAAATCCCTTGGTGATTAGCACATTGAGCTGGCTGGATAGTTCTTGCATTTCTGCCGGTGCTAAATGATAAGGAGATTTAGCTACAGGAGTAGCTCCGGGGATTAAGTCGATACGAAACTCGACTTGGCGCTCGGGAGGGATTCATGGGAGATCTTCGGGAAAAACATCGGGAAAGTTACAAACTTCGGGGATGCTCTCGAGGTCTATAACTTTTTGCGTCTCGTCGACAACATGAGCTAGGAATGCATGGCACTCCTTCCGCAAATACTTCTGGGCCTTGATGCATGAAATGATACGAATGCTCGAACTGATTTTATCACCTAAAATAGTGAGGGCTTCACCAGAGGGAAGGTTGAGACGGATAGCTTTCTCGAAACAAAGAATATCAGCACGATTGGAGCTCAACCAGTCCTTGCCGTTAATGACGTCGAAACTCTTGATGGATACCGGCATAAGATCAATGGGAAAGGAATAATTGTCTAGGGTAAGAGTACAACCTATGAATATGTCGTTAGTGCTCTCCTTCTTTCCGTTATCCATCTCGACGGTAAATATTTCGGTTAGAGGTTGGGATTTACATTTGATTAGATGTTTGAATGCATGACTAAAAAAACTCCTCTCCGCCGACGAGAATGCATGCATAAGAGTTGTCAAGGAGGAACGTACCCGTAACAATGATAGGATCAACAACTGCTTCCTCCTGGCCCATCACCAGAACTCTTCTTGTATTGCCACCAGTTCTTGCCTTGGGGCAGTTTCTCCTGTAGTGCCCAGCCTCTCCACATCCATAAAAAGTTTGACCAGCGCCCGCTCCCGGAGCCTGGTTGGTTGGTTGAGCCGGTGTCTTGCAGTATCGAGCTGTGTGTCCCTTCTTTCCATAACTGTTGCAATTCAACTCATGGCAGGGCCCGTGATGATGGAAGTCACACTTGTTGCACAGGGGTAGTTTTCCAGCATAACCACCGGTAGGAGATTGGGTGGTTGGGACAGTAGCTGGAGCAGCAGCAAGAGCAGTAACAGTATGAACTGCCACTGTTTGTTGTTTCTTGGAGGGCTCCTACGAAGAATGACCCTTGCGTTTGTTCCAGAATTTCTTCTTCTTCTTACCACTCTCCTTTTGCAGCTCAGAGACCGCTGATGACTCATCAAGATCGATTCCATGATCGATCAGAGTCTGTGCCAGATCCTTGGCGCTTTCGAATGTAGCCGGTCTAGCAGCCAAGACATTCCCCTTGGTTGGTTGCGTCAATTCCCAAACGTACCTCTCGATTTTCTTGCTTTCCGGGGTGACCATTCCCGGACAGAGGAGATCCCGATCACAAAATCTCGCGGTGTAGACAGCGATGTCGGAACCCTTCATCTTTAAATTCCAGAGTTCGTGCTCCAACTATTGCACTTCGCCCCTCGGGCAGTATTCCGCAAGCATGAGTTCCTTCAGTCTTTCCCAACCCATGGCATTAGCCACTGGCAGGGTTAGGGTTTTGACTCGACCATTCCACCAGGTCAAGGCTCTGTCGGTGAAGGTGCAGGCGGCAAACTTCACCTTGTTGGCTTCGGAACAGGCACAAATTTCGAAGATGGATTCAATCTTCTCGAACCATCGAGTTAGAGCGATAACACCTTCATTTCCGTTGAAGGGCTTGGGTTTCGCGGTCATGAAGTCCTTGTAGGAACACTCCTTTTGATGTCCCTGACTTCCATCTTGTCTCTGTGGGTCGGTTCCACCTCCAGCCCCACCAGCATTCACTTGTGCCATTGCTGCAGTCACGGCGGCTGTAACTGCTGCCTAGAACTTGACGGGATCGAACTGAGGGGGTGGTGGTGGTGGAGTGTCGTCGTTTCTTCTGCTAGGTCTTGGTCGAGGAGGCATCTTGTTCTAGAAACAATCAGGAAGACGAGGATGGTAAGTCCTCGAGATATATATAAAACAAGATATATCTCATCCTGATAATAAAAAAAAATTCTACCAAGCGATAAGCACAAAAAATTCACTAATGCAATTAAATTATTGCTTAAGGAAGAAGAGGTAGCAACACTTGGAGTGAATCTGTATACTGAGTTTGGCTCTAGCTAAAATACTCCTATAGTATTTTATGTGGGGTGATTTTGGTATGTTTTAGGCCTGCTGTAACACCACAGTCACTCCCAAACACATATTGGTCATGTCTCGACTGAATATAGTTGATTAGGCTATATTCACCCTAGACATGATTATATAACTGCCCATGTTTAACCGCAACGTTCCAACATCCAAATACTTTTTGTTTTGTTCTACTAGTGACACGAATTCTGTTATGTATTCATGCTCGTATACTTTTAATAAAAATACTTATATTTTTGAAAGTATACTTTTAGCGTAGAGCACTTAGGCCCCTTAGTGTTTATAGTTGTATACCATGTAAGGTTCGGTATACTTAGTTCGCTACAAACAAGGGCTCTGATACCAATCTGTCACACCCCAAAACCAGAATGGCGGAAACGTTCTGGGGTGGAGGACGTCATGTATAGCATCACAACCAATGTAAAATAGCAATCATAGCAACACAACGATTACAGTGAATACTTAAGTAAAAATGTTTACATCAATTTGAAATTTGTCTGAAACTTGTTTGACTTACATCAAATAGTTTGTATGAATATAAACATAAAACTCTTATTGCTTCAACTCCTCAAAATCCAGCAGGTACCTGTCTACTGATTTCCTGAGAATACAAGTAGTTTGAAAAATATCAGCATAAAGCTGGTGAGCTCATAAGCGGTAGTTTGTAATGAAAACTTGTTGATGAGCTTGTAAAAATGTTTGTATAGTTTCAAGAAAATCCGATATTTTCTTTAGTGAAAATGTAGTGTTTTCAATTCTGTATAAAACCATGAATGTTCGTTACTGAAAACTGTAGTGATGTGTGAAAATATTACTTCATGTGACTAGCTAATGCTAATCATGATGTATAGGTATATCGTACGTGAAACCATTGTATATTCAGTTCTGTTTGAAAACCATGAAATTTCTTCAGTTGTAGTGTGTATTAGTTCTATTTAGTATAAATAAAACTGTTGAAGAGTGCCAGGTTGTAAACTAAAGGTTATTTATACATAATGTGAGTCGTATAACCATGCTTGATATGACTAGAGACCTTTCCAACGTTCTTCAGGCGTCGAGTTAAATGACATTTGTACACCCCAGGCGTGCCCGCCTAAATGTAGCTAGCAGTTCAGATGTGGGATTGTCAGTCCCGTATAGATCTATTCACAAATCTCACGTTCTCCCTGCAGGAGACTCTGGTTATACTATGATAGGATTTATCCCTGTATACCTAAGGGTACAGTATTGAAGTAGCGCCTCACAGTATCGTACAATCTAGTTTACATGTAGTGTAGTAGCGTTCTACCGTAATGAAAATCCGTATGCATACCGTATGTAGTGATAATTACAGTTATGAATACTATGATAAAATAGTGAGGTAAACTGTAAACTATTTCTGTCTTAGTGCATATGTTTAGTAGTGAAAGTTTCTGTACTTGTTGTGTTTAGAAAATCCCAAACTATACCGATTATAGTTTGCATGTATAACGTAGTGAATAGCGTGTCCGGAAAACTATGCAATTTTAGTGAAAACGTCCCTTATGCTCAACATGGTACAAAAGGGTTAAAGTATGAGAATTGCATAAGTTTTATATTATTGAAAGCATTTATGTTTAGCTTGTATTCCCCCCTGAAAACTTTAAAAACATGGAAAATGTAGGGGTATGAACTCACCTGCAGTGAGTAGTTTGGATGAAAGAGTGGCATAGGATGCTAGATGCCAAGTGGAAACTTGAGCACACACACAGATCCTAATAAGCAGACAAGGACACAAATGAATATAATTAGTGTTTATACAACTAATCATGTAAGTGAGACACCTTAGGGGCTAGGAAACACTCATATAGAAGTGTTATAACCACAAAGGATTGCATATAAGGAGTTTAAGGCTACACTATTGTGTTTACAGCCAGGTGTTCACGACCACTAGGGTTTACGGCCAGGTGTTCACGGCCACCAGGGTTTACGACCATGAGTTCACGGCCACAAGAGTTTATGGCCGTAAACTCATGATGATTTGTGCTCGAAAGGGTATTTTTAAGGTCTTACAGTCCACAAGGAAGTGTTCTAGCCTTAAGTCCAAGCCTTAGGAAAAGTTAAAGGTCAATAATCGACCAAAAATGGAGTTTACGGCCATTGAAGGGTGTACGGCCGTAAACACTCAGTTCATGCGTTTCAGGTCGATTTTTAGGCGAAAATTGATGTTTTCTAGCAGATAAAATGTACAGATGGTAGTTACTTACTGTTAAGAAGCTTGGAATGAGGTTTTTAGCCACCAAGAACTAGTGTGTGTTCTTGGTGTTCTTGGTGAGAGAGAAAATATTCTTGAGGATCCTTGAGCAAATTCGAAGTTTGTAGAGAGAGAGAGAGAGAGAGAGAGAGAGAGCGAGAGAGAGAGAGAGAAAGCTCCTGTGATGTGTAAAGTGAGAAATGAAGGCCACTCATCCCTTATATAGGGGTGAGTTTACGGCCAAGGGGTGGGGTGGAGGGTTTACGGCCGTGAACAGGGTTTACGGTCGTAAACAGGGTTTACGGTCATAAACTGAGTTTGCGGCCGTAAACTCCTCTCGAAGGGTTGTTTGGCCCGGATGCTATTCTTTGACTTAGAAAACCTCGTTTTTGAACCCAAAACTCGATTGAACTGAGCTTAAAATATTCCGTTAGACCAAAATAATACTAACGTGAACAGAAATAAATCCGAATTTTATTAACGAAAACTGAGTAAGGATAACGAAAAAAGTTTGGGGTTGTCACATTATGGCAATTAGATAAACCCTAGTAGAGTTAATGGTATGGAATTAGGTCGACAGAATGTTAAACTTGATGGGTTTTGAGCACTATAACAATCCTATGGTGCACATACAACCCTAATGCTTTGAATCTAAGTTTTCTCAAGTTATACATGCAATTTTCATTTTTCCAAAGCATGAACCCTAACTAGCATACAACTTTGATATTTGTAACATAAAAACAAGTTAGATGAATACCTCTTTGTTGTAGCTTGTAGAACTTGTCCTTTCAAGAGCTTAGTACCTCAAATGAGTCACAAACACCAAAAGCAAAAGGAGGCTTATGAGAGAGAGGTTAGGAAGCACCAAAATCAGCTAGGGTTTCACCTTGGAAGAGCTTGGCCGATTTTTGGGAGCTAGGGATTCAATTTATAGTGTGGAATCCTTAGGGTTTCATACATAAAACCCTAATTTACTTAAGTCTTTAAGTATTCCAATGATCTATATGATAGGCCCTTTGGACTAACTCTTCATGGACTCTCACATAGATTTACTCCATCCCTAATCAACATGGATCATTAGCCCAAACTATAAGTATTACTGATTTACCAAATCAGTCCCTGCAAATTTAATCAGTCTCTTTTGATCACTAAATTAATTCCAAATTAATTCTTGATCAATACAAATTAAATAATATGATTTCTTAATTAATATATTATTCATATAATATATTAATAAATCACAAATAACCTCTTTCTCAAATATCCATCCTATCAAATTGCTCCGGTGAAGGCAACCCAAAAGTAGCATGCTACTATCGGGTCAAGTACATACCAGTTATAGTTATGTGCTTAGACACCTAATCCAACAGTTTCCCACTTGGATAATTCTAATAACTATAACTGCCAATGCAACTTCAAAATCCGATTAGCAATCGTAGCTCTCAAAAGCCGCTGTCGAACTCTGACCTAGTCAATGACGCGTCCTTTAGATAAGGGATCATATAATCCTATGTTCTACAAGATATCGTGCAGATAAAGACATGGAATAAAGTCATACTCATTGTCCAACAGTTTTTTCCCAATTTCTGATTTGTGTGACATAGAACTTAATTGAACACATCAATTGAGTCCTGCCCAGGCCCGACACGTAAGTCAAAACAAAATCATCGAGGGGCCCATGATATCGCTTTTAATCCTCTTAGGATAAAAGGAACATATAAACTTCTACTTATATGCTTGTACTAATTACCTGTTAAATTATACACAACAACACGTTTTATAACATCAAGTTACTGATGTGTTTTCGTACTATCAATGCGCAATCAACTCGTAATCAACAACTCATATATCTTCGTTTGACGACTATACAATATTATCGTCTCACAATCACTCGTGATAAATTCCATGAAGTGGTTCATGTGAGTGTGGGTTTAATCCAATACTCAAATCTTATTTCAGGAGCACTCATGAACGATGTAGCAAACTTTTGCTATGTCTAAACACTTTAGACAATCTACAAGCCAATTCATGAAAATCTAACTTTATAACCTACTTCCAAAGTATGATCGACTGTGGATAGTTCGAATAATCATATTATTCTGGAAGTCAAAACATGCAAAATGTGAAACAATAGTAAACAATTGACACAAGATAGTAACTTTACTCATAAGTAAAACTATTTATTCAATCATCAAATGCCAATTACATTTTATCTATTACAAGTTTCTAAATAACTATCTAATCACTGAAACTAATATCGTCCCTTAAGCCAATGCCCTTAGCATTATGCAAATGCTTAACCCTACTTAGTCCCTTCGTAAGGGGATCTGCTGGGTTATCCTCTGACGATACCCTCTTCACCACGAGGAGTCCCTCTTCTACTCTATGTCTTATGAAGTGATATTTTCTGTCGATGTGCCTGGATCTTCCATGATCCCTTGGTTGCTTGGTTAAGGCGACCGCACCCTCGTTTTCACAGAAAATATCCATAGGCTCCTTTATAGCTGGTACAACTCCAAGGTCTCCGATGAAGTTCTTTAGCAATATTGCTGATGACGTGCCTAGGGCAGCACGGCAGAAGCACGAGCCGGACACGCCAACCGGCCCTGGCCCAGTAGGCTTAGCGTCCGCTGGCACCCCCGGGAATGGAAGGCACAGGCGAAAGGCTGACACACGCCAACCGGGCCCAGCCCAGCAGGCTTAGCGTCTGCTGGCGCTCTCGGGAGCGGAACGCACAGGCGAAAGGCTCGCGCCCGCCTAGAGACGCTCCCAGCTCCAAGACAAAAGAAACGGTCAGGAGACAAGCAGGAGGATCAGACCATTACCGTTAGAGCCAATAAGAGCGCCCTAACGGTTAAAGGCGCATGAATCTCCAATCAGCGCCCCTGATCCTGTCTCCCCAAAAAGCGATCTTGTCTGGTACGGATCAGGCAAGGGAGCTAGGTATAAAAGGATATACTCTCAGACCTACGAGGTAAGCTCTCTGGACTCTCTAAGAGCGCACACCCAAAGACCCTAAACACTCTCTAACTTGACCGTCGGAGCGTTCTTCCGGGAGCTCCTCCCGGAAAGCGGCTGATGACCTTCTTTCTTTGTGATCTTGCAGAGGCAATCGAGAATCCAAGTGAACAGTACCGATCAAGCCAGACCAAGGTCGCATTATTTGGCGCCATCCGTTTGTGAGATCAAGAACACAAACTAAAAGCACGAAAGTGACAAGTGAATGGCGTCCAACGGCAGTGAGGGACAACAGGCAAGTCCCATACGCCTCATGGCAGCGTTGGACGAAACACCGCCGCCTACAGCGGTCAGCAGGGTCGCTACAGGCGAAGGAAGCTCAACGGTATCCACTGACGGTGCCCCACAACCGCCAGTTCACCAGCCAAGAACAACTCCGGTGGGGCCATTTCCAACAACGTCCTTTCAGATGCCACCGTTCTTCGTGCCGCCATTGCAACAAACACAACCGGTTCACTCAGCGATGATTCCACCAGGCCACGTCTTCAACATCCCACCGTCGTTTACAGCGACACCGCCGTACCAGGCGACAAGCAGGCAGAGTTCAATGCTTTCAGTACCACCGTTGGCATAAACCATGATAGCTCATCCGCCACCTGTCTATTCACTGGCCGGCACATGGGCCGGACCAACCATCACCGCTAACAATAACTTACAGCAGACAACAACGGTTAGCCCTATGCACCCTATACACCCTTTCCCCTCCAGTTACCCCCTCCAACTACCATTCCAGCCATATTCCTTTTACGGACCAAGCCCTGGCTACCACACGCCGCCACCATATGGCTTAAACACACAATACCAACCGCCGGGATCGTCCACCACCCCAGGCCACGAATGCCTTTCCCGTAGTGTGACGTCTCCGTTTGTCAAAGAGTTGTTGGACTACGAAATACCAAACACAGCCAAACTACCGACGCTCAAGACGTATAACGGCACCACTGACCCGGATAGCCACATCGACACATATGAATGGACCATGACGTCATTAAAGCTTGATGAAAGGTTTTGGTGCACGTATTTCCCAACTACACTCGACGGCAACGCCGGCACGTGGTTCAAGACGCTACAACCGGGCAGCATTTCCAATTTTGCCCAGATTAAGTATCTTTTTCTTACCAACTTTATGCAATTACGCAAGTACAAGGGAGACTCTCATTCAATCATAGGTTGTAAGCAAAAGGAGGGTGAAACTGTACGGGAATACTTCATAAGGTTCATAAACGCCACGCTAGACGTACCAGGGCATAATGAGGGGCTCATAGCCGGTGCCTTCACGTGGGGGCTTTTGCCAGGCCCTTTATCGCAAAAACTCATGGGAAAGAAGCCTCTAACACGGGCCGAATTGAAGGAAAGGGTGGAACGATATTTGAGACAGGAGGATGGCGAAGCAGCAAAACATGCCTACTTGAATGCAATGACTACCAGACACCACAACCCGGGTCACAAAGATTTCCGAGGGGGAAGTAGGCACTACGGCCAAGCAAGGAGACCACAGGCTCGGTTTCGACCGTTTGCCAAGGATGACAGGCGTGGCCGTCGCCCGGAGGTGTACACGGTGTCGGAGAAGCAGCAGCCAGCCAAATCGCCAAAGAACCGGTACTGCGATTACCACAAAAGTAAGACGCATGACACAGCTAACTGTTCGGTATTAAAAAAAGAAATGGAAGAGAAGCAACTTAAAGGGGACCTGGTGGAAATAGCACGAAGCTTGCGTGCCAAGTTTGACGCTAAAAACATACCTCGCAAAGGAGTCCAGCCTAAGGAGATATTCATGATACGGAGTAAGAGAAGCAGGGGAGAGCAAAAAACGGAACAAGGGACCACCAGAACCCCGATGCGCACGCTCACATTCTCTATTCAAGACCCTCGCCCGGAGGGATGGAGGGGCGACGACCCACTGGTAATCCAAGCCTCCATCAGGGATATAATCATACACAGGGTCTACGTTGACACAAGAAGTTCGGCGGACATCATTTATGAGCACTGTTTCCGGCTTCTCCCAGATCGTTGGAAAGACAACCTACGACCCACGACGGGGAGGCTGGTCGGGTTCATCGGCCATAGCCTATGGCCGCTAGGCACAATTCACCTTCCCTTGACCATAACCAGCCACGATAAGCAGCAAAAGAAAACCGCCTTGATTGACTTTGTGGTCATCCGACATGCGGCGGAACACAATATTATTCTGGGGAGAACAGCTCTCTTAAAGCTAGGAGCGGTTCCATCAACCATGCATGAAGTTATGAAGTTCGATACTCCAACGGGCGCAGCCACGGTACTGGCCACTCCACCGAAAGAATTGCAATGTTTTACAATTATGAAACCAGCAGAGATAACTAAAGAGGCCAAGAAGCTGAGACGTGACCCCGCAAAAGGAAAGGAGGTGATCAACGCGGAACAACCTGACCAGCCGGTCAGTATTGGATGTAATCTCCCGAGTCGCGTAAGAGGAGCGTTGGTCGACTTGCTTAAGCGGTATAAACACGTGTTTGCATGGACCCCCACGGACATGGTGGGGGTTCAAAGGAAAGTCATTGAGCACAAACTTGTAATTAAACCAGGAGTAAAGGAAGTTAAGCAAAAGAAGAGGGTCCAGGGTGGGGACCGTAATAGGGCAATCAACGCCGAAGTGGCCAAACTAGCAGAAGCTGGAATAGTAAGGGAAGCAATATTCCCGACGTGGATCGCCAACCCAGTCATGGTCCGAAAGCAAGATGGGTCATGGTGAATGTGCATAGACTTTTCCGACTTAAACAAAGCATGCCCTAAAGACTGCTACCCCCTCCCAGAAATTGACCAGAAGGTAGAGTCATTGCAAGGATGCAAGCTGAAGTGTTTTTTAGATGCATATAAAGGGTATCACCAGATCTTGATGAGCAAAGAGGACGAGGAAAAAATGGCTTTTTACACGGACCATGGCACCTTCTGTTACACTAAGATGACTTTCGGTCTAAAGAATGACGGGGCTACATACCAGCGCCTAGTTGACTCGATCTTTGCCAAACAAATTGGGAGAAACATTGAAGTATATGTGGACGATATGGTGATCAAGAGCCCGCACGAAGACAAGATGTTGCAAGACATCGAGGAGACTTTCCAAACCCTAGAGAAGGTAAAAATGAAGTTAAACCCGGCTAAGTGCACGTTTGGGGTGGAAGAGGGGCAGTTCTTGGGGTACTATGTCACCAGGCAGGGCATCCAGCCCAGCCCGACCAAGGTGGATGAGCTTATTGAAACGCCAACCCCAGGCACCCTCAAGGACGCGCAGGGCCTGAACGGGAAGCTTACAGCTCTGAGCAGGTTCATCTCAAAATCTGCTGACAAGGCCATGCCGTTGTTCCACACGTTAAAAGGCTGCATCGAGAAGAGCAACTTCCAGTGGACGAACGAGGTAGAAGTAGCGCTCCAGAAAATCAAGGAGGCATTACACAAGTTACCCACGCTGGCCAGTCCCGTCCCGGGGGAGACGTTGCAAATGTATCTTTCGACCTCAAACGAAGCAATATCCTCAGTATTAACTGTAGAAAGGGAAGGAGAACAGAGGCCGGTGTATTTTGTAAGCAGGGCATTACAAGGGCCAGAACTCAACTACTCCCCCCTGGAAAAGTTAGTCCTGGCACTCATCTACGCGGCACGGCGACTAAGGCGGTATTTTCAAGCACATCAAATCGAAGTGCTAACAAACTGCCCCATCAAACAAATACTGCTTAAACCAGAGACGTCGGGCCGGCTAGCAAAATGGGCAATCGAATTAGGGGAACATGACATAAGTTACCACCCGAGAACAAGTATTAAGGGACAAGCGTTGGCTGACTTCCTGCTAGAAATCCTAGACGAGGGGGGCCCTGCCAAGGAGAAAGTGTGGGCAGTTAAAGAAGCTCCGCTCGACAACAGTTCGTGGACATTATATACGGACGGAGCATCCAGCAGGGAAGGCTCGAGGGCGGGGCTAATCCTGACTACCCCAGAGGGGGAAGAAGTTACCTACGCCCTCTGTTTTGATTTTCACACATCAAACAATGAAGCGGAGTACGAGGCTCTGCTCGCAGGATTGCGACTAGCCAAGCAAATGGGGGCAAAGGCTGTAACAGCCCTGACAGACTCAAGGCTAGCAGCGAACCAGGTCAATGGATGCTTCGAGGTGAGAGATCAGAGAATGGGAAGGTACGTGAAGACGGTGAAACAACTAATCGAGTCGTTTAAGCAGTTCACAATAAGGCAGATACCTAGAAGCGAGAACAAGAAGGCGGATGCCTTAAGCAAATTGGCATCCACATGCTTCGATCACCTATCGAAGAAAGTCTTGGTAGAGGTGCTCCGAGAAAGAAGTATAGACGAACGGTAGGTGAATACCCTAACGACCACTGGACCAACATGGATGATGCCATTCAGGGAATACCTGCAAATAGGGGTGCTCCCGGACGATCACGGCGAGGCCAGGAAGATACGTATAAAAGCACCCTCATATGCATTAATAAATGGAGAGCTATATAGGAAAGGGTTCACAGCGGCATGGCTGAAGTGTGTAGACCAAGCCAAAGGGAGAGAGATGCTACAGGAAGCACACGCAGGCCAGGTGGGTGCACACGAGGGGGCACGGGCCCTAACAGGCAAAGTACTACGAATGGGTGTATACTGGCCCATAATACAGCAAGATGCGCTAGAAATAGCCAGGAGATGCAGGGAATGCCAGTCGTACGCCCCAGTCCAAACAAACCCCCAGCACCACTGCATAACATATATAGCCCGTGGCCGTTCTATCAATGGGGTATAGATATAGTGGGCCCATTCCCGGAAGCACCAGGGAAGCTGAAATACATGGTGGTGGCCGTGGATTACTTCACAAAATGGATTGAAGCAGAGCCGTTAGCGTGCATCTCAAGGAGGCACATGATAAAGTTTGTATGGAAGAATATTATAACAAGGTTCGGGATGCCTAAAGTACTCATCAGTGACAACGGCCTGCACTTTGCCGAGAACCCATTCAAGGAGTGGTGCGCCACTAAAGGGATAAAGCAAAGGTTCACGTCAGTAGCGCACCCACAAGCGAATAGGCAGACGGAAGTGTGAACTATTCTGAATGGAATTAAGAAAAGGCTGGGCAGAGCAAAAGGGAACTGGCTGGAGGAAATACCAACAGTGCTATGGTCATATAGGACCACACCACGAACAAGCACACAAGAAACCCCATTCAGCTTGACATACGGGACAGAAGCCATGCTCCCCATGGAATTAACAGTGAGTACGCTAAGGGTGGCTAGCACAGATGAAGAAAGCAATGCACAGGACCTGAGGGGAAACCTAGATATCCTAGAAGAAAAACGCGAAAAATCAGAGATGCGCCAGCTGCATACAAGCATGCAACAGAAAGGTATTACAACCAAAGGGTAAAGGAGAAAGCATTCAAAGTGGGCGAGTATGTTCTAAGGAAAAACGAAGCAAGTCGAGCCCAACCCCAAGGCAAACTAGGCCCAGTGTGGGAAGGCCCTTACAAAGTCACAGAAACAAAATGGAATGGCGCGTATGCCTTAGAAACGATGGAAGGAAAGAAGATTCCAAGAACGTGGAACGCCAGGAACTTGAAAAAGTTTTTCTTTTGAAAAGAGAAAAGTATAATCCCAGTCGATCGATACGCTGCTTAGTGCGGCACATCCCAAGTACTTAGTGTACACAAGTCCATGCTTAGTGACATGAGTTTCATACTTAGTGTATTTGTAGTCCATGGTTAATGTAATGGGATTATTCAAATGCTAATCTTTAATACTTAGTGTATTAACTCTTAACGATTGAAAATGTGCATGTAGAGATCCATTCGTTGGGTACTAAGAGCACCCAGTACCGATACTTAGCGTATCGACAATGACATAGGCGAAGCAGAACGCCTAGCGCATCAGAGCGCTATGTTCTTTTCAATATATATATATATATATATATATATATATATATATATATATATATATATATATATATATATATGAAAGAGAGTAAGCAACAAACAAATAGCGCTTAGAGTTCGTGATTACACACATAAAACAGAGAATATTGTTCCAAAGCCCATACGTTATACAAACTAAAGGCACCACATGGCCATCAAAAGAAACATACAAGATAGAAACTAAAACATGCAAAGAAATTTTCACGCCCCAAGAGGGGTAGCACACGATGCCGGAGCATCTTCAACAACATCATCCTTGCCACATGTGACTTCGTTTCCCACAACAACCACCTCACCTTCTCCAAGATCACCATCACCACCCTCGTTACCCTTCCCAGCATCGACCTCAGCCACCGGCACAATACCCTGACCCATTGCACTTTCCGGAGTACCCTCTGAACAAGCAAACGAGCACAACTCTCGGAGACCTCCAACACCCAATTCACCCAGACCCAACAAGGACGCATGATCCATACTGGAAAAAGATAACAAAGCGTCGTTCACACTAACCACGAGACCAACAGAAGCGGCATCAGTACCGACATCTCCACCACCAGCACTAGTAGAGGTTTTCTGAACAGACTCAACCCCGGCCATAAAAGCAGCATGCCAGATGAGACTTATCGCGTTAGTAAAGTCTGGGTGCTCAATCAATTTATCAACAATTTGAACAACACCAACATGCACCAGCCAATCCAAATCCTGACGGGAAGCGTCCAAATCCGATTACAATGACGAAATAAGCTTATCACGATCAGCAGCATCGCGTTCAAGACTTTCCACCTGGATCATCAAACCTTCATTCACTTGAGTCAGGGAGTCGACCTTAGCTTCCAAGACAGACCTAGTTTCGTCAAGGACGGTCTTCTCAGAGGATAGAAATTCACATTTTTGCTCAGACAGACGGAGGTCCTCGTGTGACCCACAAGTAGCGTGGATGGCCTCCATCTCGCCAAGAGCATGAACACGACGGGAACCCGCGACAAGGTAAAACATGGCCTGCGTAGCAGCATAGGCCATGTTATGAGCGAGCGCAGGATTACCCATAGCCTCCATATCGCCAACAGCAGCCGGAGGAAAAGCATGACGGGAAAATTCCAAAGCATTGTTACGAACAGAGAGTCGGGAATCGTTGCGGAGATCCCAGGAAGGAACAAAAACAGGAGACTCAGTAGAGTTGTCTCCAGAAACACCACCTAAAGGAACTGAGATTGACCCAGGGCCACTAGAACCTTTAACCGGGGAAAACTTTGGGGAAACCAAGGAAACACCTGGAACGGGAATAGAAGAGAGAGCAGGAACAACGGGCTGTTCAGCCGCCCCGACGACCCCTTCGGACTGTTGCGTGTCGTCATCAGGGATCACGACCACACCGGCCGGCGTGGAAGTCATAGCGCTCAGCAGACGAGAGAAGCTGCGCCGGGTATGAACCCTTTTGGTAGCAGTGGGTGCGCCGGTAACCGGCTCACCCATGGCTAAGACAGCTTTTCTCTTCGCTTGCATTCGCCGGACATCCATGATAATCCCCTCTTTGCTGCCTTAGCTACCCTCCACGGAGTAGGAGCGAGCGCTACCCAGGGGCATGACAGCAGAGATTGGGCGGGCGCATAAAGGATCTCCCTCCGACGCTGACGAGCCTGCAGGAGGGGCGGAAGGAGCAGCAGTTAAGACAAGCTGGTCCAGTCGGCGGGGTGGAGGAAGCCGATCAACCAGATCCACCTCACGGTACTCTAACTTGCCACGATAACGCTTCCGTAACACCTCATCCATGGACAGGGAAGACTCAACACCTAGAGATATTAGAACAATGAATATCAGTCACATAGTGGTAACAAGGGGGAGAAGGGAAAAAGAAGGGTACAGCACCTACCGTTGACAACGGAGAAAAAGACCGCCATCTTGCCACGACACCTCCAAGAAGGGCTCATCCCCACACCAGAAAGTAGAGCTTCAGAATAATCCTCAGGGGATACTTGCACACACTTTAGATAATCAGCGACACTTTGGTTGTGAGGGAAGTGCTTGGGGATGGTATCGGCAAAAGCATTCGCACGGTACCGGTCGCTTCCGACCAACTCCTGGTCTACCCATAGCCACTTGTCTTGCCAATTCTTAGGGGTCCGCCCGTCGGTAACCAAGGCGTGCCCCCCTCGCCGGACCGAAAAGGTGCACTTATCCCCAGTGACGCAGAATCGGAAGAAAAACTTGAAAACAAAGTAATCCGGAAGATACCCGTTGGCCCTGCTGATCATCTCAAATGCAACCACTTTGTTGACTGCATTAGGGGTCAACATCTGAAGACTGCAACCGTCTTTCTGAAAGACCTCCTCTTGAAAATCAGTCAAAGGGAAACGGATGCCAGTGTCTAGGGTTTTCAAGTAAACCCCAATCTTGCCAGGGGAGGGGATGAGATACTAGAGCCAGGTGCAGGAAACTCTACACCTTCCAAAGAAGATAAGCCATACGTGACCTCCAGTTGACGATACTCAGTGGCGGAAGGGAGGACCCGTATGCATATCAAGGAAGTCATGAAATCCAAAGATTTAGTGATCCTGTAGTGATGTGTTAGCATGAATTGTGACATTTCTGATGTATTCTGGTTTATTTTTTTCAGTATGATGATCACTAGAGGTCCGGGATCAGGGATTGATGGCCCGGAGAGGCCAGGATTGACTAATGATGAGATTCGTGAGATGATCACCACCCAGGTGAGCATGGCAGTTAGGGACGCGATCCCGGAGGTGTTTGGGTCTATCAAGACTGCCATGATCGACCTATTTGACGAGCACTATACTGCCGTCACTGAGGCTTTTTCTGCTGCAGGAACTGCACTTGTTGCTGCTGCGGGACTCCAGGGGAGAGGGATGGTTAAGTACCAGGACTTCATCAACACGAAGCCCCTAGAGTTTGACGGGGTCAAGGAATTTATCACCTCCATGAAGTCGATATCTGATGTGAAGGGTTGTTTCTTTACTTGTTCGTGCCTAGAGGACCAGAAGGTCAAGTTCTCCGAATCTGAACATGAGGCCGAATCTTATGGATCGGCCGAATCTGAACATGAGGCATCGCAAGTGGCTTGACGTGGTCAAGGATTATGATTGCAAGATTGTTTATCATCCAGGGAAGGCCAATATGGTCGCCGACACCTTGAGTCTCAAGGCGGCTGGTGCTTCCGTTTGAGGACTCTGTTTGAGGATGACCATTGACTCGCCACTTCTTGATTTGATCAGGGAGGCTCAGGTCGAGCGAATCAGGAGGGAGAATTGGGAAAAGGAGAAGATTAGGGGACAGATTGGTAGGTTTGCCATCGATAGTCACAGGATTTTGACCATATGTGGTCGGGTTTAGGTCCCGGTTTCTAGAGGGGTCCGACAGAAAGTTATTGAGGAGGCGCACAAGTACAAGTTCCCGATCCACCCTAGAGCCACGAAGATGTATCGAGACTTGAGACTTAGCTACTAGTGGTCATGCATGAAGCGAAAGATAACATGGTATGTGGAGGGATGCTTGACCTATCGTATGGTCAAGGCAGAGCACTAGAGGCAGCATGGAAAGTTGCAGCCCTTAGAGGTTCCCATATGGAAATGGGAGCAGATCGCCATGAATTTTTATCACCAAGCTGTCATGGATGACCATGGGATTCGATGCGATTTGGGTTATTGTTGATCGCCTGACCAAGAGTGCCAATTTTCTTTCCATTTAAGAGAGTTCTTCGACCGAGAAATTGGCCGACGTGTATGTACGCGAGATTGTTGCTTGCCACTGTGTACCGGTTTCCATTGTATCTGAGCGGGATGTACGCTTACCTTCTCAGTTTTGGCAGAGATTTCATGACGATTTGGGCATGAGACTGCTTTTCAGCACTGTTTATCACCCTCATATAGATGGTTTGTGTCATCAATTTCGGTGGGATTTGGGATTCCTACCTTCCCTAGCTATGTTTTCTTACAACAACAATGATCACTCTAGTACTGGTGCACCGCCATACGAGCTTCTCTATGGGAGGAAGTGTCGTACACCAGTTTGCTGGGGAGAGGTCAGCCATAGGGTCATGGGGAGGACTGAGGTGGTTCTCCAGACGAATGAGCTTATTTAGTAGATCAAACAGAGGTTACAGACAGCTTGTCACACCCCCAAACCGGAACGATGGAAACTTTAGGGGACGGAGGACGTCATGTAAGTATCACAACACATGCATTATAGTAATCAAAGTAACAACAACCATTATATTAATAATATAAAGTTTACATTTTGTTCAAAACATTTCCTAGTTTCCATTAAATCTATAACAAAAGATATGACGTAAGCTCCGTCTTCACAACGCCTGAAAGAGATTACCTGTCTGCTAATGATCCTGAGAATACAAGTGGTTTGAAAGTGTATCAACATTAAAGTTGGTGAGTTCATAAGTATTTTTATTATAGAAAGTATATTCTTTATTCTTTTGAAAAGTTCGCCAGTTCCTTCAGAAAATCCTTTATTTTATGCTAATAAATGATAAGTAAATTGACTCATGATTGTTCCTTCTACGAGTACTTAGTGAATACAAGTCATATACAAGTCATCTGGTTCTGCCCCAAGCCCACAACCAATCAAGGAATAGGAAATGAGGCGGAAGTCACACATCCCACTATCTGTCGGATCCTCATGTATATAACCCTGACGTATTCACTAAGTACTTTCAACATTAATTTTAATGATCCTTTATATTGAACGAAAATGTCCCTTAAGAAAATACTATATTTTCTTTATAAGAATACGATAGTACCCGTTCCTTCTATGTTCATTTAGTGAATACAAATTATATATAATACAGATCGATTAGACAGTTGAATGTGTGAATCTGCCCTAAGTCCACAACCAAACAAGGAACAGGAAATGAGGCGGAAGTCACACATTCCACTGTCTACCGGATCCTTATTATATATAACTCTGACGTATTCACCAAGTAATCACAAAATTAACAGTTATGATCCTTTTTGAAACGATGAATGACTTTCCTTCAGAAAATCCAATATTTTCTTGGTAAAATAGTAACTATAATAGTTCCTTCTACAATCACTTAGTTTATACTAGTTATATATAACCTAATATCGAACAGACAGTTGAATGTATCTATCTGCCCTAAGCTCACAACCAAACAAGGAACAGGAAATGAGGCGGAAGTCACACATTCCACTGCGTATCAGATATTACTTATATATAACTCTGATGTATAAACTAAGGAATTATAGAGTTAAACATTAATAGTTCGTAAATAAGAGTTGAAACTTTCGTAAGTAAGTTCCTGGTTCCACTTACTCTGTTATAAAATATTGTTTTCAGAAAGTTAATTCGAAAACTGTTTATCTTCCAAAATAACGATGTAAACCATAGAAAATCCTATATTTTCTATAAAACCAATTTGTAGTCTTAATCGCTCCAAGACCGAGAAACACAAGTATAATTACCATACTTAGCTTAATGATACCTAGTTTTGTTTATCAGTAACTCTATCTTAACAAGTGATTACCCTGAAAAGTAGATGCGACGATACTGCCCTCCTATGATCACTTAGTACACACAAGTTTTATAATACCGAGATCGAAGAGACTGTTGAATGGGTGAATCTGCCCTAAGCCCACAACCAAACAAGGAACAGGACTAACGAGGCGGAAGTCACACATTCCACTGTCTATCGGACTTTAATTTTTGTATATACTGAGAAATCATATAGTTAGTATCCCTTGAGACGGTTGAAGTAAAATTATATTACTACGTAAATGTATTGTTGTTTTCTCTTTGTGAGGTCTTATAACCATACTAATATGACGAATATCCTGATATGACTTGAACTGTTGTCAATATCAAAAATGACGTTTGTCACCCGCAAACCTGCCGGTCAAACTGTAGCTAACAGTCAGGGTGCCGGAGTGTCAATCCCGTATAGTTCTATACACAAACTCACGCTCTCACTACAGGAGACTCTGGTTCATTAGTCTGGACTTCTCTTGGTACTTAAGTAAGTACTTGGAGACGAGACTCACAATTAGTTACAACTAATATACAAGTAATAATGTAAAGACCTTTTTATAAATAACAAATAATTTCATAAAAAGATTCCTTTGTTCCATAAACTATACCTATTATAGTTTATTAGTTTATTTTCATGTTTTTAACAAGTTTCATGTTTTAAAACATATAAACGATAAGAAAAACATAACAAGTAAAATTAGACTTTTAAACACAAGATTTCTTGTGTTTTAGTTGTATTCCCCCCCCCCCCCCCAAAAAAAAACATTAAAAAGCTTGGAAAATATGGGGGTATGAACTCACCATATGCTGGGATTCGATTGAAGATTTGGTATAGGACGTTAACTCCACAAGTGAAGTCTTGATAACAAAATCGGTCCTAAACACAATTTATGTAATATATAGGTACACTATTAATGGATATACTCATAAGAATGCTAGGAAATCGAACCAATTTGCAAGTTTAACTTACAAAAAAGGGTGTTAGAAGCAAAGATGGAAGGCTGCATGGAGTTCATGGCCAGAAGAGGTGTTCACGACCCAAGAACAGCTTGTGTTCTTGAGTTCACGGCCAGCTGTTCTTGAAGGATGATGAAGATTCAAGTGTTTTAGGCTGGAGATTTGTGTGTGTTCTTGGTGGAATAATGAAGATACAAGTGTTCACGACTGAAAGTTCTTGAAGGAAAGAAGAACACTTGAAGATCCTAGCAATATCTTAAGAGGATTCAAAGGAGAATGGATGATAGTTGAGTGAGAATGGTGTTTTGTGGTTGAAGATCTTGAGAGAGAAGGAGGGGTTCACAGCTGGATATGAAGAAGTGAGGTGAAGTTCAAGGTTCAGCCCTTAAATAGGGTCCAATTTTGGTGGGACACCTTGATTGAAAACCGCACCAAAGAGATAAGACCGAAGGTTCACGGCCGAGGGTTCATTTACGGTCCAAGGGTGGTTCACGGCTCCGAAGTTGTTCACGGCCGCGAAGGGTTTGCGGCCATGCGAAGGTTCTCGATTCCTAAGGGACTTTCCAATGTAGACACACTACACTTTTGAATGCAAGGTTCAAACACTTATAGATCATTACTCTAGCTATATTAAGATAATTAAAGAAGTAAGTTTGACCTAGGGTTGACTTTTGTTGACTAAGATTGACTTTTACAAGAATAAAATTTTCAGGTTGTCACATTATCCCCCCGTTAAAGGGAATTTCATCCCGAAATTCAGAATTCTAAGTGGTTACTCATGAATTTGGGAAAAAGATGGGTACCTTGGTTCTATCCGATCTTCTGTTCTAAATGGTAGAGAGTGTGCGGGTTTTGCTTACTTGACTACGTTTATCCAACTAGTAGGATGTCCGATCGTACTTCTGGAAAGCTTTGTCCTGAAGTTCATTGTAAGACTCATACTTGGTTCATCCATCATTACCTCGTGTATACAAGTCATATATAAGTAAGATTGAAAAGACGTTCGGATGGGTGACTCTGCCCCAGGTCCACAACCAGACAAGGAACAGGAGATAGGGCAGAATCACACATCCTAAATCTGTAAAATCTTAATTCTATACAACCCTCGCGTATATATTTAGCAGTGATAGGTTAACCGTATTTGTCTTTAGCCTCTGTGCTTAAACTTGACTTGCTGCATGAGTGGTGTTCCTAGGAGATCTATTGGAAATACTTCGGAAGGATTGGAGACTTTCAGAATATCCTCAGTGTGTTTTACCCTTTAAGTTTCTTGTCTACGAAGTAATCTAGAAAGGCGTGGTACCCCTCGCATGGGTACCTCTGAGTTTTGAAACGAGAGACGATACGAAGGTTCGTGTCAAGTTTGTCGTTATAGATTGAAAGGATTTTGTTAGACGGTTGATTAGAGCGAAGGGTATTTATGTAGCACAAGAAATTGGTATGGTAAGGACCAAACCAAAATATTTCTAAAGACGACATTGGAATTTCTTATCGTAACGTCTGCTAAATTGATTAGAACGACAGACTATTATATGTATATGTTTTCAGTGCCCTCCGGTTTTATCCTTGTTATTACTACTGCGAACAATCTGTATCGCATTAAGTGAGTACTAGCAGTATGAGTGTTCTGATAATCGAGACTGATTAATTTTTATAAAATAATCCCTAACAGGTCTTTTTATAATCGCTTGGTGTATACAAGTCATGTATAATTAAGATTGGAAAGACAGTCGATTGAGCGACTCTTCCCTAAATCGACAACCAGACAAGGAACAGGAAATAAGGCGGAATCACTCACTCTAAGCCTACAAATCTTAATTATAAATGACCCTAATGTATACACTAAGCCATCATAGCTTATCTGCAAGGGTTCTTAGTTTTTATATGAATGATGTATTTTGTTCGGACGAGAGTGTAATTTATAATTATTTATAAAAAGTTTTAAGTTTTAAAAATATTTTCATTGGAAAAACGTACCGCTGTTCACAGGGGTTCCGGGACAGTCTCTCCTGCGGTAATCATCAGTATTCTTCCATCTCCGCCAGAGTTCTTTTTTATTGGACAATCTTTCTGGACATGTCCAGTTTCGCTACATCTATAACAGGCCTGGCTTACTCCAATGCCGGGGACTTGGGAGATAGATCTATACAGAACCGAGTAGTGTGCCCAGTCCTGTTACAGTTCTGGCAATGCATCTTCCGAGAAACTCCGTTATGATGAAAGTTACCTTTGTTACACTTCGAAAGGTTTCCAGCATATCGACTAGTGGGTGCTGGAGGGGTAGGTGTCGTCGTAGCATGAACAACAACTATCTGTTGTCTTTTCAAGGCCTCTTGTGTTGACCGTCCTTTCTTCTTGCTCCCAGACTTTCTCTTATTGTTGCCCTATTTCGTTGGGTCAGGAACGGGGGTCATTATTCCTTGGCTAACCCTATGGTCCACGAGTGCCTGTGCCAATTGCTTGGTACTGTCGAACGTGAGAGATTTTGCAGCTAATACATTTCCTTGAATCTGAGGAGATAGTCCCCATATATATCTCTCTATCTTCTTGCTCTTTGGGGTAACCAACCCGGGGCATAGTACCAATAGATCACTAAATCTATTGGTGTATGTTACTATGTCTGAACCTATCATAGTAAGCTCCCACAGTTCTTGTTCTAGTTTTTGAACTTCGCCCCTCGGGCAGTATTCCCCTAGCATCATTGATTTTAGGCTTTCCCAGCCCATTGAGTTAGCCACTGCAAGGGTCAGTGACTTGACATGGCGATTCCAGCATGTCAGGGCTCTATCGGAGAAAGTGCAGGCAGCAAATTTGACTTTGCTCCCTTCTGGGCACATGCAAATTTCGAAAACTCACTCTGTTTTCTCGAACCATTGCATTAAAGCAATGACTCCTCCATTTCCACTAAAGGATTTGCGTTTGCAATTCATGAAGTCTTTATACGTACACTCCCTAAGGAGTCCGTGGCTATTTCCGTAGTTAGACGGGTTGGCACCACTTCTAGTTCCATTGGTACCACTTGCATGGATATGAGACAAGGCGGCTATTACCGCGACAGTCACCGCAGCCTGGAACATAATAGGATCATACTGTGGAGGTGGTGGCGGTGGATTTGTGGTTGTGTTTTTATTACGCTTGATATTTCTACGAGGCAACATCTTTCTATCATAAAGTTTAAAGATGAAAGGTTAGCAAGATATCAGTAGTAGTTATAAATCGAATGACATAAGAATCAGGTTATTATAGCTTGAGTGTATCATGTTCCGAAAGTGTTTTGAAATCAGTTCATAATAGAAGTCTATGTGAACATAAACTTATGAATTTTTCAATAATGAATACCCTTACTGAAGTTTCGTGACTTGATTTGCAAGTGCTAGTTGTGATGAAATACGTGATAAACTTAACACATGATGTGAGCAGTGTAATCACTAGCTCACTAAGTTAAATTAGTTTCTTACTTATTAGTATGATGTATACGGTACTTTATTGATCTCTCTAGGACCTTTCTCTTCGTCTGATCCTTTCTCGGAATTCTCCTTGTAAACCCTCTTTTGGTTCTGTCTCGACTCCTCTGTTGGCTGTTTATGATGTCTAGGTGTGTTGGTTGCGCGAGAATGGAAGTGTCTAAAGAATCTATGAGATTAATAAACCATATTTATTAAAAAATTTTTACGAGGATGATCCTTACCGATCTTTCTATAATCACATAGTGTGTACAAATTATATATAATCCAGATCAAATAGACCTTCGAATAAGTGATCTTACTCTGAAACCACAACCAAACAAGGAACAGGAAGCAGAGTGAAAATCACCAATTCTAAGTCTATGAAATCTCAATTATATATAACCTTAATGTATACACTTAGTAATTATAGGCCTACCAGTAAGGGCCTTTTTCGTTTATCACATAATTTATTTATAGTACCCAAAATACTCCTATATTATTTTATGTTTTATTCTAGGATTCCTTTGTGTATAGGGTTGGTAAGTTTTAGATTTGGTGCAACACCACTATCACTCCCAAACATATGTTGGTCATATCTCAAATAAATATAATTGATTAGGCTATATTAATCCCAGATATGATTACATAACTGTCCACCCTTTGACTGTAGTATCCATCATCTAAATACTTTTGTTTTGTTCTTCTTGTGATACTTGTTCTAGTATATATATATATATATATATATATATATATATATATATATATATATATATATATATATATATACTTTTATAAAATATTGTTATATTTTAAAGTATAATTCTTGGTCAGAGTGTTTTAGTCCCATTATATTTATAGTTGTATATCTTTTATAGGTTGATATACTTAGTTCACTATAAACAATGCTCTGATGCCAATCTGTCACACCCCCAAACCGGAACGGCGGAAACGTTCGGGGGCGGAGGACGTCATGTAAGTATCACAACACATGCATCATAGTAATCAAAGTAACAACAACCATTATATTAATAATATAAAGTTTACATTTTGTTCAAAACATTTCATAGTTTACATTAAAACTATAGCAAAAGATATGACGTAAGCTCCGTCTTCACAACGCCTGAGAGAGAGAGTACCTGTCTACTAATGATCCTGAGAATACAAGTGGTTTGAAAGTGTATCAACATTAAAGTTGGTGAGTTCATAAGTATTTTTGTTATAGAAAGTATATTCGTTATTCTTTTGAAAAGTTCGCCAGTTCCTCCAGAAAATCCTTTATTTTTTGCTGATAAATGATAAGTAAATTGACTCATGATTGTTCCTTCTACGAGTACTTTGTGAATACAAGTCATACACATTTCTGATCGAACAGACAGTCGACTGTGTGGTTCTGCCCCAAGCCCACAACCAAACAAGGAATAGGAAATGAGACGGAAGTCACACATCCCACTATCTGTCGGATCCTCATGTATATAACCCTGACGTATTCACTAAGTACTTTCAACATTAAGTTTAATGATCCTTTATATTGAACGAAAATGTCCCTTAAGAAAATCCTATATTTTCTTTATAAGAATATGATAAGACCTGTTCCTTCTATGATCACTCAGTACAAATTATATATAATACAGATCGATTAGACAGTTGAATGTGTGAATCTGCCCTAAGCCCACAACCAAACAAGGAGAACGAAATGAGGCGGAAGTCACACATTCCACTATCTACCGGATCTTTATTATGTATAACTCTAACGTATTCACCAAGTAATCACAGAATTAACAGTTATGATCCTTTTCGAAATGATGAATGAGTTTCCTTCAGAAAATCCAATATTTTCTTGGTAAAATAGTAACCACAATAGATCCTTCTGCAATCACTTAGTTTATACTAGTTATATATAACCTAATATTGAACGGACAGTTGAATGTGCATATCTACCCTAAGCCCACAACCAAACAAGGAACAGGAAATGAGGCGGAAGTCACACATTCCACTGCCTGTCGGATATTACTTATATATAACTCTTATGTATAAACTAAGGAATTATAGAGTTAACCATTAAATGTCCTTTATGTTATACTAGTTTGTAAATAAGAGTTGAACCTTTCGTAAATAAGTTCCTGGTTCCACTTACTCTGTTATAAAACATTGTTTTCAGAAAGTTAATTCGAAAAATGTTTATCTTCCAAAATAACGATGTAAACCATAGAAAATCCTATATTTTCTATAAAACTGATTTGTAGTCTTAATCGCTCCAAGAACGAGAAGCACAAGTATAATTACCATACTTAGCTTAATGATACCTAGTTTTGTTTATCAGTAACTCTATCTGAACATGTGATTACCCTAAAAACTCGATGCGACGATACTACCCTCCTATGATCACTTAGTACACAGGAGTTGTATAATACCGAGATCGAATAGACAGTTGAATGGGTGAATCTGCCCTAAGCCCACAACCAAACAAGGAATAGGAAATGAGGCAGAAGTCACACATTCCATTGTCTATAAGACTTCAATTTTATCTAACCCTATTGTATATACTGAGAAATCATATACTTAGTATCCCTTGAGACAGTTGAAGTAAAAGTATATTACTACGTAAATATATTGTTGTTTTCTCTTTGTGAGGTCTTATAACCATACTAATATTACGGATATCCTGATATGACTTGAATTGTTGTCAATATCAAAAATGACGTTTGTCACCCGTAAACCTGCCGGTCAAACTGTAGCTAACAGTCAGGGTGCGGGACTATCAGTCCCGTATAGATCTATACACAAACTCACGCTCTCTCTACAGGAGACTCTGGTTCATTAGACTGGACTTCTCTTGGTACTTAAGTAAGTACTTGGAGACGAGACTCACAATTAGTTACAACTAATTTACAAGTAATAATGTAAAGACCTTTTTATAAATAACAAATAATTTCATAAAAAGATTCCTTTGTTCCATAAACTATACCTATTATAGTTTATTAGTTTATTTTCATGTTTTTAACAAGTTTCATGTTTTAAAACATATAAACGGTAAGAAAAACATAACAAGTAAAATTAGACTTTTAAACACAAGATTTCTTGTGTTTTAGTTGTATTCCCCCCCCCCCCCCCCAAAAAAAACATAAAAAAGCTTGGAAAATATGGGGGTATGAACTCACCATATGCTGGGATTCGATTGAAGATTTGGTATAGGACGTTAACTCCACAAGTGAAGTCTTGATAACAAAATCGATCCTAAACACAATTTATGTAATATATAGGTATACTATTAATGAATATACTCATAAGAATGCTAGGAAATCGAACTAATTTGCAAGTTTAACTTACAAATAAGGGTGTTAGAAGCTGTCACAATTGGCATTTTGCTAGGAAATTCTATTCCCATGTAAACATCATCCATTATAAAAGCATGTACTCTAAGTGAATTCTATACTCTATTCTCGTTCAAATACATCTCATATGTTCAAATAAGGGTTGGAAACCCTAGAAATCCCGGCTCAAGTCCATATTGGACTAGAAATTCCTTATTGGGCCTAATGGACCAATAAGCACCCAAGTCAACTTTATTGGACTTAGAAGCCCTAATTGGATCCTAATTGGACCCAATTCATAAATTTAAAACATTTTGGACCATTTGGGTATAGAATGATTCATCCTAACCCTAATGGGCCTTAATGGGCCTTAACAACTCCAATTAACCCTAATGGACCATAGAACCCATTCTTTTATACCATTGGGCCGTGAACCATCAATAAGGGCCGAATGGGCCGAAAACTATTTATTGGGCTTCACAAACTCGAGCAAAACCAATAGTGGGGCAAGTAAGTTCAATTCCATTTATACTAAGCCCATATTCTCGGCCCATGCTAAAAAGAAAAAAAAAGGGAAAAGGATTAAGGAAGGAATTAGGAGGTGATGACAACTCATAATAGTGTAGCATACTTCTAGGTAATCACAAACACCCATGAAATCTTTACCCTCCATGCAAGGCCTTCTCTTCCTCCCCTATTTCTCCCTCTCGTCCGTAAGCAAGGAACACTGTAACATACACGTTTTGAAATCTTGTTATGTAATTTAAAAAGTTAATAATATTATGAAATAATATGTAAAATTGAGTGTTGAGTTCTAACAGATAGTTTTTACTAGAAATAAAGTAAAACTATGTTTAGAATCACTCATAAAATATTGGAAGTCTTATGAGATTCCAATTAAAAGCCAAATAGTAAAATTTAGCGAAAATATAAAAATTGAAATAAGTAAAATTTTATTATTGAAAGTTGTAGATAATCTCGTTAGAAACATGCAGGCGAAAACCTCGTCGAAATCCGAGTTATAACGAAGAAGTTAAGACCAATTGAAGATCCGCGACAAAACCGGCACGGTGCCGAATGACGTAAAAAGTGAGTTTTTGATAAACTACTTTTTAGCCTTAGTGATCTAAATGAAAGTCGTAGTATTCGTTAAACCGAGAATTTTGATAAAAAGAACGCCAAAATCTGACTTCGTATGAGGAAGTTATGATTTTTACAAGTTTCAGCTCAGCAATAGACAACTAAAAACTTGAATTTTAGATCGAGTGATTTTTAGCCGACACAACCTAAACGAGAATCGAAGGTCTCATCATTAGCTGTACAACGGTAAAAAGTCTGACGAAAACGGACGTCGGATGAAGAAGTTATGAATTTTTAACGGATTTACCAGTCCCGGTCTGTTAAAAATAATAATATAAAAATAAAGTCAACATTTTCCGACGAAGCCTAAACGAAAGTTGTAGAGCATAATTTTCTCTACGCGTATGAGAAAGTTATGGATTTTATAAGATTGGGCACATTTTTCGAGAAATTTCGCATGAATAGTGCTGCCACATCATCCTTCGCATGCAGCCTCCACGTGGCGTCTTCTGATTGAACCGCAGCCTCGCGTGGCACCCGCTGATTGGTCCAAAGTCATCACCCTCTTTCCCCATTGGACCGAAGCTCGGTCCACTTAGGAGCTTGCATCTGTCCGAGCCGGAGACCCAGCCGATGACTCATCCGAAGCCGATGACTCCTCGCATCCGAAGCGCGCCAGCTCTTGCATCCGAGCCTCGCTGGCCTTCGTTGCTTCTGCCGTGTGTCCGAACCCCTCGCTTCCGCGTGTCCCTTCTCGGCCGACCTTCTGATCTCCTCTCCTATAAATAGGAGACTTGCGAACCCTGCCGGGTAAAAATGGGATTTTGCCATTTTTGACCCCTTTTTCCACATTTTTACTATCTCGACATCCCCCAAAGCCACAGGATTAATTCCAATGCCCGAAACACGCCTCGAGATTCCCGAGAAGCCCGAAAAATTTATCTTTTCGGTTTCGAAGCCCAACCCTCGCAGGGCCCGGTTTTCAACAAATAAAGTCATATTTAGAGCCGAAATGCTGCACAAATTATTATTTTGACCCCCGGTTATTTCAAGGTGAGTTTAATATATAGGAACAATTGTATGTTATGTGTTATATGTGCTATGTGCTTTTCCATATTATCATCTCGTGTTATCATTTCCGCTATTTTTATAGCAAGGTTGTACCTTTGACTTGAAGTGTATGACATAGGCATCACTTGGGTATTGGTATGAACCGTTGACCATGAAGTGTATGACATAGGCATCACTTTGGCTTCGGTAGTATTCTAAGATAAGGCTGAAAGCCTGAATATTCTAGCAAAATGATATTCTTGAGTATTTTCCGTGTTATTTTTATTCGTTATTTTAATAGCAAAAGAAATACCTTTGACCATGTGATCAGTGAAAAGACTTAGATTCATATTGGTACTGGTATGTAACCTCTGGCCATGTAGAATATGTCTCCGTAAGAGAATAATTTCTATTCTATGGTATTGGAAAAAGGTTAGATAGGGCTATAAGCCTGAAATCTACCAAAATGTTAATCCGAAGTTGTATGTCTTCTGTGTCATTTGGGCCAAAGCTTTATTGATGTATATCAAGTATGGAAAGTTTGTCACATGATTCACGTATGCCTTTGTTGTTCCTTGTTCCTCTTTGCTTCTGCCATATTGAAGTATATATATGGCATAACGTTATATTGTATCTATTATTGAACTCACTAAGCGTCACCGCTTACCCTCTCAATGTTTAACAAATTTGAAGGGAATAAGTAACCAGTATAGTCATATACTATTGGAAGGTTTAGAATAGTTGTAATATTACTTTTGTATTTTGGTTTATGTTTGTATAATATTACAATATCCTGGGTAGTTATGTAAAACATTAAAACATAGTCGGTTTGTATCCAATCTTTTGTAATGACTTTATCAATGTAAAATATTATTTTAAAAACATGCATGTAGCATGTTTTGGTGTAACTATATTGTCAAGTATGAAAGTTTGGGTCTTTCAGAAATATGAAAGTGTAGAAAGGGGTTTCTTTCAATCATGGTATCAGAGCAGTGGTTTAAGTGAACTAAATTCCATGGATTGGTATTTAGACTTAAACTGTTGGAAATTCAATATATGAGCTGGAATCATTGTAAATATATGGATACAAACCATAGGAAACACTTAAGTGGGGTATTGGGTAGTGATAAACCCTAGTATTCTAAGATATTAAGTCACTTCAAAAAATTTAGAGAATTAGTTTATATGAACTAGGAATTTTGAGAATTTCTAGATTTAAACAAAAATTGTTAAGTGATGATACAATATGTATCTGGTATACTTTAGGTTGAATACCTAATTGACACAAGCACTAGAATATTAAGATGGGATATGCCTTATATTCTAAGATGTGCTAAAGGATAAATAAATATAGCATGCCTTAAGTTGCCTAGCTATATTGCTATTACTTGATAAAGTTTAAGGTCTGTTACCGACCTTGGTTTAGATGAGAAAATTATATGTTCAAAATTCTAAGAATTTCTGTATTAGAATTTACATAAAACTTTTCAAAGTAATAAAGAGACTTATGATAGTTGACATCGATAATGTTATAAATAAACGATTGCGGGATATCGTAAAATAATAAATATAAAGTGTTATCGTAAATAGTGTATTAATACCAATAGAGTGGTATTATACATTTAAAGTATGTTTGATATATAATAACATCTTTGGAAGAAAGATGTGCGTTTGAAACACGTTTGGGTGAGATAAATGTGTTGGTACAAATTCATGAAGTTGTTCCACCGCTGTCCAGATTAAAGCAGTGATTGTTTATAGAATCGGAAGAACCGAAGTTGGTGATAAATACTTCGACAGTATTGAAATTAATGTGGTACAAGATTTAGAAGAATTAAATGAAGATCAAAGGAAAGGCTAATGAGGTTTTCACACTCAATAGGCCAAGACTTTGTAATGTGGTATGTAGTTCAAGTAGTAACATGATACATGATGCTCAGACTTAGTATTTAATAATACTGAGTGATGATTGACTTCTATCACATCTTTATGGAAGTTCCATTGTGTGTTAAGCCGACTTTAACATACAATATTGGGATAGTGAAATAGGTTATTTGGTTGTGAAAAGGCTGATTGGCTTACTTGTTAAAGTAAGGTAGAGTACCTAGTTGAAGAAGATATATACTCATATTATTATATGAGAAGAGATGTTGTAGTTAGGAATGACAGAGAACCAAGTTGAAGCTAGTAGAGCTTGCTGAGATGCAGCTATAATGCTGACTTCTTAGGATAGACTCCTATAAAATAGACTTAAAAGATACAACCATGAGAAGAAGACTTACTCAGATACAGGAATAACGATGTCATGGATGGATAATGAAACAAACAAATGTGCATGGTGAATTACATAAGTTAGAAGATGATGTAAGTAGTTGGAAACTATTCGTCTTTACACTGCTAGAGTAAAATTTGGGTGTAATATGTCTTGCAGAGTAGACATTACCCGAGAAAGAATTTATATGAAGAAATGGAAGTAAAATTTCTATCGACCTATGGAAAAGTATTAGGATATATTAAATCGAGCATATGCATGAGAAGAATCCTAAAAGGCGAGTATAGGTAATCCAATATATGTTTGATAGAAACGCGAAAACCCTAGTTGAGTCTAGGAGAAATTGTTGTATGTACTTGTTTGAACACACTCAGGTGTGAAAAGTTGCTTTGTGAAAACTTTTGAATGGTGACTTGGGAACTGCGAGACAATACTTAGGACGAGTATGAGTAGGTGTGAATAGTAGTAGAGGCCTATACTACTGGAAGCACATGACTCACACTTGGATCAGGTAAAGTCACAAGGTTACCAAGAAGCTAGTAAATAATTCCGTTTTATTTATGTGTGTCGTTACCTTCGTTTCGGTAATGACTAAGAAGATAATTATCGTTCAAATCTTAATGTCATAAAGAGTGGAGTCCGATTAATATAAATCTACAAAGATAAAGTTGATTGGTTTAGAAAGCCATGTATTGAGTAATGACGAAACTTCATTCAAGAAGGAGACGGTCGAGATGGTCGATAGAAATATAACAATCTTCATTAAAGAATTGAGCAATCATTAGCCAGAGATGTGACTTGCTATGTGGTGTTACTAGCCACAAGAAATGCCTACTCTTACTAGTCAAACGGCGGGGAGTCAAGTTTCCGTTCAACAATCAAAGAGTACTACAACTAAAAAGGAGGAGGTGCCAAAAGCTAAAAGATGTATTTGTCCGAAAGCACGAATTAGAGATACGTGGTTCTATTCTTTCTGTTCCAAAGCATCCACGTGTTGATCAAACTCTTTTCATTTTCTTTATTCCATCAGCTTGATTTATTCGATATGATTCTAATACAAGAGTTTGGTTCGTTATGTGTCTTGTGCGTTATAAAATTAAAGGTCATTAGAATAAGACCATTCGAGTTGTTGTTATAGCAAAAGTAAAGACCTTATCTTGGGTTTAGTCTATAAACCAAGAAGGAGCAGGAGTCTGCAATGAGAATTGAGTTTTAACTCAAAGATTAGGATCGAAGGCCCAATAGAGAATGATGAGTGGGTGCAGGTTTGAGCACCGCTAGTCATTAAGAAGTTTGAAGAGTTTGACAATCGTTTGGCAAACCAAAAGTTAAATATCGTACATTTTAGATTACCACAGGAGAAGTAAGTTAGGACTCAAATGTTGTGACTAGTAATTTTCTCGTAAACTTTAGATCTGCTCACATCTTATTTTATTGTGATGCCTCAGATTCTTTCGTGCCTTATAAATTCGCACATTCTTTTGAAATTGCTTGTTACGCAATTGTCCAATCATTTCATATAGATAACATAGGAAATATATCATTACTTACTGATAAAGTCTATAGAGATAGTATTATAGGAATTGAAAGTTATAATCTTCCTGCTAACCTAATTCCTATCTTCTTTCCCAACTTTCATATTATTCTCGACATAAATCGAGTTTCAAAGAACTACGCAGAACTCTTGTGCTACGAAGAGATGATATGCATCCCTATCAAAAGGAAGGATTCCATTTGTGTCTACCGTCAAATAATAAATTTCTTTCTTTCTTAAAAACTCGTAAATTTATATCGAAGGGATATTCTACTTATCCGGCTTATACAGTTAATACCTTGAAAGAGGAGAAGAAAACTGTGAAAGATAGCATTTGGATAATTATCGACCGGCTGATTAAGAGTGCATATTTTCTCGCCATACATACAATGGTTCTAATGGAAAAATACGCACAAGTTTACTTAGACGAAATTGTGGCGAGACATGGTGTGCCACTAAAGATTAATTCCGATCGTGATACTCGCTTCACTTCTCAATTTTGGGCAAGTATGAAACGTGAATTGGGATCTCGAGTTGCTCCCAACATAGCTTATCATACCCAGACAGATGGTTAGACGGAGAGAACAATCCAAACAGTAGAAGATATGCTTCGTGCATATGTCTTAGAGTTCGGTAGTAACTGTGAACACCATTATGTCGGCATAATGTAGGACAGAAAATCCTTGGTGGTCCTGAAATGATTCAAGACACCACTGATAAGATTCAAATTATACTTAGGGAAAATAAGAATGAGATAAGAGCGAAATATCCTCATTTGTCTAAATCATTGTGATTTCGGGGACGAAATCCTCAAAAGGAGGAGGTATTTGTAACATACACGTTTTGAAATCGTGTTATGTAATTTAAAAAGTTAATAATATTATGAAATAATATGTAAAATTGAGTGTTGAGTTCTAACAGATAGTTTTTACTAGAAATAAAGTAAAACTATGTTTATAATCACTCATAAAATATTGGAAGTCTTATGAGATTCCAATTAAAAGTCAAATAGTGAAATTTAGCGAAAATATAAAAATTGAAATAAGTAAAATTTTATTATTGAAAGTTGTAGATAATCTCGTTAGAAACATGTAGGCGAAAACCTCGTCGAAATCCGAGTTATAACGAAGAAGTTATGACCAATTGAAGATCCGCGACAAAACCGGCACGGTGCCGAATGACGTAAAAAGTGAGTTTTTGATAAACTACTTTTTAGCCTTAGTGATCTAAATGAAAGTCGTAATATTCGTTAAACCGAGAATTTTGATAAAAAGAACGCCAAAATCTGACTTCGTATGAGGAAGTTATGATTTTTACAAGTTTCAGCTCAGCAATAGACAACTAAAAACTCGAATTTTAGATCGAGTGATTTTTAGCCGACACAACCTAAACGAGAATCGAAGGTCTCGTCATTAGTTGTACAACGGTAAAAAGTCTGACGAAAACGGACGTCGGATGAAGAAGTTATGAATTTTTAACGGATTTACCAGTCCCGGTCTGTTAAAAATAATAATATAAAAATAAAGTCAACATTTTCCGACGAAGTCTAAACGAAAGTTGTAGAGAATAATTTTCTCTACGCGTGCATATAAAGAACGTCAAAAACGGAGTCTGTATGAGAAAGTTATGGATTTTACAAGATTGGGCACATTTTTCGAGAAATTTCGCATGAATAGTGCTGCCACATCATCCTTCGCATGCAGCCTCCACGTGGCGTCTTCTGATTGAACCGCAGCCTCACGTGGCACCCGTTGATTGGTCCGAAGTCGTCACCCTCTTTCCCCATTGGACCGAAGCTCGGTCCACTTAGGAGCTTGCATCTGTCCGAGCCGGAGACCCAACCGATGACTCATCCGAAGCCGATGACTCCTCGCATCCGAAGCGCGCCAGCTGCTGCATCCGAGCCTCGCTGGCCTTCGCTGCTTCTGCCGCGTGTCCGAACCTCTCGCTGCCGCGTGTCCCTTCTCGGTCGACCTTCTGATCTCCTCTCCTATAAATAGGAGACTTGCGAACCCTGCCGGGTAAAAATGGGATTTTGCCATTTTTGACCCCTTTTTCCATATTCTTACTATCTCGACATCCCCCGAAGCCCCCAGATTAATTCCGAAGCCCAAAAAATTTATCTTTTCGGTTTCGAAGCCCAACCCTCGCAGGGCCCGGTTTTCAAGAAAACTCCCGGTTTTCAACAAATAAAGTCATATTTAGTGCCGAAATGCTGCACAAATTATTATTTTGACCCCCGGTTATTTGAAGGTGAGTTTAATATATAGGAACAATTGTATGTTATGTGTTATATGTGCTATGTGCTTTTCCATATTATCATCTCGTGTTATCATTTCCGCTATTTTTATAGCAAGGTTGTACCTTTGACTTGAAGTGTATGACATAGGCATCACTTGGGTATTGGTATGAACCGTTGACCATGAAGTGTATGACATAGGCATCACTTTGGCTTCGGTAGTATTCTAAGATAAGGCTGAAAGCCTGAATATTCTAGCAAAATGATATTCTTGAGTATTTTCCGTGTTATTTTTATTCGTTATTTTAATAGCAAAAGAAATACCTTTGACCATGTGATCAGTGAAAGGACTTAGATTCATATTGGTACTGGTATGTAGCCTGTGGCGATGTAGAACATGTCTCCGTAAGAGAATGATTTCTATTCTATGGTATTGGCAAAGGGTTAGACAGGGCTATAAGCATGAAATCTACCAAAATGTTAATCCGAAGTTGTATGTCTTTTGTGCCATTTGGGCCAAAGCTTTATTGATGTATATCAAGTATGGAAAGTTTGTCACATGATTCACGTATGCCTGTGTTGTTCCTTGTTCCTCTTTGCTTCTGCCATATTGAAGTATATATATGGCATAACGTTATATTGTATCTATTATTGAACTCACTAAGCGTCACCGCTTACCCTCTCAATGTTTAACAAAGTTGCAGGGAATAAGTAACCAGTATAGTCATATACTGTTGGAAGGTTTAGAATAGTTGTAATATTACTTTTGTATTTCGGTTTATGTTTGTATAATATTACAATATCCTGGGTAGTTATGTAAAACATTAAAACATAGTCGGTTTGTATCCAATCTTTTGTAATGACTTTATCAATGGAAAATATTATTTTATAAACATGCATGTAGCATGTTTTGGTGTAACTATATTGTCAAGTATGAAAGTTTGGGTCTTTCAGAAATATGAAAGTATAGAAAGGGGTTTCTTTCAAACACACACACAAACAATACCAAAACTCTCTCTAAATACACAATCAAGAGCAACTCTCCTCTTTCATCATGAATTTCGAGAATTAGAAGCATTCCAAGGAGGTTTCTCATTCAAAAATCACTCCAAGTTACATTCAAGTGGTAAGATCTCATAAATCTAAGTAACATATTTTCTTTCTGCATTCATTCACTCCTCTTACCACCTTAAATTCGTGATCATGATCCCTAGAACTCATTAAAATTCGAAGATCCATTCAAGGAGCTAACTAGAGCCAAAAATCACAACATCTTCTTCCATTCTTTTTTCAAAAACCGAAACATCAAGCAAAGGTGAGTTCATACCCCCTTGTTTTCGGTTTTACATGATTTTTGGGGGAGAATACAAGTAAAATGTGTAGATCTATGTGTTATATGCATTGTCTTGTGTGATTTCTTAGTTGATTTTGTGATTATGTGTTATTTTCTTCATAAATCTAGAAATATGTTAAGAATATGAAGTTTATCACTTGGATCTACATGAAAACCTTGAGAAAATAGTATGTGTTATCACATATACTACATGTAAACTTGTAGATTTGGGATTTATTGTCACACCCATAAAATTCGAGCAAATTTAAAACTTTTTAAATCGTTTGAAACCATTCAGTTACTACAATTTGTTTTCAAAATAGTTTATACATCAGAGTTCCCAGAAATCATGATCATCAATCGAGGAAGTGTACGGTCACGCCTTCGCCTCCCCGCAGCCATCCGCTGAACCTGAAACAATAAACTGAAACTGTAAGCCCGAAAGCTTAGTGAGTTGCCCCCAAAATACCAACCTCATATAACCATAATCATATCATATCAACGAATACATAACAACCATGCATCTCGAGTATACAATGTGACTGGTCCGCCCACACCGGGCCTTCAGTCCACCCGGTCCACTCTCTGAGTCTATAGTATGACTGGACCGCCCGTACCGGGCCTACAGTCCATCTGGATCTATCCCGAGCCTTCGGTATGACTGGACCGCCATGCGGGCCTACAGTCTGTCCGAACCGCTCGTAGGGTATGTTGGCCTTCAGCACAAAGCAGGACCGCCTCAACCCAAACATCAAGCAAATAACCATGTGCACATAAATAACATATACTGGCATATATATAACAGTCGTACCGATCTAACAGATCATCAATCATAGCAACATCCTATAACCAGGATACCAACCTAACCAGGTCACTAACATAACATCATCCTATATACCAGGATACCAATCCAACATATCATAATAGCATAACGACATCCTAAACAGGATACTGACCTAACCGGTCACTAACATAACATCATCCTATATACCAGGATACCAATCTAACAGATCATAATAGCATAGCAACATCCTAACCAGGATACTGACCTAACCGGTCACTAACATAACACCGTCCTAACTACCAGGACGTAGATCTAACAAACCAATAAGTATATCCTGCGAATACCCGAATACAAATCCGATAAAGGGTCGGCCTTGGTGCCGTAGACCCTGTTGATATAGTGAGGATAACCCACCTTGCAACTGCCGAACCGAAACACGAAAACACTGGCCCGAAGCATTGCTCCAAACTCCAACACCTGATGCCATCAATGAACCATGACATAAATATCCAACATACCATAACACCCCTGAAGGTCAAACAGGTGAAAGTCAAAGTCGTAGCCAAAGTCAACCTTCCTGATTGACTCTACTCGCCGAGTCAACCCGTCGACTCGCCGAGTTCCCAAATTCAGAAAACTCTTATATCAAAACTCGACTCGCCGAGTCACTCCATGACTCGTCGAGTTTAACGATCTCTGAGTCCTGTCATGTCCAAATCACTGAGTCACCACTCAACTCACTGATCTGAGTCTTAACCAGAAGAGGTTGGGGTTTTGCGTTCTGACTTGCCGAGTCCAAGAACAGACTCGCCGAGTCCACGACAATCTTCAACAGATTCGCCGAGTTGTTCCTCCAACTCGTCGAATTCATGCCTATCTTCAACAGACTTGCCGAGTCCAAGAACAGACTCGCCGAGTCTCTTCAGTCCTTTATTCATGCAGAGACTTTTCGAGTCATGCAGGGGCTCCAAAACGTAGATCCACACTTCTAGGTCATGACTCTCACGTAAAGTTGCAAACTTTACGTGAATACAAGGTGTTATAAGCCGAAATCACTCTAGGGCTAAGGTTTAAGACGATGATGCTTTACCAACAAGCCAAGGGCTGATACTTTGTGAGGTTCTGGACCAAAACAAGTCTAGATCTGAAGTAGCAACCTCAGATCTAGACCCCTAACCCGAATTAGATCCTTAACATGCCAAAATGGCCCCAAATATCATTCTAGAATAGATATAAATGCAATAGAGTCAAGGTAACAGCTTGTTACCTCTAAAATATGCCCAAGCTGAAGTAGATTCCGGATCTACACAAATCCGTTGATGCTCTACACTTTGATTTACAAGCCTTCTTTGCTAGAATCTCCTTCCAAAGCTTCCAAGTTCACTCCATAGGCTCACACACGATTCTAGGGTTTTCTGACTCTCAAGGGGTGACAAAGAGGCTGAGGTGAGGACTTAAGGTCCTTTAAATAGGGTGCAAGCCCTAAGATTAGGGTTTTCTCTTCCCAGCACCAACTCGTCGAGTCCAACTTCCGACTCGGCGAGTTGGTCACTTAATTCGCGACCAAATCCCGATCCGACTCGATGAGTACTCGCACCTACTCGTCGAGTAGCTTCCTCAATGTACACTTTAAGCCCTTATATCATATTTCTGAAATTTGGGATGTTACATTTATACACTTAAAATAGCAAAAATGAGTGTTGTGTTCAAATATCTATAAACTAAACTCAAAAATCAGCCCTTGACAGAAAAGTTTTGGTCCAATCTCGAACTGTTTTGACCACCTTAATGATAATATTTTTCAAAACTGTTTTACATGAACAAAGTTCAGGTTTATACCGTTAAAATGACTACTCTCACGTTTTCATCCGATTTTTCTACAATTTTTGGTGAATTTATAAAACTGCCTATCATATTTGAAATAATTTTGGACCAGCCTGTGAAGGTGAGAAATTTCACACTTGTTAGAGACTATTAAAAATTATGAACAAAGTACACAAAATTTCCAAACTTCCGGAGTTTACGGATCCAAATTTCGACTTACAATGATTTTTCTACAAATTTTCCAACAATCGGGCCAAAAAAGTCAAAACCCTAAAAATGTGTATTTTCACAAAAATCAAGCCAAAAATGATATTTTTGACAAAAATGGGTTAGAAATGTTATTTTTACCAAAAATAGCTATAAATACAAGTTTTGAGCAAAATGGGGACAAAAGTGTTATTTTTATTAAGATTGGGCCTTAATTGAAAATTTGAGGCTTATTGGCCAAGAACGTCGTTTTTACAAAAAGAGGACTTTTATATTTAATTCGGTAAACCTCGAACTAAAACAATCAACGAACTAATAACAAATGGGTGAAATACATCGATAACAATTTTATTGGGCCTAATATTCACATTACATGGCCAATGGGCCTTAAGGGCCCATTCATGTGTATATTGAGTCCAATAATTTCCATGACATGTTTATTGGGCCATACGACCCATTTACATGTTAATTAGGGCCTGAATTATGTGTCACATGTTTTTTGGGCCTTTATGGTCCATTTACATGCCTATTGGGCCCAAATTACCCACTTACATGTTATTGGGCCTTTGTGATCCATTTACATGCTAATTGGGCTTGGACTGAAATTTACATGATTAGTAGATCGTAACTATACCTTCACATAATTATTGAACTTCGTATACTTATACATGTTCCCTTGGATTTGATAACGTACAACATACACGTAAACATTAAACATGGTATGAAAGGTTGAGAATCTAGTGAGACTTGTTGGTTGGCACCATTGAGTGTACAATCGTAGCCTGTAGTTATAACCAGAGTTTCCTGGAGGGAGAGCGGGAGTTTGTGTATAGATCTATACGGGGTGACCCCCCACCCCTTAGTTGTTCGCTACAGCTAGACTAGGCCAGTCTAGGGCGACAAACCTTACCTATATCAAAACCGGCGCCTGAAAACGTCAAGACGGGTGAATTAGTCATTATCAAGCATGGTTGTAACAGCTCACTTAGAGACTAACTTCATCAAAGATTTCAGTATATTTATACAAATCTAGACGATACTAAAAACATACATAAATCGATACATGCATTATACTTGATTTTGACAAATCATTTTCAAACCACTTTACAGAAAATATCGGATTTTCTGGTGCTTTACAAACTATACAAACTTTACAATCAAACATGCTTATGAACTCACCAACATAATATATGTTGACGTTTTCAAAATAACTTGTATTCTCAGGGACTCGTTAGGCAGAAGAATCATCAAGAATATGGGATTTTATTTTGTGTACTGTTAAACATCATCCAGTGAATGTTTGGTTAGGTAATTTAAAAGATTATACTTGTTGTAAACAATGGTAGTTGTATTAAATTATGCATGGTGATGATGATATTATGATTCATGTATATTGATTGTGATGATTATTCAATTGTTAGTCACACGAGCCCCTGGACGTTTCCGCCGTCTGGTTCGGGGTGTGACAGAAGCAAATATGGAAGGTTGCATGGAGTTCACGGCCAGAAGAGGTGTTCACGACCCAAGAACAACTTGTGTTCTTGAGTTCACGGCCAGCTGTTCTTAAAGGATGATGAAGATTCAAGTGTTTTAGGCTGGATATTTGTGTGTGTTCTTGGTGTTGTTGGTGGAATGATGAAGATACAAGTGTTCACGGCTGAAAGTTCTTGAAGTAAAGAAGAACACTTGAAGATCCTAGCAATATCTTAAGAAGATTCAAAGGAGAGTGGATGATAGTTGAGAGAGAATGGTGTTTTGTGGTTGAAGATCTTGAGAGAGAAGGAGGGGTTCACGGCTGGAGAGGAAGAAGTGAGGTGAAGTTCAAGGTTCAGCCCTTAAATAGGGTCCAAATTTGGTGGGACACCTTGATTGAAAACCGCACCAAAGAGATAAGACCAAAGGTTCATGGCCGATGGTTCATTTGCGGTCCAGGGGTGGGTCACGACTCCGAAGTTGTTCATGGGCACGAAGAGTTTGCGGCCATGCGAATGTTCTCGATTCCTAAGGGACTTTCCAATGTAGACACACTACACTTTTGAATGCAAGGTTCAAACACTTATAGATCATTACTCTAACTATATTAAGATAATTAAAGAAGTAAGTTTGACCTAGGGTTGACTATTGTTGACTAAGATTGACTTTTACAAGAGTAAAATTTTCAGGTTGTCACACAGCTCAAACCCGATAGAAGAGTTATGCTGACAGGCGTTGGTCCGAGTTAGAGTTCCAGGTCGGAGATATATTTCTGCTGACGATATCACCCTGGAAGGGTGTTATACGCTTCAAGAATAGGGGAAATTTGGGCCCCCGATTTATCGGACCGTTTCGATTACTGGACAGGGCTGGAAAGGTGGCCTACCGATTATATCTTCTTGTGGAGTTTAGTCAGATTCACATCACCTTGTATTTTTCTCAGCTTCGGAAGTGTGTGGTTGATGATTCGGTGGTGGTTCCGTTGGACGATATTCAGGTTGATGAGTGCCTGAATACTGTAGAGAGGTCGGTGCCTATTTTCGATATGAAGACGAAGGTCTTGCGCAACAAGGTGGTGCCTTTAGTCAAGGATCAGTGGCAGCATATGAAGGGTTCCGAGTCGACCTTGGAGCCCGAGGCGGATATGCGTGAGCACTTTCCGAATCTATTCACTGCTATGGATTTTGAGGACAAAATCTAGTTCAAGTGGGGGAGAATTGTAAAACTCGGTCCTTGTAGGTATTTCCTTTCTTTATTTTAACATATAAGGGGTGTGGAGTTTGGTCCCACGCAGGGGGTAGGGTAGTCTCCTACGCAGCACGTAGGAGGGAATGTGGATGCGGGGTTTAAATAATCTATATTGGGCGTAGATCAAGGTACACAGGGCGTAGGATCCTAAAACCAAAACCCTCATTCTTGGGGTTGTGAGCCTTATTTAAAGGCTCCAACTCCTTGAGCCCCTTCCATTCTCAGGTTCCATCCTCCCAAACAACCTCCGTAGTGTTGGATTAGGTGTCTAAGCCCATAACTATAATTGGTATGTACTTGACCGGAGAGTTGCATGGTCTATTTCGGGTTACCCTCATAAGGACAATTTGATAGGATGGATATTTGAGTAAGAAGTTATTTGTGATTTATTAATATATTATAAGTATAATATATTAATTGAGGAATCATATTATCTAATTAGTATTGATCAAGAATCAATTTGGAATTAATTTAGTGATCAAAAGAGACTAATTAAATATATGGGGATTGATTTGGTAAACCAATGATTCTTATAGTGTAGGCCAATTGTTGTTTAGGATGGGCTAAACCAATATGGTGGTCCATGGATAGTCCATGGAGGTTTAACCCATGGAGCCTAAGGAATGTGAAAGGTCATGGGCATTAGGGTGTGCATGGATGTAACCCTAGACTTAGCCACACTATAAAAGAGACCTATAGTCACCAAAATCGGAACCCATGCATTCGAAGTAGAGTGAGAGCCGATTTTGTGCTTCATAACTTCTCTCTCAATATTCTATAATTGTTCATGATGTTTGTGACTTGTTTGAGGTGCAACACATGAGTCACTAAGCTCTTAAAATGCCAATGTCTACAAGCTACAACAAAGAGGTAATCTTCTAACTTATTTCTATGATTTATATGTCATTTGTATGCTAGTTGTAGGCTTAATGCTTTGGAAACAATAATGCATGTATAATTAGAGAAAACTTAGATCCAAGGCATTTAGGGTTGTATATGCACCATAGGATGTTGAAGTATATAGAACCCAACAGTGGTATCAGAGCCATGGGTTGTTTTCTATTATATTTGATGCATGCTTAAGTTTCAAATTGAAAAAATCGAATTTTCTGCCTTCTGCCCAGTGAACTCGTCGAGTCCCTTCAGAAAATGGCCAACTCAACGAGTCCAGTTCATGTACTCACTGAGTTGGTGCTCCAGTGGGCAGATTTTTGACTTTTGGCCAAAAATTGGATTAGGATCATTACCCCAAACTGTTTTTTGAACCATGAAATGTGTTTTTTTTTCATAAGGTAATTATCATGCTTGTCCAATTTAAAGATAATTGTCATAATTTCAAGTTTTGTATTAGTTTATATGATTAAGCTAATTTCTTGAAGATTGATGATATGAATTATCTTGTTCTTATGAGTTTAACTAGACCATGTATGTATTATTTGATCAGTGTGTTAATTAAAATAATGATTTAAATGATTTTAGTGAAATACATAACTTGTCTTCATGTTATGGAAAGTGAAAAGGTTTTCTTTTAAAAAAGTCACTAAAACTCATAGGTTATTGAAAATGAAAAGTCTCATTTTTAAATTGTTTTAAACTCTTCCATAACTTGTCCTCAAGTTATGGAACTTGAAAAGTTTTTCATAAAACACACATCAAACTCATAAGTTATGAATATGAAAAGTTCTGACAAGTTTCAAAACTTGCCCTCAAGTTTTGGAATTTGTAAAGTCTCACTTTTGAATACTTTAGTTCCAAACCCTATAATTTTAAAAGTTTAAAATTCAACCCTTATACTAATATAATATTATAGGTTTAATATTTATATATATAAGAATAAAGTCAGTCTTACCGTTAGTAGGCCTCATTCACGAAGTCGGTCTATAAGGGGGGGGGGGGTATAAGGTTACTGCCTATAAAATGACAGTTTAATGGGTGTCTAGTCTCACCCACCGCTTCCTTGACTGGTGGAGGGTCGTTAGCCGAACGGGTAGGATAGGACATTAATTCTGCCTCATTAAAAGTATAATGATAAAAATATAAAGTAACTAAACTTTTATTTAATTCCTAGTCTTAGTTACTTTAGGAAAAATGTGGAATTGGTGCTAATCCATGAAATTACACTTGACACCTTGTTAAGTCGTTAGTGGAGCGTGTGTGGTTAACCGACACACTAATCGGGGACTGACAATGTGTGGCAAAGGGTAACTTGATGTTAATCATAGATCAGTGGAGCGTGTGTGGTTAACTGACACATTAGGTTATTTGTAACATTGGGTGTACCAAGCTAATTTGCTTGGTTATTCACACCTTGTTTGTGATCCTCGGCATCCCGGTCACAAACTTGAAGGGAACAATCGAGATTTAAACATGCCATTGAAAAGTTCAATGAATCTCAAGATCTAGGAATTTCACATCCAATTAAAACTTAATAATCTATTTCGTTTTTCATGGTGAAAACTGGTAAATCGTCATTTACCTACCTTCAAATATTCTACAATTGGATTACGACATCCCTTTTCGCAATTGTAGAATATTGTGTTGGGTCCTAGCCGTAATATTTCGTTTTGGTGTTATATTCAGGACTTAAATCAACTAACTTGAATTTCTCCCTCATAGATGTCTAGTTCTAACAACTATGGTCTTCCTTACGCTTTTAGAAAAAGCCTTCTAATGAAGATGATATCCCACATGGCGATCAAGGTGAAAGATTAATCCCTTTATCGTGCATTAATGGGACTAGAAATCATACTTCACTTCCTCCACCTCCTAAAATAATTCTCCCTAACCCACAAATTCAAAGACTTGAAAAGTTTAAGGTCACTAAAACTCTATTGGCTAGCAAACACCAAGATGGAAGGTCTGTGTGTGCACATGTCTTGTAGATGACGTCACACATTGACAAGCTGGGAGAGTTGGGTGTCGTAGTTTCAAGGAAGTTGGCTATTGACTTGGTTTTTCAAATCACTTCCTAAGTCATATAGCGGGTTCTTTAAGGACTACTATATGACAGATCACAACATGACCCTTATCGATCTTGCATATTTGCTTATTGCTGCTGAATCAACATGACCCTTGTGAAAATTGATGTTTGTATGTTTCTATTGTTAGCAATATGGATTTGATTCTTTCGTTTGTGGTAGTGTCAAAATTTACCAAATAAGGGAAGATTCTCATCACCCGGGTTTCAATTGGATAGAAACTTGGAATCATGCAAGTTGCATTGTGTGATGAATGTGAATTTTCATCTTTGGGAAATAAGACTAATTCTTGTTTCACATGTATATGTGAGTCAAGTGAAGGACTAGGGGATTGGGTACACTTGGTTGTGCGCTGTTCAGGTCCACCACTAAGAACGATAAGACTATTCGTTATGATTCACTAAAGCTTAGTAACTATGGTTATGCTTACAAGTTTAAGTGTAATTCTGAGTAATTGGAAAAGTTTCAATGTATGGTAGAACGAATAAGAAAAATCGAATTAGGCAGAAAGATAAAAGTTTCTCCAATCTGAGAAGAAGGGAGAGTACTTTAATATCGTGTTTTATGATTATCTTAGTGATTATGGAAAACCATATCACAATTGATCCTCTAAGGATACCTTAGTGCACTTGTATGGCTAAGAAGAGGAATCGTGAATTGTTGAAATGGTTAAATCAAAAGGTGAATCATACTTCGTTCTAAGGACAAGTCCTAGAGTCATACTCCAAGATTGTGCCTTGAGTGACATAATCTTAAGAAAGGTTTATAACACTTGTGAAATGTAGAGTAACATGTTTTCTACTCTTGTATATTTGAAATTGGTAAGTTGTGATGTCTTGGATAAGACAAAGACCAACTAAGACCAATAGTGTGAAGTGTTTGTCTTGATTATGATTATGACATTCCTCTTCATAGTTCGAATTCGATTATGATTACGAAATCTTATATCAGACATCTAAACTTTGGTAAGAAAGTCAATAAGTATTGATTTACAGAAGTCCAGTTGATTTCTGAGTATATGTCAAAGCTAGTGGGAGCATAAGTGTTATGCTAATAAGAATGTAATTATTATGCTAGTGGGAGCACAATTATTACGTTAAAAGTTGCAAGTTAGCAATGTTAATTATAGAAAAAAAAAAGTTTCAATTCACAAAGTTGCAGGGTTTGAAAAGTTGTTTTTTGCTATAATTAAGGGAGAGGAATTTATACTTTATTTCAATTCTAAAAGCATAGATTGAGATTTTAATCAAATTTAGTCAAGGATATATGTGAATGCTATATTAGAAGGGTTCAGCATAAGGAAATTCTATATATATGGAAATGTTAATTGCGTTCCTAAATTCGATTATGATTACGACATCCCTCTTCATAGTTCGAATTGTGAGAACATGGCAAATAGAAGTATTATAGCAAAAGACTGATCAAGTATCATGTCTTTATGTAAGACATTATGAATCGTGTCCCATATGCTTCGGGTATAGGATCGATTGCATATGCTTAATATTCTCGTGTTCTAATTTTTCCAAATGCCTAGGGCATTAAGAGGGAAAAAGGGACTAGAACAAGATATGACTAAAGTGGTTAAGCAATTGTTGAGGACAATATGAGGTTTACCAAAAATTGGTTGCTCATGGACAGTTGGAAGTATTTTGAAAATTTTGGAAGGACCATATTGACATTTTCTGAGAATAGGTAACTCTTGTTCTGAAGTGACAGTCAAAATGGGAATATGGAAATGTTTCCATAATTGGAAGTTATTCTTTAAATCTGTGCAAGAAGGATGTTCAGAGGAATGTACTTTAAATGTGAGACTTCGTTTCCATGGAATTGCTCTCCATTGGAATACTTTCTAATGTCTATTGCCAAGTCTCTGTGACATTTGTGCATAGTCATTACAAGAGGATCACTGCATATAAAGATTTCAGTAAATGGGAAGAATTTGGTATTCTTACATTTATCATAAGGATTTGGAATTGTAAAATGAGCATCATTGAAATATTGTTAGTTGATGTATTTCACAAAGAAAGGACCATAGGCAAACATAGTGTGCATGCTTGGAGCATGGGATAACTATTGTTTTAATTCAAGTATTAAGTTGATTATTCGAAACATTATTCAATGAATAATGAGTAATCAATATGGTGATTAGATAAAAAGGTGTTTTATTTACAGTCAAACGTTTTGGGGCCATATAGGATTAGTATTATTCTTGTGTTTCACTTTGCATGTTTTGACTTCCCAAATAACTAGGTTATTCAAACCATAAGTAGGTTATTCAAACCATCACAATCGATCATACTTTGGAAGTAGGTATTGAGGCAAGACTGTCATGAATGGGTCTGTAGGATTGTCTAAGGTGTTAGACATAGCACAAGTTTGCTGCAGTATTCATGAGTACTCCTGTAATAAGATTTGAGTATTGGATTCAACCCACGCTCATTTGTATCACTTCATGGATTTTATCACGAGTGATCATGAGACGATAATATCTTATATTCTTGAAATGGATATATATGAGTTGTAGTTTACAAGTCGGTTACACATTGATAATATGAATACGCACCGGTAACTCAATGTTATAAAACGTATTGTTGTGTGTGATTTGATGAGTAAATAGAGCAAGCATATGAGTCGAAGTTTATCCATTCCTTTTACCCTAAGGGGATTAAAGCGATATTTGTGGGCCCCTCGATGATTTAGTGATGACAACCCTAAGTGCTTGGCCAAGCCTGGACTGATTTGATTTGTTCAATTAGTCAGTCGTCATAAATCAGAAACCAGGAAACAACACATAAACAGAGAGAATGATTATAATCCATGTCTCAGTTCATACGATATCTAGAATGGAGGAATATATGATAACTTATCTAATGGACGCGTCATTTGATTTGTTCAGAGTTCGACAGATGCTTTTGAGAGCTACGATTGCTAGTCGGGTTTTTGAGTTGTACTTGCAATAATAGTTATTAGACTTATCCAAGTGGGAGACTGTTGGATTAGGTGTCTAAGCCCATAACTATAGTTGGTATGTACTTGACCCGAGAGTAGCATGGTCCATTTCAGGTTGCCTTCATTAGGACAATTTGATAGGATAGATATATGACTAAGAAGTTATTTGTGATTTATTAATATATTATAAGTATAATATATTAATTGAGGAATCATATTATTTAATTAGTATTGATCAAGAATTAATTTGGAATTAATTTAGTGATCAAAAGAGACTAGTTAAATATATGGGGATTGATTTGGTAAATCATTGATTATTATAGTGTGGGCCAATTGTTGTTTAGGATGGGCTAAACCAATATGGTGGTCCATGGATAGTCCTTGGAGGTTTAACCCATGGAGCCTAAGGAATATGAAAGGTCATGGGTATTAGGGTTTGCATGGATGTAACCCTAGACCTAGCCACACTATAAAAGGGACCCATAGTCACCAAAATCGGCACCCATGCATTCGAAGTAGAGTGAGAGCCGATTTTGTGATTTATATCTTCTCTCTCAATATTCTCCAATTGTTCATGATATTTGTGACTTGTTTGAGGTGCAACACTTGAGGCACTAAGCTCTTAAAAGGCTAATGTCCACAAGCTACAACAAAGATGTAATCTTCTAACTTATTTCTATGATTATATGTCATTTGTATGCTAGTTGTAGGGTTAATGCTTTGGAAACAATAATGCATGTATAATTAGAGAAAACGTAAATCCAAGGCATTTAGGGTTGTATATGCACCATAGGATGTTGTAATATATAAAACCCAACACGTAGAAGCTCTAACCTTCTTGTGTGAGTTTTGGTGACCTTTGAGTGTTTGTGTGCATCTTTGAAGGAAGAACTCCATTAGGAAGCACTTGAGAAGCTCCAAGCTTTGTGGATCTGGAACTTGCATCACATAACCAACCTCTAGAAGGTATAAAGTTCTTACCTTGATGATGTTCATGATTAGATCTAGTTACTGTTGAGATTTCTATGCTTTTGTCCCCATATCCTTGGCCTTTGTTAGTATAAGCTACTCCGGGCCGTATAATGTCATTTCCAATCGTTTTTAGGGTTGCTAAGTCATAAAAATGAGAGCTTGGTCACTCTCATTCATCCATGCATGAGTTTTTGAGCAATAGAAGGCTTTTTGGTTCTAGGGTTTGGATTAGTCGTCTTTGTATGCATGCAAATGGATAAAGTCAGAGGATATATCCATTAAGGCGTCTATTTGGTTTAGATCCATAAGTTTTGAGGGTTGATCTTCTGTTTTGATGACTTAATGATTAAGTTAGGACATCAGGTGTCTACACAGGGCGTAAAACTCCTTATGTTGGGCGTATCCCTGATTTTCCTGTCCTTTCCACCTTAGGCTCTACGCAGTGTGTAGAGCTGCTACGATGAGCGTAGGCCAGCTGGAAGTTGACCGTTGACTTTGACCAAGTTTGACTTTAGGTCAAATTGAGTATTTTGACCGTTGGCTTTGAATTTTTGACCGTTGACCGTGGACCGTTGACTCCAACTTTGACTTTAGGTAAAATTGATTATTTTGAGTTGTAGATTGAGAGTTGGTCTCTGTTTTTTGTATAGATGACCTGTAGAGCCGGTATTTAGATCTGTGATCAGTTCAACTATCTTCTAGACTTCTAGGTGAGTTTTCCTCATTGTACTCGTGGGTCGAAGGCACCAATGTCGGCCCACTGGATTGTGTTATCTATATCCATGTGTATAGGATGTGTGCTATGTTGTAGTGATCTGATAGATTGATAGATTTGTATGATTACTAGTCATACTGGTTATTGTTTATTTGTTGTATATGTCGACATAGTGTAGTTTTGTTGAGGTTTACTGCTCTATATAGTAAACCAATAAACCCGGGGCAATACAGTCCGATGACCGTGGGCCGGGGCAATGCAGTCCGATGACTGTGGGTCAGGGGTAATCCAGTCTGATGATTGTGGACCCGAGGGTTATCCAGGCTGATGACTGTGGACCCAATGTGCATGTTTGTACATGTATTTTTGTGTGAGATATTTGGGAACTCACTATGCTTTGGCTTACAATTATTGATTTCGTGGTTTCAGGTACATCAGATGATCGGGGCAAGGAGAAGGCGTAATCATGCACATCCTCCTTCCAATTTATGTGTTGAGAGATTTTTGATACTCTGATTCTATGGATTGTTTTGAAAACAATGGTTTATGTGACAACCCGAAATTTCTATTTATACAAGCCCTGCAGTCAAGCACTACAAATAATAGTCAAATCCATCTCTATTAATTTTTAGCCAGTTTTAAGTCCTTTTGGGTGTTTTTAATATAAATTCGTCAAACGAACAAATAAAAGGAAGTACCTTCTAGGAGTGATGTGTAACAAATAAACATTTAACACCATAACAAGGTGTTTACGGCCAAACTTTGGGAGTTTGGGCCGTAAACTCCTCTTGGCCGTGAACTCATGCTTAAGGCATGAGTTTACTCCTCATTTCCTCACTTCTCACTTCCAAGCTCAAGAACACCTCCATTTCTCTCTCAAGTATCATAACATATTTCTTCCAATCTTCCAAAAATGTAAGTGTTTCTTCTCTTGATTTGTTGTTATAACACTTCATCTAGTAGTTATACATGATTTCATCCATGAAATCTTGTCTTTTTCATAGATCTTCAAGTGTTCTTCAAAACACCAAGAACACCAAGAACACACACTAGTGTTCTTGGACCTTAAACACTCTTACAAGCTTCCTATAAGTAAGTACACTCCTCCTAACTAGTTATTTTCTTAGAATACTTGTTAAACCATTGAAAAACATCAATAATACCCAAGAACACATGGGTTTACGGCCAAGGCAATCTCCTTCGACCGTAAACACCATAAGGTGGTGCATATGTGCCACCATGACCTTCTAGGGCTTGGGTATTGGACTAGAACCTTGCATGCATGAGCTAAAGACCTTAAACCACGAAATGGTAGGAGTTACCATGGGTTTACGGCCGTAAACCCAATTGGACCGTAAACCCAAAACCGTAAACTCCATGGGAGTTGGTCCATGAACCGTAAACCCTAATAAGGGGGCCATATGAGCCCTAGTCCCTTCTAGATCCTTAGAACCAAGTCTAGATCACTTCTTTGAGGAGTATAGCACCTAAAACAAGCAAAAGAAGAAAGTACACATGAGTTTACGGCCGTAAACTCATGGGGTTATGACCATGGGCCGTAAACTCTAAAAGTTGGTGCAGATTGTGCCACTACTACTTCTTAAGGCTTGGACTTGATCATAGGATGCTTAACCTTGACTTGTAAGACCCTAAGACACACAATGGTACTAATTACCATGAGTTTACGGCCGTAAAATCATGGGGGAAATGACCATAAACCGTAAACACATGTGGTGTTACCATATGGGCAGTAAACTCCAATGTGAGGCCATACTCTCTTTAGATGCAACCCCTTGATACTCCTAGCACTTGAATCAAAGTGTTATCCATGTTTTAGGGTGTCCTTAATTGATTAATTAGTTGCTAAATGACTAATTAGATACATATATGTGTCATTACATGTTAAATAGGATCCGTGTGTGCGTTCAAGTCTTCACTTGACACTTAGCATCCTGTCCAGCACTTCCATCCAAACCACTCACTACAGGTGAGTTGATACCCCTTACTCAACCTTTGAAATGATTTTAAATGCTTTTATGGGGGGAATACAAGTTGAAATATTCTAGTTATTGCTTTAATCACATGTGATTAATGACTAGAACAAACAGAAAGATTTACTACTACTTTCAAGTTACTATCAAATTTATGGTTTTCAAGCGTTTCAAAACCTTTTATTAAACTTGTAGATACTAAAACTGTTTTCCAAACTCTTTTAAACTTACATTGTTTTCAAACTCATATATACACTAATATATTTATATAAGTAAGACTTGAAGGACTTAGGACTGATAGCTCGCCTTATTTCCTGTTCCTTGTTTGGTTGTGGACTTAGGGTATCCTGTTATTTGTTCGAAGGTCGTTGAACTCTTGGTTATATATCATATATATATGTGTTAGATATAAAAGCTTTCACTTCAGTTCAATGCCTTTGTGTAACGAAGGCATACAAACAATATTACTATTTAACTATAATAGGTAAAGTAAGGGATTACTACTCACTACTACTATTACAAAGATACATACAAGAGTCAATACAATTACGAGTTACTACATAAGTACTACATTGAGAAACAATACATGCTATACACTATACAAGAGTACATACTATTCACTATACAAGAGAACACACTATACACTATACAAGAGAACATGCTATACACTATACAAAGGAACATACTAGATACTAGTAAGGAGAAAACATCACTACACTATGAATTACTACACAAACATTTGAATACTATAACAGAATGTGACATGCTACTTCTCGATACGACACTTCATCGTGGTATCACTTTGTAAGCAGAGTCTCCTGGAAGGAGAGCAGACATTATGTGTATAGATATATACGGGACAGACACTCCCACATCCCGACTGCTAGATACAGTCCCATCCGAAAGGCCAAGGGGTGACAGAATGTTACCTCACTACATATGACCTGGAGGGTCATCAGTTATTCAGCCGTCGATCAGCATGGTTACATACGAGTTCACATTCAAACCTTTAATTAACCAATTAATAATTAAAGGCAAAACAGACTCCCCGAGGTGTATTGTACATTTAATACTACCTGGAGTCTGCATTTTCATCACTACTAGTCAGCAGTGATACTGCTGGGGTAAAACACTACTTTCCCCTATTACAGTTATTTTGTAATCACCTTACCTGAGTGAAGTCTAAAACTATATTTTCATACTGATAGTTTCACTGGGGAAAACTCTTACTGTTACAAAAGAACAAACATACAAACAGTCGGGTCTTGGTAGAAGACTACATTTTACTGGAAAATATAGGATTTTCTAGGGAGTATACTATTTACAAACATTTGAAATCAGTTACCACATTACATTGTTACAAACATTTTTATACAAGCAATGACACTAAATACTTATGAACTCACCAGCTTTATGCTGATAAACTCTTTCAAAATAACTTGTATTCTCAGGTCATCAGTAGACAGGTACCGATGAAGCTTTTGAGAAGATGGAGCACATACAAGACTCATCTTTTATTTTGATTATACTTTTGGGTGTCTTACAAACTATACAGAATACGCTTGTATTAAAATTATTATTATAATGCAATGGATGTTGTTGCTTGTCTTTACTATTATGCATTGTTATGATACTGTACATGACGTCCTCCACCCCAGAACGTTTACGCCGTTCCGTTTTTTGGGGTGTGACAGATTGGTATCAGAGCATTGTTTATAGTGAATCGAGTATATCAACCTATAAAAGATATACAAACTATAAACACAACGGGATTAAAACACTCTAACCAAGGATATATAGTTTTAAATAATAAAATATTTAACTAAGTATATATATATATATATATATATATATATATATACATCTATTCATACCAGGGTCAGTATCATACTAGAAAAGAACAAAAGTATTATGATTGTTGAAAAAACACAATTAGGCTTAGAGACATATGGTCAAACCTAGGGGGATATAGCCTGATCAACTATATTTTCTTAGGAGTGACTAGCATGTGTCTAAGAATGATTGTGGTGTTGCAACAAGTCTAAAAACTTACCAACACTACTACAACAAGAACATTAGAACATAACTTAAACCTAAAATACTATAGGAGTATTTTGTGTTACTATAATTACTTATGTGCCAACTAAAAAGGATCTTCAATAGTACGTCTAATAACTATTCTTTCCCCATTCTCGTGTAGATAACATGGCTGGCTTCCATCTCCCCGACGATCCGTATTATCCCAACCAAGACATCGGTGGATGGCTTGATAATGAGCCAGAAAATGATCACCCAATCCCTTTGGATGATCACCTCGCAGAAGGCTTTTCAGATGGCTCCGACTCCGAACCAGAGGTCAACAACCTACCCCAATAGAGTCAAGTCCCAAACCTCAACCTCCTTCTGGCATTTCAAGGTCCCACTCCCTTATGGGAAACAACCTTGAACCGTTGGAGCGATGAGCAGGGTCAACCCTTACCCTTCAACGGAGACCGAAGCTTTTACAACATAAACGAGGGAGGCTCAGCTGACCGTGTCCTACCCATCATGGTCCGTAGGATTACTCGGAACGTAGAGCAGGGTCATGCAGCCATCGACCGAGTAGTAGAAGTTGACGCCAACTCTGTGTTGGATTAATGTCTAAGTCCATAACTATAATTGGTAAGACTTGACCCGACCCGGCATGGTCCATTTGGGTTGCGTGACATCATGCATTTGGATAGACTATAATGAGAGAAATAACACTTAAGGTTGGTTAATATATTATAAGTTCTAATATATTAATAAGGTTATTTAATTAGTATTGATCAAGAATTAATTTGGAATTAATTAAGTGATCAAAAGGAGACTAATTAAATATATGGGTTGATTGTGTAAATCATTCATTCTTATATATGTGGGCTTGTGATCCAAGATTCCTTATGTTGGACTAAGTCCATGGGGTGACCCATGGATACTCCATGGAGGTTAAAATCCATGGAGCATAAGGAATGGGTAAAGTTATGAGTTACATGGTGTAACCCTAATAGCCACCATATAAAAGAATCCCATGGCTCAAGAAATCGGGCACTAATGTGTGAGTGTGAGGGCTAGACGATTTTAAGGAGTGTTCAAGTTTCTCTCAAGTTATTCCAAGTGTATTTGGTGTTGTGTGAACCATTTGAGGTGTCACACTTGGGGCACTAGGCACTCAAGCTTCATGAAGACATTCTACATCAAAGAGGTATGTATTCTATCTTGTTATATTTATTATTTTGTATGCTAGATTAGGATAATACCTTGGATGTTCATAATTGTATGTATAATAGAGAAAACATAGATCCAAGGTATTTAGGGTTGCATGTACACTTAGGAGTGTTAGAATGCTCATAACCCAACACTCTGGCCTTAACACAGTCCGCATTCGCCGACTCGAAGAGGCTATGGAAAGAACAAGGAGGACAAACGAGGCTCTGCAGCAACAGCTAGCTGCATCCCGAGCCGAAGTCATGGAACTCCGAGTGCGTCAAAGGGCGCATGAACGACATCTTCAGGAAGTTGTACGTCAACTGGCAGATCTGAGGGTTCGCCCGAGGGATACCCGTCGCCGGTAGAAGATGTCGACTCACCTTTCTCTTTTGGTTAAGGAATAGCCTTTCTTTTCTGTGCTCTATGGGGCACTTGTCTGTAAGCATTCCTAACTTTGAAAGTACTCTAACTAGACTTCTAAGCTGTCAACATTTTCCCTTACGGTTTGATGTAAGACCTACTGTTAGGTCATTTTTCCCGAACTCATTTTGCATCATTAATACCAGTAATATTGGCAGTTACCTAATATATGGGAAAGTCTGTACTCTTGTGTTTCCCTACTCTATTGTTATCCCTCTATCTGATAGTTGGACTATGGCGATTTAGTCCATGAAACACTCTCATCATACTTACAATCGATTCTTACTATTATCATCATCTTTATGAACTTTCAGTAAAAGATGCCGCCCCGAAAGCGTCCGACCAGAAACACGCCTGCGAATCAAACTCCACCACCACCACCACCCCCTCCGCAGTTCGATGCGGTGATGTTTCAGGCAGCTGTGACCGCCGCCATGGCCCAAGTAAACTCTGGTGGTGTTAGTGGAACGGGGACTGGCACCAACTCTAGCCATGGTGAAATCCATCCACGTGCAAGGGAGTGCACCTATAAAGATTTCATCAGTTGCAAACCAACATACTTCAACGGAACCGGTGGGATCATTGCATTGTCCCAGTGGATCGAGAGAACAGAAGCAATCTTCGAGATGTGCTCATGCCCTGAAGGAAGCAAGATAAAGTTCGCTGCTTACACCTTCACCGAAAGGGCCCTGACATGGTGGAATGGCCATGTAAAATCACTCTCCTTGGTAGCAGCTAACGCGATGGGCTGGGATACACTGAAGGACCTTATGACAAGGGAGTACTGCCTGAGGGGCGAAATTCAGAAACTCGAAGAGGAGCTGTGGAACCTTAAAATGAAGGGTTCCGGCATAGTGACTTATACAACCAGGTTCTGCGACCTGGTGACCCTATGTCCCAACATGGTCCCCACCGAAAACAAAAAGATCGAAAGATACATCTGGGGTCCGGTACCCCCATATCGAGGGAACGTTCTAGCATCACAACCAGCGACCTTTGATAGTGCCAAAGAATTGGCCCAAAGGCTCATCGATCACGACGTTCCTTCTACTCCATCAACAACTACAACGGTTGCCCCCGCACCAACCAAAACAGTTGACAACAAGAGGAAGCGATGGGACCGAAAGAAGGGCAAGTCAGCTCAACCCTCTTCCAAGAACCAACAGGCGATGGCTGTCCATGCTGCCACTACTCCTACTGCTCCTATACCAGCCAAACCATATGCAGGGAACCTACCCTAGTGCACCAAGTGCTCCTTCCATCATAACGGCCCCTGCCGGGAAATGCACTGCGTTAATTGCGACCGGAAGGGCCATACCGCCCGGTTTTGCAGAACACCACCCAAACCCATCACCCAGGTTCCCGGTGCAGGAGTAAGCCAGGCCTGCAACGGGTGCGGCGAAACAGGGCACTTCAAAAGAAACTGTCCGAAAGCTGGGAATGCGGGAGGAGCAGGAAGACTACTTGCTGTTGGCCACAATGAAGCCGTGGCAGACCCCACAGTAGTCACGGGTACGTTCCTTCTCGATAACTCTTATGCTTGTATCCTATTTGATAGTGGGGCAGAGAGGAGCTTCGTAAACCACAAATTTAAACACTTAATTAGTCAAGCACCGCAAGCACTAAAAGAAACCTTCGTCGTAGAAATGGCTAATGGAAAGACAGAGAATTCTTACGAGATTTACATAGGTTGTACCCTCACACTAGACCATCATTCATTTCCAATCGACCTCATACCAGTAGCAATCAAGAGTTTCGATGTCATTATAGGCACAGACTGGTTGAGTCTTTATCGCACCGATATCCTATGTTTCGAGAAAGCAGTCCGTCTAAACCTACCAAATAACGAAACCTTGTTAATCTACGGAGACAAACCCAGTACGATCCTTCGTATCATCTCGAGTATTCAAGCCCAAAAGTACTTGCGCAAGGAATATCATACATTCTTGGCGCTCGTTGTCGATACGAGCCAGAAAACAAAAGACCTGAAAGACCTTCCCGTTGTACGCGAATTCCCCGACGTCTTTCCGGAAGAGCTATCGGGTTTACCTCCCCAACGTCAAGTCGAATTCAGGATCGACTTAGTTCCAGGGGCTACCCCCGTAGCCAAATCGCCCTATCGTCTAGCACCTGCTGAGATGCAAGAACTGTCCGGTCAACTTAACGAACTGCTCAGTAAGGGCTTTATAAGAACAAGCATCTCACCCTGGGGAGCACCAGTCTTATTCATGAAGAAGAAAGACGCATCGTTCCGTATGTGCATCGATTACAGGGAACTCAACAAGCTTACAGTGAAGAATCGTTACCCTCTTCCTCGCATAGACGATTTATTTGACCAGATGCAAGGGGCGAGCTGCTTTTCTAAGATTGATCTAAGATCCGGGTATCACCAGTTATGAGTGCTTGAGGAGGATGTTCCCAAGACAGCCTTCGAACTCGTTACGGACACTAAGAGTTCGTAGTGATGCCATTCGGATTGACCAATGCGCCCGCAGTATTCATGGACTTAATGAATAGGGTATGCCGTCCTTACTTAGATCAGTTCGTTATCGTTTTCATCGATGACATACTTATCTACTCTCGAAGTAAGGAGGAACATAGCGATCATTTACGACAAGTCCTAGGAACCTTACGATCAGAGAAGCTTTATGCGAAGTTCTCTAAATGCGAAATTTGGATCCGAAGAGCCGAATTCTTAGGACACGTGGTTAGCGAATAAGGAATCGACGTGGACCCTTAAAAAATTAAAGCCATCGAGAACTGGTCAGCACCGAAGACGCCTACGGAAATTCGTCAATTTCTAGGCCTTGCTGGCTACTATCGCAGGTTCATTCAGAACTTCTCTCGAATTGCAAAACCCCTTACAACATTGACCCAGAAAGGCGTGGCCTTTGACTGGGAAGAGAAACAAGAGAAGGCGTTCCAAACGCTGAAGCGGGCCTTATGCACCGCACCAATACTATCCCTCCCTGAAGGGATAGACGACTTCGTGGTATACTGCGATGCATCCCACCAGGGGCTCGGCTGTGTTCTGATGCAACGAGGTAAGGTCATCGCCTATGCCTCAAGACAGCTGAAGACACACGAGGTCAACTACACCACACATGATCTTGAATTAGGAACGGTTGTATTCGCCCTGAAAATCTGGAGACACTACCTGTACGGTACGAAGAGCACTATCTTTACAGACCACAAAAGCCTACAACACATATTCAACCAGAAGCAGCTCAATATGAGGCAACGACGGTGGGTCGAGCTACTTAATGACTACGAATGTGAAATTCGTTATCATCCAGGAAAGGCCAACGTGGTAGCGGACGCCGTAAGTTGGAAAGAATATTCTGGTCGAAGAGTCAAGTCATTAACTATGACTATCTATTCGCATCTATCCGCACAAATTAAGGAGGCTCAACTCGAAGCCTTAAAACCTGAAAACGTGGCGGGAGATTCCTTGCGAGGAATGGATAAGAACTTAGAAGTCAAGGGTGACGGAGCTTTATACCTCATGGACCGAATCTGGACACCGAGACACGGTGGCTTCAGAGAATTGGTCATGGAGGAAGTGCACAACACTCGTTACTCCGTACATCCGGGTTCAGATAAGATGTATCTGGATCTTAAAAAGTCATACTGGTGGCCTAACATGAAAGCAGAAATTGCTACCTTCGTGAGTAAACGCCTTACTTGCACAAAGGTTAAGGTCGAATACCAAAAACAATCAGGTTTACTTCAGCAACCAGAGATACCTGAATGGAAGTGGGTGCGGATCACTATGGACTTCATAACCAAGCTACCCAAGACAACGGGTGGGCTTGATACCATTTGGGTCATCGTTGACAGATTGACCAAGTCCGCGCACTTCCTACCCATCAAAGAGACTGACAAGATGGAAAAACTCAAAAGAACATGTTGGATTAATGTCTAAGTCCATAACTATATTTGGTATGTACTTGACCCGACCCGGCATGGTCCATTTGGGTTGCACTTCACCGGCACAATTTATATGGATAGTCTTTTGAGAATAATATATTTATGATTTATATTAATATATTATAAGTTCTAATATATTAATATGGAATCATATTATTTAATTAGTATTGATCAAGAATTAATTTAGAATTAATTAAGTGATCAAAAAAGAACTAATTAAATATGGACTCTTATATATATGGAATGGGCCAAGTTCATTTAGGTTGGGCTAAGCTTTCATGGATGGTCCATGGAGCTTTTAACCCATGGATCCAATGTAGATGAAATGTCATGGGTATTAGGGTTTACATGGATGTAACCCTAATCCTCCATAATATATAAAGGGGTCCTTGGCTCACAAAATTGGAACAAGTGTGTGAAAATAAGAGTGGGCCGATTTTAGTGTGCATACATATTCTCTCAAGTTCTTCCAAGGTGTTTTGGTGATTTGTGATTCCATTTGAGGCTTCCACACTATTGGGGCTAAGCTCTTAAAGCTTGAAGACATCAAGCTACATCAAATGGTATGTCATCTAACTAGAACTTTGTAGTATAGGTGCTTCATAATATGCTAGTTAGGATGAAACCTTGGAATAGTTAATATTTGCATGTATAATAGAGAAAACATAGATCCAAGGTTTATAGGGTTGCATTTACATCATAGGAGTGTTAGAATGCTCAAAACCCAACAGTGGTATCAGAGCCATGGGTTGTTTTCTGTTATATTGATGCAAATGTTTTATTTTCAAGTTGAAAAAAAGGAAAAAAAAACATGACGTTTGTCAAATTTTAAGATAATTACTTGTTTTTGTGAAAAACTAATTATTTGTAAAATTTGAATCATTTGCTATATGAGTTGAATTAGGTCAAATTTAGTAAAAGATAAAATGATATGACTATTTTATTAGTTTTAAAAGTTTGATCTAAAGAGTTTTTTGAAACCTCCATAAGTTATGGATATGAAAAGGTTTTTAAAAAAAATTGATTCAAAGTTTTTTATGGAGTTACAAAACTTGGTCTTAATGTTTTAAAGAATTCCATAAGTTGTTCTTAAGTTATGGAACATGAAAAGTTTCATCATAAAACAAGTATTTAACTGCATAAGTTATGGAATCCAAAAGTTTTCAAGAGTTACAAAAGTTGCCCTCAAGTTTTGGAATTTGGAAAAAGTTTTTTTTATGATAAAAAAAAAGAATTGAATTCTAAAACTCTTGGGTTCATAACTTAAACAATTAATTAAATGGTTTTAATTTTGAATTTAATAATTGGAATTATGATGTTTTTATTGAATAATTCAATTAACTCTTATGGACTTTATTAATAGATAATTAAAGTGTTTAATTAAAAGAGAATTAATAATTCCATAATGACATGGTTTAAATTTAATTAAATTAAGAGTATAGTTTAATTAATAGATTAAACCACCAAGTATTTTAAATGTCTAAAATACACCCTTATACTATTATAATATTAAAAGTTTAATATATTATATGTATAAGAGCAAGTCGTCTTACCATTAGTAGGCCTCATTCACGAAGCCGGTCTATAAGGGGAGTATAAGGTTACTGCCTATAAAATGGCAGTTTAATGGGTGTCCACGCTCACCCACCGCTTCCTTGACTGATGTAGGGTCGTTAGCCGAACAGGTAGGACAAGGACTATAATTCTCCCTTCATTAAAAGTATTAATGATAAATACTAAGTAACTAAACTTTTTATAAATTCCCAATCTTAGTTACTTAGGAAAATGTGAATACGGTGCTAATCCATGAAAAGTCATACTCAATAATAGTTTTAGAGTGGGCCGATTTTAGTGTGCATACATATTCTCTCAAGTGTGTGAAAATAAGAGTGGTCCATGAACCATAAACCCTAGTAAGGGGGCCATATGAGCCCTAGTCCCTTCTAGAGCCTTAGAACCAAGTCTAGATCACTTCTTTGAGGAGTATAGCACCTAAAACAAGAAAAAGAAGCAAGCACACATGAGTTTACGGCCGTAAACTCATAGGGTTATGACCATGGGCCGTAAACTCTAAAAGTTGGTGCAAATTGTGCCACTACTACTTCCTAAGGCTTGGACTTGATCATAGGATGCTTGACCTTGACTTATAAGACCCTAAGACACACAATGGTACTAATTACCATGATTTTACGGCCGTAAACTCATGGGTGAAATGACCATAAACCGTAAACACATGTGGTGTTACCATATGGGCAGTAAACTCCAATGTGAGGCCATACTCTCTTTAGATGCAACCCCTTGATACTCCTAGCACTTGAATCAAAGTGTTATCCATTTTTTAGGGTTACCTTACTTGATTAATTAGTTGTTAAATGACTAATTAGATTCATATATGTGTCATTACATGTTAAATAGGATCCGTGTGTGTGTGTTCAAGTCTTCACTTGACACTTAGCATCCTGTCCGACACTTCCATCCAAACAACTCACTACAGGTAAGTTCATACCCCTTAAACAACCTTTAAAATGATTTTAAATGCTTTTATGGGGGGGGGAATACAAGTTGAAATATTCTAGTTATTGCTTTAATCACATGTGATTAATGACTAGAACAAACAGAAAGATTTACTGCTACTTTCAAGTTACTATCAAATTTATGGTTTTCAAGCGTTTTAAAACCTTTTATTAAACTTGTAGATACTAAAACTGTTTTCCAAACTCTTTTAAACTTACATTGTTTTCAAACTCATATCTACACTAATATATTTATATAAGTAAGACTTGAAGGACTTAGGACTGATAGCTCGCCTTATTTCCTGTTCCTTGTTTGGTTGTGGACTTAGGGTATCCTGTTATTTGTCCGAAAGTCGTTGAACTCTTGGTTATATATCATATATATATATATATATATATATATATATATATATATATATATATATATATATATGTATATATATATATATATATATATATATTATATATATATATATATATATATATATATATATATATATATATATATATATATATATGTATATATATATATATATATATGTGTGTGTGTGTGTGTGTGTGTTAGATATAAAAGCTTTCACTTCAGTTCAATGCCTTTGTGTAACGAAGGCATACAAACAATATTACTATTTAAATATAATAGGTATAGTTAAGGGATTACTACTCACTACTACTATTATAAAGATACATACAAGAGTCAATACAATTACGAGTTACTACATAAGTACTACATTGAGAAACAATACATGCTATACACTATACAAGAGTACATACTATTCACTATACAAGAGAACACACTATACACTATACAAGAGAACATGCTATACACTATACAAAGGAACATACTATATACTAGTAAGGAGAAAACATCACTACACTATGAATTACTACACAAACATTTGAATACTATAACAGAATGTGACATGCTACTTATCGATATGACACTTCATCGTGGTATCACTTTGTAACCAGAGTCTCCTGGAGGGAGAGCGGGCATTGTGTGTATAGATCTATACGGGACAGACACTCCCACATCCCGACTGCTAGCCACAGTCCCAGCCGAAAGGCCAAGGGGTGACAGAATGTTACCTCACTACATATGACCTGGAGGGTCATCAGTTATTCAGCCGTCGATCAGCATGGTTACATACGAGTTCTGTGACAACCGTCAATTTTTGGCCAAGTCAAAGTCAACTAAAGTCAACAAGTCAAACCGGTCAACTCATCTAACCCTTGTATATTAGGGTTTCCATTATGATTCTTATTGTACTACTCGCAATCTTAAAATAAAGTATCACTTAGAGTTTTCACGTGTTCGAAATTCTAAACCCTAATTAGGGTAAGTGATGAATCTACTTGATAAAACATTATTCCATACCCCTCGAGAGCGTATAACATTCATAACAAGGCTTAACAGAGTGTAAGAACCTTGCGTTGCGAAGCCAAACACTCAAAAATGTCACAAAAGAAGTCTCTCCCAATCTCTTTCACTCTAACTCTCCCAAATCTCTCTATGAATGAGAAATCCCTCCAAGTGTGTAAAATCTCTCCCAAATCTCTCCAAGTATGTCAAATCTCTCCAAGTATGTGAAATATCTCCCAAATCTCACTCGAAATCTCTCTCAACTTCTTATAATCACTCGGGACATCCCCTCTTAGGAGCCGAAACCCCTCTTAGGAGCCGAAACTCCTCTTAGGAGCCGAACCTCCTGAGAACCGAAACCCTCTCAACCGAAATGGACCGAGGGCTCTGTTTATTTTGGTCCCCTAATCACTCCAAACCGATACCTGACCTTCGGCTCTTACTTTCACTTTAGGTCCGAGAGGACTTCACTTTCGGTCCGAGAGGACTTCACATTCGGTCTGATGCGCAACTTAAGGAGCCGAACCTCGGACCGTCGGTCCCTCCCCCCTCGCACCTTCGGTCCTCTTCTTCCCCTCGGTTCCTTCCTTCCCTTCTCTCGGTTCTCACTCTCTTAGAGCCGAACCTCGCAGGTTCGGTCCCTATTGCCGGTTTTTGACCCAAACTTCGTTTTAAGCCCGTTTTTCGAGATTTTAACGCGGGATTTTCACCTAAACTCGTATTTTTACATAATAAACCCTAAATATTCATATTTTAACTATATTTTGGGGAAAATCATTTCCTAAGAATAAAATCTATTTAGTGAGATATTTAGGTGGAGTGTTGACTTATCCTTTGGACAAGGACACAAGCAACCTCCCCATACCTTCATAGTACAACCCCTTGTCCTTCCTCCATACCTAGTCATTCCATAGTACTTTTCCCACTATTTTTCAGCCACACACTTGGTCAAGAGCTGGAAAACCCTCCTCTCTCCTCACATTACTCTCATTTTCCTCCAAGTGACAAACTTCATTCTCTCTCACTTCCTCTCTCTAGATTTCTAGATTCAAGGCTATTCTCCAAGCTTTTATTCTATATTTGGTAAGTATCTTCCTCCTACACTTAGATATTCTACTATCGTTCATCCAAATCATAGATTGCTTACACAAATATCGTCATATTTGTTGTTAGATCTTCAAATCTTCAAGCATCTCCCAAGTGTTCTTGAGTTGAACACTTCTTTTCTCCATCATCCATCTACTGAAATCACTCAAGGTGAGTTCATACCCCTACATTTTCATGTTTATCTTAAGTTTTAAGGGGGGGGGGGGAATACAAGTTAAAACACCAAGAACACAACTAAACTCAAACAACAGCTTTCATCAGAAAAGTTGAGTCTTATTCACGGATTGTTTTGACTATCTTAAACTTAATATCTTTCAAGACTGTTTAATATGCAAATAGTTCAGGTTCATAACTTTAACATGACTACTTGCAGATCACCATACGATTTTTCTACAATTTATGGTGATTTTTACAAAACTGCCTATCATTTCAAAAACGAATTCGGACCAGTATGTGAATATGAACATTTTAACACAAGTTAAAGACTTTTAAAAATCATAATAAAAATTATGAATAAACTAGACACATTTTGTGAACTCTCAGAATTTACGGATTCAGTTTTTGACTTTGTATGATTTTTCTATATTTTTTCTAAAACAGTGTAGAAAGGTTAAAAACTAGTTAACAACTTACAACTTTCATAACACTTTGTAGTATGTTGAGCAAAGTGCATAACAATAAGTTCTAAATAATGAATGTATTTTCTTGTTAGTTTATCATCATAAACTGAAATTTAGTCATTCATGATAAGGTTTACTCATTTATTTCGAACACATATAATAAACTGCAATAAGCATAGTTTATGGATTTTTACTACATGAAAAAGCTTTTACTCTCAAAACAAATGGGTTTTTCATATCCTACGTGATAAACTATAATAATAATAGTTTAAGGATTTCATATCAGTAATTTATTCAGAAAATGTGATTTTACTTCCTTCACGGAAGAGGTTTTAATATCAAACTATGTGTAAACTAGTTAACTTAGGTTGTGAGCCAATTCTCTCCCCGTTCGTTCGAGTACGGGATCCCAATTCCTGTAAGTTATAACCAGAGTCTCTTGTAGGGAGAGCGTGATAATTGTGTATAGATCTATATTGGGATTGACACCCCACACCTCGCTGCTAGCTACAGCCGGACCGGCAGGTCTGCGGGTGACAAGAGTCATAGTATCTTAACGTCTGAAAAACGTTGTGCAGGTTATTTCTCGTCATAGTATGGTTATAGCGACTCACATAGGTAGTTAACAATCTTTCAAGTTTACATAGGAAATTCTACTTTGAAAAGAGGTTTACTTCTAAATCAAACGAGTTTATGTCGATTTAAACTTAAATGAATTACTTTAAGTATGGAAAAATACTTGTTTAGTCTCGGTCCTGGGATTTAGGACTACATAACTTTTATAAGGAAAATATTGGATTTTCTTTGGAAGCATATTTCTATTAAAACTATTTCATCTAGAATTGTTAGACTTCAGCTATAATTGCTAAGTGTATATGCTAGAGTTATATAAGAATCTAGTCACAAGCGACTTAGAATTGGTGGGCCCGCCTTATCTCCTGTTCCTTGTTTGGTTGTGGACCTAGGGCAGACCCATTATATTCAACGGTTTATTTAACTTAAATTTTATATAACTTATATACGCTGGGCGACTATAGAAGGAATCTATGGGTCCTTCTAGGGTTCATTATCGCATAACATAGGAGCATTCATTTCATACTTAACAAAGAAAATATTGGATTTTCTGGAAACATACCCTGTCGCTTTTACAAGGAAAACGGTTTCTTTCTCAAACAAAACTCTTATGAACTCACTAACTTAATTGTTGACACTTTTTCAAAACTACTTGTATTCTCAGGAAATCAGTGAAACAGGAAAACATCAGCACTTTGAGGATGGGACGTTAAGTCGTCAAACAGTTCATTTTGTCATCATAATGTAATTGATTTTGAAACATGTAAACATATATTATGGTGTGACTTTTTCGATTATATTTATGATGGTTGTAATTACTTTGAGCACTATCATACTCGTTGTTGTGATACAATACATGAAGTCCTCCACCCCCCGGACGTTTCCGCCATCCTTGGTTTGGGGGTGTGACAGATTGGTATCAGAGCATTGTTTATAGTGAACGAAGTATATCGAACCACATAAGATATACAAACTATAAATGCACTGGGACTAAGGTCTCTGATTTAACATTTTCAAATAACTATACTTTTAGAAATAAATAGTTTCTTGTTAAAAGTATACATGCATGCATACATACTAAGGTTTGCATCATACTAGAACAAAACAAAAGTAATGATTGTTGAATGGCACAAGTAGGCTTAGGGATGTATAGTCAGGTCTGGGAATGACATAGCGTGATCAACTATGTCTATCCCATAAGTGATTAGCATGTGCCCGAGAATGGTTGTGTTGTTACAACAAGTCTAAAAACTTACCAACTCTATCTACAAAGAAACATTGAAACACATAAGACAAACATTAAAATACTATAGGAGTATTTGGGGATACTATAATCAACTTATGTGAAAACTAAAGACCCCTATTAGTAGGTCTATAATGACTGAGTGCATATGCCAAGGTTATACATAATTAAAGATATTATAGACTCAAAATCTATGACTATTGCTCTACTTCCTGTTCCTTGTTTGGTTGTGGACTTATAGTAGAGTCATTTATTCGAAGGTCTATTCTATCTCAGATTATGTATAATTGGTATGCACTATGTGATTATAGACGTGACTGATAAGGATCACCCCTATAAGTAATTATAGGATTAGACGTCTATTAATTATCTCTTTCACCCCTATTCTCGCACGGACATCACAACAAGATCTTACATACCAGGAGACCCCTACTTTCCGAACCCGGAGAGTTAGTGAGTGATGAGGAAAGGAGTCGGAGGTGGAGCCAGAGGTCGACAACTCTCCTCACATAGCCTGGGCTCTCACGAACCGTCTCGACTCCATCAAACCTGTGCCCCGTTGGGCAGCATTGATCGAGGGATGAAGTCACCATCGGCAACAACAACTCGCCATTTGGGGACGTATTATCGTAAGCAGAGTTCATTTTATTCACAAGACCTTGTAGATTAGGTCTATGAGTATGCGTTGGTGTTACTCCCCTCCATGTGTAGGCCCGACCCCACGAGTTAGTGATTACACTAGTCGAGATATTTATTTGCGGTCCAAACTTTTCTTGCAATGATGTGGTGTGGACCTGCATCAGGCTCAAAACCTTCCTCTAAAAACTAAATATGCTAAAATCATACAAATAAAAGGGGCATGCGTATTATTTCTTTGGGAGCAATACTACTAAAATTCATAAGTTTATCATATATAGACTCTCGTTATGAACTATTTTCAGAACACCATAAACAACCGGAACACGATACACTCAGAACTAAGATAAATAACTCCCGACGTATAAACCCTTATTCAAGACTCACTATCATCTCACCTTTTTAAGCCTCATAGTTAAAAGGTGCCCTTTTCGTAGACCTATGAGGGTGCGATCATACCAGCACTAATGCATCGGGTGATGGGTTTAAGGTACAACAAATAAACTAGAAAACAATTCCTAAGTTCACATGCAACCTACTTTGGATCTATGTTTTAACTATTGAACATACAACTTTGAATTGCAAAACTAGAACCCTAGAGGAGAGAGGCTAATTTCGAAATTAACAAACTAGGGTTTAGGGTTTACATACCTTTCAATTGTTATAGCAAACAATTGATATTCCCTTGATCTTGATCTTGATCTTCTTGGAAGCTTTAGCACCACAAGTGTAATGCCTCTAATGGAATCACACCCAATGACTAGCAAGAAGGAAAGTAGAAGAAGAGAGAGGAGAGGGAGTATGCAATTTCGGCCAAGGTATTCTTCCAAAGAATCAGTACACAAAATGTGAGCCAGGAGGCTCCTTAAATAGTTGAGGGAACTAGGGTTTAGGGAAAACCCTAGTTATCCTTTGCTTAGGGCCTAAGCAAGACCCAAGGCCTTATCTTGGAGCCCTTGGACGAATTCTCTAGGGTTTCCCCTAGGGTTTTCGTCCACCCCCTTCCAAGGGGGTTCTGGAACCTTCCACTCAACTATTAGTTAATTGCAAACTAGTCCCTACACTTTATAATTAATTCTTTTAACCCCAAAATTAATTCTGATTAATTTCTGGCTAACAATTAATTAAACATAATGATTTCTAATTAATATATTAATCCATTAACATATTAATAAATCATTTATATTAATTTATTAATCTTATAAATTAATATCTCTCCTTTCATAATTTCCTTGTCCAGTTGCTAGGTTGAGGGCAACCCAAAAGGACTGTGCTGCTATCAATTCAAGTACATACCAATTATAGTTATGGGCTTAGACACCTAATCCAACAGTCTCCCACTTGGATAAGTCTGTAACTATAATTGCTAGTATGTCTTCTAAATTTGACCAGCAAATTGTAGCTTCCAAAAAGTTGCTGCCGAACTCTGACCCAGTCAGTTACGTGTCCTAAGATAAGTGATCATATAACCCTTCGTTCTGCTTGATATCCCCAGACAAAAGACATGGAATGTAATCAATCTGTTTGTCCAGAATCTATGTTTCCCGATTCCTGATTTGTGATGATGTAGGACTTCTAATCGAACACATCAATTTAGTCCTGGCTGGGCCCAGCACATAAGTCAACACCAAATCATCGAGGGGCCCACAGATATCGCTTTTCCTGTTAGGGCAAAAGGAACAAATAAACGTTGACTCATATGCTTGTATCTTTTACTCATCAAATTATGCATGACAATACGTTTTATAACACCAAGTTACTGATGCGTTTTCGTATCACCAATGCACAACCGACTTGTAAATTACAACTCATATATCTTCGTTTCAAGATTATAAGATATTATCGTCTCAGTATTACTCGTGATGAATTCCATGAAGTAATACTCTGAGCGAGGGTTTATCCAATACTCAAATCTCAATTTCTGAGTACTCATGAACATTGCAGCAATTCTATTGCCATGTCTATCCTTAGACAATCTGCAATCCAATTCATGACAGTCTTAATTCACTACTCACTTCCAAGAGTACGAGCGACTGTGGAGTTTGAATAATCTCATTATTCAGGAAGTAAAACATGCAAAAATGAAACACAATAATAAACAATTGACAAAAGGTAGTAGCCAAACTTATAAAAAATACTTTATTATTTAATCACCAAAAGTCAATTACATTTACTTTGTTACAAGTTTCAAAAACTAATCTAACTACTAAAACTAATATCATCTTTCAGTCCTATGCTCCGAGCATGCTGAATATGCTTAGCCCTACTCAGACCCTTTGTGAGAGGATCTGCTGGGTTATCTTCAGATGACACCCTCTTTACTATAAGATGGCCTTCTTCTACTCTATGTCTGATGAAATGGTACTTTCTGTCGATATGTCTGGTCTTACCATGATCTCTTGGTTCCTTTGTCAAGGCAACCGCTCCTTCATTATCGCAGAACAGTTCCATAGGCTCCTGGATGGTTGGAACAACTCCGAGATCCCCGATGAAGTTCCTCAACCAAGCTGCTTCTTTCGACGCTTCACTTGCTGCTATGTACTCTGATTCACAAGTAGAATCAGCCACCGTATTTTGCTTGGAACTCTTCCAAGTAACTGCTCCTCCATTCAGTAAAAACACCCAGCCTGACTGAGAACGGAAGTTATCTCTATCCGTCTGAAAGCTGGCATCACTGTAACCATCTACTCTCAAAGTATCACTGCCACCAAGCACAAGGACCCAGTCCTTTGTCCTTCGCAAATACTTGAGTATATTCTTAACTGCTACCCAATGAGCTCTACCTGGGTTTCCCTGATAGCAACTGACCATGCTCAAAGCAAATGCCACATCAGGGCGAGTACATGTCATAGCGTACATGATCGATCTGACAGCGGAAGCATAAGGTACACGACTCATGTCATCTATTTCAACATCTGTACTCGGGCATTGAGTCTTACTCAATTTGGTATTGCTCTGGATAGGTAGCTCTCCCTTCTTGGAGTTTTCCATACTAAACCTCTTTAGTACCTTATCCAAGTATGTGCTCTGACTAAGTCCAATTAGTCTCTTCTTTCTATCTCTCAATATTCTAATCCCAAGAATATAGGCAGCTTCTCCAAGGTCTTTCATGGCGAAACACTTTCCAAGCCAAGACTTAACTTCTTTCAAGGTTGGAACATCGTTACCAATGAGTAATATGTCTTCGACATATAACACCAGAAAAGTTACTATACTCCTACTAGCCTTGATATACACACAAAACTCATCTTCACTTCTAGAGAAACCAAACTCTTTGACTTTCTCATGGAAGCAAAGATTCCAACTGCAAGATGCTTGTTTCAATCCATAAATGGATTTCTCAAGCTTGCACACTCTATTGGGAAACTTTGCATCAACAAAACCCTCTGGCTGACTCATGTAAACATCTTCAGCCAACTTCCCATTAAGGAAAGCAGTTTTGACATCCATCTGCCAGATTTCATAATCATGAAAGGCAGCTATGGCGAGCAATATCCTAATAGATTTAATCTTAGCCACTGGCGAAAAAGTCTCATCATAGTCAACCCCTGGGGTTTGAGTAAAACCTTTTGCAACCAGTCGAGCCTTGAATGTATGCACATTCCCATCCATGTCTGTCTTCTTCTTGAAGATCCATTTGCACCCAACTGTCTTGCGACCTGGTGCACTATCAACCAAATTCCAAACTTGGTTGTCATACATGGACTTAATCTCGCTGTCCATTGCCTCTTTCCACTTGGAAGCCTCTGGGCCTGCCATTGCTTCCTTATAAGTGACTGGTTCATCTAAGTTTACCAGTGTTCTGTCACTTATGAATGTGTCACCATCTGAAGTAATATGAAAACCATACAACTCAGGTGGCACACTCACCCTAGTGGATCTTCTAAGAGGTAATGAGTTATCAATTGGTTCAACAGGAACTGTTTCCTCTGGTTGAGTGCTAGTGTCATCTAAGGTTCCTTCATTGGCTGACTCTTGAATTTCTTCAAGGTCAATAGTGCTCCCACTGTCCTCTTTGAATATGAGCTCTCTTTCAAGAAAGACTCCTCTTCGTGCTACAAAGACCACGTTCTCACTAGGCCTGTAGAACAAATATCCAAAAGACTGCTTTGGGTAACCAATGAAAACACATTTCTCACTTCTAGCTGCTTGCTTGTCGTGAGTCTCTCGTCTTACGAAAGCTTCACAACCCCAGACTTTAATATGTGCTAACGAGGGAACTTTCCCTGTCCACATTTCGTGAGGTGTTTTGGCAACCTTCTTTGTAGGGACAAGATTGAGGATGTGGGCGGCTGTCTCTAAGGCATACCCCCAGAAGTGAATAGGAAGCGAAGCCCGACTCATCATAGAACGAACCATGTCTAACAAGGTTCGATTGCGCCTCTCAGCTACACCATTTAACTGTGGTGTCCTAGGAGGAGTCAATTGTGAGACTATCCCACATTCTTTCAGATAGTCGTTAAACTCGATACTAAGATACTCCCCGCCTCTATCGGATCTAAGTATCTTTATCTTTCTGCCCAATTGATTTTCGACTTCATGCTTAAACTCTTTGAACTTTTCAAAAGTTTCTGACTTATGCTTGATCAAGTAGATATATCCATATCTGCTATAATCGTCAGTGAAAGTCACATAGAATCGATTAGCATCTCTTGTAGTTGATCTGAAGGGCCCACACACATCCGTGTGTATGAGATCCAACAGACCTTCACCTCTTTCACAAGACCCTGTGAATGGTGATTTTGTCATCTTTCCCAAAAGACAAGATTCACACATATCATCTGACTTGAGGTCAAATGATTCCAACACTCCATCCTTTTGGAGTTGGGCTATGCGTTTCTTGTTAATGTGTCCAAGACGACAATGCCACAAGCATGCCTTGTCTACACTATTAGACAAGTCAATATTAAGTACACTATTTCCTAGGCTATCAACACAAGTCACTATTTCATACACACCATTACAAGGCAAAGCTTCAAACATAAAAACACCATTCTTATAAACAGAAATTGAACCATTCAAATCATTAAAAGAATATGTAAAACCTTGTCTGAACAATGCATGAAATGAAATAATGTTTCTCGTCATCTCAGACGAATAGCAACAATTTATTAAATCTAATCTAACATCATTACTAAGCAGAAGCTGATAAACTCCGATCTTGGTTACTGGTGAAGACTTTCTGTTTCCCATGATCAGGTTTATCCTTCCTCGCTCTATCTCCTCACTTTCCTTTAGACCCTGCAAATCAGAACAGATATGAAAACCACATCCTGTATCAAGGACCCATGAACGAGAAGATAATGAGTTATTAGCAGAAATAGTGTAAATACCTGCCGAAGATGGCTTCACTTTGCCATCCTTGATATCTTGCAGATATTGTGGGCAAGATCTCTTCCAATGCCCTTTTTGGTTGCAGTAAAAGCAAACTGCCTCTTTTGGATCAGAAACATGGGGAGTGGAACCATTGGTCTTAGCCTTTGGGCCATTACTAGATGACCCAGCTTGAGCCTTGCTCTTCCAGTTTTGCTTGGGAGGACCTTTCCTCTTTTTCCCCTTTCCCTGTCCAATAGCCAAAACAGGGGCACTCGTAGGTGTGGAGGGTATACTTTTACCCTTCATCCCTGCCTCAGTTGTCTGCAACAAGTTGTGCAATTGGGCCAAGGTCTACTCAGTATTGTTCAAATGGTAAGTTAGAATAAACTGACCATAACATTCAGGAAGTGAGTTCAAGACCATGTCAATGGCCAATTCCTCATCAAAGTGAATATTGAGCTTGACCAAACGCTCTATGTAGCGTTGCATTCTTTGCACATGTGACACAACTGACTCCCCATCTTTCATCTTGCAAGCCATGAGTGACTTGACTACTTCGAACTTTTCTTGACGAGTTCGCTTATGGTACTTTTCCATAAGGTCCTTGTTCATCTCGAAAGGCCAGTAGTCCTCATAGTACCTCTGCAGTTCTGGGGACATAGTTGCCACCATGATGCATGCCACTTTGGTAGCATCATCGTAATGTTTCTTGTAGGCAGCAAGATCTTCAGGAGTAGCTTCATTCTCATCAAGCTCTTTGAGCTCCTTTTCAAGAACATATTCTTTGTTCTCGAAACGAAGAGCCATCTTGATGTTGCGCATCCAATCGTTATAGTTTGAGCCATCCATAACGACTTTGGAGCAAATATTGAGCAAAGAGAAGTTTTGGTTGGAGGAGGACGAAGCAGAAGTGTTTCCAGGAGTAGACATCTTAAAAGAAAGAAAGTTTTAGTTAGATTTCAAGATACCTTATAAATAACCCAAAGATATAATATCAAGGTTAGGATCCAACTATGAAGATTCACAACTCAGAAATGGGATGCCGAGATCCAAGTGCAAATTTCATAAAGGTAGGTGAATGACGATTCACCAATTCCACCATTAGACGAAACAAACGAAGTGAAATTCCTAATTCTTTTGAGATACATTGAAACTATTCAATGGCATGTTTTAATCTCAGATTATGCTCTTCTATTTGTGACTGGGATGCCGAGGATCACAAACAAGATGTGAATAACCATGCAAATGTGCTTGGTAACCTCATTGTCTTTATCATTAACTATTGATGTGCTGGTAAACCACACACGCTCCATCAAAATGACAATTATGAGATACCCATTACTACTCTTTATTAGTGCCTTTTAGTGTGCTGGTTAACCACACACGCTCCACTAACGACCAATAAAGCATAATGTGCAATTTCATGGATTAGCATACTTTTCACATTTTTCCTAAAGTAACTAGAGTTGGGATTTTGAAAATAATGTTCTAGTACTTTCTTTAATATCATTATACTTTTAATGAGAAGTAGTTGTCCTATCAAATCCGTTCTGCTAACGACCCTCCACTAATCAAGGAAGCGGTGGGTGAGAGTGGACACCCATTCAACTACCATTTTATAGGCAGTTTCCTTATACCCCCCTTATAGATTAGCTTCGTGAATGAGGCATACTAGCGATTTGACTGACCATGTTCTTATACATATATAATATTAAACTTTTAATTATAATATATATATATATATAAGGTGTGTTTTAAAACATTTTAAAACTTCAAGGGTTTATGAATTTCGAAATTTAAGCTATTAAATTTAAATTTAAATAAACCAATTAACTAGATTTAATATTTATCTTTTAATTAACTATTAATCAAATTATTAAATCTTGTAAGGATTATCTAATTAAATTAATCCATTAATTTAATCCTAATCCTTATCCCTCTAAATTTCGAAAAATAGGGTAAGGATAATTATCCAATTAATCTAATTAAGCAACAATTATCCAAAACAAGAAACCCTAAAACTTCTAAGCAAATTTCGAAATTTACAAGGGAGGAGGCTAGGGTTTTCAAAACCCTAACCCTAATTTCGATTAGGGTTCTTTGGAGGCTAGGGTTTTCGAAAAAAAACCCTTTGATCCAAAACCCTAGAAATCGAAAATTTTGGCCTTTAGGGTTTAATAGCTATAAACCCTAATTTGCAATTCAACAATTGTAGCAATTCAATTTAAAACAACAATGTCTCTGATACCACTGATGGTTTTAAGGTACAACAAATAAACTAGAAAACAATTCCTAAGTTCACATGCAACCTACTTTGGATCTATGTTTTAACTATTGAACATACAACTTTGAATTGCAAAACTAGAACCCTAGAGGAGAGAGGCTAATTTCGAAATTAACAAACTAGGGTTTAGGGTTTACATACCTTTCAATTGTTATAGCAAATAATTGATATTCCCTTGATCTTGATCTTGATCTTCTTGGAAGCTTTAGCACCACAAGTGTAATGCCTCTAATGGAATCACACCCAATGACTAGCAAGAAGGAAAGTAGAAGAAGAGAGAGGAGAGGGAGTATGCAATTTCGGCCAAGGTATTCTTCCAAAGAATCAGTACACAAAATGTGAGCCAGGAGGCTCCTTAAATAGTTGAGGGAACTAGGGTTTAGGGAAAACCCTAGTTATCCTTTGCTTAGGGCCTAAGCAAGACCCAAGGCCTTATCTTGGAGCCCTTGGACGAATTCTCTAGGGTTTCCCCTAGGGTTTTCGTCCACCCCCTTCCAAGGGGGTTCTGGAACCTTCCACTCAACTATTAGTTAATTGCAAACTAGTCCCTACACTTTATAATTAATTCTTTTAACCCCAAAATTAATTCTGATTAATTTCTGGCTAACAATTAATTAAACATAATGATTTCTAATTAATATATTAATCCATTAACATATTAATAAATCATTTATATTAATTTATTAATCTTATAAATTAATATCTCTCCTTTCATAATTTCCTTGTCCAGTTGCTAGGTTGAGGGCAACCCAAAAGGACTGTGCTGCTATCAATTCAAGTACATACCAATTATAGTTATGGGCTTAGACACCTAATCCAACATCGGGTCACATCAAAACTCCTCAGCCAGGTGTGTTTGGACAAACATGATCCCAAGATGAGTAAAGCTTAACGCCCGTATGAAACCTACTTCTACCCACCAGCATAACTCCGTCTTAGGGACTTTAGCAGAAACACCGAGAATAGTTCAGTAAAGTGAGAAATTTATATACGTGTATATAAATGGTAAGGATATAACTAGAGATAATCATCCCTACTCACAACATCGTTTCTCCTCATGCAACAGGATTATGTCTTCACAAGAAGGTAACCAGCCGACAAGCAAGGCAGCAATCCTGCAGATAGATCCTGCTACTTTTCAAGCTGCAGTCACGGCAGCCGTGACAGCCGTCATGGCGCAACTCAATGCTAACAACGCCAGCAGAGATGGAAGCGGTACAGACAATACAAATTGTTGTAACAATCAGGAAAACCGGCAGGTGTCGGCTAATGAAGGCACCTCAGGCCACAAACCTACGAACAAGAAACGAGAGTTTTGGAAAGAAAAGGAGTGTAATCTACCTCAAAATTTTGCTAGAAGACAGCAGTCCGTGGCTCCCCCTGCCAATACAACAGCAGTCACGACACATGCCTCGACACTAGCCACAAGGTCTGTCACCCAAGTACCGGCCAAACCATATAAGGGATCACTCCCAAAGTGTAACAAGTGTGGCTTCCATCATAATGGGGATTGTTGGGTGATGCACTGTAAAAACTGCAACAAGAACGGACATACTGCCCGTTTCTACAGGAACCAAACCCAGCACCTCCCTTCAATCACCAACACCAGGGTAGGCCCAGTATGCTACCTATGCGGTGAAACGGGACACCTCAAGAGAGAATGTCCAACTGAGAAGAATGAAGGGGGAGCAGGAGGAGTGTGATGAACAAACCAGAAGGAGCAACAAGGGAACCCTATTAGGACTTTTGTAATGTTTCCAACGACAAAACGTTTAAGTACCGTATGTTTGTAATGAATTTGGTATGCTGGCTAAAATTACCGTCTTTCTAAAAGTAGTTAAAATACTCTCTCGTTCAAATCAAATCAAAGACACTCATATATGACCTTAGGATCATTACCTGTAAGCTGTGATAACTTTGTACATACATCGGGATTAATTATAACCAAAATACTAAAGACTTAAAGCAAATAATTCCATCCTGACTCCTGTTCCATATCTAGTAGTGGGATTACGGTGGAGCCACCCACTCGACGATTTCACCAATATCGAATTACATACGACGTACATATACCGCTCGATCATAGAGTGACCTCTCAGGGATCATGATATCAAATATCATTGCTAGCTATCAGAACACACTCACTACCAGTGCTAGACGTTGTGGTATGAATCATCTGCAGTAATAATAACATCGAACAAAACAGAACACACTGAAAAGAAACACAAGATACTCTATCACCCTAATGAGCACTTCTTATGAATGCACCTTAACACATGTTTTACCTAAAAAGATATTGTTGTCATCATTCAATTTCGATTGGTATAGTCCTCATCTTCCCGATTTAACGGCTACGAAAGGACCCTTCACCTAACCCACTGAATATCGAAAACCTTCGTCTCTCATAAACACAAATCCGACACGGACCTCCGGGTCATCTCTCGCTGCGAAACCCCAAAACACTCACCAGAGGAGTATTATACCTTCCGAAACCTTACCACAAGTATTTCCAGGAGACCCTTCAAGCACAGAAGCTTGGGACGAATATGGTTATTCTATCACTACTAAAGTATATACGCGAGGATAATGTATAATTAAGATTCTACGGACATTGGATGTGTGTTTCCGCCCTACTTCCTGTTTCTTGTCTGGTTGTGGACTTGGGGCAGAGTCACCCATCCAATTGTCTTGCCAACCTTAAGGACATATGACCTATATCCGCAAGTTAATGATAGATGGACCAGGTACGAGTCCTGCCATGAACTTCGGGACCAGGTTACCCAGGAGTGCAAGTGAACGCCCTATCATCCGAATAAGTCTAGTCGTGTAAACCAAACCCATATGTTCCCTACCGATCTAATCAAACGATAAACGCTAAAGCAGACCCTATGCAGCGCTCCGAGGAGAAGTTATCACTTATGACTTGGTGCAAATTCGAGAAAGGCTGAAAGCATCTCGAGAACACGGCAAAACCCGAATAAGTCTTATCATCTATATAAAAACGCAGAGTTTTTACTAGTGAATCTATGATGGCTAGTGTAAACATTATGGTCATATATCATTAAAATTCTATGGACTTAGAATGTATGATTCCGCCTCATTTCCTGTTCCTTGTTTGGTTGTGGGCTTAAGGAGGGGTCACTCATCCGAATGCCCTTGCAATCTTAATGATATACGACTAGTTTACACCAAGCGATTATAAAAGATCTGGTAGGAATTATAATGCAAATTTCGTCACAAATTGTCGAAACATTCAAAATGCTAGAACTCGCTAAATACATTATAAAATATTCGAAGTAGTAATACCAAGGATAAAACAGGGAGCATAAAGGCACACATTGAATACACTATCATTCCAAAACAATAACTCCTTTTAAACCGACTCAGCTCAAGAAATTCCAAGGTCGTCATTTAACATCAGGCGGGTTGTTCCCCACCATAATCAATTACTTGTACCACGAAAAGTTCCCCCATCTTTCCTCCAAACTCTTGAAGTCCCAGTCGAAACACTAATTTCGGGACAAAATTCTTTCTAACGGGGGAATGATGTGACAACCGTCAATTTTTGGCCAAGTCAAAGTCAACTAAAGTCAACAAGTCAAACCGGTCAACTCATCTAACCCTTGTATATTAGGGTTTCCATTATGATTCTTATTGTACTACTCGCAATCTTAAAATAAAGTACCACTTAGAGTTTTCACGTGTTCGGAAATTCTAAACCCTAATTAGGGTAAGTGATGAATCAACTCGATAAAACATTATTCCATACCCCTCGAGAGCGTATAACATTCATAACAAGGCTTAACAGAGTGTAAGAACCTTGCGTTGCGAAGCCAAACACTCAAAAATGTCACAAAAGAAGTCTCTCCCAATCTCTTTCACTCTAACTCTCCCAAATCTCTCTCTGAATGATAAATCCCTCCAAGTGTGTAAAATCTCTCCCAAATCTATCCAAGTATGTCAAATCTCTCCAAGTATGTCAAATCTCTCCCAAATCTCTCTCGAAATCTCTCTCAACTTATTATAATCACTCGGGACATCCCGACCCTCGATTTAGTCGAAAACTGCTCAAAAACGGAAGTCTACGCGAAAAACAGCCTTAAGGAGCCGAAACCCCTCTTAGGAGCCGAAACTCCTCTTAGGAGTCGAACCTCCTGAGAACCGAAACCCTCTCAACCGAAATGGACCGAGGGCTCTGTCTATTTCGGTCCCCTGATCACTCCAAACCGAGACCTGACCTTCGTCTCTTACTTTCACTTTCGGTCCGAGAGGACTTCACATTCGGTCTGATGCGCAACTTAAGGAGCCGAACCTCGGACCTTCGGTCCCTCCCCCCTCGCACCTTCGGTCCTCTTCTTCCCCTCGGTTCCTTCCTTCCCTTCTCTCGGTTCTCACTCTCTTAGAGCCGAACCTCGCAGGTTCGGTCCCTATTGCCGGTTTTTGACCCAAACTTCGTTTTAAGCCCGTTTTTCGAGATTTTAATGCGGGATTTTCACCCAAACTCGTATTTTTACATAATAAACCCTAAATATTCATATTTTAACTATATTTTGGTGAAAATAATTGCCTAAGAATAAAATCTATTTACTGAGATATTTAGGTGGAGTGTTGACTTATCCTTTGGACAAGGACACAAGCAACCTCACCATACCTTCATAGTACAACCCTTTGTCCTTCCTCCATACCTAGTCGTTCCATAGTACTTTTCCCACCATTTTTCAGCCACACACTTGGTCAAGAGCTGGAAAACCCTCCTCTCTCGTCACATTACTCTCATTTTCCTCCAAGTGACAAAATTCATTCTCTCTCACTTTCTCTCTCTAGATTTCGAGATTCAAGGTTATTCTCCAAGCTTTTCTTCTATAGTTGGTAAGTATCTTCCTCCTACACTTATATATTCTACTATCCTTCATCCAAATCATAGATTGCTTACACAAATATCGTCATATTTGTTGTTAGATCTTCAAATCTTCAAGCATCTCCCAAGTGTTCTTGAGTTGAACACTTCTTTTCTCCATCATCCATCTACTGAAATCACTCAAGGTGAGTTCATACCCCTACATTTTCATGTTTATCTTAAGTTTTAGGGGGGGGGGGGGAGGGAATACAAGTTAAAACACCAAGAACACAACTAAACTCAAACAACAGCTTTCATCAGAAAAGTTGAGTCTTATTCACGGATTGTTTTGACTATCTTAAACTTAATATCTTTCAAGACTGTTTAATATGCAAATAGTTCAGGTTCATAACTTTAACATGACTACTTGCAGACCACCATACGATTTTTCTACAACTTATGGTAATTTTTACAAAACTGCCTATCATTTCAAAAACGAATTCGGACCAGTATGTGAATATGAACAATTTAACACAAGTTAAAGACTTCTAAAAATAATAATAAAAATTATGAATAAACTAGACACATTTTGTGAACTCTCAGAATTTACGGATTCAGTTTTCGACTTCGTATGATTTTTCTATAATTTTTCTAAAACAGTGTAGAAAGGTTAAAAACTAGTTAACAGCTTACAACTTTCATAACACATTGTAGTATGTTGAGCAAAGTGCATAACAATAAGTTCTAAATAATGAATGTATTTTCTTGTTAGTTTATCATCATAAACTGAAATTTAGTCATTCATGATAAGGTTTACTCATTTATTTCGAACACATATAATAAACTGCAATAAGCATAGTTTATGGATTTTTACTACATGAAAAAGGTTTTACTCTCAAAACAAATGGGTTTTTCATATCCTACGTGATAAACTATAATAATAATAGTTTAAGGATTTCATATCACTAATTTATTCAGAAAAGGTGATTTTACTTCCTTCACGGAAGAGGTTTTAATATCAAACTATGTGTAAACTAGTTAACTTAGGTTGTGAGGCAATTCTCTCCCCGTACGTTCGAGTACGGGATCCCAATTCCTGTATGTTATAACCAGAGTCTCTTGTAGGGAGAGCGTGATAATTGTGTATAGATCTATATTGGGATTGACACCCACACCTCGCTGCTAGCTACAACCGGACCGACAGGTCTGCGGGTGACAAGAGTCATAGTATCTTAACGTCTGAAAAACGTTGTGCAGGTTATTTCTCGTCATAGTATGGTTATAGCGACTCACATAGGTAGTTAACAATCTTTCAAGTTTACATAGGAAATTCTACTTTGAAAAGAGGTTTACTTCTAAATCAAACGATTTTATGTCGATTTAAACTTACATGAATTACTTTAAGTATGGAAAAATACTTGTTTAGTCTCGGTCCTGGGATTTAGGACTACATAACTTTTATAAGGAAAATATTGGATTTTCTTTGGAAGCATATTTCTATTAAAACTATTTCATCTAGAATTGTTAGACTTCAACTATAATTGCTAAGTGTATATGCTAGAGTTATATAAGAATCTAGTGACAATCGACTTAGAATTGGTGGGCCCGCTTTATCTCCTGTTCCTTGTTTGGTTGTGGACCTAGGACAAACCCATTATATTCAACGGTTTATTTAACTTAATTTTTATATAACTTATATACGCTGGGCGACTATAGAAGGAATCTATGGGTCCTTCTAGGGTTCATTATCGCATAACATAGGAGCATTCATTTTATACTTAACAAAGAAAATATTGGATTTTCTGGAAACATACCCTGTCGCTTTTACAAGGAAAACGGTTTCTTTCTCAAACAAAACTCTTATGAACTCACCAAATTAATTGTTGACACTTTTTCAAAACTACTTGTATTCTCAGGAAATCAGTGAAACAGGAAAACATCAGCACTTTGAGGATGGGACGTTAGGTCGTCAAACAGTTCATTTTGTCATCATAATGTAATTGATTTTGAAACATGTAAACATATATTATGGTGTCACTTTTTCGATTATATTTATGATGGTTGTAATTACTTTGAGCACTATCATACTCGTTGTTGTGATACTATACATGAAGTCCTCCACCCCCGGACGCTTCCGCCATCCTTGGTTTGGGGATGTGACAAGTTCACATTTAAAGCTTTAATTAACCAATTAAGAACTAAAGGCAAAACGGACTCCCCGAGGTGTATTGTACATTTAATACTACCTGGAGTCGGCATTTTCATCACTACTAGTCAGCAGTGATACTGCTGGGGTAAAACACTACTTTCCCCTATTACAGTTATTTTGTAATCACCTTACCTAAGTGAAGTCTAAAACTATATTTTCATACTGATAGTTTCACTGGGGAAAACTCTTACTGTTACAAAAGAACAAACATACAAACAGTCGGGTCTTGGTAGAAGACTACATTTTACTGGAAAATATAGGATTTTCTAGGGAGTATACTATTTACAAACATTTGAAATCAGTTACCACATTACATTGTTACATACATTTTTATACAAGCAATGACACCAAATACTTATGAACTCACCAGCTTTATGCTGATAAACTCTTTCAAAATAACTTGTATTCTCAGGTCATCAGTAGACAGGTACCGATGAAGCTTTTGAGAAGATGGAGCACATACAAGACTCATCTTTTATTTTGATTATACTTTTGGGTGTCATACAAACTATACAAAACACGCTTGTATTAAAATTATTATGATAATGCAATGGATTTTGTTGCTTGTCTTTACTATTATACATTGTTATGATACTGTACATGACGTCCTCCACCCCAGAACGTTTCCGCCGTTCCGGTTTTGGGGTGTGACAGTTTACTATCTTATAGTTTTTGAGGAAATGTTTTGTAAAAATGAAAAATTTTTGTCATGGTTTTTAGGGAGTTACACAACAGTAAAGAGTGGAGGCGTAAGAAGACGACGATGACAAAAGGTTCTATTACGAATATAGATCTGGGGATAACATCTCAACCGGTCGCATGTCTAGGGTTCCACTTAGGGTTATGGAACAGGAGACACCAGAAGGAACGAGTTAAGTGTGGTGTTCAGGACATTCGCTAAAGAGGGTGAAGTCACTTGATGAAGGTAACATTGGCGTAGTTGATGTGTTACCGAAATAAACCCAATGCCCAAGTTATTATATGTCGATGAGCAATAGATTGGAGTAAGACAATGAGAAGATGATAAAAAGAAAGGAGCTTCGACAATGGTGGTGTTGTGCTGACTTGGATTTCGGTGAGGTGGTAGCAACAACAGGAGGTGGTGTTAGGGTTTGTGTTAGTGGGAAGTTTGAGAGATTTTTAAATATCAAATCCGATCTAATTGAAGAATTGTTTAAGATCTGATCTAAATGTTAAGTTTTAATGTTTAAGGTCTCAATATGACCATTTTTCCCTTATTACTATCAAAACTTAAATAATAAAAATAAAAATAAAGACTTACAATTGACAAATATACCCTTAATTGTAAGCTAAAAAAATGGTTCATTGAGTTCCTAATATTTTTGGTTTCTATTTGATCTTCTGCCTAACACGCCATGACATAAATTATTTTTTCTTAACCCGAACACAACACGACACAATATTATGTTTTCTTTGTTAATACGAACATGACTCAATAAAAACACGTCAAACATGAAAAATACCATAGCATGGTAAAAATAACAAAAAAAATCATTTCCATAACATCATACATAAGTTATAAAAAACTTAATTTAAACACAACAAATATGACAAAAAAACATAAAAGAACATATAATGCTACTAAATTTACACAACGCTACAACAGAAGCCCTAAAATTCGATTTTATAGCTGACATTCTCACAAAATGTCATTATCACATAATTTCATTCTCACTCGTTCTCTTTTATAATAAATTTTTACATGATTTACAAGAATCATTCTTAGAAGAATGGTATCCACATTGTAATATTTTATACGTGATTCTTAAGATAATATGTAAACGAAAGAAAAATGATTATTAATTTCATATAAATTTTTATTCTTGATAATATAATAAATTGTTATTCTTAAGAAATGCTAATATATATATATATATATATATATATATATATATATATATATATATATATATATATAATAGTATTACTTAAGAATGTTAATTCTCAAAAAATATATGGAATGAATTTGTATTCTTTAAGAATTAAATCATTCTGATTAAAAATTACGTTAGAATTGAAATTGAGTTAATTTTTAAGAATAAGTTTTAAAAAAAAAAATTAAGAGAATTAGTTTTCCCCTATAATCCAAATTTTTTCTTTTTGAAGTTTAGTTTAATTGATTAAAATTGTTGGATCTTATTGCTCAAAAATCATTTTAGAATGATGTTTGCCAATAAAATATGATATTATAGGGTCACACCTTTAGCAAGTTGTCATTTATTTAATATTTATTAAGGATTTGATTATTAATAAATAAAATCAACGCTTGTAATTAATTAGGAAATAATTATTACTATATGAAAATAATATTTCAAGAGAGTAGAAACTAGTTATTAAATGATATACTATTATTTAATAAGTCATGTACAAGTTTTTGTAACTCTTTCTCTCTTTCCATGCCAAAAGCCTTCATTTCCGGTCTCTTTCTTGCTCTCTTTTGAAGTGTAGTGAAGATTTAGTGCTTTGGAAGTGTTTCTGCTTTAGTACTTAGGTGTGATAAGTACTTAAATGCTTAAGAAGTATTTTACAAGAGGAGAACTAATATTTTTGGTGACATTTATTTATTGGTGGATACATTATAGATAAGTTCTATTTTGAGCTTTTGTCATCTTCATCAACTCATTAATTGCCGAGAGGGATCAAAATATTCAAATATTGTCTTCTAAACACCATATGTGTTGTTTATAATCTTTTTATATTATGTAATGGATCCTTGGTGGTTTTGTTTAAAATAGTCTGAAAATATTAGTTATTTTAAATCGCTTCTTTTAACGTTTAAAAATTATCTTGTAAAAAAAGATCGTTTTTAGCTTCCCAAAACACATCAGTGGTATCAGAGCCTCTTTTACAGAAAGATTTATTATCAATTTGATAACTTTTGGTTTTGGTAAATATGTTTGATATTTCTTTTGGAAAAGAAATGACCAAATATATTTTCTTTGGCAACTTGTAGTTTTATAATTAGTATTTTTATGCAACTAAAATTTTTCATGCATTTGGTTGTATAAAGTTGTCTAAGAAAAACAAAGTATTAGTTTATATATTTCATTTGATGTTGTTATGTACAAAAAATCCATAACGACCATTATATTGTTGTTGGTTGTTATTTATTTATTCATAAGATGTAATAAATAAACATGTATTTTTCATCTGTTTATTTTGTATGTAATAAATTAGTTAGATTACTTTTATTCTTTTTACCAAATGTAACAAGTTGAAAAAAATTACTGTCTTTAAAAGATCATTCTATGACTTAACCACTTAAGACTATAATCCCAACATTGAGTTTCAACTCTTAGTTTTGGGCTTAATTATAGTCTTAATGGTTTAGGTGTCATGTATAATTTGAGTTTAAAGTAAAACGTGTTTTAAAAAAATTCATAATGTCGAGAGATTTTGATTATTAAAAAGAGATTTTAAATTATGATTTTAAAACTCATCCAAAGTTTGATGCCTTTACTATAAAATAATGTTTTATTAAAGACTATAATTAGTTCTTGAAACGTTCATCACTAAACTTTAAATATAGGCCAAATTCTATAAAGACCAATGTAGTTTGAATACTTTTTTATTTAACATCGAAATATTTAACATCGAAAGAATTTTTTTTTAATTTAACCATTAAAGTTTTTTTTTCAAAAAAATCACTCTTGGTTTTTTTCCATTAGTGAGTTGCAAATAACAAACAAATTTTTTTTCCGGTTAATGATGGTTTTATTAAAAAAAAATGGTTATGTCAAAAATAAAAATTTCTTTAAATGGTTAAATCAAACAATATTCAAACTTTCATAGTTTTTATAGAATACAAACCTGTATGTAGTGGTTTTTTTGAAAATAAAAGAAAACTCTAAACATAGAAAAAAAAAATCTTTCATTGGTTAAACCGAAAAAAAAACAAAACTACAGTAGTTTTTATAAAAATTTCCCTTAAATATATTATATTAGTTTGTATTTGATCGCGATGAAAGGTTAATAAAATAAAGTTTTATTTGGAACAGAAAGAACCTTATATATGAATTATGTTTTTACAAAAGGTATCATGAATTGTTAAATGCATGCAATATTCATGAGAATATTTTTTGTAACTATAGATTGTAAAACATAAGATAAAACATTTTCTTAAAAATAAAAGTCAATATCGTCCTTTTGAACAACACTTGTGCGTCGTTTGTACGGTATTTGTGGGCGATGAGTTACCTAACCATTTGGATTTTGTATTATGATGTTCGAGGTAGTTTTCGTACTTTCTAATGATAGATGGCTCACCTACCCACTAGTTAGTTATCGATGATACAAGTTTTCAAGTAGGATGACTTGATCGGGAATCTTGTGTGATAAAGGTCACATAAGCGTGACAGGCCGAAGGCATAAATGAGATCAAACATGCCAAGTTAAACAATAGTTGTTTAGGATCCCATTATTTTGAAATTACATTTGATGAAATTGGTAATAGTTTCCTACCTAGTTTGATTAAGTGGATGAGATAAAGTTCACCTAACCATTTACTTGTTTCGTAACTAGGGTCCTAGACTTTAATAAATTAATGTTTTTGAAACAATGAAATGTATTAATTTTTAAAGACTTAATATTGAAAATACTAAATGAAACTTTGTTAAATTTGTAAAATGTCTCTTAATACTCTTACGCCCATATACAACCTCTGTCTTGATGAGTTTCAAGAGATAAAAACATTTCATGGGTATAATTTTTGTAACTGGCATGAACAACCTCAAGAATCCTGAACATAAATTATCAATAACTCATATATATTGAAAGGTCCCAATCCTGAACAACCTCTATAAACCAGCCAGTCTAATCATGATGTTTGGTGGAATTATTATTGTGATGCTATTGATGTGTCTCACATCATACTGGGAACAATGACCCTTGATCTCGAGAAGGTCTTGGAGAATTACGAATCATATCCGATGTTTCGTCAAGTGCAACATATATTTATTCAGAACATTAGAAACTAGTTCAAACCTGTTCCAACATTGGATGAAAGCAAGGTCAAAAAGATTCATAATACATGCTTTAATAGACCTATACTTCAGTTAAGGAAAACACAAAAGAAACCCGAAGAAATAAAGAAAGGGCCAAAATGATCAATGTTATGTCTATTGTGGAGAAACTAGACACTGGGAGAAGAACTGCTCCTCTTATCTTACCGACTTGAGGAAGTCTGGTATGCAATACTTCAGGTATTTATATGATAAAACTATTAATTTTTCCTCGATACACTTGAGTATTTAATATTGCATGTGACGCTAATATTTGATATTATGTGCAGATGTTTGGAAGAAGTAAACAACTGATTATAGAAGAATTGGTATTCCATGCTAGAGATATGAAAATGTTGTTATTGATACTGTTGGAACTTTTGATTACCATACATTTTGTATTTGATTATAAACAATATATGTTTTATTACCTATTATGACTAGGTACATGTAAAAGTTGCAAACTTTGAAGTAATCTAAATTTAATTATCGTTTAAATTATGTTTACATTCATGTTCTAAAACGATGTATTCTATGTTAATAATATTTTCTCATAATGTTATTTATGAAGTTGTAACACCCCATTTTCACATTTCAAAAGAATTCAATATAAATAGTTGTTTATAATATTCGAAGTATAGATATATTACTTTTTTATCCAAAGTAATTGTCATAAGCATGTAGGAAACATCATTACGATTTCCGTGGATATATAGAACGCTCGAATCTGACTTTGTATGGAGAAGTTATGATTATTTGAAGTTTTACGTTTAAAGCCTTATACGGCAAAACGCGGCGTAAAATACGAATCAGATGTAGATTGCTTATTAGCCTAAGTAATCTAAATGAAATTCTTAGTAGTCTAAAATGCAAGATCGTGCATATAGAGAACGTCTAAATCTGACTTCGTATGGGGAAGTTATGATTTTTCGAAGTTTCAGCGCAACAGTGTGCGACACGGAAACCAAAATTGAGACCGGTTGATTGTTAGGAAAAATAATTTAAACAAGATTTGAAGATCTTTTCAATACCTATCCTTCGTTATAAAGACAGTCGAGAACGAATATTGTATCAGAGAGTTATGATTTTTATACGAACTTTAACAATCTAAGCCTATAAAAATATAACTTTAAAAATAAAGTGAGAATTACCTGACGGAGTCTAAATGAAAGTTGTAGATCTCGTCGATAGCTATCGTGGATATAAAGAACGTCGAAAACGGAGCTCATATGTAGAAGATATAAAATTTTGAAAAATATTAAATTTTCGCAAGCGCGACGCGCCTTTGACAGCCGTCGCAGCCCCACCCAAAAACGGCTACGTGTCACCCTTTGACTGATGCCACATCAATGCCACGAAAATTTTCGCACGCGCGGTGCGCCTCCCTGCTATAAATAGAGTACTCTGGTTTCATTCATTTCCCACATCCTCTTCACTCCAAACTCTCTTATCTCTCACTAAGATCCGACTTTTGGTGTATTTTAGGTAGTAAAGAACTCCACTTTAATGTAGCAGTGAGGCGGAAGGCCGGGCAAATAGAAGTGCTCAGTATCAGAGTTCTGCCAGCGCAAATCCTAGTGTAAAAACCCGACTCCCCGGTATATTTTAAAAGCTTTTTATTCATTTTATTGAAGGAACTCGACAATTTGGAGGCCCCAACTCGTCGTGTCCAACCTAGTCATCCCGCGTAGTATTTTACCCCTACTCGACGAGTTGAAGGACCCCGACTCGACGAGTAGAGTCTGTGCATGGAAACCCTAATTTTCAGGGTTTGCCCCCTATTTAATGAACCTTAAATCCTCTCCCTAACCTCCCTTCCGAGCCTATCGTCCAGAAACAAACCCTAGCAAACTAACTCTCCATTTTTGAGTGTGTGAGGCTAAAATAGTGTGTTTTGGTGCATTTATTGAAGAGATTTGAAGACTTAGAAGCTTGGAACGAGAAGGAGCTTGTAAATCCAGCACCCACTTCATCTTAGCATCATTTTGAAGGTAACAAGTCGTTACCTTGGCTTATCTTTAGCTAGATCTCTTCATGCTTATGTTTAGGGCCATTTTTAGTACATTTGGGAGTCATTTCGGGTATTGGGAATCATTTGAAGTTGTAACTTCAAATATGGACTCCTCTTGGTCCCTATAGCCATAAAGTTATCAGAATTGGCAAGCTTGGTCCTTTCCCTTTGATTTAAACCTTTCCCCTAGTCTAGTTTTGGAATTTAGGACCATGCATGTACGTAAAGTTTGCAACTTTACGTGGAAACCATGCCTTAGGAGGTTAGATCTGCAATATGGAGCTTTGGGGTGGCTTAAAAACATCTGTATGAGAAATGGATTACATGTACTCGACGAGCCGCATAGTCGACTCGGCGAGTCGGATGAAGATTGCGTGTATTGATGTTGCATGAACTCGACGAGTCAGTAAGAGGACTCGACGAGTCAGCTAGGGTTTCCACTGATAATTGGACACACATGGACTCAATGAGTTGGTTGGAAACTCGGCGATTCAATTAGGGTTTTGGGCGATTCCTGAGTTCTTGAGGAACTCGACGAGTCGCTAAGCTGCACTGGACGAGTCGGGTCAACATGGACTGTTGACTTTGACTTTGACCACGGGCTGACAAGTTGGACTTTTGAGGGTATTTTGGTAAATTGGGAGTTTTATGGACTTGGTCCTATGGTGGTTATAGGTGGTTGAATTCGTGACAGTGATTCGGGAGTTTTATCTTATCGCTACAGTTCGACACTTGTGAGGTGAGTTCTTCTCACTATATCACAGGGTCTACGGCACCAAGGCCGGCCCTCTATGATTTGTATCCTGGTAATAGGATGGTTGCAATATTAGTGATCTATAAGATCAGTATCCTGGTTATAGGATGGTTGCTATTTTAAAGATCGATTAGATCGGTATCCTGGTTATAGGATGGTTGTATGATTTTGATCGGTTAGATCGGCATCCTGGTTATAGGATGGTTGCCATGATTAGTGATCTGTTAGATCTGTATGACTATCTGTACTTGCCTGCTAGCGTATGATGTTTATGTAAACATGTTTGTTAGTTTGGGGATTTGGGTTGAGGTGGGTCCTACTTTGTGCTGTAGGCCAAGATACCCATGGCGGACTGGATAGACTGTAGACCCGGTTAGGGCACACCGGTCAGGTTGAAGGCCCGACGAGTGGTCCGGATAGGCTGAAGGCCCTGAGAGGCGGTCCAGACGTGCCGATGGCTCGGAGAGCGGTCCAGATAGACTGATGGACTGTGAGGCGGTCCAGTCAGACTGATGGCTCATTATTCATGCTGTGTTTGTTTATATGATATGGTTATATCTGTATGGTGTTGGTATTTTGGGGGAACTCACTAAGCTTTGGGCTTACAGTTGTTGATTTTGTTTCAGGTACTTCGGATGATCGCGGGAAGGCGAAGGCGTGATCGTGCACCTCCTTATATTTTCATGATTTGATTCTGGGGATACTCTGATGTTTAAACTGTTTAGAAAACAAATTGTTATAACTTAATGGTTTTAAGTGTTTTAAAAAGTTCAAATGTGGATTGAATTTTATGGATGTTACACCTAGTTTTCTCAAAAATCTCTATAAGTTAATCTGCACTTACGTAGCAAGGAAGTCACAACCCCTAGGGTTTTGTTGGGAGTTGGTTCCCGGATTGTTATATGGAATATCTGATATCTTCTTGATATATTTTTTAGCATGGTGGTTACTCGACGATTTATGACTGGATCCGGGCCAGGATCAGGTGGTGGCGGACAGGAGGCACCGACAGTGCCCGAGACTGTAGGCCATATGGGGCCAGACGAAATGGTCGCCAGGATTCGGGAGATCCTGCATGATGAGGTTGCTGCGATGTTTCGGGTTCAGTTACCAGAGATGTTTGGGTCTATTAAGACCGCCATGGTGGATTATTTCGATGACCGCTATGCATCCCTTACTGAGGCAGCTGCCGCAGCAGCTGTAACGATGATAGGGGGAGGAGCCACTCGCGCTTTTCAGTATCGGGACTTCGACAACACGAAGCCCCCTACTTTTAATGGGACTCAGGACCCCGTCAAATCCATGAGGTGGCTTTATGACGTGGAGGCGTGTTTCTTCACGTGTTCATGTTCCACTGACCATAAGGTCAGATGTGCCTTGAACTTGTTGAGGTCTGGGGCAAAGGACTGGCGGAGGTTGATGACTGGATCATATTTTGATGATCAGAGAGCTGTAGTTACTTGAGAGCAGTTCAGGGATATGTTCCGTGCTCGCTACATTCCACGAGTTGAGCGGGAACGGTTAGCTTAGGAGTTTCTGGATTTGAGACAGGATGGTGAGAAAGTGACGGAGATCACCCATATGTTCACGGAGAGGGCCATGTTCTGCCCGAAGTTGCTTCTGAGCAGGCTCAGATGAAATGTTATCTAAGAATGGTCAAGACTGACATCCATCAGTTTGTTGCTACCCAATGATGTGATACCTTGCCAGAGTTACAGGAGGCCGCTAGGCGGCGTGAGTTGGAGATTGAGATGAAGTTGAGGGAGCAGCGGCATGCCCCGACACAGTTACCGCCGACGCAAAAACGATCTAAGTCCGCTGACTCCAGATCAGGAGGGCAGGAGGGCCACACTTGTGGCAAGTGCGGCAAGGGTCACTCGGGGGTTTGCAGATCGGGTAGCGCGTGCCGCAAATGCAGAAAAGAGGGCACTTTGTGCAGGATTGTCGCCAGATGGCCCCGGTTTAGGATACGAGGATATGCTACCACTGTCATCAGGTTGGCCACGTGAAGACCAACTGTCAACAGCTCACTGCCAGGCTGGCGCAGACTCCAGCGCCGGCTACACTGAAGATTACTAACGGGGGTCAGGGTAGAGCAGCGCCCCCGAGGGCTCAGGTACGCGCCTTCCAGCTTACAATAGAGGAGGCCAAAGTAGCACTAGACATGGTTGCTAGTATGTTTCTATCCCTTATCTTACTGATGATATCTGTTTTATGCTTATATGTCTGTACCTGTGATTAGGTACGTTTTAGTGAACTCCTTACCTGCTTTGGTATTATTTGACTCGGGGGCGATTCGTTCGTTTGTCTCTCAGACATTTAGTAGGGAATTCGGTTTAACAATAGGAGAGCTAGAGTGTCCGTTGCGAGTCTCTATCGCCAACGAACACGAGATTTACGCTTCTTCGGTCTATCGGGGCTCTGTATTGAAGATCTTCGGGGTATCTTTCCCGATAGACCTGATTCTGATTCCCATGGGGGACGTATGTGTGATTGTGGGTATGGACTGTCTTAGTCGCTTCGGTGCCATGATCGACTACGGGGGGGTAGTTCGAACCCTAAGTGGGGGAGAACTGATTGTCTACGGCGAGGGCACCAGATTGGGATCAGGATTTTGTTCGGCGGCCAGGGCTCGACAGTACATTCAACACGGGTGTGCAGGTTATCTAGCGTATGTGGTGGATACGTGGGTCAGGGATCAGACCTCGGTTTCAGAGGTTCCAGTAGTCAGGGAGTTTGATGACGTGTTCCCGGAGGAGTTACAAGGAGTGCCTCTAGAGTGGCAGGTCGAGTTCAGGATCGACCTTGTGCCAGGTGCGGCCGCTATCGCCAAGGCTCCGTACCGGTTGGCACCACAAGAGATGCATGAGTTGTCATCATAGCTGCAGGAATTGCTGGGCAAGCAGTTCATTCGTCCGAGTAGTTATCCGTGGGGAGCGCCGATTCTATTTGTCAGGAAGAAGGATGGTTCACACCGGATGTGCATTGACTACTGGGAGTTGAACAAGTTGACGGTGAAGAACCGTTATCCATTTCTGAGGATAGATGGTCTTTTTCGATCATTTTCAGGGATCATATTGGTTCTCCAAGATAGACCTGAGGTCTAGGTACCATCAGGTCAGGGTTAGGGAGGAGGACGTCGACAAGACCGCATTCCAGACTCGTTATGGACATTACGAGTTCGTGGTGATGCCGTTTGGGCTCACCAACGCTCCAACAATATTTAAGGACCTGATGAATCGGGTCTGCAGGCCGATGCTCAATCGCTCGGTCATCGCGTCCATAGATGATATCTTGGTGTACTCGAAGACCCGAGAGCATCACGAGGAGCATATTCAGGAGTTATTGGGAGTTCTGAGGCGAGAACAACTTTATGCCAAGTTCTAGAAGTGTGCGTTTTGGTTACGAGAGGTTCAGTTCCTTGGGCATCTCGTGAACCAGGAGGGGATTTTGGTCGATCCAGCCAAAATCAAGGTTGTTATATAGTGGGAGGTTCCAGAATCTCCCTCCGATATCAGGAGCTTCTTGGGATTGGCAGGGTACTACCGGAGATTCATTCAGGATTTCTACAATATTGCAGTACCCCTCACTCATCTTACGAGGAAGGGGGTGGATTTTCAGTGGGTCCCCGAGCAGTAGAGGGCGTTTGAGACCCTCAGACAACGACTATACGAGGCTCCAGTCTTGACTCTCCCGGAAGGAGTTGAGGATTTTGTGGTATTCTGTGATGTATCTATCACAGGACTGAGAGCGGTCCTCATGCAGAGAGGACAAGTGATAGCCTACGCATCGCGACAGTTGAAGCCGCATGAGATGAGATACCCTACCCATGATCTGGAGTTGGGAGCGGTGGTATTCACTCTCAATATTTGGAGACATTATCTCTATGGGGTCCGCTGTACCATTTACACAGACCACAAGAGTCTGAGGCACATCATGGATAAGCCGAACCTGAACATGAGATAGTGCAGGTGGTTGGATGTAGTCAAGGACTACGACTGTGAGATCCTTTACCACCCAGGTAAAGCAAACATGGTTACTGACGCTCTGAGCCGTAAGTCGGCTAGAGTTTCTGTTCTAGTGACATGTATGAGGATATCAGTGGATTGTCCACTTGTGAGCCCGATTAGGGAAGCTCAGGCTGAGAGTATGCGACAGGAGAATTAGAAGCTTGAGAGGATTTGGGGTGAGAACACCCGGTTTCTGCAGGATAGCTAGGAATTATTGACCTGTTGCGGTCGGGTCTGGGTTCCGATGTCTGGTGGAGGTCAGACAGACTATACTGGAGAAGGCTCATAAGTCTCGCTTCTCTATTCACCCGGGGCCACCAAGATGTACCGGGATTTACGATTGAGTTACTGGTGGTCGTGCATAAAGCGAGAGATCGTTTGGTACGTTGAGAGGTGCTTGACCTGTAAGATGGTCAAGGCCGAGCACCAGAGGCCACATGGCAAGCTGCAACCTCTAAAGATTCCCATGTGGAAATGGGAGCAGATCACGATGGACTTCATCACCAAATTATCGAGAACGGAAAATGGGTTCGACGCTATATGGTTCATCGTGGATCGATTGACCAAGAGTGCTCAATTTCTGCCCGTTTGGGAGAGCTCATCGGCCGAGAAGCTGGCCAATGTGTATATACGTGAGATTGTTGCACGCCATGGGGTTCCAGTCTCTATCGTTTCTGCCCGTAATGTTTGGTTTACCTCCCGTTTCTGGCAGAAGTTCCATGAGGAGCGGGGCACGCGGCTACACTTCAGTACAGCCTATCATCCATAGACAGACGACCAGAGTGAGCGGACCATACATACTCTCGAGAATATGCTGAGAGCGTGCGTTATTGACTTCGATGGGAGCTGGGACTCCTACCTACCCCTTGCAGAGTTCACCTATAACAACAACTTTCACTCCAGCATTGGTGCTCCACCTTATGAGGAGTTTGTATGGACGAAGATGCCGCACCCCAGCCTGTTGGGGCGAGGTTGGTCACAGGGTGATGGGACGGACCGAGGTGGTCCTGCAGACTACGAGATGATTCAGCAGATCAGACAGCGGTTGTAGACAGCACAGAGTCGGCAGAAGAGTACGCCGATTGGCGCTGGTCTGAGATGGAGTTTCAGGTCGGTGACATGGTACTCCTGAAGGTCTCACCCTGGAAGGGTGTGATTCGCTTCAGGAAGAGGGGAAAGTTGCGTCCCCGATACTGTAACGCCCATAAAAATCAAGCCAATTTTAAACTTTTAAAAACTTTTTCAAAATCATAAAAACATTAGAATCTGGTTTTCAAAATCTATAATATCAGAGTTTTCCTAGAAACATAAACAAAACATGAGGAGCTGTACGATCATGCCTTCGCCTTGCCTGGATCCCCTGATGTACCTGAAACAATAAACTGAAACTATAAGCCCGAAAGCTTAGTGAGTTCCCCCAAAATACCAATACACATACAATCCACGTGACCATGTCAGCAATATCATAACATAACAAACTAAACAGCATGCAATGGGTCCACATCTTTAGAGACTGGATTACCAGTTGGGCCCGCAGTGTGAGTCTGGAATGCCTTCGGCCCACAGCTCACATCTGGCTTGCCACCGATCCCACAGTACGAGTCTCACCTCAACCCATCCCACATAACATATCGACATATAATAACATAACCACTGAGCATACGGATAAACATATAACAACAAAGGTAGTCCTACAGATCTACCTAACTGGCATAACCACTAGCATGCAAAAACCCACTTCATACTCAATCATACTAACAAACTAGAATAAAATATCCAATGGGCCGGCCTTGGTGCCATAGACCCCTTAGTATAGTGAGGATAACTCAGCTTGCAACTGTCAACTCGCAATATAAGCTCAAGCTCTCGTATCACTGCCACCAACTCTACCACCTATTATCACAATAGAACCATACTCGTAAATTCCCAACTTTCCAAAGCGTCCCATAAGTCAACTAGTCAACCCTTGGTCATAGTCAACAATCAAGGTCAACAGTCCATGTTGACCTTAACTCGTCGAGTACCCTCAGCTACTCGCCGAGTTCCTTGTAATACTCGTCCACTCGCCGAGTCACCAGAGTGACTCGTCGAGTTCCTAAGGCTCGCGGTCGAAGCTCTAAGGCCACTCGTCGAGTTTTCCCACTTGCAACTCGACAAGTTCACACGCATCACTCAGTTGGGAATAACACTAACCGACTCGCCGAGCCACCATGCTGGCTCGCCGAGTCTACAGCAATCGTCATCGGACTCGTCGATTTGTTCATCCAACTTGTCGAGTTCAGGTCCATCTTCTTACAACTCGCCGAGTTGTTCATGCGACTCGCCGAGTCCCTTCAATCCTTTAACCATACAGACACTTTTTAAGCCATGCAAGGGCTCCAAATTGCAGATCCAACATCCTTAGGCATGCTTATCACGTAAAGTTGCAAACTTTACGTGCATGCAAGGCTTTAAGGCCCAAAAATGACAAAACTAAGCTTGAAATGAAGTCTCACACTTGAGGGAAGGCTCATACTAGGCAAAGCTGATAGCTTTATGGATCTAGAGGCCAAAGGGAGTCCAGATCTGAAGTTACAACTTCAGATCTTAGCTAAAACATAAGAAGCCTTTCTTAAAATCCATCCAAAAGAGATCTTAGATGAAAATGAGCCAAGGAAAATAGTCTAATACCTTCAAGAGAGTTCTCACTGATGTAGATCTTGAATCCCACGAGTTCTTGCTTCTACTTGCTTGCTTCCCCAAGTGTTTCCTCCACCAAAATCCCTGCTCCAAGCTTGAATACACCAAAAGAACACACACACACACACACACACACTTGATTTAGGGTTACAGAGGGGCAAGAAGCAGTAAAAGGGGAGGCTGGGGGAGGCCAATGATCCTTGAAATAGGGTGCAATGCCCCGAAATTTAGGGTTTCATCTGCCAGCTTCTACTCGTTGAGTCCCTTCTTGGACTCGACGAGTAGATCACTAAAATACGTGGACCAACCCGCTACTACTCGACGAGTAGGGCGAACAATTCGTCGAGTAGACCCAAAAACCAAGAAGATTCATACGTAAATCAGAACCTAAGAATCAAGGCGTTACAATTCTTCTCCAATTGAACTAGACTTCGCCCTCGAAGTCTGCTGGGGTAAACAATGCCGGGTAATGCTCTCGCATATCCGCCTCCGGCTCCCATGTCCACTCGGATCCCCTCCGATGCTCCCACTGCACCTTCACCAAAGGTATCTCCTTGTTGCACAGAAGTTTCTTCTTCATTTCCAAAATGGCCACAAGCCTCTCCACGTAATTCAGGCGCTCATCAGCCTGAATATCATCCAACGATACTACTGCCTCCTGATCCATAATGCACTTCCGTAACTGCGAAACATGGAATGTGCTATGAATCCGGCTAAGTTCCTCTGATAGATCTATCCTGTAAGCCACCTTGCCAACCCTGGCAATGATCCTGAACGGCCCAATATAACGGGGACCCAATTTTCCCCTCCTTCTAAAGCAGATCACACCCTTCCAGGGTGAGACCTTCAGAAGTACCATATCACCCACCTGAAACTCTAACTCAGATCGGTGTCTGTCGGCATAACTCTTCTGCCGACTCTGAGCGGTCTGCAATCGTTGCCTAATCTGCTGAATCTTCTCGGTAGTCTGTAGAACTACCTCTGTCCGTCCCATTACCCGGTGTCCAACCTCAGCCCAACAAACCGGGGTGCGACATCTCCGCCCATAAAATAACTCAAAAGGCGGGGCGCCAATGCTGGAGTGATAGTTGTTGTTGTAAGCAAACTCTGCAAGAGGTAGGTGGGAATCCCAACTCCCACCGAAATCAATGACACATGCCCTCAACATATCCTCGAGGGTCTGAATGGTCCGCTCGCTCTGACCGTCTATCTGCGGATGAAATGTTGTGCTAAAGTGCAAGTGTATGTCCAGTTCCTCGTGGAACTTCTGCTAGAAACGGGAGGTATACCTAACATCCCGGTCTGAGACAATGGAGACTGGAATTCCGTGGCGAGCAACGATCTCGCGGACATACATATCGGCCAACTTCTCGGCCGAAGAACTCTCCCGTATCGCCAAGAAATGAGCACTCTTGGTCAATCGATCCACGATGACCCATATAGCGTCGAACCCTTTCGCCGTCCTTGGCAGCTTCGTAATGAAGTCCATCGTGATCTGCTCCCATTTCCACATGGGAATCTCCAGAGGCTGTAGCTTACCATGTGGCCTCTGATGCTCGGCCTTGAGAATTCCTACAGGTCAAGCACCTCTCGACATACTAAGTGATTTCTCGCTTCATACATGGCCACCAGTAACTGAAACTCAGGTCTCGGTACATCTTAATGCCCCCCGAGTGTATAGAGAAATGAGATTTATGAGCCTCCTCCATAATTGTCTGTATGACGCCACCAGACAACGGAACCCAAACTCGACCACATCGGGTCAATAATCCCCAGCTATCCTGAACAAATCGAGCGCTTTCGACCTTGATCCTTTCTAACTTCCAGTTCTCTGGTCGCATGCCCTCGACCTAGGCATCTCTGATCAAACTCACTAGCGGGGAATCCACCGTTATCCTCATACACCTTGCTGGGGTGGAAGATCTAGCCGACTTGCGGGTCAAAGCGTCCGCGACCACTTTCGCTTTACCAGGTAGGTAAAGGATCTCACAATCGTTGTCCTTGACTACATCTAACCACCTGCACTGTCTCATATTCAGGTTTGGCTGATCCATGATGTGTCTCAAACTCTTGTGATCCGTGTATATTGTACAATGGACCCTATATAGGTAATGCCTCCAAATCTTGAGAGCGAATACCACCGCTCCCAACTCCAGATCATGTGTAGGGTATCTCGTCTCATGCGGCTTCAGTTGCCGCGATGTATAGGCTATCACTCGTCCTCTCTGCATGAGGACCACCCCCAAACCTGTGATGGATGCATCACAGAATACCACAAAATCCTCTACTCCCTCGGGGAGTGTCAAAAATGGAGCCTCACACAAACACCGTCGGAGGGTCTCAAGCGCCCTCTGCTGCTCGGGGCTCCACCGAAAATCCACCCCCTTTCTCGTTAGACGAGTGAGGGGTACTGCAATCTTGGAGAAGTCTCGAATAAATCTCCGATAATACCCTGCTAACCCCAGAAAACCCCTGATATCCGAAGGAGACCTCGGCACCTCCCACTGCATAACTGCCTCGATTTTGGCCGGATCGACCAAAATCTCCTCCTGGTTAACGAGATGTACGAGGAACTAGACCTCTCGTAACCAAAACTCACACTTCGAGAACTTGGCATACAGCCGTTCTCGTCTCAGAACTTCCAACAGCTCCCTGAGGTGCTCTTCATGCTGCTCTGGGGTCTTGGAATACACCAAGATATCATCTATGAACACGATGACCGAGCGATCAAGCATCGGTCTGCAGACCCGATTCATCATGTCCATGAAAACTGCCGGTGTGTTGGTGAGCCCAAACGGCATCACCACGAACTCGTAGTGACCATAACGAGTTCGAAACGCAGTCTCCTCCACGTCCTCCTCTCTAACCCGGACCTGATGATATCCCGATCTCAATTCAATCTTGGAGAACCAAGATGCACCTTGTAATCGATCAAAGAGATCGTCTATCCTCGGGAGTGGATAATGGTTCTTCACCGTCAACTTGTTCAAATCCCTATAGTCAATGCACATCCGGTGCGATCCATCCTTCTTCCTGACGAATAGGATCGGTGCTCCCCATGGAGAACTGCTAGGTCGAATGAACTGCTTGCCCAACAGTTCCTGCAGCTGTGAAGACAGCTCCTGCATCTCGGGTGGTGCCAAACAGTACGACGCCTTGGCATTAGGAGCCGCACCCGGCACCAGGTCGATCCGGAACTCGACCTGCCTCTCCGTAGGTATCCCTGGAAACTCCTCCGGAAACATGTCGGCAAACTCCCTAACCACTGGAACCTCTGAAACCGAAATCTGATCTCTAACCCACGTATCCACCACGTACGCTAGGTAGCCCGCACACCCGTGCTGAATATACTGCCAAGCTCTGGCGGCTGAACAGAACCCTGACCGCGCTCTGGTGCCCTCTCCATATACAATCAGTTCTCCCCCACTTGGGGTTCGAACTACCACTCGCTGGCCCTCGCAATCTATCATGGCACCAAATCGACTAAGCCAATCCATACCCACAATCACGTATACTTCCCCCATGGAAATCGGAATCAGATCTATCGGAAAGGCCACTCCGAAGATCTCCAACTGGCATCCTCGGTAGACCGAAGAAGCAGAAACTCCATGCTCGTTGGCAATAGAAACTCGCAACGGACACTCTAGCTCGCCAATTGGCACACAAAACCCCTTACTAAACGTCTGAGAAACGAAAGACCGACTCGCCCCCGAGTCAAATAGAACCAAAGCAGGAAAGGAGTTTACTAAAAACGTACCTAAGCACAGGTACAACATATAAGCATAACACATATATAATAAATGAGGTAAAGGAGAGAAACATACCAGCAACCACATCCAGTGCTGCCCTGGCCTCCTCTGCCGTAAGCTGGAAAGCACGCCCCTGAGCCTTCGGAGGCTCAGCCTTAACTGGCCTCCCATCAGCAATCCTCAATATAGCTGGCGCTAGAACCTGCGCCGGCTTGGCGGCTAGCAACGGGCAGTTGGCCTTCACATGGCCAACCTGATCACAGTGGTAGCATAACCTCATACCCGAAACTGGGGCGGCCTGGCGACAATCTTTCGCATAATGCCCCTCCTTGCCACACCTGTGGCATCCACTACCAGCTCGACATACTCCAGAATGACTCCTACTGCACTTCCCACATGTGCGGCTCTGCTGACCCCCGGTCCTCGAATCAGGGGTCTTAGACCGCTTCGGTGCCGGTTGAGACTGTGTCGGGGCCGGACGCTGCTCTCTCAACTGCAGCTCTATCTCCAACTCTCGCCTCCTAGCGGCTTCCTGTAGGTCCAAAAGTGTATCAAAACGTTGCGTGGCAACAAACTGACGGATATCCGTCTTGAACATGCTTAGATAACGAGTCATCTAAGCCTGCTCGGAAGCAAACTCTGGGCAGAACATCGCCCTCTCTGTGAACATACAGGTGATCTCCATCACCGACTCTCCATCTTGCCTCAAACTCAAAAACTCTTGAGCCAACCGCTCCCGCTCCACCCGTGGAATATAGCGGGCGCGGAACATCTCCCGGAACTGCTCCCAAGTAACAGCAACTCTCTGATCATCAGTATACGATGCGGTCGTCAGTCTCCACCATTCTGTGGCCCCTAGCCTTAGCAGGTTCAGTGCACACCTGACCTTCTGGTCAGTAGGACATGAACACGTGAAGAAATAGCCCTCCACGTCAGATAACCACCTCATGGCTCTAATCGCATCCCGAGTACCATCAAATGTTGGGGGCTTCGTGTTATTGAAGTCCCGGTACTGGAAGCCCCGCCCAGCTCCAGCTCCTCGTGCCGTTGTTACAGCTGATGCAGCTGCGGCGGAAGCCATCTCTGCAAGGGCTGCATATCGCTCGTCGAAGTACTCGACCATGGCGGTCTTAATAGACCCAAACATCTCCGACAGCTGCGCCCGGAACACAGCAGCAACCTCATCATACAGGATCTCCCGAATCTTGGCATCTAACTCCTCTGTACCCATCTACACCACGGGCTCAGATGCTGTTGGCCCCTCCTGGCCTCCATCTCCTGATCCTAATCGTGAACCGGATCCAGACACAAAGTGTCTCGTCATCACCATTCGGAAACATACCACAAGATATCAGATAATCCACATAAATAACTGGGAGCCAACTCCCAACTAAACTCTAGGGGTTGTGACTTCCTAGATACACGTATGGGTCCTGTGCTTTCAGTAGTACGGGCCCATACTACGTTCCACACCTACCCATATTTGTCTCAAGTATCACTACAACACCCCAACTATGTGCATAAGCATAGAGAGCGCTCAATCCTTTGCCCTAGAGGAAGGCTAACCGCCTCACAACAGACCTACCAGTTCCACACAACTCACTCATCCATGAAACTTCCACCAACCCTGTAGTACTAGTGTATGCTAGCCATACATAATGCTGGACCCTATAGACTTTCGAATATCCATTCCTACCCTAAGCCCTAATCAATAAGAACAGGACATAAGGTCAAACCAAACATTCTCAGGATATAAGATCTTAATTATGTTTAACCGTGATGCATACACTAAGCAACTACCGTAATGATGTCAATCTCATATCAGAAAACCCTAGGCTATCAGGCATCATATAATCAGGCAATTCTATCATGCAATTCCTGAAGATCCATAGCCTATCTCTAGCATGTTGTTCTAACATATCACATAATCAAATAACTGTATGGTATTTTGGGGTCTACTTACTGGCTCCGACTGATCGCACACCATGCATCCTCCTTTACTTATTTTGAAACCATTTTAGAAATCATTTGGAAAACCTTTCCTTGATTTGAGACTGGATTCACATGCATGTTCCTCCAATTCACTCAAACCAAGGCTCTGATACCAACTTGTAACGCCCATAAAAATCAAGCCAATTTTAAACTTTTAATAACATTTCAAAATCATCAAAACATTACAATCTGGTTTTCAAAATGTATAATATCAGAGTTTTCCTAGAAACATAAACAAAACATGAGAAGCTGTACGATCGCACCTTCGCCTTTCCGCGATCCCCTGATGTGCCTGAAACAATAAACTGAAACTGTAAGTCTGAAAGCTTAGTGAGTTCCCCCAAAATACCGATACACATACAATCCACATGACCATGTCAGTAATATCATAACATAACAAACTAAACAACATGCAATGGGTCCACAGCTTTACAGACTGGATTACCCCCTGGGCCCGCAGTGTGAGTCTGGATTGCCTTCGGCCCACAGCTCACATCTGGCTTGCCACTGAGCCCACAGTACGAGTCTCCTTTAGCTCGTAACTGGAATGCTCCCGGGTTTGTTGGATTACCGCACGAAGCAGTCTCACCTTAACCCATCCCACATAACATATCGACATATAATAACATAACCACTGAGCATGCGGATAAACATATAACAACACAGGTAGTCCTACAGATCTACCTAACTGGCATAACCACTAGCATGCAAAAACCCACTTCATACTCAATCATACTAACACACTAGAATAACATATCCAATGGGCCGGCCTTGGTGCCTTAGGCCCCTTAGTATAGTGAGGATAACTCACCTTGCAGTTGTCGACTCGCAATATAAGCTCAAGCTCTCGGATCACTGCCACCAACTCCACCACCTATTATCACAATAGAACCATACTCGTAAATTCCCAACTTTCCAAAGCATCCCATAAGTCAACTAGTCAACCCTTGGTCAAAGTCAACAGTCAAGGTCAACAGTCCATGCTGACCTTAACTTGTCGAGTACCCTCAGCTACTCGCCAAGTTCCTTGTAATACTCGTCCACTCGTCGAGTCACCAGAGTGACTCGTCGAGTTCCTAAGGCTCGCGGTCGAAGCTCCAAGGCCACTCGTCGAGTTTTCCCACTTGCAACTCGACAAGTTCACACGCATCAGTCAATTAGGAATAACCCAAACCGACTCGCCGATCCACCATGCTGGCTCGCCGAGTCTACGACAATCTTCATCGGACTCATTGAGTTGTTCATCCAACTCGTTGAGTTCAGGTCCATCTTCATACGACTCGCCGAGTTGTTCATGCGACTCGTCGAGTCCCTTCATCCCTTTAACCATACAGACACTTTTTAAGCAATGTAAGGGCTCCAAATTGCAAATCCAACATCCTTAGGCATGCTTATCACGTAAAGTTACAAACTTTACGTGCATGCAAAGCTTTAAGGCCTAAAAATGACAAAACTAAGCTTGCAATGAAGTCTCACACTTGAGGGAAGTCTCATACTACGCAAAGTTGATAGCTTTATGGATCTAGAGGCCAAAGGGAGTCCAGATCTAAAACATAAGAAGCCTAAACCCATCCAAAAGAGATTTTAGATGAAAATGAGCCAAGGAAAACATTCTAATACTTTCAAGAGAGTTCTCACTGATGTAGATCTTGAATCCCAATAGTTCTTGCTTCTACTTGATTGCTTCCCCAAGTGTTTCCTCCACCAAAATCCCTCCTCCAAGCTTGAATACACCAAAAAAACACACACACACACACACACGCTTGATTTAGGGTTATAGAGGGACAAGAAGCAGTAAAAGGGGGGGGGCTAGGGGAGGCCAATGATCCTTTAAATAGGGTGCAATGCCCCGAAATTTAGGGTTTCATTTGCCAGCTCCTACTCGTCGAGTCCCTTCTTGGACTCGGCGAGTAGATCACTAAAATACGTGGACCAACCTGCTACTACTCGACGAGTACGACGACCAACTCGTCGAGTAGACCCAAAAACCAAGAAGATTCATACGTAAATCAATACCTGAGAATCGGGGCGTTACAGATACATCAGTCCATTCATGATCACTGTCAGGGTGGGGAAAGTGGTGTATAGACTCGATCTCCCCGAGGAGCTTAGTCCGATCCATAACACTTTCCAAGTTTCATAGTTGCGGAAATGAATTTAGGATGAGGAAGCTGTAGTATCACTAGATGATATTCAGGTAGATGGGCGCCTGAATTACGTGGAGAGGCCAGTGGGTGTTCTTGAGAAGAAGGTGAAGCTTCTACGGAACAAGGAAGTACCCTTGGTAAAGGTACAGTGAGAGCACAGGAGGGGATCCGAGTGGACGTGGGAGCCGAAAGCAGAGACGCGGGAGCACTATCCAGAATTGTTCTCCGCAGCAGACTTCGAGGACGAAGTCAGTTCAAGTGGGGGATAATTGTAACACACCGACTCCCAGGTATATTTTAAAAGCTTTTTAATCATTTTATTGAAGGAACTCGACGAGTTAGAGGCCCCAAGTCGTCGTGTCGAACCTAGTCATCCCGCGTGGTTTTTGACCCTTACTCGACGAGTCCTAGAACGCCGACTCGACGAGTAGAGTCTGTGCATGGAAACCCTAATTTTTAGGGGTTGTACCCTATTTAAAGAACCTTAACTCCTCTCCCCAGCCTCCCTTACCATCCTATCATCCAGAAACAAACCCTAGCAAACTATCTCTCTATTTTTGAGTGTGTGAGGCTTAAATAGTGTGTTTTGGTGCATTAATTGAATAGGTTTGAAGACTTAGAAGCTTGGAACGAGAATGAGCCTGTAAATCCAGCATCCACATCATATTGGCATCATTTTGAAGGTAACAAGTCGTTGCCTTGGCTTATCTTTAGCTAGATCTCTTCATGCTTAGGTTTAGGGCCATCTTTAGTACATTTGGGAGTCATTTCGGATATTGGGCTTCATCTGAAGTTGTAACTTCAGATCTGGACTCCTCTTGGTCCCTATAGCTATAAAGTTATCAGAATTGGCAAGCTTGGGCCTTTCCCTTTGAGTTAAACCTTTCCCCTAGTCTAGTTTTCACATTTAGGACCATGCATGTACGTAAAGTTTGCAACTTTACGTGGAAACCATGCCCTAGGAGGTTAAATCTACAATATGGATCCTCTGGGTGGCTTAAAAATGTTTGTATAAGAAATGGACTGCATGAACTCGACGAGTCGCATAGCCGACTTGGTGAGTCGGATGAAGATTGCCTGTATTAATGTTGCATGAACTCGGCAAGTCAGTAAGAGGACTCGACGATTCAGCTAGGGTTTCCCCCGACAATTGGACATGCATGGACTTGATGAGTTGGTTGGAAACTCGGTGAGTCAATTAGGTTTTGGGCGATTCCTGAGTTATAGAGGAACTCGACGAGTCGCTAAGCTGCACTCGACGAGTCGGTCAACATGGACTGTTGACATTGACTTTGACCACGGGATGACCAGTTGGACTTTTATTGGTATTTTGGTAAATTGGGAGTTTGATAGACTTGGTACTATGGTGGTTATAGGTGGTTGAGTTCGTGACAGTGATTCGGGAGTTTGATCTTATCGCTACAGTTCGACACTTGTGAGGTGAATTCTTCTCACTATATCACAGGGTCTACGGCACCAAGGCCAGCCCTCTATGATTTGTGTCCTAGTTATAGGATGGTTTCTATATTAGTGATCCATTAGATCTGTATCCTAGTTATAGGATGGTTTCTATGTAAGAGATCGGTTAGATCAATATCCTGGTTATGGGATGGTTGTTATGATTTTGATCGGTTAGATCGGTATCCTTGTTATAGGATGGTTGCCATGATTAGTGATATGTTAGATCTGTATGACTATCTGTACTTGCATGGTAGCGTATGGTGTTTATGTGCACATGTTTGTTGGTTTAGGGATTTGGGTTGAGGCATGTCCTGCTTTGTGCTGTAGGCCAAGATACCCAGGGCGAAGCGGATAGACTGCAGACCCGGTTAGGGCACACTAGTCAGGCTGAAGGCCCGACGAGTGGTCTGGATAGGCTGAAGGCCCTAAGAGGCGGTCCAGACGTGCCGATGGCTCAGAGAACGGTCCAGATAGACTGATCGTCTGTAAAGCGGTCCAGTCAGACTGATGGCTCATTATGCATGATGTGTTTGTTTATATGATATGGTTATATCTATATGGCGTTGGTATATTGGAGGAACTCACTAAGCTTCGGGCTTAGAGTTGTTGATTTTGTTTGAGGTACTTCTGATGATCGCGGGAAGGCGAATGTGTGATCGTGCACCTCCTTATATTTTCATGATTTGATTATGGGGATACACTAATATTTAAACTGTTTTGAAAACAAATTGTAATAACTTAATGGTTTTAAATGTTTCAAAAAGTTCAAATTTGGCTTGAATTTTATGGATGTTACACCTAGTTTTCGCAAAAACCTCTATAAGTTAAGCTTCACTTACTACGCTTTAAGTGTAACTTAAATTTATATTCATATTCCTTTATATGACTATAGAAATAAGATTTATCAATAATTCAAGTTATAATACTGATTGATCTAATTACGAGAAAGGTGTCTAGAATGGTCACGTTGGCTTGGTTGTTGGATTTTAGAAATGTTATATGCCGAAATGGTCCTGCCTCTCAACTGTCTTTCCTGACTGATCCTTATTTGATAGAACTCTTGGTATTCATTGGGATTAGTGAAATATCTTTCATTTAATACCATATTGTCATAGAAATTAATAAGTTATAGCATTATAGGTTATTACTTGTTAGGCATGTTACCCGCTAGTTGGATCGCTAGTAGGATCACCCAGATAACTGTCAATCGTTTTAGTTATTGTCGAGGTGAGTTTTTTCACTATATTATATGATTCAACACACTCACACACACACACACACACACACACATATATATATATATATATATATATATATATATATATATATATATATATATATATCCTATATATGTTAGGATATAGTTGACTTGCAGTATGCAATTAGACCAGTAGACTAGTTTAGTTAGTTGTCTGTCGTGTTGAACTGTTTGTATGATGTATACGTGTTGATATATTCTGTGGGGAGTTGAGGACGGCCCAACTTCGTTCTGAAGTCCAATAGAATCGGTCGGACTAGTATTATGCTAAAGGCTAAAGTAGCGGACTAGTTTTATGCAGAAGACAAAAGGTCGGACCAACTTTATGTTGAAGGCCAAGAGGCGGACCAACTTTATGCTGAAGGCCATTATGTGTATGCATTGTATATGTATTATGGGATATGATATTTTGGGGAAATCACTAAGCTTCGTGCTTACCCAGTTGATTATAAATGTTTTTCAGGTACTTCATTGATTCGTTAGAACGGCAAGGTTCGACTGTACACACGCGGATTTGCAACATGTTTCCGCATAATGTAACTATACTCTGATATATTTGAATAAATAAAAATGAAAAAATATGGGTTGAAAATCGAGACGTTACAGAAAGTAAATCTATATGTTTTCATTAAATTAATAGTTCTTAAGATAAATCCTAAATAATCAAATGATACATGATTCAATCTTATCTATGTCATTATCATCTTGACTATATAAACAAGAAACACATCTACCAACTTCAAAAGATGGAATTTTGAAGGAAAATGAGTCTTGTTCATTGGATATATATGAATCCTATTTATATGGAAAGTTGATTCTATGACATCCCCTATATTTTAAAACCAAAAAAAGTTTTCTTTACGATTTAAAATCATAATATCTTTATTTGCGGAAAATCCCAGTAAAGATGTTGTTTCAAAGCACAAAAACTCTAAGGATGTCATAATCAATACATAAAATTGTTACAATGTAAAGACTTAATGTTCCTCAACACTATTGAAGTTGTCTCTTAAACACTCGGCATCCTAATCAAGTTCCAAAATTTTTAACCCTGTTACATGTGATGTGTATAATTTGAGTAGGTCAGGATGGAAAACCTAGTGAGACACATAAGGTTTTCAATCCCACAATATTATTATGATAATAATTTATAATTATCAAACCTGCAAAACCAACTTTTACCAAAAAAAGTATACATATATCCCATAACTTAGATATCTGTAAAACATTACACTCATACATTCTAATCCCAATTGATTCTTATAAATCCAAGTCCACGATTATCAAGAAGAATCAATTCACGTGATGAATCGTTTAGAGAAATGGTTTGACCATACAACTAGGGGCTTCCTTTGCCGATGTAAGTAATAAAGGCAATTTAAGCAATAGAGTATCTGATAAATACGGTATACCATTTCATCTACGTCTATGGGGTATAAGTCCACACTAGCAACATAATTCACAAGATTGTCTAGAATGATCAAGTGTTGTGATGACCAAACGTACCATTTCAGTTACCTGATTGGACCCACAATAGCTGGTTCTCAAAAGGAATACTATATGGTACTCCGGTACGTAATCCATACATCGACACGTGATAGTGTCACATAATAGAGTTCTACTCTTCGTTCCTAACACACACCCTTAATATGATGCTACCCAGTCTCCAAACTTAATTGAACTAAGCATTCCCTTTAAGTCCTAGTGCATAACTAGACAAGAATAAAATGTCTATAATCAACACAATTTCCTTCATATGTAATACTTTTACAACATTGGGTATAACTAAACACTCTTTCAATTTAATATGTACTAAGCATCCTTTATAAATATTATTTCATTACTAGGTATGACTATAATGCTTATAATCGATTTCCAAAACCATTTTTCCTGTTTATACCATACTATCGAAATACCGTATGCGGCGGTTCTTTTATCCCACTCAACGGGATCTAAATATTCTTTATACGTCTTAGTTTCAAACTTAGACAAGATTACAATCCTTGAATTCAAATTTTAATACTAACTCTCTTTAGACAACACTATCGTAATTTATCGTATATATTTAACATAGAGTATCGTGTACTTTAATACAGTAACCTTTTATGTAATACTACTTATTTTTAAGATTATCATGTAATAATATATGATATAAGCACTTTAACACATAAATAACCACATCTGGTTCACACAGTATATGTTATCCAATATACATTTAAACTTTCCATATAATAAATATTTATCTCACATATAAACTTTCAACAAATATTTGATACTTAATAATTTCTTTTATTAAATTGTATTCATGAAACTAACTATGAACTCACCTGGTATAGGTGGAACACTCGTAGGAAAGTTAGCTCTTTGACCGACACTTCAGATTTCCGTTTAAAACGACCTAAATACGAGTATTAATTAGCTTTAGTATTTATTCGTACTTATAAAGTTTAATCGTTATAAAGTTTTTCTCAGATTTATCAATAATCCCAAAAGAACACTGTCGTATAACTGATAAGGAACGACCAGGTAACATCCCTTTGGTATATAGAGATATACTATTTGGAAAATCCACCTTAAACAGCTCACAGATCTAGCCTAGACATCACTCCCGTAAATAGACCAGTCAATATAACGGCTTGTATTACTGATTAATCTTATTCATAAGTACATAATAATGTTTACAAACATAAATATAAGATAAACTTAAAAGACGATAAGCATAACTCAACTTACAGGTTGTTTAACGAAAAACCGGACATTGCGCGAGCAGAGCTTTGAAACCGAAAACTCTAATTCACTGGTACTTCTAGTACTCCAGAGCTTCACTACAAACACCTATGATGTCCTAAGATTGGGCCTCAAGAAATCAGGAGAGTTTGGGAGAGAAATGAAGAATATTGAGCACCTATTGAAGCTAAAATTGACCACATATATAGAAAACTCAGGGGGGGGGTTGCGCCTGGGCCCGCCATACCTATGCCATATGTTGCCACCTACTTGCAAGTCTTGGGGAGGAACGGTCCTACCAGATCATGCCATGTGTCGCTCATCGGCGATACCACGTGTCACAATCTATACGGTCCGAATTTATTATTTTTCTAAAAATCGTAACTTTTGCATATGAACTCTGTTTTTGATGGTTTTTATATCCACACCTAGCTATCGACAAGTAGTACAACTGTCATTTATACATCATTGTGAAATTTTCATTTTATTTTTCGTTTTACGGTCCGAGAAGTCTTAGACTGTAAATAACGCTACAAAATTGACAACCTCTTCATATTAGCTCCATTGTCGATGCTATTTACATCACCCATTTCATATTGAAGAGTACTACAACTTTCATTTAGATTGTTTTGGCTAACAATTAACCAATTTTTATTTCGATTTGTGTGTCACACACTAATGTATTGTGTCGCACTCGAAACTTCGAAAAATCATAACTTCTTCACACAAAGTCAGATTTATGCATTCTTTATATGCACACTTTTCTATTTATAATTACTACGACTTTATTTTAGATCACTAAGGCTAATAATCAACCTATATCCGATTCACGTTTTATGACACACATTGTCGTATCGGTTTTGAATGTCAAACTTAGATAAATCATAACTTCCTCATACGAAGTCAGATTTAAGCGTTATTATATCCACATGCTCGTGATAACGACTACTACAAGCGTTATTATATCCACATGCTCGTATCGGTTTTGTTAATCTTTTATTTTTAATATTATTTCATCGATTAACGATAGTTAAAATATTAAAAATTCTACAAATATTATATACTCCTTATATATGTCCACTTAATGTGTATACAATAAATATCTATTAGATCGTAACACATATTAAGAACAATTACTCTAATCAATGATTTTAATTGTTCAATAAAATGTATAATTATTATTATACTTTGAATGTCTAGCCTGAATGTGCGGGCGTTACAGATTCACAAGTGTAATTCTCTAATGGTAGTGAAAGAGAAATTTTTTGTTAAAGAATTATACAAAACTATGTATGCAATCTTTTCAATCAATAAATAGATTTGGTGATACTACTTAATCGAATTCATTTCCGACTTTTATTCGTTATTGTTGAGACTTTTGAAATGATCAATCTGTTTCATAGTGAAGTTGAATTACAACTTAATGAGACTATCATAACCCTTTCATTATGATAAAGAAAATGAGTTTTTCAAACCAAGTTTTCTTGGAACATCTTAGGAGTTGTGGAATCGGTTCACAACTCATTCCACCAAGAACAATTACTCATCATTTGTACGGTTCTTGTGGGTCACGGATCACCTAACCAAATGGATTTTGTCTTATGATGTTCAAGGTAGATTTCATATTTTCTAGTGGGATATAGTGTTGGATTAGGTGTCTAAGACAATAACTATAATTGGTATGTACTTGACCCGAGAGTAGCATGGTCCATTTTGGTTGCCTTCACCAGGACAATTTGATAGGATGGACTTTTGAGAAAAGGTTATTTATGATTTATTAATATACTATAAGTTCTAGTATATTAATATGAAATCATATGATTTAATTAGTATTGATCAAGAATTAATTTGGAATTAATTTAGTGCTAAAAAAAGACTAATTGAATCAATGGGGACTAATTGTGTAAATTAGTTATGTATATATGTTTTGGGCTTATGATACATGATGGACTAAATTCATGGAAGAATCCGTAAAGAGTTATCCCACTTGAGTCATGGATCATGGATAATAAGCCCAAGAGTATGGATTAGGGTTTACCCATGACTCTTGGATTCCTAACATGTATATAGAGTACCCATTTAGCCAAAATCGGACCTGAGAGTGATTTGCAAGAGAATGGAAGATTTTGTGGTGGCTAACCTTTCTCTCATGTGTCTTCCAATTGTTCATGGTGTTTGTGAACCATTTAAGGTGCAACACTTGAGGCACTAAGCTCTTAAAAGGCCAATGTCTACAAGCTACATCAAATAGGTAATCCTCTAATTCACTTTTATGATTTATATGTGAATTGTATGCTAGTTGTAGGCTTAATGCTTTGGAAACAATATTGCATGTATAATTTGAGAAAACATAGATCCAAGGCATTTAGGGTTGTATGTGCACCATAGGATGTTGTAGTATACTAAAACCCAATAGTGGTATCAGAGCCATGGGTTGTTTTCTATTATATTTGATGCATGCTTAAGTTTCAATGTGAAAAAATCGAATTTTCTGCCTTCTGCCCAGTGAACTCGCCGAGTCCATTGGGTGACTCGCCGAGTCCCTTCAGAAAATGGCCAACTCGATGAGTCCAGTTCATGTACTCGCCAAGTTGGATCTCCAGTAGGCATATTTTCGACTTTTGGCCAGGAATTGGATTAGGATCATTACCCCAAACTGTTTTTTGAACCATGAAATCTGTTTTTTCATAAGGTAATGTTCATGCTTGTCCAATTTAAAGATAATTGTCATAATTTCAAGTTTTGTATTAGTTTATATAATTACGCTAATTTGTTGAAGATTGATGATATAAATTATCTTGTTCTTATTAGTTTAACTAGATCATGTATGTATTATTTGATGATTGAGTTAATTAATATAATGATCTAAATTATTTTAATGAAATCCATAACTTGTCCTCAAGTTATGGAAAGTGAAAAGTTTTGCTTTTAAAAAGTCATTAAAACTCATAGGTTAATGAAAATGAAAAATCTTATTTTTAAATTGTTTTAAAGTCATCCATAACTTGTCCTCAAGTGATAGAACTTGAAAAGTTTTTCATAAAACTCATAAGTTATGAATATGAAGAGTTTTGACAAGTTTCAAAACTTTCCCTCAAGTTTTGGAATTTGTAAAGTCTCACTTTTGAATGCTTTAATTCCAAACCCCTAGAATTTTAAAATTTAAGATTCAACACTTATACTATTATATTATTAAAAGTTTAATAATCATATATATATATATATATATATATATATATATATATATATATATATATATATATATATATATATATATATGTATAAGAATAAGTCAGTCTTACTGTTAGTAGGTCTCATTCACGAAGTCGGTCTACAAGGGGGATATAAGGTTACTGCCTATAAAATGGCAGTTTAATGGGTGTCCACTCTCACCCACCGCTTCCTTGACCGGTGGAGGGTCGTTAGCCGAACGGGTAGGATAAGACATTAATTCTACCTCATTAAAAGTATAATGATAAAAATATAAAGTAACTAAACTTTTATTTAATTCCCAATCTTAGTTACTTTAGGACAAATGTGGAATTGGTGCTAATCCATGAAATTACATAAAGTAACCGGCACACTAATCTGGGACTGACAATGTGTGGAAAAGAGTAACTTGATGTTAATCATATATCAATGGAGCGTGTGTGGTTAACCGGCACATTGATTAGGTGATTTGTAACATTGGGTGTACCAAGCTAATTTGCATGGTTATTCACACCTTGTTTGTGATCCTCGACATCCCAGTCACAAACTTGAAGGGCACAATCGATATTTAAACATGCCATTGAAAAGTTCAATGAATCGCAAAGGATCTAGGAATTTCAAATCCAATTAAAAATTAATAATCTATTTTGTTTTTCATGGTGGAAATTGGTAAATCGTCATTTACCTACCTTCAAATATTCTACAATTGGATTACGCCATCCCTTTTCGCAATTGTAGAATATTGTGTTGGGTCCTAGCCTTAAATTTCTGTTTGGGTGTTATATTAAGGACCTAAGTCAATTAACTTGAATTTCTCCATCATAGATGTCTAGTTCTGACAACTATGGTCTTCCTTATCTTTTAGGAAAAAGCTTTCTAATGAAGATGACATCCCACATGGCGATCAAGGTGAAGATTAATCCATTTGTCGTGCATGGGACTAGAAATCATACTTCACTTCCACCACATCCTCTAATTATTCTCCCTAACCCACAAGTTCAAAGACTTGAAAAGTTTAAGGTCACTCAAACCCTATTGGCAAGAAAACACAAAGATGGACGTCTGTGTGTGCACATGTCTTGGAGATGAAGTTACACATTGACAAGCTGGGAGAGTTGGGGGTCGTAGTTTCAAGGAAGTTAGCTGTTGACTTGGTTCTTCAAATCACTTCCTAAGTCATATAACGGGTTCTTTAAGGACTACTATATGACAATATCACGACATGACCCTTATTGATCTTGCATATTTGCTTATTGCTGCTGAATAAGCAATGATTTGGAGCAATGGTCAAGCAAATTTGATTGGAAGATCTACTCCTTAAACTTCCATGGACATTGACAATGGTAACATTGGAAGTCCAAAAAAGCTTTCACTTCCCAGTGGAAAGGGATCGACCATGGTTAGGTCATTTGACCAAATGGTAAAGAGAAAGGCAAAGTCTGAGATAGTCTCGTGTACTATTCTCAAAGAGTCCATATATCTCTGTTGACAAAAGAATGGGCATTGGTTGCGGAGCTGCCATATTTACCTGAAAGATTATAAGGATGGTAAAGTCAAAAAGGTTTGACTCTACTTTAGGTAAAGTCCATTATCTAACTCTATTAAGTTCCTATTTGGAGATTCTTAATACATGATGTAATGTAATTACATTTTGATGTTTTATGGAATCATAGAAAAGAAAGGAAGCTTAAAGGAAGAGTAAGTTGATTCTGATCGTGAAGAGATGGATTTCGATCGCATGACAATGTGTGGAAAAAAGTAACTTGATGTTAATCATATATCAATGGAGCGTGTGTGGTTAACCGGCACATTGATTAGGTGATTTGTAACATTGGGTGTACCAAGCTAATTTGCATGGTTATTCACACCTTGTTTGTGATCCTCGACATCCCAGTCACAAACTTGAAGGGCACAATCGATATTTAAACATGCCATTGAAAAGTTCAGTGAATCGCAAAGGATCTAGGAATTTCAAATCCAATTAAAAATTAATAATCTATTTTGTTTTTCATGGTGGAAATTGGTAAATCGTCATTTACCTACCTTCAAATATTCTACAATTGGATTACGCCATCCCTTTTCGCAATTGTAGAATATTGTGTTGGGTCCTAGCCTTAAATTTCGTTTTGGGTGTTATATTAAGGACTTAATTCAATTAACTTGAATTTCTCCATCATAGATGTCTAGTTCTGACAACTATGGTCTTCCTTATCTTTTAGGAAAAAGCTTTCTAATGAAGATGACATCCCACATGGCGATCAAGGTGAAAGATTAATCCATTTGTCATGCATGGGACTAGAAATCATACTTCACTTCCACCACATCCTCTAATTATTCTCCCTAACCCACAAGTTCAAAGACTTGAAAAGTTTAAGGTCACTCAAACCCTATTGGCAAGCAAACACAAAGATGGAGGTCTGTGTGTGCACATGTCTTGGAGATGAAGTCACACATTGACAAGGAGGGAGAGTTGGGGGTCGTAGTTTCAAGGAAGTTAGCTGTTGACTTGGTTCTTCAAATCACTTCCTAAGTCATATAACGGGTTCTTTAAGGACTACTATATGACAATATCACGACATGACCCTTATTGATCTTGCATATTTTCTTATTGCTGCTGAATAAGCAATGATTTGGAGCAATGGTCAAGCAAATTTGATTGGAAGATCGACTCCTTAAACTTCCATGGACATTGACAATGGTAACATTGGAAGTCCAGAAAAGCTTTCTCTTCCCAGTGGAAAGGGATCGACCATGGTTAGGTCATTTGACCAAATGTTAAAGAGAAAGGCAAAGTCTGAGATAGTCTCGTGTACTATTCTCAAAGAGTCCATATATCTCTGTTGACAAAAGAATGGGCATTGGTTGCGGAGCTGCCATATTTACCTGAAAGATTATAAGGATGGTAAAGTCAAAAAGGTTTGACTCTACTTTAGGTAAAGTCCATTATCTAACTCTATTAAGTTCCTATTTGGAGATTCTTAATACATGATGTAATGTAATTACATTTTGATGTTTTATGGAATCAAAGAAAAGAAAGGAAGCTTAAAGGAAGAGTAAGTTGATTCTGATCGTGAAGAGATGGATTTCGATCGCATGACAATGTGTGGAAAAGAGTAACTTGATGTTAATCATATATCAATGGAGCGTGTGTGGTTAACCGGCACATTGATTAGGTGATTTGTAACATTGGGTGTACTAAGCTAATTTGCATGGTTATTCACACCTTGTTTGTGATCCTCGACATCCCAGTCACAAACTTGAAGGGCACAATCGATATTTAAACATGCCATTGAAAAGTTCAATGAATTGCAAAGGATCTAGGAATTTCAAATCCAATTAAAAATTAATAATCTATTTTGTTTTTCATGGTGGAAATTGGTAAATCGTCATTTACCTACCTTCAAATATTCTACAATTGGATTACGCCATCCCTTTTCGCAATTGTAGAATATTGTGTTGGGTCCTAGCCTTAAATTTCTGTTTGGGTGTTATATTAAGGACTTAAGTCAATTAACTTGAATTTCTCCATCATAGATGTCTAGTTCTGACAACTATGGTCTTCCTTATCTTTTAGGAAAAAGCTTTCTAATGAAGATGACATCCCACATGGCGATCAAGGTGAAAGATTAATCCATTTGTCGTGCATGGGACTAGAAATCATACTTCACTTCCACCACATCCTCTAACTATTCTCCCTAACCCACAAGTTCAAAGACTTGAAAAGTTTAAGGTCACTCAAACCCTATTGGCAAGCAAACACAAAGATGGAGGTCTGTGTGTGCACATGTCTTGGAGATGAAGTTACACATTGACAAGCTGGGAGAGTTGGGGGTCGTAGTTTCAAGGAAGTTAGCTGTTGACTTGGTTTTTCAAATCACTTCCTAAGTCATATAACGGGTTCTTTAAGGACTACTATATGACAATATCACGACATGACCCTTATTGATCTTGCATATTTTCTTATTGCTGCTGAATAAGCAATGATTTGGAGCAATGGTCAAGCAAATTTGATTGGTAGATCTACTCCTTAAACTTCCATGGACATTGACAATGGTAACATTGGAAGTCCAGAAAAGCTTTCTCTTCCTAGTGGAAAGGGATCGGCCATGGTTAGGTCATTTGACCAAATGGTAAAGAGAAAGGCAAAGTCTGAGATAGTCTCGTGTACTATTCTCAAAGAGTCCATATATCTCTGTTGACAAAAGAATGGGCATTGGTTGCGGAGCTACCATATTTACCTGAAAGATTATAAGGATGGTAAAGTCAAAAAGGTTTGACTCTACTTTAGGTAAAGTCCATTATCTAACTCTATTAAGTTCCTATTTGGAGATTCTTAATACATGATGTAATGTAATTACATTTTGATGTTTTATGGAATCAAAGAAAAGAAAGGAAGCTTAAAGGAAGAGTAAGTTGATTCTGATCGTGAAGAGATGGATTTCGATCGCATGACAATGTGTGGAAAAGAGTAACTTGATGTTAATCATATATCAATGGAGCGTGTATGGTTAACCGGCACATTGATTAGGTGATTTGTAACATTGGGTGTACCAAGCTAATTTGCATGGTTATTCACACCTTATTTGTGATCCTCGACATCCCAGTCACAAACTTGAAGGGCACAATCGATATTTAAACATGCCATTGAAAAGTTCAATGAATTGCAAAGGATCTAGGAATTTCAAATCCAATTAAAAATTAATAATCTATTTTGTTTTTCATGGTGGAAATTGGTAAATCGTCATTTACCTACCTTCAAATATTCTACAATTGGATTACGCCATCCCTTTTCACAATTGTAGAATATTGTGTTGGGTCGTAGCCTTAAATTTCTGTTTGGGTGTTATATTAAGGACTTAAGTCAATTAACTTGAATTTCTCCATCATAGATGTCTAGTTCTGACAACTATGGTCTTCCTTATCTTTTAGGAAAAAGCTTTCTAATGAAGATGACATCCCACATGGCGATCAAGGTGAAAGATTAATCCATTTGTCGTGCATGGGACTAGAAATCATACTTCACTTCCACCACATCCTCTAATTATTCTCCCTAACCCACAAGTTCAAAGACTTGAAAAGTTTAAGGTCACTCAAACCCTATTGGCAAGCAAACACAAAGATGGAGGTCTGTGTGTGCACATGTCTTGGAGATGAAGTCACACATTGACAAGCTGGGAGAGTTGGGGGTCGTAGTTTCAAGGAAGTTAGCTGTTGACTTGGTTCTTCAAATCACTTCCTAAGTCATATAACGGGTTCTTTAAGGACTACTATATGACAATATCACGATATGACCCTTATTGATCTTGCATATTTTCTTATTGCTGCTGAATAAGCAATGATTTGGAGCAATGGTCAAGCAAATTTGATTGGAAGATCTACTCCTTAAACTTCCATGGACGTTGACAATGGTAACATTGGAAGTACAGAAAAGCTTTCTCTTCCCAGTGGAAAGGGATCGGCCATGGTTAGGTCATTTGACCAAATGGTAAAGAGAAAGGCTAAGTCTGAGATAGTCTCGTGTACTATTCTCAAAGAGTCCATATATCTCTGTTGACAAAAGAATGGGCACTGGTTGCGGAGCTGCCATATTTACCTGAAAGATTATAAGGATGGTAAAGTCAAAAAGGTTTGACTCTACTTTAGGTAAAGTCCATTATCTAACTCTATTAAGTTCCTATTTGGAGATTCTTAATACATGATGTAATGTAATTACATTTTGATGTTTTATGGAATCAAAGAAAAGAAAGGAAGCTTAAAGGAAGAGTAAGTTGATTCTGATCGTGAAGAGATGGATTTCGATCGCATGACAATGTGTGGAAAAGAGTAACTTGATGTTAATCATATATCAATGGAGCGTGTGTGGTTAACCGGCACATTGATTAGGTGATTTGTAACATTGGGTGTACCAAGCTAATTTGCATGGTTATTCACACCTTGTTTGTGATCCTCGACATCCCAGTCACAAACTTGAAGGGCACAATCGATATTTAAACATGCCATTGAAAAGTTCAATGAATCGCAAAGGATCTAGGAATTTCAAATCCAATTAAAAATTAATAATCTATTTTGTTTTTTATGGTGGAAATTGGTAAATCGTCATTTACCTACCTTCAAATATTCTACAATTGGATTACGCCATCCCTTTTCGCAATTGTAGAATATTGTGTTGGGTCTTAGCCTTAAATTTCGTTTTGGGTGTTATATTAAGGACTTAAGTCAATTAACTTGAATTTCTCCATCATAGATGTCTAGTTCTGACAACTATGGTCTTCCTTATCTTTTAGGAAAAAGCTTTCTAATGAAGATGACATCCCACATGGCGATCAAGGTGAAAGATTAATCCATTTGTCATGCATGGGACTAGAAATCATACTTCACTTCCACCACATCCTCTAATTATTCTCCCTAACCCACAAGTTCAAAGACTTGAAAAGTTTAAGGTCACTCAAACCCTATTGGCAAGCAAACACAAAGATGGAGGTATGTGTGTGCACATGTCTTGGAGATGAAGTCACACATTGACAAGGTGGGAGATTTGGGTGTCGTGGTTTCAAGGAAGTTGGCTGTTGACTTGGTTCTTCAAATCACTTCCTAAGTTATATAGCGAGTTCTTTAAGGATTACTATATGACAATATCACGACATGACCCTTATTGATCTTGCATATTTGCTTATTGCTGCTGAATAAGCAATGATTTGGAGCAATGGTCAAGCAAATTTGATTGGAAGATCTACTCCCTAAACTTCCATGGACATTGACAATGGTAACATCGGAAGTCCAGAAAAGCTTTCTCTTCCTAGTGGAAAGGGATCGGCCATGGTTAGGTCATTTGACTAAATGGTAAAGAGAAAGGCTAAGTCTGAGATAGTCTCGTGTACTATTATCAAAGAGTCCATATATCTCTGTTGCCAAAAGAATGGGCATTGGTTGCGGAGCTGCCATATTTACCTGAAAGATTATAAGGATGGTAAAGTCAAAAAGGTTTGACTCTACTTTAGGTAAAGTCCATTATCTAACTCTATTAAGTTCCTATTTGGAGATTCTTAATACATGATGTAATGTAATTACATTTTGATGTTTTATAGAATCAAAGAAAAGAAAGGAAGCTTAAAGGAAGAGTAAGTTGATTCTGATCGTGAAGAGATGGATTTCGATCGCATGGTTCGATGATCAAAATTTTGAGCTGCTGCTTTAGAGTTATGATAGATTTCATAGGAATAGATAACAACATAGTTTTAATATGTATTTTCATTGTATGGGTAAGTTTTCCGCAATTTATATAAATAAAGAAAATTTTTGAAATTTATTTTATTTTAAGTTTCCTTCTGATGGTATTTGTGTAAATTGCTGTTTATATGTTTCTATTGATAGCAATATTGAAAATGGATTTGATTATTTCGTTTGTGGTAGAGTCAAAAATTACCAAATAAGGAAAGATTCTCATCACCCAAGTTTTAATTGGACAGAAACTTGGAATCATGCAACTGGTATTGTATGATGAATGAGAATTTTCATCTTTGGGAAATTTAGACTAATTCCTTGTTCAAATGAATATGTGAGTCAAGTGAAGGACTAGGGGATCGGGTACACTGGGGTGTGCGCTGGTCAGGTCCACCACAAAGAACGATAAGTCTATTCGTCATGATTTACTAAAGTTTAGTAAATAAGGTTATGCTTACAAGTTTAAAGTGTAATTCTGAAACGTTGAATAGTTTCAATGTTTGGCAGGACGAATAAGAAGAATCAAATTAGGCAGAAAGATGAAAGTTTCTCCAATATGAAAGGATGGAAGAGTACTTTAGTATCAGGTTTTATGATCACCTTAATGATTATGGAAAACCGTATCACAATTGATCCTCTAAGGATACCTTAGTGCACTTGTATGGCTAAGAAGAGGAATCGTGAATTGTTGAAATGGTTAAATCAAAAGGTGAATCATACTTCGTTGTAAGGACAAGTCTTAGAGTCATACTCCAAGATTGTGCCTTGAGTGAAATAATCTTAAGAAAGGTTTATACCACTTGTGAAATGTAGAGTAACATGTTTTCTACTCTTGTACATTTGAAATTGGTAAGTTGTGATTTCTTGGATAAGATGAAGACCAACTAAGACCAATAGTGTGAAGTGTTTATCTAGATAAGAATCCGCACTAACTCTTGAATATTTTTGTGTCAAGGAATGGTTCTTGAAAAGAGAATCTTATATGTCAAGAGGTCAGTGGGAGTCTTTAAGATCTTGAAAGTTTCAAGAACTGATCAAGCGTAAACCTATTGTTTATCACTATCACACAACTTGAGGTTTGTAACCTATCTTGTTGACATATTCTTGTTTCTGTGCCCATTCCAGTTAAGTTGACTATGCATGTGAGTTCGATGAGTTCTCAGTTGTTTTCATAACAACTTGGAAACAATGGTAAGCCCTTGAGCTGCCAGGTATCAAGAAATTAAGATTGAACAAGTTCAGTCCATATGAGTTTGGTTTTGTCACTAACCTTGTTTTCTGATTATGGTTAAGACAAATTCACATGGATAGGAACACATACACCATAAAATATAAGTGTCATAAGGTTTCTCTCTAATTCATGAAACTGATTGTGAGGAAACGCTTTCACTAAGAAGATTTTAAGGAGATAGAAATTATGTTATTTGGATTCTCAAATTCAATTATGATTACGACATCCCTCTTCATAGTTCGAATTGTGAGAAATGGCAAAAGGTCTAAACATTTGAGACTTATTGCTGTAAGTTCTAAAATTGTTAAGACACTCATGTGAGCTATCTATGGAAAGGTGTATAAGTTTGAGAAGCCTAGATAAAGTCTTATCGAAGCATCTTGTATCAGAAATCTGAACTTTGGTAAGAAAGTCAACAAATATTGATTTCTATAAGTCCAGCTGATTCCTGAGTACATGCCAAAGCTAGTGGGAGCATAAGTGTTACGCTAACAACAATGTAATTATTATGGTAGTGGGAGCACAATTATTACGTTAAAAGTTGCAAGATAGCAATGTTAATTATAGAAAAGAAAAGTTTCAATTCGTAAAGTTGCAGGGTGTGAAAAGTTGTTTTGCTATAATTAAGGGAGAGGAATTGATACTTCATTTCAATTCTAAAAGCTTATATTGAGATTTTAATCAAATTTAGTCAAGGATATATATGAATGCTATGTTGGAATGGTTCTACATAAGGAAATTCTATATATATATATATATATATATATATATATATATATATATATATATACATATATATATATACATATATATATATATATATATATATATATATATATATATATATATATGGAAATATCAATTGCGTTCTCAAATTCGATTATGATTACAACATCCCTCTTCATAGTTCGAATTGTAAGAACATGGCAAGTAGAAGTATTATTGCAAAAGACTGATCAAGTATCATGTATTTATGTAAGACATTATGAATCGCGTGTGACAACCCGAAATTTCTATTCTATACAACATGTCAAGTCAATAGAAATCAAACCAGTTACTGTTAAATTTTCAGACTTTTTGGAATAAGTTTGAGTATTTTAGGATTAATACTTTAGGAGATATCATGAGAGAGGATGCCCTAGGGTTTATTGTGCAACAATAAAGTCCCGACACATCAAAAGTTTAGAGTTTACGGCCTAAACTTGGTGTTTACGGCCGTAAACCCTAAGGGAAAGGGGTATATAAGTGGCACTTAGCCATTTTTAACACTTTTCCACTTTTTCAAGAACGAATATCAAACTCTCTCAAGTATCATCCAAGTTTTATTTAAGATCTTCAATCTAGTAAGTGTTTCTAGCCCTTTTGAGTTAGTATATCACTTAATCTAGTGTTTTAACACACTTCTATCCGAAAAATTAGTCCAAAAGGCTTGATCTTCAAGTTTCACCAAGAACACCAAGAACATACACTAGTGTTCTTGGACTTTTGGCTCATTGCAAGCTTCTATATTGTAAGTACTTCTATCCTAGAGTATGTTTAAGCTTGCTACACATCTTTACATCAAGAAAACACAAGGAAACACCAAGATCAAAGGTGTTTATGGTCCAAGAATGCCTTGGACCGTAAACCCTTCTTAAGGGGCCAAAGTGACCCTAGTCCCTTCCTTAGCCTTGGAAACTAGTATAGACTTATACCTTAATGTGTTTAGGACTTCTAAACATCAAAATACCATCATCCATAGGGGTTTACGGCCGTAAACCCAAAGGGAAATGGTCCTAGGGCCGTAAACTCCAAATAGGAGTGAAATGGTGCCCTAACTTCTTCCATAGACTTATACTTCAAATGGAAACACTACTAAGGACTTAGAAACCTTCAAAACAACAAATGGTCAAAAGGGTGTGAGTTTACGGCCGTAAACTCATGGGTTTACGACCGTAAACTCATGTGGTTATGGTCAAGAAACCGTAAACTCATGAAAGGGGTTCCCTTGAACCCTAAACCCCATAGCTTGGTCCTACAACACTTAGATGCAATCCTTGGGACTTATAACACTTATATAAAGTGTTTAACTTGTCTTAGGATGTCTTAACTTTATAAATTAGTTGTTTAAAGACTAATTGAATACATATATGTGTATTTATATGTTAAATAGGATCACTGTGTGTACAAGTCTTTACTTGACACCTAGCAATCCTATCTCTTCAGTTCATCCAAACCTCTCACTACAGGTGAGTTCATACCCCCTTAATTAACCTTTTAAATTTTTTTAAATGCTTTTATGGGGGGATACAAGTTGAACAACTATAGTTATTATATCAATCACCTATGATTAATAACTACCAACCAAATGGTTTTCTTACTTTTCAAACTATTTATCAAACTGTTTTACCTCAAACTACTTTACAAACTCTTTTACTTATCAAATACTTTTACTTAAACTCTTTTAAACTTATATTATGTGTATCTATATAGATATAGTTATATAAGTAGGATTGAAAGGACTTAGGACTGCTAGCCTACCTTACTTCCTGTTCCTTGTTTGGTTGTGGACTTAGGGTATCAAGGTTAGTTGTCTGAAGGTCGTTTGAATCCTAGTTATATATTATGTATATGTATATGGATATAAAAGGTTATTTCTTTTATTCAGTTACATGCGCTTGGGTAGCAAGGGTATACAAACATGTTCATACATTGCTAGTAAGCTACCATAGGGGTTGTTTAGGAAGTTACTATTACTAGAACAATGAAACATACAATGAGTCAGTTCATACATGAGTCAATACATACTATGATGAGAAACAAACATAAAACAGAGTGATGAGAAACAAACATAATACAGAGTGATGAGAAACAAACAATTGACACTATGACGAGAAACAAACATACAGGCTAGACAGAGAAAGAACACAATACAGCTAGCACACAAATCACATAACATTTACATTAATACATTTATGTGAGCCATTAAACAGGGCATGGCACTACCTGCCATGACTGTTTTTGTATCAGAATCTCCTTAATTGGGGAGCGTATGAGTTTGTGTATAGATCTATACTGGATTGACTATCCTACAGCTTGCTGCTCGCTACAGTGGGACTTGCAAGTCTACGGGTGCCAAACGTCATTTTTACGGCATCTTACATTGTCGTTTTACTATTGAGTCGGTAGCAAGATACAGGCCGATCACATGTTACCTTAAAATTTTACATTTGGCTTAAGGTAGTTAGCACAACAGTAGTTACTTAATGAAGCACTACAGTCCTATAACATTTTCCCTTACATTTTACTTTGTGTTATTCACACAATAAACAATGATGTAAAAACTATATTTTTGGTTAATGATAGTCGGATTTGGGAAAATACACACTTTTACAAGAGATACACACACAGACACTAGATGCCTTGGTAGAAGGCTACTTTTAGTAGGAAACATAGGGTTTTCTAAGAGACTTCAAACAAATACAAACTTTTTACAAACATATACAGTATATTTTACAAAACATCTTACAAATGCTTTCATACAAACACAGACACTAATATACTTATGATGTCACCAGCTTTAAACTCTTTCAAAATAACTTGTATTCTCAGGTCACCAGTAGACAGGTACCGGAGCCAGGTTTTGAGAAGATGGAGCTCGTTCCAGACTCATCTTATATTTTTGATGTATATTGTTTTGGTGTCTTTAAAACTTGACAGAACACACTTGTATGAAATTATATTATTAATGCAATGGATGATGTTGTTGCTTGTTTACTACTTGCATTGTTGTGATACTGTACATGACGTCCTCCACCCCAGAACGTTTCCGCCGTTCATAGGTTTTGGGGGTGTGACAGATTGGTATTAGAGCATTGTTTATAGTGAATCGAGTTTATCAACCCATTAAAGATATACGAACTATAAACACAAGCGGGATTTAAAATACCCTGATGAAGAGTTTATACTTTAAATAATAAAATGTTTAATAAAGTATACATACCTGCATTCATACTAAAATCAGTGTCACTAGGACAGAACGAAAGTATTACGATTGTTGGACAGCACAAGTACACTTAGAGACATATGGTCAACCCTAGGAAGATGTAGCCTGATCAACTACGTTATCCGAGGAGTGATTAGCATGTGCCTAAGTGTGGTTGTGAGGTTGCAACAAGTCTAAAAACTTACCAACACTACTACAATGAGAACAGTAGAACAAAACATTAAACTTGAAAATACTATAGGAGTATTTTGTGTTACAATAATTATTTATTTGAGAACTAAAGGTCTTTATTAGTATATCAATGGTTGTTTAGTGGATACACTAAGGTTATATGTGCTAGGATGTCATAGACTTAGAATCTGTGATCTTTGCCTTACTTCCTGTTCCTTGTTTGGTTGTGGGCTTAGGGTTAGGGTCACTTATTCGAAGGTCTATCTCGTCTGCGTTACATGTAACTAGTATGCTTTAAACAAGTATTGAAGCAACTAATAAAGATCATCTTATAATTATTTTCTTAGTTAGTCTAATTTAGTTATTTCTTATATCCCTTTTCTCGCGTAGATATCATGGCTGGATTCCATCGCCACGGAGACCCGTACTATCCCAACCACGACAACGCAGGATGGCTGGAAGAAGAACCAGAAGATAATCACCCAATCCCTTTAGATGATTATGAAGCTGAAGGTTTTTCTGATGGTTCCGAATCGGAGCCAGAAGTCAACAACCAACCCCCAGCTGTTCAAAACCCAAACCCTCGTCCCGCATTCCAAGGACCCACACCTCTATGGGCCACAAACTTGAATAGGTGGAGTCAGGAACAAGGTCAACCTTTTCCCTACAATGGAGACAGAAGTTTCTACAACCTTACTGAGGGAGGTACAGTTGATAGGGTCCTACCTATCATGGTTCGTAGGATTGCTCGGAACACCGAGCAGGGTCGAGCAGCTATCGACCGAGTAGTAGAAGTGGATGCCAATTTTGGTGTTAACACTGTCTGCATTCGCCAGCTGGAGTCCGCTCATGAAAGGGCTCAGGTTAGTAATGCAATGCTTCAGAGGGAACTTGCTGAAACCCGAGCCGAAGTCAGGGAACTTCGAACTCAGCAAGCAAGATCTGATAGGCGTGTGAGGGACATAGAGCGTCTCCTATCGGATTAAAGAACTCACTCTAGCAGTTCTCGTCGCCGTTAGAGTCTTATCGACTTCTCTTTTAGATATAACCTAGTTTATGTAAAAACTTTAGGCTAATTTCCTATCTTGTTCAACCTTAGACCTGTTAGGTCAATTATTAGGTCGTAGTTCTGTCAAAATTTTCCAATCTTAGTTGATGTAAGACCTACTTCTTGGTCATTTTTCCCGAACTTGTTACATCTGTAATCCCAGTGTCTTTGACAGATATCTAATCTAATGGAAATTATTATCCAAATGCTTTCATCTTCATTCAAGTATTCATTCAATTACGCTGTTGGGCTATGAAGAGTTAGTCCATGAGTCATTCTCATCATATTTCTATCAAATTCTTATCAATGTTTTCATCTTTCTAAGCTTTCAGTTCAAAGATGCCTCCACGTAAATCAACAAGACGCAATCCTCCCGCACCAACTCCACCTACTCCTCAATTTGATACAACAGCTCTAAATGCTGCTATAGCTGCGGCTGTGGCTACAGCCATGGCTGAATATCATTCCTCAAGTTCCACTGGAGGAGGGACTCCTGTTCCGACTATTCAGGTTGAAACCCCTGTGCGCTCGAGAGAGTGCTCCTACAAAGACTTCACAAACTGCAAGCCATTGTCCTTTAGGGGAACTGGCAGAGTCATTGTACTCTCACAATGGTTCGAGAAGACAGAATCGGTCTTTGAAATCTGCTCGTGCCCGGAGAGAAGCAAGGTCAAGTTTGCCGCTTGCACCTTCGAATCAAAAGCCCTAACATGGTGGAATAGCCATGTTAAGTCACTATCTCTAGTGGTGGCAAATGATATGGGTTGGGGCACCATGAAAGACCTCATGATTGAGGAGTACTGCCCGAGAGGCGAGATCCAAAAGCTGGAGGAAGAACTTTGGCCCCTAACCATGAAGGGCTCCGACATCGTCGCATATACCGCCAGGTTCTGTGAACTGGTGGCCCTCTGTCCCAACATGATTCATACAGAGGGAAAGAAGATCGAGAGATATATATGGGGGCTGGTGCCACCATACCAGGGAAATGTATTGTCATCACGCCCCACTATATTTGATAGTGCCAAGCGATTGGCACAGCAGCTAATTGACCACGGGGTCCGTACCCCGGCTGCAACAACCACCCTGGCCATCTCAGAAACCGCCAGAACTGCAGAGTACAAGCGGAAATTCTGGGATGACAAGAAAAAGAAGAAGGCTACCAAGAAACAGCAGATCGTGGCAGTTCATAGTGCGACAACACCTGCCACTGCTGCTGCTCCATTAAAGCAGTATTCTGGAAGTTTGCCACTATGCAACAAGTGTAACTACCACCATGTGGGAGCCTACCGGGAAATGCAGTGTGTAAACTGCAACAGGAAGGGACACACAGCCCGTTTCTGCAAATCTCCGGTGAGGCCAATCACCCAAGTCCCCGGTGCTGGAGTGGGCCAAGCTTGCTACAATTATGGCGATGTGGGCCACTACAAAAGGAACTACCCCAAGGCAGGGACTGTCGGTGGAGTAGGAAGAGTTCTGGCTATAGGTCATGAGGAGGCGGTTGCCGACCCCACAGTGGTCACTGGTACGTTTCGCCTCGAGAACTCTTATGCTTGTATACTATTTGATAGTGGAGCGGAGAGGAGCTTCGTGAACCAAAAATTTGCTCATTTACTTAAGCAAAAATCACGAGCACTCAAAGAACCGTTCACAGTAGAAATGGCTAATGGGAAGACAGAGAGCACTAGCTGCATATTCATAGGGTGTACCTTAACCTTAGATAGCCATTCATTCTCGATCGATATCATGCCGGTCTCAATTAAAAGTTTCGACGTCATCATCGGCATGGATTGGTTGAGTTTTCTTCGTGCCAACATCATGTGTTACGAAAAGGCTGTCCGCCTTAATCTTTCGTCTGGCGAAACCCTAGTAGTATATGGCGACAAACCCGACACAGACCTTCGTATTATCTCGAGCATTCAAGCTCAGAAATTCTTGCGAAAGGAATGTCGCGCATTCCTTGCTCATGTGGTCGATGTGAACCAAGAAACGAAACCTATTCAGAACATTCCAGTAGTACGCGACTTTCCCGACATCTTTCCAGAAGAGCTACCAGGATTACCTCCGCAACGACAAGTCGAGTTCAGAATCGACTTAGTTCCAGGGGCTACTCCCGTAGCCAAATCGCCTTATCGTCTAGCACATGTAGAGATGCAAGAACTATCCTGTCAACTTAACGAGCTGCTCAACAAAGGCTTTATAAGACCGAGCTTCTCACCCTGGGGAGCTCCAGTCTTGTTCGTCAAGAAGAAAGACGGATCATTTCGTATGTGCATCGACTACAGGGAGCTCAACAAACTGACCGTCAAAAATCGTTATCCTTTGCCTCGGATCGACGATTTATTCGATCAACTTCAAGGGGCGAATTTCTTTTCCAAAATCGACTTAAGATCCGGATATCACCAACTACGAGTGCTAGAGGAGGATGTTCCGAAGACGGCCTTTCGAACTCATTATGGGCACTACGAATTCGTAGTGATGCCATTCGGATTAACAAACGCACCCGCAGTATTCATGGATTTAATGAATAGGGTGTGTCGTCCTTACTTGGATCAGTTCGTCATCGTCTTCATCGATGACATACTTATCTACTATCGAAGTAAGGAGGAGCATAGCCAACATCTGCGATTAGTCTTAGAAACCCTGCGCGCGGAGAAGCTTTATGCGAAGTTCTCAAAATGCGAATTTTGGATCCGACGAGTCGAATTCTTAGGGCACGTGGTTAGTGAAGAGGGAATCGACGTGGACCTATCCAAAATCAAAGCCATTGAGAGCTGGTCAGCACCGAAGACGCCTACAAAAATTCGTCAATTTCTAGGCCTCGCTGGCTACTATCGCAGGTTCATTCAGAACTTCTCCTGCATTGCAAAGCCTCTTACAACGCTTACCCAGAAGGGCGTACCCTTTGACCGGGAAGAAAAGCAGGAGAGAGCGTTCCAAACGCTCAAATGAGCCTTGTGCACCGCACCAATACTATCCCTCCCCGAAGGGATAGAAGACTTAGTTGTCTATTGCGATGCATCGAACCAAGGTCTCGGATGTGTTCTGATGCAGCGAGGTAAGGTCATCGCCTATGCGTCGAGACAGCTGAAGACACATGAGGTCAACTACACGACCCACGATCTGGAACTAGGAGCAGTTGTTTTTGCTTTGAAGATCTGGAGACACTACCTGTACGGTACGAAGAGCACAATCTTTACAGACCACAAGAGCCTGCAGCATATATTCGACCAGAAGGAGCTCAACATGAGACAACGACGGTGGGTCGAACTACTCAGTGACTACGAATGCGAAATTCGTTATCATCCCGGCAAGGCCAATGTAGTAGCTGACGCCCTAAGTCGGAAAGAATATTCTGGTCGTAGAGTCAAATCCTTGACTATGACTATCCATTCACACTTATCCACACAAATACAGGCAGCTCAGCTCGACGCTTTGAAACCTGAAAATGTGAACAGTGAATCCCTTCGAGGGATGGATAAGAACTTGGAAGTCAAAGGTGGCGGATCCTATTATCTCATGGATCGGATCTGGACCCTGAAACTTGGTGGTTTCAGAGACTTGGTCATGAACGAGGCACACAACACTCGTTATTCCGTCCACCCAGGTTCAGATAAGATGTATCTGGATCTTAAAAAGTTATACTGGTGGCCTAACATGAAAGCAGAGATTGGTACCTTCGTAAGTAAATGCCTTACTTGCACAAAGGTCAAGGTCGAGTACCAGAAACCCTCAGGTCTTCTTCAACAGCCTGAGATCCCCGAATGGAAGTGGGAGCGGATCACTATGGATTTCATAACCAAGTTGCCCAAGACAACGGGTGGACTTGATACCATATGGGTCATCGTCGACAGATTGACCAAGTCCGCACACTTCCTGCCTATCAAAGAGACAGACAAGATGGAGAAGCTTACAAGAACTTACATTAGAGAGATTGTACGACTGCACGGTGTTCCTATATCCATTATCTCGGACAGAGATAGTAGGTTCACTTCTAGGTTCTGGAAGTCGCTACAAAATTCCCTAGAAACTAGGCTGGATATGAGTACAGCCTACCATCCGCAGACAGACGGGCAAAGTGAGAGGACTATCCAAACCTTGGAGGACATGTTACGAACCTGTGTGATTGACTTTGGGAAAGCATGGGATACTCATTTACCCCTTGTCGAATTTTCCTACAACAACAGTTATCACACAAGCATAAAGGCTGCTCCATTCGAGGCCCTCTACGGCCGCAAGTGCAGATCCCCTCTGTGCTGGGCCGAGGTGGGTGAGACCCAGTTAGCTAAGGGACGAGTTCCTGAAAGCACTCTCACAGGTCCGGAAATCATTCGGGAAACGACGGAGAAGATCGTTCAGATTCGTGAACGATTGAAAGCCTCCAGAGCCCGACAGAAAAGCTACGCTGATAAACGAAGGAAACCGTTGGAATTCCAGGTGGGCGACCGTGTTCTATTAAAGGTCTCACCCTGGAAGGGCTTAATACGCTTCGGAAAGCGTGGAAAGCTAAATCCAAGGTACATTGGGCCTTTCGAGATTGTTGCCAGAATCGGCCCTGTAGCTTACAAACTTAACTTACCGAGCGAACTCAGTAACGTACATTCTACCTTCCACGTCTCGAACTTGAAAAAGTGTCTGTCCGACGAGACTCTTGTAATCCCACTCGACGGGATCGAGATCAATGAGAGCCTCAACTTCGTGGAAGAACCAGTAGAGCTCATGGACCGGGAGGTCAAGCAAACGAAATAAAGCCGCATCCCGATAGTGAAGGTTCGCTGGAACGCCAAGCGAGGACCTGAGTTCACTTGGGAGCGAGAGGATCAGATGAAACTGAAATATCCTCGTCTTTTTACTTAGTTATCTGTAACTACTTATTTGCTTAAATTCTAATTTCGGGACGAAATTCCTTCTAAGGAGGGGATGATGTGACAACCTGAAATTTCTATTCTGTACAACATGTCAAGTCAAAAGAAGTCAAAACAGTTACTGTTAAATTTTCAGACTTTTTGGAATAAGTTTGAGTATTTTAGGATTAATACTTTAGGAGATATCAGGAGAGAGGATGCCCTAGGGTTTATTGTGCAACAATAAAGTCCCGACACATCAAAAGTTTAGAGTTTACGGCCTAAACTTGGTGTTTACGGCTGTAAACCCTAAGGGAAAGGGGTATATAAGTGGCACTTAGCCATTTTTAACATTTTTCCACTTTTACAAGAACAAATATCAAACTCTCTCAGGTATCATCCAAGTTTTATTCAAGATCTTCAATCTAGTAAGTGTTTCTAGCCCTTTTGAGTTAGTATATCACTTAATCTAGTGTTTTAACACACTTCTATTCGAAAAATTAGTCCAAAAGGCTTGATCTTCAAGTTTCACCAAGAACACCAAGAACACACACTAGTGTTCTTGGACTTTTGGCTCATTTCAAGCTTCTATATTGTAAGTACTTCTATCCTAGAGTATGTTTAAGCTTGCTATACATCTTTACATCAAGAAAACACATGGAAACACTAAGATCAAAGGTGTTTACGGTCCAAAAATGCCTTGGACCGTAAACCCTTCTTAAGGGGCCAAAGTGACCCTAGTCCCTTCCTTAGCCTTGGAAACTAGTCTAGACTTATACCTTAATGTGTTTAGGACTTGTAAACATCAAAATACCATCATCCATAGGGGTTTACGGCCGTAAACCCAAAGGGAAATGGTCCTAGGGCCGTAAACTCCAAATAGGAGTGAAATGGTGCCCTAACTTCTTCCATAGACTTATACTTCAAATGGAAACACTACTAAGGACTTAGAAACCTTCAAAACAACAAATGGTCAAAAGGGTGTGAGTTTACGGCCGTAAACTCATGGGTTTATAACCGTAAACTCATGTGGTTATGGTCAAGAAACCGTAAACTCATGAAAGGGGTTCCCTTGGACCCTAAACCCCATAGCTTGGTCCTACAACACTTAGATGCAATCCTTGGGACTTATAACACTTATATAAAGTGTTTAACTTGTCTTAGGATGTCTTAACTTTATAAATTAGTTGTTTAAAGACTAATTGAATACATATATGTGTATTTATATGTTAAATAGGATCACTGTGTGTACAAGTCTTTACTTGACACCTAGCAATCCTATCTCTTCAGTTCATCCAAACCTCTCACTACAGGTGAGTTCATACCCCCTTAATTAACCTTTTAAATGTATTTAAATGCTTTTATGGGGGGGATACAAGTTGAACAACTATAGTTATTATATCAATCACCTATGATTAATAACTACCAAACAAATGGTTTTCTTACTTTTCAAACTATTTATCAAACTGTTTTACCTCAAACTACTTTACAAACTCTTTTACTTATCAAATACTTTTACTTAAACTCTTTTAAACTTATATTCTGTGTATCTATATAAATATAGTTATATAAGTAGGATTGAAAGGACTTAGGACTGCTAGCCTACCTTACTTCCTGTTCCATGTTTGGTTGTGGACTTAGGGTATCAAGGTTAGTTGTCCGAAGGTCGTTTGAATCCTAGTTATATATTATGTATATGTATATGGATATAAAAGGTTATTTCTTTCATTCAGTTACATGCCCTTGGGTAGCAAGGGTATACAAACATGTTCATACATTGCTAGTAAGCTACCATAGGGGTAGTTTAGGAAGATACTATTACTAGAACAATGAAACATACAATGAGTCAATTCATACATGAGTCAATACATACTATGATGTGAAACAAACATAAAACAGAGTGATGAGAAACAAACATAATACAGAGTGATGAGAAACAAACAATAGACACTATGACGAGAAACAAACATACAGGCTAGACAGAGAAAGAAAACAATACAACTAGCACACAAATCACATAACATTTACATTAATACATTTATGTGAGCCATTAAACAGGGCATGGCACTACCCGCCATGACTGTTTTTGTATCAGAATCTCCTTAATTGGGGAGCGTATGAGTTTGTGTATAGATCTATACTGGATTAACTATCCTACACCTTGCTGCTCGCTACAGTGGGACTTGCAAGTCTACGGGTGCCGAACGTCATTTTTACGGCATCTTACATTGTCGTTTTACTATTGAGTCGGTAGCAAGATACAGGCCGATCACATGTTACCTTAAAATTTTACATTTGGCTTAAGGTAGTTAGTACATCAGTAGTTACTTAATGCAGCACTACAGTACTATAACATTTTCCCTTACATTTTACTTTGTGTTATTTACGCAATAAACAATGATGTAAAAACTATATTTTTGGTTAATGATAGTCGGATTTGGGAAAATACACACTTTTACAAGAGATACACACATAGACACTAGATGCCTTGGTAGAAGGCTACTTTTAGTAGGAAACATAGGGTTTTCTAGGAGAGTTCAAACAAATACAAACTTTTTACAAACATATACAGTGCATTTTACAAAACATCTTACAAATGCTTTCATACAAACACAGACACTAATATACTTATGATCTCACCAGCTTTAAAGCTGATAAACTCTTTCAAAATAACTTGTATTCTCAGGTCACCAGTAGACAGGTACCGAAGCCAGGTTTTGAGAAGATGGAGCTCGTTCCAGACTCATCTTATATTTTTGATGTATATTGTTTTGGTGTATTTAAAACTTGACAGAACACACTTGTATGAAATTATATTATTAATGCAATGGATGATGTTGTTGCTTGTTTACTACTTGCATTGTTGTGATACTGTACATGACGTCCTCCACCCCAGAACGTTTCCGCCGTTCATAGGTTTTGGGGGTGTGACATCGCGTCCCATATGCTTCGGGTATAGGATCGATTGCATATGCTATAATATTATCGTGTTATAATTTTTCCAAAATCCTAGGGCATTAAGAGGGAAAAAGGGACTAGAAGAAGATATGACTAAAGTGGTTAAGCAATTGTCGAGGACAATCTGAGGTTTACCAAAGATTGGTTACTCATGGACAGCTGAAAGTATTTTGAAAATTTTGGAAGGACCATATTAACATATTCTGAAAAGTGGTGACTCTTGTTCAGAAGTGATAGTCAAAATGGGAATATGGAAAATTTTTCATAAGTGGAAGTTATTCTTTAAATCTGTGGAAGATTATAAAACTTAATGCAAGACGGATGTTTAAAGGAATGTACTTTGAATGTGAGACTTTGTTTCCATGGAATTGCTCTCCATTGGAATACTTTGTAAATGTCTGTTGCCAAGTCTCTGACTTTTGTGCATAGTCATTGCAAGAGGATCATTGCATATAAAGATTTCAGTAAATGGAAAGAATTTGGTATTCTTAAATTTATCATAAGGATTTGGAATTGTGAAATGAGCATCATCGAAATTTTGTCAATTGATCTATTTCACAAAGAAAGGACCATAGGCAAGCATAGTGTGCATGATTGGAGAATGGGATAACTATTGTTTTAATTCAAGTATTAAGTTGATTATTCGAAACATTATACAATGAATAATGAGTAATCAATATGGTGATTAGATAAAAGGTGTTTTATTTACACTTAACAGTTTTGGGGCCATATAGGATTAGTATTATTCTTGTGTTTCACTTTGCATGTTTTGACTTCACAGATAACTAGGTTATTCAAACCATCCACAGTCGATCATACTTTGGAAGTAGGTATTGAGGAAAGACTGTCATGAATGGGTCTGTAGGATTGTCTAAGGTGTTAGACATAGCACAAGTTTGTTGCAGTATTCATGAGTACTCCTGTCATAAGATTTGAGTATTGAATTCAACCCACGCTCATTTTTATCACTTCATGGATTTTATCGCGAGTGATCATGAGATGATAATATCTTATATTCTTGAAACAGATATATATGAGTTGCATTTTACAAGTCGGTTGCACATTGATAATATGAAAACGCACCAGTAACTCGGTGTTATAAAACGTATTGTTGTGTGTGCTTTGATGAGTAAATAGAGCAAGCATATGAGTCAAAGTTTATCCATTCCTATTACCCTAAGGGGATAAAAGTGATATATGTGGGCCCCTCGATGATTTGGTGATGACAATCAGTCGTCATAAATCAGAAATCGGGAAACAACACATGAACAGAGAGAATGATTATAATCAATGTCTCAATTCATACGATATCTAGAATGGAGGAATATATGATCCCTTATCTAATTGACGCGTCATTTGATTTGTTCAGAGTTCGAAAGCGATTTTTAGGAGCTACGATTGCTAGTCGGGTTTTGGAGTCGTACTTACAATAATAGTTATTAGAATTATCCAAGTGGGAGACTGTTGGATTAGGTGTGTAAGCCCATAACTATAATTGGTATGTACTTGACCCGAGAGTAGCATGGTCCATCTGGGTTGCCTTCACCAGGACAATTTGATAGGATGGACTTTTGAGAAAAGGTTATTTATGATTTATTAATATATTATAAGTTCTAATGTATTAATATGAAATCATATGATTTAATTAGTATTGATGAAGAATTAATTTCGAAATAATTTAGTGGACAAAAGAGACTAATTGAATCAATGGGGACTAATTGTGTAAATTAGTTATGTATATGTGTTTTGGGCTTATGATACATGATGCACTAAGTTCATGGAAGAATCCATAATGAGCTAGCCCACCTGAATCATGGATCATGGATAATAAGCCCAAGAGTAAGGATTAGGGTTTACCCATGCCTCTTGGATTCCTAACATGTATATAGTGTACCCCTTTAGCCAAAATCGGACGTGAGACTGATTTGCAAGAGTATGGACGATTTTGTGGTGGCTAACCTTTCTCTCACTTGTCTTCCAATTGTTCATCGTGTTTGTGAACCAGTTGAGGTGCAACACTTGAGGCATTAAGCTCTTAAAATGCCAATCTCTACAAGCTACAACAAAGAGGTAATCTTCTAATTCACTTTTATACTTTATATGTTAATTTTGTACTAGTTGTAAATATTGCATGTATAATTACAGAAAACATAGATCCAAGGCATTTAGTATTGTATGTGCACCATAGTGTCACACCCCCGGACCAGGACGGCGGAAACATCCGGGGGCGGGTGACGTCATTGTATAGTACCATAACAATCGAGCATAAATGAAACATAGCAAATCCAAACATCATACATTAAGATAACCAACTTATATTGTTTTACATCATGTATTTGTTCTCAAAGTACACAAAAGAGACATTAGTAAATAAATTCCAAACTACAGCAAAATAATCCAAAATCCGCGATCCATAAACTTGCTTACTGATTTCCTGAGAATACAAGCAATTTGAAAAGCGTCAACATATAATATGTTAGTGAGTTCATAAGCATTTTTATATAGAAGTTGTGATAGTTTAGACACCCAAAAATCAAATATTTTATTGTCAAAATAGCTGTAAGTCCTGTTTTCACATCAAGTATAGTTGCGCGTGTGCTTTAGTTTAGCATTTTTTGAAAATTGTATAAAAATCGTTTTTCCCTAGAAAATCCTATATTTTCTGATCTACAAAGTAGTAGTCTTAAAAACCTTAAGACTCGTGTGGTAAAATTTCATTTTAGGTAACCAAACCATAGTTGATTTAAAAAAAAAGAGGTAATCCGCGTAAATATATTTTTCTTATATTCTAAGTGAGTCGTTATAACCATACTAATATGACAGAGTGCCTGTCTAGATGTTCTTCAGCCGTCGGTTTTGTTGAAGACATTTGTCACCCTAGACTGGCCTGTCTAGCTGTAGCGAACAGCGAAGGTGCGGGGTGTCATTCCCATATAGATCTATACACAAATTTCCGCTCTCCCTCAGGAGACTCTGGTTATAACTCTTACATGATTTTAAACGTACACTCTTATATAGGTACGGTGAAGATGCGTCTGACTAGAATACAAACCGATATTTACGCAAATACTTGAAATATGTTATTTATATAATGAATAACAATAGTTGTACTTGTTGACTAGATGTTTCATTTCGTTTCACAACCTTAGTTGTGCTCGTTGACTAGGTATTTCGTTTTGTTTACTGAAAATAATCCACTTTGAATCGATTTGTCAAAATTGACTCAATATTATCGATGTGTCAAAAGTGGCCCTTCCTTTTTATAAATTATCAAATAAGACCCACAATTGTCAAAAGTGTCATGAGTGATTCAAAAATACGAGGATTGTTGAAAATAGCCCATTTCTTCCAAAATACTCATTTTAGGCTCGTATTTAATAAAAGTCCAAAATGACCCTTATTTATTAGATATTTCCATTTTTGGCCCAATTTGAAATCGAAATCTCAAATTTAGCCAATATTTTTAAAAATGACCTTAAATATATATTTATAGCCGAAAATGGTTCAAAATAATATAGATTTTCATCAGTTTTACATTCTTCCAAAATTTTATGTCCAACAACTTTGTTTAAACAATTTCTTGAAGCAAATTCTTGTGGTTCTTGACATGAGATTTTATGAATCATATTTCATACAAATGATAGTTTTTGTTTCTAAGAACATGATATGTGAAATATAGTTCAAACTCTGGAGACTTAACGAAAATCTCGAGTTTTTGGACTTTTTATAAGGAGTTTCATAACCTTAAGCACATATAACATAGCATACATGCATAACAAGCAAATATATCAAGATTTAAACGAGACTTTCACTTGTATCTTCCCCCAAAATAATGAAAAACTCCAAAATAGGGGTATGAAGCTCACCTTGGGTAGGAGAAAGTGTGGTTGAAGAGATGAGATGAAATATTTGAGCCTAGGACACTTGAAGTGTTGGATAAAACACTTGGAGATTTTGATACCCTAATATTATTAACACATGAAGCTATGTGTTCTTAATAAGAATTTAACAATTAACGTGTGAAGCATCAAGCTAGGCACAAATTACTTTCAAGAGTTTAGAAGGAATTGTGAAGAAATGGCTCCTGGAACTTGGCTTGAATTTTTTAGAGTGTTTATGGAGTTCTCAGAAAGTGAAAATGAGTTTGTGGAATGAAAAATGGGGTTTACGCCCCTTTCATATGGGGATAAGAAGTTGATTTGTGATATGCTTGGATTCCTGGTGGGTAATGCATAGATTACTGAGATTTTCATTGGAATTTAACATATTACAGCTCACAATCCGTAAACACCTTTGAATTGGAAGGGGTTCACGGTCTAAATGGGTTTAAACAAGGGTTTACGCTCAAGGGGGGGGGTCTCCTAAGGGGTTTACGGTCAAATGGTGGTCCACTACGGAGTTTACGGCCAAGGCTTGATTCCCTAAATGGTGTTCACGACCATTCTTGGTGGTTTGAGGTAGTTCACGGCCAAAGTGGCTCCTTGGAAGTTGTTCACGGTTTATTTGGTTTCTAGGGAAGTGTTCATGGTCAAGTTTTGGATTCGTCAAGGTGTTTACGCCCAAAACACTACCTAGGAATGTGTTCATGGTCTACAGTATATTAATTCTAATGTGTTGTCTTCATATGTCAAGATTGCATCACACACACCAGCCCTTATATTTATAACGTAGTTTCATATTTTGATTTGCTATGATCATTAGGGCTTAGGGCAATATAATTCCCAAAATTTACATTACACATATCATAATAGTAATATAGTTACAACTATTACATATACGGGACTCCTTTGGTTTGGTTTTCGGACTTGAATTTCTAGTTGTGACACATAGGATGTTGTAATATACTAAAACCCAACATAAAGGTCCTTTAACCACTGGTTAAATGTCGATACTATAATATTTTATAGATAAGGAATTAGACCTTATGTGATGTGGTATGCTTTATGATGATTTGAGAAACTATCTCTATAATTTTTGGAATTATGCTCATGACAAAAATTATATTTTCAATATATATTTCCAACCAAACAAGTAGATTAGATACCTTCGAATGACTAAGGATGGAATGTTTTATCCATATCTAAAAGGTATAAAGTTATGGAGCTTATGTGAGACAAGAAGCTTAAGTCAACGTAGCAGCTACTAATAACATTTATGTAAAATATCCTAAATGATTGTTTATGATAATGTTTCTACGATCCCACCGATTTTCATTCCAGAAGACATATACTTAATTTTTTTTCTAAATGGGAGTAATATGGAACTTTAAAGGCGAACGAACCTTAAACTAAATGCATCTCATTTTGAATTATCAATTCAATAACAGTTTGTTAAACCTGTTCAATAGTTGATCAGAAACTAATAGAACACATAGAGATGCATTCATATATGATAATCAAGTATGAGATGGATTAATCTTCCTCGATATAGTACGACCATAAAGAGTATTTAAGTTTTCAAAGGAGAAAACATACATAAATGAAAATACTTTTAGATTTAAAGCCAACATCTCAAAGTAAGAATCTTCTTTCTTATAAGAAAAGTACAAGGTGTGATTTCTTTATAAATCAAGATGACTCTTGTGTTTTCTAGAAAGCTAGTGGGAGTGCAGTAACATTCCTAGTCTTGTATGTTAATGACATACTGATTCTTGGAATAAAGATCTATACCTATAAATCAAGGAAACTTAAAGGATTAAGCAGAATTGCATTAGTTGTCAAGATCTTGAAAGGTTCAAGATATTAGACTCTAAGAGAGTTTATCTTGTCAATACCACATGGCATGATTTTGATCATGCCTCAAAATCCTAGTATAATGGTTGAGCTAGATAGTATGATTATAATCCATATGCTATTGCAGTAGTATTCATCATATATATATATATATATATATATATATATATATATATATATATATATATATATATATATATATATATATATATATATATATATATATATATATATATATATATATATATATATATATATATATATATATCATGTCATGCATGAAGGCCATATATGTCATATGCCTGGAGCATGACAAAAAGATATCAGTATAATCCGAGAATAAGTCATAAGATAACTGATAGAAACATTCTAAAGTACATACCAAGAATTAGAGAAATATTCATGATCTGTAGAGTTTTTGAAAGAAAGCTAAGTGTAAACTGTTACACATATGCAAACTTCCAAATAGATTGAGATAGTCCTCAATCACAATCGAGCGTGTCCTCATTATGAATGAATGAAAAGTTCCATGGGAAGGAGTTCTAAGCATATTTTAATTGCAGCTACACTACAGAGTCAGAATACATTATTGTTCAAGAAATCACATATGAATATGCTTACATGATTAGTTTATTTATGATATGAGTAAACCCATTACGTTAGTATTAGCATCTTAGTCATATTTAAGCACCTAAGACATTCTCAAGAGTTTTCTCTATATATGGGATATATATGAATCATAAAATGTTAGTATTAACAAAGTTTATAAAAATCAAATTTGAAGAATCTACTTAACTAAGTTCATTCATTAGCTAAAGCATGAAAGTCACGCTGGAGCTATACAACCTTGTTGCTATAAGTAATTGGGTTTGATTGAAATTTAGTATTTGGATATTAGAAAAATATAAGTAACATATATTGTAATGTGTTCATATATTGGATATGATATTTTCATTTAATACTTGTTGTGTTCTATATTAGCATGTTTAATCCTTGAATAACCTAGTTATTCTAAATGTCCATAGAAGTTCCTAGTTGTGGGAGCATCTATGAAATAAGACTAATATGAATGATTTGGTTGATTTTCATGGAGATGAAAATAGAAAAGTCCTGCGACCAAATTTATAGGTACTTGATTGGAGAATAAGTACTGGAGATGACCCGGATCAATATCACTTCATGGATGGTAATCATGAGTGATGGTTAATAAAGGTAGTATATTTATATTCTTCGAACTGAGAAACATTTTTGGGACTTGATTGTAGACATTATTGTCCTTTCATATGGTTTAACTTCTATTCTATTAAAAGGAAGTTATAAGGGTCATCGTTGGGTATATCATGAACTACATGATAGGGGTATGTCGTTGGGACGGGATTTTTTCCTCTAATTCGTTGAGAGTTAGGCATCAAAGGCATTACTAAAAAGTTGACCACCATATGAGATTGATTACGATCCATGCATGATGTTAACATGATGTCTGTGTCAAAGGAATAAATGATACAACTCCTTATAAACAATTGTAGCTTGGAGCTCTCGGAAATTGATAGTTTCTAGATATCACCTGTTCGTGTGTTGTTGGGGGAATTGGTCTGTTGCCAGACGTCAACCAATGTCTATGTCAATCTATAATGACTCTTGCGCAAGTGGGAGATTGTGTTGGGTTTTAAGCACTATAACACTCATATGGTGCACATGCAACCCTAGATGCTTTGGAACTATGTTTTCTCTAATTATACATGCATTTTCAAATTTCCAAAGCATATAACTTAACTAGCATACAATTCAAAGTAACAACTAGTTAGATATCTTACCTTTTGCATTGTTCTTGACCTTGGAAGCTTAACCACCTCAAATGTTGTGCCTCTAATGTATCACAAACACCAATATGCAAAGGAGGCTTAAGAGAATAAGACTTGTAGCTTAAAAATCGGTTCTATGTTCTTGTGTACATGTGTGTAGCGGATTTTGTCACCAATGGGAGGCTTTTATAGTGTTTCTCAAGGCTAGGGTTTCATCCATGAAACCCGAATGCACGATGACCTTCCATATGCCTTAGGCTCCATGGGTTAAAGCTATATGAACTATCCATGAACCATTTAGCCCACCCTAATGGATCTTTGGCCCACACTATAAGAATGTATGACTTACATAATCAACCCCCCATATTTAATTAGTCAATTTTGATCGCAAAATTAATTCCAAATTAATTCATGACCAAAATTGATTAAATAATATGATTTCTCAATTTATGTATTATACTTATAATATATTAATAAATTAACAATAATCTTATTCTCAAAAGTCCATCCTATCAGATTGCACTGGTGAAGGCAACCCCAAAAGGACCATGGTACAATCAGGTCAAGTACATACTAGATATAGTTATGGGCTTAGACACCAATTCCAACAGTCTCCCACTTGGATAAGTCTAATAACTATAACTGCCAATGTAACTTCAAGATCCGATTAGAAATCATAGCTTCCAAAAGCCGCTGTCGAACTCTGACCCAGTTAGTGACTGTCCTTAGATAAGTGATCACATACTCATCTGTTCTACAAGATATTAGCGGGCAAATACATGGAACATAGTCATACTCATTTCATGTAATTAGTTTCCCGATTTCCGATTAGTTTGACATAGAAAATAATCGAACACATCAATTTCGTTATGACCGGGCCCGGTACATAGGTCAAAACAAATCATCGAGGGGCCCAAATATCGCTTTTGATGCTTCTTAGGATAAAAGGAACAGATAAACTTCGACTCTATATGCTTGTACTAACTACTCGTTGAATCATACACAACGATATGTTTTACGACATCAAGTTACTGATGCATTTACGCATCATCAATGCACAACCAATTTGTAGTCAACAACTCATATATCCTGGTTTGAAGATTATATGATATTATCATCTCACAATCACTCGTGATAAATTCCATGAAGTGATTCTGATGAGTGCGGTTTGATCCAATGCCCAAATTCTTATTTCACAAGCACTCATGAATGGTGCTGCAGACTCTTGCCATGTCTAACTCCTTAGAAATCTACAGCCAACTCATGACAATCTAGCCTCATACCTAGTTCCAATCTATTAGTGACTGTGGATAGTTTGAATAATTATATTATTCAGGAAGTCAAAAATGCAAAATGAAACAATAGTAAATAATTGACACAAGACAGTAACTTTGCTTATAAATAAAACTCCTTTTATTCAATCATCAAAATCTCAATTACAATTTAGGTATTACAAGTTTCTAATTATCTAATTACTAAAACTAATATCGTCTCTTAGCCCAATGCCTCTTGCATGCTGCAAGAGCTTAACCCTATTTAGTACAAGGTGTCCTTCTTCTACCTGATGTCTTATGAAGTGGTACTTTCTGTCGATATGCCTTGATCTACCATGATCTCTCGGTTCCTTGGTTAAAGCAACCGCCACTTCATTATCACATAAAACTTCTATAAGATCCTTTATGGATGGCATAACTCCAAGGTCTCCGATGAAGTTCTTCAACCATATCACCTCTTTCGATTCTTCACTTGTTGCAATGTACTCTGATTCGCACGTTGAATTAGCCACTGTATCCTTCTTGGAACTTTTCCATGTTATTGCTCCTCCATTTAGGGTAAACACCCAGCCCGACTGAGAACGCATATTGTCTCTGTCAGTCTGAAACCCAGCGTCAGAATACCCTAATATTCTCAAGTCATCACTCCCACCAAGGGTAATGATACAATCCTTAGTCCTTCGCAGGTACTTAAGAATGTTCTTAACTACAGTCCGGTGAGCTTTTCCCAGGTTCCCTTGATATCTACTGGCCATGATCAAAGCAAAGTGCACATCAAGGCGAGTACAAAGTCATAACATACATGATTGAGCCAACTGCGGAAGCATATGGTATCCGACTCATCTCTGCTATCTCAGCTTCTGTACTCGGACTCTAAGTCTTACTCAGTTTGGTATTGCACTGGATAGGCAAGCCACCTTTCTTGGAGTTCTCCATGCTGAAACGCTTCAGCACCATGTCCAAATAGGCACATTGACTAAGTCCTATTAGTCTCTTACTCCTGTCTCTCAAAATCCTTATCCCTAAGATATAGGTAGCTTCTCCAAGGACCTTCATAGAAAAACACTTCCTAAGCCAGGACTTAACCTCCTGCAAGGTCGGGATGTCATTTCCTATGAATGGTATGTCATCCACATACAACACAAGAAAGCTAACTATACTCCCACTAGCCTTGACATACACACATGACCCATCCTCGCTTCTCGAAAATCCAAACTCTTAGACTTTCTCATTGAAACAAAGATTCCAACTGCGAGATGCTTGTTTCAATCCATATATGGATCTCTCAAGCTTACACACTCTATTAGGGTATCTTGCATTGACAAAATCCTCTGGCTGATTCATGTAAACATCTTCAGCCAACTTTCCATTAAGGAAAGCGGTTTTGATATCCATTTTCTATATTTCATAGTTATGAAATGCAGTTATGGCCAACATAACCCTTATAGATATAATCTTCGCTACTGATGAGTAGGTCTCATCATAGTCAACTACTTGAGTTTGAGTAAAGCCCTTTGCAACCAGTCGTGCCTTATATGTGTGTACTTTTCCATCCATGTCGGTCTTCTTCTTAAAGATCCATTTGCACCCGACTGTCTTTCGACCCGGTTCATTGTCAACCAAGTTCCAAACTTGATTGTCATACATGGACTGAATCTCGTTATCCATAGCCTCTTTCCATTTAGCAGACTCAGGGCCTGCTATGGCTTCCACGTAGTTATTAGGCTCATCCAAATTTACCAATGTACTATCACTGATAAATGTATCACCTTCTGTAGTAATATGGAAACCATAATAAAACTCAGGTGTAGTCCTAACTCTGGTAGAACGTCTCAGAGGTACAGATTCGTCAATAAGTTCAACAGGAGTTTCCTCCTCGGGTTGATTGCTAGTGTTTAAGGTTCCTTCACCGCTTGACTCTTGAAGCTCTTCAATGTCAATTTGCCTCCCACTGTCCCCTTGGTATATTAGCTCTCTCTCACGAAAGACCCTTCTTTTTGCGACGAAGACAACATTGTCACTTGGTCGATAGAAGATATATCCAAAGGATTTATGTGGGTAACCGATGAAAATACATCTCTCACTTTGAGGTTCGAGCTTGTCGTGAGTCCCGCACCTCACAAAAGCCTCGCAATCCCAAACTTTTATGTGGTCTAAAGTGGGAACCTTCCCAATCCACATCTTGTGAGGTGTTTTGGCAACCTTTTTGGTAGGGACCAGATTAAGAATATGAGCGGCAGTCTCTAAGGCATACCCCTAAAATAAGATTGGTAACGAAGCTCGACTCATCATGGAACGAACCATGTCCAACAAGGTTCGATTGCGCCTCTCGCCACACCATTCAGCTGTGGTGTCCTAGGAGGTGTCAAATGTTAAACAATTCCACATTCCTTAATGTAGTCGTGGAACTCGATACTAAGATATTCTCCTCCTCGATCGGATCGGAGTACCTTTATCTTCCTGCCCAATTGATTCTCCATTTTTCCTTAAACTCTTTGAACTTTTCAAAGGTTTCTGACTTATGCTTGATTAAGTAGATATAGCCATACCTACTATAATCGTCAGTAAAAGTCACATAGAAGCGGCTAGCATCTCTTGTGACAGATCTAAAGGGCCCACACACGTCAGTGTGTATGTCATCCAACAAACCCTCACCCCTTTCACAAGTACCAGTGAAGGGTGACTTAGTCATCTTTCCAAGTAAACAAGATTCGCAAGTATCATCCGACTTCAAATTGAATGACTCCAAGACTCCAGCCTTTTGGAGTTGGCCTATATGCTTCTTGTTGACATGTCCAAGACAACAATGCCATAAGCATGATTTATCCAAATCATTGGACGAATCAATATGTAACACATTATTTCCTAGGTTATCTACAACATTCACAGTTTCATACACCCCATTGCAAGTTAAAGCTTCAAAATAAAAAACACCATCATAATAAGCATAAATACCACCATTATTATTATTAAAAGCAAAGGTAAAACCTTGTTTATACAAACTGTGAAAGGAAATGACATTTCTCGCCATATCGGCCGAGAAACAACAATTATTCAAATCTAATTTTAAACCATTACTAAGCAATAAAGAATAAAATCCAATCTTGGTCACATGCGACACTTTCCTATTTCCCATGATTAAGTTTATCTTCACGTGCTCCACATCCCTACTTCTTTTTAGTCCCTGAAAATCAGAACAAATGTGAATACCACAACCTATATCAAGGACCCAAGAATTATCATGTGATGTTTTATTAGAATGAATAATGTAAATACCTACAAAGGAGGGCTTGATTTTCCCATCCTTAATATCCTACAAGTACTTTGGGCAGCTTCGCTTCCAGTGCCATTTTTCATGGCAATGGAATCACTCTGCTTCCTTTGGATTCGTAGAGGGAACAACAGAACCAACTTTGGTTCGGCTAGAAGAAGATCCATCCCGGGACTTTCCCTTGGAAGGAGCCTTTCTCTTTTTACCCTTACCATGTCCATTGCCAGGACAGGGGCAGCAGTAGGAGTAGGAGTAGTAGCAACATATTTGCCTTTCATGTTGCTTTCAGCTGTTCTGAGGAGACCCTGAAGCTTGCTAAAAGTGACATACTCCTTATTCATATGATAGGTCATACGAAACTGATCATAACAAGGAGGTAGGGAATGAAGAATAATATCAATAGCTAATTCTTCATCAAAGTTGACATTCAATTTTAGCAAGCGGTCCACATATCTTTTCATTTTCTGCAAGTGGCCCGTAATGGACTCTCCATCATTCATTTTAGTGGTGATCATGGAGGCTATGATCTCATACCTCTCCTGCCGAGCTGATTGATGGTACCTTTCCATCAAATCATGGTACATTTCATAGGGTTAGTAGTCCTCATAGGACTTCTGTAGCTCAGCAGTCATGGTTGCAATCATTAGACACAACACCTTTGTCGTATCCCTCTCATGAGTAGTGTGTTCAACAATTTATTCAGGAGTGGCAGTAGTGACATCAATCTCCTTGAGCTCCTTTTCTAGGACATATTCTTTTTCCTCATAACGAATAGCCATTCGGATGTTTCGAATCCAATCATTGAAATTCGAACAATTAAAAATGACCCTCCCACATAGGTTCATGAGGGAGAAAGAGCCTTAAGAGATTGGGATGGAAGCATTATTTTGCATAGACATCTGTAAAGAAAAAGAACAAAGTTTAGATTAGATGAAAATCCTTAATAAATCACCCAAATGAAATATTAAGGCTAGGATCCAACACAATATTCTACAATTGCGAAGAGGGATGTCGTAATCCAATTGTAAAATATTTGAAGGTAGGTAAATGACGATTTACCAATTTCCACCGAGAAAAACAAAATTATTTATTAGGTTTTAATTGGATTTGAAATTCCTAGATTCTTTTTAGATTCATTGAACTTTCAATGGCATGTTTAAATCTCGATTGTGCCCTCTCAAGTTTGTGACTGGGATGCCGAGGATCACACGCAAGGTGTGAATAACCATGCAAATATACTTGGTACTCTTAATGTTACAAATCACCTAACCAATGTGCCTGGTAAGAACACACGCTCCATTGATCTATGATTAACATTAAGATACCCTTTGCCACTCTTTATTAGTCCCAAATTAGTGTGCCGGTTAACCACACATGCTCCACTAACGACTCAATAAAGTGCAAAGTGTAATTTCATGGATTAGCACCTATTCACATTTTTCCTAAAGTAACTAAGATTGAGAATTTAATAATAGGTTTAGTTACTTTATAATTTCCTTATACTTTTAACGAGAATTAATGTCCTATCCTACCCGTTCGGGTAACGACCCTCCACCAGTCAAGGAAGCGGTGGGTGAGAATGGACACCCATTAAACTGCCATTTTATAGGCAGTAACCTTATACCCCCCTTATAGACCGGCTTCGTGAATGAGGTCTACTAACGGTAAAACTGACTTTTTCTAATAAATATATATAAGTATTAACATTTAATATTATAATAGTATAGGGTAGAATTTTAATCTTTTAAAACTCTAGGGTTTTGGAATTAAATGTTTTATTAATGTGACTTTACAAATTACAAAACTTGAGGGCAAGTTTTGAAACTTTTCAAGACTTTTCATATTTATAACCTATGAATCATTATGATTTTTAATATCCATGAATGTGACTTTTCATATAACTTGAGGACAAGTTACAATAACACATTTCATTAACAATTAGATCAAATTTTGGATCAAACACAACTATCATATAATTTTCTATTGATCTAAACAAACTCATAGCAATACAATTCATATCAAATACTACATATAATTACTTTATTATCTAAACATTTGACAATTGCCTTTTAAATAGATGAAGACAATCATTACCAATTCAGAAAATTCAATTTTTATGATTACAAAACAGTTTGTGGTAATGACTTTATCCATTTTTGCCAAGAACTCGAATTTTCTGCACACAGGAGCACCAACTCGTCGAGTACATTAACTGGACTCGCCGAGTTGATGTTTAAATAGATGAAGACAATCATTAGCAATTCAGAAAATTCAATTTTTATGATTACAAAACAGTCTGTTCATTGGACTCAACGAGTTCACCTGTCAGAGTGCAGAAAAGTCGATTTTTCCAGCTTTGAAAACAAGTGAGCATCAAATATAATAGAAAGCAATCCTAGGCTTTGATACCACTGTTGGGTTTTAAGCACTATGACACTGTATGGTGCACATGCAACACTAGATTCTTTGGAACTATGTTTTCTCAAATTATACATGCATTTTCAAATTTCCAAAGCATATAACTTAACTAGCATACAATTCAAAGTAACAACTAGTTAGATATCTTACCTTTTGTGTAGTTCTTGACCTTGGAAGCTGAGCACCTCAAATGTTGTGCCTCTAATGTGTCACAAACACCAATATTCAAAGGAGGCTTAAGAGAATAAGACTTGTAGCTTCAAAATCGGTTCTATGTTCTTGTGTACATGTGTGTAGCTGATTTTGTCACCAAGGGGAGGCTTTTATAGTGTTTCTCAAGGCTAGGGTTTCATCCATGAAACCCTAATGCACCATGACCTTCCATATCCCTTAGGCTCCATGGGTTAAAGCTCCATGGACTATCCATGAACCACTTAGCCCACCCTAGTGGATCTTTGGCGCACACTATAAGAATGGATGATTTACATAATCAACCCCCTAGATTTAATTAGTCACTTTTGATCACAAAATTAATTCCAAATTAATTCATGACCAACACTGATTAAATAATATGATTTCTCAATTAATATATTATTCTTATAATATATTAATAAATTACCAATAATCTTATTCTCAAAAGTCCATCCTATCAGATTACACTAGTGAAGGCAACCCCAAAAGGACCATCTATATGATCAAGAATCATTTTAGAATGATATTTGATCTTATAGAGTCACACATTTAGCAAGTTGTCACTTATTGAATATTTATTAAGGATTTGATTATTAATAAATATGTTCAACTCTTGTAATTAATTTGGGAATAAGTATTAGTTTATGAAAATAATATTTGAAGAGAGTAGAAACTATTTATTAAATGATATGGTATTATTTAATAATTCATGTACAAGTTTTTTTTAACTCTTTCTCTCTTTCCATGCCAACACTGTAACCTTCATTCTGTCTCCTTCTCTTGCTCTGTTTTGAAGTGCAGTGAAGATTTGGTGATTTGGAAGTGCTTATCCTTCAGTAATTAATTGTGATAAGTACTAAAATGCTTAAGAAGGATTTTACAATATGAGAACTAGCATTCTTGGTGGCATTTACTTGTTGGTGGATACATTATGGAGAAGTTTTATTTTGAGATTTAGCCATCTTCATCAACTCCCTAATTTCCAAGATGGATCAAAGTCTTCAGATATTGTCTTCTAAACATCATGTGTAGTATTTATAATCTTTCTATAGTATGTAACTGGATTCTTTTTGGTTTTGTGTAAAAGAATCTTTAAATAATAGTTATTTTAAATCACATTCGTTTGCCGTTTATAAATTGTTTAATAAAAAAGACCGTTTTTAGTTTCCTAAAACCCATCAAAAATAACATAGAACCTAATATCATATCCCTTCATATATATATATATATATATATATATATATCTATATATATATATATATATATATATATATATATATATATATATATATATATATATATATATTTCTAACTCTAAGTAGGAAAACATGAAATATGATTTTTTGTTCGAGAAGTTTATAGTCCAAGATATTTAGATAATATTGTGGAGCTCTTCAACACCTTTCCGTGGATACAAATATCATTGAAAACAAAGTTACAACTATGAAGTTACGACTGTTTGAAATTAGGACTGTTTTGGGTTAAACCGCGTACACTGGGCGTACGGGGCGTACGTTGGGCGTACTAGGAGAGGAGGATAGCGGGGGATCAACCTGGTATGTTGGGCGTATGCGATCAGACTCTAAAACCTAATTTTAGGGTTTTGAGCCCTATTTAAGCTCCTTAACTCCCACAAACCCTTTCCATTCTCAACCTCCACCCCTTCAACGTCCTCCCTTGAAACTTTAACCCCAGTTTGAGCCTTTTTAGAATAAAGAATGTATTTTTAAGTGCTTTAGAGTGTCCTTGGTGCATATTGGACAAGAAGGAGCTCAGTGGATAAGTGTTGATTGCATTGGAGCTTGTAGATCCATACCTTGTTCACCTTGATCTTTCTTCTAGAGGTATAAAGTTTGAATCATGATGATATATTTGTTAGATCTAGCTAGTTTTGGGTGTTATGAGCTTTTGGTCGCTTTAAGTGCATAAAGGTTAGATCTTGAAAGTTTGTGACCTTGTTATGGATAAAGTTGGAAACTTTATCCATCTAAACATCATATTGATTTAGATCTGAAGGTTGGAGACCTGGAATTAATGGATTAAGTTGAAAAAGATGCACTTTTGTTCCCTTTGAGACTTAAAGACTAGATCTTATTTGTTGGGACCATTCTACTGGATAAAGTAGGAAAAACTTTATCCATTATGAAGCTATTAGGAACCATACAAATGTGATTTTGTCATGTCTATCCCTTCCATGCAAGAGCTATGATGTCTTAATGGATTAATAAGTTAGGGGTTAGGCTTTTGGACCTTTTCTAGCCATGGAAAGTCATAATGGTGGAAACGTTATGACTTAATTTGATGTTTTGAGTCTAGATATGAGCTATGGACAAACGGTCTTAAGTGATAAAGTATTTAATGGAGAAATAAGATCAGGTCGCGTAGGTTGGGCATACGAGGAGTACGCTGGGCATACACAGCTGCCATGGACTTTCACTTTGTTGACTTTCATTGACCATTGACTTTTGACCAGTTTGACTTTAGGTCAAACTTGAGGGTTTTGGACTGTTAATTAAAGTTTTACATGGTTTTGGTGATTAGTGGATTCGCGGTAGCACGCAGTGCAGAAAGGGAGACGAGTCTCAGTTTTTCAGGTTTCTTCATTTTAGGTGAGTTTTGCATCATTGTACCCATGGGTCGAAGGCACCAATGTCATCCCACTTGTTTTGGTTATCTTTTAGTAGAGGGATGTCGTAGGATTGTATATAGTCATGTAGGATAGACTGAGGACTCTTGATCTAGGCTTTCTTGTATGTTCCTTGTTTTGTTGTGGCTCTAGAGTAGGATCACCTGTCCGGGTGTCTATCTCACTTATGAGTATATACGGTTATGTATTCCTTGGATTTTCGGTATTTAGTATGTTACTATGCTGTAGTGATCTGTTAGATCTGTATCATGGTATATAGGATGTTGCTATGCGGTAGTTATATGTAGATCTTTATGTCTACCTGTACTTGCTAGTTGTCATCTAGTGGAGTGCCCTAGAGACTATAAGTAGTCATTTATGATAGCTTGAGAACTCTTCATCTAGGCTTTCTTTCCTGTTACTTGTTTGGTTATGGTTCTATAGTAGGATCATCTATTCGGGTTGCTATCTCACCTATTGTTACTTATGATTATGCATTTCATGGAGGTTAGCTGGTAGCTGATAGTGTGTTGTGAGAGGGATAGTAAGCGGTAGTGAGCTGTATTGTTGATGTTTTCCTATATTATGTACCTGTTGGATCCTTTATTGTTTGTATGTCAACATATGTTGGTAGTGGGTTGAGGTGGTCATGTTTTGTGTTGTAGGCCAAGATACCTGGTGCGGGCCGACTGTAAGCCGTAGGAATGGAGGCTCGGGAAGAGAGGTTAGGTTGATGCGGTAGGCCAACAAACCATGGGTATTCCAGCCCAATGGCTGATTGGACCCATTACATGTTGGCATTCCAATCTGAGGATTGATTGGGCCTAGGCATTCTAATCTTATGATTGTGGGCTGTTATGCATGCTTCTATGTTTATCGTATGGGGTATTTTTGGGGAAAATCACTAAGATTTGTGCTTACCCAGTTGTTTATTGTTTCAGGTATCGTCGGTCGTCATGGGAAGACGGAGGTGTGACTGTACACATTCATCATTAGTAATGAAGATTCCGCGCTTTAATATTACTCCGAATTTCAATAAATGTATTTGAAATAAATGGTTTTCTTCATAATGGATTTATAATTGGGAAGCTTTCCTTTAATAAAATGTAAATTTTTGGTTGTAAAAATGGGACGTTACAAGTTGGTATCAGAGCCTCGGTTTGAGCGAATTGGAGGAACACCTATGTAAATCTAGTCTCAAACTAGGATCCGAGAGTTTTCACAAAACGTTTTTGAAAAAGAATTTATAATAAAAGGGTTGGGATCGAGAACATGGACCTTGACTTTACTTTGGTTTTATAGGAATATGTGGTGTGTACAGTCAGCCAAAGCCTGAACAGGAAAGTGGTTTCGAACATACCCATAATTGTTATTTTTGCTGAGTTTTGATTTTGTTGATATATGGATTGTTAGAAAATCATGATAGTGGATAGAAGTTTGCGCTGAATCTTCTTCGTTGGGGTGTGTAGGATTGGTGGGAGTTTGTGACCCAGGGCTTTTCACAGGCCAATCGAGCCGTAATGACTTGGGAGCAGTTTCTGGACATGTTTTGAGCGTAGTATACTCCTCCTGTGGAGTAGGAGCGACTGGCTTAGGAGTACCTAGATCTGAGACAGATAACCGAGTCGATGATGGAGATTACTAAGATGTTCACTGAGAGGGATTTGTTCTGTCTTGTATTTGCTGCTTTAATGCTACCTCAGATGACTTGGTACTTCAGCATGCTCAAGACGGATATGTGACAATTTGTGTCTACTCAGCGATACAGTGCCCTCGCTGAGATTCGAGATGTCGCGAGTAGGCGAGAAATTGAGATAGAGACCCAGACAAGGGAGCAACGTCAGACTCCATTTCAGTCCCATCCAGCATGTAACGTCCACATATTTGGGCTAGTCAATTTAGAGACAATAAGCGTCAAAAATGACTGTTAATAGAAGATTGTTTAGAATAAATAATCTTAACGAAGTTATAGTATATGTCACAAGGGTTCCGTACATATAAAGAACGCTGAAATCCGAGTTATAACTAAGAAGTTATGACCTATCGAAGTTTTGCGACAAAACCGAGACGACTCTATGTGATGTAAAAAGTGAGTTTATGATAAAGTACTTCTTAGCCTTAGCAATATAAATGAAAGTGGTAGTATACGTTAAACCGAGAGAGTACATGAAAAGAACGTCCAAAGCTGACTTCGTATGAGAAAGTTATGATTTTTTTAAGATTTGGCATAGCAATATGCAGTCCAGAGTTCGAATATTAGATCGACCAATTTTTAGCCGACACAAACTAAAGGAGAATCGAAGATCGCGTTAATAGGAGGCCAACGATAAAAAGACAGACGAAAACGGACGTCGAATGACAAAGTTATGAAATTTTAACGGACTTTACCTGTCTCGGCCTATTAAAAAATTACTTTGAAAATAAAGTCAAAATTAGCCGATGGAGTCTAAAAAAAATTGTTGAGTATTTCTCTACCTACGCGTGGATATAAAGAACATCGACAACGGAGCTCGTACGTGAAAGTTATGGAATTTAGAAGTCGGGAGTGTTAAAATGCGAGGCTACTCATGAACACCCCGCATACTCGCAACCCTTGGCACTGGAACAACCACATCGACCCAGCAGACTTCAGACATGTGCCCCTTCATACGCGTTTCATACCTTCTTACGCCCTACTCACCAGGAAAACGTTGTGTTCCTCGGAGGAGCGCCCTTTGCACCGAGGGTCAACCTCCCTATAAAAGGAGGTGCGAGGGTAGCCATATTTCTCACACGCCCTAGTAACTTTTAAGTACTAGAGGAAAATCCCCAGAGTGCCAGAAGGCTCCGAGAAAAAGAGCTTTTCGGCTCGGAAAGTTTTTCCCCAGCAGAGCCCATTTTCTATCAAAACCCGCTGTAAGTGAGATACTCTTACCCTACTTTAAGTATAGTTTATATTTAAATTTAGTACCGTTATTATGAAATTATATACAATATATATATATATATATATATATATATATATATATATATATATATTATAAAATATAATATATAAAGTGTTATTATAATATCTTTTAACTACTCGTGGTACGGGGAATCTCGTTGGAAGGGCCGCATAAGGTTGTTGGATTTCAGAAGTGCTATAATGCCAAAATGGACCTGCCCTCTGCTCGTAAATAGTAACGATAAATATTAGACTAAAATCTAGTGGTAATAATATTGGGTTTCGTCGAAGGGAATTATATTGTTAAGAAGCGGAGCGCTGTCCAAGTTGGAATCATCACTTTAACAAGTGAGTGCATAGTTACTTTCATCTTACACATAGATATGAAGTATTTAATATAAATTACATGCTATGTGTGCATATTATTTGTGTTCCTGATATCTATGCCGGATGAAAGATTTATACATGTTTTAAATGATTTAAACTGTATATCTATTTTATATCTACGAATATGTTGGGTAGAACATGGGTAGATAAATGATGAGGGATGAAAGATGATAGAGATGAATATCGGCAGCTATGCGACATCCTGTAGATGTTTTTGAGCTACGATCCTAGCAGCTGCGCCTAAAGGATAACATCGGCAGCTGCGCCTAATAGAGAACATCATAATTCTGGATGCTGCGCCTAAATGATAATATCGGCAGCTATAATAAAGAACGTCCTAATCATGGCATTTCTGCCTAAATGATAATATTAGCAGTTGTGTCTAATAGATAACATTGGCAGTTGTGCCATTGGCAGCGATAGACTTCGTGCCTATTCCTTAGGATAATCCTTAGGAATGAATGAATGAAGGATAACTGATTCTTAGGCTAGATCCTTAAGAATACAGAAGATAATGGGCATTGGTAATTGAGTTGATTGTTTGATGATTAAAGATAATAATTATATTATTGTGGGTTGAAAACCCTATGTAATCACCAGGTTTCCCAACTTGAACCACTCAGTTATTTGTATCACAGGTGTCGATAGGAAGCTACATTACAGTGACAGATTAAAGGAGATGTAAGTCACTAGATTAAATGAATGTAAGGTCTGTTTATGCTTATGTTTCTGTATTTACGACGACATCCGAAAGTTTTAATATAAACAAATTACATTTCCTCGTAAATGCTTTGATAACATGTTTATCATGTTTTCTGGGAACAAGTTCCGCAATATTATTCTTTAAAATGAATACTATGATTTTCAAATAAGCATAAATAAATTTTTTAAAATGACCGTGAATTTGGGGATGTCACACTGCATCGAAGCGGTTCAAATTCACCGACCGAAGTTCGGATCAGCTGAAGGGTGGTGCAGATGTTTTGTATGTCACAAGTGTGGCGAGGAGGGTCATTTTGATAGAGATTGCACATGGAGTATGCGAGTTTGTTTCTATTGCGTCCAGGAGGGCCACATCAGAGGTCGTTGTCCTTTTCTCGTTTTTGGTGAGGTGTTGGACCCTACACCCCTAGCTTGACAGTCACCAGACGGTCTTCATGGGACAGCGAGAGTTTCAGGGGCCGAGGTTTGAGTTGTTAGTTCTTCTATTTAGTCGGTTGTTTCAATGTTGGTATTCATCGATATTTTTTTGTTTATGTTTCGAACTTTAGTTGTAACCTTGGATGATCAATGGAATGGAATTGACTTACTAGCTTTGTTCTAATGGAATTCTTATTATGAATGGATTAAATGTATTTGTCCTCGATTGTATGCGTGTTGGAATTTGTGAATGTTGTGTGGGTTCAGATTCTCCTATGTATGTGGATATCAGTGGTTGGGATCAAGTAGTAGAGTTCAAGTGAGTCTGGGTATCAAAGTACTGTGAAGTTGTTAGATTCTAGCATATTTCAAGTAGGGGAGGGTGGAATCTCGCAGCAAGAAGACCTTGTGCCAAGGTTTGGTTCTCAGTAGAATTTCTCCAAGCTCAAGACTTCCGTGTAACTGTTGAATCTTCCGATTTCATGTCAAGATCATCGTCAGTTATTGGATTTCCCTTTGAGTCGTATTAGTTTTAGTTGTGATAGCCTTTGTAGGGCGTCCATGTGCTTTAGACTCTAGGATGTTAGGAGCCCATGTTGAGGGATGTGTTGAGGGCTTCATTGTCTGTTCTTGTTTGATTGGGGCTTGGAGGTTTGAGTCACAACTCGAAGACCTGGTAAAGTCAGTTAGGTCTTGTTGAGCCCGAGTTTTGTTATCATTTAGTGGATTAGGGGTATGCCTGAGTGTTTTTATCGGTTAGTGGATTGGGGGTATGCCCGAGTGTTTTCATCGGTTAGCGGATCGGGGGTAAGCCCGAGTGCTGTCATCAGTTAGTGGATCGGGGGTAAGCTCGAGTGATGTTATCAGTTAGTGGATCGGGAGTAAGCCTGAGTGATGTTGTCGATTAGTGGATCAAGGGTAAGCCTGAGTGTTGTTAGTAGATAGCTAAGCAAGGCTATCGAAACCAAGTAGGAGCATGGCCTAGTTTGGTATGTGGCCAGTTGGTTCTCACCGCGATGGTGCACTTATGTGCGGGATTAGCAAGACGGAGTTTGGCCAAGGAGGTTTAGATCTAATCAAATATGCGGGTTTTCGGTTAGTTTGGTTTATGTGAGGGGTTGCATCATGAAGTTGAAGCGAGAGCTGATTTTGAGGACGAAATCTAATTTAAGTGGGGGAGAATTATAACATTCTGTTTCCTACCATTTCTGGGCCATAGGCCGGAAGTCGATTGTGTAAGGCTTTGGACCTTAAGGAGGAAAATTTTAGTCCTTGTGGAAGGAGGTAATGTTAGTTAAGATATTTAACCCTTGAATTGTGTTTTGGGCCAGAGGGTAGAAAGGGAAAAGTGATAGGTCGGGTTCTTGGATGAAATATGGATTTTTGTTCGAGATTTTTTTAGTCCAAGATATTTAGATAATATTGTGGCTCTTCAACACCTTTCCAAAGATATAAAGATCGTCAAAAACGGAGTTGGAATGAAGAAATTACAACCATTTGAAGTTAGGACGTTTTTGGGTTAAGCCGCATACGCTGGACGTACTTGGCAAGGAGGATCAAGGGGGATCAACCTGGTACGCTGGGCGTACACGATCAAACCCTAAAACCTAATTTGAGGGTTTTCAACCTTATTTAATCTCCTCAACTCCCCCAAACCCTTTCCATTCTCAGCCTCCACCCCTTCAATGTCGTCCCTTGAAATCTTAACCCTAGTTTGAGCCTTTTTTAGCAATAGAATGTGTTTTTAAGTGCTTTGGAGTGTTCTTGGTGCCTCTTGGAGAAGAAGGAGTTCAATGGAGAAGCGTTGGTTGCATTTAAGCTTGTAAATCCAGACCTTGTTCATCTTGATCTTTCTTCTGGAGGTATAAAGTTTGAATCTTGATTATGCAATCGTTAGATCTAGCTAGTTCTAGGTGTTATGAGCTTTTGGTCACCTTAAGTGCATAAAATTTAGGTCTTGAAAGTTTGTGACCATGTTATGGATAAAGTTGGAAACTTCTGAAGCTCCAGGATCCTCGAATACTTCTGAAGCCTCAGGATCCTAAAACATATCTCAAGATGCTGACTATTACCACTAATATTTCTAACACTTGTAGCCGATATATTTTATTTATTTTTCTCACATGTGTAGAACGAGTCAACAAAAGACCCATTCTCAAGGGAGAGTCGTCTCAACCAGGCAAAAGACCTAGAAGACCAAGTCAAATAACGTTCATATGCTGATTCTGGAGGATCCCAGAATTATCAGACTTCTTGTTAATAGCATTATATTATAAATAACACATGTAACTAGCACACTAGGGACACACTTAGCTCATATACGACAATTGTAATTGCATTCATACATTTATCTCTGTATTCAACATTTTATATCAATAAAATCATCAAGGTAGGTGATCATTATCACCTCCCAAGGTTTTATGTTGGAGAACCTATAAAGGATCAAGGGCTTTCCTTGTAGCTCACTTGTGTCACTTTGATTATCATTTCTTACTTGATTTACCACAAATATCATAGCCTCTCATACAATTTGGTTAAATTCTATTTAGTTGATTTTTGACCAAAATAATTTGACGCCTACAGTGGGGTCGTGGTGTTCAAAACCTTTCGGAAAATCATCTCTAGATAACCAACCATATCTTCCTACTCCATTCCTACCATTTCCTCCAAAACCTTCCACCACCTCCATTCGGAGGTCCCAAAAGACTTCTGATGCACCGAAGAAAAGCACTCGTCCAGTTGTTAATCAAGGATGTGAAGATCCTCCTGCAGCAATCTCCAACAACGAGCTCTTTGATATGATGAGGAGATTGGCACGATAAGTAACCCAACATCACGAGGACAACATGACGATACTCAAGGAAATGGATAGAATGAGGGCAAAGATCCGTAAACCCGAAGAAGCAGCACCCTCGATCTTGCAACCCAAGATCCTGAATTTTGACAATACAAGATCCTCTGGAAACCGCCGAGAGACAGGATCCTCGATACCGGCATCCGTTCCCTTCTGGGGTGCAGTTCCCAACGAGCGAGCTCATGTGAGCCAAGATCCCGATGAAATCTTTGTTACGCCAAACACAAAGGATCCTGGTAACTTCGTTAATAATAATTGTTAGCGCAGGATACTTGACTTATATTTAGGATCCTCAAATTCTTCTGAAGCCTCAGGATCCTTAATATATCCCGGGATCTTGACTATTACCACTAATATTTCTAGCACTTGTAACGGCTATATTTTATTTATATTTCTCACATATGAAGAACGAGCCAACACAAGTCCCATTCTCAACGGAGAGTCATCTCAACCACGAAAAACACACGGAATACCAACTCAAATAACGTTCATATGTTGATTCTGGAGGATCCTGGAATTACCGGACTTCTTTTTATTAGCATTAGACTATAAATAGCACATGTAATTAGCACACTAGGAATATTTAGCTCATATACGACAACTGTACTTGTATTCATACATTTATCTCTTTATTCAACATTTTATATCAAAAAAATCATCAAGGCAGATGATCATTATCACCTCCTAAGGTTTTATGCCGAAGATCCTATCAATGATCAAGGGCTTTCCTTGTAACTCACTTGTGTCACTTTGATTATCATTTCTTACTTAATTTTGTATGAACATCACAGCCTCTCATACAATTTGGTTAGATTCTACTTAGTTGATTTTTGACCAAAACAATTTGGCGCCTACCGTGGGGCCGTGGTGTTCAAAACTTTTTGGAAAATCATGTCTACACAACCGACCATATATTCCTTTTCTATTCCTCCTATTTCCTCTAAAAACCTTTTTCCAAACCTAGGGGGAGCTCTCAAGAAAGCCACTAAGGCACCAAAGAAAAACACATCTCTAGTCGCTACGGAAGGACTTCAGGATCCTCCTGTGCTGATTTCCAATAATGAAATCTTTGCTATGATGAAGAGACTGGAACGACAAGTCACTCAACATCAGGAGGATAATAGGACAATACTCAACGAAGTGGAGAGAAATAGGGAAGAAATCCACAAGCCTCAAGAAGCAGCACCCTCGATCTTGCAGCCCAAGATCCTGAACTTTGAAAACATGGGATCCTCAGCGAATCACCGCGAGATAGGATCCTCAATACCGGCCTCTGTTCCCACTTACGGCACAACTCCAAGAGAGCAAGCCCATACGACCCATGATCCCAACGAAACCTTCATTACTCCTACTAACAAGGATCCTGGTAACTTCTTCGATAATAATATCTTTACTACTAACTCTATGGACCTTGATACAGGTTTAAGCCCGATCATGGCTAAGGAGCTTCAACAATTAAGACAAATGATCTCAAGCGCGCCTGGAGTAGTCCAACCTATACCGGAAGTATCCCCCACAAGCCACCGTATCTTAAGATTTTATCCCGCAATAGCTGATACCGAAGTGCCAAAGCACTTCCAAACGCCCAACATGAAGCCTTATGATGGGACCGCGGATCCTGAGGGGCATGTCACACAGTAGGGAAAGAATAGAGATCATCCCCATTCCAACACACTTGAAGGAAGCTTTCATGTGCAAGGGCTTTGGTTCGAACCGCACAGGATCAACCTTAAAATGGTTTCTTAACATTCCTCCTTACTCTATTACGTCATTTACTCACTTAGTTAATTTGTTTATTAATCAATTTTCTTGTAGCAGAATATTCGAAAAGATCACTAGTGATCTTTATCGAGTGGTTCAGGATCCTAAGGAATCCGTTAGGACTTTTGTGAACAAGTTTGACAGGGAGCTCTGAGTATCCCCAATATTGATATGGCGACTACAATTGAAGCCTATAAAATGGGTTTAAAAAAGGACTCTCCTTTCTACGAAGACATTGTAGTGACCCCGTGAAAGAGAATGGATGACGTCCAAAGTAGAGCATTAAGATTCATAAAGCTCGAAGAAGACAAGAAGCTCCAAAAAAATGAGCAACCCACCAAGCTTCTACGATCACCCTAATAGGAAGGCTGACTAATCGACACAAAGATCCTATTAGTAAAAACCAAGGAGAGGAAGAAGAATTTCCTAAGATTGATGACTATTGCTTTTCTGTGGATATTTCAGGTATATTATTTGCTATGCACGGTCCTGGCAACAAAGCAAGGTGGCCAAGGTAGGGAGAAAAATCCACCACTTAGAAAGACAAATCCAAATGGTGTGCATACCATGAAGACTTTGTTCATGTCACAGAGGATTACATAGCTCTCAGGGAGGAGATTAGCTACCTCTTAGGAAACTGATACCTCAAAGAAATGATTGTGAGAAGAAAGGAAAGATCCAAAGAGAAAGATCGGGATCCCATCCTGCTGACGCCAAGGTAATCAATGTGATCTCTGGAAGATCTGACATTTGTGTTACCTCTTATTCTGCAGCAAAAAGGAATGCCAAAGTGTCAAAACCAGAAAAAGAAGAAAGGCCACGAAAGAATACGTCAATCACAAACGAGAAGGAGATCGCCTTCGATGAAGCAGATAGACAAGACATCCAGGATCCTCACCACGACAGATTAGTGATCACTCTTTACATCGCCAACCATTTCATCAGAAGGATCCTTGTCGACAGAGGATCCTCAGTCAACATTATCCTCTTGGATGCTCTAAAAAGAATGAACATCTCAGAGTCCGAAATAATCAAAAGATCCTTAGTATTAATAGGATTCAGTGCCGGAAAAAAAACATACAGTCGGGGAAATAAAGCTACCTACCTATTTTAAGGGGGTAACTCTATGCAACGTTTTTGTATAATAGATACATTATCCTCTTATAATGTTATACTATGTGTTAGGGCCAAGATCCTCAATCCTATCCAGGATCCCGGATCTCTAAAATATATAAGGATCCTTAAACCTGTCAAGGATCCTGGATCTTAAAGGAGTCTCAGGATCCTGAATATACATCAGGATCCTGAATATCGCCATTATTATCTCCTAACAAGTTTAATGAGTATATTTCTTGTTTATTTCTCACATGTCCAGAAATGGTCAACATAGGACTCATTCACAATGAAGAATCAATCCAACCAGGCTTAAAACCCGGAAATACCAAAGCAAAGCATGTTGTAAATACCAGTTCAGCAGGATCCCGAAAATATAGGACATTTAGTTACTTAACCTAGACTATAAATACACATGTAAATGACAAGCAACAGGCACAATAAGCTAACACCTTAGACACCTTGAGCTACTCAAACACTTGTACTCGTATTCATATAATATTCTTTCTAAATTTCATTCAAATTAGTAAAATCATACAAGCCAGATGATCATTATCACCTCCCAAGGTTTTATGCCAGAGATCCTAGCAAGGATCAATGGTTTTCTTTGTAAATCACTTGTGCAATCTTGTTCTACTTTCTTTGATCACTTCGCCTACAACACCACAACCTCTCATGAAATTTGGTTGATATCCACTTAGTCGATTTTTGACCAAAACAATTTGCGCCCACCTTGGGGCCGTCGTGTTCTTAATTCTCGAATATTATGTCTACACAAACAACTTTATCTTCTTCCTCTCATTTCCTCAAAAAATCTTCCAGCACCTCCAAAAAGGACCACCTAGTTAGTGGAAACATTCGGACACCTCTAAAAAGTACACCTCTCCGATCATCAGCTATGTGAATCCGGGAACCCTAAGATTCCAGGATCCTTCCATTCCGTAACAACGAACTCTTATCCGTGGTGAAGTTGGTAAAGCAACAACTAAACCAACAACGAGAGGAAAACAATAATATACTAAAGGAGATGGAAAGAATAATGGAGGATATCCATAAACCCCAACAAGTAGCACCCTCGATCTTGCAACCCAAGATCCTGAACTTTGACAATGTAGGATCCTCGGGAAACCGCTGAGAGATAGTATGCTCAGGAAACTGCAGGGAGATAGGATCCTCAGGAAACTACTAACAAGGATTTATAAACCCCAAGGTTTGATGTCGGAGAACCTATAAAGGATCAAGGCCTTTCCTTGCAACTCACTTGTGTCACTTTGATTATCATTTCTTACTTTATTTACCACAAATATCATAGCCTCTCATACAATTTGGTTAGATTCTACTTAGTTGATTTTTGACCAAAATAATTTGGCGACTACAGTGGGGTCGTGGTGTTCAAAACCTTTCGGAAAATCATCTCTAGATAACCAACCATATCTTCCTCCTCCATTCCTACCATTTCCTCCAAATCCTTCCACCACTCCATTTGGAGGTCCCAAAAGACTTATGATGCACCGAAGAAAAGCACTCGTCCAGTTGTTAATCAAGGATCCCAAGATCCTCCTGCAGCAATCTCCAACCACGAGCTCTTTGATATGATGAGGAGATTGGCACGATAAGTAACCCAACATCACGAGGACAACATGACGATACTCAAGGAAATGGATAGAATGAGAGCAAAGATCCATAAACCCGAAGAAGAAGCACCTTCGATCTTGCAACCCAAGATCCTGAATTTTGACAATACAAGATCCTCTGGAAACCGCCGAGAGACAGGATCCTCGATACCGGCATCCGCTCCCTCCTGGGGTGCAGTTCCCAACGAGCGCGCTCATGTGAGCCAAGATCCCGATGAAATCTTTGTTACGCCAAACACAAAAAGGATCCTGGTAACTTCGTTAATAATAATTGTTAGCGCAGGATACTTGACTCATATTTAGGATCCTCAAATTCTTCTGAAGCCTCAGGATCCTTAAAATATCCCGAGATCTTAACTATTACCACTAATATTTCTAGCACTTCTAACGGCTATATTTTATTTATATTTCTCACATATGAAGAACGAGTCAACACAAGTCCCATTCTCAACGGAGAGTCATCTCAACCAGGAAAAACACACGGAATACCAACTCAAATAACGTTCATATGTTGATTCTGGAGGATCCTGGAATTACCGGACTTCTTTTTATTAGCATTAGACTATAAATAGCACATGTAATTAGCACACTAGGAATATTTAGCTCATATACGACAACTGTACTTGCATTCATACATTTATCTCTTTATTCAACATTTTATATCAATAAAATCATCAAGGCAGATGATCATTATCACCTCCTAAGGTTTTATGCCGAAGATCCTATCAATGATCAAGGGCTTTCCTTGTAACTCACTTGTGTCACTTTGATTATCATTTCTTACTTAATTTTGTATGAACATCACAGCCTCTCATACAATTTGGTTAGATTCTACTTAGTTGATTTTTGACCAAAACAATTTGGCGCCTACCGTGGGGCCGTGGTGTTCAAAACTTTTTGGAAAATCATGTCTACACAACCGACCATATATTCCTCTTCTATTCCTCCTATTTCCTCTAAAAACCTTTTTCTAAACCTAGGGGGAGCTCTCAAGAAAGCCACTAAGGCACCAAAGAAAAACACATCTCTGGTCGCTACGGAAGGACTTCAGGATCCTTCTGTGCTGATTTCCAATAATAAAATGTTTGCTATGATGAAGAGACTAGAACGGCAAGTCACTCAACATCAGGAGGATAATAGGACAATACTCAACGAAGTGGAGAGAAATAGGGAAGAAATCCACAAGCCTCAAGAAGCAACACCCTCGATCTTGCAGCCCTAGATCCTGAACTTTGAAAACACTGGATCCTCAACGAATCGCCGCGAGATAGGATCCTCAATACCGGCCTCTGTTCCCACTTACGACACAACTCCAAGAGAGCAAGCCCATACGACCCATGATCCCAACGAAACCTTCATTACTCCTAATAACAAGGATCTTGGTAGCTTCTTCGATAATAATATCTTTACTACTAACTCTACGGACCTTGATACAGGTTTAAGCCCGATCATGGCTAAGGAGCTTCAACAATTAAGACAAATGATCTCAAGCGCGCCTGGAGTAGTCCAACCTATACCAGAAGTATCCCCACAAGCCATCGGATCTTAAGATTTTCTCCCGCAATAGCAGATACCGAAGTGCCAAAGCACTTCCAAACGCCCAACATGAAGCCTTATGATGGGACCACGGATCCTGAGGGGCATGTCACACAGTAGGGAAAGAATGGAGATCATCCCCATTCCAACACACTTGAAGGAAGCTTTCATGTGCAAGGGCTTTGGTTCGAACCTCACAGAATCACCCTTAAAATGGCTTCTTAACATTCCTCCTTACTCTATTACTTCATTTACTCACTTAGTTAATTTGTTTATTAATCAATTTTCTTGTAGCAGAATATTCGAAAAGATCACTAGTGATCTTTATCGAGTGGTTCAGGATCCTAAGGAATCCGTTAGGACTTTTGTGAACAAGTTTGACAGGGAGCTCTGAGTATCCCCAATATTGATATGGCGACTGCAATTGAAGCCTTTAGAATGGGTTTAAAAAAGGACTCTCCTTTCTACAAAGACATTGTAATGACCCCATGAAAGAGAATGGATGCGGTCCAAAGTAGAGCATTATGATTCATAAGGCTCGAAGAAGACAAGGAGCTCCAAAAAAGGAGCAACCCACCAAGCTTCTACGATCACCCTAATAGGAAGGCTGACTAATCGACACAAAGATCCTATTAGTCAAAACCAAGGAGAGGATGAAGAATTTCCTCAGATTGATGACTATTGCTTTTCTGTGGATATTTCAGGTATATTATTTGCTCTGCACGGTCTTGGCAAGAAAGAAAAGTGGCCAAGGTAGGGAGAAAAATCCACCACCTAGAAAGACAAATCCAAATGGTGTGCATACCATGAAGACTTTGTTCATGTCACAGAGGATTACATAGTTCTCAGGGAGGAGATTAGCTACCTCTTAGGAAAATGATACCTCAATGAAATGATTGTGAGAAGAAAGGAAAGATCCAAAGAGAAAGATCAGGATCCCATCCTCCTGACGCCAAGGTAATCAATGTGATCTCTTGAAGCTCTGACATTTGTGGTACCTCTTATTCTGCAGCAAAAAGGAATGCCAAAGTGTCAAAACCAGAAAAAGAAGAAAGGCCATGAAAGAATACGTCAATCACAAACGAGAAGGAGATCACCTTCGATGAAGCAGATAGACAAGACATCCAGGATCCTCACCACGATAGATTAGTGATCACTCTTTACATCGCCAACCATTTCATCTGAAGGATCCTTGTCGACGGAGGATCCTCAGTCAACATTATCCTCCTGGATGCTCTAGAAAGAATGAACATCTCAGAGTCTGAAACAATCAAAAGATCCTTAGTATTAATAGGATTCAGTGCCGAAAAAAAAGATACAGTCTGGGAAATAAAGCTACCTACCTATTTTGAGGGGGTAACTCTATGCAACGTTTTTGTATAATAGATACATTATCCTCTTATAATGTTATACTAGGTGTTAGGGCCAAGATCCTCAATCCTATCCAGGATCCCGGATCTCTAAAATATATAAGGATCCTTAAACCTGTCAAGGATCCGGGATCTGAAAGGAGTCTCAGGATCCTGAATATACATCAGGATCCTGAATATCGCCATTATTATCTCCTAACAAGTTTAACGACTATATTTCTTGTTTATTTCTCACATGTGCAGAAATGGTCAACATAGGACTCATTCACAATGAAGAATCAATCCAACCAGGCTTAAAACTCGGAAATACCAAAGCAAAGCATGTTGTAAATACCAGTTCAGCAGGATCCCGAAAATATCGGACATTTAGTTACTTAACCTAGACTATAAATACACCTGTAAATGACAAACAACAAGCACAATAAGCTGACACCTTAGACACCTTGAGCTACTCAAACACTTGTACTCGTATTCATATCGTATTCTTTCTAAATTTCATTCAAATCAATAAAATCATACAAGCCAGATGATCATTATCACCTCCCAAGGTTTTATGCCAGAGATCCTAGCAAGGATCAATGGTTTTCCTTGTAAATCACTTGTGCAATCTTGTTCTACTTTCTTTAATCACTTCGCCTACAACACCACAACCTCTCATGAAATTTGGTTGAGATCCACTTAGTCGATTTTTGACCAAAACAATTTGGCGCCCACCATGGGGCCGTTGTGTTCTTAATTCTCGAATATTATGTCTACACAAACAACTTTATCTTCTTCCTCTCATTTCCTCAAAAAATCTTCCACCACCTCCAAAAGGACCACCTAGTTAGAGGAAACATTCAGACACCTCTAAAAAGTATACCTCTCCGATCATCAGCTATGTGAATTCGGGAACCCTAAGATTCCAAGATCCTTCCATTCCGTAACAACGAACTCTTATCCATGGTGAAGTTGGTAAAGAAACAAATAAACCAACAACGGGAGGAAAACAATAATATACTAAAGCAGATGGAAAGAATAAGGGAGGATATCCATAAACCCCAAGAAGTAGCGTCCTCGATCTTGCAACCCAAGATCCTGAACTTTGACAATGTAGGATCCTCGGGAAACCGCTGAGAGATAGGATGCACAGGAAACTGCAGGGAGATAGGATCCTCAGGAAACCGCTAACAAGGATTTATAAACCCCAAAGAGCAGCACCCTCGATCTTGCAACCCAATAACAAGGATATTGGTAACTTCATGAATATTAATACTTTTAATACTAACTCTATGGACCTTGATACAGGAATGAGCCCCATCATGGCCAATGAACTTCAGCAGTTAAGGAAGTTGATCTTTAGTGTTCCTAGAGTGGTCCAACCTATACAAGAGCATGAAAACTCACGATAGAAATATGGATCCCGAGGAACATGTGGCACAATACATGGAAAGAATGGAGATCATCCCCATTCCCTCACACCTGAAGGAAGCTTTCCTGTGCAAGGGTTTTGGTTCGACCTCACCAGATCAGCCTTAAAATGGATTCTTAATGTTACTCCTTACTCTATCATTCATTTTCCCATTTACTTAATCTTTTTAACAAACAATTTTCTTGTAGCAGAACATTCGAAAAGAGGAATAGTGACCTTTATCAAGTAGTACAGGATCCTAAGGACTCCCTTAGGGAGTTCGTAAACAGGTTTGGAAGTGAAGCTTTGACTATCCCCAACATTGACATGGAAACTGTCATGGAAGCCTTCAAAATGGGCCTAAAGAAAGACTCTCCTTTCTACGAATACCTTATAATAACTCCATGTAAAATAATGGATGGAGACAGAAACAGAGTACTAAGGTTCATCAGGCTAGAAGAAGAGAACGATATACAAAAGAAAAGCAACCCACCAAATTCATATGATAATCCTAATAGGAAGGCCGAGTCCTCGACCCAAAGATCCTAGAAATCAAAACCATGTTCCAAACTTGATGATCATAGGGTTAATGCCCTTGACGATGAAGGAGAGGATGATGACTTCCCCAGGATTACTAACTATTGTTTTTTTGTGGATCTTTCAGGTTTAATATTTTCCATGCAGGATCTTGGAAAAAAAAGCAAGGTGGCCAAGTAAAGGAGACAAATCAAGTGGCTAGAAATACAAGTCTAAATGGTGTCCATACCACGATGATCTTGGCCACATCATTGAGGATTGCATAGGCCTCATAAAATAGATTAGCTATCTCCTAAGCAAAGGATACCTTAAAGAGATCCTAGGAAGATGAAAAGAAAGATCGAAGGAAAAGGAACAGGATCCTGCGAGGATCCTGGAAAACCAGGATCCCTTCCTCATGACGCCAAGGTAATCAATGTTATTTCTGGAGGATTTGACATCTGTGTAACTTCTTATTATGCAGCTAAAAGGCATGCCAAAGCATCCAATATAAAAAGGGAAGAAAGAACCCGAAAGAACACGTCGATAACAAACAACAAGGAGATCATCTTTGATGAACATGATAGAAAAAACACCCAGGATCCTCATCATGGAGTGGTGATAACTCTCTAAATCGCTTTGTCAGAAGGATCCTGGTGGACAGAGGATCCTTAGTGAACGTCATACTCTTAGATGCTATGACCAGGATGATATTCCAGAATCAGAGATAATCAAGTGATCCTCAATACTAATAGGATTTAGCGGTGAAACAAACCATACTATTGGAAAGATTGAGCTACCCGTTTACATCAAAGGGGCCCATACATCAAAAGAAAAGAAAGTTCGCACCTGAAAGGGACAAAATCATCCAATAGGAAGTTGAAAAACATCTTAAGACACGAACGGTTAAAGAAGTCAAGTTCCCAAGATGGCTAGCCAACGTGGTGGTAGTACAAAAGAAGAACGAAAAATGGAGAGTATGTGTGGATTACACGGATCTCAACAAGGCATGTCCCGAGGATCCTTTCCCTTTACCACACATAGACTTGATGATAGATTCCACGACATGCCATGAATTCTAACATTCATTAACGCCTCGGCTGTATTCTAACAAATATAAATGGAACCATCCGATCATGAGGACTTTACATTCATAACCCCTATAGGTATATATTTCTATATTGCTATGCCTTTTGGTCTTAAAATGTAGGGGCGACATAACAGATACTGGTGAATCGAATGTTCTGTTGGATATAGTATCTAAGTCCATAACTTTATTTGGTATGTACTTGACCCGACCCGGCATGGTTCATTTGGGTTGCATGACATTGCAATACTTGGATAGACTAGATGAGAGAATAAGGCACTTATGATTGTTAATATATTATAAGTTCTAATATATTAATAATAGTATTATTTAATTAGTATTGATCAAGTATTAATCTAGTATTAATTTGGTGATCAAAGTGAGACTAATTAAATATATAGGGTTGATTATGACAATCATCAATTCTTTTATGGTGGATTAATGATCCATGGTTTATGGGTTTGGTTATAACCATATGGAGCTCCATGGATAGTCCATGGGAGTTACAAACCCATGGGTCATGAGAAATCAAGAGTCATGACAATTAAGGGCATTCATGTGTAAACTCTAATTGTGACAACACTATAAAAGGAACCCTATGGCTAGCAAAATCGTGACCTAGTGTTACTAGAGAGGGCATAACCGATTTTGAGTGCTAGAAGTATTCTCTTAAGTTATTCCAAGTCTTGTGGTGTTGTGTGAAGCATTTGAGGCACAACATTTGGGGTGCTAGGCTCACAAAGTCTTGAAGGAATCCAAGCAACAACAAGGTATGTATTTCTACTAGTATTTATGTTTTATGTAATCCCCATGCCATGCTAGTTAGGAAATAACCTTGAAAAAGAAATTTGCATGTATATAGAGAAAACATAGATTCAAGGTTATTAGGGTTGCATGTACACTTAGGAAGTGTTAGAATGCTCAAAACCCATCAGTGGTATCAGGGCCTAGGATTGTTTTCTGTATACTTGATGCAAAACTGCTTAAAAATCAATAATTCTGCATTCTGACGACTGGACTCGTCGAGTCCATGGGGAGGACTCGCCGAGTCCATGAACAAATTCATCCTACTCGGCGAGTAGAATAATGCACTCGGCGAGTAGGAGCGTGCTGGGCAGTTTTTTCGAGTTTTGTTGCTGGAAATGGATTAAGATCATTATCCCAATCTGTTTTGGACTTGTAAAATCTGTTTTTCAAAATGATAATGATTATGTTAACCCATTTTACATGAATTTTATCAATTTTCAAGTATTGTATATGTTTATATGATTTTCTTGAAATTGTTTGACATGAATTTGTGTTCATATGAGTTTAGAAGATCATAGGAATTATGTGTAACCTCCATATGTGTTTAATTCATGATCTTAATGGCTATGATGGTGTCCATAACTTGTCCTCAAGTTATGGATAACCAAAAGTCACTTCTTTTAATTATGATTAAAGAACTAAAGAGGTTTCATAAAATAAAGAGTCTTCATTTTTATGAACCATTAAAACTCATAAGTTACAAATTGAAGAGACTTGGAATAGTTTCAAATCTTGCCCTCAAGTTTTGGAATTTGAAAAGTCTTACACTTTAATACTTTAATTCCAAATTAAACCTTAGATTTTTAAAAAGTTTAAAAATGAACACTTATACTATTATTATAATTTTATTATATAGATATGTATAAGAATATGTCATTCTTACCGTTAGTAGGCCTCATTCACGAAGCCGGTCTATAAGGGGGGTATAAGGTTGTTGCCTATAAAATGGTGACTTAATGGGTGTCCACTCTCACCCACCGCTTCCTTGATCGGTGGAGGGTCGTTAGCCGAACGGGTAGGATACGACTTTAAATACTCGTTAAAAGTATAATGAATTATAAAGTAACTATACATTATAAATTCCCAATCTTAGTTACTTTAGGAAAATGTGAAATTGGTGCTAGCCCATAAAATTACACTTTGTACCTTACCAAGTCGTTAGTGGAGCGTGTGTGGTTAACAGACACACTAACATGGACTAGTAAGAGTGGCAAAGGGTAACTTGACCTTATTATAGATCGGTGGAGCGTGTGTGGTTAACCGACACATCGATTAGGTAATATTGTTGAGGGTACCAAGTCAATTTGTATGGTTATTCACACCTTGTTTGTGATCCTCGGCATCCCAGTCACAAACTTGAGAGGGCACAATCGAGATTCAAACATGCCATTGAAAAGTTCAATGTATCTCAAAAGATCTAGGAGTTTCAAAACCAATAAAACCTAATAATAAAATATTTCGTTCTTATGGTGGAAATTGGTACCTATGAAGATTTCTACCCCTATGAGATGCACCTGGATCTGATGGAAAGGTACCATCAGAGCGCACGTCAGGAGAGGTATGAAATCATCTCCTCCATGATAACCGCAAGGATAAAGGATGGTGAACCCATCACCGGTCACTTGCAGAAGATGCAAAGGTTCGTTGACCGGTTGCTGAAGCTAAATGTTGACTTTCCTGAGGAAATGGCGATTGACATCATTCTCCATTCTTTACCTCCAAGTTATGATCAGTTTCGTATGACTTATCATATGAACAAGGAGGAAGTCACACTTAGCAAACTTCAAGGACTCTTAAGGACAGCTGAAAATGGCCTTAAGGGTAAAGCGGTTGCTACTTCTACTCCTTCAACAGCCCCTGTTCTGGCTATTGGGCAGGGAAAGGGTAAGAAGAGGAAAAGCCCTTCGAAGGGTACCAAGGGTAAGACTCTTGATGGTTCCTCTTCAAGTGGGACAAAGAAAGGTCCCATTACTCCTTCTTCAAACCCAAAGGAAGCACAATGCTTCTATTGCCAGGATAAGGGACACTTCAAGCGAAGCTGCCCTAAATATCTGCAAGATGTAAAGGATGGGAAGGTTAAACCCACCCATGCAGGTATTTACACAATATTGTCTAATAACTCATCTAATGCTAATTCTTGGGTGCTTGATACAGGTTGTGGTATTCACATCTGTACTGATTTGCAGGCACTAAGAAGAAGTGAGCAAGTGGAGCACGGGAAGATAAACTTAGTCATGGGCAACAGGAAAGCATCACCTGTTACCAAGATAGGAGTTTATTCTTTATTGCTTAATAATGGGTTAATGTTAGATTTGAATAAGTGTTGTTACTCGCCCGAAATGGTGAGAAATATAATTTCTTTTCATGGCTTGTACAAACAAGGTTTTTCATTTTCATTTGATAATAAAAATGGTGCTATTAATGTTTATTACAATGATGTATTTTACTTTAAAGCATTACCTTGTGATGGTGTATATGAAGCCGTGAATGTTGTAGACAATCTAGGAAATAATGTGTTGCATATTGATTCTTCAGATAGCTTGGATAAAGCATCCTTGTGGCATTGTCGTCTTGGACATGTTAACAAGAAGCGCGTAGGCCAACTCCAAAAGGCTGGAGTCTTGGAATCATTTGACCTCAAGTCAGATGATAGTTGCGAGTCTTGTTTACTTGGAAAAATGACAAAGTCACCCTTCACAGGTACTTGTGATAGGGGTGAAGGTTTGTTGGACCTTGTACACACGGATGTGTGTGGGCCCTTCAGAGTTGCTACAAGGGATGCTAATCGCTATTATGTGACTTTTACTGATGATTACAGTAGATATGGATGTATTTACTTAATCAAGCATAAGTCAGAAACCTTTGAAAAGTTCAAAGAGTTTAAGCAGGAAGTGGAGAATCAATTGGGCAGGAACATCAAGATGCTCCGATCCGATCGGGGAGGAGAGTATCTTAGCATTGAGTTCCTTGACTATCTTAAGGAATGTGGGATTGTCTCACAATTGACACCTCCCAGAACACCACAGTTGAATGGTGTAGCTGAGAGGCGCAATCGAACCTTGCTGGATATGGTTCGTTCCATGATGAGTCGAGCTTCGTTACCAATCTCTTTCTGGGGGTATGCCTTAGAGACTGCCGCCCATATCCTTAATCTAGTCCTTACTAAAAAGGTTGCCAAAACACCTCACGAGATGTGGACTGGGAAAGTTCCCAATTTGGACCACATCAAGATTTGGGGTTGTGAAGCTTTCGTGAGGCGTGAGACTCATGATAAGCTTGAACCTCAAAGTGAGAGGTGTATTTTCATCGGCTACCCACAGAGATCCTTTGGTTACCTCTTCTACAGACCCAGTGATAATGTGGTCTTTGTAGCAAGAAGAGGAGTCTTTCGTGAGAGAGAATTCATAAGCCAAGGGGACAGTGGGAGGCAAATTAACCTTGAAGAGCTTCAAGAGTCAAGTGGTGAAGGAACCTCAAATGCTATCGACCAACCTGAGGAGGAAACTCATGTTGATCCGATAGACGATTCTGTACCTCCAAGATGTTCCACTAGGGTGAGGAACACACCTGATTTTTATTATGGTTATCACATCACCACTGAAGGTGATACATTTATTAGTGATAGTACACTAATATATTTGGATGAACCTAATAATTACAGGGAAGCCATGGCAGGCCCTGAGTCTGCTAAATGGAAGGAGGCTATGGACAGCGAGATTCAGTCCATGTATGACAATCAAGTTTGGAACTTGGTTGACAATGTACCAGGTCGTAAGACAATTGGGTGCAAATGGATCTTCAAGAAGAAGACCGACATGGATGGGAAGGTACATACCTACAAAGCGCGACTGGTTGCGAAGGGCTTTACTCAAACTCCGGGAGTTGACTATGATGAGACCTTCTCACCAGTAGCTAAGATTAAGTCTATTAGAGTATTGTTAGCCATAGCTGCATTTCATGATTATGAAATATGGCAAATGGATGTCAAAACCGCTTTCCTTAATGGAAAGTTGCTGAGGATGTTTACATGGCTCAACCAGAGGGTTTTGTTGATAAATCCATTTATGGATTGAAACAAGCATCTCGCAGATGGAATCTTTGCTTTGATGAGAAAGTCAAAGAGTTTGGCTTTTCTAGGAGTGAGGATGAGTCTTGTGTGTATGTCAGGGCTAGTGGGAGCATAGTTAGCTTCTTGGTGTTGTATGTGGATGACATACTTCTCATAGGAAACGACGTCCCAACCTTGCAGGAGGTTAAGTCCTGGCTTGGGAAGTGTTTCGCTATGAAGGACCTTGGGGAAGCTGCCTATATCCTAGGGATAAGGATATTGAGAGATAGGAGTAAGAGACTAATTGGACTTAGTCAAAGTACTTATGTGGATAAGGTACTGAAGAGGTTCAGTATGCAAGATTCCAAGAAAGGAGAATTACCAATCCAGAGTAATGCCAAGCTGAGTAAGACTCAGAGGCCGAGTACAGAGGCTGAGATAGCTGAGATGAGTCATATACCATATGCTTCCGCTGTGGGCTCGATCATGTATGCTATGACTTGTACTCGCCCTGATGTGGCCTTTGCTTTGAGCATGGTCAGTAGATATCAAGGGAACCCTGGCAAGGCACACTGGACAGCGGTAAAGAACATTCTCAAGTATCTGCGGAGGACTAAGGATTGGGTCCTTACCCTCGGAGGCAGTGATGACTTGAGAGTGGAAGGATATAGCGATGCTAGCTTCCAGACTGATAGGGATAATTTCCGCTCTCAGTCAGGCTGGGTCTTTATCCTAAATGGAGGGGCAATTACTTGGAAAAGTTCCAAGCAGGAGACAGTAGCTGATTCTACTTGTGAATCAGAGTACATAGCAGCAAGTGAAACAGCTAATGAGGCGATATGGCTAAAGAACTTCATCGGAGACCTTGGAGTTGTACCAGCTATAAAAGAGCCAATGGAAATTTTCTGTGACAGCGAAAGTGCGGTTGCTTTGGCTAAGGAACCGAGAGATCACGGGAGATCTAGGCACATTGACAGAAAATACCATTTCATCAGACATCGAATAGAAGAAGGACTCCTCGTAGCTAAGAGGGTATCATCAGATGAGAACCCGACAGATCCCCTCACGAAGGGACTGAGCAGGGTTAAGCATTTACAGCATGCGAGGCGCATTGGGCTGAAGGATGATATTAGTTTCAATAATTAGATTCCTGAAACTTGTAAAATGTAATTGACATTGGATGATAAATAAAAGTTGTTATTTATTTATGAGTAAGGTGTTACTATCTTGTGTTGATTGTTTACTATGTTTCAATTTTGCATGTTTTTACTTCCAGAATAATTATGTTATTATTCAAACCATCCACAGTCAGTCAAACTTTGGAAGTAAGTATTGATTTAAGACTGTCATGAATTTGGCTTGTATGATTTGTCTAAAAGTGCTTTGGACAATGCAATGGTTGCTACAACATTCATGAGTACTCATAAGGGCTGAGTATTGGATCCAACCCACGCTCACTTGCATCACTTCATGGAATTTATCTCGAGTGATCGTGAGACGGTAATATCATATAAATCTTCAAACCTAGAGATATGAGTTGTTGACTATGAGTTGGTTATTCATTGATTGTACGAAAACGCATTGGTAACTCGATGTTATAAAACATGCCTTTGTGAATAATTCAACAAGTAGTTAGTACAAGCATATCAGTCGAAGTTTATCTGTTCCTTCTAGAAATAGAAGCGATATCTGGGCCCCTCGATGATTTGGTTTTGACCTATGTACCGGGCCCGGTCAGAACCTAATTGATGTGTTCAATTTAGTTCTATGTCGAAACAAATCAGAGATCGAGAAAAAAATGTTGGACAATAAGTAAGACCATGTTCCATGTGTTTGTCCGGCTGATATCATGAGAACAGAGGATTATATGATCACTTATCTTAAATGGCGTATCATCATCATCTCAATTCCGAGAGACTTTGAAAGAGCTACGATTGCTAGTCGGATTTTGAAGTCATATTTGCAAATATAGTTATTAGACTTATCCTAGTGGGAGACTGTTGGATATAGTGTCTAAGTCCATAACTTTATTTGGTATGTACTTGACCCGACCCGGCATGGTCCATTTGGGTTGCATGGCATTGCAATACTTGGATAGACTAGATGATAGAATAAGGCACTTATGATTGTTAATATATTATAAGTTCTAATATATTAATAATAGTATTATTTAATTAGTATTGATCAAGTATTAATCTAGTATTAATTTGGTGATCAAAGTGAGACTAATTAAATATATAGGGTTGATTATGACAATCATCAATTGTTTTATGGTGGATTAATGATCCATGGTTTATGGGTTTGGTTATAACCATATGGAGCTCCATGGATAGTCCATGGGAGTTACAAACCCATGGGTCATGAGAAATCAAGAGTCATGACAATTAAGGGCATTCATGTGTAAACCCTAATTGTGACAACACTATAAAAGGAACCCTATGGCTAGCAAAATCGTGACCTAGTGTTACTAGAGAGGGCATAACCGATTTTGAGTGCTAGAAGTATTCTCTCAAGTTATTCCAAGTCTTGTGGTGTTGTGTGAAGCATTTGAGGCACAACATTTGGGGTGCTAGGCTCACAAAGTCTTGAAGGAATCCAAGCAACAACAAGGTATGTATTTCTACTAGTATTTATGTTTTATGTAATCCACATGCCATGCTAGTTAGGAAATAACCTTGAAAAAGAAATTTGCATGTATATAGAGAAAACATAGATTCAAGGTTATTAGGGTTTCATGTACACTTAGGAAGTGTTAGAATGCTCAAAACTCATCATGTTCAAGGAAAAACTAGGGGACACCATGGAAATCTACATGTATGACATGGTGGTCAAATCCAAAACAACTAAAGATCACCTCAAGAATCTTGAAGAAGCCTTCGATATATTAGATGAATACAATATGAATTTGAGACCGTCCGAATTTCACTTTGGAATGAAGGCGGGCAAGTTCCTTGGTTACATGATGAAGTGAGTCCTGGCCAAGGATCTTCGAATGGAGAACCACTCCTCTTATACCTTTCGATATCTTTAGATGTGGTGAGTGTTATTCTGACCAAGGATCTTAACGGCAAAGAACATCCTTTTTACTATGTAAGTAAAAGTCTATTGGATAATGAAACCAGGTACTCTCACTTTGAAAACTAATACTTGAACTAGTTAGAACTTCTACAAAATTAAGATATTATTTTGAAGCTCATACTATACATGTCAAAACTAATTATCTTATCAAGAATTTCATGATAAATCTAGAAATGTCAGGTAGAATAACCCAGTGTTCAATAAAGCTCATCACATATGACATCAAATATGAGCCAATATCCTCAATAAAGTCATAGGCACTAGCAGACTTTGTGGCTGATTTTAGTGATGATGTACAGCCCGAGGCAGAATTGGAAAGCCAACTGCTCCAAAAAGAGCAAAATATAGGAAAATGGACACTTTTCACAGATGGATCTTCCAACAGTAGAAGAACATGCCTAAGGATCATACTAAAATTGCCACAGGGGTACATCCTACCCCAGACAGTTAGTTGTGAATCCAATACAACTAAAATAGAAGCAGAATATAAAGCACTGATCACGGGGCTTCAAATGGCCAAGGACCTTCAAATCAAGGATCGTCAGGTATATGTCAATTCATTATTAACAACTAACCACTTTAGTGGATCCTATGCAGTTAAAGGCGAAAGACTAGCACTATACCTTCAAATTCTTAAAAAATTAGCCTTCGAATTTGAAGCTTTTAGTCTGAATCAAGTTCCTACAGAAGATAACGCTGAGGCAGATGCATCATCCAACTTAGGATCTTCCCTCATAATCTCGCCGGAGATCTAGATCCCAATAACCCACATAATGATCCTTGCGATAGAAGATTCCTCCAGGAGACCAGACGACCTCGACGACTATGATTAGACGGCTAACATAACACCAATCGAAGGCCCAATTCCTCAATCCTGTGACCAGGATCCCGATGTTCAGGATCCCAATCCAAATAGTCAGGATCCTCAGATACATTTGAGATCCTATACATAACCCATCATAGAGTATCTCTAAAATGGTAAATCCCAAAAGAAGAAAAAGGTGATAAAGCGTTAAAGATGATGATCTCAAGCTTTGTGATAATCCATGGAGCACTATACAAAAAATCCATAACATATATAAGATCAAGAAGCCATGGAAGTACTAAAATACATACATGAAGGGGATTGTGGCAACCACAATGGGGGAAGATCCTTGTGTTCTAAAGTGTTAAGAACATGATACTATTGGCTAACCATGAAGAAAGATGCCTTCCGATATGCTTAGAAGTGTGATGCCTATCTCAATGATTCAGAAGAATGAATGGTGGCATATTGGCTAGCTACCCTAGAAGGAAGCATCTTCCCAAGATCCTGAAATGCTATACACCTTGAAGCGTACTTTATCTAAGTCAATATAGTCACAACTGATTCGACGTACATACCTACCCTCATTTCCTTTCTTTGTTTATTTTTATTCTAACAACACTACCGACTTAAGCATTAGAGGGATGTTAGCCATGCTAAAACCCACCCCAAGCTAATGATTGTAACATGAAGAAACTAAAGGATCCTAGGCACTACGAATAGATACAGATTATCTCTCCTCCGATTAAGGGTACTTAAGCCCCTCTAATGTTTAAAGAGTTAATAACCTCTTTCATCCGTGCTTGGGTTTCTACACCTCGCCTGGGCGCACGATATCTAACTATGAGATGTGAATAAGGGGATCATTTCATGCTTTAGTGACTTGGAAACCCTCTTATTTTTGAACATATGTTAAGATCCTATAGTAAATTTCTAAGGTTTATAACATTGTCATGTTATCTTACGATGTTGGGATTTCCCCCGGTAATCTGCCAAGGTTTATAACACTGACGTGTTATCTAAAGTTAGGATCTTCCCCCGTATTTCTCAAGTTGGGATCTTCCCCAATATTTCTTATGTTCGGATCTTCCCGGTATTTCTGAAATTGGGATCTTCCCTAGTATTTCATAAGTTGGATCTTCTCCAATATTTCTTAAGTTGGGATTTTCCCCAAGATATCTTAAGTTAAGATTTTCCCCTGTATTTCTTAATTTGGGATTTTCCCCAGTAAAACTCTAAGCTAAAATCTACGCCGATGAACTGCTATATTACCTAAGTTGGGATCTTTCCCAATATTACCTAAGTTGGGATTTGTTGGGTTTTGAGCATTCTAACACTCCTAAGTGTACATGCAACCCTAAATACCATGGATCTATGTTTTCTCTATTATACATGCAATTATGAACTTTCCAAGGTATTACCCTATCTAGCATACAATACTTGATACTTGGGTAATCAAATGGATAGAATACATACCTTTGTTTGATGTAGCTTGTCTCCATGAAGCTTGAGTGCCTAGTGCCCCAAGTGTGACACCTCAAATGGTTCACACAACACCAAATACACATGGAATGACTTGAGAGAAATGGAACACTCCTTGAAATCGTCTAGCCCTCATATTCACACATTAGTGTACGATTTCTTGAGCCAAGGGATTCTTTTATATGGTGGCTATTAGGGTTACACCATGTAACTCATAACTTTACCCATTCCTTATGCTCCATGGATTTTAACCTCCATGGAGTATCCATGGGTCACCCCATGGACTTAGTCCAACATAAGGAATCTTGGATCACAAGCCCACATATAAAAGAATGAATGATTTACACAATCAACCCATATATTTAATTAGTCTCCTTTTGACCACTTAATTAATTCCAAATTAATTCTTAATCAATACTAATTAAATAACCTTATTAATATATTAGAACTTATAATATATTAACCAACCTTAAGTGTTATTTCTTTCATTATAGTCTATCCAAATGCATGATGCCATGAAACCCAAATGGTCCATGTCGGGTCGGGTCAAGTCTTACTAATTATAGTTATGGACTTAGACATTAATCCAACAGTCTCCCACTTGGATAAGTCTAAAACTATTATTGTGTATGACTTCAGGAACCGATCAGCAATCGTAGCTCTCAAAAGCTTCTGTCGAACTCTGACCTTGTCGATGAACTCTGACCTTTGTCAATGACTTGTCCATTAGATAAGGGATCATATATTCCTCCATTCTAGATATCATATGGACTGAGACATGGATTATAATCATTCTCTCTGTCCATTTGTTGTTTCCCGATTTCCGATTTATGACGACTGACTAATTGAACAAATCAAATCAGTCCAGGCCCGGCCAAGCACTTACATTTGTCATCACCAAATCATCGAGGGGCCCACATATATCTCTTTTATCCCGAAGGTAAAAGGAATGGATAAACTTCGACTCATATGGCTTGTTCTACTACTTGTTGAATCATACACAAAGGCACGTTTTATAACATCGAGTTACCAATGCGTTTTCGTGCAATCAATGTATAACCAACTCATAGTAACAACTCATATCTCTAGGTTTGAAGAATATAAGATATTATCGTCTCATGATCACTCGTGATAAAATCCATGAAGTGATTCCAATGAGCGCGGGTTGAATCCAATACTCAGAACTTATGAGCACTCATGAGTGTTGTAGCACCACCTTGTCCCACATCTTAGACCTCTATAAGCCCAACCCATGACAGTCTTGATTCATATCTACTTCCAACATATGACCGACTGTGGATGGTTTGAATAACTTAATCATTCAGGAAGAATGACCTAGTTATTCTGGAAGTCAAAATATGCAAAGTGAAACACAATAATAATCGAATCCAATATGGTCTCAGAACTTATGAATATAAATAAAACACCATTTATTTATCACCATATGATTACACATTATTCATTGTATACTCTTTCAAACTATCAACTTTATACTTGAATTAAAACAATAGTTGTCCCATGCTCCAAGCATGTACACTATGTTTTCTAAACACTAGTCATGCCATACACCAAGTATGCATACTATGTTTGTCTATGATCTTTACTTTGTGAAATAGATCAATTGAAAATAACTTCAATGATTCTCTTTTCACAGTCCCAAATCCTTACTACAAATGCAAGAATTCCAAATTCATGCCATTTACTGAAATCTGTTAGATTTTAAACTTATATGCATTGATCCTCTTGTAATGATTATGCACAAAGTCACAAGGACTTGACAACAAACATTACAGAGCATTCCAAGGAGATCAACTCCTTGGAAACATCCTTCTTGCATTAAGTTTCCTAATCTTACACAGATTGAATAATTTCTAACTTTGAAACATTTCCATATTCCATTTTGACTATCACTTCTGAACAAGAGTTGCCTCCTTACAGATTATGTCAATATGGTCCTTCCAGAATTAACACTATACTTCCAACTGTCCTTGAGCAACCAATCTTTGGTAAACCTTAGATTATCCTCTACAATTGCTTAATCCTTTTAGTCATATCTAGTTCTAGACCTTTTCCTTTCTTAATGCCCCAGACATTTGGAAAATTTTAGAAAGGATGAATATAGCACATGTAATCGATCCTATATCCGAAGCATATGCGACATGATTCACGATGTCTCACATAAAGACTAAACCAGTCTTTTGCTATAATATTTCCATTTCAATTTGCCAAGTTCTCATAATTCAGATTATGAAAAGGGATGCTGTAATCATAATCAAATTTTAGAACGCAAATAATGAACCCATATATAGAATTTCCTTATGTTGAGCCATTCCAACATGAAATTCATATATATATCCTTGACTAAATACGATTTAAAACCTCAATCTAAACTTTTAGATTTGAGATGAAGTATGATTTCCTCTCCTTTAATTATAGCAAAACAACTTTTTCCCAATTGAAACCTTTTGTTTTCTATAATTAACATTGCTATTTTTCAACCTTTATCATAATTATCATGCTCCCACTAACACGATGATTATTAGCATAAAACTTATGCTCCCACTAGCTTTGACATGTACTCAGAAATCAGGTGAACTTCTAGAAAAACAATACTTTATTGACTTTCTTACCAAAGTTCAGATTTCTGATACTAGATTGCTTTGATAAAACTTTATCAAAATCATACACCTTGCCTTAGATAGCACACTTGTGTGTCTAAACAATTTTAAGAACTATGAAAAGGGATGCCGTAATCATAGTCTCAATTGTTTAGACCTTTGCCACTTCTCACAAGTCCATGTTAGTGTGCCGGTTAACCACACATGCTCCACTAACGACTTTGAGAATGCAAATATCACAATTGCTATCTAGCTAAAATCTACTTAGTGAAAGTGTTTCCTCACCATCATTTTCATGAATCGGAGAGAAACCTTATGACACTTAGATTTAATTGTGTATGTGTTCTTATCCATGTGAATTGTCAAAACCATAGTCACAAGACAAGGATAATGACAAATTCAAACTCATATGGACTGAAGTCAATCTTAATTTCTTGCCATCTGGCAGCTCAAGGGTCTGCCATTGCTTCTAAGTTGTTATGCAACCAATTGAGAACTCTAAGAACTCATATGCAAAGCCAATCTTTAATTGGAATGGACACAGAAATAGTCAACACGATAGGTTATAAACCTCAAGTCGTGTTCTAGTGAAGAACTTTAGGTTTTACTCTTGATTAGTTCTTGAGACTTTCAAGACCTTTTAAGACTCCCACTGTCCTCTTGACATATAACATGATACTAAAGTACTCTCCCATCTTTTCAGATTTGAGAAACTTTTATCCTTCTGCCTAATTTGATTCTTCTCATTCGTTCCGCCATACACTGAAATTTTTCCAATGCTTCAGAATTATACTTAAGCCTGTAAGTATAACCATATTTACTAAACTTTAGTAAATCATGACGAATAGTCTTATCGATCTTTTGTGGTGGACTTAATCAGTGCACAAGAATGTGTACTCGATCCCTTAGTCCGTTACTTGACTCACACATCCATGTGAACAAGTAGTTAGTCTTAATTTTTCCAATACTTGAAGGTTCTCATTCATAATGCTCTACAAATTACATGATTCCAAGTTTCGGTCCAATTGAAACTTGGGTGATGAGAATCTTTCCTTATTTGGTAAATTTAGACACTACCACAAATGAAAGAATCAAATTCATATTTCCACTCTTGCTCTTAATGGAATCTTATAAGCAACACAGTTTTTCACAAATGCCATTGTAAGGATATTTTAAAATAAATAAAATCAAAAGATTTACCTTTTATTTTAAAACTTTGCGGAAAAACTCATCCTTACAATCCATATGAAAACTTGTTGTTATCTATTCCTAAGCAAAATATCATAACTCCTAAGAAGTAGCTCAAGAATCCGATCTTCAAACTATGTGATAGAAATCCATCTACGCGATCAGATTCAGCATATTCTTTCTTTAAGTTTCTTCACTTTTTTCTTTGATTCTTAAAACATCACCATGTGACCCAGTCACATCATGTATCAAGAATCTCATAATAGAAACTTAGCAGAGTTAGATAGTGTACTTTACCTGAAGTAGAGTCAAACTTATTGACTTTAACATCCTTAGGTAAATTTGGCAGCTTCGCAACCAATGCCCCTTTCTTTGGCAATAGACCCTTGATAATGGGACTATCTCAGACTTAGCCTTTCTCTTTACCATTTGGTCAACCGAGTTGACTATGGCTGATCCCTTTCCATTGGGAAGAGAGAGCTTTACTGGATATCTAATGTCATCATTGTCAATGTCCATAAAGTTTTAGGAAGTTGATCTTAGCAAATAGATAAGATCATTAAGGGTCTTGTCATAGTCTGTTTCATAGGAGTCCCAAAGGAACTCACTATGTGACTTAGAAAGTGATTGATCATCAGCTTCCTCTAGACTTTGACACTCAAATCTCCCGGCTTGTCAATATGTGACTTCATCTCTAAGATGTGATCACATCTACACCTTGCCTTGCCATTAGGGCTTGAGTGAACTCGAACTTGTGAGTTAGGGAGAATAATTGGAGGAGGTGGAGGAAGTAAATTTCCAAGAGATTTGGGAAGATCATAGATGTCTGAGCTAGACATCTTTTGGGAGATATTCAAGATAGTTGATTTAAAGTCCTTAATATAACACCCAATATGAAATATTAAGGCTAGGACCCAACAAACTATTTCATAACTTGGAAGAGGGATGTCGTAATCCAAGCTATAAAATATTTGAAGGTAGGTAAATGACGATTTACCAATTTACACCAAGATAAACGAAATGTATTATTAGGTTTTAATTGGTTTTGAAACTCCTAGATTCTTTTGAGATTCATTGAACTGTTCAATGGCATGTTTCAATCTCGAGTGTTCCCTTCAGGTTTTGTGACTGGGATGCCGAGGATCACAAAACAAGGTGTGAATAACCATGCAAATATACTTGGTACCCTTAAGTGCTTACCCCTCAATCGATGTGTCGGTTAACCACACACGCTCCATCGATACTATGATAAACATTAAGTTACCCTTTGCCTACCTTGTTAAATACAAGTTAGTGTGCCGGTTAACCACACACGCTCCACTAACCGACTTAAAGAAAGTGCAAAGTGTAATTTCATGGGGTAGCACCAAATTCATATTTTTCTAAGTAACTAAGATTGGGAATTTATAAATGTTTAGTTACTTAGTATTTATCATTAATACTTTTAATGAAGGGAGAATTATAGTCCTTGTCCTACCCGTTCGGCTAACGACCCTCCACCAGTCAAGGAAGAGGTGCGTGAGAGTGGACACCCATTAAACTGTCATTTTATAGGCAGTAACCTTATACCCCCCTTATAGACCGGCTTCGTGAATGAGGCCTACTAACGGCAAGACTGACTTTCTCTTATATATATATATATATATATATATATATATATATATATATATATATATATATATATATATATATTATTAACTTATAATATTATAAAGTATAAGGGTTGAATTTTAACTTTTAAAATTCTAAGGGCTTAACTTGGAATTAAAGTATTCATAAGAGAAAACTTTTCAAATTCCAAAACTTGAGGGCAAGTTTTGAAACTATTCAAAACTAATTAATTCCATAACTTATGTGTTTAAAGTAGTTTTAATTAAAAAACTCTTCAAGTTCCATAACTTGAGGACAAGTTATGGAAGACTTTAAACTAATGAAAGAATGTAACTTTTATTTATTTTTGTAACTTATGGAACTAATTAAGGTTACACATTTTATTACTTAATGAAGTGACTCTTGAACCTTCATAACTTGAGGACAAGGTATGGAGTCATAAAACCATTCAATGAAGACAAGACTCTTCATTTTGTAACCTTTGCCAACTTTTATGAGTTTTAAGAAACTTTAATGTGACTTTTCATGTAACTTGAGGACAAGTTACACAAACACATTTTATAATCATCTCTTAGATTAAAAATGGATTGAAAACAACAATTTCTAATAATTTTTCTATTAATCTAAGCAACTCATAAGAACAAGATAATTTAATCAAACTTTTCCATGTAATTAGACTAACCATTAAACTAATACAAAACATGAATCTATTGACAATTATCTTTGAAATTGGATTAGAATGAACATTACCACATCAAAAACAGGTTTATAGGTTCAAAAACAACTTATAGTAATGTTCCTAGTCCATTTCTAGCCAAAAAACTCGAAGATATGCTGACAGGGGCTCCTACTCGTCGAGTGTATGAACCTAATCGACGAGTAGGATGATTTTCTTCATGGACTCGGCGAGTTCATCAGTGGACTCGGCGAGTCCAGTGCCCAGAATGCCCGAAATTCGACTTTTTCAGCATTTTTCAGCAATTTGCATCAAGTATAATTGAAAACAAGCCTAGGCTCCGATACCACTGTTGGGTTTTGAGCATTCTTACACTCATAAGTGTACATGCAACCCTAAATACCTTGGATCTATGTTTTCTCTATTATACATGCAATTATGAACTTTCCAAGGTATTACCCTATCTAGCATACAATACTTGATACTTGGGTAATCAAATGGATAGAATACATACCTTTGTTTGATGTAGCTTGTCTCCATGAAGCTTGAGTGCCTAGTGCCCCAAGTGTGACACCTCAAATGGTTCACATAACACCAAATGCACATGGAATGACTTGAGAGAAATGGAACACTCCTTGAAATCGTCTAGCCCTCATATTCACACATTAGTGTACGATTTCTTGAGCCAAGGGATTCTTTTATATGGTGACTATTAGGGTTACACCATGTAACTCATAACTTTACCCATTCCTTATGCTCCATGGATTTTAACCTCCATGGAGTATCCATGGGTCACCCCGTGGACTTTGTCCAACATAAGGAATCTTGGATCACAAGCCCACAGATAAAAAAATGAATGATTTACACAATCAACCCATATATTTAATTAGTCTCCTTTTGATCACCTAATTAATTCCAAATTAATTCTTGATCAATACTAATTAAATAACCTTATTAATATATTAGAACTTATAATATATTAACCAACCTTAAGTGTTATTTCTCTCATTATAGTCTATCCAAATGCATGATGCCATGCAACCCAAATGGACCATGCCGGGTCGGGTCAAGTCTTACCAATTATAGTTATGGACTTAGACATTAATCCAACAGGATTTTCCCCAACAAGTGCTAAGTATAGATTTTCCCCAGTAATTTGCTAAAGTTTATAACACTGACGCGTTATCTCATGTTTGGGTTTTCCCCAGAAAATACCTAATGTTTATAACATTTTCATGTTATCATACGGTTTGGGATTTTCCCCAGTAATTTGCTAATGTTTATAACACTAACCTATTACATTGAATTGGGATTTTCCCCAGTGAGTTACTAAGAACTATAAAATTAATATGTTATCTGAAGATTGGGTCACTCCCCCGAAAATATACAAGACTTGTTGTCACACCCCAAAACCGGAACGACGGAAATGTTCGGGGGTGGAGGACGTCATGTTTAGTATCACAAGATATGTAAACAGTAAGCAAGTAATGAAAAACCATTTCATTTAGAAAGAAAGTGTTTACAATGTGTGTGTTCACAAAACATAGAATTCATAAGCAGATAACAAAACAAGACTTTAAGCTATAATCCTCCATCTTCTTAATTCCCGGCACGAGTACCTGTCTAATCGGCTCCTGAGAATACAAGTTATTTGAAAGAGTTGATTAGCAATTAAGCTGGTGAGTTCATAAGATTTTAGTGATGTGAGTAAGTAGTAAGAAAGTTTGTAGAAAGTTGTAGTAATTTGTAGTAAGTTCTGTTTAGAAAAGTTTGCCTGTTCCTCCAGAAAATCCTACATTTCCTGCTTTGATGAAAGATAAGTAAGTATGACTCCACAGTCCTTTCTATGAGTATTAAATGGATACAAGTTATATAAAACCCAGAGAAAACAAACAATCGGTTGTGTGTATCTGTCCTAAGCCCACAACCAAACAAGGAATAGGAAATGAGACGGAAGACACACATCCCATTGTTTGTTAGATCTTCATTGTATATAACACCTGCGTATTCACTCGGTACTCACGGAGTTAACTGTAATAGTTCCTTTATAGTTGATGAAAAGATCGTTTAAGAAAACCCTTATTTCTTATAATAAGATGGTGACCACAGTGATTACTTCTATAATCACTTAGTTTATACTGGCTATATATATAATCTAATATCAAATAGGAAGTTAATTGGGTGAATCTGCCCTAAGCCCACAACCAAACAAGGAACAGGAAGTAAGGCAGAAAGCACACATCCAACTACCTGGTGGTTATTAATGATATATAACCCTAATGTATAAACTAAGGTATTGTAGAGTTAATCACCGAAAGTCCTTTAAGTTTATCCTAGTTTAATAAAATGGATTAAACCCCTTTACTGGGAAGTTTCTAGTTTTGAATACCAAAGGTTCTTATTTGGAAAGTATGTTTTGTACTAGAAAACTGTGCATTGACTCTGTGTTCTATGACTTGACCCATACCTAGTACCCTTATGATGACTTAATGTATACAGAGCATATATATATCCAGAATCGAATAGAAAATAGATTGGGTGAATTCATTCCAAGCCCACAACCAAACAAGGAACAAGAAAGGAAGCGGAGAGCACACATCCTATTATCTGTCGAATCCTATTGATATATGTATCCTTTGATGTATACATTAAGGAATCATAAGGTTAGCATTGTGGTCCTCTCTACTAAACGTAGCCTTCTACCAAGGCATCTAATGTTATCTATGTTTGTTTCTTACATGAGTTGTGTAATTTCCCAAATGAGACTATCATTAACCAAAAATATAGTTTTTACATTACTGCTTATTGTGAGAAGATCACAAAGTGGATGTAATGGGAAAATAACAAAGTACTGTAGTATTATACTATAGTGACTACTACTGTACTAACTACCTTAAACCAATTGTTAATTAAGGTATAATGTGATATAATTATAACCATACTTGATCGACCTTAGTGAAACACGACGCTCGAAGATGTCGAGATGGTATGACATTCATCACCCGAAGACCTGCAGGTCCCACTGTAGCTAGCAGCAAGGTGTAGGACGGTCAGTCCAGTATATATCAATACACGAATTCACGCTCTTCTTTCAGCAGACTCTAGTTACAAGTCGAGCCATGACAGAGATGCCATGCCCCTAAGTAGTGCCTCACATTTAAGTTATAGTGTGTATGAATAGTATGTATTTGTGTATGTTCTCTCTTTCTAGTGTGTAGTACGTTCAGTTATATAGTGTAGTGTACGTATTGTTTACAGTATGTATTGATTCATATATGAACTGACTCTTTGTATGCTTCATAGTACTAGAGTAATGAATAGTATCTTCCTAAACTATACCTATTATAGTTTACTAACGTTTTACTTGAACTAATATTGAAAAGACTCATTTTACTACTAAGTTATGCTTGTACTTTGAAAATGGAGTTTGATTAAACTATAAAGTAACATAACTTTAAAAGAGTTTTTGAAATGTTTTGATCACTTATAAAAGACATAAGCAATATTTTGAAAGATGTTTATAACAAATAATTACACAATTATAATTGTGTTCAACTTGTATTCCCCCCTTTAAAAGCATTTAAAACAGTTAAAAGATTCATTACGAGGTATGAACTCACCTGATGTGGGTGATTCAAACGGGTATGCGTGTTAGGATGACAAGTTCCACGAATGGAGTCCCGAGACTTAACAAGTCCTAAATAACATATAATGGCATATATTGACATAAATATAGTGTTTAGAAGCAACCAAATGCAAGGAAACACCTTACGGGACTAGGAAACACTTTGCCCATGTGTTGGAATCACATGTGATTCAGTAAATGGGAGTGTACGGCCATATTGATGGGTGTGCGGCCAGGGGAGTGTGCGGCCGCACACTCATGGTAAAGAGTGCACAAAACGTTTTCCAAATGGTGGGGAGGCTTGTAGGACTGATGCTCATCAAGTGTTGAAGCTAGAAAGGCACTTTGGAAGCCCTAAAGCACCAAACAAAGGGGTGTACGGCCACATGTGTGTGTGCGGCCGCACACTCCTTGATGAACATGTTCTGGACGCTTTCTAAGGCTCTTATCTAGTAATTAACAAGCTTGGGGAATGGTATTTACAGTATACAAGCCTTTAGGGGTGTTTTGATGGTGTTTGGGGGATGTTTGAGGGGTGTACGGCCACATGAGTGTGTGCGGCCGCAGACTCATATGTTCTTGAGTTCTGGGCAGTTTCAAGGCCTTAATCTCGTGTTCTTAACAAGTTCTAAGCTTAAGGGAAGAGTACTTACGATCCGGAAGCTCGAGAAGGCCCAAAATCACCAAGAACGAGTGCGTGTTCTTGGTGTTCTTGGTGAAATGGATGAAGATTTGAAGATCTAGTCAAAACACGATTTCAATTGGATGAAATCAAAGGTTGTAACTATTTTATGAAGATTAACAAGAAACTAAAGGAAGAACACTTACATCCTTGAAGATCTAGGTTGAAAATCGGATGATAGTTGAGAGAAAAATCGAGTTCTAAGCCTTGGGGAGTGAAAAGGGGTGAATGAAGGCTAAACCCCTCCTTTGTACACGTGAGTGTGCTGCCAGGAGAGGGGTGTGGGCCGCACACCCATGTGTGCGGCCGTACACTCCTTGTGTTGGAGTGTAAGGCCCGGCTTTGATGCTAGAAGTGTACGCGATCCATTCCTATGTTCAATGCTTGAATGTACTGACCTTTGGACCTTTAAATGGAATCTAAACGAGGCTAAATGATAGCAGAAATGAGTTTGACACTCAGCTGAGCTGACTGGCTGAGCTTTACCAGGAAAAAATTTTAAAAATTTTCGGGTTGTCACATCATCCCCCCGTTAGATGGAATTTCATCCCGAAATTAGCTTTCTTAGTCGTACTACTGGGGTTGCGCTCCTCTGATTGGTAGAATACCCACTCGTAGACCTGGCGAATATGCCTTACTGTTCACCATAGGATTCATACTTCATCCATCTATCATTACCTCATGTATACAAGTTGTATATAATTACGATTTGTTAGATGGTCGGATGTGCGACTCAGCTCCAGGTCCACAAACAAACAAGGAACAGGAGATAGGGCGGAAACACACATACTAAATCTGCGTAATCATAATCATATACCACCCTCGCGCATACACTGAATAGTAATAGGTGGGCTATATTCGTCCTTAGCCTCTGTGCTCGAACTTGGCCTATTGGACTAGTGGTATTTCGTGATGGTCTGCGGACATCCGATGATAAGACTTCGGGGGACAAGGTACTCTTCGGACGAGTACTTCGGGGTTTAGAATACGAAAGATAAAACTGAGGTTTAGGTCGGACTGTCGATACGAATTTCGAAAGTTTCGAGAACTTGCCGATCGAGGCGATAGAAACATATGAACTCAGTATGGTGAGGACCACGCCAATTCATGACGAAAGATAGTAACGGACTCTTTACTGAACCAAGTTTTGGTGAAATGAAAGAAACGTCTGTTATTCGACGATGTATCCCTTGTATGATAGATATTGTACTCCTAGTATGTTCGACAATGTACTCTTTGTAACTGTTCCCGTGTTTCCTGTTTCCTCTTTGATGTTAACACTCCTACGTATCGTACCGCTATGTACGCATACATACAAACGAAAGTGCTCTAATAACTGGTGGGGATACTTTATATCATGATCCTCCTTGGTACCACTACAATCGCCTGCCATATACAAGTTATGAATATTTAAGATGAATTTGGCAGTCGACTGAAGTAACTCTACCTCAAATCCTCAACCAAATAAGGAATGGGGACCTAAGCGGAGTCACTCACTCTAAGTCTGCAACATCTTAGTTATGCACAACCCTGATATACATGGTAAGCCATAATAGCTTCTCTAAACGGATCTTTTAGTTCTCTTGAATACTGTGACCTATTTCAACATGTGAGTTGTTATAATTACTTTTAAGTGTTGTCCCCAAATTTTAATCTTATACCAATATAAATTATTTTTAAAAGTAATTACTATTTCGAAAACGTATCGCTACTCGTCGACGACTCCGGGGTAGATTCTCATGCGGTGATCATCAGAATGCGTCCATCCGCACCTGAGTTCCTTATTATCGGGCAGTCCCTCTGATAGTATCCAATCTCACCACAGCCATAACAGGCTTGGTTTTCTTCAGCTCCGGGGACTTGGGAGATCGGTTGAACCGGTGCCCTGTAGAAACGGATTGTGTGTCCCTTTCTGTGGCAGTTCATACCACATTTCCCAGCATACTTCGGTGTGGTGGTAGTTGCACTTTCCACACTTCGGGAGAGTTCCAGCACATCGACTGGCAGGTGCTGGAGCAGCAGGTGCTGTAGCGGCATACATAGTACTCGCTTGTTGTCCTTGCGGGGTGTCCTGTGTTGTCCGCTTCTTGTTCCTCTTGTTCCCCGACTTTTGATTATAGTCCTCATCCCTCGATGGCTCGGGAATGGGGACTTTTACACCATGGAGGACTCCGTGGTCGATGAGTCGTTGAGCTAGGCGTTTAGCACTATCGAATGTGGCTGGGTTAGAAGACAACACATTTCCTTGGGTTGGAGCAGTCAGACCCCAAATGTATCTTTCTATCTTCTTGCTCTCTGGGGTAACCATCCCAGGACATAGAGCTGCTAGGTCGCTGAACCGGTCAGTGTAGGTCACTATGTCTGAGCCGACCATAGTGAGCTCCCCCAGCTCTTGTTCCATCTTTTGAATTTCTCCTAACGGGCAGTATTCCTCCGGCATTAACTCTTTTAGGTTTTCCCAACCTATTGAGTTAGCCACTGATAGGGTCAGTGACTTAACATGGCTGTTCCACCATGTTAGGGCTTTCTCAGAGAAGGTGCAGGCAGCAAACTTCACTATGCTTCCTTTTGCGCACGAACAGATTTCGAAGATTGACTCTGGCTTTTCGAACCATCGCATCAGAGAGATGACTCCGCCAGTCCCATTAAAGGGCAATGGCTGGCATTTGGTGAAGTCCTTGTAGGAGAACTCTCTCCAGCGCACGGGGACCTCACCTTGAGCAGAATCCGTAGTTGTTCCACCTCCGCTGGTACTGGTGGAGTGATATTGAGCCATGGCTATTGCCACAGCCGCAGCCACTGCAGCGTTTATAGCTGTCATATCTATTTGCGAAGGAGGTGGCGTTGGAGTTATCGGAGTAGTGCGTCTGCTTGATCTGAAAGGAGGCAGATTTGCTAAAAGAATACAAAGATGAGACAGAATAAGTCTAAAGCAATGGACACAAGCCGAAAGCTAAAAAGACAAGGGTATCCTAGTTCTGGGTGTATCGGGTCCTGACTTCCACAGGGTTCTGGAAACAATTCATAAAAAGTCTATACCAAATAAACTTTATGAATCAGAAATGGCTATCCTCGAATGAATATCTGTTACCTGAATAACTGTTACCAGCTGCATGTAAGAAAATAATCCTAACACGTAATATGAGTAGTGTCTCCACTCGCTCATTAAGTTAACAAGATTATTATTTATTAGTGTGACGCATAAGACATTTTGGGTTACTTCCGTGGATCCTTCTTTGAAAGATTCTCATGAACCTAATCTCTTTTCCTCCTGACTCTTCTGTTGTCTACTATGAGGAAGTGGTTACGTCTATCTGGGTTTGTCGTGTGAGAATGGAAGTGACTAAAGAATCTATAAGATTAAGTGAAACATTATGGAGTGATTCTTACAGAGTCCTCCTATAATTGCACAATGTATACAAGTTGTATATAACTTAAGATTAAATAGACCTTCGAATAAGTGATCCTACTCCAAAACCACAACCAAACAAGGAACAGGTAGTGGAGCGTAGATCACAAATTCTAAGTCTATAAAATCTCAATTATATATAACCTTGGAAGTATACATTACAAGATTATAGACCTTTCCGTAAGGGTCTTTTAAGTTATCACATAAGTTGTTTATATAGTGCCTAAAATACTCCTATAGTATTTTAAATGTAATCTTCTTGGTATGTTTCAAACTTGTTATCGCGTTATAGTATCATAGAATACTCCTATAGTATTCTAACTCAAATGTACTTGTTCTAGTGTTCTCTTGACTGGTGTTCAGGTAAGTTTTAAGACTGTTGCAACACCACATCACCCTCAAACACATGTCGGTCACATCTCGGATAAATATAGTTGATCAGGCTATATTGATCCTAGCTATGATTACATAACTATTCAGGTTTGACGATAGTGTTCAACCTTTACACACTTTAGTTTTGTTCTCCCTGTGATACTTGTTCTAATATGTACATGTATAAGCAAGTAGGTATATTTTTGTAACTTATCGTTATACTCTTAAAATATATCATTATCCAGAGCACTTAAGCCCCATTGTATTTACAGTTGTATATCTTTTATCGGTTGATATACTTAGTTCACTATAAACAATGCTCTGATACCAATCTGTCACACCCCAAAACCGGAACGGCGGAAACGTTCGGGGGTGGAGGACGCCATGTTTAGTATCACAAGATATGTATACAGTAAGCAAGTAATGAACAACCATTTCATTTAGAAATAAAGTGTTTACTATGTGTGTGTTCACAAAACAGAGAATTCATAAGCAGATAACAAAACAAGACTTGAAGCTATAATGCTCCATCTTCTGAATTCCCAGCACGAGTACCTGTTTAATCGGCTTCTGAGAATACAAGTTATTTGAAAGAGTTGATCAACAATTAAGTTGGTGAGTTCATAAGATTTTAGTGATGTGAGTAAGTAGTAAGAAAGTTTGTAGAAAGTTGTAGTAATCTGTAGTAAGTTCTGTTTAGAAAAGTTTGTCTGTTCCTCCATAAAATCCTATATTTCCTTCTTTGATGAAAGATAAGCAAGTATGACTCCACAGTCCTTTCTATGAGTATTAAATGGATACAAGTTATATAAAACCCAGAGAAAACAAACAATCGGTTGTATGTATCTGTCCTAAGCCCACAACCAAACAAGGAACAGGAAATGAGACGGAAGACACACATCCCATTGTTTGTTAGATCTTCATTGTATATAACCCTTGCGTATTCACTCAGTACTCACGGAGTTAACTGTAATAGTTCTTTTATAGTTGATGAAAAGATCCTTTAAGAAAACCCTTATTTCTTATAATAAGACGGTGACCACAGTGATACTTCTATAATCACTTCGTTTATACTGGCTATATATAATCTAATATCAAATAGGAAGTTAATTGGGTGAATCTGCCCTAAGCCCACAACCAAACAAGGAACAGCAAGTAAGGCAGAAAGCACACATCCAACTACCTGTTGGTTATTAATGATATATAACCCTGATGTATCAACTAAGGTATTATAGAGTTAATCACCTAAAGTCCTTTAAGTTTATCCCAGTTTAATAAAATGGATTAAACCCCTTTACTGGGAAGTTTCTAGTTTTGAATACCAAAGGTTCTGATTTGGAAAGTATGTTTTGTCCTAGAAAACTGTGCATTGACTCTATGTTCTATGACTTGACCCATACCTGGTACCCTTATGATGACTTAATATATAGAGAGCATATATATATCCAGAATCGAATAGAAAATAAATTGGGTGAATTTGTTCCAAGCCCACAACCAAACAAGGAACAGGAAATGAAGCGGAGAGCACACATCCTATTACCTATCGGATCCTATTGATATATGTATCCTTTGATGTATACATTAAGGAATCATAAGGTTAGCATTGTGGTCCTTTCTACTAAACGTAGCCTTCTACCATGGCATCTAATGTTATCTATGTTTGTTTCTTACATGAGTTGTGCAATTTCCCAAATGAGACTATCATTAACCAAAAATATAGTTTTTACATTACTGCTTATTGTGAGAAGATCACAAATTGGATGTAATGGGAAAATAACAAAGTACTGTAGTATTATACTATAGTGACTAGTACTGTACTAGCTACCTTAAACCAATTGTTAAATAAGGTATAATGTCATATAATTATAAACATACTTGATCGACCTTAGTGAAACATGACGCTCGAAGACGTCGAGATGGTATGACAATCATCACCCGAAGACCTGCAGGTCCCACTATAGCTAGCAGCAAGGTGTAGGACGGTCAGTCCAGTGTAGATCTATACACGAATTCACGCTCTTCTTTCAGAAGACTCTGGTTACAAGTCGAGCCATGACAGAGATGTCATGCCCCGAAGTAGTGCCTCACATTTAAGTTATAGTGTGTATGAATAGTATGTATTTGTGTATGTTCTCTCTTTCTAGTGTGTAGTACGTTTAGTTATATAGTGTAGTGTACGTATTGTTTACAGTATGTATTGACTCATATATGAACTGACTCTTTGTATGTTTCATAGTACTAGAGTAATGAATAGTATCTTCCTAAACTATACCTATTATAGTTTACTAACATTTTACTTGAACTGATATTGAAAAGACACATTTTACTACTAAGTTATTCTTGTACTTTGAAAACGGAGTTTTATTAAACTATAAAGTAACATAACTTTAAAAGAGTTTTTGAAATGTTTTGATCACTTATAAAAGACATAAGCAATATTTTGAAAGATGTTTATAACAAATAATTACACAATTATCATTGTGTTCAACTTGTATTCCCCCCCTTAAAAGCATTTAAAACAGTTAAAAGATTCATTACGGGGTATGAACTCACCTGATGTCGGTGATTCAAACGGGTATGCGTGTAAGGATGAGAAGTTTCACGAATGGAGTCCCGAGACTTAACGAGTCCTAAATAACATATAATGGCATATATTGACATAAATATAGTGTTTAGAAGCAACCAAATGCAAGGAAACACCTTACGGGACTAGGAAACACTTTGCCCATGTGTTGGAATCACATGTCATTCACTAAATGGGAGTGTACGACCATATTGATGGGTGTGCGGCCATGGGTGTGCGGCCAGGGGAGTGTGCGGCCGCACACTCATGGTAAAGAGTGCACAAAACGTTTTCCAAATGGTGGGGAGGCTTGTAGGACTGATGTTCATCAAGTGTTGAAGCTAGAAAGGCACTTTGGAAGCCCTAAAGCACCAAACAAAGGGGTGTACGGCCACATGTTTGTGTGCGGCTGCACACTCCTTGATGAACATGTTTTGGACGCTTTCTAAGGCTCTTATCTAGTAAATAACAAGCTTGGGGAATGGTATTTACAGTATACAAGCCTTTATGGGTGTTTTGATGGTGTTTGGGGGATGTTTGAGGGGTGTACGGCCACATGAGTGTGTGCGGCCGCACACTCATATGTTCTTGAGTTCTGAGCAGTTTCAAGGCCTTAATCTCGTGTTCTTAACAAGTTCTAAGCTTAAGGGAAAAGTACTTACGATCCGGAAGCTCGAGAAGGCCCAAAATCGCCAAGAACGAGTGTGTGTTCTTGGTGTTCTTGGTGAAATGGATGAAGATTTGAAGATCTAGTCAAAACACGATTTCATTTGGATGAAATCAAAGGTTGTAACTAGTTTATGAAGATTAACAACAAGCTAATGGAAGAACACTTACATCCTTGAAGATCTAGGCTGAAAATCGGATGATAGTTGAGAGAAAAATCGAGTTCTAAGCCTTGGGGAGTGAAAAGGGATGAATGAAGGCTAAACCCCTCCTTTGTACACGTGAGTGTGCTGCCAGGAAAGGGGTGTGCGGCGCACACCCATGTGTGCGGCCGTACACTCCTTGTGTTGGAGTGTAAGGCCCGGTTTTGATGCTAGAAGTGTACGCGATCCATTCCTATGTTCAATACTTGAATGTACTGACCTTTGGACCTTTAAATGGACTCTAAATGAGGCTAAATGATAGCAGAAATGAGTTTGACACTCAGCTGAGCTGACTGGCTGAGCATTACCAGGCAAAAGTTTTAAAAATTTTCGGGTTGTCACACTTGTAGCATTGCCATGTTACAAACAAGAGTTTTCTCAGTTATTTACCAAGATTAAGTTATCTCCAAATGATTTCTAAGACAGAATCCTCCCGATGCAAGCTTCAAGATCACACGAAGCTAAAAGAGTTAGAATGCAAAACCTCTGCTAAGTCAAAAGTCTTCAGAAGGTCGAAACTAAACCTAAGGGTCCTCAGGTTCTATCTATCCTTATTTTCTAAAAATTATCCTTATAATAAGATTCTCCTACGTTATAATCAAAATCTTATCATTTCTAAATAAAGAGCCCAACGATTTCAAAGTCCTAAGCAGACGATTAGCTATCCCAGATTATTAGGATCCTAAGAATTCTTGTAAAACTTGAACTCTTTAGGATCCTAATTGTCTAGGGATCCTCGAGAAAACCTATTTTGATTCTATAACCAAATCAATCACGTAAGAAAAGAGATAAACCAAAGCATCAATATTAAAAGGGGTTTCCCTCCAACCCAACGAAAAGAGAATATTGTTTTACATAACAAAAAGGGAAATCTCCAGAAAAGTCCTAAAATTTTACCTTAATTTACGAAAAAGTCCCAAACTAAAATTTGTTTACGAAAAATCATGAATTACTGGTAAAAATGGCGATTTGACCCCTTTTTCCGGTTTACCGGTTTTATTACTTACATGTTTCACTAAAGTCCCATTATTTTACCCTAATTTGCGAATAAGTCCCAAAATAAATTTTACTGATGATTTGGCCCTTTTCTTCTTGTAACATACATTTTATCGGTTTCACTGCTGACTTAGACACCTAGTCATTAAATTAGCTGATAAAATGAATACGATGGGTTATATAATGTCACATCAACTGTAAAATTTGATATCCATCTCATCGGCTGATTTGTGACTATGTATCTACGTCAGCAATTAAACTAATAAAATATATGTTTCCAAGAAAAAAGGGCAGAAAATGAGTTGATGTATGATGAGATGGATATATTGGGTTACATAATATTAGATAGACAATTTGATATTTCTTATAAACGTAAAAAATAACGCAGTTGTTGTTTGTTTATGTAATTATTGTAGTCCTCGTTGGATGCATTTTATGTTCCAAAAAGTTATACAATACATCAGGATATCAAGTTTTTTGCTAAAAATAGCATTATATAACTCAACATATCCATCTCATCATCTTATTTAATGACTAGGTGTCCGGGTCAGCAATGAAATCGGTAAAATATATGCTACATAGAGCAAAGGGCCAAATCATCAGTAAATTTTATTTTGGGACTTATTCGCAAATTAGGATAAAATAATGGGAATTTAGTGAAACAAGTAAGTAATAAAACCGGTAAACCGGAAAAAAAAAGGGTCAAATCGCCATTTTTACCGGTAATTCATGCTTTTTCGTAAACAAAATTTAGTTTGGGACTTTTTTGTAAATTAGGGTAAATTTTAGGATAAAGTAATGGGAATTTAGTGAAACAAGTAAGTAATAAAACCGGTAAACCGGAAAAAAGGGGTCAAATCGCCATTTTTACCGGTAATTCATGCTTTTTCGTAAACAAAATTTAGTTTGGGACTTTTTTGTAAATTAGGGTAAAATTTTAGGGCTTTTTTGAAGATTTCCCTACCAAAAAATTAAAATTGTTTGTTTTTTTAATTTTTTTAAACCTAATTCAAGGTTTGATCACCCCCAGTTGGGGTATCCTTTGTCTCTTTCTTATACCTTTTCTTCTTCTTCTCTACATGATCTTTGCCATTATTAACAGGCTTACCAGTCAACTTAGCCAGGGTTTCACACCAACTGACTATGTTCCAGGATCCTGCATTCTCCAAATCCTTCGCCAGTCAACTTAGCCAGGGTTTCACATCAACCGACTATGTTACAGGGTTTCACACCAACCGACTATGTTCCAGGATTCAACAATCAACTCCACGATCTCCAGCACATGCTCCGCCAGGTCAAGCTTAACCTTCAGAACTTCGATGGATTGAGAAACATGATCGAGTAACCAATAAAAGATCACAGATCCTGGAGTATTGACGGCCAGATCTATCGAGATTCTCTCCGGAGGAAGAGAAGCTGAGGTCCTCTCCTTCTTGACCACAAGTTGGTCTCCTGACATGGCAGAGTTGATATCAGCATGGGTGAACCAAGCACTAGAGCGTGCAACCTTGGATCCTAAACATAACAAAGGAACTCAATAAGTTCATGATCGTTCATGAAGAATAAAAAAAAGACAGATAAAGGATCTTTACATGTCGACATGGGGGCAATAGCATATTTACTCTCTTGAAAGCAGGGTTGTTCGAACCTAAAGGATCTTTCAGTCTCGGGTAAAGCAAGGAAACTCCCAGTACTCTCCTCGATATCGTCAGCAGCAGGGACGCGATCCTCGAACTTGAAAGCTGCATCAAAACAAACAAAATAAGGAAGTGTGAAATTCAAATCCTCAATGGAATAAAATAAAATCCTATCATTTCTAACCTAATGTCTCAGCAGGAGATCACCGTTAGGGATGGATTCACGTTTCACAAAGAAATATTTCTCTTTCCGAGAACCATCGTTTTGTTTCAATTTCAAAATAAGATGTGATTTATTTGTTTTGACTTTGAGCAGGAAACGAGAAGATCTATAAGTTTGGAGATTATAAACATGGTCCAACTCAACTAATTCCATGCGTAGATCCTTAGATTGATTCAATCGATCAACCTAAACTAGGATCCTCCAGATCACATGCATAGTTTGGATGAAAGCAAAACCAAGTAGGAATGACAAACTCAGGTTGGGCCTTAACATCAAAAGGCTCAAAAATAACATCGGTAGAAAAAGCCCCGATTGATTTTAAGGACTCAACGTCATCATCACCAAACGAACAGGTCTCTTCATAAGACATGATCCTTTGGTTGACGAAGTCTTCGTCGGGAAGAGCAAAGTTGGTCAAGAAAAAATAGAGTGCCTCTTTACCCATGATCAACAAACTAGAAAAATAAGAAGAAAGGAGCAAGAAATTTACCTTCAAGACAACCGAGGAGAGAGAGAAATGAGTTGATAAAGTAATCATGTCTTTCGAACGGATAGAATTCTATCCATTAGAGTTTGAATTTCAAAAACCCTATCTCTATTTTAAATAAAATTATACCTTTAAATATTCATAATTAACTCAAATATTTTGCAGGTATAATTTGGGGGCAATTGTTAGGGCCAAGATCCTCAATCCTATACAGGATCCCGAATCTCTAAAATATCTAAGGCCTTAAACCTATCAAGGATCTCGGATCTTAAAGGAGTCTCAGGATCCCGAACATACGTCAGGATTCTTAATATCACCATTATTATCTCCTAACAATTTTAACGGCTATATTTCTTATATATTTCTCACATGTGTAGAAATGGTCAACATAGGAATCATTCACAACGAAGAATCAGTCCAACCATGCTTAAAACACGGAAATACCAAGTCAAAGTACGTTGTAAATACCAGTTCAGCAAGATCCCGGAAATATCAGACATTTAGTTACTTAACCTAGACTATAAATACACATGTAAATGACACACAATGGGCACAATCAGCTGACACCTTAGACACCTTGAGCTACTCAAACACTTGTACTCATATTCTTATCATATTCTCTATAAATTTTATGCCGGAGATCCTGGAAAGGATAAATGGCTTTCCCTATAAATCACTTTTGCAATCTTGTTCTAATTTCTTTAGTCACTTCGCCTACAAGACCACAACATCTCATGCAATTTGGTTGATATCCACTTAGTCGATTTTTGACCAAAGCACTAGGTAGACCATGGATCCACGAAATGAAGGCAGTCCCATCAATATATTATCAATGTTTGAAGATGCCCACCCCATGGGGGACAGTGAAGATCACATCTGATCAATAGGAATCCAAAGAGTGCTACAAGACCTCGACGAAATCTTAACCAATACCACGACATTTGCATGGAAGCACGAGGACATGATAGGTATAGACAAAAATATAATAACCCATAAACTTAATATTGATCTTTCTTTCAGACCAGTACACCAAAAGAGAAGGAAGTTCGCACTAGATAGAAACCAAATCATACAAAAAGAAGCAGAAAAACTTCTTAAAACAGGAATGATCAAGGAAGTGAAGTTCCTAAGGTGACTAGCCAACGTGGTCATAGTACAAAATAAGAATGGAAAATGGAGAGTATGTGTGGATTATACGGATCTCAACAAGGCTTGTCCCACGAATGCTTTCTCTCTACCACACATAGACTCCATGATAAACGTCACAACTGTTCATGAGTTACAAACATTCATGGATGCGTCAGCGGGATTCCAACCAATCCAAATGGAACCATCTGACCAAGAGGATACAACATTCATAACCCCAACTGGTATATATTGTTATATTGTCATGCCATTTGGTCTTAAAAATGTTGGTGCAACATATCAGAGGCTAGTCAACAAGATGTTCAAATAGAAACTAGGGGATACCTTGGAAGACTACATTTATGACATGGTGGTCAAGTCGAAGAAAGCTTAAGACCATCTCAAGGATCTTGAAGAAGCATTCGACATATTGGACCAGTATAACATGAAGCTGAGTCCCTCCAAGTGTCACTTTGGAATGAGATCAGGAAAGATCCTTAGGTACATGGTGACCAAAAGATGAATTGAAGCAAGTCCTAAGAAAATCAAAAAAATCATTGATCTAAGATCCCCATCCCCGATAAAGGATATTCAAAGACTAACAACAAGAGTGGCAGCCTTAAACAGATTCACGGGGACCAAAACTCCATCTACTTTGTAAGTATAAGTCTCTTGGATCCTGAGACCATGTACTCTCACCGTGAAAAACTTATACTTACACGAGTTACTGCTTCCACAAAATTAAGACACTACTTTGGAACACATCCAATAAACGTAAGAACTAATTATCCTATTAAGAATGTTATGAGAAAACTATAAATACCAGGAAGGATGGAGAAGTGGTCCGTGAAGCTAAGCACATACGACATCAAGTACAAGCTAAGATCCACGATAAAGTCTCAAGCAGTAGCAGACTTTGTGGCTGACTTCAGTAATGATCTACAACCTAAAGTAGAGATAGAAACTAAAAGACTTCTAGAATAAGAAAACATGTGAAGATGGAAACTGGTTAGAGATGGAGCATCAAACCAAAGAGGAACTGGACTAGGGATCATACTAAAGTCGCCACAAGCGCATATCCTACCCCCCAATTCAGTTGTGAGTTGGATGCAACCAATAACGAGGCTGAATACGAGGCACTAATCATGGAACTACAGCTACCCAAAGATCTTCAGATCAAGGATCGTCAGGTATATGTCGACTCTTTATTAATAACTAACCATTTTAATGGATCTTTAGTAGTAAAAGTTAAAAGACTAACATTATACTTCCAGATCCTAAAAACTTTAGCTTTTGAATTCGAAGCATTCAACCTAAACCAAGTTCCTAGAGAAGACAATGCTGAAGTAGATGCTTTAGCCAATCTAGGATCTTGTGTGAGGATCCCACCAGAGACCAGGATCCTGATAATCCACATAATGATTCTAGAAATCGAAGATCTTGCGTAAAGACTTAAGGATACCGACGATGACAAGGTAACAACTAGCGTTACTACAATCGAAGATCTTGATCATCAACTTCCACATGAAGATCCTAGCATCAAGGATACTTCCTGTAATGCCCGCGGATTCAGTCTAGTCAATTTAGAGATGATAAGCGTCAAAACTGACTTTTTGATAGAAGATTATTTGGAATGAATAATCTTAACTAAGTTGTAGTGGTCGTGACAAGGATTCCGGATATATAAAGAATGCCGAAATCCGAGTTATAACGAAGAAGTTATGACATGTCGAAGTTTCGCGACAGAACCGGCACGACACAGCGCGACGTAAATAGTGAATTTATGATAGAGAGATATTTGGCTTTAGCGATCTAAACGAAAGTCTTAGAATACGTTAAACCGAGAGCGTACATAAAAAGAACATCTAAATCTGACTTCGTATGAGGAAGTTATGATTTTTCTAAGTTTCAGCTTAGTAGTATGCAGCCCAAAGTTCGAATATGAGATCGAGTGATTTCTAGCCGAAACAATCTAAACGAGAATCGAAGATCTCATCGCTATTAGTGCCACAGTAAAAAGACAGACGAAAACGGACGTCAGATGAAGAAGTTATGAATTTATAACGGAGTTTTCCTGTCCCAGCCTACTAAAAATATAATATTAAAAATGAAATCAAAATTGGCCGACAGAGTCTAAATGAAAGTTATAGAGCATAATCTCACCTACACGTGGATATAAAGAACGTCGAAAACGGAGCTCGTATTCGACATATATAAATTTCTGAAGTTTGGGGCAAGAACTTCAATCTGTGTCAGAACTCACGACGTGAACATGTCTAGAGACTGCCCAAAGAAAAATGGAGCAGCAAGGATAGAGGCACTGCCAAATCCAAGGGCATTCCACATGATCCTTGACGAAGCAGACAATAACGCGAGGAATCAGGAATAAGGATTTCATATCCAAAGATCAAGTTATGAAGTAGCAATGTGAATAGTAACATGTGGTGTAGCCTATTAGAGGCATAGTATAGGGTGAACTTGAACCTTTGTGTAATCGTTTCAAGAAATAATATAAACCCTGGTTTTGTTATCTGATGTGCTGAATGATTGTGTGATTTTGTATGGTGACTTGGTTGACTGCGAGACAATACTTGGGACGAGTATGAGTAGGTGTGAATGGTAGTAGAGGCCTATACTACCGGAAGCACAGGACTCACGCTTGGATCAGGAAAAGTCAGAAGGTTACCAAGAAGCTAGTAATTGATTCCATTTTATTCATGTATGTCGTTACCATTGTTTCGGTAATGACTAAGAAGATGATTGATATTCTGACCCTAGTGGTCATATCAAATTGAGTCTGACTACGATGAGTTTGTTACGTGGTTTGGAGATCCAAGTTCGATGTAGCATCTGACTTAAGTCAGAAGATTAAAATCAATGCGATCAATAGAATCGCGCTTGTTGTTAAGTAAATTAGTAGCTAGAAATGCTACATGCTAAAATGTGATTATATCACATTAGAATATGAAGGAAGGTATATTCCATTCTGGAATTTGACTCTAAGAGACTTGAGTCTAAGCGTTGCATCATACGATGAGGGGCGATTATAACATGACCCATCGGTCTGTTACAATAAATGAAGGAAAGTACTTACTCTAAGAAGAAGAAGGAGTCCTCAATAAGGATTTATTTTTGTAACTTGAAGGTTACGATTGAAAGTCCAACATAGTACGAAGAGCAGATACAAGATTGAGCATCGCCTACGGTCAAGAAGTCCAAGAGTTAAATACGCATTCGAAGAAACATAGAAGTTACGATTAGTACCTAGGATGAAAAGATAACGTATGGAACATTATACAGGCCCTATTTCGTTGATGATTCCGGGACGTAATCATCCTAAGGGGGAGATAATTGTAACACCCGCAGATTTGGGCTAGTCAATTTAGAGATGATAAGCGTCAAAATGAATTTTTGATAGAAGATTATTTAGAATGAATAATCTTAACTCAGTTGTTGTGGTCGTGACAAGGATTCCGGATATATAAAGAATGTCGAAATCCGAGTTATAACGAAGAAGTTATGACCTGTCGAAGTTTCACGATAGAACCGACACGACACAACGCGACGTAAATAGTGAATTTATAATAGAGCGATATTTGGCTTTAGCGATCTAAACGAAAGTCGTAGAATACGTTAAACCGAGAGCGTGCATAAAAGAACGTCTAAATGTGACTTCGTATGAGGAAGTTATGATTTTTCTAAGTTTCAGCTTAAAAGTATGCTGCCCAAAGTTCGAATATGAGATCGAGTGATTTTTAGGCGAAACAATCTAAACGAGAATCGAAGATCTCGTCTCTAGTAGTGCAACAGTAAAAAGACAAACGAAAAAGGACGTCAGATAAAGAAGTTATGAATTTATAACGGAGTTTTCCTTTCCCGGCCTACTAAAAATATAATATTAAAAATGATCTCAAAATTGGCCAACGGAGTCTAAATGAAAATTGTAGAGCATAATCTCACCTACGCGTGGATATAAAGAACGTCGATAACGGAGCTCGTATGCGAAAGATATCAATTTCTGAAGTTCGAGGCACGAACTTTAACCTGTGTCAGAACTCACGCTGTGAACACAGAGTTCACGACGTGAACTCGGTGATTGACACCTTCAGAGCCTGACACACTGATGTCGCGACTACGCACCTGATGACGACCAAGTTCACGACGTGAACAAGCCTGGTTCACGACGTGAATAGCGAAATTCAACCCTATAAATAGAAATCGAAGGCAGACGGTTTTGGTTGCTAATTTCTCAACCTCTCTTCTACTTTTCTTTATGCCTACTTTTAGCCCCCCGAAGTCCCGATATCATCCCCCATACCCGAAGCGAGTGCCGATGCTCCGAAGATCCCGAGAAGAAAAGAGTTTCAAGCCGAAGTCTGCCCGCGAGAAGCCCGGTGTGTGAAGATATCCCAGTTACATCAAAAGAATAGTACTTGAATAGCCGTGGTGCTGTCCAAGCATCATCTAATCAAGTGAGTGTGTAGTTACTTTCTTCTAACACATAGATATTAAGTATTTGCTACGAAATACGTGCTATGTGTTTATACATTATTTCTTTACTTGAGATGGATGATGAATGAATGTTTTATACAGGTTTTTAAATGGTTTAAACTGTGTATTTAATTTATATATACAAATATGTTGGGTAGAACATGGGTAGACGAAATAGATGGTGTGTGATGAAAGATGAGTTTGAGGATGAGACGAAAGATGATTTAGACCATGAGATGAGAGTGACAGGTGAAAAATGAGTGAAACCTTTACCCAAACGATGGCCCCGTCATTCAACAGAGTAGGGATGACAACCACAGACTATTCTAGACAGTCTAGTGGAACACTAGCAGGCTCGCAACCTGTAGGTGTTGTGGACTTGATGTTCACCGGTGTACTCTAAAACCTCTGGTAGCTATGGACTTAGTGCCTTATATAAATACGATGGTAGCTATGGATTTAGTATTGTGTAGATGAACCCTGGTAGCTATGGATTTAGTACTGTGTAGATGAACCTTGGTAGCTATGGATTTAGTACTGTGTAGATGAACCCTGGTAGCTATGGATTTAGTACTGTATAGATGAACCTTGGTAGCTTTGGATTTAGTACCGTGTAGATGAACCTTGGCAGCTATGGATTTAGTGCTTGTTGTATAAACCTCAGGTAGCGATGGACTTCGTGCCTATTCCTTAGGTCAATCCTTAGGAATGAAGGATAGATGATTCTTAGGGTAGATCCTTAAGATTAAAGAAGATAATGGGGATGGGTAATTGGGTTGATTGTTTGATGATTAAATATAATAATTATATTATTGTGGGTTTAAAACCCTATATTCTCACCAGGCCCCAAAGCATGACCCACTCAGTTTTTCTTTGTATTACTGGTAGTGGCACCAGTGAATAAGTCGGATGACTTAACAAGATACTTTGGATATAGACCAGTAGTTGAAAATAACTGTTGTAAGGTCTATTTAGTACTATTTATGCTTTTGGTCTGTATCGGAACATGACATCCCGAGATTTTGTTATTTAATGAAAATACATTTCTTCAAGAAAAGTTTTGATAAATTCCTATCATATTTTGTTTTGGGAAGAAATTCCGCAACAGTTTTCTTTAAACGATTACTCTGATTTTAAAACAAAGCATAAACAAATCGGTCCTTTCTGGCCGTGAAAATGGGGATATCACACTTCCCTAACCTCAAGATCCTGTTAGGTTCATGCTGGTAATGACAGGATATTTCACAAAGTGGATAGAGGCTGAGGCTTTTTTAGATAAGGATGTGGTGTCATTTATCAAATGTAATATCCTGACTAGGTTCGGGATCCTTGCTGAAATTATGGGTGACAATCGATCCTAATTCATAAGCAAGAGGACTAGGGACTTTTGCACAAGTTGGGGAATCAAAATGATAATGTCCACCCATGTTCACCCTCTAGCCAACGGTCAGGCAGAATCTAGCAACAAAATCATAGCCGATAACTTGAAGAAAGGCTAGATGAAAAGAAAGGAAGATGGGCAGAAGAACTTCCTTTCGTCCTATGGGCAGATAGGACCACTTCCAAAGTGGCCACATGCTAAACTCCATACTCTTTGGTGTTCGGAGCAGAAGCAATGATCCCCACTGAAGTGATGATCGCAACGACAATATATCTATCTCAGGATCAAGACAATAACGATAGGATCCTAGCCCATGATCTTGATACTATCGATGAAATAAAGGATCTTTCCAAGATCCGCATCGCTACCCATCAACAAAGGATAACCAAATCATACCACAAGAATATTAAAGCCATAAGATTCTAGATAAGAGACATGGTATTGAGGAAAGCATTCCAAAATACCAAGGATCCTAGTGCAGGTAAATTGGCACCTAAATGGGAAGAAGATCCATCCCGGGACTTTCCCTTGGAAGGAGCCTTCCTCTTTTTACCCTTACCATGTCCATTGCCAGGACAGGGGCAGCAGTAGGAGTAGGAGTAGTAGCAACATATTTGCCTTTCATGTTGCTTTCAGCTGTTCTGAGGAGACCCTGAAGCTTGCTAAAAGTGACATACTCCTTATTCATATGATAGGTCATACGAAACTGATCATAACAAGGAGGTAGGGAATGAAGAATAATATCAATAGCTAATTCTTCATCAAAGTTGACATTCAATTTTAGCAAGCGGTCCACATATCTTTTCATTTTCTGCAAGTGGCCCGTAATGGACTCTCCATCATTCATTTTAGTGGTGATCATGGAGGCTATGATCTCATACCTCTCCTGCCGAGCTGATTGATGGTACCTTTCCATCAAATCATGGTACATTTCATAGGGTTAGTAGTCCTCATAGGACTTCTGTAGCTCAGCAGTCATGGTTGCAATCATTAGACACAACACCTTTGTCGTATCCCTCTCATGAGTAGTGTGTTCAGCAATTTATTCAGGAGTGGCAGTAGTGACATCAATCTCCTTGAGCTCCTTTTCTAGGACATATTCTTTTTCCTCATAACGAATAGCCATTCGGATGTTTCGAATCCAATCATTGAAATTCGAACAATTAAAAATGACCCTCCCACATAGGTTCATGAGGGAGAAAGAGCCTTAAGAGATTGGGATGGAAGCATTATTTGGGATAGACATCTGTAAAGAAAAAGAACAAAGTTTAGATTAGATGAAAATCCTTAATAAATCACCCAAATGAAATATTAAGGCTAGGATCCAACACAATATTCTACAATTGCGAAGAGGGATGTCGTAATCCAATTGTAAAATATTTGAAGGTAGGTAAATGACGATTTACCAATTTCCACCGAGAAAAACAAAATTATTTATTAGGTTTTAATTGGATTTGAAATTCCTAGATTCTTTTTAGATTCATTGAACTTTCAATGGCATGTTTAAATCTCGATTGTGCCCTCTCAAGTTTGTGACTAGGATGCCGAGGATCACACGCAAGGTGTGAATAACCATGCAAATATACTTGGTACTCTTAATGTTACAAATCACCTAACCAATGTGCCTGGTAAGAACACACGCTCCATTGATCTATGATTAACATTAAGATACCCTTTGCCACTCTTTATTAGTCCCAAATTAGTGTGCCGGTTAACCACACATGCTCCACTAACGACTCAATAAAGTGCAAAGTGTAATTTCATGGATTAGCACCTATTCACATTTTTCCTAAAGTAACTAAGATTGAGAATTTAATAATAGGTTTAGTTACTTTATAATTTCCTTATACTTTTAACGAGAATTAATGTCCTATCCTACCCGTTCAGGTAACGACCCTCCACCAGTCAAGGAAGCGGTGGGTGAGAATGGACACCCATTAAACTGCCATTTTATAGGCAGTAACCTTATACCCCCCTTATAGACCGGCTTCGTGAATGAGGTCTACTAACGGTAAAACTGACTTTTTCTAATAAATATATATAAGTATTAACATTTAATATTATAATAGTATAGGGTAGAATTTTAATCTTTTAAAACTCTAGGGTTTTGGAATTAAATGTTTTATTAATGTGACTTTACAAATTACAAAACTTGAGGGCAAGTTTTGAAACTTTTCAAGACTTTTCATATTTATAACCTATGAATCATTATGAGTTTTAATATCCATGAATGTGACTTTTCATATAACTTGAGGACAAGTTACAATAACACATTTCATTAACAATTAGATCAAATTTTGGATCAAACACAACTATCATATAATTTTCTATTGATCTAAACAAACTCATAGCAATACAGTTCATATCAAATACTACATATAATTACTTTATTATCTAAACATTTGACAATTGCCTTTTAAATAGATGAAGACAATCATTACCAATTCAGAAAATTCAATTTTTATGATTACAAAACAGTTTGTGGTAATGACTTTATCCATTTTTGCCAAGAACTCGAATTTTCTGCACACAGGAGCACCAACTCGTCGAGTACATTAACTGGACTCGCCGAGTTGATGTTTAAATAGATGAAGACAATCATTAGCAATTCAGAAAATTCAATTTTTATGATTACAAAACAGTCTGTTCATTGGACTCAACGAGTTCACCTGTCAGAGTGCAGAAAAGTCGATTTTTCCAGCTTTGAAAACAAGTGAGCATCAAATATAATAGAAAGCAATCCTAGGCTTTGATACCACTGTTGGGTTTTAAGCACTATGACACTGCTATGGTGCACATGCAACACTAGATTCTTTGGAACTATGTTTTCTCAAATTATACATGCATTTTCAAATTTCCAAAGCATATAACTTAACTAGCATACAATTCAAAGTAACAACTAGTTAGATATCTTACCTTTTGTGTAGTTCTTGACCTTGGAAGCTGAGCACCTCAAATGTTGTGCCTCTAATGTGTCACAAACACCAATATTCAAAGGAGGCTTAAGAGAATAAGACTTGTAGCTTCAAAATCGGTTCTATGTTCTTGTGTACATGTGTGTAGCTGATTTTGTCACCAAGGGGAGGCTTTTATAGTGTTTCTCAAGGCTAGGGTTTCATCCATGAAACCCTAATGCACCATGACCTTCCATATCCCTTAGGCTCCATGGGTTAAAGCTCCATGGACTATCCATGAACCACTTAGCCCACCCTAGTGGATCTTTGGCGCACACTATAAGAATGGATGATTTACATAATCAACCCCCTAGATTTAATTAGTCACTTTTGATCACAAAATTAATTCCAAATTAATTCATGACCAACACTGATTAAATAATATGATTTCTCAATTAATATATTATTCTTATAATATATTAATAAATTACCAATAATCTTATTCTCAAAAGTCCATCCTATCAGATTACACTAGTGAAGGCAACCCCAAAAGGACCATCTATATGATCAAGAATCATTTTAGAATGATATTTTCCAATGATATTTGATCTTATAGAGTCACACATTTAGCAAGTTGTCACTTATTGAATATTTATTAAGGATTTGATTATTAATAAATATGTTCAACTCTTGTAATTAATTTGGGAATAAGTATTAGTTTATGAAAATAATATTTGAAGAGAGTAGAAACTATTTATTAAATGATATGGTATTATTTAATAATTCATGTACAAGTTTTTTTTAACTCTTTCTCTCTTTCCATGCCAACACTGTAACCTTCATTCTGTCTCCTTCTCTTGCTCTGTTTTGAAGTGCAGTGAAGATTTGGTGATTTGGATGTGCTTATCCTTCAGTAATTAATTGTGATAAGTACTAAAATGCTTAAGAAGGATTTTACAATATGAGAACTAGCATTCTTGGTGGCATTTACTTGTTGGTGGATACATTATGGAGAAGTTTTATTTTGAGATTTAGCCATCTTCATCAACTCCCTAATTTCCAAGATGGATCAAAGTCTTCAGATATTGTCTTCTAAACATCATGTGTAGTATTTATAATCTTTCTATAGTATGTAACTGGATTCCTTTTTGGTTTTGTTTAAAAGAATCTTTAAATAATAGTTATTTTAAATCACATTCGTTTGCCGTTTATAAATTGTTTAATAAAAAAGACCGTTTTTAGTTTCCTAAAACCCATCAAAAATAACATAGAACCTAATATCATATCCATTCATATATATATATATATATATATATATATATATATATATATATATATATATATATATATATATATATTTCTAACTCTAAGTAGGAAAACATGAAATATGATTTTTTGTTCGAGAAGTTTATAGTCCAAGATATTTAGATAATATTGTGGAGCTCTTCAACACCTTTCCGTGGATACAAATATCATTGAAAACAAAGTTACAACTATGAAGTTACGACTGTTTGAAATTAGGACTGTTTTGGGTTAAACCGCGTACACTGGGCGTACGGGGCGTACGTTGGGCGTACTAGGAGAGGAGGATAGCGGGGGATCAACCTGGTATGTTGGGCGTATGCGATCAGACTCTAAAACCTAATTTTAGGGTTTTGAGCCCTATTTAAGCTCCTTAACTCCCACAAACCCTTTCCATTCTCAACCTCCACCCCTTCAACGTCCTCCCTTGAAACTTTAACCCCAGTTTGAGCCTTTTTAGAATAAAGAATGTATTTTTAAGTGCTTTAGAGTGTCCTTGGTGCATATTGGACAAGAAGGAGCTCAGTGGATAAGTGTTGATTGCATTGGAGCTTGTAGATCCATACCTTGTTCACCTTGATCTTTCTTCTAGAGGTATAAAGTTTGAATCATGATGATATATTTGTTAGATCTAGCTAGTTTTGGGTGTTATGAGCTTTTGGTCGCTTTAAGTGCATAAAGGTTAGATCTTGAAAGTTTGTGACCTTGTTATGGATAAAGTTGGAAACTTTATCCATCTAAACATCATATTGATTTAGATCTGAAGGTTGGAGACCTGGAATTAATGGATTAAGTTGAAAAAGATGCACTTTTGTTCCCTTTGAGACTTAAAGACTAGATCTTATTTGTTGGGACCATTCTACTGGATAAAGTAGGAAAAACTTTATCCATTATGAAGCTATTAGGAACCATACAAATGTGATTTTGTCATGTCTATCCCTTCCATGCAAGAGCTATGATGTCTTAATGGATTAATAAGTTAGGGGTTAGGCTTTTGGACCTTTTCTAGCCATGGAAAGTCATAATGGTGGAAACGTTATGACTTAATTTGATGTTTTGAGTCTAGATATGAGCTATGGACAAACGGTCTTAAGTGATAAAGTATTTAATGGAGAAATAAGATCAGGTCGCGTAGGTTGGGCATACGAGGAGTACGCTGGGCATACACAGCTGCCATGGACTTTCACTTTGTTGACTTTCATTGACCATTGACTTTTGACCAGTTTGACTTTAGGTCAAACTTGAGGGTTTTGGACTGTTAATTAAAGTTTTACATGGTTTTGGTGATTAGTGGATTCGCGGTAGCACGCAGTGCAGAAAGGGAGACGAGTCTCAGTTTTTCAGGTTTCTTCATTTTAGGTGAGTTTTGCATCATTGTACCCATGGGTCGAAGGCACCAATGTCATCCCACTTGTTTTGGTTATCTTTTAGTAGAGGGATGTCGTAGGATTGTATATAGTCATGTAGGATAGACTGAGGACTCTTGATGTAGGCTTTCTTGTATGTTCCTTGTTTTGTTGTGGCTCTAGAGTAGGATCACCTGTCCGGGTGTCTATCTCACTTATGAGTATATACGGTTATGTATTCCTTGGATTTTCGGTATTTAGTATGTTACTATGCTGTAGTGATCTGTTAGATCTGTATCATGGTATATAGGATGTTGCTATGCGGTAGTTATATGTAGATCTTTATGTCTACCTGTACTTGCTAGTTGTCATCTAGTGGAGTGCCCTAGAGACTATAAGTAGTCATTTATGATAGCCTGAGAACTCTTCATCTAGGCTTTCTTTCCTGTTACTTGTTTGGTTATGGTTCTATAGTAGGATCATCTATTCGGGTTGCTATCTCACCTATTGTTACTTATGATTATGCATTTCATGGAGGTTAGCTGGTAGCTGATAGTGTGTTGTGAGAGGGATAGTAAGCGGTAGTGAGCTGTATTGTTGATGTTTTCCTATATTATGTACCTGTTGGATCCTTTATTGTTTGTATGTCAACATATGTTGGTAGTGGGTTGAGGTGGTCATGTTTTGTGTTGTAGGCCAAGATACCTGGTGCGGGCCGACTGTAAGCCATAGGAATGGAGGCTCGGGAAGAGAGGTTAGGTTGATGCGGTAGGCCAACAAACCATGGGTATTCCAGCCCAATGGCTGATTGGACCCATTACATGTTGGCATTCCAATCTGAGGATTGATTGGGCCTAGGCATTCTAATCTTATGATTGTGGGCTGTTATGCATGCTTCTATGTTTATCGTATGGGGTATTTTTGGGGAAAATCACTAAGATTTGTGCTTACCTAGTTGTTTATTGTTTCAGGTATCGTCGGTCGTCATGGGAAGACGGAGGTGTGACTGTACACATTCATCATTAGTAATGAAGATTCCGCGCTTTAATATTACTCCGAATTTCAATAAATGTATTTGAAATAAATGGTTTTCTTCATAATGGATTTATAATTGGGAAGCTTTCCTTTAATAAAATGTAAATTTTTGGTTGTAAAAATGGGACGTTACAAGTTGGTATCAGAGCCTCGGTTTGAGCGAATTGGAGGAACACCTATGTAAATCTAGTCTCAAACTAGGATCCGAGAGTTTTCACAAAACGTTTTTGAAAAAGAATTTATAATAAAAGGGTTGGGATCGAGAACATGGACCTTGACTTTACTTTGGTTTTATAGGAATATGTGGTGTGTACAGTCAGCCAAAGCCTGAACAGGAAAGTGGTTTCGAACATACCCATAATTGTTATTTTTGCTGAGTTTTGATTTTGTTGATATATGGATTGTTAGAAAATCATGATAGTGGATAGGGTTCTTTTAGAAACTGTTGGATAGAAGTGCATGAGTTTGGTATTTCCTTATGGTATAGGGAATTGCTTGCTATATGTTACTTGATGTTTTGATTAGTAAGTGTATGTTGATTATTCGACATAGCCTTACATCATGTTCCTTGTTTCGTTGTGGACTTAGGGCAGAGTCGATTATTCGACAGTTATATGATCTCATATTGTGTACAACAAGCATGCACAAAAGCAACCGGTGGTGCGGGAACGATGATAATCCTACGAAGAGTGCATAGGAAGTTAGTTTTGGCTCATAGGATAAGTAGGTGTTAGCACACCTAGGAGTGGTTTGGTGCAGTGATTTAGGACCTTGGGATGAACTACGAATCAATTACGGATAGACATTATCGGGAGTTCAATTATATGAAGCCACCAGAGTTTAGAGGTGACAGGGACCCGATCATCGCTTCAAGGTGTATTTCTTATATGGAGGGATGTTTCTTCACGTGTTAATGTCCCGAGGGCCAAAAAGTGAAGTTTGCGCTGAATCTTCTTCGTTGGGGTGTGTAGGATTGGTGGGAGTTTGTGACCCAGGGCTTTTCACAGGCCAATCGAGCCGTAATGACTTGGGAGCAGTTTCTGGACATGTTTTGAGCGTAGTATACTCCTCCTGTGGAGTAGGAGCGACTGGCTTAGGAGTACCTGGATCTGAGACAGATAACCGAGTCGATGATGGAGATTACTAAGATGTTCACTGAGAGGGATTTGTTCTGTCTTGTATTTGCTGCTTTAATGCTACCTCAGATGACTTGGTACTTCAGCATGCTCAAGACGGATATGTGACAATTTGTGTCTACTCAGCGATATAGTGCCCTCGCTGAGATTCGAGATGTCGCGAGTAGGCGAGAAATTGAGATAGAGACCCAGACAAGGGAGCAACGTCAGACTCCATTTCAGTCCCATCCAGCATGTAACGTCCACATATTTGGGCTAGTCAATTTAGAGACAATAAGCGTCAAAAATGACTGTTAATAGAAGATTGTTTAGAATAAATAATCTTAACGAAGTTATAGTATATGTCACAAGGGTTCCGTACATATAAAGAACGCTGAAATCCGAGTTATAACTAAGAAGTTATGACCTATCGAAGTTTTGCGACAAAACCGAGACGACTCTATGTGATGTAAAAAGTGAGTTTATGATAAAGTACTTCTTAGCCTTAGCAATATAAACGAAAGTGGTAGTATACGTTAAACCGAGAGAGTACATGAAAAGAACGTCCAAAGCTGACTTCGTATGAGAAAGTTATGATTTTTTTAAGATTTGGCATAGCAATATGCAGTCCAGAGTTCGAATATTAGATCGACCAATTTTTAGCCGACACAAACTAAAGGAGAATCGAAGATCTCGTTAATAGGAGGCCAACGATAAAAAGACAGACGAAAACGGACGTCGAATGACAAAGTTATGAAATTTTAACGGACTTTACCTGTCTCGGTCTATTAAAAAATTACTTTGAAAATAAAGTCAAAATTAGCCGATGGAGTCTAAAAAAAATTGTTGAGTATTTCTCTACCCACGCGTGGATATAAAGAACATCGACAACGGAGCTCGTACGTGAAAGTTATGGAATTTAGAAGTCGGGAGTGTTAAAATGCGAGGCTACTCATGAACACCCCGCATACTCGCAACCCTTGGCACTGGAACAACCACATCGACCCAGCAGACTTCAGACATGTGCCCCTTCATACGCGTTTCATACCTTCTTACGCCCTACTCACCAGGAAAACGTTGTGTTCCTCGGAGGAGCGCCCTTTGCACCGAGGGTCAACCTCCCTATAAAAGGAGGTGCGAGGGTAGCCATATTTCTCACACGCCCTAGTAACTTTTAAGTACTAGAGGAAAATCCCCAGAGTGCTAGAAGGCTCCGAGAAAAAGAGCTTTTCGGCTCGGAAAGTTTTTCCCCAGCAGAGCCCATTTTCTATCAAAACCCGCTGTAAGTGAGATACTCTTACCCTACTTTAAGTATAGTTTATATTTAAATTTAGTACCGTTATTATGAAATTATATACAATATATATATATATATATATATATATATATATATATATATATATATATATATATATATTATAAAATATAATATATAAAGTGTTATTATAATATCTTTTAACTACTCGTGGTACGGGGAATCTGGTTGGAAGGGCCGCATAAGGTTGTTGGATTTCAGAAGTGCTATAATGCCAAAATGGACCTGCCCTCTGCTCGTAAATAGTAACGATAAATATTAGACTAAAATCTAGTGGTAATAATATTGGGTTTCGTCGAAGGGAATTATATTGTTAAGAAGCGGAGCGCTGTCCAAGTTGGAATCATCACTTTAACAAGTGAGTGCATAGTTACTTTCATCTTACACATAGATATGAAGTATTTAATATAAATTACATGCTATGTGTGCATATTATTTGTGTTCCTGATATCTATGCTGGATGAAAGATTTATACATGTTTTAAATGATTTAAACTGTATATCTATTTTATATCTACGAATATGTTGGGTAGAACATGGGTAGATAAATGATGAGGGATGAAAGATGATAGAGATGAATATCGGCAGCTATGCGACATCCTGTAGATGTTTTTGAGCTACGATCCTAGCAGCTGCGCCTAAAGGATAACATCGGCAGCTGCGCCTAATAGAGAACATCATAATTCTGGATGCTGCGCCTAAATGATAATATCGGCAGCTGTAATAAAGAACGTCCTAATCATGGCATTTCTGCCTAAATGATAATATTAGCAGTTGTGTCTAATAGATAACATTGGCAGTTGTGCCATTGGCAGCGATAGACTTCGTGCCTATTCCTTAGGATAATCCTTAGGAATGAATGAATGAAGGATAACTGATTCTTAGGCTAGATCCTTAAGAATACAGAAGATAATGGGCATTGGTAATTGAGTTGATTGTTTGATGATTAAAGATAATAATTATATTATTGTGGGTTGAAAACCCTATGTAATCACCAGGTTTCCCAACTTGAACCACTCAGTTATTTGTATCACAGGTGTCGATACGAAGCTACATTACAGTGACAGATTAAAGGAGATGTAAGTCACTAGATTAAATGAATGTAAGGTCTGTTTATGCTTATGTTTCTGTATTTACGACGACATCCGAAAGTTTTAATATAAACAAATTACATTTCCTCGTAAATGCTTTGATAACATGTTTATCATGTTTTCTGGGAACAAGTTCCGCAATATTATTCTTTAAAATGAATACTATGATTTTCAAATAAGCATAAATAAATTTTTTAAAATGACCGTGAATTTGGGGATGTCACACTGCATCGAAGCGGTTCAAATTCACCGACCGAAGTTCGGATCAGCTGAAGGGTGGTGCAGATGTTTTGTATGTCACAAGTGTGGCGAGGAGGGTCATTTTGATAGAGATTGCACATGGAGTATGCGAGTTTGTTTCTATTGCGTCCAGGAGGGCCACATCAGAGGTCGTTGTCCTTTTCTCGTTTTTGGTGAGGTGTTGGACCCTACACCCCTAGCTTGACAGTCACCAGACGGTCTTCATGGGACAGCGAGAGTTTCAGGGGCCGAGGTTTGAGTTGTTAGTTCTTCTATTTAGTCGGTTGTTTCAATGTTGGTATTCATCGATATTTTTTTGTTTATGTTTCGAACTTTAGTTGTAACCTTGGATGATCAATGGAATGGAATTGACTTACTAGCTTTGTTCTAATGGAATTCTTATTATGAATGGATTAAATGTATTTGTCCTCGATTGTATGCGTGTTGGAATTTGTGAATGTTGTGTGGGTTCAGATTCTCCTATGTATGTGGATATCAGTGGTTGGGATCAAGTAGTAGAGTTCAAGTGAGTCTGGGTATCAAAGTACTGTGAAGTTGTTAGATTCTAGCATATTTCAAGTAGGGGAGGGTGGAATCTCGCAGCAAGAAGACCTTGTGCCAAGGTTTGGTTCTCAGTAGAATTTCTCCAAGCTCAAGACTTCCGTGTAACTGTTGAATCTTCCGATTTCATGTCAAGATCATCGTCAGTTATTGGATTTCCCTTTGAGTCGTATTAGTTTTAGTTGTGATAGCCTTTGTAGGGCGTCCATGTGCTTTAGACTCTAGGATGTTAGGAGCCCATGTTGAGGGATGTGTTGAGGGCTTCATTGTCTGTTCTTGTTTGATTGGGGCTTGGAGGTTTGAGTCACAACTCGAAGACCTGGTAAAGTCAGTTAGGTCTTGTTGAGCCCGAGTTTTGTTATCATTTAGTGGATTAGGGGTATGCCTGAGTGTTTTTATCGGTTAGTGGATTGGGGGTATGCCCGAGTGTTTTCATCGGTTAGCGGATCGGGGGTAAGCCCGAGTGCTGTCATCAGTTAGTGGATCGGGGGTAAGCTCGAGTGATGTTATCAGTTAGTGGATCGGGAGTAAGCCTGAGTGATGTTGTCGATTAGTGGATCAAGGGTAAGCCTGAGTGTTGTTAGTAGATAGCTAAGCAAGGCTATCGAAACCAAGTAGGAGCATGGCCTAGTTTGGTATGTGGCCAGTTGGTTCTCACCGCGATGGTGCACTTATGTGCGGGATTAGCAAGACGGAGTTTGGCCAAGGAGGTTTAGATCTAATCAAATATGCGGGTTTTCGGTTAGTTTGGTTTATGTGAGGGGTTGCATCATGAAGTTGAAGCGAGGGCTGATTTTGAGGACGAAATCTAATTTAAGTGGGGGAGAATTATAACATTCTGTTTCCTACCATTTCTGGGCCATAGGCCGGAAGTCGATTGTGTAAGGCTTTGGACCTTAAGGAGGAAAATTTTAGTCCTTGTGGAAGGAGGTAATGTTAGTTAAGATATTTAACCCTTGAATTGTGTTTTGGGCCAGAGGGTAGAAAGGGAAAAGTGATAGGTCGGGTTCTTGGATGAAATATGGATTTTTGTTCGAGATTTTTTTAGTCCAAGATATTTAGATAATATTGTGGCTCTTCAACACCTTTCCAAAGATATAAAGATCGTCAAAAACGGAGTTGGAATGAAGAAATTACAACCATTTGAAGTTAGGACGTTTTTGGGTTAAGCCGCATACGCTGGACGTACTTGGCAAGGAGGATCAAGGGGGATCAACCTGGTACGCTGGGCGTACACGATCAAACCCTAAAACCTAATTTGAGGGTTTTCAACCTTATTTAATCTCCTCAACTCCCCCAAACCCTTTCCATTCTCAGCCTCCACCCCTTCAATGTCGTCCCTTGAAATCTTAACCCTAGTTTGAGCCTTTTTTAGCAATAGAATGTGTTTTTAAGTGCTTTGGAGTGTTCTTGGTGCCTCTTGGAGAAGAAGGAGTTCATTGGAGAAGCGTTGGTTGCATTTAAGCTTGTAAATCCAGACCTTGTTCATCTTGATCTTTCTTCTGGAGGTATAAAGTTTGAATCTTGATTATGCAATCGTTAGATCTAGCTAGTTCTAGGTGTTATGAGCTTTTGGTCACCTTAAGTGCATAAAATTTAGGTCTTGAAAGTTTGTGACCATGTTATGGATAAAGTTGGAAACTTCTGAAGCTCCAGGATCCTCGAATACTTCTGAAGCCTCAGGATCCTAAAACATATCTCAAGATGCTGACTATTACCACTAATATTTCTAACACTTGTAGCCGATATATTTTATTTATTTTTCTCACATGTGTAGAACGAGTCAACAAAAGACCCATTCTCAAGGGAGAGTCGTCTCAACCAGACAAAAGACCTAGAAGACCAAGTCAAATAACGTTCATATGCTGATTCTGGAGGATCCCAGAATTATCAGACTTCTTGTTAATAGCATTATATTATAAATAACACATGTAACTAGCACACTAGGGACACACTTAGCTCATATACGACAATTGTAATTGCATTCATACATTTATCTCTGTATTCAACATTTTATATCAATAAAATCATCAAGGTAGGTGATCATTATCACCTCCCAAGGTTTTATGTTGGAGAACCTATAAAGGATCAAGGGCTTTCCTTGTAGCTCACTTGTGTCACTTTGATTATCATTTCTTACTTGATTTACCACAAATATCATAGCCTCTCATTTCCTACAGTGGGGTCGTGGTGTTCAAAACCTTTCGGAAAATCATCTCTAGATAACCAACCATATCTTCCTACTCCATTCCTACCATTTCCTCCAAAACCTTCCACCACCTCCATTCGGAGGTCCCAAAAGACTTCTGATGCACCGAAGAAAAGCACTCGTCCAGTTGTTAATCAAGGATGTGAAGATCCTCCTGCAGCAATCTCCAACAACGAGCTCTTTGATATGATAAGGAGATTGGCACGATAAGTAACCCAACATCACGAGGACAACATGACGATACTCAAGGAAATGGATAGAATGAGGGCAAAGATCCGTAAACCCGAAGAAGCAGCACCCTCGATCTTGCAACCCAAGATCCTGAATTTTGACAATACAAGATCCTCTGGAAACCGTCGAGAGACAGGATCCTCGATACCGGCATCCGTTCCCTTCTGGGGTGCAGTTCCCAACGAGCGAGCTCATGTGAGCCAAGATCCCGATGAAATCTTTGTTACGCCAAACACAAAGGATCCTGGTAACTTCGTTAATAATAATTGTTAGCGCAGGATACTTGACTTATATTTAGGATCCTCAAATTCTTCTGAAGCCTCAGGATCCTTAATATATCCCGGGATCTTGACTATTACCACTAATATTTCTAGCACTTGTAACGGCTATATTTTATTTATATTTCTCACATATGAAGAACGAGCCAACACAAGTCCCATTCTCAACGGAGAGTCATCTCAACCACGAAAAACACACGGAATACCAACTCAAATAACGTTCATATGTTGATTCTGGAGGATCCTGGAATTACCGGACTTCTTTTTATTAGCATTAGACTATAAATAGCACATGTAATTAGCACACTAGGAATATTTAGCTCATATACGACAACTGTACTTGTATTCATACATTTATCTCTTTATTCAACATTTTATATCAAAAAAATCATCAAGGCATATGATCATTATCACCTCCTAAGGTTTTATGCCGAAGATCCTATCAATGATCAAGGGCTTTCCTTGTAACTCACTTGTGTCACTTTGATTATCATTTCTTACTTAATTTTGTATGAACATCACAGCCTCTCATACAATTTGGTTAGATTCTACTTAGTTGATTTTTGACCAAAACAATTTGGCGCCTACCGTGGGGCCGTGGTGTTCAAAACTTTTTGGAAAATCATGTCTACACAACCGACCATATATTCCTTTTCTATTCCTCCTATTTCCTCTAAAAACCTTTTTCCAAACCTAGGGGGAGCTCTCAAGAAAGCCACTAAGGCACCAAAGAAAAACACATCTCTAGTCGCTACGGAAGGACTTCAGGATCCTCCTGTGCTGATTTCCAATAATGAAATCTTTGCTATGATGAAGAGACTGGAACGACAAGTCACTCAACATCAGGAGGATAATAGGACAATACTCAACGAAGTGGAGAGAAATAGGGAAGAAATCCACAAGCCTCAAGAAGCAGCACCCTCGATCTTGCAGCCCAAGATCCTGAACTTTGAAAACATGGGATCCTCAGCGAATCACCGCGAGATAGGATCCTCAATACCGGCCTCTGTTCCCACTTACGGCACAACTCCAAGAGAGCAAGCCCATACGACCCATGATCCCAACGAAACCTTCATTACTCCTACTAACAAGGATCCTGGTAACTTCTTCGATAATAATATCTTTACTACTAACTCTATGGACCTTGATACAGGTTTAAGCCCGATCATGGCTAAGGAGCTTCAACAATTAAGACAAATGATCTCAAGCGCGCCTGGAGTAGTCCAACCTATACCGGAAGTATCCCCCACAAGCCACCGTATCTTAAGATTTTATCCCGCAATAGCTGATACCGAAGTGCCAAAGCACTTCCAAACGCCCAACATGAAGCCTTATGATGGGACCGCGGATCCTGAGGGGCATGTCACACAGTAGGGAAAGAATAGAGATCATCCCCATTCCAACACACTTGAAGGAAGCTTTCATGTGCAAGGGCTTTGGTTCGAACCGCACAGGATCAACCTTAAAATGGTTTCTTAACATTCCTCCTTACTCTATTACGTCATTTACTCACTTAGTTAATTTGTTTATTAATCAATTTTCTTGTAGCAGAATATTCGAAAAGATCACTAGTGATCTTTATCGAGTGGTTCAGGATCCTAAGGAATCCGTTAGGACTTTTGTGAACAAGTTTGACAGGGAGCTCTGAGTATCCCCAATATTGATATGGCGACTACAATTGAAGCCTATAAAATGGGTTTAAAAAAGGACTCTCCTTTCTACGAAGACATTGTAGTGACCCCGTGAAAGAGAATGGATGACGTCCAAAGTAGAGCATTAAGATTCATAAAGCTCGAAGAAGACAAGAAGCTCCAAAAAAATGAGCAACCCACCAAGCTTCTACGATCACCCTAATAGGAAGGCTGACTAATCGACACAAAGATCCTATTAGTAAAAACCAAGGAGAGGAAGAAGAATTTCCTAAGATTGATGACTATTGCTTTTCTGTGGATATTTCAGGTATATTATTTGCTATGCACGGTCCTGGCAACAAAGCAAGGTGGCCAAGGTAGGGAGAAAAATCCACCACTTAGAAAGACAAATCCAAATGGTGTGCATACCATGAAGACTTTGTTCATGTCACAGAGGATTACATAGCTCTCAGGGAGGAGATTAGCTACCTCTTAGGAAACTGATACCTCAAAGAAATGATTGTGAGAAGAAAGGAAAGATCCAAAGAGAAAGATCGGGATCCCATCCTGCTGACGCCAAGGTAATCAATGTGATCTCTGGAAGATCTGACATTTGTGTTACCTCTTATTCTGCAGCAAAAAGGAATGCCAAAGTGTCAAAACCAGAAAAAGAAGAAAGGCCACGAAAGAATACGTCAATCACAAACGAGAAGGAGATCGCCTTCGATGAAGCAGATAGACAAGACATCCAGGATCCTCACCACGACAGATTAGTGATCACTCTTTACATCGCCAACCATTTCATCAGAAGGATCCTTGTCGACAGAGGATCCTCAGTCAACATTATCCTCTTGGATGCTCTAAAAAGAATGAACATCTCAGAGTCCGAAATAATCAAAAGATCCTTAGTATTAATAGGATTCAGTGCCGGAAAAAAAACATACAGTCGGGGAAATAAAGCTACCTACCTATTTTAAGGGGGTAACTATATGCAACGTTTTTGTATAATAGATACATTATCCTCTTATAATGTTATACTATGTGTTAGGGCCAAGATCCTCAATCCTATCCAGGATCCCGGATCTCTAAAATATATAAGGATCCTTAAACCTGTCAAGGATCCTGGATCTTAAAGGAGTCTCAGGATCCTGAATATACATCAGGATCCTGAATATCGCCATTATTATCTCCTAACAAGTTTAATGAGTATATTTCTTGTTTATTTCTCACATGTCCAGAAATGGTCAACATAGGACTCATTCACAATGAAGAATCAATCCAACCAGGCTTAAAACCCGGAAATACCAAAGCAAAGCATGTTGTAAATACCAGTTCAGCAGGATCCCGAAAATATAGGACATTTAGTTACTTAACCTAGACTATAAATACACATGTAAATGACAAGCAACAGGCACAATAAGCTAACACCTTAGACACCTTGAGCTACTCAAACACTTGTACTCGTATTCATATAATATTCTTTCTAAATTTCATTCAAATTAGTAAAATCATACAAGCCAGATGATCATTATCACCTCCCAAGGTTTTATGCCAGAGATCCTAGCAAGGATCAATGGTTTTCTTTGTAAATCACTTGTGCAATCTTGTTCTACTTTCTTTGATCACTTCGCCTACAACACCACAACCTCTCATGAAATTTGGTTGATATCCACTTAGTCGATTTTTGACCAAAACAATTTGCGCCCACCTTGGGGCCGTCGTGTTCTTAATTCTCGAATATTATGTCTACACAAACAACTTTATCTTCTTCCTCTCATTTCCTCAAAAAATCTTCCAGCACCTCCAAAAAGGACCACCTAGTTAGTGGAAACATTCGGACACCTCTAAAAAGTACACCTCTCCGATCATCAGCTATGTGAATCCGGGAACCCTAAGATTCCAGGATCCTTCCATTCCGTAACAACGAACTCTTATCCGTGGTGAAGTTGGTAAAGCAACAACTAAACCAACAACGAGAGGAAAACAATAATATACTAAAGGAGATGGAAAGAATAATGGAGGATATCCATAAACCCCAAGAAGTAGCACCCTCGATCTTGCAACCCAAGATCCTGAACTTTGACAATGTAGGATCCTCGGGAAACCGCTGAGAGATAGTATGCTCAGGAAACTGCAGGGAGATAGGATCCTCAGGAAACTACTAACAAGGATTTATAAACCCCAAGGTTTGATGTCGGAGAACCTATAAAGGATCAAGGCCTTTCCTTGCAACTCACTTGTGTCACTTTGATTATCATTTCTTACTTTATTTACCACAAATATCATAGCCTCTCATACAATTTGGTTAGATTCTACTTAGTTGATTTTTGACCAAAATAATTTGGCGCCTACAGTGGGGTCGTGGTGTTCAAAACCTTTCGGAAAATCATCTCTAGATAACCAACCATATCTTCCTCCTCCATTCCTACCATTTCCTCCAAATCCTTCCACCACTCCATTTGGAGGTCCCAAAAGACTTATGATGCACCGAAGAAAAGCACTCGTCCAGTTGTTAATCAAGGATCCCAAGATCCTCCTGCAGCAATCTCCAACCACGAGCTCTTTGATATGATGAGGAGATTGGCACGATAAGTAACCCAACATCACGAGGACAACATGACGATACTCAAGGAAATGGATAGAATGAGAGCAAAGATCCATAAACCCGAAGAAGAAGCACTTTCGATCTTGCAACCCAAGATCCTGAATTTTGACAATACAAGATCCTCTGGAAACCGCCGAGAGACAGGATCCTCGATACCGGCATCCGCTCCCTCCTGGGGTGCAGTTCCCAACGAGCGCGCTCATGTGAGCCAAGATCCCGATGAAATCTTTGTTACGCCAAACACAAAAAGGATCCTGGTAACTTCGTTAATAATAATTGTTAGCGCAGGATACTTGACTCATATTTAGGATCCTCAAATTCTTCTGAAGCCTCAGGATCCTTAAAATATCCCGAGATCTTAACTATTACCACTAATATTTCTAGCACTTCTAACGGCTATATTTTATTTATATTTCTCACATATGAAGAACGAGTCAACACAAGTCCCATTCTCAACGGAGAGTCATCTCAACCAGGAAAAACACACGGAATACCAACTCAAATAACGTTCATATGTTGATTCTGGAGGATCCTGGAATTACCGGACTTCTTTTTATTAGCATTAGACTATAAATAGCACATGTAATTAGCACACTAGGAATATTTAGCTCATATACGACAACTGTACTTGCATTCATACATTTATCTCTTTATTCAACATTTTATATCAATAAAATCATCAAGGCAGATGATCATTATCACCTCCTAAGGTTTTATGCCGAAGATCCTATCAATGATCAAGGGCTTTCCTTGTAACTCACTTGTGTCACTTTGATTATCATTTCTTACTTAATTTTGTATGAACATCACAGCCTCTCATACAATTTGGTTAGATTCTACTTAGTTGATTTTTGACCAAAACAATTTGGCGCCTACCGTGGGGCCGTGGTGTTCAAAACTTTTTGGAAAATCATGTCTACACAACCGACCATATATTCCTCTTCTATTCCTCCTATTTCCTCTAAAAACCTTTTTCTAAACCTAGGGGGAGCTCTCAAGAAAGCCACTAAGGCACCAAAGAAAAACACATCTCTGGTCGCTACGGAAGGACTTCAGGATCCTTCTGTGCTGATTTCCAATAATAAAATGTTTGCTATGATGAAGAGACTAGAACGGCAAGTCACTCAACATCAGGAGGATAATAGGACAATACTCAACGAAGTGGAGAGAAATAGGGAAGAAATCCACAAGCCTCAAGAAGCAACACCCTCGATCTTGCAGCCCTAGATCCTGAACTTTGAAAACACTGGATCCTCAACGAATCGCCGCGAGATAGGATCCTCAATACCGGCCTCTGTTCCCACTTACGACACAACTCCAAGAGAGCAAGCCCATACGACCCATGATCCCAACGAAACCTTCATTACTCCTAATAACAAGGATCTTGGTAGCTTCTTCGATAATAATATCTTTACTACTAACTCTACGGACCTTGATACAGGTTTAAGCCCGATCATGGCTAAGGAGCTTCAACAATTAAGACAAATGATCTCAAGCGCGCCTGGAGTAGTCCAACCTATACCAGATGTATCCCCACAAGCCATCGGATCTTAAGATTTTCTCCCGCAATAGCAGATACCGAAGTGCCAAAGCACTTCCAAACGCCCAACATGAAGCCTTATGATGGGACCACGGATCCTGAGGGGCATGTCACACAGTAGGGAAAGAATGGAGATCATCCCCATTCCAACACACTTGAAGGAAGCTTTCATGTGCAAGGGCTTTGGTTCGAACCTCACAGAATCACCCTTAAAATGGCTTCTTAACATTCCTCCTTACTCTATTACTTCATTTACTCACTTAGTTAATTTGTTTATTAATCAATTTTCTTGTAGCAGAATATTCGAAAAGATCACTAGTGATCTTTATCGAGTGGTTCAGGATCCTAAGGAATCCGTTAGGACTTTTGTGAACAAGTTTGACAGGGAGCTCTGAGTATCCCCAATATTGATATGGCGACTGCAATTGAAGCCTTTAGAATGGGTTTAAAAAGGACTCTCCTTTCTACAAAGACATTGTAATGACCCCATGAAAGAGAATGGATGCGGTCCAAAGTAGAGCATTATGATTCATAAGGCTCGAAGAAGACAAGGAGCTCCAAAAAAGGAGCAACCCACCAAGCTTCTACGATCACCCTAATAGGAAGGCTGACTAATCGACACAAAGATCCTATTAGTCAAAACCAAGGAGAGGATGAAGAATTTCCTCAGATTGATGACTATTGCTTTTCTGTGGATATTTCAGGTATATTATTTGCTCTGCACGGTCTTGGCAAGAAAGAAAAGTGGCCAAGGTAGGGAGAAAAATCCACCACCTAGAAAGACAAATCCAAATGGTGTGCATACCATGAAGACTTTGTTCATGTCACAGAGGATTACATAGTTCTCAGGGAGGAGATTAGCTACCTCTTAGGAAAATGATACCTCAATGAAATGATTGTGAGAAGAAAGGAAAGATCCAAAGAGAAAGATCAGGATCCCATCCTCCTGACGCCAAGGTAATCAATGTGATCTCTTGAAGCTCTGACATTTGTGGTACCTCTTATTCTGCAGCAAAAAGGAATGCCAAAGTGTCAAAACAAGAAAAAGAAGAAAGGCCATGAAAGAATACGTCAATCACAAACGAGAAGGAGATCACCTTCGATGAAGCAGATAGACAAGACATCCAGGATCCTCACCACGATAGATTAGTGATCACTCTTTACATCGCCAACCATTTCATCTGAAGGATCCTTGTCGACGGAGGATCCTCAGTCAACATTATCCTCCTGGATGCTCTAGAAAGAATGAACATCTCAGAGTCTGAAACAATCAAAAGATCCTTAGTATTAATAGGATTCAGTGCCGAAAAAAAAGATACAGTCTGGGAAATAAAGCTACCTACCTATTTTGAGGGGGTAACTCTATGCAACGTTTTTGTATAATAGATACATTATCCTCTTATAATGTTATACTAGGTGTTAGAGCCAAGATCCTCAATCCTATCCAGGATCCCGGATCTCTAAAATATATAAGGATCCTTAAACCTGTCAAGGATCCGGGATCTGAAAGGAGTCTCAGGATCCTGAATATACATCAGGATCCTGAATATCGCCATTATTATCTCCTAACAAGTTTAACGACTATATTTCTTGTTTATTTCTCACATGTGCAGAAATGGTCAACATAGGACTCATTCACAATGAAGAATCAATCCAACCAGGCTTAAAACTCGGAAATACCAAAGCAAAGCATGTTGTAAATACCAGTTCAGCAGGATCCCGAAAATATCGGACATTTAGTTACTTAACCTAGACTATAAATACACCTGTAAATGACAAACAACAAGCACAATAAGCTGACACCTTAGACACCTTGAGCTACTCAAACACTTGTACTCGTATTCATATCGTATTCTTTCTAAATTTCATTCAAATCAATAAAATCATACAAGCCAGATGATCATTATCACCTCCCAAGGTTTTATGCCAGAGATCCTAGCAAGGATCAATGGTTTTCCTTGTAAATCACTTGTGCAATCTTGTTCTACTTTCTTTAATCACTTCGCCTACAACACCACAACCTCTCATGAAATTTGGTTGAGATCCACTTAGTCGATTTTTGACCAAAACAATTTGGCGCCCACCATGGGGCCGTTGTGTTCTTAATTCTCGAATATTATGTCTACACAAACAACTTTATCTTCTTCCTCTCATTTCCTCAAAAAATCTTCCACCACCTCCAAAAGGACCACCTAGTTAGAGGAAACATTCAGACACCTCTAAAAAGTATACCTCTCCGATCATCAGCTATGTGAATTCGGGAACCCTAAGATTCCAAGATCCTTCCATTCCGTAACAACGAACTCTTATCCATGGTGAAGTTGGTAAAGAAACAAATAAACCAACAACGGGAGGAAAACAATAATATACTAAAGCAGATGGAAAGAATAAGGGAGGATATCCATAAACCCCAAGAAGTAGCGTCCTCGATCTTGCAACCCAAGATCCTGAACTTTGACAATGTAGGATCCTCGGGAAACCGCTGAGAGATAGGATGCACAGGAAACTGCAGGGAGATAGGATCCTCAGGAAACCGCTAACAAGGATTTATAAACCCCAAAGAGCAGCACCCTCGATCTTGCAACCCAATAACAAGGATATTGGTAACTTCATGAATATTAATACTTTTAATACTAACTCTATGGACCTTGATACAGGAATGAGCCCCATCATGGCCAATGAACTTCAGCAGTTAAGGAAGTTGATCTTTAGTGTTCCTAGAGTGGTCCAACCTATACAAGAGCATGAAAACTCACGATAGAAATATGGATCCCGAGGAACATGTGGCACAATACATGGAAAGAATGGAGATCATCCCCATTCCCTCACACCTGAAGGAAGCTTTCCTGTGCAAGGGTTTTGGTTCGACCTCACCAGATCAGCCTTAAAATGGATTCTTAATGTTACTCCTTACTCTATCATTCATTTTCCCATTTACTTAATCTTTTTAACAAACAATTTTCTTGTAGCAGAACATTCGAAAAGAGGAATAGTGACCTTTATCAAGTAGTACAGGATCCTAAGGACTCCCTTAGGGAGTTCGTAAACAGGTTTGGAAGTGAAGCTTTGACTATCCCCAACATTGACATGGAAACTGTCATGGAAGCCTTCAAAATGGGCCTAAAGAAAGACTCTCCTTTCTACGAATACCTTATAATAACTCCATGTAAAATAATGGATGGAGACAGAAACAGAGTACTAAGGTTCATCAGGCTAGAAGAAGAGAACGATATACAAAAGAAAAGCAACCCACCAAATTCATATGATAATCCTAATAGGAAGGCCGAGTCCTCGACCCAAAGATCCTAGAAATCAAAACCATGTTCCAAACTTGATGATCATAGGGTTAATGCCCTTGACGATGAAGGAGAGGATGATGACTTCCCCAGGATTACTAACTATTGTTTTCTTGTGGATCTTTCAGGTTTAATATTTTCCATGCAGGATCTTGGAAAAAAAAGCAAGGTGGCCAAGTAAAGGAGACAAATCAAGTGGCTAGAAATACAAGTCTAAATGGTGTCCATACCACGATGATCTTGGCCACATCATTGAGGATTGCATAGGCCTCATAAAATAGATTAGCTATCTCCTAAGCAAAGGATACCTTAAAGAGATCCTAGGAAGATGAAAAGAAAGATCGAAGGAAAAGGAACAGGATCCTGCGAGGATCCTGGAAAACCAGGATCCCTTCCTCATGACGCCAAGGTAATCAATGTTATTTCTGGAGGATTTGACATCTGTGTAACTTCTTATTATGCAGCTAAAAGGCATGCCAAAGCATCCAATATAAAAAGGGAAGAAAGAACCCGAAAGAACACGTCGATAACAAACAACAAGGAGATCATCTTTGACGAACATGATAGAAAAAACACCCAGGATCCTCATCATGGAGTGGTCATAACTCTCTAAATCGCTTTGTCAGAAGGATCCTGGTGGACAGAGGATCCTTAGTGAACGTCATACTCTTAGATGCTATGACCAGGATGATATTCCAGAATCAGAGATAATCAAGTGATCCTCAATACTAATAGGATTTAGCGGTGAAACAAACCATACTATTGGAAAGATTGAGCTACCCGTTTACATCAAAGGGGCCCATACATCAAAAGAAAAGAAAGTTCGCACCTGAAAGGGACAAAATCATCCAATAGGAAGTTGAAAAACATCTTAAGACACGAACGGTTAAAGAAGTCAAGTTCCCAAGATGGCTAGCCAACGTGGTGGTAGTACAAAAGAAGAACGAAAAATGGAGAGTATGTGTGGATTACACGGATCTCAACAAGGCATGTCCCGAGGATCCTTTCCCTTTACCACACATAGACTTGATGATAGATTCCACGACATGCCATGAATTCTAACATTCATTAACGCCTCGGCTGTATTCTAACAAATATAAATGGAACCATCCGATCATGAGGACTTTACATTCATAACCCCTATAGGTATATATTTCTATATTGCTATGCCTTTTGGTCTTAAAATGTAGGGGCGACATAACAGATACTGGTGAATCGAATGTTCTGTTGGATATAGTATCTAAGTCCATAACTTTATTTGGTATGTACTTGACCCGACCCGGCATGGTTCATTTGGGATGCATGACATTGCAATACTTGGATAGACTAGATGAGAGAATAAGGCACTTATGATTGTTAATATATTATAAGTTCTAATATATTAATAATAGTATTATTTAATTAGTATTGATCAAGTATTAATCTAGTATTAATTTGGTGATCAAAGTGAGACTAATTAAATATATAGGGTTGATTATGACAATCATCAATTCTTTTATGGTGGATTAATGATCCATGGTTTATGGGTTTGGTTATAACCATATGGAGCTCCATGGATAGTCCATGGGAGTTACAAACCCATGGGTCATGAGAAATCAAGAGTCATGACAATTAAGGGCATTCATGTGTAAACCCTAATTGTGACAACACTATAAAAGGAACCCTATGGCTAGCAAAATCGTGACCTAGTGTTACTAGAGAGGGCATAACCGATTTTGAGTGCTAGAAGTATTCTCTTAAGTTATTCCAAGTCTTGTGGTGTTGTGTGAAGCATTTGAGGCACAACATTTGGGGTGCTAGGCTCACAAAGTCTTGAAGGAATCCAAGCAACAACAAGGTATGTATTTCTACTAGTATTTATGTTTTATGTAATCCCCATGCCATGCTAGTTAGGAAATAACCTTGAAAAAGAAATTTGCATGTATATAGAGAAAACATAGATTCAAGGTTATTAGGGTTGCATGTACACTTAGGAAGTGTTAGAATGCTCAAAACCCATCAGTGGTATCAGAGCCTAGGATTGTTTTCTGTATACTTGATGCAAAACTGCTTAAAAATCAATAATTCTGCATTCTGACGACTGGACTCGTCGAGTCCATGGGGAGGACTCGCCGAGTCCATGAACAAATTCATCCTACTCGGCGAGTAGAATAATGCACTCGGCGAGTAGGAGCGTGCTGGGCAGTTTTTTCGAGTTTTGTTGCTGGAAATGGATTAAGATCATTATCCCAATCTGTTTTGGACTTGTAAAATCTGTTTTTCAAAATGATAATGATTATGTTAACCCATTTTACATGAATTTTATCAATTTTCAAGTATTGTATATGTTTATATGATTTTCTTGAAATTGTTTGACATGAATTTGTGTTCATATGAGTTTAGAAGATCATAGGAATTATGTGTAACCTCCATATGTGTTTAATTCATGATCTTAATGGCTATGATGGTGTCCATAACTTGTCCTCAAGTTATGGATAACCAAAAGTCACTTCTTTTAATTATGATTAAAGAACTAAAGAGGTTTCATAAAAGGAAGAGTCTTCATTTTTATGAACCATTAAAACTCATAAGTTACAAATTGAAGAGACTTGGAATAGTTTCAAATCTTGCCCTCAAGTTTTGGAATTTGAAAAGTCTTACACTTTAATACTTTAATTCCAAATTAAACCTTAGATTTTTAAAAAGTTTAAAAATGAACACTTATACTATTATTATAATTTTATTATATAGATATGTATAAGAATATGTCATTCTTACCGTTAGTAGGCCTCATTCACGAAGCCGGTCTATAAGGGGGGTATAAGGTTGTTGCCTATAAAATGGTGACTTAATGGGTGTCCACTCTCACCCACCGCTTCCTTGATCGGTGGAGGGTCGTTAGCCGAACGGGTAGGATACGACTTTAAATACTCGTTAAAAGTATAATGAATTATAAAGTAACTATACATTATAAATTCCCAATCTTAGTTACTTTAGGAAAATGTGAAATTGGTGCTAGCCCATAAAATTACACTTTGTACCTTACCAAGTCGTTAGTGGAGCGTGTGTGGTTAACCGACACACTAACATGGACTAGTAAGAGTGGCAAAGGGTAACTTGACCTTATTATAGATCGGTGGAGCGTGTGTGGTTAACCGACACATCGATTAGGTAATATTGTTGAGGGTACCAAGTCAATTTGTATGGTTATTCACACCTTGTTTGTGATCCTCGGCATCCCAGTCACAAACTTGAGAGGGCACAATCGAGATTCAAACATGCCATTGAAAAGTTCAATGTATCTCAAAAGATCTAGGAGTTTCAAAACCAATAAAACCTAATAATAAAATATTTCGTTCTTATGGTGGAAATTGGTACCTATGAAGATTTCTACCCCTATGAGATGCACCTGGATCTGATGGAAAGGTACCATCAGAGCGCACGTCAGGAGAGGTATGAAATCATCTCCTCCATGATAACCGCAAGGATAAAGGATGGTGAACCCATCACCGGTCACTTGCAGAAGATGCAAAGGTTCGTTGACCGGTTGCTGAAGCTAAATGTTGACTTTCCTGAGGAAATGGCGATTGACATCATTCTCCATTCCTTACCTCCAAGTTATGATCAGTTTCGTATGACTTATCATATGAACAAGGAGGAAGTCACACTTAGCAAACTTCAAGGACTCTTAAGGACAGCTGAAAATGGCCTTAAGGGTAAAGCGGTTTCTACTTCTACTCCTTCAACAGCCCCTGTTCTGGCTATTGGGCAGGGAAAGGGTAAGAAGAGGAAAAGCCCTTCGAAGGGTACCAAGGGTAAGACTCTTGATGGTTCCTCTTCAAGTGGGACAAAGAAAGGTCCCATTACTCCTTCTTCAAACCCAAAGGAAGCACAATGCTTCTATTGCCAGGATAAGGGACACTTCAAGCGAAGCTGCCCTAAATATCTGCAAGATGTAAAGGATGGGAAGGTTAAACCCACCCATGCAGGTATTTACACAATATTGTCTAATAACTCATCTAATGCTAATTCTTGGGTGCTTGATACAGGTTGTGGTATTCACATCTGTACTGATTTGCAGGCACTAAGAAGAAGTGAGCAAGTGGAGCACGGGAAGATAAACTTAGTCATGGGCAACAGGAAAGCATCACCTGTTACCAAGATAGGAGTTTATTCTTTATTGCTTAATAATGGGTTAATGTTAGATTTGAATAAGTGTTGTTACTCGCCCGAAATGGTGAGAAATATAATTTCTTTTCATGGCTTGTACAAACAAGGTTTTTCATTTTCATTTGATAATAAAAATGGTGCTATTAATGTTTATTACAATGATGTATTTTACTTTAAAGCATTACCTTGTGATGGTGTATATGAAGCCGTGAATGTTGTAGACAATCTAGGAAATAATGTGTTGCATATTGATTCTTCAGATAGCTTGGATAAAGCATCCTTGTGGCATTGTCGTCTTGGACATGTTAACAAGAAGCGCGTAGGCCAACTCCAAAAGGCTGGAGTCTTGGAATCATTTGACCTCAAGTCAGATGATAGTTGCGAGTCTTGTTTACTTGGAAAAATGACAAAGTCACCCTTCACAGGTACTTGTGATAGGGGTGAAGGTTTGTTGGACCTTGTACACACGGATGTGTGTGGGCCCTTCAGAGTTGCTACAAGGGATGCTAATCGCTATTATGTGACTTTTACTGATGATTACAGTAGATATGGATGTATTTACTTAATCAAGCATAAGTCAGAAACCTTTGAAAAGTTCAAAGAGTTTAAGCAGGAAGTGGAGAATCAATTGGGCAGGAACATCAAGATGCTCCGATCCGATCGGGGAGGAGAGTATCTTAGCATTGAGTTCCTTGACTATCTTAAGGAATGTGGGATTGTCTCACAATTGACACCTCCCAGAACACCACAGTTGAATGGTGTAGCTGAGAGGCGCAATCGAACCTTGCTGGGTATGGTTCGTTCCATGATGAGTCGAGCTTCGTTACCAATCTCTTTCTGGGGGTATGCCTTAGAGACTGCCGCCCATATCCTTAATCTAGTCCTTACTAAAAAGGTTGCCAAAACACCTCACGAGATGTGGACTGGGAAAGTTCCCAATTTGGACCACATCAAGATTTGGGGTTGTGAAGCTTTCGTGAGGCGTGAGACTCATGATAAGCTTGAACCTCAAAGTGAGAGGTGTATTTTCATCGGCTACCCACAGAGATCCTTTGGTTACCTCTTCTACAGACCCAGTGATAATGTGGTCTTTGTAGCAAGAAGAGGAGTCTTTCGTGAGAGAGAATTCATAAGCCAAGGGGACAGTGGGAGGCAAATTGACCTTGAAGAGCTTCAAGAGTCAAGTGGTGAAGGAACCTCAAATGCTATCGACCAACCTGAGGAGGAAACTCATGTTGATCCGATAGACGATTCTGTACCTCCAAGATGTTCCACTAGGGTGAGGAACACACCTGATTTTTATTATGGTTATCACATCACCACTGAAGGTGATACATTTATTAGTGATAGTACACTAATATATTTGGATGAACCTAATAATTACAGGGAAGCCATGGCAGGCCCTGAGTCTGCTAAATGGAAGAAGGCTATGGACAGCGAGATTCAGTCCATGTATGACAATCAAGTTTGGAACTTGGTTGACAATGTACCAGGTCGTAAGACAATTGGGTGCAAATGGATCTTCAAGAAGAAGACCGACATGGATGGGAAGGTACATACCTACAAAGCGCGACTGGTTGCGAAGGGCTTTACTCAAACTCCGGGAGTTGACTATGATGAGACCTTCTCACCAGTAGCTAAGATTAAGTCTATTAGAGTATTGTTAGCCATAGCTGCATTTCATGATTATGAAATATGGCAAATGGATGTCAAAACCGCTTTCCTTAATGGAAAGTTGCTGAGGATGTTTACATGGCTCAACCAGAGGGTTTTGTCGATACAAGATACCCTAATAGAGTATGTAAGCTTGATAAATCCATTTATGGATTGAAACAAGCATCTCGCAGATGGAATCTTTGCTTTGATGAGAAAGTCAAAGAGTTTGGCTTTTCTAGGAGTGAGGATGAGTCTTGTGTGTATGTCAGGGCTAGTGGGAGCATAGTTAGCTTCTTGGTGTTGTATGTGGATGACATACTTCTCATAGGAAACGACGTCCCAACCTTGCAGGAGGTTAAGTCCTGGCTTGGGAAGTGTTTCGCTATGAAGGACCTTGGGGAAGCTGCCTATATCCTAGGGATAAGGATATTGAGAGATAGGAGTAAGAGACTAATTGGACTTAGTCAAAGTACTTATGTGGATAAGGTACTGAAGAGGTTCAGTATGCAAGATTCCAAGAAAGGAGAATTACCAATCCAGAGTAATGCCAAGCTGAGTAAGACTCAGAGGCCGAGTACAGAGGCTGAGATAGCTGAGATGAGTCATATACCATATGCTTCCGCTGTGGGCTCGATCATGTATGCTATGACTTGTACTCGCCCTGATGTGGCCTTTGCTTTGAGCATGGTCAGTAGATATCAAGGGAACCCTGGCAAGGCACACTGGACAGCGGTAAAGAACATTCTCAAGTATCTGCGGAGGACTAAGGATTGGGTCCTTACCCTCAGAGGCAGTGATGACTTGAGAGTGGAAGGATATAGCGATGCTAGCTTCCAGACTGATAGGGATAATTTCCGCTCTCAGTCAGGCTGGGTCTTTATCCTAAATGGAGGGGCAATTACTTGGAAAAGTTCCAAGCAGGAGACAGTAGCTGATTCTACTTGTGAATCAGAGTACATAGCAGCAAGTGAAACAGCTAATGAGGCGATATGGCTAAAGAACTTCATCGGAGACCTTGGAGTTGTACCAGCTATAAAAGAGCCAATGGAAATTTTCTGTGACAGCGAAAGTGCGGTTGCTTTGGCTAAGGAACCGAGAGATCACGGGAGATCTAGGCACATTGACAGAAAATACCATTTCATCAGACATCGAATAGAAGAAGGACTCCTCGTAGCTAAGAGGGTATCATCAGATGAGAACCCGACAGATCCCCTCACGAAGGGACTGAGCAGGGTTAAGCATTTACAGCATGCGAGGCGCATTGGGCTGAAGGATGATATTAGTTTCAATAATTAGATTCCTGAAACTTGTAAAATGTAATTGACATTGGATGATAAATAAAAGTTGTTATTTATTTATGAGTAAGGTGTTACTATCTTGTGTTGATTGTTTACTATGTTTCAATTTTGCATGTTTTTACTTCCAGAATAATTATGTTATTATTCAAACCATCCACAGTCAGTCAAACTTTGGAAGTAAGTATTGATTTAAGACTGTCATGAATTTGGCTTGTATGATTTGTCTAAAAGTGCTTTGGACAATGCAATGGTTGCTACAACATTCATGAGTACTCATAAGGGCTGAGTATTGGATCCAACCCACGCTCACTTGCATCACTTCATGGAATTTATCTCGAGTGATCGTGAGACGGTAATATCATATAAATCTTCAAACCTAGAGATATGAGTTGTTGACTATGAGTTGGTTATTCATTGATTGTACGAAAACGCATTGGTAACTCGATGTTATAAAACATGCCTTTGTGAATAATTCAACAAGTAGTTAGTACAAGCATATCAGTCGAAGTTTATCTGTTCCTTCTAGAAATAGAAGCGATATCTGGGCCCCTCGATGATTTGGTTTTGACCTATGTACCGGGCCCGGTCAGAACCTAATTGATGTGTTCAATTTAGTTCTATGTCGAAACAAATCAGAGATCGAGAAAAAAATGTTGGACAATAAGTAAGACCATGTTCCATGTGTTTGTCCGGCTGATATCATGAGAACAGAGGATTATATGATCACTTATCTTAAATGGCGTATCATCATCATCTCAATTCCGAGAGACTTTGAAAGAGCTACGATTGCTAGTCGGATTTTGAAGTCATATTTGCAAATATAGTTATTAGACTTATCCTAGTGGGAGACTGTTGGATATAGTGTCTAAGTCCATAACTTTATTTGGTATGTACTTGACCCGACCCGGCATGGTCCATTTGGGTTGCATGGCATTGCAATACTTGGATAGACTAGATGATAGAATAAGGCACTTATGATTGTTAATATATTATAAGTTCTAATATATTAATAATAGTATTATTTAATTAGTATTGATCAAGTATTAATCTAGTATTAATTTGGTGATCAAAGTGAGACTAATTAAATATATAGGGTTGATTATGACAATCATCAATTCTTTTATGGTGGATTAATGATCCATGGTTTATGGGTTTGGTTATAACCATATGGAGCTCCATGGATAGTCCATGGGAGTTACAAACCCATGGGTCATGAGAAATCAAGAGTCATGACAATTAAGGGCATTCATGTGTAAACCCTAATTGTGACAACACTATAAAAGGAACCCTATGGCTAGCAAAATCGTGACCTAGTGTTACTAGAGAGGGCATAACCGATTTTGAGTGCTAGAAGTATTCTCTCAAGTTATTCCAAGTCTTGTGGTGTTGTGTGAAGCATTTGAGGCACAACATTTGGGGTGCTAGGCTCACAAAGTCTTGAAGGAATCCAAGCAACAACAAGGTATGTATTTCTACTAGTATTTATGTTTTATGTAATCCACATGCCATGCTAGTTAGGAAATAACCTTGAAAAAGAAATTTGCATGTATATAGAGAAAACATAGATTCAAGGTTATTAGGGTTTCATGTACACTTAGGAAGTGTTAGAATGCTCAAAACTCATCATGTTCAAGGAAAAACTAGGGGACACCATGGAAATCTACATGTATGACATGGTGGTCAAATCCAAAACAACTAAAGATCACCTCAAGAATCTTGAAGAAGCCTTCGATATATTAGATGAATACAATATGAATTTGAGACCGTCCGAATTTCACTTTGGAATGAAGGCGGGCAAGTTCCTTGGTTACATGATGAAGTGAGTCCTGGCCAAGGATCTTCGAATGGAGAACCACTCCTCTTATACCTTTCGATATCTTTAGATGTGGTGAGTGTTATTCTGACCAAGGATCTTAACGGCAAAGAACATCCTTTTTACTATGTAAGTAAAAGTCTATTGGATAATGAAACCAGGTACTCTCACTTTGAAAACTAATACTTGAACTAGTTAGAACTTCTACAAAATTAAGATATTATTTTGAAGCTCATACTATACATGTCAAAACTAATTATCTTATCAAGAATTTCATGATAAATCTAGAAATGTCAGGTAGAATAACCCAGTGTTCAATAAAGCTCATCACATATGACATCAAATATGAGCCAATATCCTCAATAAAGTCATAGGCACTAGCAGACTTTGTGGCTGATTTTAGTGATGATGTACAGCCCGAGGCAGAATTGGAAAGCCAACTGCTCCAAAAAGAGCAAAATATAGGAAAATGGACACTTTTCACAGATGGATCTTCCAACAGTAGAAGAACATGCCTAAGGATCATACTAAAATTGCCACAGGGGTACATCCTACCCCAGACAGTTAGTTGTGAATCCAATACAACTAAAATAGAAGCAGAATATAAAGCACTGATCACGGGGCTTCAAATGGCCAAGGACCTTCAAATCAAGGATCGTCAGGTATATGTCAATTCATTATTAACAACTAACCACTTTAGTGGATCCTATGCAGTTAAAGGCGAAAGACTAGCACTATACCTTCAAATTCTTAAAAAATTAGCCTTCGAATTTGAAGCTTTTAGTCTGAATCAAGTTCCTACAGAAGATAACGCTGAGGCAGACGCATCATCCAACTTAGGATCTTCCCTCATAATCTCGCCGGAGATCTAGATCCCAATAACCCACATAATGATCCTTGCGATAGAAGATTCCTCCAGGAGACCAGACGACCTCGACGACTATGATTAGACGGCTAACATAACACCAATCGAAGGCCCAATTCCTCAATCCTGTGACCAGGATCCCGATGTTCAGGATCCCAATCCAAATAGTCAGGATCCTCAGATACATTTGAGATCCTATACATAACCCATCATAGAGTATCTCTAAAATGGTAAATCCCAAAAGAAGAAAAAGGTGATAAAGCGTTAAAGATGATGATCTCAAGCTTTGTGATAATCCATGGAGCACTATACAAAAAATCCATAACATATATAAGATCAAGAAGCCATGGAAGTACTAAAATACATACATGAAGGGGATTGTGGCAACCACAATGGGGGAAGATCCTTGTGTTCTAAAGTGTTAAGAACATGATACTATTGGCTAACCATGAAGAAAGATGCCTTCCGATATGCTTAGAAGTGTGATGCCTATCTCAATGATTCAGAAGAATGAATGGTGGCATATTGGCTAGCTACCCTAGAAGGAAGCATCTTCCCAAGATCCTGAAATGCTATACACCTTGAAGCGTACTTTATCTAAGTCAATATAGTCACAACTGATTCGACGTACATACCTACCCTCATTTCCTTTCTTTGTTTATTTTTATTCTAACAACACTACCGACTTAAGCATTAGAGGGATGTTAGCCATGCTAAAACCCACCCCAAGCTAATGATTGTAACATGAAGAAACTAAAGGATCCTAGGCACTACGAATAGATACAGATTATCTCTCCTCCGATTAAGGGTACTTAAGCCCCTCTAATGTTTAAAGAGTTAATAACCTCTTTCATCCGTGCTTGGGTTTCTACACCTCGCCTGGGCGCACGATATCTAACTATGAGATGTGAATAAGGGGATCATTTCATGCTTTAGTGACTTGGAAACCCTCTTATTTTTGAACATATGTTAAGATCCTATAGTAAATTTCTAAGGTTTATAACATTGTCATGTTATCTTACGATGTTGGGATTTCCCCCGGTAATCTGCCAAGGTTTATAACACTGACGTGTTATCTAAAGTTAGGATCTTCCCCCGTATTTCTCAAGTTGGGATCTTCCCCAATATTTCTTATGTTCGGATCTTCCCGGTATTTCTGAAATTGGGATCTTCCCTAGTATTTCATAAGTTGGATCTTCTCCAATATTTCTTAAGTTGGGATTTTCCCCAAGATATCTTAAGTTAAGATTTTCCCCTGTATTTCTTAATTTGGGATTTTCCCCAGTAAAACTCTAAGCTAAAATCTACGCCGATGAACTGCTATATTACCTAAGTTGGGATCTTTCCCAATATTACCTAAGTTGGGATTTGTTGGGTTTTGAGCATTCTAACACTCCTAAGTGTACATGCAACCCTAAATACCATGGATCTATGTTTTCTCTATTATACATGCAATTATGAACTTTCCAAGGTATTACCCTATCTAGCATACAATACTTGATACTTGGGTAATCAAATGGATAGAATACATACCTTTGTTTGATGTAGCTTGTCTCCATGAAGCTTGAGTGCCTAGTGCCCCAAGTGTGACACCTCAAATGGTTCACACAACACCAAATACACATGGAATGACTTGAGAGAAATGGAACACTCCTTGAAATCGTCTAGCCCTCATATTCACACATTAGTGTACGATTTCTTGAGCCAAGGGATTCTTTTATATGGTGGCTATTAGGGTTACACCATGTAACTCATAACTTTACCCATTCCTTATGCTCCATGGATTTTAACCTCCATGGAGTATCCATGGGTCACCCCATGGACTTAGTCCAACATAAGGAATCTTGGATCACAAGCCCACATATAAAAGAATGAATGATTTACACAATCAACCCATATATTTAATTAGTCTCCTTTTGACCACTTAATTAATTCCAAATTAATTCTTAATCAATACTAATTAAATAACCTTATTAATATATTAGAACTTATAATATATTAACCAACCTTAAGTGTTATTTCTTTCATTATAGTCTATCCAAATGCATGATGCCATGAAACCCAAATGGTCCATGTCGGGTCGGGTCAAGTCTTACTAATTATAGTTATGGACTTAGACATTAATCCAACAGTCTCCCACTTGGATAAGTCTAAAACTATTATTGTGTATGACTTCAGGAACCGATCAGCAATCGTAGCTCTCAAAAGCTTCTGTCGAACTCTGACCTTGTCGATGAACTCTGACCTTTGTCAATGACTTGTCCATTAGATAAGGGATCATATATTCCTCCATTCTAGATATCATATGGACTGAGACATGGATTATAATCATTCTCTCTGTCCATTTGTTGTTTCCCGATTTCCGATTTATGACGACTGACTAATTGAACAAATCAAATCAGTCCAGGCCCGGCCAAGCACTTACATTTGTCATCACCAAATCATCGAGGGGCCCACATATATCTCTTTTATCCCGAAGGTAAAAGGAATGGATAAACTTCGACTCATATGGCTTGTTCTACTACTTGTTGAATCATACACAAAGGCACGTTTTATAACATCGAGTTACCAATGCGTTTTCGTGCAATCAATGTATAACCAACTCATAGTAACAACTCATATCTCTAGGTTTGAAGAATATAAGATATTATCGTCTCATGATCACTCGTGATAAAATCCATGAAGTGATTCCAATGAGCGCGGGTTGAATCCAATACTCAGAACTTATGAGCACTCATGAGTGTTGTAGCACCACCTTGTCCCACATCTTAGACCTCTATAAGCCCAACCCATGACAGTCTTGATTCATATCTACTTCCAACATATGACCGACTGTGGATGGTTTGAATAACTTAATCATTCAGGAAGAATGACCTAGTTATTCTGGAAGTCAAAATATGCAAAGTGAAACACAATAATAATCGAATCCAATATGGTCTCAGAACTTATGAATATAAATAAAACACCATTTATTTATCACCATATGATTACACATTATTCATTGTATACTCTTTCAAACTATCAACTTTATACTTGAATTAAAACAATAGTTGTCCCATGCTCCAAGCATGTACACTATGTTTTCTAAACACTAGTCATGCCATACACCAAGTATGCATACTATGTTTGTCTATGATCTTTACTTTGTGAAATAGATCAATTGAAAATAACTTCAATGATTCTCTTTTCACAGTCCCAAATCCTTACTACAAATGCAAGAATTCCAAATTCATGCCATTTACTGAAATCTGTTAGATTTTAAACTTATATGCATTGATCCTCTTGTAATGATTATGCACAAAGTCACAAGGACTTGACAACAAACATTACAGAGCATTCCAAGGAGATCAACTCCTTGGAAACATCCTTCTTGCATTAAGTTTCCTAATCTTACACAGATTGAATAATTTCTAACTTTGAAACATTTCCATATTCCATTTTGACTATCACTTCTGAACAAGAGTTGCCTCCTTACAGATTATGTCAATATGGTCCTTCCAGAATTAACACTATACTTCCAACTGTCCTTGAGCAACCAATCTTTGGTAAACCTTAGATTATCCTCTACAATTGCTTAATCCTTTTAGTCATATCTAGTTCTAGACCTTTTCCTTTCTTAATGCCCCAGACATTTGGAAAATTTTAGAAAGGATGAATATAGCACATGTAATCGATCCTATATCCGAAGCATATGCGACATGATTCACGATGTCTCACATAAAGACTAAACCAGTCTTTTGCTATAATATTTCCATTTCAATTTGCCAAGTTCTCATAATTCAGATTATGAAAAGGGATGCTGTAATCATAATCAAATTTTAGAACGCAAATAATGAACCCATATATAGAATTTCCTTATGTTGAGCCATTCCAACATGAAATTCATATATATATCCTTGACTAAATACGATTTAAAACCTCAATCTAAACTTTTAGATTTGAGATGAAGTATGATTTCCTCTCCTTTAATTATAGCAAAACAACTTTTTCCCAATTGAAACCTTTTGTTTTCTATAATTAACATTGCTATTTTTCAACCTTTATCATAATTATCATGCTCCCACTAACACGATGATTATTAGCATAAAACTTATGCTCCCACTAGCTTTGACATGTACTCAGAAATCAGGTGAACTTCTAGAAAAACAATACTTTATTGACTTTCTTACCAAAGTTCAGATTTCTGATACTAGATTGCTTTGATAAAACTTTATCAAAATCATACACCTTGCCTTAGATAGCACACTTGTGTGTCTAAACAATTTTAAGAACTATGAAAAGGGATGCCGTAATCATAGTCTCAATTGTTTAGACCTTTGCCACTTCTCACAAGTCCATGTTAGTGTGCCGGTTAACCACACATGCTCCACTAACGACTTTGAGAATGCAAATATCACAATTGCTATCTAGCTAAAATCTACTTAGTGAAAGTGTTTCCTCACCATCATTTTCATGAATCGGAGAGAAACCTTATGACACTTAGATTTAATTGTGTATGTGTTCTTATCCATGTGAATTGTCAAAACCATAGTCACAAGACAAGGATAATGACAAATTCAAACTCATATGGACTGAACTCAATCTTAATTTCTTGCCATCTGGCAGCTCAAGGGTCTGCCATTGCTTCTAAGTTGTTATGCAACCAATTGAGAACTCTAAGAACTCATATGCAAAGCCAATCTTTAATTGGAATGGACACAGAAATAGTCAACACGATAGGTTATAAACCTCAAGTCGTGTTCTAGTGAAGAACTTTAGGTTTTACTCTTGATTAGTTCTTGAGACTTTCAAGACCTTTTAAGACTCCCACTGTCCTCTTGACATATAACATGATACTAAAGTACTCTCCCATCTTTTCAGATTTGAGAAACTTTTATCCTTCTGCCTAATTTGATTCTTCTCATTCGTTCCGCCATACACTGAAATTTTTCCAATGCTTCAGAATTATACTTAAGCCTGTAAGTATAACCATATTTACTAAACTTTAGTAAATCATGACGAATAGTCTTATCGATCTTTTGTGGTGGACTTAATCAGTGCACAAGAATGTGTACTCGATCCCTTAGTCCGTTACTTGACTCACACATCCATGTGAACAAGTAGTTAGTCTTAATTTTTCCAATACTTGAAGGTTCTCATTCATAATGCTCTACAAATTACATGATTCCAAGTTTCGGTCCAATTGAAACTTGGGTGATGAGAATCTTTCCTTATTTGGTAAATTTAGACACTACCACAAATGAAAGAATCAAATTCATATTTCCACTCTTGCTCTTAATGGAATCTTATAAGCAACACAGTTTTTCACAAATGCCATTGTAAGGATATTTTAAAATAAATAAAATCAAAAGATTTACCTTTTATTTTAAAACTTTGCGGAAAAACTCATCCTTACAATCCATATGAAAACTTGTTGTTATCTATTCCTAAGCAAAATATCATAACTCCTAAGAAGTAGCTCAAGAATCCGATCTTCAAACTATGTGATAGAAATCCATCTACGCGATCAGATTCAGCATATTCTTTCTTTAAGTTTCTTCACTTTTTTCTTTGATTCTTAAAACATCACCATGTGACCCAGTCACATCATGTATCAAGAATCTCATAATAGAAACTTAGCAGAGTTAGATAGTGTACTTTACCTGAAGTAGAGTCAAACTTATTGACTTTAACATCCTTAGGTAAATTTGGCAGCTTCGCAACCAATGCCCCTTTCTTTGGCAATAGACCCTTGATAATGGGACTATCTCAGACTTAGCCTTTCTCTTTACCATTTGGTCAACCGAGTTGACTATGGCTGATCCCTTTCCATTGGGAAGAGAGAGCTTTACTGGATATCTAATGTCATCATTGTCAATGTCCATAAAGTTTTAGGAAGTTGATCTTAGCAAATAGATAAGATCATTAAGGGTCTTGTCATAGTCTGTTTCATAGGAGTCCCAAAGGAACTCACTATGTGACTTAGAAAGTGATTGATCATCAGCTTCCTCTAGACTTTGACACTCAAATCTCCCGGCTTGTCAATATGTGACTTCATCTCTAAGATGTGATCACATCTACACCTTGCCTTGCCATTAGGGCTTGAGTGAACTCGAACTTGTGAGTTAGGGAGAATAATTGGAGGAGGTGGAGGAAGTAAATTTCCAAGAGATTTGGGAAGATCATAGATGTCTGAGCTAGACATCTTTTGGGAGATATTCAAGATAGTTGATTTAAAGTCCTTAATATAACACCCAATATGAAATATTAAGGCTAGGACCCAACAAACTATTTCATAACTTGGAAGAGGGATGTCGTAATCCAAGCTATAAAATATTTGAAGGTAGGTAAATGACGATTCACCAATTTACACCAAGATAAACGAAATGTATTATTAGGTTTTAATTGGTTTTGAAACTCCTAGATTCTTTTGAGATTCATTGAACTGTTCAATGGCATGTTCCAATCTCGAGTGTTCCCTTCAGGTTTTGTGACTGGGATGCCGAGGATCACAAAACAAGGTGTGAATAACCATGCAAATATACTTGGTACCCTTAAGTGCTTACCCCTCAATCGATGTGTCGGTTAACCACACACGCTCCATCGATACTATGATAAACATTAAGTTACCCTTTGCCTACCTTGTTAAATACAAGTTAGTGTGCCGGTTAACCACACACGCTCCACTAACCGACTTAAACAAAGTGCAAAGTGTAATTTCATGGGGTAGCACCAAATTCATATTTTTCTAAGTAACTAAGATTGGGAATTTATAAATGTTTAGTTACTTAGTATTTATCATTAATACTTTTAATGAAGGGAGAATTATAGTCCTTGTCCTACCCGTTCGGCTAACGACCCTCCACCAGTCAAGGAAGAGGTGCGTGAGAGTGGACACCCATTAAACTGTCATTTTATAGGCAGTAACCTTATACCCCCCTTATAGACCGGCTTCGTGAATGAGGCCTACTAACGGCAAGACTGACTTTCTCTTATATATATATATATATATATATATATATATATATATATATATATATATATATATTATTAACTTATAATATTATAAAGTATAAGGGTTGAATTTTAACTTTTAAAATTCTAAGGGCTTAACTTGGAATTAAAGTATTCATAAGAGAAAACTTTTCAAATTCCAAAACTTGAGGGCAAGTTTTGAAACTATTCAAAACTAATTAATTCCATAACTTATGTGTTTAAAGTAGTTTTAATTAAAAAACTCTTCAAGTTCCATAACTTGAGGACAAGTTATGGAAGACTTTAAACTAATGAAAGAATGTAACTTTTATTTATTTTTGTAACTTATGGAACTAATTAAGGTTACACATTTTATTACTTAATGAAGTGACTCTTGAACCTTCATAACTTGAGGACAAGGTATGGAGTCATAAAACCATTCAATGAAGACAAGACTCTTCATTTTGTAACCTTTGCCAACTTTTATGAGTTTTAAGAAACTTTAATGTGACTTTTCATGTAACTTGAGGACAAGTTACACAAACACATTTTATAATCATCTCTTAGATTAAAAATGGATTGAAAACAACAATTTCTAATAATTTTTCTATTAATCTAAGCAACTCATAAGAACAAGATAATTTAATCAAACTTTTCCATGTAATTAGACTAACCATTAAACTAATACAAAACATGAATCTATTGACAATTATCTTTGAAATTGGATTAGAATGAACATTACCACATCAAAAACAGGTTTATAGGTTCAAAAACAACTTATAGTAATGTTCCTAGTCCATTTCTAGCCAAAAAACTCGAAGATATGCTGACAGGGGCTCCTACTCGTCGAGTGTATGAACCTAATCGACGAGTAGGATGATTTTCTTCATGGACTCGGCGAGTTCATCAGTGGACTCGGCGAGTCCAGTGCCCAGAATGCCCGAAATTCGACTTTTTCAGCATTTTTCAGCAATTTGCATCAAGTATAATTGAAAACAAGCCTAGGCTCCGATACCACTGTTGGGTTTTGAGCATTCTTACACTCATAAGTGTACATGCAACCCTAAATACCTTGGATCTATGTTTTCTCTATTATACATGCAATTATGAACTTTCCAAGGTATTACCCTATCTAGCATACAATACTTGATACTTGGGTAATCAAATGGATAGAATACATACCTTTGTTTGATGTAGCTTGTCTCCATGAAGCTTGAGTGCCTAGTGCCCCAAGTGTGACACCTCAAATGGTTCACATAACACCAAATGCACATGGAATGACTTGAGAGAAATGGAACACTCCTTGAAATCGTCTAGCCCTCATATTCACACATTAGTGTACGATTTCTTGAGCCAAGGGATTCTTTTATATGGTGACTATTAGGGTTACACCATGTAACTCATAACTTTACCCATTCCTTATGCTCCATGGATTTTAACCTCCATGGAGTATCCATGGGTCACCCCGTGGACTTTGTCCAACATAAGGAATCTTGGATCACAAGCCCACAGATAAAAAAATGAATGATTTACACAATCAACCCATATATTTAATTAGTCTCCTTTTCATCACCTAATTAATTCCAAATTAATTCTTGATCAATACTAATTAAATAACCTTATTAATATATTAGAACTTATAATATATTAACCAACCTTAAGTGTTATTTCTCTCATTATAGTCTATCCAAATGCATGATGCCATGCAACCCAAATGGACCATGCCGGGTCGGGTCAAGTCTTACCAATTATAGTTATGGACTTAGACATTAATCCAACAGGATTTTCCCCAACAAGTGCTAAGTATAGATTTTCCCCAGTAATTTGCTAAAGTTTATAACACTGACGCGTTATCTCATGTTTGGGTTTTCCCCAGAAAATACCTAATGTTTATAACATTTTCATGTTATCATACGGTTTGGGATTTTCCCCAGTGAGTTACTAAGAACTATAAAATTAATATGTTATCTGAAGATTGGGTCACTCCCCCGAAAATATACAAGACTTGTTGTCACACCCCAAAACCGGAACGACGGAAATGTTCGGGGGTGGAGGACGTCATGTTTAGTATCACAAGATATGTAAACAGTAAGCAAGTAATGAAAAACCATTTCATTTAGAAAGAAAGTGTTTACAATGTGTGTGTTCACAAAACATAGAATTCATAAGCAGATAACAAAACAAGACTTTAAGCTATAATCCTCCATCTTCTTAATTCCCGGCACGAGTACCTGTCTAATCGGCTCCTGAGAATACAAGTTATTTGAAAGAGTTGATTAGCAATTAAGCTGGTGAGTTCATAAGATTTTAGTGATGTGAGTAAGTAGTAAGAAAGTTTGTAGAAAGTTGTAGTAATTTGTAGTAAGTTCTGTTTAGAAAAGTTTGCCTCTTCCTCCAGAAAATCCTACATTTCCTGCTTTGATGAAAGATAAGTAAGTATGACTCCACAGTCCTTTCTATGAGTATTAAATGGATACAAGTTATATAAAACCCAGAGAAAACAAACAATCGGTTGTGTGTATCTGTCCTAAGCCCACAACCAAACAAGGAATAGGAAATGAGACGGAAGACACACATCCCATTGTTTGTTAGATCTTCATTGTATATAACACCTGCGTATTCACTCGGTACTCACGGAGTTAACTGTAATAGTTCCTTTATAGTTGATGAAAAGATCGTTTAAGAAAACCCTTATTTCTTATAATAAGATGGTGACCACAGTGATTACTTCTATAATCACTTAGTTTATACTGGCTATATATATAATCTAATATCAAATAGGAAGTTAATTGGGTGAATCTGCCCTAAGCCCACAACCAAACAAGGAACAGGAAGTAAGGCAGAAAGCACACATCCAACTACCTGGTGGTTATTAATGATATATAACCCTAATGTATAAACTAAGGTATTGTAGAGTTAATCACCAAAAGTCCTTTAAGTTTATCCTAGTTTAATAAAATGGATTAAACCCCTTTACTGGGAAGTTTCTAGTTTTGAATACCAAAGGTTCTTATTTGGAAAGTATGTTTTGTACTAGAAAACTGTGCATTGACTCTGTGTTCTATGACTTGACCCATACCTAGTACCCTTATGATGACTTAATGTATACAGAGCATATATATATCCAGAATCGAATAGAAAATAGATTGGGTGAATTCATTCCAAGCCCACAACCAAACAAGGAACAAGAAAGGAAGCGGAGAGCACACATCCTATTATCTGTCGAATCCTATTGATATATGTATCCTTTGATGTATACATTAAGGAATCATAAGGTTAGCATTGTGGTCCTCTCTACTAAACGTAGCCTTCTACCAAGGCATCTAATGTTATCTATGTTTGTTTCTTACATGAGTTGTGTAATTTCCCAAATGAGACTATCATTAACCAAAAATATAGTTTTTACATTACTGCTTATTGTGAGAAGATCACAAAGTGGATGTAATGGGAAAATAACAAAGTACTGTAGTATTATACTATAGTGACTACTACTGTACTAACTACCTTAAACCAATTGTTAATTAAGGTATAATGTGATATAATTATAACCATACTTGATCGACCTTAGTGAAACACGACGCTCGAAGATGTCGAGATGGTATGACATTCATCACCCGAAGACCTGCAGGTCCCACTGTAGCTAGCAGCAAGGTGTAGGACGGTCAGTCCAGTATATATCAATACACGAATTCACGCTCTTCTTTCAGCAGACTCTAGTTACAAGTCGAGCCATGACAGAGATGCCATGCCCCTAAGTAGTGCCTCACATTTAAGTTATAGTGTGTATGAATAGTATGTATTTGTGTATGTTCTCTCTTTCTAGTGTGTAGTACGTTCAGTTATATAGTGTAGTGTACGTATTGTTTACAGTATGTATTGATTCATATATGAACTGACTCTTTGTATGCTTCATAGTACTAGAGTAATGAATAGTATCTTCCTAAACTATACCTATTATAGTTTACTAACGTTTTACTTGAACTAATATTGAAAAGACTCATTTTACTACTAAGTTATGCTTCTACTTTGAAAATGGAGTTTGATTAAACTATAAAGTAACATAACTTTAAAAGAGTTTTTGAAATGTTTTGATCACTTATAAAAGACATAAGCAATATTTTGAAAGATGTTTATAACAAATAATTACACAATTATAATTGTGTTCAACTTGTATTCCCCCCTTTAAAAGCATTTAAAACAGTTAAAAGATTCATTACGAGGTATGAACTCACCTGATGTGGGTGATTCAAACGGGTATGCGTGTTAGGATGACAAGTTCCACGAATGGAGTCCCGAGACTTAACAAGTCCTAAATAACATATAATGGCATATATTGACATAAATATAGTGTTTAGAAGCAACCAAATGCAAGGAAACACCTTACGGGACTAGGAAACACTTTGCCCATGTGTTGGAATCACATGTGATTCAGTAAATGGGAGTGTACGGCCATATTGATGGGTGTGGGGCCATGGGTGTGCGGCCAGGGGAGTGTGCGGCCGCACACTCATGGTAAAGAGTGCACAAAACGTTTTCCAAATGGTGGGGAGGCTTGTAGGACTGATGCTCATCAAGTGTTGAAGCTAGAAAGGCACTTTGGAAGCCCTAAAGCACCAAACAAAGGGGTGTACGGCCACATGTGTGTGTGCGGCCGCACACTCCTTGATGAACATGTTCTGGACGCTTTCTAAGGCTCTTATCTAGTAATTAACAAGCTTGGGGAATGGTATTTACAGTATACAAGCCTTTAGGGGTGTTTTGATGGTGTTTGGGGGATGTTTGAGGGGTGTACGGCCACATGAGTGTGTGCGGCCGCAGACTCATATGTTCTTGAGTTCTGGGCAGTTTCAAGGCCTTAATCTCGTGTTCTTAACAAGTTCTAAGCTTAAGGGAAGAGTACTTACGATCCGGAAGCTCGAGAAGGCCCAAAATCACCAAGAACGAGTGCGTGTTCTTGGTGAAATGGATGAAGATTTGAAGATCTAGTCAAAACACGATTTCAATTGGATGAAATCAAAGGTTGTAACTATTTTATGAAGATTAACAAGAAACTAAAGGAAGAACACTTACATCCTTGAAGATCTAGGTTGAAAATCGGATGATAGTTGAGAGAAAAATCGAGTTCTAAGCCTTGGGGAGTGAAAAGGGGTGAATGAAGGCTAAACCCCTCCTTTGTACACGTGAGTGTGCTGCCAGGAGAGGGGTGTGGGCCGCACACCCATGTGTGCGGCCGTACACTCCTTGTGTTGGAGTGTAAGGCCCGGCTTTGATGCTAGAAGTGTACGCGATCCATTCCTATGTTCAATGCTTGAATGTACTGACCTTTGGACCTTTAAATGGAATCTAAACGAGGCTAAATGATAGCAGAAATGAGTTTGACACTCAGCTGAGCTGACTGGCTGAGCTTTACCAGGAAAAAATTTTAAAAATTTTCGGGTTGTCACATCATCCCCCCGTTAGATGGAATTTCATCCCGAAATTAGCTTTCTTAGTCGTACTACTGGGGTTGCGCTCCTCTGATTGGTAGAATACCCACTCGTAGACCTGGCGAATATGCCTTACTGTTCACCATAGGATTCATACTTCATCCATCTATCATTACCTCATGTATACAAGTCGTATATAATTACGATTTGTTAGATGGTCGGATGTGCGACTCAGCTCCAGGTCCACAAACAAACAAGGAACAGGAGATAGGGCGGAAACACACATACTAAATCTGCGTAATCATAATCATATACCACCCTCGCGCATACACTGAATAGTAATAGGTGGGCTATATTCGTCCTTAGCCTCTGTGCTCGAACTTGGCCTATTGGACTAGTGGTATTTCGTGATGGTCTGCGGACATCCGATGATAAGACTTCGGGGGACAAGGTACTCTTCGGACGAGTACTTCGGGGTTTAGAATACGAAAGATAAAACTGAGGTTTAGGTCGGACTGTCGATACGAATTTCGAAAGTTTCGAGAACTTGCCGATCGAGGCGATAGAAACATATGAACTCAGTATGGTGAGGACCACGCCAATTCATGACGAAAGATAGTAACGGACTCTTTACTGAACCAAGTTTTGGTCAAATGAAAGAAACGTCTGTTATTCGACGATGTATCCCTTGTATGATAGATATTGTACTCCTAGTATGTTCGACAATGTACTCTTTGTAACTGTTCCCGTGTTTCCTGTTTCCTCTTTGATGTTAACACTCCTACGTATCGTACCGCTATGTACGCATACATACAAACGAAAGTGCTCTAATAACTGGTGGGGATACTTTATATCATGATCCTCCTTGGTACCACTACAATCGCCTGCCATATACAAGTTATGAATATTTAAGATGAATTTGGCAGTCGACTGAAGTAACTCTACCTCAAATCCTCAACCAAATAAGGAATGGGGACCTAAGCGGAGTCACTCACTCTAAGTCTGCAACATCTTAGTTATGCACAACCCTGATATACATGGTAAGCCATAATAGCTTCTCTAAACGGATCTTTTAGTTCTCTTGAATACTGTGACCTATTACAACATGTGAGTTGTTATAATTACTTTTAAGTGTTGTCCCCAAATTTTAATCTTATACCAATATAAATTATTTTTAAAAGTAATTACTATTTCGAAAACGTATCGCTACTCGTCGACGACTCCGGGGTAGATTCTCATGCGGTGATCATCAGAATGCGTCCATCCGCACCTGAGTTCCTTATTATCGGGCAGTCCCTCTGATAGTATCCAATCTCACCACAGCCATAACAGGCTTGGTTTTCTTCAGCTCCGGGGACTTGGGAGATCGGTTGAACCGGTGCCCTGTAGAAACGGATTGTGTGTCCCTTTCTGTGGCAGTTCATACCACATTTCCCAGCATACTTCGGTGTGGTGGTAGTTGCACTTTCCACACTTCGGGAGAGTTCCAGCACATCGACTGGCAGGTGCTGGAGCAGCAGGTGCTGTAGCGGCATACATAGTACTCGCTTGTTGTCCTTGCGGGGTGTCCTGTGTTGTCCGCTTCTTGTTCCTCTTGTTCCCCGACTTTTGATTATAGTCCTCATCCCTCGATGGCTCGGGAATGGGGACTTTTACACCATGGAGGACTCTGTGGTCGATGAGTCGTTGAGCTAGGCGTTTAGCACTATCGAATGTGGCTGGGTTAGAAGACAACACATTTCCTTGGGTTGGAGCAGTCAGACCCCAAATGTATCTTTCTATCTTCTTGCTCTCTGGGGTAACCATCCCAGGACATAGAGCTGCTAGGTCGCTGAACCGGTCAGTGTAGGTCACTATGTCTGAGCCGACCATAGTGAGCTCCCCCAGCTCTTGTTCCATCTTTTGAATTTCTCCTAACGGGCAGTATTCCTCCGGCATTAACTCTTTTAGGTTTTCCCAACCTATTGAGTTAGCCACTGATAGGGTCAGTGACTTAACATGGCTGTTCCACCATGTTAGGGCTTTCTCAGAGAAGGTGCAGGCAGCAAACTTCACTATGATTCCTTTTGCGCACGAACAGATTTCGAAGATTGACTCTGGCTTTTCGAACCATCGCATCAGAGAGATGACTCCGCCAGTCCCATTAAAGGGCAATGGCTGGCATTTGGTGAAGTCCTTGTAGGAGAACTCTCTCCAGCGCACGGGGACCTCACCTTGAGCAGAATCCGTAGTTGTTCCACCTCCGCTGGTACTGGTGGAGTGATATTGAGCCATGGCTGTTGCCACAGCCGCAGCCACTGCAGCGTTTATAGCTGTCATATCTATTTGCGAAGGAGGTGGCGTTGGAGTTATCAGAGTAGTGCGTCTGCTTGATCTGAAAGGAGGCAGATTTGCTAAAAGAATACAAAGATGAGACAGAATAAGTCTAAAGCAATGGACACAAGCCGAAAGCTAAAAAGACAAGGGTATCCTAGTTCTGGGTGTATCGGGTCCTGACTTCCACAGGGTTCTGGAAACAATTCATAAAAAGTCTATACCAAATAAACTTTATGAATCAGAAATGGCTATCCTCGAATGAATATCTGTTACCTGAATAACTGTTACCAGCTGCATGTAAGAAAATAATCCTAACACGTAATATGAGTAGTGTCTCCACTCGCTCATTAAGTTAACAAGATTATTATTTATTAGTGTGACGCATAAGACATTTTGGGTTACTTCCGTGGATCCTTCTTTGAAAGATTCTCATGAACCTAATCTCTTTTCCTCCTGACTCTTCTGTTGTCTACTATGAGGAAGTGGTTACGTCTATCTGGGTTTGTCGTGTGAGAATGGAAGTGACTAAAGAATCTATAAGATTAAGTGAAACATTATGGAGTGATTCTTACAGAGTCCTCCTATAATTGCACAATGTATACAAGTTGTATATAACTTAAGATTAAATAGACCTTCGAATAAGTGATCCTACTCCAAAACCACAACCAAACAAGGAACAGGTAGTGGAGCGTAGATCACAAATTCTAAGTCTATAAAATCTCAATTATATATAACCTTGGAAGTATACATTACAAGATTATAGACCTTTCCGTAAGGGTCTTTTAAGTTATCACATAAGTTGTTTATATAGTGCCTAAAATACTCCTATAGTATTTTAAATGTAATCTTCTTGGTATGTTTCAAACTTGTTATCGCGTTATAGTATCATAGAATACTCCTATAGTATTCTAACTCAAATGTACTTGTTCTAGTGTTCTCTTGACTGGTGTTCAGGTAAGTTTTAAGACTGTTGCAACACCACATCACCCTCAAACACATGTCGGTCACATCTCGGATAAATATAGTTGATCAGGCTATATTGATCCTAGCTATGATTACATAACTATTCAGGTTTGACGATAGTGTTCAACCTTTACACACTTTAGTTTTGTTCTCCCCGTGATACTTGTTCTAATATGTACATGTATAAGCAAGTAGGTATATTTTTGTAACTTATCGTTATACTCTTAAAATATATCATTATCCAGAGCACTTAAGCCCCATTGTATTTACAGTTGTATATCTTTTATCGGTTGATATACTTAGTTCACTATAAACAATGCTCTGATACCAATCTGTCACACCCCAAAACCGGAACGGCGGAAACGTTCGGGGGTGGAGGACGCCATGTTTAGTATCACAAGATATGTATACAGTAAGCAAGTAATGAACAACCATTTCATTTAGAAATAAAGTGTTTACTATGTGTGTGTTCACAAAACAGAGAATTCATAAGCAGATAACAAAACAAGACTTGAAGCTATAATGCTCCATCTTCTGAATTCCCAGCACGAGTACCTGTTTAATCGGCTTCTGAGAATACAAGTTATTTGAAAGAGTTGATCAACAATTAAGTTGGTGAGTTCATAAGATTTTAGTGATGTGAGTAAGTAGTAAGAAAGTTTGTAGAAAGTTGTAGTAATTTGTAGTAAGTTCTGTTTAGAAAAGTTTGCCTGTTCCTCCATAAAATCCTATATTTCCTTCTTTGATGAAAGATAAGCAAGTATGACTCCACAGTCCTTTCTATGAGTATTAAATGGATACAAGTTATATAAAACCCAGAGAAAACAAACAATCGGTTGTATGTATCTGTCCTAAGCCCACAACCAAACAAGGAACAGGAAATGAGACGGAAGACACACATCCCATTGTTTGTTAGATCTTCATTGTATATAACCCTTGCGTATTCACTCAGTACTCACGGAGTTAACTGTAATAGTTCTTTTATAGTTGATGAAAAGATCCTTTAAGAAAACCCTTATTTCTTATAATAAGACGGTGACCACAGTGATACTTCTATAATCACTTCGTTTATACTGGCTATATATAATCTAATATCAAATAGGAAGTTAATTGGGTGAATCTGCCCTAAGCCCACAACCAAACAAGGAACAGCAAGTAAGGCAGAAAGCACACATCCAACTACCTGTTGGTTATTAATGATATATAACCCTGATGTATCAACTAAGGTATTATAGAGTTAATCACCTAAAGTCCTTTAAGTTTATCCCAGTTTAATAAAATGGATTAAACCCCTTTACTGGGAAGTTTCTAGTTTTGAATACCAAAGGTTCTGATTTGGAAAGTATGTTTTGTCCTAGAAAACTGTGCATTGACTCTATGTTCTATGACTTGACCCATACCTGGTACCCTTATGATGACTTAATATATAGAGAGCATATATATATCCAGAATCGAATAGAAAATAAATTGGGTGAATTTGTTCCAAGCCCACAACCAAACAAGGAACAGGAAATGAAGCGGAGAGCACACATCCTATTACCTATCGGATCCTATTGATATATGTATCCTTTGATGTATACATTAAGGAATCATAAGGTTAGCATTGTGGTCCTTTCTACTAAACGTAGCCTTCTACCATGGCATCTAATGTTATCTATGTTTGTTTCTTACATGAGTTGTGCAATTTCCCAAATGAGACTATCATTAACCAAAAATATAGTTTTTACATTACTGCTTATTGTGAGAAGATCACAAATTGGATGTAATGGGAAAATAACAAAGTACTGTAGTATTATACTATAGTGACTAGTACTGTACTAGCTACCTTAAACCAATTGTTAAATAAGGTATAATGTCATATAATTATAACCATACTTGATCGACCTTAGTGAAACATGACGCTCGAAGACGTCGAGATGGTATGACAATCATCACCCGAAGACCTGCAGGTCCCACTATAGCTAGCAGCAAGGTGTAGGACGGTCAGTCCAGTGTAGATCTATACACGAATTCACGCTCTTCTTTCAGAAGACTCTGGTTACAAGTCGAGCCATGACAGAGATGTCATGCCCCGAAGTAGTGCCTCACATTTAAGTTATAGTGTGTATGAATAGTATGTATTTGTGTATGTTCTCTCTTTCTAGTGTGTAGTACGTTTAGTTATATAGTGTAGTGTACGTATTGTTTACAGTATGTATTGACTCATATATGAACTGACTCTTTGTATGTTTCATAGTACTAGAGTAATGAATAGTATCTTCCTAAACTATACCTATTATAGTTTACTAACATTTTACTTGAACTGATATTGAAAAGACACATTTTACTACTAAGTTATTCTTGTACTTTGAAAACGGAGTTTTATTAAACTATAAAGTAACATAACTTTAAAAGAGTTTTTGAAATGTTTTGATCACTTATAAAAGACATAAGCAATATTTTGAAAGATGTTTATAACAAATAATTACACAATTATCATTGTGTTCAACTTGTATTCCCCCCCTTAAAAGCATTTAAAACAGTTAAAAGATTCATTACGGGGTATGAACTCACCTGATGTCGGTGATTCAAACGGGTATGCGTGTAAGGATGAGAAGTTTCACGAATGGAGTCCCGAGACTTAACGAGTCCTAAATAACATATAATGGCATATATTGACATAAATATAGTGTTTAGAAGCAACCAAATGCAAGGAAACACCTTACGGGACTAGGAAACACTTTGCCCATGTGTTGGAATCACATGTCATTCACTAAATGGGAGTGTACGACCATATTGATGGGTGTGCGGCCATGGGTGTGCGGCCAGGGGAGTGTGCGGCCGCACACTCATGGTAAAGAGTGCACAAAACGTTTTCCAAATGGTGGGGAGGCTTGTAGGACTGATGTTCATCAAGTGTTGAAGCTAGAAAGGCACTTTGGAAGCCCTAAAGCACCAAACAAAGGAGTGTACGGCCACATGTTTGTGTGCGCCTGCACACTCCTTGATGAACATGTTTTGGACGCTTTCTAAGGCTCTTATCTAGTAAATAACAAGCTTGGGGAATGGTATTTACAGTATACAAGCCTTTATGGGTGTTTTGATGGTGTTTGGGGGATGTTTGAGGGGTGTACGGCCACATGAGTGTGTGCGGCCGCACACTCATATGTTCTTGAGTTCTGAGCAGTTTCAAGGCCTTAATCTCGTGTTCTTAACAAGTTCTAAGCTTAAGGGAAAAGTACTTACGATCCGGAAGCTCGAGAAGGCCCAAAATCGCCAAGAACGAGTGTGTGTTCTTGGTGTTCTTGGTGAAATGGATGAAGATTTGAAGATCTAGTCAAAACACGATTTCATTTGGATGAAATCAAAGGTTGTAACTAGTTTATGAAGATTAACAACAAGCTAATGGAAGAACACTTACATCCTTGAAGATCTAGGCTGAAAATCGGATGATAGTTGAGAGAAAAATCGAGTTCTAAGCCTTGGGGAGTGAAAAGGGATGAATGAAGGCTAAACCCCTCCTTTGTACACGTGAGTGTGCTGCCAGGAAAGGGGTGTGCGGCGCACACCCATGTGTGCGGCCGTACACTCCTTGTGTTGGAGTGTAAGGCCCGGTTTTGATGCTAGAAGTGTACGCGATCCATTCCTATGTTCAATACTTGAATGTACTGACCTTTGGACCTTTAAATGGACTCTAAATGAGGCTAAATGATAGCAGAAATGAGTTTGACACTCAGCTGAGCTGACTGGCTGAGCATTACCAGGCAAAAGTTTTAAAAATTTTCGGGTTGTCACACTTGTAGCATTGCCATGTTACAAACAAGAGTTTTCTCAGTTATTTACCAAGATTAAGTTATCTCCAAATGATTTCTAAGACAGAATCCTCCCGAAGCAAGCTTCAAGATCACACGAAGCTAAAAGAGTTAGAATGCAAAACCTCTGCTAAGTCAAAAGTCTTCAGAAGGTCGAAACTAAACCTAAGGGTCCTCAGGTTCTATCTATCCTTATTTTCTAAAAATTATCCTTATAATAAGATTCTCCTACGTTATAATCAAAATCTTATCATTTCTAAATAAAGAGCCCAACGATTTCAAAGTCCTAAGCAGACGATTAGCTATCCCAGATTATTAGGATCCTAAGAATTCTTGTAAAACTTGAACTCTTTAGGATCCTAATTGTCTAGGGATCCTCGAGAAAACCTATTTTGATTCTATAACCAAATCAATCACGTAAGAAAAGAGATAAACCAAAGCATCAATATTAAAAGGGGTTTCCCTCCAACCCAACGAAAAGAGAATATTGTTTTACATAACAAAAAGGGAAATCTCCAGAAAAGTCCTAAAATTTTACCTTAATTTACGAAAAAGTCCCAAACTAAAATTTGTTTACGAAAAATCATGAATTACTGGTAAAAATGGCGATTTGACCCCTTTTTCCGGTTTACCGGTTTTATTACTTACATGTTTCACTAAAGTCCCATTATTTTACCCTAATTTGCGAATAAGTCCCAAAATAAATTTTACTGATGATTTGGCCCTTTTCTTCTTGTAACATACATTTTATCGGTTTCACTGCTGACTTAGACACCTAGTCATTAAATTAGCTGATAAAATGAATACGATGGGTTATATAATGTCACATCAACTGTAAAATTTGATATCCATCTCATCGGCTGATTTGTGACTATGTATCTACGTCAGCAATTAAACTAATAAAATATATGTTTCCAAGAAAAAAGGGCAGAAAATGAGTTGATGTATGATGAGATGGATATATTGGGTTACATAATATTAGATAGACAATTTGATATTTCTTATAAACGTAAAAAATAACGCAGTTGTTGTTTGTTTATGTAATTATTGTAGTCCTCGTTGGATGCATTTTATGTTCCAAAAAGTTATACAATACATCAGGATATCAAGTTTTTTGCTAAAAATAGCATTATATAACTCAACATATCCATCTCATCATCTTATTTAATGACTAGGTGTCCGGGTCAGCAATGAAATCGGTAAAATATATGCTACATAGAGCAAAGGGCCAAATCATCAGTAAATTTTATTTTGGGACTTATTCGCAAATTAGGATAAAGTAATGGGAATTTAGTGAAACAAGTAAGTAATAAAACCGGTAAACCGGAAAAAAAGGGTCAAATCGCCATTTTTACCGGTAATTCATGCTTTTTCGTAAACAAAATTTAGTTTGGGACTTTTTTGTAAATTAGGGTAAATTTTAGGATAAAGTAATGGGAATTTAGTGAAACAAGTAAGTAATAAAACCGGTAAACCGGAAAAAAGGGGTCAAATCGCCATTTTTACCGGTAATTCATGCTTTTTCGTAAACAAAATTTAGTTTGGGACTTTTTTGTAAATTAGGGTAAAATTTTAGGGCTTTTTTGAAGATTTCCCTACCAAAAAATTAAAATTGTTTGTTTTTTTAATTTTTTTAAACCTAATTCAAGGTTTGATCACCCCCAGTTGGGGTATCCTTTGTCTCTTTCTTATACCTTTTCTTCTTCTTCTCTACATGATCTTTGCCATTATTAACAGGCTTACCAGTCAACTTAGCCAGGGTTTCACACCAACTGACTATGTTCCAGGATCCTGCATTCTCCAAATCCTTCGCCAGTCAACTTAGCCAGGGTTTCACATCAACCGACTATGTTACAGGGTTTCACACCAACCGACTATGTTCCAGGATTCAACAATCAACTCCACGATCTCCAGCACATGCTCCGCCAGGTCAAGCTTAACCTTCAGAACTTCGGTGGATTGAGAAACATGATCGAGTAACCAATAAAAGATCACAGATCCTGGAGTATTGACGGCCAGATCTATCGAGATTCTCTCCGGAGGAAGAGAAGCTGAGGTCCTCTCCTTCTTGACCACAAGTTGGTCTCCTGACATGGCAGAGTTGATATCAGCATGGGTGAACCAAGCACTAGAGCGTGCAACCTTGGATCCTAAACATAACAAAGGAACTCAATAAGTTCATGATCGTTCATGAAGAATAAAAAAAAGACAGATAAAGGATCTTTACATGTCGACATGGGGGCAATAGCATATTTACTCTCTTGAAAGCAGGGTTGTTCGAACCTAAAGGATCTTTCAGTCTCGGGTAAAGCAAGGAAACTCCCAGTACTCTCCTCGATATCGTCAGCAGCAGGGACGCGATCCTCGAACTTGAAAGCTGCATCAAAACAAACAAAATAAGGAAGTGTGAAATTCAAATCCTCAATGGAATAAAATAAAATCCTATCATTTCTAACCTAATGTCTCAGCAGGAGATCACCGTTAGGGATGGATTCACGTTTCACAAAGAAATATTTCTCTTTCCGAGAACCATCGTTTTGTTTCAATTTCAAAATAAGATGTGATTTATTTGTTTTGACTTTGAGCAGGAAACGAGAAGATCTATAAGTTTGGAGATTATAAACATGGTCCAACTCAACTAATTCCATGCGTAGATCCTTAGATTGATTCAATCGATCAACCTAAACTAGGATCCTCCAGATCACATGCATAGTTTGGATGAAAGCAAAACCAAGTAGGAATGACAAAGTCAGGTTGGGCCTTAACATCAAAAGGCTCAAAAATAACATCGGTAGAAAAAGCCCCGATTGATTTTAAGGACTCAACGTCATCATCACCAAACGAACAGGTCTCTTCATAAGACATGATCCTTTGGTTGACGAAGTCTTCGTCGGGAAGAGCAAAGTTGGTCAAGAAAAAATAGAGTGCCTCTTTACCCATGATCAACAAACTAGAAAAATAAGAAGAAAGGAGCAAGAAATTTACCTTCAAGACAACCGAGGAGAGAGAGAAATGAGTTGATAAAGTAATCATGTCTTTCGAACGGATAGAATTCTATCCATTAGAGTTTGAATTTCAAAAACCCTATCTCTATTTTAAATAAAATTATACCTTTAAATATTCATAATTAACTCAAATATTTTGCAGGTATAATTTGGGGGCAATTGTTAGGGCCAAGATCCTCAATCCTATACAGGATCCCGAATCTCTAAAATATCTAAGGCCTTAAACCTATCAAGGATCTCGGATCTTAAAGGAGTCTCAGGATCCCGAACATACGTCAGGATTCTTAATATCACCATTATTATCTCCTAACAATTTTAACGGCTATATTTCTTATATATTTCTCACATGTGTAGAAATGGTCAACATAGGAATCATTCACAACGAAGAATCAGTCCAACCATGCTTAAAACACGGAAATACCAAGTCAAAGTACGTTGTAAATACCAGTTCAGCAAGATCCCGGAAATATCAGACATTTAGTTACTTAACCTAGACTATAAATACACATGTAAATGACACACAATGGGCACAATCAGCTGACACCTTAGACACCTTGAGCTACTCAAACACTTGTACTCATATTCTTATCATATTCTCTATAAATTTTATGCCGGAGATCCTGGAAAGGATAAATGGCTTTCCCTATAAATCACTTTTGCAATCTTGTTCTAATTTCTTTAGTCACTTCGCCTACAAGACCACAACATCTCATGCAATTTGGTTGATATCCACTTAGTCGATTTTTGACCAAAGCACTAGGTAGACCATGGATCCACGAAATGAAGGCAGTCCCATCAATATATTATCAATGTTTGAAGATGCCCACCCCATGGGGGACAGTGAAGATCACATCTGATCAATAGGAATCCAAAGAGTGCTACAAGACCTCGACGAAATCTTAACCAATACCACGACATTTGCATGGAAGCACGAGGACATGATAGGTATAGACAAAAATATAATAACCCATAAACTTAATATTGATCTTTCTTTCAGACCAGTACACCAAAAGAGAAGGAAGTTCGCACTAGATAGAAACCAAATCATACAATAAGAAGCAGAAAAACTTCTTAAAACAGGAATGATCAAGGAAGTGAAGTTCCTAAGGTGACTAGCCAACGTGGTCATAGTACAAAATAAGAATGGAAAATGGAGAGTATGTGTGGATTATACGGATCTCAACAAGGCTTGTCCCACGAATGCTTTCTCTCTACCACACATAGACTCCATGATAAACGTCACAACTGTTCATGAGTTACAAACATTCATGGATGCGTCAGCGGGATTCCAACCAATCCAAATGGAACCATCTGACCAAGAGGATACAACATTCATAACCCCAACTGGTATATATTGTTATATTGTCATGCCATTTGGTCTTAAAAATGTTGGTGCAACATATCAGAGGCTAGTCAACAAGATGTTCAAATAGAAACTAGGGGATACCTTGGAAGACTACATTTATGACATGGTGGTCAAGTCGAAGAAAGCTTAAGACCATCTCAAGGATCTTGAAGAAGCATTCGACATATTGGACCAGTATAACATGAAGCTGAGTCCCTCCAAGTGTCACTTTGGAATGAGATCAGGAAAGATCCTTAGGTACATGGTGACCAAAAGATGAATTGAAGCAAGTCCTAAGAAAATCAAAAAAATCATTGATCTAAGATCCCCATCCCCGATAAAGGATATTCAAAGACTAACAACAAGAGTGGCAGCCTTAAACAGATTCACGGGGACCAAAACTCCATCTACTTTGTAAGTATAAGTCTCTTGGATCCTGAGACCATGTACTCTCACCGTGAAAAACTTATACTTACACGAGTTACTGCTTCCACAAAATTAAGACACTACTTTGGAACACATCCAATAAACGTAAGAACTAATTATCCTATTAAGAATGTTATGAGAAAACTAGAAATACCAGGAAGGATGGAGAAGTGGTCCGTGAAGCTAAGCACATACGACATCAAGTACAAGCTAAGATCCACGATAAAGTCTCAAGCAGTAGCAGACTTTGTGGCTGACTTCAGTAATGATCTACAACCTAAAGTAGAGATAGAAACTAAAAGACTTCTAGAATAAGAAAACATGTGAAGATGGAAAATGGTTAGAGATGGAGCATCAAACCAAAGAGGAACTGGACTAGGGATCATACTAAAGTCGCCACAAGCGCATATCCTACCCCCCAATTCAGTTGTGAGTTGGATGCAACCAATAACGAGGCTGAATACGAGGCACTAATCATGGAACTACAGCTACCCAAAGATCTTCAGATCAAGGATCGTCAGGTATATGTCGACTCTTTATTAATAACTAACCATTTTAATGGATCTTTAGTAGTAAAAGTTAAAAGACTAACATTATACTTCCAGATCCTAAAAACTTTAGCTTTTGAATTCGAAGCATTCAACCTAAACCAAGTTCCTAGAGAAGACAATGCTGAAGTAGATGCTTTAGCCAATCTAGGATCTTGTGTGAGGATCCCACCAGAGACCAGGATCCTGATAATCCACATAATGATTCTAGAAATCGAAGATCTTGCGTAAAGACTTAAGGATACCGACGATGACAAGGTAACAACTAGCGTCACTACAATCGAAGATCTTGATCATCAACTTCCACATGAAGATCCTAGCATCAAGGATACTTCCTGTAATGCCCGCGGATTCAGTCTAGTCAATTTAGAGATGATAAGCGTCAAAACTGACTTTTTGATAGAAGATTATTTGGAATGAATAATCTTAACTAAGTTGTAGTGGTCGTGACAAGGATTCCGGATATATAAAGAATGCCGAAATCCGAGTTATAACGAAGAAGTTATGACATGTCGAAGTTTCGCGACAGAACCGGCACGACACAGCGCGACGTAAATAGTGAATTTATGATAGAGAGATATTTGGCTTTAGCGATCTAAACGAAAGTCTTAGAATACGTTAAACCGAGAGCGTACATAAAAAGAACATCTAAATCTGACTTCGTATGAGGAAGTTATGATTTTTCTAAGTTTCAGCTTAGTAGTATGCAGCCCAAAGTTCGAATATGAGATCGAGTGATTTCTAGCCGAAACAATCTAAACGAGAATCGAAGATCTCATCGCTATTAGTGCCACAGTAAAAAGACAGACGAAAACGGACGTCAGATGAAGAAGTTATGAATTTATAACGGAGTTTTCCTGTCCCAGCCTACTAAAAATATAATATTAAAAATGAAATCAAAATTGGCCGACAGAGTCTAAATGAAAGTTATAGAGCATAATCTCACCTACACGTGGATATAAAGAACGTCGAAAACGGAGCTCGTATTCGACATATATAAATTTCTGAAGTTTGGGGCAAGAACTTCAATCTGTGTCAGAACTCACGACGTGAACATGTCTAGAGACTGCCCAAAGAAAAATGGAGCAGCAAGGATAGAGGCACTGCCAAATCCAAGGGCATTCCACATGATCCTTGACGAAGCAGACAATAACGCGAGGAATCAGGAATAAGGATTTCATATCCAAAGATCAAGTTATGAAGTAGCAATGTGAATAGTAACATGTGGTGTAGCCTATTAGAGGCATAGTATAGGGTGAACTTGAACCTTTGTGTAATCGTTTCAAGAAATAATATAAACCCTGGTTTTGTTATCTGATGTGTTGAATGATTGTGTGATTTTGTATGGTGACTTGGTTGACTGCGAGACAATACTTGGGACGAGTATGAGTAGGTGTGAATGGTAGTAGAGGCCTATACTACCGGAAGCACAGGACTCACGCTTGGATCAGGAAATGTCAGAAGGTTACCAAGAAGCTAGTAATTGATTCCATTTTATTCATGTATGTCGTTACCATTGTTTCGGTAATGACTAAGAAGATGATTGATATTCTGACCCTAGTGGTCATATCAAATTGAGTCTGACTACGATGAGTTTGTTACGTGGTTTGGAGATCCAAGTTCGATGTAGCATCTGACTTAAGTCAGAAGATTAAAATCAATGCGATCAATAGAATCGCGCTTGTTGTTAAGTAAATTAGTAGCTAGAAATGCTACATGCTAAAATGTGATTATATCACATTAGAATATGAAGGAAGGTATATTCCATTCTGGAATTTGACTCTAAGAGACTTGAGTCTAAGCGTTGCATCATACGATGAGGGGCGATTATAACATGACCCATCGGTCTGTTACAATAAATGAAGGAAAGTACTTACTCTAAGAAGAAGAAGGAGTCCTCAATAAGGATTTATTTTTGTAACTTGAAGGTTACGATTGAAAGTCCAACATAGTACGAAGAGCAGATACAAGATTGAGCATCGCCTACGGTCAAGAAGTCCAAGAGTTAAATACGCATTCGAAGAAACATAGAAGTTACGATTAGTACCTAGGATGAAAAGATAACGTATGGAACATTATACAGGCCCTATTTCGTTGATGATTCCGGGACGTAATCATCCTAAGGGGGAGATAATTGTAACACCCGCAGATTTGGGCTAGTCAATTTAGAGATGATAAGCGTCAAAATGAATTTTTGATAGAAGATTATTTAGAATGAATAATCTTAACTCAGTTGTTGTGGTCGTGACAAGGATTCCGGATATATAAAGAATGTCGAAATCCGAGTTATAACGAAGAAGTTATGACCTGTCGAAGTTTCACGATAGAACCGACACGACACAACGCGACGTAAATAGTGAATTTATAATAGAGCGATATTTGGCTTTAGCGATCTAAACGAAAGTCGTAGAATACGTTAAACCGAGAGCGTGCATAAAAGAACGTCTAAATGTGACTTCGTATGAGGAAGTTATGATTTTTCTAAGTTTCAGCTTAAAAGTATGCTGCCCAAAGTTCGAATATGAGATCGAGTGATTTTTAGGCGAAACAATCTAAACGAGAATCGAAGATCTCGTCTCTAGTAGTGCAACAGTAAAAAGACAAACGAAAAAGGACGTCAGATAAAGAAGTTATGAATTTATAACGGAGTTTTCCTTTCCCGGCCTACTAAAAATATAATATTAAAAATGATCTCAAAATTAGCCAACGGAGTCTAAATGAAAGTTGTAGAGCATAATCTCACCTACGCGTGGATATAAAGAACGTCGATAACGGAGCTCGTATGCGAAAGATATCAATTTCTGAAGTTCGAGGCACGAACTTTAACCTGTGTCAGAACTCACGCTGTGAACACAGAGTTCACGACGTGAACTCGGTGATTGACACCTTCAGAGCCTGACACACTGATGTCGCGACTACGCACCTGATGACGACCAAGTTCACGACGTGAACAAGCCTGGTTCACGACGTGAATAGCGAAATTCAACCCTATAAATAGAAATCGAAGGCAGACGGTTTTGGTTGCTAATTTCTCAACCTCTCTTCTACTTTTCTTTATGCCTACTTTTAGCCCCCCGAAGTCCCGATATCATCCCCCATACCCGAAGCGAGTCCCGATGCTCCGAAGATCCCGAGAAGAAAAGAGTTTCAAGCCGAAGTCTGCCCGCGAGAAGCCCGGTGTGTGAAGATATCCCAGTTACATCAAAAGAATAGTACTTGAATAGCCGTGGTGCTGTCCAAGCATCATCTAATCAAGTGAGTGTGTAGTTACTTTCTTCTAACACATAGATATTAAGTATTTGCTACGAAATACGTGCTATGTGTTTATACATTATTTCTTTACTTGAGATGGATGATGAATGAATGTTTTATACAGGTTTTTAAATGGTTTAAACTGTGTATTTAATTTATATATACAAATATGTTGGGTAGAACATGGGTAGACGAAATAGATGGTGTGTGATGAAAGATGAGTTTGAGGATGAGACGAAAGATGATTTAGACCATGAGATGAGAGTGACAGGTGAAAAATGAGTGAAACCTTTACCCAAACGATGGCCCCGTCATTCAACAGAGTAGGGATGACAACCACAGACTATTCTAGACAGTCTAGTGGAACACTAGCAGGCTCGCAACCTGTAGGTGTTGTGGACTTGATGTTCACCGGTGTACTCTAAAACCTCTGGTAGCTATGGACTTAGTGCCTTATATAAATACGATGGTAGCTATGGATTTAGTATTGTGTAGATGAACCCTGGTAGCTATGGATTTAGTACTGTGTAGATGAACCTTGGTAGCTATGGATTTAGTACTGTGTAGATGAACCCTGGTAGCTATGGATTTAGTACTGTATAGATGAACCTTGGTAGCTTTGGATTTAGTACCGTGTAGATGAACCTTGGCAGCTATGGATTTAGTGCTTGTTGTATAAACCTCAGGTAGCGATGGACTTCGTGCCTATTCCTTAGGTCAATCCTTAGGAATGAAGGATAGATGATTCTTAGGGTAGATCCTTAAGATTAAAGAAGATAATGGGGATGGGTAATTGGGTTGATTGTTTGATGATTAAATATAATAATTATATTATTGTGGGTTTAAAACCCTATATTCTCACCAGGCCCCAAAGCATGACCCACTCAGTTTTTCTTTGTATTACTGGTAGTGGCACCAGTGAATAAGTCGGATGACTTAACAAGATACTTTGGATATAGACCAGTAGTTGAAAATAACTGTTGTAAGGTCTATTTAGTACTATTTATGCTTTTGGTCTGTATCGGAACATGACATCCCGAGATTTTGTTATTTAATGAAAATACATTTCTTCAAGAAAAGTTTTGATAAATTCCTATCATATTTTGTTTTGGGAAGAAATTCCGCAACAGTTTTCTTTAAACGATTACTCTGATTTTAAAACAAAGCATAAACAAATCGGTCCTTTCTGGCCGTGAAAATGGGGATATCACACTTCCCTAACCTCAAGATCCTGTTAGGTTCATGCTGGTAATGACAGGATATTTCACAAAGTGGATAGAGGCTGAGGCTTTTTTAGATAAGGATGTGGTGTCATTTATCAAATGTAATATCCTGACTAGGTTCGGGATCCTTGCTGAAATTATGGGTGACAATCGATCCTAATTCATAAGCAAGAGGACTAGGGACTTTTGCACAAGTTGGGGAATCAAAATGATAATGTCCACCCATGTTCACCCTCTAGCCAACGGTCAGGCAGAATCTAGCAACAAAATCATAGCCGATAACTTGAAGAAAGGCTAGATGAAAAGAAAGGAAGATGGGCAGAAGAACTTCCTTTCGTCCTATGGGCAGATAGGACCACTTCCAAAGTGGCCACATGCTAAACTCCATACTCTTTGGTGTTCGGAGCAGAAGCAATGATCCCCACTGAAGTGATGATCGCAACGACAATATATCTATCTCAGGATCAAGACAATAACGATAGGATCCTAGCCCATGATCTTGATACTATCGATGAAATAAGGGATCTTTCCAAGATCCGCATCGCTACCCATCAACAAAGGATAACCAAATCATACCACAAGAATATTAAAGCCATAAGATTCTAGATAAGAGACATGGTATTGAGGAAAGCATTCCAAAATACCAAGGATCCTAGTGCAGGTAAATTGGCACCTAAATGGGAAGAAGATCCATCCCGGGACTTTCCCTTGGAAGGAGCCTTCCTCTTTTTACCCTTACCATGTCCATTGCCAGGACAGGGGCAGCAGTAGGAGTAGGAGTAGTAGCAACATATTTGCCTTTCATGTTGCTTTCAGCTGTTCTGAGGAGACCCTGAAGCTTGCTAAAAGTGACATACTCCTTATTCATATGATAGGTCATACGAAACTGATCATAACAAGGAGGTAGGGAATGAAGAATAATATCAATAGCTAATTCTTCATCAAAGTTGACATTCAATTTTAGCAAGCGGTCCACATATCTTTTCATTTTCTGCAAGTGGCCCGTAATGGACTCTCCATCATTCATTTTAGTGGTGATCATGGAGGCTATGATCTCATACCTCTCCTGCCGAGCTGATTGATGGTACCTTTCCATCAAATCATGGTACATTTCATAGGGTTAGTAGTCCTCATAGGACTTCTGTAGCTCAGCAGTCATGGTTGCAATCATTAGACACAACACCTTTGTCGTATCCCTCTCATGAGTAGTGTGTTCAGCAATTTATTCAGGAGTGGCAGTAGTGACATCAATCTCCTTGAGCTCCTTTTCTAGGACATATTCTTTTTCCTCATAACGAATAGCCATTCGGATGTTTCGAATCCAATCATTGAAATTCGAACAATTAAAAATGACCCTCCCACATAGGTTCATGAGGGAGAAAGAGCCTTAAGAGATTGGGATGGAAGCATTATTTGGGATAGACATCTGTAAAGAAAAAGAACAAAGTTTAGATTAGATGAAAATCCTTAATAAATCACCCAAATGAAATATTAAGGCTAGGATCCAACACAATATTCTACAATTGCGAAGAGGGATGTCGTAATCCAATTGTAAAATATTTGAAGGTAGGTAAATGACGATTTACCAATTTCCACCGAGAAAAACAAAATTATTTATTAGGTTTTAATTGGATTTGAAATTCCTAGATTCTTTTTAGATTCATTGAACTTTCAATGGCATGTTTAAATCTCGATTGTGCCCTCTCAAGTTTGTGACTAGGATGCCGAGGATCACACGCAAGGTGTGAATAACCATGCAAATATACTTGGTACTCTTAATGTTACAAATCACCTAACCAATGTGCCTGGTAAGAACACACGCTCCATTGATCTATGATTAACATTAAGATACCCTTTGCCACTCTTTATTAGTCCCAAATTAGTGTGCCGGTTAACCACACATGCTCCACTAACGACTCAATAAAGTGCAAAGTGTAATTTCATGGATTAGCACCTATTCACATTTTTCCTAAAGTAACTAAGATTGAGAATTTAATAATAGGTTTAGTTACTTTATAATTTCCTTATACTTTTAACGAGAATTAATGTCCTATCCTACCCGTTCAGGTAACGACCCTCCACCAGTCAAGGAAGCGGTGGGTGAGAATGGACACCCATTAAACTGCCATTTTATAGGCAGTAACCTTATACCCCCCTTATAGACCGGCTTCGTGAATGAGGTCTACTAACGGTAAAACTGACTTTTTCTAATAAATATATATAAGTATTAACATTTAATATTATAATAGTATAGGGTAGAATTTTAATCTTTTAAAACTCTAGGGTTTTGGAATTAAATGTTTTATTAATGTGACTTTACAAATTACAAAACTTGAGGGCAAGTTTTGAAACTTTTCAAGACTTTTCATATTTATAACCTATGAATCATTATGAGTTTTAATATCCATGAATGTGACTTTTCATATAACTTGAGGACAAGTTACAATAACACATTTCATTAACAATTAGATCAAATTTTGGATCAAACACAACTATCATATAATTTTCTATTGATCTAAACAAACTCATAGGAATACAATTCATATCAAATACTACATATAATTACTTTATTATCTAAACATTTGACAATTGCCTTTTAAATAGATGAAGACAATCATTACCAATTCAGAAAATTCAATTTTTATGATTACAAAACAGTTTGTGGTAATGACTTTATCCATTTTTGCCAAGAACTCGAATTTTCTGCACACAGGAGCACCAACTCGTCGAGTACATTAACTGGACTCGCCGAGTTGATGTTTAAATAGATGAAGACAATCATTAGCAATTCAGAAAATTCAATTTTTATGATTACAAAACAGTCTGTTCATTGGACTCAACGAGTTCACCTGTCAGAGTGCAGAAAAGTCGATTTTTCCAGCTTTGAAAACAAGTGAGCATCAAATATAATAGAAAGCAATCCTAGGCTTTGATACCACTGTTGGGTTTTAAGCACTATGACACTGCTATGGTGCACATGCAACACTAGATTCTTTGGAACTATGTTTTCTCAAATTATACATGCATTTTCAAATTTCCAAAGCATATAACTTAACTAGCATACAATTCAAAGTAACAACTAGTTAGATATCTTACCTTTTGTGTAGTTCTTGACCTTGGAAGCTGAGCACCTCAAATGTTATGCCTCTAATGTGTCACAAACACCAATATTCAAAGGAGGCTTAAGAGAATAAGACTTGTAGCTTCAAAATCGGTTCTATGTTCTTGTGTACATGTGTGTAGCTGATTTTGTCACCAAGGGGAGGCTTTTATAGTGTTTCTCAAGGCTAGGGTTTCATCCATGAAACCCTAATGCACCATGACCTTCCATATCCCTTAGGCTCCATGGGTTAAAGCTCCATGGACTATCCATGAACCACTTAGCCCACCCTAGTGGATCTTTGGCGCACACTATAAGAATGGATGATTTACATAATCAACCCCCTAGATTTAATTAGTCACTTTTGATCACAAAATTAATTCCAAATTAATTCATGACCAACACTGATTAAATAATATGATTTCTCAATTAATATATTATTCTTATAATATATTAATAAATTACCAATAATCTTATTCTCAAAAGTCCATCCTATCAGATTACACTAGTGAAGGCAACCCCAAAAGGACCATCTATATGATCAAGAATCATTTTAGAATGATATTTTCCAATGATATTTGATCTTATAGAGTCACACATTTAGCAAGTTGTCACTTATTGAATATTTATTAAGGATTTGATTATTAATAAATATGTTCAACTCTTGTAATTAATTTGGGAATAAGTATTAGTTTATGAAAATAATATTTGAAGAGAGTAGAAACTATTTATTAAATGATATGGTATTATTTAATAATTCATGTACAAGTTTTTTTTAACTCTTTCTCTCTTTCCATGCCAACACTGTAACCTTCATTCTGTCTCCTTCTCTTGCTCTGTTTTGAAGTGCAGTGAAGATTTGGTGATTTGGATGTGCTTATCCTTCAGTAATTAATTGTGATAAGTACTAAAATGCTTAAGAAGGATTTTACAATATGAGAACTAGCATTCTTGGTGGCATTTACTTGTTGGTGGATACATTATGGAGAAGTTTTATTTTGAGATTTAGCCATCTTCATCAACTCCCTAATTTCCAAGATGGATCAAAGTCTTCAGATATTGTCTTCTAAACATCATGTGTAGTATTTATAATCTTTCTATAGTATGTAACTGGATTCTTTTTGGTTTTGTTTAAAAGAATCTTTAAATAATAGTTATTTTAAATCACATTCGTTTGCCGTTTATAAATTGTTTAATAAAAAAGACCGTTTTTAGTTTCCTAAAACCCATCAAAAATAACATAGAACCTAATATCATATCCATTCATATATATATATATATATATATATATATATATATATATATATATATATATATATATATATATATATATATATATATATATATATATATATATATATATATATTTCTAACTCTAAGTAGGAAAACATGAAATATGATTTTTTGTTCGAGAAGTTTATAGTCCAAGATATTTAGATAATATTGTGGAGCTCTTCAACACCTTTTCGTGGATACAAATATCATTGAAAACAAAGTTACAACTATGAAGTTACGACTGTTTGAAATTAGGACTGTTTTGGGTTAAACCGCGTACACTGGGCGTACGGGGCGTACGTTGGGCGTACTAGGAGAGGAGGATAGCGGGGGATCAACCTGGTATGTTGGGCGTATGCGATCAGACTCTAAAACCTAATTTTAGGGTTTTGAGCCCTATTTAAGCTCCTTAACTCCCACAAACCCTTTCCATTCTCAACCTCCACCCCTTCAACGTCCTCCCTTGAAACTTTAACCCCAGTTTGAGCCTTTTTAGAATAAAGAATGTATTTTTAAGTGCTTTAGAGTGTCCTTGGTGCATATTGGACAAGAAGGAGCTCAGTGGATAAGTGTTGATTGCATTGGAGCTTGTAGATCCATACCTTGTTCACCTTGATCTTTCTTCTAGAGGTATAAAGTTTGAATCATGATGATATATTTGTTAGATCTAGCTAGTTTTGGGTGTTATGAGCTTTTGGTCGCTTTAAGTGCATAAAGGTTAGATCTTGAAAGTTTGTGACCTTGTTATGGATAAAGTTGGAAACTTTATCCATCTAAACATCATATTGATTTAGATCTGAAGGTTGGAGACCTGGAATTAATGGATTAAGTTGAAAAAGATGCACTTTTGTTCCCTTTGAGACTTAAAGACTAGATCTTATTTGTTGGGACCATTCTACTGGATAAAGTAGGAAAAACTTTATCCATTATGAAGCTATTAGGAACCATACAAATGTGATTTTGTCATGTCTATCCCTTCCATGCAAGAGCTATGATGTCTTAATGGATTAATAAGTTAGGGGTTAGGCTTTTGGACCTTTTCTAGCCATGGAAAGTCATAATGGTGGAAACGTTATGACTTAATTTGATGTTTTGAGTCTAGATATGAGCTATGGACAAACGGTCTTAAGTGATAAAGTATTTAATGGAGAAATAAGATCAGGTCGCGTAGGTTGGGCATACGAGGAGTACGCTGGGCATACACAGCTGCCATGGACTTTCACTTTGTTGACTTTCATTGACCATTGACTTTTGACCAGTTTGACTTTAGGTCAAACTTGAGGGTTTTGGACTGTTAATTAAAGTTTTACATGGTTTTGGTGATTAGTGGATTCGCGGTAGCACGCAGTGCAGAAAGGGAGACGAGTCTCAGTTTTTCAGGTTTCTTCATTTTAGGTGAGTTTTGCATCATTGTACCCATGGGTCGAAGGCACCAATGTCATCCCACTTGTTTTGGTTATCTTTTAGTAGAGGGATGTCGTAGGATTGTATATAGTCATGTAGGATAGACTGAGGACTCTTGATGTAGGCTTTCTTGTATGTTCCTTGTTTTGTTGTGGCTCTAGAGTAGGATCACCTGTCCGGGTGTCTATCTCACTTATGAGTATATACGGTTATGTATTCCTTGGATTTTCGGTATTTAGTATGTTACTATGCTGTAGTGATCTGTTAGATCTGTATCATGGTATATAGGATGTTGCTATGCGGTAGTTATATGTAGATCTTTATGTCTACCTGTACTTGCTAGTTGTCATCTAGTGGAGTGCCCTAGAGACTATAAGTAGTCATTTATGATAGCCTGAGAACTCTTCATCTAGGCTTTCTTTCCTGTTACTTGTTTGGTTATGGTTCTATAGTAGGATCATCTATTCGGGTTGCTATCTCACCTATTGTTACTTATGATTATGCATTTCATGGAGGTTAGCTGGTAGCTGATAGTGTGTTGTGAGAGGGATAGTAAGCGGTAGTGAGCTGTATTGTTGATGTTTTCCTATATTATGTACCTGTTGGATCCTTTATTGTTTGTATGTCAACATATGTTGGTAGTGGGTTGAGGTGGTCATGTTTTGTGTTGTAGGCCAAGATACCTGGTGCGGGCCGACTGTAAGCCGTAGGAATGGAGGCTCGGGAAGAGAGGTTAGGTTGATGTGGTAGGCCAACAAACCATGGGTATTCCAGCCCAATGGCTGATTGGACCCATTACATGTTGGCATTCCAATCTGAGGATTGATTGGGCCTAGGCATTCTAATCTTATGATTGTGGGCTGTTATGCATGCTTCTATGTTTATCGTATGGGGTATTTTTGGGGAAAATCACTAAGATTTGTGCTTACCTAGTTGTTTATTGTTTCAGGTATCGTCGGTCGTCATGGGAAGACGGAGGTGTGACTGTACACATTCATCATTAGTAATGAAGATTCCGCGCTTTAATATTACTCCGAATTTCAATAAATGTATTTGAAATAAATGGTTTTCTTCATAATGGATTTATAATTGGGAAGCTTTCCTTTAATAAAATGTAAATTTTTGGTTGTAAAAATGGGACGTTACAAGTTGGTATCAGAGCCTCGGTTTGAGCGAATTGGAGGAACACCTATGTAAATCTAGTCTCAAACTAGGATCCGAGAGTTTTCACAAAACGTTTTTGAAAAAGAATTTATAATAAAAGGGTTGGGATCAAGAACATGGACCTTGACTTTACTTTGGTTTTATAGGAATATGTGGTGTGTACAGTCAGCCAAAGCCTGAACAGGAAAGTGGTTTCGAACATACCCATAATTGTTATTTTTGCTGAGTTTTGATTTTGTTGATATATGGATTGTTAGAAAATCATGATAGTGGATAGAAGTGCATGAGTTTGGTATTTCCTTATGGTATAGGGAATTGCTTGCTATATGTTACTTGATGTTTTGATTAGTAAGTGTATGTTGATTATTCGACATAGCCTTACATCATGTTCCTTGTTTCGTTGTGGACTTAGGGCAGAGTCGATTATTCGACAGTTATATGATCTCATATTGTGTACAACAAGCATGCACAAAAGCAACCGGTGGTGCGGGAACGATGATAATCCTACGAAGAGTGCATAGGAAGTTAGTTTTGGCTCATAGGATAAGTAGGTGTTAGCACACCTAGGAGTGGTTTGGTGCAGTGATTTAGGACCTTGGGATGAACTACGAATCAATTACGGATAGACATTATCGGGAGTTCAATTATATGAAGCCACCAGAGTTTAGAGGTGACAGGGACCCGATCATCGCTTCAAGGTGTATTTCTTATATGGAGGGATGTTTCTTCACGTGTTAATGTCCCGAGGGCCAAAAAGTGAAGTTTGCGCTGAATCTTCTTCGTTGGGGTGTGTAGGATTGGTGGGAGTTTGTGACGCAGGGCTTTTCACAGGCCAATCGAGCCGTAATGACTTGGGAGCAGTTTCTGGACATGTTTTGAGCGTAGTATACTCCTCCTGTGGAGTAGGAGCGACTGGCTTAGGAGTACCTGGATCTGAGACAGATAACCGAGTCGATGATGGAGATTACTAAGATGTTCACTGAGAGGGATTTGTTCTGTCTTGTATTTGCTGCTTTAATGCTACCTCAGATGACTTGGTACTTCAGCATGCTCAAGACGGATATGTGACAATTTGTGTCTACTCAGCGATACAGTGCCCTCGCTGAGATTCGAGATGTCGCGAGTAGGCGAGAAATTGAGATAGAGACCCAGACAAGGGAGCAACGTCAGACTCCATTTCAGTCCCATCCAGCATGTAACGTCCACATATTTGGGCTAGTCAATTTAGAGACAATAAGCGTCAAAAATGACTGTTAATAGAAGATTGTTTAGAATAAATAATCTTAACGAAGTTATAGTATATGTCACAAGGGTTCCGTACATATAAAGAACGCTGAAATCCGAGTTATAACTAAGAAGTTATGACCTATCGAAGTTTTGCGACAAAACCGAGACGACTCTATGTGATGTAAAAAGTGAGTTTATGATAAAGTACTTCTTAGCCTTAGCAATATAAACGAAAGTGGTAGTATACGTTAAACCGAGAGAGTACATGAAAAGAACGTCCAAAGCTGACTTCGTATGAGAAAGTTATGATTTTTTTAAGATTTGGCATAGCAATATGCAGTCCAGAGTTCGAATATTAGATCGACCAATTTTTAGCCGACACAAACTAAAGGAGAATCGAAGATCTCGTTAATAGGAGGCCAACGATAAAAAGACAGACGAAAACGGACGTCGAATGACAAAGTTATGAAATTTTAACGGACTTTACCTGTCTCGGTCTATTAAAAAATTACTTTGAAAATAAAGTCAAAATTAGCCGATGGAGTCTAAAAAAAATTGTTGAGTATTTCTCTACCCACGCGTGGATATAAAGAACATCGACAACGGAGCTCGTACGTGAAAGTTATGGAATTTAGAAGTCGGGAGTGTTAAAATGCGAGGCTACTCATGAACACCCCGCATACTCGCAACCCTTGGCACTGGAACAACCACATCGACCCAGCAGACTTCAGACATGTGCCCCTTCATACGCGTTTCATACCTTCTTACGCCCTACTCACCAGGAAAACGTTGTGTTCCTCGGAGGAGCGCCCTTTGCACCGAGGGTCAACCTCCCTATAAAAGGAGGTGCGAGGGTAGCCATATTTCTCACACGCCCTAGTAACTTTTAAGTACTAGAGGAAAATCCCCAGAGTGCCAGAAGGCTCCGAGAAAAAGAGCTTTTCGGCTCGGAAAGTTTTTCCCCAGCAGAGCCCATTTTCTATCAAAACCCGCTGTAAGTGAGATACTCTTACCCTACTTTAAGTATAGTTTATATTTAAATTTAGTACCGTTATTATGAAATTATATACAATATATATATATATATATATATATATATATATATATATATATATATATATATATATATATATATATATATATATATATATATATTATAAAATATAATATATAAAGTGTTATTATAATATCTTTTAACTACTGGTGGTACGGGGAATCTGGTTGGAAGGGCCGCATAAGGTTGTTGGATTTCAGAAGTGCTATAATGCCAAAATGGTCCTGCCCTCTGCTCGTAAATAGTAACGATAAATATTAGACTAAAATCTAGTGGTAATAATATTGGGTTTCGTCGAAGGGAATTATATTGTTAAGAAGCGGAGCGCTGTCCAAGTTGGAATCATCACTTTAACAAGTGAGTGCATAGTTACTTTCATGTTACACATAGATATGAAGTATTTAATATAAATTACATGCTATGTGTGCATATTATTTGTGTTCCTGATATCTATGCCGGATGAAAGATTTATACATGTTTTAAATGATTTAAACTGTATATCTATTTTATATCTACGAATATGTTGGGTAGAACATGGGTAGATAAATGATGAGGGATGAAAGATGATAGAGATGAATATCGGCAGCTATGCGACAACCTGTAGATGTTTTTGAGCTACGATCCTAGCAGCTGCGCCTAAAGGATAACATCGGCAGCTGCGCCTAATAGAGAACATCATAATTCTGGATGCTGCGCCTAAATGATAATATCGGCAGCTGTAATAAAGAACGTCCTAATCATGGCATTTCTGCCTAAATGATAATATTAGCAGTTGTGTCTAATAGATAACATTGGCAGTTGTGCCATTGGCAGCGATAGACTTCGTGCCTATTCCTTAGGATAATCCTTAGGAATGAATGAATGAAGGATAACTGATTCTTAGGCTAGATCCTTAAGAATACAGAAGATAATGGGCATTGGTAATTGAGTTGATTGTTTGATGATTAAAGATAATAATTATATTATTGTGGGTTGAAAACCCTATGTAATCACCAGGTTTCCCAACTTGAACCACTCAGTTATTTGTATCACAGGTGTCGATACGAAGCTACATTACAGTGACAGATTAAAGGAGATGTAAGTCACTAGATTAAATGAATGTAAGGTCTGTTTATGCTTATGTTTCTGTATTTACGACGACATCCGAAAGTTTTAATATAAACAAATTACATTTCCTCGGAAATGCTTTGATAACATGTTTATCATGTTTTCTGGGAACAAGTTCCGCAATATTATTCTTTAAAATGAATACTATGATTTTCAAATAAGCATAAATAAATTTTTTAAAATGACCGTGAATTTGGGGATGTCACACTGCATCGAAGCGGTTCAAATTCACCGACCGAAGTTCGGATCAGCTGAAGGGTGGTGCAGATGTTTTGTATGTCACAAGTGTGGCGAGGAGGGTCATTTTGATAGAGATTGCACATGGAGTATGCGAGTTTGTTTCTATTGCGTCCAGGAGGGCCACATCAGAGGTCGTTGTCCTTTTCTCGTTTTTGGTGAGGTGTTGGACCCTACACCCCTAGCTTGACAGTCACCAGACGGTCTTCATGGGACAGCGAGAGTTTCAGGGGCCGAGGTTTGAGTTGTTAGTTCTTCTATTTAGTCGGTTGTTTCAATGTTGGTATTCATCGATATTTTTTTGTTTATGTTTCGAACTTTAGTTGTAACCTTGGATGATCAATGGAATGGAATTGACTTACTAGCTTTGTTCTAATGGAATTCTTATTATGAATGGATTAAATGTATTTGTCCTCGATTGTATGCGTGTTGGAATTTGTGAATGTTGTGTGGGTTCAGATTCTCCTATGTATGTGGATATCAGTGGTTGGGATCAAGTAGTAGAGTTCAAGTGAGTCTGGGTATCAAAGTACTGTGAAGTTGTTAGATTCTAGCATATTTCAAGTAGGGGAGGGTGGAATCTCGCAGCAAGAAGACCTTGTGCCAAGGTTTGGTTCTCAGTAGAATTTCTCCAAGCTCAAGACTTCCGTGTAACTGTTGAATCTTCCGATTTCATGTCAAGATCATCGTCAGTTATTGGATTTCCCTTTGAGTCGTATTAGTTTTAGTTGTGATAGCCTTTGTAGGGCGTCCATGTGCTTTAGACTCTAGGATGTTAGGAGCCCATGTTGAGGGATGTGTTGAGGGCTTCATTGTCTGTTCTTGTTTGATTGGGGCTTGGAGGTTTGAGTCACAACTCGAAGACCTGGTAAGGTCAGTTAGGTCTTGTTGAGCCCGAGTTTTGTTATCATTTAGTGGATTAGGGGTATGCCTGAGTGTTTTTATCGGTTAGTGGATTGGGGGTATGCCCGAGTGTTTTCATCGGTTAGCGGATCGGGGGTAAGCCCGAGTGCTGTCATCAGTTAGTGGATCGGGGGTAAGCTCGAGTGATGTTATCAGTTAGTGGATCGGGAGTAAGCCTGAGTGATGTTGTCGATTAGTGGATCAAGGGTAAGCCTGAGTGTTGTTAGTAGATAGCTAAGCAAGGCTATCGAAACCAAGTAGGAGCATGGCCTAGTTTGGTATGTGGCCAGTTGGTTCTCACCGCGATGGTGCACTTATGTGCGGGATTAGCAAGACGGAGTTTGGCCAAGGAGGTTTAGATCTAATCAAATATGCGGGTTTTCGGTTAGTTTGGTTTATGTGAGGGGTTGCATCATGAAGTTGAAGCGAGAGCTGATTTTGAGGACGAAATCTAATTTAAGTGGGGGAGAATTATAACATTTTGTTTCCTACCATTTCTGGGCCATAGGCCGGAAGTCGATTGTGTAAGGCTTTGGACCTTAAGGAGGAAAATTTTAGTCCTTGTGGAAGGAGGTAATGTTAGTTAAGATATTTAACCCTTGAATTGTGTTTTGGGCCAGAGGGTAGAAAGGGAAAAGTGATAGGTCGGGTTCTTGGATGAAATATGGATTTTTGTTCGAGATTTTTTTAGTCCAAGATATTTAGATAATATTGTGGCTCTTCAACACCTTTCCAAAGATATAAAGATCGTCAAAAACGGAGTTGGAATGAAGAAATTACAACCATTTGAAGTTAGGACGTTTTTGGGTTAAGCCGCATACGCTGGACGTACTTGGCAAGGAGGATCAAGGGGGATCAACCTGGTACGCTGGGCGTACACGATCAAACCCTAAAACCTAATTTGAGGGTTTTCAACCTTATTTAATCTCCTCAACTCCCCCAAACCCTTTCCATTCTCAGCCTCCACCCCTTCAATGTCGTCCCTTGAAATCTTAACCCTAGTTTGAGCCTTTTTTAGCAATAGAATGTGTTTTTAAGTGCTTTGGAGTGTTCTTGGTGCCTCTTGGAGAAGAAGGAGTTCATTGGAGAAGCGTTGGTTGCATTTAAGCTTGTAAATCCAGACCTTGTTCATCTTGATCTTTCTTCTGGAGGTATAAAGTTTGAATCTTGATTATGCAATCGTTAGATCTAGCTAGTTCTAGGTGTTATGAGCTTTTGGTCACTTTAAGTGCATAAAATTTAGGTCTTGAAAGTTTATGACCATGTTATGGATAAAGTTGGAAACTTCTGAAGCTCCAGGATCCTCGAATACTTCTGAAGCCTCAGGATCCTAAAACATATCTCAAGATGCTGACTATTACCACTAATATTTCTAACACTTGTAGCCGATATATTTTATTTATTTTTCTCACATGTGTAGAACGAGTCAACAAAAGACCCATTCTCAAGGGAGAGTCGTCTCAACCAGGCAAAAGACCTAGAAGACCAAGTCAAATAACGTTCATATGCTGATTCTGGAGGATCCCAGAATTATCAGACTTCTTGTTAATAGCATTATATTATAAATAACACATGTAACTAGCACACTAGGGACACACTTAGCTCATATACGACAATTGTAATTGCATTCATACATTTATCTCTGTATTCAACATTTTATATCAATAAAATCATCAAGGTAGGTGATCATTATCACCTCCCAAGGTTTTATGTTGGAGAACCTATAAAGGATCAAGGGCTTTCCTTGTAGCTCACTTGTGTCACTTTGATTATCATTTCTTACTTGATTTACCACAAATATCATAGCCTCTCATACAATTTGGTTAAATTCTATTTAGTTGATTTTTGACCAAAATAATTTGACGCCTACAGTGGGGTCGTGGTGTTCAAAACCTTTCGGAAAATCATCTCTAGATAACCAACCATATCTTCCTACTCCATTCCTACCATTTCCTCCAAAACCTTCCACCACCTCCATTCGGAGGTCCCAAAAGACTTCTGATGCACCGAAGAAAAGCACTCGTCCAGTTGTTAATCAAGGATGTGAAGATCCTCCTGCAGCAATCTCCAACAACGAGCTCTTTGATATGATGAGGAGATTGGCACGATAAGTAACCCAACATCACGAGGACAACATGACGATACTCAAGGAAATGGATAGAATGAGGGCAAAGATCCGTAAACCCGAAGAAGCAGCACCCTCGATCTTGCAACCCAAGATCCTGAATTTTGACAATACAAGATCCTCTGGAAACCGCCGAGAGACAGGATCCTCGATACCGGCATCCGTTCCCTTCTGGGGTGCAGTTCCCAACGAGCGAGCTCATGTGAGCCAAGATCCCGATGAAATCTTTGTTACGCCAAACACAAAGGATCCTGGTAACTTCGTTAATAATAATTGTTAGCGCAGGATACTTGACTTATATTTAGGATCCTCAAATTCTTCTGAAGCCTCAGGATCCTTAATATATCCCGGGATCTTCACTATTACCACTAATATTTCTAGCACTTGTAACGGCTATATTTTATTTATATTTCTCACATATGAAGAACGAGCCAACACAAGTCCCATTCTCAACGGAGAGTCATCTCAACCACGAAAAACACACGGAATACCAACTCAAATAACGTTCATATGTTGATTCTGGAGGATCCTGGAATTACCGGACTTCTTTTTATTAGCATTAGACTATAAATAGCACATGTAATTAGCACACTAGGAATATTTAGCTCATATACGACAACTGTACTTGTATTCATACATTTATCTCTTTATTCAACATTTTATATCAAAAAAATCATCAAGGCAGATGATCATTATCACCTCCTAAGGTTTTATGCCGAAGATCCTATCAATGATCAAGGGCTTTCCTTGTAACTCACTTGTGTCACTTTGATTATCATTTCTTACTTAATTTTGTATGAACATCACAGCCTCTCATACAATTTGGTTAGATTCTACTTAGTTGATTTTTGACCAAAACAATTTGGCGCCTACCGTGGGGCCGTGGTGTTCAAAACTTTTTGGAAAATCATGTCTACACAACCGACCATATATTCCTTTTCTATTCCTCCTATTTCCTCTAAAAACCTTTTTCCAAACCTAGGGGGAGCTCTCAAGAAAGCCACTAAGGCACCAAAGAAAAACACATCTCTAGTCGCTACGGAAGGACTTCAGGATCCTCCTGTGCTGATTTCCAATAATGAAATCTTTGCTATGATGAAGAGACTGGAACGACAAGTCACTCAACATCAGGAGGATAATAGGACAATACTCAACGAAGTGGAGAGAAATAGGGAAGAAATCCACAAGCCTCAAGAAGCAGCACCCTCGATCTTGCAGCCCAAGATCCTGAACTTTGAAAACATGGGATCCTCAGCAAATCACCGCGAGATAGGATCCTCAATACCGGCCTCTGTTCCCACTTACGGCACAACTCCAAGAGAGCAAGCCCATACGACCCATGATCCCAACGAAACCTTCATTACCCCAACTAACAAGGATCCTGGTAACTTCTTCGATAATAATATCTTTACTACTAACTCTACGGACCTTGATACAGGTTTAAGCCCGATCATGGCTAAGGAGCTTCAACAATTAAGACAAATGATCTCAAGCGCGCCTGGAGTAGTCCAACCTATACCGGAAGTATCCCCCACAAGCCACCGTATCTTAAGATTTTATCCCGCAATAGCTGATACCGAAGTGCCAAAGCACTTCCAAACGCCCAACATGAAGCCTTATGATGGGACCACGGATCCTAAGGGGCATGTCACACAGTAGGGAAAGAATAGAGATCATTCCCATTCCAACACACTTGAAGGAAGCTTTCATGTGCAAGGGCTTTGGTTCGAACCGCACAGGATCAACCTTAAAATGGTTTCTTAACATTCCTCCTTACTCTATTACGTCATTTACTCACTTAGTTAATTTGTTTATTAATCAATTTTCTTGTAGCAGAATATTCGAAAAGATCACTAGTGATCTTTATCGAGTGGTTCAGGATCCTAAGGAATCCGTTAGGACTTTTGTGAACAAGTTTGACAGGGAGCTCTGAGTATCCCCAATATTGATATGGCGACTACAATTGAAGCCTATAAAATGGGTTTAAAAAAGGACTCTCCTTTCTACGAAGACATTGTAGTGACCCCGTGAAAGAGAATGGATGACGTCCAAAGTAGAGCATTAAGATTCATAAGGCTCGAAGAAGACAAGAAGCTCCAAAAAAATGAGCAACCCACCAAGCTTCTACGATCACCCTAATAGGAAGGCTGACTAATCGACACAAAGATCCTATTAGTAAAAACCAAGGAGAGGAAGAAGAATTTCCTAAGATTGATGACTATTGCTTTTCTGTGGATATTTCAGGTATATTATTTGCTATGCACGGTCCTGGCAACAAAGCAAGGTGGCCAAGGTAGGGAGAAAAATCCACCACTTAGAAAGACAAATCCAAATGGTGTGCATACCATGAAGACTTTGTTCATGTCACAGAGGATTACATAGCTCTCAGGGAGGAGATTAGCTACCTCTTAGGAAAATGATACCTCAAAGAAATGATTGTGAGAAGAAAGGAAAGATCCAAAGAGAAAGATCGGGATCCCATCCTGCTGACGCCAAGGTAATCAATGTGATCTCTGGAAGATCTGACATTTGTGTTACCTCTTATTCTGCAGCAAAAAGGAATGCCAAAGTGTTAAAACCAGAAAAAGAAGAAAGGCCACGAAAGAATACGTCAATCACAAACGAGAAGGAGATCGCCTTCGATGAAGCAGATAGACAAGAGATCCAGGATCCTCACCACGACAGATTAGTGATCACTCTTTACATCGCCAACCATTTCATCAGAAGGATCCTTGTCGACAGAGGATCCTCAGTCAACATTATCCTCTTGGATGCTCTAAAAAGAATGAACATCTCAGAGTCCGAAATAATCAAAAGATCCTTAGTATTAATAGGATTCAGTGCCGGAAAAAAAACATACAGTCGGGGAAATAAAGCTACCTACCTATTTTAAGGGGGTAACTCTATGCAACGTTTTTGTATAATAGATACATTATCCTCTTATAATGTTATACTATGTGTTAGGGCCAAGATCCTCAATCCTATCCAGGATCCCGGATCTCTAAAATATATAAGGATCCTTAAACCTGTCAAGGATCCTGGATCTTAAAGGAGTCTCAGGATCCTGAATATACATCAGGATCCTGAATATCGCCATTATTATCTCCTAACAAGTTTAATGAGTATATTTCTTGTTTATTTCTCACATGTCAAGAAATGGTCAACATAGGACTCATTCACAATGAAGAATCAATCCAACCAGGCTTAAAACCCGGAAATACCAAAGCAAACCATGTTGTAAATACCAGTTCAGCAGGATCCCGAAAATATAGGACATTTAGTTACTTAACCTAGACTATAAATACACATGTAAATGACAAGCAACAGGCACAATAAGCTAACACCTTAGACACCTTGAGCTACTCAAACACTTGTACTCGTATTCATATCATATTCTTTCTAAATTTCTTTCAAATTAGTAAAATCATACAAGCCAGATGATCATTATCACCTCCCAAGGTTTTATGCCAGAGATCCTAGCAAGGATCAATGGTTTTCTTTGTAAATCACTTGTGCAATCTTGTTCTACTTTCTTTGATCACTTCGCCTACAACACCACAACCTCTCATGAAATTTGGTTGATATCCACTTAGTCGATTTTTGACCAAAACAATTTGCGCCCACCTTGGGGCCGTCGTGTTCTTAATTCTCGAATATTATGTCTACACAAACAACTTTATCTTCTTCCTCTCATTTCCTCAAAAAATCTTCCAGCACCTCCAAAAAGGACCACCTAGTTAGTGGAAACATTCGGACACCTCTAAAAAGTACACCTCTCCGATCATCAGCTATGTGAATCCGGGAACCCTAAGATTCCAGGATCCTTCCATTCCGTAACAACGAACTCTTATCCGTGGTGAAGTTGGTAAAGCAACAACTAAACCAACAACGAGAGGAAAACAATAATATACTAAAGGAGATGGAAAGAATAATGGAGGATATCCATAAACCCCAAGAAGTAGCACCCTCGATCTTGCAACCCAAGATCCTGAACTTTGACAATGTAGGATCCTCGGGAAACCGCTGAGAGATAGTATGCTCAGGAAACTGCAGGGAGATAGGATCCTCAGGAAACTACTAACAAGCATTTATAAACCCCAAGGTTTGATGTCGGAGAACCTATAAAGGATCATGGCCTTTCCTTGTAACTCACTTGTGTCACTTTGATTATCATTTCCTACTTTATTTACCACAAATATCATAGCCTCTCATACAATTTGGTTAGATTCTACTTAGTTGATTTTTGACCAAAATAATTTGGCGCCTACAGTGGGGTCGTGGTGTTCAAAACCTTTCGGAAAATCATCTCTAGATAACCAACCATATCTTCCTCCTCCATTCCTACCATTTCCTCCAAATCCTTCCACCACCCCATTTGGAGGTCCCAAAAGATTTATGATGCACCGAAGAAAAGCACTCGTCCAGTTGTTAATCAAGGATCCCAAGATCCTCCTGCAGCAATCTCCAACCACGAGCTCTTTGATATGATGAGGAGATTGGCACGATAAGTAACCCAACATCACGAGGACAACATGACGATACTCAAGGAAATGGATAGAATGAGAGCAAAGATCCATAAACCCGAAGAAGAAGCACCTTCGATCTTGCAACCCAAGATCCTGAATTTTGACAATACAAGATCCTCTGGAAACCGCCGAGAGACAGGATCCTCGATACCGGCATCCGCTCCCTCCTGGGGTGCAGTTCCCAACGAGCGCGCTCATGTGAGCCAAGATCCCGATGAAATCTTTGTTACGCCAAACACAAAAAGGATCCTGGTAACTTCGTTAATAATAATTGTTAGCGCAGGATACTTGACTCATATTTAGGATCCTCAAATTCTTCTGAAGCCTCAGGATCCTTAAAATATCCCGAGATCTTAACTATTACCACTAATATTTCTAGCACTTGTAACGGCTATATTTTATTTATATTTCTCACATATGAAGAACGAGTCAACACAAGTCCCATTCTCAACGGAGAGTCATCTCAACCAGGAAAAACACACGGAATACCAACTCAAATAACGTTCATATGTTGATTCTGGAGGATCCTGGAATTACCGGACTTCTTTTTATTAGCATTAGACTATAAATAGCACATGTAATTAGCACACTAGGAATATTTAGCTCATATACGACAACTGTACTTGCATTCATACATTTATCTCTTTATTCAACATTTTATATCAATAAAATCATCAAGGCAGATGATCATTATCACCTCCTAAGGTTTTATGCCGAAGATCCTATCAATGATCAAGGGCTTTCCTTGTAACTCACTTGTGTCACTTTGATTATCATTTCTTACTTAATTTTGTATGAACATCACAGCCTCTCATACAATTTGGTTAGATTCTACTTAGTTGATTTTTGACCAAAACAATTTGGCGCCTACCGTGGGGCCGTGGTGTTCAAAACTTTTTGGAAAATCATGTCTACACAACCGACCATATATTCCTCTTCTATTCCTCCTATTTCCTCTAAAAACCTTTTTCTAAACCTAGGGGGAGCTCTCAAGAAAGCCACTAAGGCACCAAAGAAAAACACATCTCTGGTCGCTACGGAAGGACTTCAGGATCCTTCTGTGCTGATTTCCAATAATAAAATGTTTGCTATGATGAAGAGACTAGAACGGCAAGTCACTCAACATCAGGAGGATAATAGGACAATACTCAACGAAGTGGAGAGAAATAGGGAAGAAATCCACAAGCCTCAAGAAGCAACACCCTCGATCTTGCAGCCCAAGATCCTGAACTTTGAAAACACTGGATCCTCAACGAATCGCCGCGAGATAGGATCCTCAATACCGGCCTCTGTTCCCACTTACGACACAACTCCAAGAGAGCAAGCCCATACGACCCATGATCCCAACGAAACCTTCATTACTCCTAATAACAAGGATCTTGGTAGCTTCTTCGATAATAATATCTTTACTACTAACTCTACGGACCTTGATACAGGTTTAAGCCCGATCATGGCTAAGGAGCTTCAACAATTAAGACAAATGATCTCAAGCGCGCCTGGAGTAGTCCAACCTATACCAGAAGTATCCCCACAAGCCATCGGATCTTAAGAGTTTCTCCCGCAATAGCAGATACCGAAGTGCCAAAGCACTTCCAAACGCCCAACATGAAGCCTTATGATGGGACCACGGATCCTGAGGGGCATGTCACACAGTAGGGAAAGAATGGAGATCATCCCCACTCCAACACACTTGAAGGAAGCTTTCATGTGCAAGGGCTTTGGTTCGAACCTCACAGAATCACCCTTAAAATGGCTTCTTAACATTCCTCCTTACTCTATTACTTCATTTACTCACTTAGTTAATTTGTTTATTAATCAATTTTCTTGTAGCAGAATATTCGAAAAGATCACTAGTGATCTTTATCGAGTGGTTCAGGATCCTAAGGAATCCGTTAGGACTTTTGTGAACAAGTTTGACAGGGAGCTCTGAGTATCCCCAATATTGATATGGCGACTGCAATTGAAGCCTTTAGAATGGGTTTAAAAAAGGACTCTCCTTTCTACAAAGACATTGTAATGACCCCATGAAAGAGAATGGATGCGGTCCAAAGTAGAGCATTATGATTCATAAGGCTCGAAGAAGACAAGGAGCTCCAAAAAAGGAGCAACCCACCAAGCTTCTACGATCACCCTAATAGGAAGGCTGACTAATCGACACAAAGATCCTATTAGTCAAAACCAAGGAGAGGATGAAGAATTTCCTCAGATTGATGACTATTGCTTTTCTGTGGATATTTCAGGTATATTATTTGCTCTGCACGGTCTTGGCAAGAAAGAAAAGTGGCCAAGGTAGGGAGAAAAATCCACCACCTAGAAAGACAAATCCAAATGGTGTGCATACCATGAAGACTTTGTTCATGTCACAGAGGATTACATAGTTCTCAGGGAGGAGATTAGCTACCTCTTAGGAAAATGATACCTCAATGAAATGATTGTGAGAAGAAAGGAAAGATCCAAAGAGAAAGATCAGGATCCCATCCTCCTGACGCCAAGGTAATCAATGTGATCTCTTGAAGCTCTGACATTTGTGGTACCTCTTATTCTGCAGCAAAAAGGAATGCCAAAGTGTCAAAACCAGAAAAAGAAGAAAGGCCATGAAAGAATACGTCAATCACAAACGAGAAGGAGATCACCTTCGATGAAGCAGATAGACAAGACATCCAGGATCCTCACCACGATAGATTAGTGATCACTCGTTACATCGCCAACCATTTCATCTGAAGGATCCTTGTCGACGGAGGATCCTCAGTCAACATTATCCTCCTGGATGCTCTAGAAAGAATGAACATCTCAGAGTCTGAAACAATCAAAAGATCCTTAGTATTAATAGGATTCAGTGCCGAAAAAAAAGATACAGTCTGGGAAATAAAGCTACCTACCTATTTTGAGGGGGTAACTCTATGCAACGTTTTTGTATAATAGATACATTATCCTCTTATAATGTTATACTAGGTGTTAGGGCCAAGATCCTCAATCCTATCCAGGATCCCGGATCTCTAAAATATATAAGGATCCTTAAACCTGTCAAGGATCCGGGATCTGAAAGGAGTCTCAGGATCCTGAATATACATCAGGATCCTGAATATCGCCATTATTATCTCCTAACAAGTTTAACGACTATATTTCTTGTTTATTTCTCACATGTGCAGAAATGGTCAACATAGGACTCACTCACAATGAAGAATCAATCCAACCAGGCTTAAAACTCGGAAATACCAAAGCAAAGCATGTTGTAAATACCAGTTCAGCAGGATCCCGAAAATATCGGACATTTAGTTACTTAACCTAGACTATAAATACACCTGTAAATGACAAACAACAAGCACAATAAGCTGACACCTTAGACACCTTGAGCTACTCAAACACTTGTACTCGTATTCATATCGTATTCTTTCTAAATTTCATTCAAATCAATAAAATCATACAAGCCAGATGATCATTATCACCTCCCAAGGTTTTATGCCAGAGATCCTAGCAAGGATCAATGGTTTTCCTTGTAAATCACTTGTGCAATCTTGTTCTACTTTCTTTAATCACTTCGCCTACAACACCACAACCTCTCATGAAATTTGGTTGAGATCCACTTAGTCGATTTTTGACCAAAACAATTTGGCGCCCACCATGGGGCCGTTGTGTTCTTAATTCTCGAATATTATGTCTACACAAACAACTTTATCTTCTTCCTCTCATTTCCTCAAAAAATCTTCCACCACCTCCAAAAGGACCACCTAGTTAGAGGAAACATTCAGACACCTCTAAAAAGTATACCTCTCCGATCATCAGCTATGTGAATTCGGGAACCCTAAGATTCCAAGATCCTTCCATTCCGTAACAACGAACTCTTATCCATGGTGAAGTTGGTAAAGAAACAAATAAACCAACAACGGGAGGAAAACAATAATATACTAAAGCAGATGGAAAGAATAAGGGAGGATATCCATAAACCCCAAGAAGTAGCGTCCTCGATCTTGCAACCCAAGATCCTGAACTTTGACAATGTAGGATCCTCGGGAAACCGCTGAGAGATAGGATGCACCGGAAACTGCAGGGAGATAGGATCCTCAGGAAACCGCTAACAAGGATTTATAAACCCCAAAGAGCAGCACCCTCGATCTTGCAACCCAATAACAAGGATATTGGTAACTTCATGAATATTAATACTTTTAATACTAACTCTATGGACCTTGATACAGGAATGAGCCCCATCATGGCCAATGAACTTCAGCAGTTAAGGAAGTTGATCTTTAGTGTTCCTAGAGTGGTCCAACCTATATAAGAGCATGAAAACTCACGATAGAAATATGGATCCCGAGGAACATGTGGCACAATACATGGAAAGAATGGAGATCATCCCCATTCCCTCACACCTGAAGGAAGCTTTCCTGTGCAAGGGTTTTGGTTCGACCTCACCAGATCAGCCTTAAAATGGATTCTTAATGTTACTCCTTACTCTATCATTCATTTTCCCATTTACTTAATCTTTTTAACAAACAATTTTCTTGTAGCAGAACATTCGAAAAGAGGAATAGTGACCTTTATCAAGTAGTACAGGATCCTAAGGACTCCCTTAGGGAGTTCGTAAACAGGTTTGGAAGTGAAGCTTTGACTATCCCCAACATTGACATGGAAACTGTCATGGAAGCCTTCAAAATGGGCCTAAAGAAAGACTCTCCTTTCTACGAATACCTTATAATAACTCCATGTAAAATAATGGATGGAGACAGAAACAGAGTACTAAGGTTCATCAGGCTAGAAGAAGAGAACGATATACAAAAGAAAAGCAACCCACCAAATTCATATGATAATCCTAATAGGAAGGCCGAGTCCTCGACCCAAAGATCCTAGAAATCAAAACCATGTTCCAAACTTGATGATCATAGGGTTAATGCCCTTGACGATGAAGGAGAGGATGATGACTTCCCCAGGATCACTAACTATTGTTTTTTTGTGGATCTTTCAGGTTTAATATTTTCCATGCAGGATCTTGGAAAAAAAAGCAAGGTGGCCAAGTAAAGGAGACAAATCAAGTGGCTAGAAATACAAGTCTAAATGGTGTCCATACCACGATGATCTTGGCCACATCATTGAGGATTGCATAGGCCTCATAAAATAGATTAGCTATCTCCTAAGCAAAGGATACCTTAAAGAGATCCTAGGAAGATGAAAAGAAAGATCGAAGGAAAAGGAACAGGATCCTGCGAGGATCCTGGAAAACCAGGATCCCTTCCTCATGACGCCAAGGTAATCAATGTTATTTCTGGAGGATTTGACATCTGTGTAACTTCTTATTATGCAGCTAAAAGGCATGCCAAAGCATCCAATATAAAAAGGGAAGAAAGAACCCGAAAGAACACGTCGATAACAAACAACAAGGAGATCATCTTTGACGAACATGATAGAAAAAACACCCAGGATCCTCATCATGGAGTGGTGATAACTCTCTAAATCGCTTTGTCAGAAGGATCCTGGTGGACAGAGGATCCTTAGTAAACGTCATACTCTTAGATGCTATGACCAGGATGATATTCCAGAATCAGAGATAATCAAGTGATTCTCAATACTAATAGGATTTAGCGGTGAAACAAACCATACTATTGGAAAGATTGAGCTACCCGTTTACATCAAAGGGGCCCATACATCAAAAGAAAAGAAAGTTCGCACCTGAAAGGGACAAAATCATCCAATAGGAAGTTGAAAAACATCTTAAGACACGAACGGTTAAAGAAGTCAAGTTCCCAAGATGGCTAGCCAACGTGGTGGTAGTACAAAAGAAGAACGAAAAATGGAGAGTATGTGTGGATTACACGGATCTCAACAAGGCATGTCCCGAGGATCCTTTCCCTTTACCACACATAGACTTGATGATAGATTCCACGACATGCCATGAATTCTAACATTCATTAACGCCTCGGCTGTATTCTAACAAATATAAATGGAACCATCCGATCATGAGGACTTTACATTCATAACCCCTATAGGTATATATTTCTATATTGCTATGCCTTTTGGTCTTAAAATGTAGGGGCGACATAACAGATACTGGTGAATCGAATGTTCTGTTGGATATAGTATCTAAGTCCATAACTTTATTTGGTATGTACTTGACCCGACCCGGCATGGTTCATTTGGGTTGCATGACATTGCAATACTTGGATAGACTAGATGAGAGAATAAGGCACTTATGATTGTTAATATATTATAAGTTCTAATATATTAATAATAGTGTTATTTAATTAGTATTGATCAAGTATTAATCTAGTATTAATTTGGTGATCAAAGTGAGACTAATTAAATATATAGGGTTGATTATGACAATCATCAATTCTTTTATGGTGGATTAACCATATGGAGCTCCATGGATAGTCCATGGGAGTTACAAACCCATGGGTCATGAGAAATCAAGAGTCATGACAATTAAGGGCATTCATGTGTAAACCCTAATTGTGACAACACTATAAAAGGAACCCTATGGCTAGCAAAATCGTGACCTAGTGTTACTAGAGAGGGCATAACCGATTTTGAGTGCTAGAAGTATTCTCTCAAGTTATTCCAAGTCTTGTGGTGTTGTGTGAAGCATTTGAGGCACAACATTTGGGGTGCTAGGCTCACAAAGTCTTGAAGGAATCCAAGCAACAACAAGGTATGTATTTCTACTAGTATTTATGTTTTATGTAATCCACATGCCATGCTAGTTAGGAAATAACCTTGAAAAAGAAATTTGCATGTATATAGAGAAAACATAGATTCAAGGTTATTAGGGTTGCATGTACACTTAGGAAGTGTTAGAATGCTCAAAACTCATCATGTTCAAGGAAAAACTAGGGGACACCATGGAAATCTACATGTATGACATGGTGGTCAAATCCAAAACAACTAAAGATCACCTCAAGAATCTTGAAGAAGCCTTCGATATATTAGATGAATACAATATGAATTTGAGACCGTCCGAATTTCACTTTGGAATGAAGGCGGGCAAGTTCCTTGGTTACATGATGAAGTGAGTCCTGGCCAAGGATCTTCGAATGGAGAACCACTCCTCTTATACCTTTCGATATCTTTAGATGTGGTGAGTGTTATTCTGACCAAGGATCTTAACGGCAAAGAACATCCTTTTTACTATGTAAGTAAAAGTCTATTGGATAATGAAACCAGGTACTCTCACTTTGAAAACTAATACTTGAACTAGTTAGAACTTCTACAAAATTAAGATATTATTTTGAAGCTCATACTATACATGTCAAAACTAATTATCTTATCAAGAATTTCATGATAAATCTAGAAATGTCAGGTAGAATAACCCAGTGTTCAATAAAGCTCATCACATATGACATCAAATATGAGCCAATATCCTCAATAAAGTCATAGGCACTAGCAGACTTTGTGGCTGATTTTAGTGATGATGTACAGCCCGAGGCAGAATTGGAAAGCCAACTGCTCCAAAAAGAGCAAAATATAGGAAAATGGACACTTTTCACAGATGGATCTTCCAACAGTAGAAGAACATGCCTAAGGATCATACTAAAATTGCCACAGGGGTACATCCTACCCCAGACAGTTAGTTGTGAATCCAATACAACTAAAATAGAAGCAGAATATAAAGCACTGATCACGGGGCTTCAAATGGCCAAGGACCTTCAAATCAAGGATCGTCAGGTATATGTCAATTCATTATTAACAACTAACCACTTTAGTGGATCCTATGCAGTTAAAGGCGAAAGACTAGCACTATACCTTCAAATTCTTAAAAAATTAGCCTTCGAATTTGAAGCTTTTAGTCTGAATCAAGTTCCTACAGAAGATAACGCTGAGGCAGACGCATCATCCAACTTAGGATCTTCCCTCATAATCTCGCCGGAGATCTAGATCCCAATAACCCACATAATGATCCTTGCGATAGAAGATTCCTCCAGGAGACCAGACGACCTCGACGACTATGATTAGACGGCTAACATAACACCAATCGAAGGCCCAATTCCTCAATCCTGTGACCAGGATCCCGATGTTCAGGATCCCAATCCAAATAGTCAGGATCCTCAGATACATTTGAGATCCTATACATAACCCATCATAGAGTATCTCTAAAATGGTAAATCCCAAAAGAAGAAAAAGGTGATAAAGCGTTAAAGATGATGATCTCAAGCTTTGTGATAATCCATGGAGCACTATACAAAAAATCCATAACATATATAAGATCAAGAAGCCATGGAAGTACTAAAATGCATACATGAAGGGGATTGTGGCAACCACAATGGGGGAAGATCCTTGTGTTCTAAAGTGTTAAGAACATGATACTATTGGCTAACCATGAAGAAAGATGCCTTCTGATATGCTTAGAAGTGTGATGCCTATCTCAATGATTCAGAAGAATGAATGGTGGCATATTGCCTAGCTACCCTAGAAGGAAGCATCTTCCCAAGATCCTGAAATGCTATACACCTTGAAGCGTACTTTATCTAAGTCAATATAGTCACAACTGATTCGACGTACATACCTACCCTCATTTCCTTTCTTTGTTTATTTTTATTCTAACAACACTACCGACTTAAGCATTAGAGGGATGTTAGCCATGCTAAAACCCACCCCAAGCTAATGATTGTAACATGAAGAAACTAAAGGATCCTAGGCACTACGAATAGATACAGATTATCTCTCCTCCGATTAAGGGTACTTAAGCCCCTCTAATGTTTAAAGAGTTAATAACCTCTTTCATCCGTGCTTGGGTTTCTACACCTCGCCTGGGCGCACGATATCTAACTATGAGATGTGAATAAGGGGATCATTTCATGCTTTAGTGACTTGGAAACCCTCTTATTTTTGAACATATGTTAAGATCCTATAGTAAATTTCTAAGGTTTATAACATTGTCATGTTATCTTACGATGTTGGGATTTCCCCCGGTAATCTGCCAAGGTTTATAACACTGACGTGTTATCTAAAGTTAGGATCTTCCCCCGTATTTCTCAAGTTGGGATCTTCCCCAATATTTCTTATGTTCGGATCTTCCCGGTATTTCTGAAATTGGGATCTTCCCTAGTATTTCATAAGTTGGATCTTCTCCAATATTTCTTAAGTTGGGATTTTCCCCAAGATATCTTAAGTTAAGATTTTCCCCTGTATTTCTTAATTTCGGATTTTCCCCAGTAAAACTCTAAGCTAAAATCTACCCCGATGAACTGCTATATTACCTAAGTTGGGATCTTTCCCAATATTACCTAAGTTGGGATTTGTTGGGTTTTGAGCATTCTAACACTCCTAAGTGTACATGCAACCCTAAATACCTTGGATCTATGTTTTCTCTATTATACATGCAATTATGAACTTTCCAAGGTATTACCCTATCTAGCATACAATACTTGATACTTGGGTAATCAAATGGATAGAATACATACCTTTGTTTGATGTAGCTTGTCTCCATGAAGCTTGAGTGCCTAGTGCCCCAAGTGTGACACCTCAAATGGTTCACACAACACCAAATGCACATGGAATGACTTGAGAGAAATGGAACACTCCTTGAAATCGTCTAGCCCTCATATTCACACATTAGTGTACGATTTCTTGAGCCAAGGGATTCTTTTATATGGTGGCTATTAGGGTTACACCATGTAACTCATAACTTTACCCATTCCTTATGCTCCATGGATTTTAACCTCCATGGAGTATCCATGGGTCACCCCATGGACTTAGTCCAACATAAGGAATCTTGGATCACAAGCCCACATATAAAAGAATGAATGATTTACACAATCAACCCATATATTTAATTAGTCTCCTTTTGACCACTTAATTAATTCCAAATTAATTCTTGATCAATACTAATTAAATAACCTTATTAATATATTAGAACTTATAATATATTAACCAACCTTAAGTGTTATTTCTTTCATTATAGTCTATCCAAATGCATGATGCCATGAAACCCAAATGGTCCATGTCGGGTCGGGTCAAGTCTTACTAATTATAGTTATGGACTTAGACATTAATCCAACAGTCTCCCACTTGGATAAGTCTAAAACTATTATTGTGTATGACTTCAGGAACCGATCAGCAATCGTAGCTCTCAAAAGCTTCTGTCGAACTCTGACCTTGTCGATGAACTCTGACCTTTGTCAATGACTTGTCCATTAGATAAGGGATCATATATTCCTCCATTCTAGATATCATATGGACTGAGACATGGATTATAATCATTCTCTCTGTCCATTTGTTGTTTCCCGATTTCCGATTTATGACGACTGACTAATTGAACAAATCAAATCAGTCCAGGCCCGGCCAAGCACTTACATTTGTCATCACCAAATCATCGAGGGGCCCACATATATCTCTTTTATCCCGAAGGTAAAAGGAATGGATAAACTTCGACTCATATGGCTTGTTCTACTACTTGTTGAATCATACACAAAGGCACGTTTTATAACATCGAGTTACCAATGCGTTTTCGTGCAATCAATGTATAACCAACTCATAGTAACAACTCATATCTCTAGGTTTGAAGAATATAAGATATTATCGTCTCATGATCACTCGTGATAAAATCCATGAAGTGATTCCAATGAGCGCGGGTTGAATCCAATACTCAGAACTTATGAGCACTCATGAGTGTTGTAGCACCACCTTGTCCCACATCTTAGACCTCTATAAGCCCAACCCATGACAGTCTTGATTCATATCTACTTCCAACATATGACCGACTGTGGATGGTTTGAATAACTTAATCATTCAGGAAGAATGACCTAGTTATTCTGGAAGTCAAAATATGCAAAGTGAAACACAATAATAATCGAATCCAATATGGTCTCAGAACTTATGAATATAAATAAAACACCATTTATTTATCACCATATGATTACACATTATTCATTGTATACTCTTTCAAACTATCAACTTTATACTTGAATTAAAACAATAGTTGTCCCATGCTCCAAGCATGTACACTATGTTTTCTAAACACTAGTCATGCCATACACCAAGTATGCATACTATGTTTGTCTATGATCTTTACTTTGTGAAATAGATCAATTGAAAATAACTTCAATGATTCTCTTTTCACAGTCCCAAATCCTTACTACAAATGCAAGAATTCCAAATTCATGCCATTTACTGAAATCTGTTAGATTTTAAACTTATATGCATTGATCCTCTTGTAATGATTATGCACAAAGTCACAAGGACTTGACAACAAACATTACAGAGCATTCCAAGGAGATCAACTCCTTGGAAACATCCTTCTTGCATTAAGTTTCCTAATCTTACACAGATTGAATAATTTCTAACTTTGAAACATTTCCATATTCCATTTTGACTATCACTTCTGAACAAGAGTTGCCTCCTTACAGATTATGTCAATATGGTCCTTCCAGAATTAACACTATACTTCCAACTGTCCTTGAGCAACCAATCTTTGGTAAACCTTAGATTATCCTCTACAATTGCTTAATCCTTTTAGTCATATCTAGTTCTAGACCTTTTCCTTTCTTAATGCCCCAGACATTTGGAAAATTTTAGAAAGGATGAATATAGCACATGTAATCGATCCTATATCCGAAGCATATGCGACATGATTCATGATGTCTCACATAAAGACTAAACCAGTCTTTTGCTATAATATTTCCATTTCAATTTGCCAAGTTCTCATAATTCAGATTATGAAAAGGGATGCTGTAATCATAATCAAATTTTAGAACGCAAATAATGAACCCATATATAGAATTTCCTTATGTTGAGCCATTCCAACATGAAATTCATATATATATATCCTTGACTAAATACGATTTAAAACCTCAATCTAAACTTTTAGATTTGAGATGAAGTATGATTTCCTCTCCTTTAATTATAGCAAAACAACTTTTTCCCAATTGAAACCTTTTGTTTTCTATAATTAACATTGCTAACTTTCAACCTTTATCATAATTATCATGCTCCCACTAACACGATGATTATTAGCATAAAACTTATGCTCCCACTAGCTTTGACATGTACTCAGAAATCAGCTGAACTTCTAGAAAAACAATACTTTATTGACTTTCTTACCAAAGTTCAGATTTCTGATACTAGATTGCTTTGATAAAACTTTATCAAAATCATACACCTTGCCTTAGATAGCACACTTGTGTGTCTAAACAATTTTAAGAACTATGAAAAGGGATGCCGTAATCATAGTCTCAATTGTTTAGACCTTTGCCACTTCTCACAAGTCCATGTTAGTGTGCCGGTTAACCACACATGCTCCACTAACGACTTTGAGAATGCAAATATCACAATTGCTATCTAGCTAAAATCTACTTAGTGAAAGTGTTTCCTCACCATCATTTTCATGAATCGGAGAGAAACCTTATGACACTTAGATTTAATTGTGTATGTGTTCTTATCCATGTGAATTGTCAAAACCATAGTCACAAGACAAGGATAATGACAAATTCAAACTCATATGGACTGAACTCAATCTTAATTTCTTGCCATCTGGCAGCTCAAGGGTCTGCCATTGCTTCTAACTTGTTATGCAACCAATTGAGAACTCTAAGAACTCATATGCAAAGCCAATCTTTAATTGGAATGGACACAGAAATAGTCAACACGATAGGTTATAAACCTCAAGTCGTGTTCTAGTGAAGAACTTTAGGTTTTACTCTTGATTAGTTCTTGAGACTTTCAAGACCTTTTAAGACTCCCACTGTCCTCTTGACATATAACATGATACTAAAGTACTCTCCCATCTTTTCAGATTTGAGAAACTTTTATCCTTCTGCCTAATTTGATTCTTCTCATTCGTTCCGCCATACACTGAAATTTTTCCAATGCTTCAGAATTATACTTAAGCCTGTAAGTATAACCATATTTACTAAACTTTAGTAAATCATGACGAATAGTCTTATCGATCTTTTGTGGTGGACTTAATCAGTGCACAAGAATGTGTACTCGATCCCTTAGTCCGTTACTTGACTCACACATCCATGTGAACAAGTAGTTAGTCTTAATTTTTCCAATACTTGAAGGTTCTCATTCATAATGCTCTACAAATTACATGATTCCAAGTTTCGGTCCAATTGAAACTTGGGTGATGAGAATCTTTCCTTATTTGGTAAATTTAGACACTACCACAAATGAAAGAATCAAATTCATATTTCCACTCTTGCTCTTAATGGAATCTTATAAGCAACACAGTTTTTCACAAATGCCATTGTAAGGATATTTTAAAATAAATAAAATCAAAAGATTTACCTTTTATTTTAAAACTTTGCGGAAAAACTCATCCTTACAATCCATATGAAAACTTGTTGTTATCTATTCCTAAGCAAAATATCATAACTCCTAAGAAGTAGCTCAAGAATCCGATCTTCAAACTATGTGATAGAAATCCATCTACGCGATCAGATTCAGCATATTCTTTCTTTAAGTTTCTTCACTTTTTTCTTTGATTCTTAAAACATCACCATGTGACCCAGTCACATCATGTATCAAGAATCTCATAATAGAAACTTAGCAGAGTTAGATAGTGTACTTTACCTGAAGTAGAGTCAAACTTATTGACTTTAACATCCTTAGGTAAATTTGGCAGCTTCGCAACCAATGCCCCTTTCTTTGGCAATAGACCCTTGATAATGGGACTATCTCAGACTTAGCCTTTCTCTTTACCATTTGGTCAACCGAGTTGACTATGGCTGATCCCTTTCCATTGGGAAGAGAGAGCTTTACTGGATATCTAATGTCATCATTGTCAATGTCCATAAAGTTTTAGGAAGTTGATCTTAGCAAATAGATAAGATCATTAAGGGTCTTGTCATAGTCTGTTTCATAGGAGTCCCAAAGGAACTCACTATGTGACTTAGAAAGTGATTGATCATCAGCTTCCTCTAGACTTTGACACTCAAATCTCCCGGCTTGTCAATATGTGACTTCATCTCTAAGATGTGATCACATCTACACCTTGCCTTGCCATTAGGGCTTGAGTGAACTCGAACTTGTGAGTTAGGGAGAATAATTGGAGGAGGTGGAGGAAGTAAATTTCCAAGAGATTTGGGAAGATCATAGATGTCTGAGCTAGACATCTTTTGGGAGATATTCAAGATAGTTGATTTAAAGTCCTTAATATAACACCCAATATGAAATATTAAGGCTAGGACCCAACAAACTATTTCATAACTTGGAAGAGGGATGCCGTAATCCAAGCTATAAAATATTTGAAGGTAGGTAAATGACGATTCACCAATTTACCCCAAGATAAACGAAATGTATTATTAGGTTTTAATTGGTTTTGAAACTCCTAGATTCTTTTGAGATTCATTGAACTGTTCAATGACATGTTTCAATCTCGAGTGTTCCCTTCAGGTTTTGTGACTGGGATGCCGAGGATCACAAAACAAGGTGTGAATAACCATGCAAATATACTTGGTACCCTTAAGTGCTTACCCCTCAATCGATGTGTCGGTTAACCACACACGCTCCATCGATACTATGATAAACATTAAGTTACCCTTTGCCTACCTTGTTAAATACAAGTTAGTGTGCCGGTTAACCACACACGCTCCACTAACCGACTTAAAGAAAGTGCAAAGTGTAATTTCATGGGGTAGCACCAAATTCATATTTTTCTAAGTAACTAAGATTGGGAATTTATAAATGTTTAGTTACTTAGTATTTATCATTAATACTTTTAATGAAGGGAGAATTATAGTCCTTGTCCTACCCGTTCGGCTAACGACCCTCCACCAGTCAAGGAAGAGGTGCGTGAGAGTGGACACCCATTAAACTGTCATTTTATAGGCAGTAACCTTATACCCCCCTTATAGACCGGCTTCGTGAATGAGGCCTACTAACGGCAAGACTGACTTTCTCTTATATATATATATATATATATATATATATATATATATATATATATATATATATATATATATATATATATATATATATATATATATATATATATATATATATATATATATTATTAACTTATAATATTATAAAGTATAAGGGTTGAATTTTAACTTTTAAAATTCTAAGGGCTTAACTTGGAATTAAAGTATTCATAAGAGAAAACTTTTCAAATTCCAAAACTTGAGGGCAAGTTTTGAAACTATTCAAAACTAATTAATTCCATAACTTATGTGTTTAAAGTAGTTTTAATTAAAAAACTCTTCAAGTTCCATAACTTGAGGACAAGTTATGGAAGACTTTAAACTAATGAAAGAATGTAACTTTTATTTATTTTTGTAACTTATGGAACTAATTAAGGTTACACATTTTATTACTTAATGAAGTGACTCTTGAACCTTCATAACTTGAGGACAAGGTATGGAGTCATAAAACCATTCAATGAAGACAAGACTCTTCATTTTGTAACCTTTGCCAACTTTTATGAGTTTTAAGAAACTTTAATGTGACTTTTCATGTAACTTGAGGACAAGTTACACAAACACATCTTATAATCATCTCTTAGATTAAAAATGGATTGAAAACAACAATTTCTAATAATTTTTCTATTAATCTAAGCAACTCATAAGAACAAGATAATTTAATCAAACTTTTCCATGTAATTAGACTAACCATTAAACTAATACAAAACATGAATCTATTGACAATTATCTTTGAAATTGGATTAGAATGAACATTACCACATCAAAAACAGGTTTATAGGTTCAAAAACAACTTATAGTAATGTTCCTAGTCCATTTCTAGCCAAAAAACTCGAAGATATGCTGACAGGGGCTCCTACTCGTCGAGTGTATGAACCTAATCGACGAGTAGGATGATTTTCTTCATGGACTCGGCGAGTTCATCAGTGGACTCGGCGAGTCCAGTGCCCAGAATGCCCGAAATTCGACTTTTTCAGCATTTTTCAGCAATTTGCATCAAGTATAATTGAAAACAAGCCTAGGCTCCGATACCACTGTTGGGTTTTGAGCATTCTTACACTCATAAGTGTACATGCAACCCTAAATACCTTGGATCTATGTTTTCTCTATTATACATGCAATTATGAACTTTCCAAGGTATTACCCTATCTAGCATACAATACTTGATACTTGGGTAATCAAATGGATAGAATACATACCTTTGTTTGATGTAGCTTGTCTCCATGAAGCTTGAGTGCCTAGTGCCCCAAGTGTGACACCTCAAATGGTTCACATAACACCAAATGCACATGGAATGACTTGAGAGAAATGGAACACTCCTTGAAATCGTCTAGCCCTCATATTCACACATTAGTGTACGATTTCTTGAGCCAAGGGATTCTTTTATATGGTGACTATTAGGGTTACACCATGTAACTCATAACTTTACCCATTCCTTATGCTCCATGGATTTTAACCTCCATGGAGTATCCATGGGTCACCCCGTGGACTTTGTCCAACATAAGGAATCTTGGATCACAAGCCCACAGATAAAAAAATGAATGATTTACACAATCAACCCATATATTTAATTAGTCTCCTTTTGATCACCTAATTAATTCCAAATTAATTCTTGATCAATACTAATTAAATAACCTTATTAATATATTAGAACTTATAATATATTAACCAACCTTAAGTGTTATTTCTCTCATTATAGTCTATCCAAATGCATGATGCCATGCAACCCAAATGGACCATGCCGGGTCGGGTCAAGTCTTACCAATTATAGTTATGGACTTAGACATTAATCCAACAGGATTTTCCCCAACAAGTGCTAAGTATAGATTTTCCCCAGTAATTTGCTAAAGTTTATAACACTGACGCGTTATCTCATGTTTGGGTTTTCCCCAGAAAATACCTAATGTTTATAACATTTTCATGTTATCATACGGTTTGGGATTTTCCCCAATAATTTGCTAATGTTTATAACACTAACCTATTACATTGAATTGGGATTTTCCCCAGTGAGTTACTAAGAACTATAAAATTAATATGTTATCTGAAGATTGGGTCACTCCCCCGAAAATATACAAGACTTGTTGTCACACCCCAAAACCGGAACGACGGAAATGTTCGGGGGTGGAGGACGTCATGTTTAGTATCACAAGATATGTAAACAGTAAGCAAGTAATGAAAAACCATTTCATTTAGAAAGAAAGTGTTTACAATGTGTGTGTTCACAAAACATAGAATTCATAAGCAGATAACAAAACAAGACTTTAAGCTATAATCCTCCATCTTCTTAATTCCCGGCACGAGTACCTGTCTAATCGGCTCCTGAGAATACAAGTTATTTGAAAGAGTTGATTAGCAATTAAGCTGGTGAGTTCATAAGATTTTAGTGATGTGAGTAAGTAGTAAGAAAGTTTGTAGAAAGTTGTAGTAATTTGTAGTAAGTTCTGTTTAGAAAAGTTTGCCTGTTCCTCCAGAAAATCCTACATTTCCTGCTTTGATGAAAGATAAGTAAGTATGACTCCACAGTCCTTTCTATGAGTATTAAATGGATACAAGTTATATAAAACCCAGAGAAAACAAACAATCGGTTGTGTGTATCTGTCCTAAGCCCACAACCAAACAAGGAATAGGAAATGAGACGGAAGACATACATCCCATTGTTTGTTAGATCTTCATTGTATATAACACCTGCGTATTCACTCGGTACTCACGGAGTTAACTGTAATAGTTCCTTTATAGTTGATGAAAAGATCGTTTAAGAAAACCCTTATTTCTTATAATAAGATGGTGACCACAGTGATTACTTCTATAATCACTTAGTTTATACTGGCTATATATATAATCTAATATCAAATAGGAAGTTAATTGGGTGAATCTGCCCTAAGCCCACAACCAAACAAGGAACAGGAAGTAAGGCAGAAAGCACACATCCAACTACCTGGTGGTTATTAATGATATATAACCCTAATGTATAAACTAAGGTATTGTAGAGTTAATCACCTAAAGTCCTTTAAGTTTATCCTAGTTTAATAAAATGGATTAAACCCCTTTACTGGGAAGTTTCTAGTTTTGAATACCAAAGGTTCTTATTTGGAAAGTATGTTTTGTACTAGAAAACTGTGCATTGACTCTGTGTTCTATGACTTGACCCATACCTGGTACCCTTATGATGACTTAATGTATACAGAGCATATATATATCCAGAATCGAATAGAAAATAGATTGGGTGAATTCATTCCAAGCCCACAACCAAACAAGGAACAAGAAAGGAAGCGGAGAGCACACATCCTATTATCTGTCGAATCCTATTGATATATGTATCCTTTGATGTATACATTAAGGAATCATAAGGTTAGCATTGTGGTCCTCTCTACTAAACGTAGCCTTCTACCAAGGCATCTAATGTTATCTATGTTTGTTTCTTACATGAGTTGTGTAATTTCCCAAATGAGAATATCATTAACCAAAAATATAGTTTTTACATTACTGCTTATTGTGAGAAGATCACAAAGTGGATGTAATGGGAAAATAACAAAGTACTGTAGTATTATACTATAGTGACTACTACTGTACTAACTACCTTAAACCAATTGTTAATTAAGGTATAATGTGATATAATTATAACCATACTTGATCGACCTTAGTGAAACACGACGCTCGAAGATGTCGAGATGGTATGACATTCATCACCCGAAGACCTGCAGGTCCCACTGTAGCTAGCAGCAAGGTGTATGACGGTCAGTCCAGTATATATCAATACACGAATTCACGCTCTTCTTTCAGCAGACTCTAGTTACAAGTCGAGCCATGACAGAGATGCCATGCCCCTAAGTAGTGCCTCACATTTAAGTTATAGTGTGTATGAATAGTATGTATTTGTGTATGTTCTCTCTTTCTAGTGTGTAGTACGTTCAGTTATATAGTGTAGTGTACGTATTGTTTACAGTATGTATTGATTCATATATGAACTGACTCTTTGTATGCTTCATAGTACTAGAGTAATGAATAGTATCTTCCTAAACTATACCTATTATAGTTTACTAACGTTTTACTTGAACTAATATTGAAAAGACTCATTTTACTACTAAGTTATGCTTGTACTTTGAAAATGGAGTTTGATTAAAATATAAAGTAACATAACTTTAAAAGAGTTTTTGAAATGTTTTGATCACTTATAAAAGACATAAGCAATATTTTGAAAGATGTTTATAACAAATAATTACACAATTATAATTGTGTTCAACTTGTATTCCCCCCCTTAAAAGCATTTAAAACAGTTAAAAGATTCATTACGAGGTATGAACTCACCTGATGTGGGTGATTCAAACGGGTATGCGTGTTAGGATGACAAGTTCCACGAATGGAGTCCCGAGACTTAACAAGTCCTAAATAACATATAATGGCATATATTGACATAAATATAGTGTTTAGAAGCAACCAAATGCAAGGAAACACCTTACGGGACTAGGAAACACTTTGCCCATGTGTTGGAATCACATGTCATTCACTAAATGGGAGTGTACGACCATATTGATGGGTGTGGGGCCATGTTGATGGGTGTGCGGCCATGGGTGTGCGGCCAGGGGAGTGTCCGGCCGCACACTCATGGTAAAGAGTGCACAAAACGTTTTCCAAATGGTGGGGAGGCTTGTAGGACTGATGCTCATCAAGTGTTGAAGCTAGAAAGGCACTTTGGAAGCCCTAAAGCACCAAACAAAGGGGTGTACGGCCACATGTGTGTGTGCGGCCGCACACTCCTTGATGAACATGTTCTGGACGCTTTCTAAGGCTCTTATCTAGTAATTAACAAGCTTGGGGAATGGTATTTACAGTATACAAGCCTTTAGGGGTGTTTTGATGGTGTTTGGGGGATGTTTGAGGGGTGTACGGCCACATGAGTGTGTGCGGCCACAGACTCATATGTTCTTGAGTTCTGGGCAGTTTCAAGGCCTTAATCTCGTGTTCTTAACAAGTTCTAAGCTTAAGGGAAGAGTACTTACGATCCGGAAGCTCGAGAAGGCCCAAAATCACCAAGAACGAGTGCGTGTTCTTGGTGTTCTTGGTGAAATGGATGAAGATTTGAAGATCTAGTCAAAACACGATTTCAATTGGATGAAATCAAAGGTTGTAACTATTTTATGAAGATTAACAAGAAACTAAAGGAAGAACACTTACATCCTTGAAGATCTAGGTTGAAAATCGGATGATAGTTGAGAGAAAAATCGAGTTCTAAGCCTTGGGGAGTGAAAAGGGGTGAATGAAGGCTAAACCCCTCCTTTGTACACGTGAGTGTGCTGCCAGGAGAGGGGTGTGGGCCGCACACCCATGTGTGCGGCCGTACACTCCTTGAGTTGGAGTGTAAGGCCCGGCTTTGATGCTAGAAGTGTACGCGATCCATTCCTATGTTCAATGCTTGAATGTACTGACCTTTGGACCTTTAAATGGAATCTAAACGAGGCTAAATGATAGCAGAAATGAGTTTGACACTCAGCTGAGCTGACTGGCTGAGCTTTACCAGGAAAAAATTTTAAAAATTTTCGGGTTGTCACATCATCCCCCCGTTAGATGGAATTTCATCCCGAAATTAGCTTTCTTAGTCGTACTACTGGGGTTGCGCTCCTCTGATTGGTAGAATACCCACTCGTAGACCTGGCGAATATGCCTTACTGTTCACCATAGGATTCATACTTCATCCATCTATCATTACCTCATGTATACAAGTCGTATATAATTACGATTTGTTAGATGGTCGGATGTGCGACTCAGCTCCAGGTCCACAAACAAACAAGGAACAGGAGATAGGGCGGAAACACACATACTAAATCTGCGTAATCATAATCATATACCACCCTCGCGCATACACTGAATAGTAATAGGTGGGCTATATTCGTCCTTAGCCTCTGTGCTCGAACTTGGCCTATTGGACTAGTGGTATTTCGTGATGGTCTGCGGACATCCGATGATAAGACTTCGGGGGACAAGGTACTCTTCGGACGAGTACTTCGGGGTTTAGAATACGAAAGATAAAACTGAGGTTTAGGTCGGACTGTCGATACGAATGTCGAAAGTTTCGAGAACTTGCCGATCGAGGCGATAGAAACATATGAACTCAGTATGGTGAGGACCACGCCAATTCATGACGAAAGATAGTAACGGACTCTTTACTGAACCAAGTTTTGGTCAAATGAAAGAAACGTCTGTTATTCGACGATGTATCCCTTGTATGATAGATATTGTACTCCTAGTATGTTCGACAATGTACTCTTTGTAACTGTTCCCGTGTTTCCTGTTTCCTCTTTGATGTTAACACTCCTACGTATCGTACCGCTATGTACGCATACATACAAACGAAAGTGCTCTAATAACTGGTGGGGATACTTTATATCATGATCCTCCTTGGTACCACTACAATCGCCTGCCATATACAAGTTATGAATATTTAAGATGAATTTGGCAGTCGACTGAAGTAACTCTACCTCAAATCCTCAACCAAATAAGGAATGGGGACCTAAGCGGAGTCACTCACTCTAAGTCTGCAACATCTTAGTTATGCACAACCCTGATATACATGGTAAGCCATAATAGCTTCTCTAAACGGATCTTTTAGTTCTCTTGAATACTGTGACCTATTTCAACATGTGAGTTGTTATAATTACTTTTAAGTGTTGTCCCCAAATTTTAATCTTATACCAATATAAATTATTTTTAAAAGTAATTACTATTTCGAAAACGTATCGCTACTCGTCGACGACTCCGGGGTAGATTCTCATGCGGTGATCATCAGAATGCGTCCATCCGCACCTGAGTTCCTTATTATCGGGCAGTCCCTCTGATAGTATCCAATCTCACCACAGCCATAACAGGCTTGGTTTTCTTCAGCTCCGGGGACTTGGGAGATCGGTTGAACCGGTGCCCTGTAGAAACGGATTGTGTGTCCCTTTCTGTGGCAGTTCAGACCACATTTCCCAGCATACTTCGGTGTGGTGGTAGTTGCACTTTCCACACTTCGGGAGAGTTCCAGCACATCGACTGGCAGGTGCTGGAGCAGCAGGTGCTGTAGCGGCATACATAGTACTCGCTTGTTGTCCTTGCGGGGTGTCCTGTGTTGTCCGCTTCTTGTTCCTCTTGTTCCCCGACTTTTGATTATAGTCCTCATCCCTCGATGGCTCGGGAATGGGGACTTTTACACCATGGAGGACTCCGTAGTCGATGAGTCGTTGAGCTAGGCGTTTAGCACTATCGAATGTGGCTGGGTTAGAAGACAACACATTTCCTTGGGTTGGAGCAGTCAGACCCCAAATGTATCTTTCTATCTTCTTGCTCTCTGGGGTAACCATCCCAGGACATAGAGCTGCTAGGTCGCTGAACCGGTCAGTGTAGGTCACTATGTCTGAGCCGACCATAGTGAGCTCCCCCAGCTCTTGTTCCATCTTTTGAATTTCTCCTAACGGGCAGTATTCCTCCGGCATTAACTCTTTTAGGTTTTCCCAACCTATTGAGTTAGCCACTGATAGGGTCAGTGACTTAACATGGCTGTTCCACCATGTTAGGGCTTTCTCAGAGAAGGTGCAGGCAGCAAACTTCACTATGCTTCCTTTTGCGCACGAACAGATTTCGAAGATTGACTCTGGCTTTTCGAACCATCGCATCAGAGAGATGACTCCGCCAGTCCCATTAAAGGGCAATGGCTGGCATTTGGTAAAGTCCTTGTAGGAGAACTCTCTCCAGCGCACGGGGACCTCACCTTGAGCAGAATCCGTAGTTGTTCCACCTCCGCTGGTACTGGTGGAGTGATATTGAGCCATGGCTGTTGCCACAGCCGCAGCCACTGCAGCGTTTATAGTTGCCATATCTATTTGCGAAGGAGGTGGCGTTGGAGTTATCGGAGTAGTGCGTCTGCTTGATCTGAAAGGAGGCAGATTTGCTAAAAGAATACAAAGATGAGACAGAATAAGTCTAAAGCAATGGACACAAGCCGAAAGCTAAAAAGACAAGGGTATCCTAGTTCTGGGTGTATCGGGTCCTGACTTCCACAGGGTTCTGGAAACAATTCATAAAAAGTCTATACCAAATAAACTTTATGAATCAGAAATGGCTATCCTCGAATAAATATCTGTTACCTGAATAACTGTTACCAGCTGCATGTAAGAAAATAATCCTAACACGTAATATGAGTAGTGTCTCCACTCGCTCATTAAGTTAACAAGATTATTATTTATTAGTGTGACGCATAAGACGTTTTGGGTTACTTCCGTGGATCCTTCTTTGAAAGATTCTCATGAACCTAATCTCTTTTCCTCCTGACTCTTCTGTTGTCTACTATGAGGAAGTGGTTACGTCTATCTGGGTTTGTCGTGTGAGAATGGAAGTGACTAAAGAATCTATAAGATTAAGTGAAACATTATGGAGTGATTCTTACAGAGTCCTCCTATAATTGCACAATGTATACAAGTTGTATATAACTTAAGATTAAATAGACCTTCGAATAAGTGATCCTACTCCAAAACCACAACCAAACAAGGAACAGGTAGTGGAGCGTAGATCACAAATTCTAAGTCTATAAAATCTCAATTATATATAACCTTGGAAGTATACATTACAAGATTATAGACCTTTCCGTAAGGGTCTTTTAAGTTATCACATAAGTTGTTTATATAGTGCCTAAAATACTCCTATAGTATTTTAAATGTAATCTTCTTGGTATGTTTCAAACTTGTTATCGCGTTATAGTATCATAGAATACTCCTATAGTATTCTAACTCAAATGTACTTGTTCTAGTGTTCTCTTGACTGGTGTTCAGGTAAGTTTTAAGACTGTTGCAACACCACATCACCCTCAAACACATGTCGGTCACATCTCGGATAAATATAGTTGATCAGGCTATATTGATCCTAGCTATGATTACATAACTATTCAGGTTTGACGATAGTGTTCAACCTTTACACACTTTAGTTTTGTTCTCCCCGTGATACTTGTTCTAATATGTACATGTATAAGCAAGTAGGTATATTTTTGTAACTTATCGTTATACTCTTAAAATATATCATTATCCAGGGCACTTAAGCCCCATTGTATTTACAGTTGTATATCTTTTATCGGTTGATATATTTAGTTCACTATAAACAATGCTCTGATACCAATCTGTCACACCCCAAAACCGGAACGGCGGAAACGTTCGGGGGTGGAGGACGCCATGTTTAGTATCACAAGATATGTATACAGTAAGCAAGTAATGAACAACCATTTCATTTAGAAATAAAGTGTTTACTATGTGTGTGTTCACAAAACAGAGAATTCATAAGCAGATAACAAAACAAGACTTGAAGCTATAATGCTCCATCTTCTGAATTCCCAGCACGAGTACCTGTTTAATCGGCTTCTGAGAATACAAGTTATTTGAAAGAGTTGATCAACAATTAAGTTGGTGAGTTCATAAGATTTTAGTGATGTGAGTAAGTAGTAAGAAAGTTTGTAGAAAGTTGTAGTAATTTGTAGTAAGTTCTGTTTAGAAAAGTTTGCCTGTTCCTCCATAAAATCCTATATTTCCTTCTTTGATGAAAGATAAGCAAGTATGACTCCACAGTCCTTTCTATGAGTATTAAATGGATACAAGTTATATAAAACCCAGAGAAAACAAACAATCGGTTGTATGTATCTGTCCTAAGCCCACAACCAAACAAGGAACAGGAAATGAGACGGAAGACACACATCCCATTGTTTGTTAGATCTTCATTGTATATAACCCTTGCGTATTCACTCAGTACTCACGGAGTTAACTGTAATAGTTCCTTTATAGTTGATGAAAAGATCCTTTAAGAAAACCCTTATTTCTTATAATAAGACGGTGACCACAGTGATACTTCTATAATCACTTCGTTTATACTGGCTATATATAATCTAATATCAAATAGGAAGTTAATTGGGTGAATCTGCCCTAAGCCCACAACCAAACAAGGAACAGCAAGTAAGGCAGAAAGCACACATCCAACTACCTGTTGGTTATTAATGATATATAACCCTGATGTATCAACTAAGGTATTATAGAGTTAATCACCTAAAGTCCTTTAAGTTTATCCTAGTTTAATAAAATGGATTAAACCCCTTTACTGGGAAGTTTCTAGTTTTGAATACCAAAGGTTCTGATTTGGAAAGTATGTTTTGTCCTAGAAAACTGTGCATTGACTCTATGTTCTATGACTTGACCCATACCTGGTACCCTTATGATGACTTAATGTATAGAGAGCATATATATATCCAGAATCGAATAGAAAATAAATTGGGTGAATTTGTTCCAAGCCCACAACCAAACAAGGAACAGGAAATGAAGCGGAGAGCACACATCCTATTACCTATCGGATCCTATTGATATATGTATCCTTTGATGTATACATTAAGGAATCATAAGGTTAGCATTGTGGTCCTTTCTACTAAACGTAGCCTTCTACCATGGCATCTAATGTTATCTATGTTTGTTTCTTACATGAGTTGTGCAATTTCCCAAATGAGACTATCATTAACCAAAAATATAGTTTTTACATTACTGCTTATTGTGAGAAGATCACAAATTGGATGTAATGGGAAAATAACAAAGTATTGTAGTATTATACTATAGTGACTAGTACTGTACTAGCTACCTTAAACCAATTGTTAAATAAGGTATAATGTCATATAATTATAACCATACTTGATCGACCTTAGTGAAACATGACGCTCGAAGACGTCGAGATGGTATGACAATCATCACCCGAAGACCTGCAGGTCCCACTATAGCTAGCAGCAAGGTGTAGGACGGTCAGTCCAGTGTAGATCTATACACGAATTCACGCTCTTCTTTCAGAAGACTCTGGTTACAAGTCGAGCCATGACAGAGATGTCATGCCCCGAAGTAGTGCCTCACATTTAAGTTATAGTGTGTATGAATAGTATGTATTTGTGTATGTTCTCTCTTTCTAGTGTGTAGTACGTTTAGTTATATAGTGTAGTGTACGTATTGTTTACAGTATGTATTGACTCATATATGAACTGACTCTTTGTATGTTTCATAGTACTAGAGTAATGAATAGTATCTTCCTAAACTATACCTATTATAGTTTACTAACATTTTACTTGAACTGATATTGAAAAGACACATTTTACTACTAAGTTATTCTTGTACTTTGAAAACGGAGTTTTATTAAACTATAAAGTAACATAACTTTAAAAGAGTTTTTGAAATGTTTTGATCACTTATAAAAGACATAAGCAATATTTTGAAAGATGTTTATAACAAATAATTACACAATTATCATTGTGTTCAACTTGTATTCCCCCCCTTAAAAGCATTTAAAACAGTTAAAAGATTCATTACGGGGTATGAACTCACCTGATGTCGGTGATTCAAACGGGTATGCGTGTAAGGATGAGAAGTTTCACGAATGGAGTCCCGAGACTTAACGAGTCCTAAATAACATATAATGGCATATATTGACATAAATATAGTGTTTAGAAGCAACCAAATGCAAGGAAACACCTTACGGGACTAGGAAACACTTTGCCCATGTGTTGGAATCACATGTCATTCACTAAATGGGAGTGTACGACCATATTGATGGGTGTGCGGCCATGGGTGTGCGGCCAGGGGAGTGTGCGGCCGCACACTCATGGTAAAGAGTGCACAAAACGTTTTCCAAATGGTGGGGAGGCTTGTAGGACTGATGTTCATCAAGTGTTGAAGCTAGAAAGGCACTTTGGAAGCCCTAAAGCACCAAACAAAGGGGTGTACGGCCACATGTTTGTGTGCGGCTGCACACTCCTTGATGAACATGTTTTGGACGCTTTCTAAGGCTCTTATCTAGTAAATAACAAGCTTGGGGAATGGTATTTACAGTATACAAGCCTTTATGGGTGTTTTGATGGTGTTTGGGGGATGTTTGAGGGGTGTACGGCCACATGAGTGTGTGCGGCCGCACACTCATATGTTCTTGAGTTCTGAGCAGTTTCAAGGCCTTAATCTCGTGTTCTTAACAAGTTCTAAGCTTAAGGGAAAAGTACTTACGATCCGGAAGCTCGAGAAGGCCCAAAATCGCCAAGAACGAGTGTGTGTTCTTGGTGTTCTTGGTGAAATGGATGAAGATTTGAAGATCTAGTCAAAACACGATTTCATTTGGATGAAATCAAAGGTTGTAACTAGTTTATGAAGATTAACAACAAGCTAATGGAAGAACACTTACATCCTTGAAGATCTAGGCTGAAAATCGGATGATAGTTGAGAGAAAAATCGAGTTCTAAGCCTTGGGGAGTGAAAAGGGATGAATGAAGGCTAAACCCCTCCTTTGTACACGTGAGTGTGCTGCCAGGAAAGGGGTGTGCGGCGTACACCCATGTGTGCGGCCGTACACTCCTTGTGTTGGAGTGTAAGGCCCGGTTTTGATGCTAGAAGTGTACGCGATCCATTCCTATGTTCAATACTTGAATGTACTGACCTTTGGACCTTTAAATGGACTCTAAATGAGGCTAAATGATAGCAGAAATGAGTTTGACACTCAGCTGAGCTGACTGGCTGAGCATTACCAGGCAAAAGTTTTAAAAATTTTCGGGTTGTCACACTTGTAGCATTGCCATGTTACAAACAAGAGTTTTCTCAGTTATTTACCAAGATTAAGTTATCTCCAAATGATTTCTAAGACAGAATCCTCCCGATGCAAGCTTCAAGATCACACGAAGCTAAAAGAGTTAGAATGCAAAACCTCTGCTAAGTCAAAAGTCTTCAGAAGGTCGAAACTAAACCTAAGGGTCATCAGGTTCTATCTATCCTTATTTTCTAAAAATTATCCTTATATTAAGATTCTCCTACGTTATAATCAAAATCTTATCATTTCTAAATAAAGATCCCAACGATTTCAAAGTCCTAAGCAGACGATTAGCTATCCCAGATTATTAGGATCCTAAGAATTCTTGTAAAACTTGAACTCTTTAGGATCCTAATTGTCTAGGGATCCTCGAGAAAACCTATTTTGATTCTATAACCAAATCAATCACGTAAGAAAAGAGATAAACCAAAGCATCAATATTAAAAGGGGTTTCCCTCCAACCCAACGAAAAGAGAATATTGTTTTACATAACAAAAAGGGAAATCTCCAGAAAAGTCCTAAAATTTTACCTTAATTTACGAAAAAGTCCCAAACTAAAATTTGTTTACGAAAAATCATGAATTACTGGAAAAAATGGCGATTTGACCCCTTTTTCCGGTTTACCGGTTTTATTACTTACATGTTTCACTAAAGTCCCATTATTTTACCCTAATTTGCGAATAAGTCCCAAAATAAATTTTACTGATGATTTGGCCCTTTTCTTCTTGTAACATACATTTTATCGGTTTCACTGCTGACTTAGACACCTAGTCATTAAATTAGCTGATAAAATGAATACGATGGGTTATATAATGTCACATCAACTGTAAAATTTGATATCCATCTCATCGGCTGATTTGTGACTATGTATCTACGTCAGCAATTAAACTAATAAAATATATGTTTCCAAGAAAAAAGGGCAGAAAATGAGTTGATGTATGATGAGATGGATATATTGGGTTACATAATATTAGATAGACAATTTGATATTTCTTATAAACGTAAAAAATAACGCAGTTGTTGTTTGTTTATGTAATTATTGTAGTCCTCGTTGGATGCATTTTATGTTCCAAAAAGTTATACAATACATCAGGATATCAAGTTTTTTGCTAAAAATAGCATTATATAACTCAACATATCCATCTCATCATCTTATTTAATGACTAGGTGTCCGGGTCAGCAATGAAATCGGTAAAATATATGCTACATAGAGCAAAGGGCCAAATCATCAGTAAATTTTATTTTGGGACTTATTCGCAAATTAGGATAAAGTAATGGGAATTTAGTGAAACAAGTAAGTAATAAAACCGGTAAACCGGAAAAAAGGGGTCAAATCGCCATTTTTACCGGTAATTCATGCTTTTTCGTAAACAAAATTTAGTTTGGGACTTTTTTGTAAATTAGGGTAAAATTTTAGGGCTTTTTTGAAGATTTCCCTACCAAAAAATTAAAATTGTTTGTTTTTTAATTTTTTTAAACCTAATTCAAGGTTTGATCACCCCCAGTTGGGGTATCCTTTGTCTCTTTCTTATACCTTTTCTTCTTCTTCTCTACATGATCTTTGCCATTATTAACAGGCTTACCAGTCAACTTAGCCAGGGTTTCACACCAACTGACTATGTTCCAGGATCCTGCATTCTCCAAATCCTTCGCCAGTCAACTTAGCCAGGGTTTCACATCAACCGACTATGTTACAGGGTTTCACACCAACCGACTATGTTCCAGGATTCAACAATCAACTCCACGATCTCCAGCACATGCTCCGCCAGGTCAAGCTTAACCTTCAGAACTTCGGTGGATTGAGAAACATGATCGAGTAACCAATAAAAGATCAAAGATCCTGGAGTATTGACGGCCAGATCTATCGAGATTCTCTCCGGAGGAAGAGAAGCTGAGGTCCTCTCCTTCTTGACCACAAGTTGGTCTCCTGACATGGCAGAGTTGATATCAGCATGGGTGAACCAAGCACTAGAGCGTGCAACCTTGGATCCTAAACATAACAAAGGAACTCAATAAGTTCATGATCGTTCATGAAGAATAAAAAAAAGACAGATAAAGGATCTTTACATGTCGACATGGGGGCAATAGCATATTTACTCTCTTGAAAGCAGGGTTGTTCGAACCTAAAGGATCTTTCAGTCTCGGGTAAAGCAAGGAAACTCCCAGTACTCTCCTCGATATCGTCAGCAGCAGGGACGCGATCCTCGAACTTGAAAGCTGCATCAAAACAAACAAAATAAGGAAGTGTGAAATTCAAATCCTCAATGGAATAAAATAAAATCCTATCATTTCTAACCTAATGTCTCAGCAGGAGATCACCGTTAGGGATGGATTCACGTTTCACAAAGAAATATTTCTCTTTCCGAGAACCATCGTTTTGTTTCAATTTCAAAATAAGATGTGATTTATTTGTTTTGACTTTGAGCAGGAAACGAGAAGATCTATAAGTTTGGAGATTATAAACATGGTCCAACTCAACTAATTCCATGCGTAGATCCTTAGATTGATTCAATCGATCAACCTAAACTAGGATCCTCCAAATCACATGCATAGTTTGGATGAAAGCAAAACCAAGTAGGAATGACAAAGTCAGGTTGGGCCTTAACATCAAAAGGCTCAAAAATAACATCAGTAGAAAAAGCCCCGATTGATTTTAAGGACTCAACGTCATCATCACCAAACGAACAGGTCTCTTCATAAGACATGATCCTTTGGTTGACGAAGTCTTCGTCGGGAAGAGCAAAGTTGGTCAAGAAAAAATAGAGTGCCTCTTTACCCATGATCAACAAACTAGAAAAATAAGAAGAAAGGAGCAAGAAATTTACCTTCAAGACAACCGAGGAGAGAGAGAAATGAGTTGATAAAGTAATCATGTCTTTCGAACGGATAGAATTCTATCCATTAGAGTTTGAATTTCAAAAACCCTATCTCTATTTTAAATAAAATTATACCTTTAAATATTCATAATTAACTCAAATATTTTGCAGGTATAATTTGGGGGCAATTGTTAGGGCCAAGATCCTCAATCCTATACAGGATCCCGAATCTCTAAAATATCTAAGGCCTTAAACCTATCAAGGATCTCGGATCTTAAAGGAGTCTCAGGATCCCGAACATACGTCAGGATTCTTAATATCACCATTATTATCTCCTAACAATTTTAACGGCTATATTTCTTATATATTTCTCACATGTGTAGAAATGGTCAACATAGGAATCATTCACAACGAAGAATCAGTCCAACCATGCTTAAAACACGGAAATACCAAGTCAAAGTACGTTGTAAATACCAGTTCAGCAAGATCCCGGAAATATCAGACATTTAGTTACTTAACCTAGACTATAAATACACATGTAAATGACACACAATGGGCACAATCAGCTGACACCTTAGACACCTTGAGCTACTCAAACACTTGTACTCATATTCTTATCATATTCTCTATAAATTTTATGCCGGAGATCCTGGCAAGGATAAATGGCTTTCCCTATAAATCACTTTTGCAATCTTGTTCTAATTTCTTTAGTCACTTCGCCTACAAGACCACAACATCTCATGCAATTTGGTTGATATCCACTTAGTCGATTTTTGACCAAAGCACTAGGTAGACCATGGATCCACGAAATGAAGGCAGTCCCATCAATATATTATCAATGTTTGAAGATGCCCACCCCATGGGGGACAGTGAAGATCACATCTGATCAATAGGAATCCAAAGAGTGCTACAAGACCTCGACGAAATCTTAACCAATACCACGGCATTTGCATGGAAGCACGAGGACATGATAGGTATAGACAAAAATATAATAACCCATAAACTTAATATTGATCTTTCTTTCAGACCAGTACACCAAAAGAGAAGGAAGTTCGCACTAGATAGAAACCAAATCATACAAAAAGAAGCAGAAAAACTTCTTAAAACAGGAATGATCAAGGAAGTGAAGTTCCTAAGGTGACTAGCCAACGTGGTCATAGTACAAAATAAGAATGGAAAATGGAGAGTATGTGTGGATTATACGGATCTCAACAAGGCTTGTCCCATGAATGCTTTCTCTCTACCACACATAGACTCCATGATAAACGTCACAACTGTTCATGAGTTACAAACATTCATGGATGCGTCAGCGGGATTCCAACCAATCCAAATGGAACCATCTGACCAAGAGGATACAACATTCATAACCCCAACTGGTATATATTGTTATATTGTCATGCCATTTGGTCTTAAAAATGTTGGTGCAACATATCAGAGGCTAGTCAACAAGATGTTCAAATAGAAACTAGGGGATACCTTGGAAGACTACATTTATGACATGGTGGTCAAGTCGAAGAAAGCTTAAGACCATCTCAAGGATCTTGAAGAAGCATTCGACATATTGGACCAGTATAACATGAAGCTGAGTCCCTCCAAGTGTCACTTTGGAATGAGATCAGGAAAGATCCTTAGGTACATGGTGACCAAAAGATGAATTGAAGCAAGTCCTAAGAAAATCAAAAAAATCATTGATCTAAGATCCCCATCCCCGATAAAGGATATTCAAAGACTAACAACAAGAGTGGCAGCCTTAAACAGATTCACGGGGACCAAAATTCCATCTACTTTGTAAGTATAAGTCTCTTGGATCCTGAGACCATGTACTCTCACCGTGAAAAACTTATACTTACACGAGTTACTGCTTCCACAAAATTAAGACACTACTTTGGAACACATCCAATAAACGTAAGAACTAATTATCCTATTAAGAATGTTATGAGAAAACTAGAAATGCCAGGAAGGATGGAGAAGTGGTCCGTGAAGCTAAGCACATACGACATCAAGTACAAGCTAAGATCCACGATAAAGTCTCAAGCAGTAGCAGACTTTGTGGCTGACTTCAGTAATGATCTACAACCTAAAGTAGAGATAGAAACTAAAAGACTTCTAGAATAAGAAAACATGTGAAGATGGAAACTGGTTAGAGATGGAGCATCAAACCAAAGAGGAACTGGACTAGGGATCATACTAAAGTCGCCACAAGCGCATATCCTACCCCCCAATTCAGTTGTGAGTTGGATGCAACCAATAACGAGGCTGAATACGAGGCACTAATCATGGAACTACAGCTACCCAAAGATCTTCAGATCAAGGATCGTCAGGTATATGTCGACTCTTTATTAATAACTAACCATTTTAATGGATCTTTAGTAGTAAAAGTTAAAAGACTAACATTATACTTCCAGATCCTAAAAACTTTAGCTTTTGAATTCGAAGCATTCAACCTAAACCAAGTTCCTAGAGAAGACAATGCTGAAGTAGATGCTTTAGCCAATCTAGGATCTTGTGTGAGGATCCCACCAGAGACCAGGATCCTGATAATCCACATAATGATTCTAGAAATCGAAGATCTTGCGTAAAGACTTAAGGATACCGACGATGACAAGGTAACAACTAGCGTCACTACAATCGAAGATCTTGATCATCAACTTCCTCATGAAGATCCTAGCATCAAGGATACTTCCTGTAATGCCCGCGGATTCAGTCTAGTCAATTTAGAGATGATAAGCGTCAAAACTGACTTTTTGATAGAAGATTATTTGGAATGAATAATCTTAACTAAGTTGTAGTGGTCGTGACAAGGATTCCGGATATATAAAGAATGCCGAAATCCGAGTTATAACGAAGAAGTTATGACATGTCGAAGTTTCGCGACAGAACCGGCACGACACAGCGCGACGTAAATAGTGAATTTATGATAGAGAGATATTTGGCTTTAGCGATCTAAACGAAAGTCTTAGAATACGTTAAACCGAGAGCGTGCATAAAAAGAACATCTAAATCTGACTTCGTATGAGGAAGTTATGATTTTTCTAAGTTTCAGCTTAGTAGTATGCAGCCCAAAGTTCGAATATGAGATCGAGTGATTTTTAGCCGAAACAATCTAAACGAGAATCGAAGATCTCGTCGCTATTAGTGCCACAGTAAAAAGACAGACGAAAACGGACGTCAGATGAAGAAGTTATGAATTTATAACGGAGTTTTCCTGTCCCAGCCTACTAAAAATATAATATTAAAAATGAAATCAAAATTGGCCGACAGAGTCTAAATGAAAGTTATAGAGCATAATCTCACCTACACGTGGATATAAAGAACGTCGAAAACGGAGCTCGTATTCGACATATATAAATTTCTGAAGTTTGGGGCAAGAACTTCAATCTGTGTCAGAACTCACGACGTGAACATGTCTAGAGACTGCCCAAAGAAAAATGGAGCAGCAAGGATAGAGGCACTGCCAAATCCAAGGGCATTCCACATGATCCTTGACGAAGCAGACAATAACGCGAGGAATCAGGAATAAGGATTTCATATCCAAAGATCAAGTTATGAAGTAGCAATGTGAATAGTAACATGTGGTGTAGCCTATTAGAGGCATAGTATAGGGTGAACTTGAACCTTTGTGTAATCGTTTCAAGAAATAATATAAACCCTGGTTTTGTTATCTGATGTGTTGAATGATTGTGTGATTTTGTATGGTGACTTGGTTGACTGCGAGACAATACTTGGGACGAGTATGAGTAGGTGTGAATGGTAGTAGAGGCCTATACTACCGGAAGCACAGGACTCACGCTTGGATCAGGGAAAGTCAGAAGGTTACCAAGAAGCTAGTAATTGATTCCATTTTATTCATGTATGTCGTTACCATTGTTTCGGTAATGACTAAGAAGATGATTGATATTCTGACCCTAGTGGTCATATCAAATTGAGTCTGACTACGATGAGTTTGTTACGTGGTTTGGAGATCCAAGTTCGATGTAGCATCTGACTTAAGTCAGAAGATTAAAATCAATGCGATCAATAGAATCGCGCTTGTTGTTAAGTAAATTAGTAGCTAGAAATGCTACATGCTAAAATGTGATTATATCACATTAGAATATGAAGGAAGGTATATTCCATTCTGGAATTTGACTCTAAGAGACTTGAGTCTAAGCGTTGCATCATACGATGAGGGGCGATTATAACATGACCCATCGGTCTGTTACAATAAATGAAGGAAAGTACTTACTCTAAGAAGAAGAAGGAGTCCTCAATAAGGATTTATTTTTGTAACTTGAAGGTTACGATTGAAAGTCCAACATAGTACGAAGAGCAGATACAAGATTGAGCATCGCCTACGGTCAAGAAGTCCAAGAGTTAAATACGCATTCGAAGAAACATAGAAGTTACGATTAGTACCTAGGATGAAAAGATAACGTATGGAACATTATACAGGCCCTATTTCGTTGATGATTCCGGGACGTAATCATCCTAAGGGGGAGATAATTGTAACACCCGCAGATTCGGGCTAGTCAATTTAGAGATGATAAGCGTCAAAATGAATTTTTGATAGAAGATTATTTAGAATGAATAATCTTAACTCAGTTGTTGTGGTCGTGACAAGGATTCCGGATATATAAAGAATGTCGAAATCCGAGTTATAACGAAGAAGTTATGACCTGTCGAAGTTTCACGATAGAACCGACACGACACAACGCGACGTAAATAGTGAATTTATAATAGAGCGATATTTGGCTTTAGCGATCTAAACGAAAGTCGTAGAATACGTTAAACCGAGAGCGTGCATAAAAGAACGTCTAAATCTGACTTCGTATGAGGAAGTTATGATTTTTCTAAGTTTCAGCTTAAAAGTATGTTGCCCAAAGTTCGAATATGAGATCGAGTGATTTTTAGGCGAAACAATCTAAACGAGAATCGAAGATCTCGTCTCTAGTAGTGCAACAGTAAAAAGACAAACGAAAAAGGACGTCAGATAAAGAAGTTATGAATTTATAACGGAGTTTTCCTTTCCCGGCCTACTAAAAATATAATATTAAAAATGATCTCAAAATTAGCCAACGGAGTCTAAATGAAAGTTGTAGAGCATAATCTCACTTACGCGTGGATATAAAGAACGTCGATAACGGAGCTCGTATGCGAAAGATATGAATTTCTGAAGTTCGAGGCACGAACTTTAACCTGTGTCAGAACTCACGCTGTGAACACAGAGTTCACGACGTGAACTCGGTGATTGACACCTTCAGAGCCTGACACACTGATGTCGCGACTACGCACCTGATGACGACCAAGTTCACGATGTGAACAAGCCTGGTTCACGACGTGAATAGCGAAATTCAACCCTATAAATAGAAATCGAAGGCAGACGGTTTTGGTTGCTAATTTCTCAACCTCTCTTCTACTTTTCTTTAAGCCTACTTTTAGCCCCCCGAAGTCCCGATATCATCCCCCATACCCGAAGCGAGTCCCGATGCTCCGAAGATCCCGAGAAGAAAAGAGTTTCAAGCCGAAGTCTGCCCGCGAGAAGCCCGGTGTGTGAAGATATCCCAGTTACATCAAAAGAATAGTACTTGAATAGCCGTGGTGCTGTCCAAGCATCATCTAATCAAGTGAGTGTGTAGTTACTTTCTTCTAACACATAGATATTAAGTATTTGCTACGAAATACGTGCTATGTGTTTATACATTATTTCTTTACTTGAGATGGATGATGAATGAATGTTTTATACAGGTTTTTAAATGGTTTAAACTGTGTATTTAATTTATATATACAAATATGTTGGGTAGAACATGGGTAGACGAAATAGATGGTGTGTGATGAAAGATGAGTTTGAGGATGAGACGAAAGATGATTTAGACCATGAGATGAGAGTGACAGGTGAAAAATGAGTGAAACCTTTACCCAAACGATGGCCCCGTCATTCAACAGAGTAGGGATGACAACCACAGACTATTCTAGACAGTCTAGTGGAACACTAGCAGGCTCGCAACCTGTAGGTGTTGTGGACTTGATGTTCACCGGTGTACTCTAAAACCTCTGGTAGCTATGGACTTAGTGCCTTATATAAATACGATGGTAGCTATGGATTTAGTATTGTGTAGATGAACCCTGGTAGCTATGGATTTAGTACTGTGTAGATGAACCTTGGTAGCTATGGATTTAGTACTGTGTAGATGAACCCTGGTAGCTATGGATTTAGTACTGTATAGATGAACCTTGGTAGCTATGGATTTAGTACCGTGTAGATGAACCTTGGCAGCTATGGATTTAGTGCTTGTTGTATAAACCTCAGGTAGCGATGGACTTCGTGCCTATTCCTTAGGTCAATCCTTAGGAATGAAGGATAGATGATTCTTAGGGTAGATCCTTAAGATTAAAGAAGATAATGGGGATGGGTAATTGGGTTGATTGTTTGATGATTAAATATAATAATTATATTATTGTGGGTTTAAAACCCTATATTCTCACCAGGCCCCAAAGCATGACCCACTCAGTTTTTCTTTGTATTACTGGTAGTGGCACCAGTGAATAAGTCGGATGACTTAACAAGATACTTTGGATATAGACCAGTAGTTGAAAATAACTGTTGTAAGGTCTATTTAGTACTATTTATGCTTTTGGTCTGTATCGGAACATGACATCCCGAGATTTTGTTATTTAATGAAAATACATTTCTTCAAGAAAAGTTTTGATAAATTCCTATCATATTTTGTTTTGGGAAGAAATTCCGCAACAGTTTTCTTTAAACGATTACTCTGATTTTAAAACAAAGCATAAACAAATCGGTCCTTTCTGGCCGTGAAAATGGGGATATCACACTTCCCTAACCTCAAGATCCTGTTAGGTTCATGCTGGTAATGACATGATATTTCACAAAGTGGATAGAGGCTGAGGCTTTTTTAGATAAGGATGTGGTGTCATTTATCAAATGTAATATCCTGACTAGGTTCGGGATCCTTGCTGAAATTATGGGTGACAATCGATCCTAATTCATAAGCAAGAGGACTAGGGACTTTTGCACAAGTTGGGGAATCAAAATGATAATGTCCACCCATGTTCACCCTCTAGCCAACGGTCAGGCAGAATCTAGCAACAAAATCATAGCCGATAACTTGAAGAAAGGCTAGATGAAAAGAAAGGAAGATGGGCAGAAGAACTTCCTTTCGTCCTATGGGCAGATAGGACCACTTCCAAAGTGGCCACATGCTAAACTCCATACTCTTTGGTGTTCGGAGCAGAAGCAATGATCCCCACTGAAGTGATGATCGCAACGACAATATATCTATCTCAGGATCAAGACAATAACGATAGGATCCTAGCCCATGATCTTGATACTATCGATGAAATAAGGGATCTTTCCAAGATCCGCATCGCTACCCATCAACAAAGGATAACCAAATCATACCACAAGAATATTAAAGCCATAAGATTCTAGATAAGAGACATGGTATTGAGGAAAGCATTCCAAAATACCAAGGATCCTAGTGCAGGTAAATTGGCACCTAAATGGGAAGGATCGTATCTCATAGATGCTGAAGCAGGAAAGGGGCAAATTCGCTAGCTACCCTCGATGGAAATTTCTTGCCAAGATCCTGGAATGCTATAGATCTTAAAGCTTATTTCATGTAAGTGAGATTCGTCATTTTCCAACGAACTCAAGGTACACATACTCTTTACCTTTTACTCTTTATTTTCATTATTATTATTATTTACTCTCCCGAACACCATTACTAACTTAAGCATCATAAGGGCGTTAGCTAGACTAACGCTCACCCCAAGCTAATGTTTGCTGCGTGCAGGAATCCAAGGATCTTGATATCCAAGGATACTAACATTCATGGATCCCAATGGCCACCATATTCTAAGATTTTCACGATTACAATACGCAGATGCCATAGTAACTATTTTGGTCAAAAATCAACTAAGTAGAATTTTAGCAAATTTTGTGACAGAATGTGATGTTTGTGGTAAATTCAAGTAAGGAATGTTAATCAAAGTGACACAAGTGAGTTACAAGGAAAGCCCAGATCCTTGATAGGATCCCCAACATAAAACCTGGGGAGGTGATAATGATCACCTGCCTTAATCATTTTCTTGATGTAAAATGTGGAATACAGATATAAATATGTAAATGTAAGTACAAGTATCATGGATGAGCTAAGTGTGTCCCTAGTATGCTAGCTACATGTGTTAGTTATAGTCTAATGCTAACTACAAGAAGCCCGATAATTCCAGGATCCTCCAGAATCAACATATGAACGTTATTTGACTTGGTATTCCAGGTCTTTTTCCTGGTTGAGATGACTCTCCGTAGATAATAGGTCTTGTGTTGACTCATTCTGCACATGTGACAAAAATAAAAAGAATATAGACGTTACAAGTGTTAGAAATATTAGTGGTAATAGTTTGGATTTCGGAATATGTCTAAGGATCTTGAGGCTGTCACACCCCCGAACCGGGACGGCAGAAACGTTCAGGGGCGGATGACTTCATGTACAGTATCATAACAATTGAATATGAATGAAACATAACAACCAGACATCATACATTGGAAATACACACTTACATACTTTACATATTGAACTTGTTCATCAGTTACACAAAAGTATTAAAAGTAAAATTTCTTGAAGTCGCACCAACTGATCTCCTATTCGAGCTTATTACCTACTACTGGATCCCTGAGAATAAAAGTTAATTTAAAAGGGTCAACATAAAAATGTTGGTGAGTTCATAAGTAAATTTGAGAAAATGATTTGTATAACTTTGTAATCACAAGAAAATCCTGTATTTTCTTAAAATAGTTTGGTATGTTTGTGTCTGATCTTGTATTAATGCATGTGTGTTATTGTTTAATAGAATGCCAAAAGTGATTGAAGAGAATGTAAATAGAACGCCCCCAGACAACCCTATGTTGCCTGTAAAGGAAGAAAACAATAGTCTCCCGTAAATTTCATAATGTTAATTCCTCTAAGTGAGCCGTCATAACCATACTAATTAATGACAATTTCGCCTGTCTTGGCGTTGGTAGACGCCGACGGAAAAATAGATTAAGGTTATCATCACCCTAGACTAATGTAGTCTAACTGTAGCTAACAACTCAGGGATGGGGTGTCATCCCCGTATAGATCTATATACAATCCCCGCTCTCCCTCCGAGAGACTCTGGTTTTAACTACTGGCTACGATCGTACACTCAATAGGTGTCAACCGACACGTCTCACTAGATCCTTAATTGAATTTTCGGGAAGAAAAACATATAAAACTCATTCCAGGCCCAATGAACCATGTAAGTAAGCAACTAACGCCCACTAAGCATGTAAATCATTTTTAGGCCCGAAAGGAATGAGGTTATATAACATGAGCCCAAAATATATGTAAAATGACAACTAAGGCCCATTTCACATGTAAGGTATTTATAGGCCCAAATAGCACGCAATCAGTATCCAAGGTCCGTCGCACATGTTAATGGGTCAGTGAGGCCCAATAAACAAACAAATAGTATTCAGGACCTATCAAACATATTAATGGGCCACTAAGGCCCAATATTATATGAATGACAAAATTAGTCTGTTTATGTAAGTTAAAACAATTTTCTGATTTTTGGCCTTTCTGTCCCTAGTTTTAGAAAAATTATAGAAATATCATCGTAAGTCGAAATTTGGATCTGTAAACTCTGAGAGTTTGGAAAATGAGTATACCTTCTTCATAATTTATATTATAATTTTTAGTGATCTCAAACCAGTGTGAAAATGTTCATTTTCACGGACTGGTCCGGAATCCTTCCTGAAATGATAGGTAGTGTTGTAAAATTCGCCAAAAATTGTAGAAAAATCGTATGAAAACGTGAGAGTAGTCATTTTAAAGGTATAAACCTGAGGTTTTTGCATGTAGAACAGTTTTGAAACATATTACCATTAAGGTGGTCAAAACAGTCCAAAATTAGGCGAAAACTTTTCTTTTAAAAGCTCATTTTTGAGTTTAGGTTATAGATTTTTGAACACAACACTTGTTTTTGCTATTTTGAGTGTATAAATCTCATATCTGCAAGTTTACATGACAAAATATACTTTTCTCATAGTTTTTATGAATATCTAAGTGGTAAACTTCATATTTTTAACATATTTTTAGATTTATGAAGTAAACAACACATAATCACCAAATAAATCATGAAAAACACACATAGTCATGGATATACACATAGATCTACACATAACAACTTGTATCCTCCCTCAAAACTTAGTAAAAACCGAAAATAGGGTGTATGAACTCACCTTGAGGTTTTTTTTTAGATGTAGATGGAGAAGAAGATGAAACTTTGAACCTAGCTTGAGTTCTTTGAGAGATCTCGAAATGGTGGTGGATCTAAGCTCCATATGCATGAAAATGGAGTAGTAAGAAGGATTATCTTAGTATAATAAGAAAGTGAAACTTGGATGATGATATAAACTTACCAACTTAATGATTCTTGAAGAAAAAGCCTTGAACACACATACACACACATCACACGATTTTAGAGAAAGAAGGAATGGAGTTTCTTTGTGTTTTAAAGAGAGATGAGATGAGGTGAGGGTGGTGGTGGTGGTGTTCTCGGCCTTAAATAGAGAAGGAGAGGAGAGAGATTAAGGTGGTAATTACATGGTGGTTAATGTTAGTTGCATGGATACATGTTATATAATGCATGTTTGTATGTGAGGAGATAATGAGGTGTCACCATACTACCACCCTTTTCTTTTCTTTTCATTTTTTAAATAAACCACCCGGCCCAAGTGGGTCTTCGGCCCAATAGGTGGCCCAAAAGTATTTTTGACCCATTGATGTTTAATAAGAGGTTTTTGGTTTAAAAGGGCCCAAAGAGAGGTGTTCGGCCCAACAAGGCCAAAAGGAGAAGTTATCGGCCCAATAGGGCTCAATAAGGAAGTCTTGGTCCAATAAGGGTTTTGAGTCGAGAATTCTTGGGCTAAGGCCCAAACTGATTGAGTTTGGCTTATTGGATCGAGTTTTGGGTTTATACAAAGTGGTTTTGACTTGACTCCTAATGTAGGAACGTATGAATTTGGATGGCATCGTAGTTTGAATTCTCTCTAAATGAGTTATTACTAGTTTACATGGGGGAATTTTCTCGCACAAGGACCTAAACCTTAACCCTAATTTGCTAGTTGTGACATCATCCCCCCGTTAGAGGGAATTTCATCCGAAAATTCGTTCTAAAGCAGCATCTTGAGTACTAAGGAAAAGGTGTGGGTATCTCGGGTTCGCTTTCCTATGCTCTTCCCAAAGCATATTATCACGTTCCAAGTAGGCCTTTTACTAGTGCATGGTCACTAACTTGGGATTCCAAGGACTTCTATCGCTTACTTGCGTAGTTCTGTTATCCGTTTCTATATAAATCTAGTCGTGCTTGAATTTGGGTGATCTCCTCGGTTGTCTCCCTTGTGCTTTCGAGGCCGGTGACAGCGTCCTCGAGTACTTGCCCTTTGGCTAGTTGGGTGTTGGTCACCTCAGCCCAACACAGTGGTATTTTGCCTTTGTGTCACATATAGTGAATTGAATGGATGGTCACGGTTAATGAGGATCGTGTATTTGACGCCCCAAAAGTAGTGCCTTTAAACCTTAAGGTGGACACTATTGTCACTAAAGTTAAAGTTTCGTGGGGTATAGTTGGCCTCATACTTCTTAAGTTGGCATGCGAGTTTCTTAATACATGATCCTGAACTAGCGGGAGGTCGATCTTTTCTTGTTCCTGAGTGCAGGTCGAGTAAGTCTTCAATTCGGGATAGGGGATATCGATCCTTGAGGATGGTTTCGTTTGATTCTTAGTAGTCAGGGGTCCTATGGACACTAAGCCTTTCCTATTTATGAGTTGGATAGGCGTTCTCTGAGGTTCAAGTCTTGGTTTGATAACTCTCATACTTACTGGGTTTTTCCATCGACCGGATACCCTCCGTGTTTATGTTGGTGCTAAGTGGTCTTGGTGGTCTGGCTATGAGAATGGCTTCAGGAGTTGAGTCGATCTCCGAACTAAACTTGGCGTGTCGGTGATATTTCCGAAAAGGGCTTTGGAAACATCTTAGGGGGGTTATAAATCTCTAGGTTACTCTCAGTATCCTTTGCTCCTTTTTCTTATCTCTATTATTGTCTAGGAAAGAGCGTTGTATTATTTTCATGGGTACCTAAGGGTCTAGATGCCTGGGATAATTCGAGGATTGTCGTTACAAGTTGTAGGGGTTTCGTTAATCGATTGGATAAGGCGAAAATCCATGTCGGCACATGAATTTCGTATGGTGAGGATCAAGTCAGCCCATGTCAAATGACACCATTGGGCTCCTTATTGTAATAGATGTTGGATTGATCTGAAAAGGATGGTTGTTCGAAATGATTGTGCGTTCTATGTACATGTTTGCAATGTTACCAATTTCTTCCTTGGTATTACTACTGTGGTTATTTCGTTCTGGATTTTTGGGTGTCCTAGCAATACGAGTGCCTTGGTATAAACGATGTGATTTCGTAGTGTGATTTTTATTAGACCTCTCTATGATGGTTTGATGTAGTCCAGGCGTACATAATTCAAGATTGGAAAGATTGTAGACTGGGTGGTCATGTCCTAAATCCACAGTTAAATAAGAAACAGGAATTGAGGCGGAACTACGCACTCTAAGCTTGTAGAATCTTAATTACACACGGCTTTACGTTTATACTATGTTAGACAGAGTGGTTTGGGAATGTACCAAAAATCTCAGTAGGGTTCCTCGTTGTCCCTTTCACGTCCAATTGTTAAACTCCTCCTGGTCCTCCATTATTCTTCTATGTTGGACAATTCCTCTTGAAGTGTCCCGTTTCACCGCATGTGTGGCATATTGGATGTACTTCTGGGTTGAGGGTTGAAGTGACGCATGGGGCCGAGGCCCTACAGTAGGGGGCGGTGTGCCCCTTCTTGTTGCACCTTTTGCAATGAAATTCCCGGCAGACTCCCTGATTATGGTAGTTGCACTTGCTGCAGAGCGGGAGTTTCCATGATATGGTCTTCTCGGTGCTGGGGTAGGGAGGCCAGTGGGGGTAGGGGCTGCTACAACTTGTTGCCTTTTGGTAGGCCCTTGGGTCGATCCGCTTCCTTTCTTGTTTCCTAGCTTTCGATTCATGACCTTAGGTTTTAAGTTTGGGGTGCCTTGGTAAATTGTCCCTCGTTGGTTTCCTTGGTTGTTACTACGGTTGGAGTTATCAACACCATTTCCATTTCCATTTGGGTTGTTGGCGTTGAGTTGTGCCATGACGGCTGTTACGGCAGCTGTTACAGGGGCTTGGAAGGTTGCGGGGTCTATCTGCAGAATTGGTGTCTCACCGGCTGGCTGGTTGTTTCCATGGAAAGACATGATTCTGTCGCATGATGAGAAAGAGGTTCGTGAGTAACTATGGTTATTTCTAGTCGTATCTCATTTATGATTATAGATATGAACTTATGCATGCACGCATATAAATCACATGTTTTGTTGTACGATTCTCATTGTTTCGACCTACATCCCTATGATGTATTAATGGTAGTATGTAGAAATAGGTATTGTACAAATGTTAAGTTACCCTAATAGATTGTAGATATCATATCCTTAAGTTGGATCAGGTTACACGAGTTCTTGTAGGGCGTTCCTCTCTTGATTTACTACTATAGGTTGTGAAGAATTACATGGTAAACTTAGGACTTAGTGTGAATAGTGTAATGACTCTCATATGCCTAAATAGTGTACAAGGTGCCCAACCATTTCGCTCATTTCACGAGTGGCCTCTTCTGCTCTCTGCTCTGCTAAGGCTACCCTAGCCTCAGCATCCATGAGTTGTTGCCTTAGGGTAGTCACATCCTCTTCTAAGGAGCGGAGATGATTGGTAAGGTCTTCCTCTTCTGCGTGTCAGTACGGTATTGCTTCCAAGGGGTGAGACTTGCTAAGGATCTCTCTGGCGTCTTCTCCCGCATCTATTCCCTCATCAGAGTCCTCTCTCTCATAGTCCATTACTTGGTGTTCCTCGGGGCCTACTTCTGGGTTCTCCCCTTGCACTTCCTCTGGTTATCCCTCGACCCATATATTGGCTATTACCACAGGGTAGTAGGGGTCTTCGGGGTGCAGCTCAGCCATGTTGCCTTTGTGAGAATGGAGGTATGAGATACATGTAGAAGGTTTAAGTGTGGAGGTCATATGGTATTCTAAAATGCTACTACAGTATTACATGTTTGATCCTAGGGCTTCCTGATGTACGAAATCGATAAGTTTTTAGACTCGTTGTTATTGCTTAGTATCATAAAATACCCCTATAGTATTTTTAAACTTTAGATTTGGCTCTAATGCTCCTTTGCATGTAAGGTTGGTAAGTTTTAGACTCGTTGCAACACTACCCTCACACCCAAGCACATGCTGGTCGTATCTCAAATAAATATAGTTGATCAGGCTATATTTATCCCACATATGATTACATAACTGCCCAGGTTTTACTGTAGTGTTCAACCTCTAAATACTATTGTCATGATACGGTTCTAGCAAGTATGTATACTTTTAGATGATACTTATATTCTTAAGGTATACTTTTAGTCAGAGTGTTTTTAGTCCCATTGTATTTATAGTTGTATATCTTGTATGGTTAGATATACTAGTTCACTATAAACAATGCTCTGATACCAATCTGTCACACCCCCGAACCAGGACGGCGGAAACGTCTGGGGCGGATGACTTCATGTATAGTATCATAACAACTGAATATGAATGAAACATAGCAACCAAACATCATACATTGGAAATACACACTTACATAGTTTACATATTGAACTTCTTCATCAGTTACACAAAAGTATTAAAAGTAAAATTTCTTGAAGTCGCACCACCTGATCTCCTATTCGAGCTTATTACCTACTACTGGATCCCTGGGAATACAAGTTAATTTAAAAGGGTCAACATAAAAATGTTGGTGAGTTCATCAGTAAATTTGAGAAAATGATTTGTATAACTTTGTAATCACAAGCAAATCCTGTATTTTCTTAAAATAGTTTGGTATGTTTGTGTCCGATCTTGTATTAATGCATGTGTATTATTATTTAATTGAATGCCAAAAGTGATTGAAGAGAATGTAAATAGAATGCCCCCAGACAACCCTATGTTGCCTGTAAAAGAAGAAAACAATAGACTCCCCTAAATTTCATAATGTTAATTCCTCTAAGTGAGCCGTCATAACCATACTTATTAATGACAATTCCGCCTGTCTTGGCGTTGGTGGACGCCGACGGAAAAATAGATTAAGGTTCTCGTCACCCTAGACTGACGATTGTACACTCAATAGGTGTCAACCGACACGTCTCACTAGATCCTTAATTGAATTTACGCGAAGAAAAACATATAAAACTCATTTCAGGACCAATGAACCATGTAAGTGAGCAACTAAGGCCCACTAAGCATGTAAATCATTTTTAGGCCCGAAAGGAATGAGGTTATATAACATGGGCCCAAAATATATGTAAAATGAAAACTAAGGCCCATTTCACATGAAAGGTATTTATATGCCCAAATAGCACGCAATTAGTATCCAAGGTCCGTCGCACATGTTAATGGGTCAGTAAGGCCCAATAAACAACAAATAGTATTCAGGACCAATCAAGCATATTAATGGGCCACTAAGGCCCAATATTATATGAATGGCAAAATTAGTCCCTTTGTTATTTTATTGCTAGTATTAGTTCAATTATTTGTTAAGTTGACTTAAAAATACCACTTTTGTAATAATATATATATATATATATATATATATATATATATATATATATATATATATATATATATATATATATATTAAATGCACATAGGTTAACATGTCTAGATGATTTAATAGTATGTATAAGTCATATAAACTTGCATCTAACAAAAGTATAAACACTTTTAGTAAGTTAAAACAATTTTCTGATTTTTGGCCTTTCTCTCCCTATTTTGAGAAAAATTATAGAAATATCATCGTAAGTCGAATTTGGATCTGTAAACTCTGAGAGTTTGGAAAATGAGTCTAATTTCTTCATAATTTTTATTATAACTGTTAGTGATTTCAAACCAGTGTGAAAATGTTCATTTTCACGGACTGGTCCGGAATCCTTCCTGAAATGATAGGCAGTTTTGTAAAATTCGCCAAAAATTGTAGAAAAATCGTATGAAACAATGAGAGTATTCATTTTAAAGGTATAAACTTGAACATTGTTCATGTAAAACAGTTTTGAAAAATATTTCCATTAAGGTGGTCAAAATAGTCCAAAATTAGGCCAAAACGTTTCTATTAAAAGCTGATTTTTGAGTTTAGGTTATAGATTTTTGAACACAACACTTGTTTTTACATGACAACATATACTTTTCTCATAGTTTTTATGAAGATCTAAGTGGTAAACTTCATATTCTTAACATATTTTTAGATTTATGAAAGTAAACAACACATAATCACCAAATAAATCATGAAAAACACACATAGTCATGCATATACACATAGATCTACACATATCAACTTGTATCCTCCCCCAAAACTTAGTAAAAACCGAAAATAGGGGGTATGAACTCACCTTGAGGGTTTTTTTGATGTAGATGGAGAAGAAGATGAAACTTTGAACCTAGCTTGAGTTCTTTGAGAGATCTCGAAATGGTGGTTGATCTAAGCTCCATATTCACGAAAATGTTGTAAGATGGATTATCTTAGTATAAGAAGAAAGTGAAAGTTGGATGATATAAACTTACGAACTTAATGATTCTTGAAGAAAAAGCCTTGAACACACACACACACACATCACACGATTTTAGAGAAAGAAAGAAGGGAGTTTCTTTGTGTTTTAGAGAGAGATGAGATGAGGTGAGGGTGGTGGTGGTGTTCTCGGCCTTAAATAGAGAAGGAGAGGAGAGAGATTAAGGTGGTAATTACATGGTGGTTAATGTTAGTTGCATGGATACATGTTATATAATGCATGTTTGTATGTGAGGAGATAATGAGGTGTCACCATACTACCACCCTTTTTTTTCTTTTTTTTATAAATAAACCACCCGACCCAAGTGGGTCTTCGGCCCAATAGGTGGCCCAAAAATATTTTTTACCCATTGATGCTTAATAAGAGGTTTTTGGTTTAAAAGGGCTCAAGGAGAGGTTTTCGGCCCAACAAGGCCAAAAGGAGAAGTTATCGGCCCAATGGGGCCCAATAAGGAAGTCTTGGTCCAATAAGGGTTTTGAGTCGAGAATTCTTGAGCTAAGGCCCAAACTGATTGAGTTTGGCTTATTGGATCGAGTTTTGGGTTTATACAAAGTGGTTTTGACTTAACTCCTAATGTAGGAACGTATGAATTTGGATGGCATCATAGTTTGAATTCTCTCTAAATGAGTTATTACTAGTTTACATGGGGGAATTGTCTTGCACAAGGACCTAAACCTTAAACCTAATTTGCTAGTTGTTACAGAGGCTTCAGAAGTATTTTAGGATCCTGAATATGAGTCAAGGATCCTATGCCTAACAATTGCCCCTAAATTATACCTGTCAAATATCGGGGTTATTTTTCTGTATTAAAGGTATAATTTAAAAATAATAAATGAAAGAGATAAATGATTTTCAATTTTTAACCCTAATCGAATATGGTTTATCTGCCCAAGGTTAATCATCACGCGGTCAAATCGTACCCTCTCTCTTATGCCATTGCGTTAAATAGGGTAATCCTCTTAACTCTTTTACCTTTCCCAATACGTCTCCGGCTACCTTCTTAGGTAATTTCTTCCCCTTGTTCTTCCTTTTTTACTTTTCCTTTCTCCGATCATGGTCAAATAGATAGTCCATTCTTGCGCTAGCATTACCGCTCCTCTAGAGAATGACTTTGTCGATCACGGGCTTTTGGCCTATGATGAGGTTTGTTATTTCAATGATGAGGACATGCAGTCCCTTATGGCCAATGAAGCTTTTCCTTCCGATGCAATCTTAAGGTTCTTTGATCCTTCTATTCAGCCTGATTTCGTTTCTCCTTCTTGGGTAGACTTTCCTGAATATCTCTTTTCTCTGGGCTTCAAATATCCTTTTTTGGGTATTATTTCTGATTTTTTTCAAGCCACCAAGCTTTCCTTGTCTAATAAATGCCCATTATTTGAAGGATTTTGCAATGGATTGAGCGAGTGAATCATTCTCACAATCTAGACATTGGTCTTATTGAGTTAGCTTCCGTTTATGATATTTCTACTTTTGGGAGTTCTCGTTTTCTGTTTAGGGTTAAAACCAAGAAATCTCCTCTTGTCTTTAAAACCAATCATAACGATGGAGCTTGGAAGGAAAAGTTCTTTTTTGTGAGGCGAGATTCTATTGATGGTGGGGATCTCTCGCCTAAAGTGTGGGTTGAAAAGAGTAGGATCTTATTTATTAATTTAGAGGATCCAAGGATGTATGTTTCCTATTTTGTTCATTTTGATGCAGGTTACAAGTTTGGTGAAGCTTTTCCTGCTACTGAGGATACTGAAGACACGGTGAGCCATTTTCTTCCTTTACCTACAGACATCAGATCATTCAAACTCAAGTCTCCTAGTCTTCAAGATAGTTCTTTTAACACAACTTTGATGACCACTGGTAAGGATCATTCTCGATGTTTTTATCTATTTTTTCATAAGGATCCAGGACTTATGGGAATCCTTCTTAACGTGTAGGATCTAAAAAAACTCGCTCTAGTGCCCGATTTGTCTTGTCTAAACGTGAAGACGACATGTCTAGTGGTTTGCTCATTCTAAAGAAGGAAAAGATACCTCCTTCACTTACACCCAAGAAGACTCAACTCGACCTCACTGTGAAGTCCCCGACGTCTCGCAAGAGAAAACCATTTGGTGCTTGGGATCTTGAGATCGTCGGGACAGAGGAGGCGTTAAAGAAGTTGACTTCCTTCTCCCAATTTTTCAGCATTCATGTGTTCTTTTTCTTTCAATTTTATTATCTATTTACCTTGGTTCCTCTTAGGTTGGTGATCATGTCTCTCGCTCCAGTAAGGATCTCAAAGCCAAACTCGCACAAAAAGAGCATTCTTTGAAGGACAGGAGGGAGTCAATAAGGAGCTCCAGCAGAGAGTGGAGAAGTTGTCCAGGGAGAAGGCTGAAAAGGAAAAGGAACATATGGCTGAGATGGACGACGTGATTGCTGAAGTAAGTAAGAGTGTGGATGTTGTTGTCTTGGAAGCAAAGATCCAGCTTGTAGAGGATCTCGAGAATGCAGGATCCTGGAATATAGCAGGATGGCGTGAAGCTTTACCAAAACTAACTGGTAAGCCTATTAGTACCAATCAGGATCCTGAAGGGTAGCAGTAGAAGGCGGATGAATGGGAGAAGGTTCCAGGCGATGACAACCAATCCACGGTTTAGCCCTGTTTAGATAAAAAAAATATTTTAAATGCTTTTCGTTTGAAAATGTAATACAATTAAGAACTTTGTTTTTGCGGGGTTGTTGTGCAGCCCTTTTAATGCTATGGTTGTTTTATATTTCTATCTGCATGGCTGACATATATTCTTGTTATGATTGTAGATCTTTTGAGGATCCTTATATAATAGGATCCTAAAGAGTAAGAACTCTTAAGATCTGAATACCCTGAAACGGTTAGTGATCAACTTGGGATCTTAAAATAGTTAAGATCTTAATCATTATGTAAGAAAAAATTAACTTTAAAGGATAGATAGAACCTGACTATCCTTAGGCTTTGTGACCTTTAGACTTCGGAGAAGTCCTTTAGTGTGATATGGGAAGATCCTTGCTTTAAGAGTTCATCAGGGAGGATCGTTGATTGGCCTTAACTTAGTGAACTTGGTAAGGATCCCTCCTTAGGAAACAATTGGAAATAACTTCAACTTGGAAAATACCTGAGAAAAACTCTTGTTTTACAATGTGATAATCCCAATTCGTATGATAACATGTCAATGTTATAATCCTTAGGAAATTTTTTGGGGGAGATCCCAACTTGAGATAACATTCCAATGTTATAAACCTTATGTTTTTTCTGGGAAAGATCCGAATTTGAGATAACATGTCAATGTTATTAACCTTAGATTCAAACCTTAGGATCTTAACTTATGTTCAGAAATAAGAGGGTTGCCAAGTCACTACAGCATGAAATGATCCTCTTATTCACATCCCATAGTTAGATATCGTGCATCCAAGCGAGGTGTAGAAAACTTAAATCGTATGAAAGAGGTGATTAACTCTTTAAACCTTATAGAGGATTGAGTACCCTTATTCGTTGGAGATATGATCAGTCTCTATTCGTAGTTACTATGGCATTTGCGTAATTTAATCGTGAAGATCTTAGAATGTTGTAGCCATTGGGATCCTTGAATGATAAGATCCTTGTATATCAGGATCCTTGGATTCCTGCACGCAGAAAACATTAGCTTGGGTTGGGCGTTAGTCTTGCTAACGCCCCTCCGATGCTTAAGTTAGTAATGTTTTTGGGAGAGTAAATATTGAAAATAAAGGCTAAAAGGTAAAGAGTATGTGTACCTTAAGTTTGTTGGAAAATGACTAATCTCACTTAAATGAAATAAGCTTTAAGATGTATAGCATTCCAGGGTCTTGACAAGACATTTCTATCGAGGGTAGCTAGCCAATACGCTCCCTTTCCTGCTTCAGCATCTATGAGATATGGTCCTTCCCATTTAGGCGCCAATTTACCTGCACTAGGATCCTTGGTATTTTGGAATGCTTTCCTTAAGACCAAGTCTCCTATCTGGAATCTTATGACTTTGATATTCTTGTTTTATGCTTTGGCGATCCTTTATTGATGGGCAGCGATGCGGATCTTGGCAAGATATCTGAGTTCATCGATAGTATCAAGATTTTGGGCTAGGATCCTTTTGTTGTTCTCTTGATCCGGAGATAGATATCTTGCCGTTGAGATCAACACTTCAGTAGGGATCATCGCTTCTGCTCCGAACACTAATGAGTATGGAGTTTAGCCTGTGGCTACTTTAGAAGTGGTCCTATCTGCCCATAGGACAAAAGGAAGTTCTTCTTCCCATATTCCTTTCTTTTCATCTAGCATTTTCTTCAAGGTGTTGACTATGATTTTGTTGCTAGATTCTGCTTGACCGTTGGCTTGAGGGTGAACAGGGGTGGACATTATCGTTTTGATTCCCCAACTTGTGCAAAAGCACGTAGTTCTCTTGCTTATGAATTGGGATCCATTGTCAAATATAATTTCGGTAGGGGTCCTGAACCTGGTCTGGATATTAAGTTTGATAAACGACACCACCTCCTTATCTCTTAATTAAACAAAAGCCTCAGCTTTGATCCACTTCAAGAAATATTCTGTCATTACTAGCATGAAGACTTTTCCTCCTTGTGCCTTAGGTAATTTTCCTACTATATCCATCCCCCACTTCATGAATGGCCAAGGGGAAATGAAAGGATGTAAAGCTTCCACTGGTCGGTGTAGGATATTGTTATCTCTTTGACAAGCATCACATCTTTGAGCGTACAAGAAGGAATCTTTCTTCATGGTTGGCCAGTAGTATCCCGTCCTCAACACCTTGGAGCACAAGGATCTGCCCCCAGTGTGGTTACCACAATCTCCTTCATGTATTTCTTTTAGGACTTCCGCAGCCTCGTGATCTTCTAGGCATCTAAGGTATGGACCTGCCATGAATTTCCCGTATAGCTTACCTTGGATCATCATAAAACGTGAGACCCTCATTTTGAATGACATTTCACTTTTTTCTTCCTTCGGCATGATACCATTTGGGACATATTCCACAATGGGGTGAGTCAAGGATCCTTCCTCAACCACAAGATCCTGGTGAGGAATTTGAGGACCAGGATCTTCGATTGTAGCGATGCTGGTTGTTATGTCGTCATTTTCGGGATCCTTCAGTCTTTTGGCAGGATCCTCGATTTCTAGGATCATCACATGGATTATCGGGATCCTAGTTTCTGGTGGGATCCTAAGAGAAGATCCTAGATTAGCTAAGGCATCCGCTTCAACATTGTCTTCTCTGAGAACATGGTTTAGGTTGAATGCTTCAAATTTAGAGGCTATATTTTTTAGGATCTGGAGGTATAGTGCTACTCTTTCTCCTTTTACTGCATAGGATCCATTAAAATGGTTAGTTATTAATAAGGAGTTGACATATACCTGAAGATCCTTGGCTAGCTGTAGTCCCATGATTAGTGTCTCGTATTCAACTTTGTTATTGGTTGCATCGAACTCACAATTGAATGACTAGGGTAGGATGTCCCCTATGGCGACTTTATTATGATCCCTAGTCTAGTTCCTCTTTGGTTTGATGCTCCATCTATGAATGGTGCCCATATCCCTGTGTTCTCTTCTTCTAGAAATCATTTAGTTTCTATCTGTACTTCAGCTAGTAGATCATTACTGAAGTCAGCCAGAAAGTCCGCCAGTGCTTGGTATTTTATTGCGGATCTTGGCTCATACTTGATATCGTATGTGCTTAGCTTCAGGGACCACTTTTCCATCCTTGCTGACATTTCTGGTTTTTAAAAGGTAGATAAGAAGTGGTTCCCCATCTAATGGTTTTACCAATAGGGGTGCTAAAATTAGGTAACTTTTAAGTTCTCGGAAAGCATCTTCGTGCTCCTTAGTCCACTCGAAACTTTTATTTGTCTTCAGGATGTCGTCGAAAGGTTTGCATATTGTTGAGGATCTTGAGATGAATCCATTTAAGGCTGCTACTCTTCCTATTAGTCTTTGAATATCCTTTATTGAGGATGGCGATCTTAGATTAATGATTGCTTTGATTTTCTCAGTACTTGCTTCAATTCCTCTTTTGGTCACCATGTACCCAAGGAACTTACCTGATATCATTCCAAAGTGAAACTTGGATGGATTCAACTTCATGTTATACTGGTCCAATATGTTAAAGGCTTCTTCAAGGTCCTTGAGATGGTCTTCAACTTTCGTCGACTTGATCACCATGTCAGCAATGTAGACTTCCATGTTGTCCCCTAGTTTCTCTTTAAACATCTTCTTGAATAGCCTCTAAGATGTTGCACCTGCTGGGGTTATGAATGTTGTATCCTCTTGGTCAGATGCTTCCATTTGGATTTGTTGGAATCCTGCTGATGCATCCATGAATATTAGTAACTCATAACCAGTTGTGGCGTCTATCATGGAGTCTATGTGTGGTAGAGGGACATGATCCTTGGGACAAGTCTTGTTGAGATCCATATAATCCACACATACTGTCCATTTTCCATTCTGATTTTGTACTACGACCATGTTGGCTAGTCACCTTGCGAACTTCACTTCCTTGATCATTCTTGTTTTAATAATTTTTGCTACTTCTTGTTGTATGATTTGGTTTCTCTATGGTGCGAACTTCCTTCTCTTTTGGTGTACTGGAATGAAAGTAGGATAAATATTAAGTTTATGGGTTATAATATTTTTATATATACTTGTCATGTCCTCGTGCTTCGATGCAAATTTCTTGCTTCTAGCTCTGAGGAACTTTATTAGTTCTTGTTCGATTGGTTCTGGTATTGAGGATCCTATGCTAACTTTGGCATCGGGATCTTCAAGGTTCAGGGGCACTTTCTTTACATCTTTCTCAATCTGACTATTCTAGACAGTCTAGTGGAACACTAGCAGGCTCGCAACCTGTAGGTGTTGTGGACTTGATGTTCACCGGTGTACTCTAAAACCTCTGGTAGCTATGGACTTAGTGCCTTATATAAATACGATGGTAGCTATGGATTTAGTATTGTGTAGATGAACCCTGGTAGCTATGGATTTAGTACTGTGTAGATGAACCTTGGTAGCTATGGATTTAGTACTGTGTAGATGAACCCTGGTAGCTATGGATTTAGTACTGTATAGATGAACCTTGGTAGCTATGGATTTAGTACCGTGTAGATGAACCTTGGCAGCTATGGATTTAGTGCTTGTTGTATAAACCTCAGGTAGCGATGGACTTCGTGCCTATTCCTTAGGTCAATCCTTAGGAATGAAGGATAGATGATTCTTAGGGTAGATCCTTAAGATTAAAGAAGATAATGGGGATGGGTAATTGGGTTGATTGTTTGATGATTAAATATAATAATTATATTATTGTGGGTTTAAAACCCTATATTCTCACCAGGCCCCAAAGCATGACCCACTCAATTTTTCTTTGTATTACTGGTAGTGGCACCAGTGAATAAGTCGGATGACTTAACAAGATACTTTGGATATAGACCAGTAGTTGAAAATAACTGTTGTAAGGTCTATTTAGTACTATTTATGCTTTTGGTCTGTATCGGAACATGACATCCCGAGATTTTGTTATTTAATGAAAATACATTTCTTCAAGAAAAGTTTTGATAAATTCCTATCATATTTTGTTTTGGGAAGAAATTCCGCAACAGTTTTCTTTAAACGATTACTCTGATTTTAAAACAAAGCATAAACAAATCGGTCCTTTCTGGCCGTGAAAATGGGGATATCACACTTCCCTAACCTCAAGATCCTGTTAGGTTCATGCTGGTAATGACAGGATATTTCACAAAGTGGATAGAGGCTGAGGCTTTTTTAGATAAGGATGTGGTGTCATTTATCAAATGTAATATCCTGACTAGGTTCGGGATCCTTGCTGAAATTATGGGTGACAATCGATCCTAATTCATAAGCAAGAGGACTAGGGACTTTTGCACAAGTTGGGGAATCAAAATGATAATGTCCACCCATGTTCACCCTCTAGCCAACGGTCAGGCAGAATCTAGCAACAAAATCATAGCCGATAACTTGAAGAAAGGCTAGATGAAAAGAAAGGAAGATGGGCAGAAGAACTTCCTTTCGTCCTATGGGCAGATAGGACCACTTCCAAAGTGGCCACATGCTAAACTCCATACTCTTTGGTGTTCGGAGCAGAAGCAATGATCCCCACTGAAGTGATGATCGCAACGACAATATATCTATCTCAGGATCAAGACAATAACGATAGGATCCTAGCCCATGATCTTGATACTATCGATGAAATAAGGGATCTTTCCAAGATCCGCATCGCTACCCATCAACAAAGGATAACCAAATCATACCACAAGAATATTAAAGCCATAAGATTCTAGATAAGAGACATGGTATTGAGGAAAGCATTCCAAAATACCAAGGATCCTAGTGCAGGTAAATTGGCACCTAAATGGGAAGGATCGTATCTCATAGATGCTGAAGCAGGAAAGGGGCAAATTCGCTAGCTACCCTCGATGGAAATTTCTTGCCAAGATCCTGGAATGCTATAGATCTTAAAGCTTATTTCATGTAAGTGAGATTCGTCATTTTCCAACGAACTCAAGGTACACATACTCTTTACCTTTTACTCTTTATTTTCATTATTATTATTATTTACTCTCCCGAACACCATTACTAACTTAAGCATCATAAGGGCGTTAGCTAGACTAACGCTCACCCCAAGCTAATGTTTGCTGCGTGCAGGAATCCAAGTATCTTGATATCCAAGGATACTAACATTCATGGATCCCAATGGCCACCATATTCTAAGATTTTCACGATTACAATACGCAGATGCCATAGTAACTATTTTGGTCAAAAATCAACTAAGTAGAATTTTAGCAAATTTTGTGACAGAATGTGATGTTTGTGGTAAATTCAAGTAAGGAATGTTAATCAAAGTGACACAAGTGAGTTACAAGGAAAGCCCAGATCCTTGATAGGATCCCCAACATAAAACCTGGGGAGGTGATAATGATCACCTGCCTTAATCATTTTCTTGATGTAAAATGTGGAATACAGATATAAATATGTAAATGTAAGTACAAGTATCATGGATGAGCTAAGTGTGTCCCTAGTATGCTAGCTACATGTGTTAGTTATAGTCTAATGCTAACTACAAGAAGCCCGATAATTCCAGGATCCTCCAGAATCAACATATGAACGTTATTTGACTTGGTATTCCAGGTCTTTTTCCTGGTTGAGATGACTCTCCGTAGATAATGGGTCTTGTGTTGACTCATTCTGCACATGTGACAAAAATAAAAAGAATATAGACGTTACAAGTGTTAGAAATATTAGTGGTAATAGTTTGGATTTCGGAATATGTCTAAGGATCTTGAGGCTGTCACACCCCCGAACCGGGATGGCAGAAACGTTCAGGGGCGGATGACTTCATGTACAGTATCATAACAATTGAATATGAATGAAACATAACAACCAGACATCATACATTGGAAATACACACTTACATACTTTACATATTGAACTTGTTCATCAATTACACAAAAGTATTAAAAGTAAAATTTCTTGAAGTCGCACCACCTGATCTCCTATTCGAGCTTATTACCTACTACTGGATCCCTGAGAATAAAAGTTAATTTAAAAGGGTCAACATAAAAATGTTGGTGAGTTCATAAGTAAATTTGAGAAAATGATTTGTATAACTTTGTAATCACAAGAAAATCCTGTATTTTCTTAAAATAGTTTGGTATGTTTGTGTCTGATCTTGTATTAATGCATGTGTGTTATTGTTTAATAGAATGCCAAAAGTGATTGAAGAGAATGTAAATAGAACGCCCCCAGACAACCCTATGTTGCCTGTAAAGGAAGAAAACAATAGTCTCCCGTAAATTTCATAATGTTAATTCCTCTAAGTGAGCCGTCATAACCATACTAATTAATGACAATTTCGCCTGTCTTGGCGTTGGTAGACGCCGACGGAAAAATAGATTAAGGTTATCATCACCCTAGACTAATGTAGTCTAACTGTAGCTAACAACTCAGGGATGGGGTGTCATCCCCGTATAGATCTATATACAATCCCCGCTCCCCTTCCAAGAGACTCTGGTTTTAACTACTGGCTACGATCGTACACTCAATAGGTGTCAACCGACACGTCTCACTAGATCCTTAATTGAATTTACGGGAAGAAAAACATATAAAACTCATTCCAGGCCCAATGAACCATGTAAGTAAGCAACTAACGCCCACTAAGCATGTAAATCATTTTTAGGCCCGAAAGGAATGAGGTTATATAACATGAGCCCAAAATATATGTAAAATGACAACTAAGGCCCATTTCACATGTAAGGTATTTATAGGCCCAAATAGCACGCAATCAGTATCCAAGGTCCGTCGCACATGTTAATGGGTCAGTGAGGCCCAATAAACAAACAAATAGTATTCAGGACCTATCAAACATATTAATGGGCCACTAAGGCCCAATATTATATGAATGACAAAATTAGTCTGTTTATGTAAGTTAAAACAATTTTCTGATTTTTGGCCTTTCTGTCCCTATTTTTAGAAAAATTATAGAAATATCATCGTAAGTCGAAATTTGGATCTGTAAACTCTGAGAGTTTGGAAAATGAGTATACTTTCTTCATAATTTATATTATAATTTTTAGTGATCTCAAACCAGTGTGAAAATGTTCATTTTCACGGACTGGTCCGGAATCCTTCCTGAAATGATAGGTAGTGTTGTAAAATTCGCCAAAAATTGTAGAAAAATCGTATGAAAACGTGAGACTAGTCATTTTAAAGGTATAAACCTGAGGTTTTTGCATGTAGAACAGTTTTGAAACATATTACCATTAAGGTGGTCAAAACAGTCCAAAATTAGGCGAAAACTTTTCTTTTAAAAGCTCATTTTTGAGTTTAGGTTATAGATTTTTGAACACAACACTTGTTTTTGCTATTTTGAGTGTATAAATCTCATATTTGAAAGTTTACATGACAAAATATACTTTTCTCATAGTTTTTATGAATATCTAAGTGGTAAACTTCATATTTTTAACATATTTTTAGATTTATGAAGTAAACAACACATAATCACCAAATAAATCATGAAAAACACACATAGTCATGGATATACACATAGATCTACACATAACAACTTGTATCCTCCCTCAAAACTTAGTAAAAACCGAAAATAGGGTGTATGAACTCACCTTGAGGTTTTTTTTTTAGATGTAGATGGAGAAGAAGATGAAACTTTGAACCTAGCTTGAGTTCTTTGAGAGATCTCGAAATGGTGGTGGATCTAAGCTCCATATGCATGAAAATGGAGTTGTAAGAAGGATTATCTTAGTATAATAAGAAAGTGAAACTTGGATGATGATATAAACTTACCAACTTAATGATTCTTGAAGAAAAAGCCTTGAACACACATACACACACATCACACGATTTTAGAGAAAGAAGGAATGGAGTTTCTTTGTGTTTTAAAGAGAGATGAGATGAGGTGAGGGTGGTGGTGGTGGTATTCTCGGCCTTAAATAGAGAAGGAGAGGAGAGAGATTAAGGTGGTAATTACATGGTGGTTAATGTTAGTTGCATGGATACATGTTATATAATGCATGTTTGTATGTGAGGAGATAATGAGGTGTCACCATACTACCACCCTTTTCTTTTCTTTTCATTTTTTAAATAAACCACCCGGCCCAAGTGGGTCTTCGGCCCAATAGGTGGCCCAAAAGTATTTTTGACCCATTGATGTTTAATAAGAGGTTTTTGGTTTAAAAGGGCCCAAAGAGAGGTGTTCGGCCCAACAAGGCCAAAAGGAGAAGTTATCGGCCCAATAGGGCTCAATAAGGAAGTCTTGGTCCAATAAGGGTTTTGAGTCGAGAATTCTTGGGCTAAGGCCCAAACTGATTGAGTTTGGCTTATTGGATCGAGTTTTGGGTTTATACAAAGTGGTTTTGACTTGACTCCTAATGTAGGAACGTATGAATTTGGATGGCATCGTAGTTTGAATTCTCTCTAAATGAGTTATTACTAGTTTACATGGGGGAATTTTCTCGCACAAGGACCTAAACCTTAACCCTAATTTGCTAGTTGTGACATCATCCCCCCGTTAGAGGGAATTTCATCCGAAAATTCGTTCTAAAGCAGCATCTTGAGTACTAAGGAAAAGGTGTGGGTATCTCGGGTTCGCTTTCCTATGCTCTTCCCAAAGCATATTATCACGTTCCAAGTAGGCCTTTTACTAGTGCATGGTCACTAACTTGGGATTCCAAGGACTTCTATCGCTTACTTGCGTAGTTCTGTTATCCGTTTCTATATAAATCTAGTCGTGCTTGAATTTGGGTGATCTCCTCGGTTGTCTCCCTTGTGCTTTCGAGGCCGGTGACAGCGTCCTCGAGTACTTGCCCTTTGGCTAGTTGGGTGTTGGTCACCTCAGCCCAACACAGTGGTATTTTGCCTTTGTGTCACATATAGTGAATTGAATGGATGGTCACGGTTAATGAGGATCGTGTATTTGACGCCCCAAAAGTAGTGCCTTTAAACCTTAAGGTGGACACTATTGTCACTAAAGTTAAAGTTTCGTGGGGTATAGTTGGCCTCATACTTCTTAAGTTGGCATGCGAGTTTCTTAATACATGATCCTGAACTAGCGGGAGGTCGATCTTTTCTTGTTCCTGAGTGCAGGTCGAGTAAGTCTTCAATTCGGGATAGGGGATATCGATCCTTGAGGATGGTTTCGTTTGATTCTTAGTAGTCAGGGGTCCTATGGACACTAAGCCTTTCCTATTTATGAGTTGGATAGGCGTTCTCTGAGGTTCAAGTCTTGGTTTGATAACTCTCATACTTACTGGGTTTTTCCATCGACCGGATACCCTCCGTGTTTATGTTGGTGCTAAGTGGTCTTGGTGGTCTGGCTATGAGAATGGCTTCAGGAGTTGAGTCGATCTCCGAACTAAACTTGGCGTGTCGGTGATATTTCCGAAAAGGGCTTTGGAAACATCTTAGGGGGGTTATAAATCTCTAGGTTACTCTCGGTATCCTTTGCTCCTTTTTCTTATCTCTATTATTGTCTAGGAAAGAGCGTTGTATTATTTTCATGGGTACCTAAGGGTCTAGATGCCTGGGATAATTCGAGGATTGTCGTTACAAGTTGTAGGGGTTTCGTTAATCGATTGGATAAGGCGAAAATCCATGTCGGCACATGAATTTCGTATGGTGAGGATCAAGTCAGCCCATGTCAAATGACACCATTGGGCTCCTTATTGTAATAGATGTTGGATTGATCTGAAAAGGATGGTTGTTCGAAATGATTGTGCGTTCTATGTACATGTTTGCAATGTTACCAATTTCTTCCTTGGTATTACTACTGTGGTTATTTCGTTCTGGATTTTTGGGTGTCCTAGCAATACGAGTGCCTTGGTATAAACGATGTGATTTCGTAGTGTGATTTTTATTAGACCTCTCTATGATGGTTTGATGTAGTCCAGGCGTACATAATTCAAGATTGGAAAGATTGTAGACTGGGTGGTCATGTCCTAAATCCACAGTTAAATAAGAAACAGGAATTGAGGCGGAACTACGCACTCTAAGCTTGTAGAATCTTAATTACACACGGCTTTACGTTTATACTATGTTAGACTGAGTGGTTTGGGAATGTACCAAAAATCTCAGTAGGGTTCCTCGTTGTCCCTTTCACGTCCAATTGTTAAACTCCTCCTGGTCCTCCATTATTCTTCTATGTTGGACAATTCCTCTTGAAGTGTCCCGTTTCACCGCATGTGTGGCATATTGGATGTACTTCTGGGTTGAGGGTTGAAGTGACGCATGGGGCCGAGGCCCTACAGTAGGGGGCGGTGTGCCCCTTCTTGTTGCACCTTTTGCAATGAAATTCCCGGCAGACTCCCTGATGATGGTAGTTGCACTTGCTGCAGAGCGGGAGTTTCCATGATATGGTCTTCTCGGTGCTGGGGTAGGGAGGCCAGTGGGGGTAGGGGCTGCTACAACTTGTTGCCTTTTGGTAGGCCCTTGGGTCGATCCGCTTCCTTTCTTGTTTCCTAGCTTTCGATTCATGACCTTAGGTTTTGAGTTTGGGGTGCCTTGGTAAATTGTCCCTCGTTGGTTTCCTTGGTTGTTACTACGGTTGGAGTTATCAACACCATTTCCATTTCCATTTGGGTTGTTGGCGTTGAGTTGTGCCATGACGGCTGTTACGGCAGCTGTTACAGGGGCTTGGAAGGTTGCGGGGTCTATCTGCAGAATTGGTGTCTCACCGGCTGGCTGGTTGTTTCCATGGAAAGACATGATTCTGTCGCATGATGAGAAAGAGGTTCGTGAGTAACTATGGTTATTTCTAGTCGTATCTCATCTATGATTATAGATATGAACTTATGCATGCACGCATATAAATCACATGTTTTGTTGTACGATTCTCATTGTTTCGACCTACATCCCTATGATGTATTAATGGTAGTATGTAGAAATAGGTATTGTACAAATGTTAAGTTACCCTAATAGATTGTAGATATCATATCCTTAAGTTGGATCAGGTTACACGAGTTCTTGTAGGGCGTTCCTCTCTTGATTTACTACTATAGGTTGTGAAGAATTACATGGTAAACTTAGGACTTAGTGTGAATAGTGTAATGACTCTCATATGCCTAAATAGTGTACAAGGTGCCCAACCATTTCGCTCATTTCACGAGTGGCCTCTTCTGCTCTCTGCTCTGCTAAGGCTACCCTAGCCTCAGCATCCATGAGTTGTTGCCTTAGGGTAGTCACATCCTCTTCTAAGGAGCGGAGATGATTGGTAAGGTCTTCCTCTTCTGCGTGTCAGTACGGTATTGCTTCCAAGGGGTGAGACTTGCTAAGGATCTCTCTGGCGTCTTCTCCCGCATCTATTCCCTCATCAGAGTCCTCTCTCTCATAGTCCATTACTTGGTGTTCCTCGGGGCCTACTTCTGGGTTCTCCCCTTGCACTTCCTCTGGTTATCCCTCGACCCATATATTGGCTATTACCACAGGGTAGTAGGGGTCTTCGGGGTGCAGCTCAGCCATGTTGCCTTTGTGAGAATGGAGGTATGAGATACATGTAGAAGGTTTAAGTGTGGAGGTCATATGGTATTCTAAAATGCTACTACAGTATTACATGTTTGATCCTAGGGCTTCCTGATGTACGAAATCGATAAGTTTTTAGACTCGTTGTTATTGCTTAGTATCATAAAATACCCCTATAGTATTTTTAAACTTTAGATTTGGCTCTAATGCTCCTTTGCATGTAAGGTTGGTAAGTTTTAGACTCGTTGCAACACTACCCTCACACCCAAGCACATGCTGGTCGTATCTCAAATAAATATAGTTGATCAGGCTATATTTATCCCACATATGATTACATAACTGCCCAGGTTTTACTGTAGTGTTCAACCTCTAAATACTATTGTCATGATACGGTTCTAGCAAGTATGTATACTTTTAGAGGATACTTATATTCTTAAGGTATACTTTTAGTCAGAGTGTTTTTAGTCCCATTGTATTTATAGTTGTATATCTTGTATGGTTAGATATACTAGTTCACTATAAACAATGCTCTGATACCAATCTGTCACACCCCCGAACCAGGACGGCGGAAACGTCTGGGGCGGATGACTTCATGTATAGTATCATAACAACTGAATATGAATGAAACATAGCAACCAAACATCATACATTGGAAATACACACTTACATAGTTTACATATTGAACTTCTTCATCAGTTACACAAAAGTATTAAAAGTAAAATTTCTTGAAGTCGCACCACCTGATCTCCTATTCGAGCTTATTACCTACTACTGGATCCCTGGGAATACAAGTTAATTTAAAAGGGTCAACATAAAAATGTTGGTGAGTTCATCAGTAAATTTGAGAAAATGATTTGTATAACTTTGTAATCACAAGAAAATCCTGTATTTTCTTAAAATAGTTTGGTATGTTTGTGTCCGATCTTGTATTAATGCATGTGTATTATTGTTTAATTGAATGCCAAAAGTGATTAAAGAGAATGTAAATAGAATGCCCCCAGACAACCCTATGTTGCCTGTAAAAGAAGAAAACAATAGACTCCCCTAAATTTCATAATGTTAATTCCTCTAAGTGAGCCGTCATAACCATACTTATTAATGACAATTCCGCCTGTCTTGGCGTTGGTGGACGCCGACGGAAAAATAGATTAAGGTTCTCGTCACCCTAGACTGACGATTGTACACTCAATAGGTGTCAACCGACACGTCTCACTAGATCCTTAATTGAATTTACGCGAAGAAAAACATATAAAACTCATTTCAGGACCAATGAACCATGTAAGTGAGCAACTAAGGCCCACTAAGCATGTAAATCATTTTTAGGCCCGAAAGGAATGAGGTTATATAACATGGGCCCAAAATATATGTAAAATGACAACTAAGGCCCATTTCACATGAAAGGTATTTATATGCCCAAATAGCACGCAATTAGTATCCAAGGTCCGTCGCACATGTTAATGGGTCAGTAAGGCCCAATAAACAACAAATAGTATTCAGGACCAATCAAGCATATTAATGGGCCACTAAGGCCCAATATTATATGAATGGCAAAATTAGTCCCTTTGTTATTTTATTGCTAGTATTAGTTCAATTATTTGTTAAGTTGACTTAAAAATACCACTTTTGTAATCATATATATATATATATATATATATATATATATATATATATATATATATATATATATATATATATATATATATATATATATATATATATATATATATATATATTAAATGCACATAGGTTAACATGTCTAGATGATTTAATAGTATGTATAAGTCATATAAACTTGCATCTAACAAAAGTATAAACACTTTTAGTAAGTTAAAACAATTTTTCTAATTTTTGGCCTTTCTCTCCCTATTTTGAGAAAAATTATAGAAATATCATCGTAAGTCGAATTTGGATCTGTAAACTCTGAGAGTTTGGAAAATGAGTCTAATTTCTTCATAATTTTTATTATAACTGTTAGTGATTTCAAACCAGTGTGAAAATGTTCATTTTCACGGACTGGTCCGGAATCCTTCCTGAAATGATAGACAGTTTTGTAAAATTCGCCAAAAATTGTAGAAAAATCGTATGAAACAATGAGAGTATTCATTTTAAAGGTATAAACTTGAACATTGTTCATGTAAAACAGTTTTGAAAAATATTTCCATTAAGGTGGTCAAAATAGTCCAAAATTAGGCCAAAACGTTTCTATTAAAAGCTGATTTTTGAGTTTAGGTTATAGATTTTTGAACACAACACTTGTTTTTACATGACAACATATACTTTTCTCATAGTTTTTATGAAGATCTAAGTGGTAAACTTCATATTCTTAACATATTTTTAGATTTATGAAAGTAAACAACACATAATCACCAAATAAATCATGAAAAACACACATAGTCATGCATATACACATAGATCTACACAAAACAACTTGTATCCTCCCCCAAAACTTAGTAAAAACCGAAAATAGGGGGTATAAACTGACCTTGAGGGTTTTTTTGATGTAGATGGAGAAGAAGATGAAACTTTGAACCTAGCTTGAGTTCTTTGAGAGATCTCGAAATGGTGGTTGATCTAAGCTCCATATTCACGAAAATGTTGTAAGATGGATTATCTTAGTATAAGAAGAAAGTGAAAGTTGGATGATATAAACTTACGAACTTAATGATTCTTGAAGAAAAAGCCTTGAACACACACACACACACACATCACACGATTTTAGAGAAAGAAAGAAGGGAGTTTCTTTGTGTTTTAGAGAGAGATGAGATGAGGTGAGGGTGGTGGTGGTGTTCTCGGCCTTAAATAGAGAAGGAGAGGAGAGAGATTAAGGTGGTAATTACATGGTGGTTAATGTTAGTTGCATGGCTACATGTTATATAATGCATGTTTGTATGTGAGGAGATAATGAGGTGTCACCATACTACCACCCTTTTTTTTCTTTTTTTTATAAATAAACCACCCGACCCAAGTGGGTCTTCGGCCCAATAGGTGGCCCAAAAATATTTTTTACCCATTGATGCTTAATAAGAGGTTTTTGGTTTAAAAGGGCTCAAGGAGAGGTTTTCGGCCCAACAAGGCCAAAAGGAGAAGTTATCGGCCCAATGGGGCCCAATAAGGAAGTCTTGGTCCAATAAGGGTTTTGAGTCGAGAATTCTTGAGCTAAGGCCCAAACTGATTGAGTTTGGCTTATTGGATCGAGTTTTGGGTTTATACAAAGTGGTTTTGACTTAACTCCTAATGTAGGAACGTATGAATTTGGATGGCATCATAGTTTGAATTCTGTCTAAATGAGTTATTACTAGTTTACATGGGGGAATTGTCTTGCACAAGGACCTAAACCTTAAACCTAATTTGCTAGTTGTTACAGAGGCTTCAGAAGTATTTTAGGATCCTGAATATGAGTCAAGGATCCTATGCCTAACAATTGCCCCTAAATTATACCTGTCAAATATCGGGGTTATTTTTCTGTATTAAAGGTATAACTTAAAAATAATAAATGAAAGAGATAAATGATTTTCAATTTTTAACCCTAATCGAATATGGTTTATCTGCCCAAGGTTAATCATCACGCGGTCAAATCGTACCCTCTCTCTTATGCCATTGCGTTAAATAGGGTAATCCTCTTAACTCTTTTACCTTTCCCAATATGTCTCCGGCTACCTTCTTAGGTAATTTCTTCCCCTTGTTCTTCCTTTTTTACTTTTCCTTTCTCCGATCATGGTCAAATAGATAGTCCATTCTTGCGCTAGCATTACCGCTCCTCTAGAGAATGACTTTGTCGATCACGGGCTTTTGGCCTATGATGAGGTTTGTTATTTCAATGATGAGGACATGCAGTCCCTTATGGCCAATGAAGCTTTTCCTTCCGATGCAATCTTAAGGTTCTTTGATCCTTCTATTCAGCCTGATTTCGTTTCTCCTTCTTGGGTAGACTTTCCTGAATATCTCTTTTCTCTGGGCTTCAAATATCCTTTTTTGGGTATTATTTCTGATTTTTTTTCAAGCCACCAAGCTTTCCTTGTCTAATAAATGCCCATTATTTGAAGGATTTTGCAATGGATTGAGCGAGTGAATCATTCTCACAATCTAGACATTGGTCTTATTGAGTTAGCTTCCGTTTATGATATTTCTACTTTTGGGAGTTCTCGTTTTCTATTTAGGGTTAAAACCAAGAAATCTCCTCTTGTCTTTAAAACCAATCATAACGATGGAGCTTGGAAGGAAAAGTTCTTTTTTGTGAGGCGAGATTCTATTGATGGTGGGGATCTCTCGCCTAAAGTGTGGGTTGAAAAGAGTAGGATCTTATTTATTAATTTAGAGGATCCAAGGATGTATGTTTCCTATTTTGTTCATTTTGATGCAGGTTACAAGTTTGGTGAAGCTTTTCCTGCTACTGAGGATACTGAAGACACGGTGAGCCATTTTCTTCCTTTACCTGCAGACATCAGATCATTCAAACTCAAGTCTCCTAGTCTTCAAGATAGTTCTTTTAACACAACTTTGATGACCACTGGTGAGGATCATTCTCGATGTTTTTATCTATTTTTTCATAAGGATCCAGGACTTATGGGAATCCTTCTTAACGTGTAGGATCTAAAAAAACTCGCTCTAGTGCCCGATTTGTCTTGTCTAAACGTGAAGACGACATGTCTAGTGGTTTGCTCATTCTAAAGAAGGAAAAGATACCTCCTTCACTTACACCCAAGAAGACTCAACTCGACCTCACTGTGAAGTCCCCGACGTCTCGCAAGAGAAAACCATTTGGTGCTTGGGATCTTGAGATCGTCGGGACAGAGGAGGCGTTAAAGAAGTTGACTTCCTTCTCCCAATTTTTCAGCATTCATGTGTTCTTTTTCTTTCAATTTTATTATCTATTTACCTTGGTTCCTCTTAGGTTGGTGATCATGTCTCTCGCTCCAGTAAGGATCTCAAAGCCAAACTCGCACAAAAAGAGCATTCTTTGAAGGACAGGAAGGAGTCAATAAGGAGCTCCAGCAGAGAGTGGAGAAGTTGTCCAGGGAGAAGGCTGAAAAGGAAAAGGAACATATGGCTGAGATGGACGACGTGATTGCTGAAGTAAGTAAGAGTGTGGATGTTGCTGTCTTGGAAGCAAAGATCCAGCTTGTAGAGGATCTCGAGAATGCAGGATCCTGGAATATAGCAGGATGGCGTGAAGCTTTACCAAAACTAACTGGTAAGCCTATTAGTACCAATCAGGATCCTGAAGGGTAGCAGCAGAAGGCGGATGAATGGGAGAAGGTTCCAGGCGATGATAACCAATCCACGGTTTAGCCCTGTTTAGATAAAAAAAATATTTTAAATGCTTTTCGTTTGAAAATGTAATACAATTAAGAACTTTGTTTTTGCGGGGTTGTTGTGCAGCCCTTTTAATGCTATGGTTGTTTTATATTTCTATCTGCATGGCTGACATATATTCTTGTTATGATTGTAGATCTTTTGAGGATCCTTATATAATAGGATCCTAAAGAGTAAGAACTCTTAAGATCTGAATACCCTGAAACGGTTAGTGATCAACTTGGGATCTTAAAATAGTTAAGATCTTAATCATTATGTAAGAAAAAATTAACTTTAAAGGATAGATAGAACCTGACTATCCTTAGGCTTTGTGACCTTTAGACTTCGGAGAAGTCCTTTAGTGTGATATGGGAAGATCCTTGCTTTAAGAGTTCATCAGGGAGGATCGTTGATTGGCCTTAACTTAGTGAACTTGGTAAGGATCCCTCCTTAGGAAACAATTGGAAATAACTTCAACTTGGAAAATACCTGAGAAAAACTCTTGTTTTACAATGTGATAATCCCAATTCGTATGATAACATGTCAATGTTATAATCCTTAGGAAATTTTTTGGGGGAGATCCCAACTTGAGATAACATTCCAATGTTATAAACCTTATGTTTTTTCTGGGAAAGATCCGAATTTGAGATAACATGTCAATGTTATTAACCTTAGATTCAAACCTTAGGATCTTAACTTATGTTCAGAAATAAGAGGGTTGCCAAGTCACTACAGCATGAAATGATCCTCTTATTCACATCCCATAGTTAGATATCGTGCATCCAAGCGAGGTGTAGAAAACTTAAATCGTATGAAAGAGGTGATTAACTCTTTAAACCTTATAGAGGATTGAGTACCCTTATTCGTTGGAGATATGATCAGTCTCTATTCGTAGTTACTATGGCATTTGCGTAATTTAATCGTGAAGATCTTAGAATGTTGTAGCCATTGGGATCCTTGAATGATAAGATCCTTGTATATCAGGATCCTTGGATTCCTGCACGCAGAAAACATTAGCTTGGGTTGGGCGTTAGTCTTGCTAACGCCCCTCCGATGCTTAAGTTAGTAATGTTTTTGGGAGAGTAAATATTGAAAATAAAGGCTAAAAGGTAAAGAGTATGTGTACCTTAAGTTTGTTGGAAAATGACTAATCTCACTTAAATGAAATAAGCTTTAAGATGTATAGCATTCCAGGGTCTTGACAAGACATTTCTATCGAGGGTAGCTAGCCAATACGCTCCCTTTCCTGCTTCAGCATCTATGAGATATGGTCCTTCCCATTTAGGCGCCAATTTACCTGCACTAGGATCCTTGGTATTTTGGAATGCTTTCCTTAAGACCAAGTCTCCTATCTGGAATCTTATGACTTTGATATTCTTGTTTTATGCTTTGGTGATCCTTTATTGATGGGCAGCGATGCGGATCTTGGCAAGATATCTGAGTTCATCGATAGTATCAAGATTTTGGGCTAGGATCCTTTTGTTGTTCTCTTGATCCGGAGATAGATATCTCGCCGTTGGGATCAACACTTCAGTAGGGATCATCGCTTCTGCTCCGAACACTAATGAGTATGGAGTTTAGCCTGTGGCTACTTTAGAAGTGGTCCTATCTGCCCATAGGACAAAAGGAAGTTCTTCTTCCCATATTCCTTTCTTTTCATCTAGCATTTTCTTCAAGGTGTTGACTATGATTTTGTTGCTAGATTCTGCTTGACCGTTGGCTTGAGGATGAACAGGGGTGGACATTATCGTTTTGATTCCCCAACTTGTGCAAAAGCACGTAGTTCTCTTGCTTATGAATTGGGATCCATTGTCAAATATAATTTCGGTAGGGGTCCTGAACCTGGTCTGGATATTAAGTTTGATAAACGACACCACCTCCTTATCTCTTAATTAAACAAAAGCCTCAGCTTTGATCCACTTCAAGAAATATTCTGTCATTACTAGCATGAAGACTTTTCCTCCTTGTGCCTTAGGTAATTTTCCTACTATATCCATCCCCCACTTCATGAATGGCCAAGGGGAAATGAAAGGATGTAAAGCTTCCACTGGTCGGTGTAGGATATTGTTATCTCTTTGACAAGCATCACATCTTTGAGCGTACAAGAAGGAATCTTTCTTCATGGTTGGCCAGTAGTATCCCGTCCTCAACACCTTGGAGCACAAGGATCTGCCCCCAGTGTGGTTACCACAATCTCCTTCATGTATTTCTTTTAGGACTTCCGCAGCCTCGTGATCTTCTAGGCATCTAAGGTATGGACCTGCCATGAATTTCCCGTATAGCTTACCTTGGATCATCATAAAACGTGAGACCCTCATTTTGAATGACATTTCACTTTTTTCTTCCTTCGGCATGATACCATTTGGGACATATTCCACAATGGGGTGAGTCAAGGATCCTTCCTCAACCACAAGATCCTGGTGAGGAATTTGAGGATCAGGATCTTCGATTGTAGCGATGTTGGTTGTTATGTCGTCATTTTCGGGATCCTTCAGTCTTTTGGCAGGATCCTCGATTTCTAGGATCATCACGTGGATTATCGGGATCCTAGTTTCTAGTGGGATCCTAAGAGAAGATCCTAGATTAGCTAAGGCATCCGCTTCAACATTGTCTTCTCTGAGAACATGGTTTAGGTTGAATGCTTCAAATTTAGAGGCTATATTTTTTAGGATCTGGAGGTATAGTGCTACTCTTTCTCCTTTTACTGCATAGGATCCATTAAAATGGTTAGTTATTAATAAGGAGTTGACATATACCTGAAGATCCTTGGCTAGCTGTAGTCCCATGATTAGTGTCTCGTATTCAACTTTGTTATTGGTTGCATCGAACTCACAATTGAATGACTAGGGTAGGATGTCCCCTATGGCGACTTTATTATGATCCCTAGTCTAGTTCCTCTTTGGTTTGATGCTCCATCTATGAATGGTGCCCATATCCCTGTGTTCTCTTCTTCTAGAAATCATTTAGTTTCTATCTGTACTTCAGCTAGTAGATCATTACTGAAGTCAGCCAGAAAGTCCGCCAGTGCTTGGTATTTTATTGCGGATCTTGGCTCATACTTGATATCGTATGTGCTTAGCTTCAGGGACCACTTTTCCATCCTTGCTGACATTTCTGGTTTTTAAAAGGTAGATAAGAAGTGGTTCCCCATCTAATGGTTTTACCAATAGGGGTGCTAAAATTAGGTAACTTTTAAGTTCTCGGAAAGCATCTTCGTGCTCCTTAGTCCACTCGAAACTTTTATTTGTCTTCAGGATGTCGTCGAAAGGTTTGCATATTGTTGAGGATCTTGAGATGAATCCATTTAAGGCTGCTACTCTTCCTATTAGTCTTTGAATATCCTTTATTGAGGATGGCGATCTTAGATTAATGATTGCTTTGATTTTCTCAGTACTTGCTTCAATTCCTCTTTTGGTCACCATGTACCCAAGGAACTTACCTGATATCATTCCAAAGTGAAACTTGGATGGATTCAACTTCATGTTATACTGGTCCAATATGTTAAAGGCTTCTTCAAGGTCCTTGAGATGGTCTTCAACTTTCGTCGACTTGATCACCATGTCAGCAATGTAGACTTCCATGTTGTCCCCTAGTTTCTCTTTAAACATCTTCTTGAATAGCCTCTAAGATGTTGCACCTGCTGGGGTTATGAATGTTGTATCCTCTTGGTCAGATGCTTCCATTTGGATTTGTTGGAATCCTGCTGATGCATCCATGAATATTAGTAACTCATAACCAGTTGTGGCGTCTATCATGGAGTCTATGTGTGGTAGAGGGACATGATCCTTGGGACAAGTCTTGTTGAGATCCATATAATCCACACATACTGTCCATTTTCCATTCTTATTTTGTACTACGACCATGTTGGCTAGTCACCTTGCGAACTTCACTTCCTTGATCATTCTTGTTTTAATAATTTTTTCTACTTCTTGTTGTATGATTTGGTTTCTCTATGGTGCGAACTTCCTTCTCTTTTGGTGTACTGGAATGAAAGTAGGATAAATATTAAGTTTATGGGTTATAATATTTTTATATATACTTGTCATGTCCTCGTGCTTCGATGCAAATTTCTTGCTTCTAGCTCTGAGGAACTTTATTAGTTCTTGTTCGATTGGTTCTGGTATTGAGGATCCTATGCTAACTTTGGCATCGGGATCTTCAAGGTTCAGGGGCACTTTCTTTACATCTTTCTCTCTTGTTCCTAGCACATGTTGTGTCCCCTGATTTAATTGCTATGCTTTTCGTGGTATTTTTGAAGATTTCATCGAGGTCTTGTATTACTCTTTGGATTCCTGTTAATCACATGTGATCTTCACTGCCCCCCATTGGGTGGGCATCTTCACACATTGATGATATGTCGATGGGATTGCCTTCATTTCATGAATCCATGGTCTACCTAGTATAACTTTATAAGAATATAATGTATCTATTACGCAAAAACGTTGCATAAAGTTACCCCCTCAAAACTGCCAGGTAGCCTTATTTTTTCGGCTGTATGTTTTGTTTAGCCACTGAATCCTATTAATACTGAGGATCTTTTGATTATTTCAGACTCTTCGATGTTCATTCTTTTTAGAGCATCCAAGAGTATAATGTTGATTGAGGATCCTCAATTGCCAAGTATCCCTCTGACGAAATGGTTGGCGATGTAAAGAGTGATCACCAATCCGTCGTGGTGAGGATCCTGGATGTCTTGTCTATCTGCTTTGTCGAATGTGATCTTTTTATCGTTTGTGATTGACGTATTCTTTCGTGGCCTTTCTTCTTTTTCTGTTTTTGACATTTTGGCACGTCTTTTTTATGCAGAGTAAGAGGTACCACAAATGTCAGATCCTCCAAATATCACATTCATTACCAAGGCATCAACAGGAGGGGATCCTGGCTTATCGAGGATCTTCTGGGGATCCTGATCTTTCTCTTTTGATCTTTCCTTACTTCTTCCAAGTATTTCTTTGAGGTATCCTTTGCCTAAGTGGTAGTTGATCTCCTTCCTGAGAGCTATGCAATCCTCTATGATATGACCAAAGTCTTCAAGGTATGCACACCATTTGGATTTGTCTTTCCAAGTGGTGGATTTTTCTCCCTTCCTTGGCCATCTCGCTTTGTCACCAAGATCATGCATAGCGAATATTATACCTGAAATATCCACAGAAAAGCAATAGTCAGTAATCTTAGGAAATTCTTCTTCTTCTCTTTCATCTTCAAGGGCATTAACCCTATGATGATCAGGTTTGGAATACGGTTTTCACTTGTAGGATCTTTGTTTCGATGAGTCGGCCTTCTATTAGGGTGATTGTATGAGCTTGGTGGGTTGCTCCTCTTTTTGGATCTCCTTGTCTTCTTCGAGCCTTATGAATCTTAACACTATGCTTCGGACCTCATCCATTCTCTTGCATGGGGTCATTACAAGGTCTTCGTAGAAAGGAGAGTCCTTTTTAAGCCCATTTTAAAGGCTTAAACTGCATTCACCAAATCAATGTTGGGGATACTCAGAGCTTCCCTGCCAAACCTGTTCACAAAAGTCCTAAGTTATTCCTTAGGATCCTGAACCACTCGATAAAGATCACTAGTGATCTTTTCGAATGTTCTGCTAAAAGAAAATTGATTGTTAAAAAAATTAACCAGTTGAGCAATGAAGTAATAGAGTAAGGAGGAATGTTAAGAAATCATTTTAAGGCTGATCCTGTGAGGGTGGAACCAAAGACCATGCACAAGCAAGCTTCCTTCAAGTGTGTGGGAATGGGGATGATCTCCATTCTTTCCCTATATTGTGCGACATACTCCTCAGGATCTGTGGTCCTATCATAAGGCTTCATGCTGGGCTTTTGGAAGTGCTTTGCGACCTCGGTGTCAGCGATTGCAGGAGAAAATCTCGCGATCCTGTGGCTTGTGGGGAATACTTCCAGTATAGGTTGAACTACTCCAGGAACACTTGAGATCATCTTTCGTAGCTATTAAAGTTCTTTGGCCATGAGCGGGCTCATTCCTGCATCAATATCCATAGAGTTAGTAGTAAAGATATTATTATCGACGGAGTTACCAGGATCCTTGTTATTGGGAGTAACGAAGGTTTCACTGGGATCCTGGGTCGTGTAGGCTTGCTCCGTTGGAGTTGCACCCCAAGCGGACAAAGAGGCCGGTATTGAGGATCCTATCTCATGGCGATTTGTTGAGGATCCCGTGTTATCAAAGTTTAGGATCTTGGGTTGCAAGATCGAGGGTGCTGCTTCTTGAGGCTTGTGGATTTCTGCCATCACTCTCTCCAATTCCTTGAGTATTATTCTGGTATCCTCCTGCTGTTGAGTGACTTTTCCTTCCAGTATCTTCATCATAGTGAGGATTTCATTATTGGAAATCAGCAAAGGATGATTCTGAAGTCCTTGGGTAGCGACCGGAGAGGTGTTTTTCTTTGGTGCCTCAGAGGCTTTATGGGGAGCTCCCTTTAGGGTGGAGGAAGGTTTTTAGAGGAAATGGGAGGAATTGAGGAGGAAAATATGGTCGTTGTGTAGACATGATTTTCCGAAAGGTTTTGAATACCACAACCCCATGGTGAGTGCCAAATTGTTTTGCTCAATAATCAACTAAGTAGAATCTAACCAAATTGTATGAGAGGATGTGATGTTCGTGATAAATCAAGTAAGGAATTTTAATCAATTACACAAGTGACTTACAAGGAAATCTGTTGATCCTTGATAGGATCTCCGACATAAAACCTTGGAGGTGATAATGATTACCTGCCTTGATGATTGTATTTATGTAAAATGTTGAATACATAGATGAATGTGTAAATGTAAGAACAAGCATCATGGATGAGATAAGTGTGTCCCTTGTGTGCTAGCTACATGTTCTCTTTATAGTCTACTGCTAATAAAAAGAAGTCTGATAATTCTGGGATCCTCCAGAATCAGCATATGAAGCGTTATTTGACTTGGTATTCTGGGTCTTTTGCGTGGTTGAGGTGACTCTCCATTGAGAATGGTTCGTGTATTGTCTCATTCTGTACATTTCAGAAAAATAAAGAGAATATATACGTTACAAGTGTTAGTATTAATGGTAATAGTCAGAATCCCGGAATATGTTTAAGGATCCTGAGGCTTCAGAAGTATTTGAGGATCTTGAATATGTGTCACGGATCCTGCCTGTAACAGTAACTACGAATAGAGAGTGATCATCTCTCCTACGAATAAGGGTACTTAATCCCATCTAAGGTTTAAAGAGTTAAATACCTCTTTCATACGAGTTAAGGTTTCTACACTTCTCTTGGACGCACGATATCTAACTATGGGATGTGAATAAGGGGATCATTTCACGATGTAGTGACTTCGCAACCATCTTATTTCTGAACATAAGTTAAGATCCTAAAGTTTGAACTTAAGGTTAATAACATTGACATGTTATCTCAAGTTGGGAGCTCCCCGGAAAATTTTCTAAGGTTTATGACATTGGCATGTTATCATACGAATTGGGATTTTCCCTAGTAATTTACCAAGATTTGTAACATTAACGTGTTACCTTGAATTAGGATTTCCCCAGTAATTTACTAAATATTGTAACACTGACGTGTTTTCTCAAGTTGGGATTTTCCCCTGAGATTTTCCAACAGTTATTACACCAACGTGTTGCCTAAAGTTGGGATGTTCCCTAAAAAATATGCAAGGTTTACAACATTATCACATTACAAAACACGAGTTTCTATCAAGTATTTTTGTAGTTGAAGTTATTTCCAATTGATTCCTAAGGAGGGATCCTTGCCAAGTTCACTGAGTGAGGTGCCAATTAAGGATCCCTAATGAACTCTTAAAGCAAGTATCTTTCCATATCATACTAAAGGACTTCTCCTAAGTCTAAAGGTTATAAATCCTTAGGATAGGTTTTATCTATCCTTTAGAGTTAAATTTTCCTGCATAATGATTAAGATCTTAACTAATTTAAGATCCCAAGTTGATTACTAAAACAACAATATCACGCAAGTCAAACATGCAAACAAGAAGTATAAAACAACAATAGCAAAAAAAGGGGTTTCCCACCAAGCCCACAAAAGAAAGGGTGAAATATTGTTTTACATACCAAATTTATTGAAATTGTTTTTAAGCTAAATCATTCTCAAGCTACAGACTGATCACTTCCACCCGAAGCCACCTCCGTCTTTCCTCCTCCTTCCTTCGGCTGAGATGCAGGATCCTAATTGGTAGCAAAAGGATCGTCGGTCAATTGCTCAGGGCTTCATGCCATCCTGCTACATCCCAGGATCCTGTGTTCTCAAGATCCTCCGCAAGCTTAATTTTGCTTCCCAGACAGCAACGGCCGCACTCATCTTTACTTCAGCAATCACGTCATCCATCTCAACCACATGTTCCTTTTCCTTTTCACCATACTCCATGGAGAGCTTCTCCATTCTCTGTTGAAGCTACTTATTGACTCCCTCCTACTCCTTCAAAGTGCGCTCTGTTTAAGCGAGTTTGGCTTTGAGATCCTCAGTGGAGCGAGAGACGTGATCAACAACCTACGAGGAACCACAATAATAGGTAATAAAATTTAATAGAAAAGAACACATGAATTCTCACAAAATGAGAGAAGGAGATCAGCTTCTTTAATGTCTCATCTGTCCCAACGTTTTCAAGATCCCAAGCATCAGATGGTTTTCTCTTCCGAGATGTCGGGGTCTTCACAGTGAGATTGAGCTGAGTCTTATTGGGAGCAAGCGAAGGGTGGATCTTTTCCTTCTTTACCATGAGCAAACCACTAGACATGTCGTCTTCAAGTTCAGACAAGACAAATCGGGCATTAGAGCGAGTATTTTTGGATCCTACACATTAAGAAGGATCCCCATACGTTCAGGATCCTTATGATAAAATATATAAAAACACTGGGAAGGATCCTTACCAGTGGCCATCGAAGCTGTGGTAGAAGAACCCTCTTGAAGACTAGGAGACTCGAGTTTGAATGATCTGATGTCTGCATGTAAAGCAAGAAAATGCCTCACCTTATCTTCAGTATCCTCAGCATCAGGAAAAGTTTCACCAAACTTGTAACCTGCATCAAAATTAGCAAAATAAGATACATAAATCCTTGGATCCTCAAGATCAATATATAAGATCCTACCATTTTCAACCCAATCTGTAGGCAAGAGATCCCTACCATCGATAGAATCTCGCCTCACAAAAAAGAACTTTTCCTTCCAGGCTCCATCATTATGTTTGGTTTTCAAGACAAGAGGAGATTCGTTGGTTTTAACCCTAAACAGAAAATGAGAACTCCCAAAAGTAGAGAGATCATAAAAGAAAGCTAACTCAGTAAGACCAATTTCTTGATTGTGGGAATGATTCACTCGCTCAATCCAATACAAAATCCTCCAAATAATGGGCATTTCTTGGACATAGGAAAGCTTGGTGGCTTGAAAGAAAGCAGAAATAACACCCGAAAAAGGATATTTAAAGCCTAGAGAAAAGGGTTATTCAGCAAAGCATACCCAAGAAGGAGAACGAAATCAGGCTAAATAGAAGGAACAAAGGACCTGAAGATTGCATCAAAGGGAAAAGCTTCACTGGCCTTAAGGGACTGCATGTCCTTATCATTGAAAGAACAAACCTCATCATGGGCTAGAAGCCCTTGATCAACAAAGTCATTCTCTAGAGGAGTGGTAATGCTCTTGTGAGAACGGACTATCCTCTTGCCCATGATCGTATAAAGGAAAAGTACAAAAGGAAGAAAAAGGGGGAGAAATTGCCTATGAAGGTACCCAAAGATGTCTTGGGAAAGGGAAAAAGAGTTAAGAGGATTACCCTATTTAACCCAATGGCGGAAGAAAGAGGGCACTATTTGATCGCGCGGTGATTAACCTTGGGCAGATAAACCCTATCTGATTAGGGTTTAAAATTCAAAATCTTTTATCTCTTTCGCTTATTATTTTTAAATTATGCCTTTAAATACGGAAAACTAACCCCGATATTTCACAGGTATAATTTGGGGGCAATTGTTATGGCAGGATCCTTGATTCATATTCAAGATCCTAAAATACTTCTGAAGCCTCGGGATCCTTAAACATATCCTGAGAACCTGACTATTACCACTAATATTTCTAACACTTGTAACGACTATATTTTCTTTATTTTTTCACATGTGTAGAACAAGTCAACATAAGACCCATTCTCAACGAATAGTCATCTCAACCATGTAAAAGACCTGGAACACCAAGTCAAATAACGTTCATATGTTGATTCTGGAGGATCCTACGAATTATCGGACTTCTTGTTATTAGCATTAGACTATAAATAGCACATGCAACAGGCACAGTATGGACACATTTAGCTCATATACATCAACTGTACTTGTATTCATACATTTATCTTTGTATTCAACATTTTATATCAATAAAATCATCAAGGAAGGTGATCATTATCACCTCCCAAGGTTTTATGCCAGAGATCCTATCAAGGATCAAGGGCTTTCCTTGTAACTCACTTGTGTCACTTTGATTATCATTTCATACTTGAGTTTCTACAAACATCACAGCCTCTCATACAATTTGGTTAGATTTTACTTAGTTGATTTTTGACCAAAACAATAATGCTTGTAACACAAACTCTATGGACCTTGATATAGGTTTAAGCCCGATTATGGATAAGGAGTTTCAGCAATTAAGACAAATGATCTCAATCGTGGTTGGAGTAGTCAAACCCATACCGAAAGTATCCCCACAAGCCATAGGATCTTAATATTTTCTCCCACAATAGCTGATACTGAAGTCCCAAAGCGCTTCCAAACACCCATCATGAAGCCTTATGATGGAACCACAGATCCTAAGGAGCATGTGGCACAATATAGGTAAAGAATGGAGATAATCCCCATTTCGACACAATTAAAGGAAGCTTGCATCTGCAACGGTTTTGGTTCGACCCTTATAGGATCAGCCTTAAAATGGCTTCTTGACTTTCCTCCATACTCTATTACTTCATTTTGTCACTGAGTTCATTTGTTTAACAAACAACTTTCTTGTCGCAGAAAATTCGAAAAGATCACTAGTGATCTTTATCGAGTGGTTGAGGATCCTAAGGAATCCCTTAGTACTTTTGTGAATAGGTTTAAAGGAAATGGTAGGAATGGAGGAGGAAGAAATGATTTTCTGAAAGGTTTTGAACATCACAACCCCACGGTGGGCACCAAATGGTTTTGGTTAAAAATCAACTAAGTAGAATCTAATTAAATTTTATGAGAGGCTGTGATGTTCGTGGTAAATCAAGAAATGATAATCAAAGTGACACAAGTGAGTTACAAGGAAATCCCTCAATCCTTGATAAGATCTCCGGCATAAAAAATTGTTTTGGTCAAAAATCAACTAAGTAGAATCTAACCAAATTGTATGAGAGGTTGTGATGTTCTTGGTAAATCAACTAAGAAATTATAATCAAAGTGACACAAGTGAGTACAAGGAAAGCCCTCGATCCTTGATAAGATCTCCGACATAAAACCTTGGGAGGTGATAATGATCACTTGCGTTGATTATTTTATTGATATAAAATGTTGATATAGAGATAAATGTATGAATGCAAGTACAATTGTCATATATGAGATAAGTGTATCCCTAGTGTCTTAGTTACATGTGTTATTTATAGTCTAATTCTAATAACAACAAGTTCGATAATTTCAGGATCCTCCAAAATCAACATATGAACGTTATTTGACTTGGTATTCCGAGTCTTTTTCCTGGTTGAGATGACTCTCTGTTGATAATGGGTCTTGTGTTGACTCGTTCTGCAAAAGTGAGAAAAATATAGAAAATATAGTCGTTATAAGTGTTAGAAATATTAGTGGTAATAGTCAGGATCCTGGGATATGTTTAAGGATCCTGCCCCTGACAATTGCCCCTAAAGAATAAATGAAAGAGATAAAAGTTTTGAATTTTAAACCCTAACGGATAGAATTTATCCGTTCCACAACCATCATTACCTGGTTAAATCAACTTATCTCTCCTCTATTACCAGAATAATATAGGTGATAGGTTCGAGCTATTCTTCTTCACACCCTTTAGCTTCCATCTAGGGTTTATCAGTTATCTCAGAAGGTATACTTCTCACATTTTCTTCTTAATTTTCTTTTCTTTGACCATGGGCAAGAAAATGAATCTATCTTGCAAGAACATTCTCTCTCCTTCCGAGGATGATTTTGTTGATCAAAAGATCTTGTCTTATGACAAAATATGTTCATTTGATGATGATGATATCGAGTCGCTGAAATCAGTCGGACCTTTTTCCGATGATGCTGTTTTCAAACCTTTTAACACAAAGTATCAACCTAATTTCGTTTCTTCTTCTTGGGTCTGCTTCCCTGAATACCCGTTTTATTTGGGCTTGAAGTATCCTTTTTCTGGATTCATTTATGAGTTCTTTTAGGTTACTAAAATCTCCTACATCCAATCCATGCCTATTGTTTAAAGGATCTTGTTTTGGGTCAACAGATTGAACCAATCCAAAGATCTGAGCATAGGTTTGGCTGAGCTGGCTCATGTGTATAACCTTACTACCTTTGGAAGTTCCTGTTTTCTTCTTAAAGTCAAATCCCAAGCATCCCCTCTCATTCTGAAAACAAAATACAATAACAGAGCTTAGAAGGAAAAATACCTTTTTGTGAGACGTGATTCCCTTCTTGGTGGGGATCTCCTGCCAAAGACCTGGGTCAAGAAGGGTAGGATTAATTTACCTTTATACTAAGGATCCTGAATTTATCATTTCATTATTTTATTTTATTTTTTGCAGATTTCAAGTTTGAAGATCCCATTCCTGCTGCTGATGATACTAAAGAGAAGATAGAGAAGTTCCTTGCTCTTTCCGAGGTTGACAGGTCCTTCAAGTTCAATTGCTCCAATATCGGAGAACGTTCCTCCACCACTGCTTCAATGGCTACAGGTAAGGATCCTCACTCTTCTTGTTTCTTGTTTAATTTTTAAAGATCCAAATTGATAAGGATCCTGAACTAATGAGGATCCCATATGATACGTAGGATCCAAGGCCACTCGCTCCAGTGCTCGATTTGGTTTTTCTGATCTTGAAGTCGATATGTCCAGCGGTCTGATTGTAATTAAGAAGGAAAAATTTGTTCCTCCTCTTCCTCCCAAGAGATGACAGATCGATCTTATCATGAATACCGTAAGTTCTTAGAAGAGAAAGACTGTAGAAGCCACAGATTTGATCCTGGAGAATATCGGAGGCGAGGAGGCACTCAAGAAGTTGGTTTCCTTTTCCCAAGCCGTAAGTATTCGTGTGATTTTAGTTTCTGCATTTTACTTGCTTTTACTAACGGCATGCTTTTTTCAGGTTTCTGCTCATGTCTCTCAGTATGCAGTCAATCTAAGGATCCGGGCTGAGCGAGCCGTAAAGCAGCAAGAGAAGGACTGGAAGCCGGCCAATAAAGATCTCTTGAGAAGGGTGGAGCTACCGAGTAAGGAAAAGGATGAGAAAGAGGAATAGAATGATGCGGATATTGAAGAGGTGATTGCAGAGGTGAAAGTTAGTGTTGTTGTATTAGCATTAAGGTTGATCCTGTGAGAGTCGAACCAAAACCCATGCACATGAAAGCTTCCTTCAAATGTGTGGGAATGGGGATGAAGGTAAAATAAATAGAGGTGATTGGTTCGAGTTGTTCTTCTTCACACCCTTTAGCATTCATCCAGAGTTTATCAGTCATCTCGGAAGGTATACTTCTCACTTTTTCTCCTTAATTTTCTTTTCTTTGACCATGGGCAAGAAAATGACTCTATCTCACAAGAACATTCTCGCTCCTTTCAAGGATGATTTTGTTGATCAAAAGATCTTGTCTTATGAAGAAATATGTTCTTTTGATGATGATGATATCAAGTCTTTGAAATCAATCGAAGCTTTTTCTGATGATGCTGTTTTCAAACCTTTTAACATGAAGTATCAACCTGATAGACGCCATAGACTCCATGATAAACGCCACACATGGTCACGAGTTACTAACATTCATGGATGCATCAGCAGGGTTCCAAAAAATCCAAATGGAACCATCTGACCAAGAGGATACAACATTCATATCCCCAACAGGTATATATTGTTATACTGCCATACCATTTGGTCTCAAAAATATAGGTGCAACATATCAAAGGCTAGTCAACAGGATGTTCAAATAGAAACTGGGGGACACCATGGAAGTCTACATTGATGACATGGTGGTCAAGTCAAAGAAAGCTGAAGACCATCTCAAGGATCTTGAAGAAGCCTTCGACATACTGGACGAGTATAACATGAAGCTAAACCCCTCAAAGTGTCACTTTGGAATGAGATCAGACAAGTTCCTTGGGTACTGGGTAACCAAAAGATGGATTGAAGAAAGTCCTGAGAAAATCAAAGCAATCATTGATCTAAGATCCCCATCCTCGACAAAGGATATTAAAAGATTAATAGGAAGGGTGGCATCCTTAAACAGGTTCATATCAAGATTCTCATAAAGATGCAAGCCTTTCTATGACATCTTGAAGAAAAATAAAAGGTTCCAGTGGACTGAGGAGCACGAAGACGTTTTCTAGGAACTTAAAAGATACCTAAGTTCAGCACCCCTATTGGTAAAACCATTCGATGGGGAACCACTTCTTCTCTACCTTTCAGTATCCTCAAACGCGGTAAGTGCAGTCTTAGCTAAGGATCTTAACGGGGACCAAAATTCCATCTACTATGTAAGTATAAGTCTCTTGGATCCTGAGACCAGGTATTCTCACCATGAAAAACTTATACTTACACTAGTTACTGCTTTCACAAAATTAAGACACTACTTTGAAACATATCCTATAAACCGAAGAACTAATTATCCTATTAAGAATGTTATGAGAAAACTAGAAATGCCAGGAAGGATGGAGAAGTGGTCCGTGAATCTAAGCGCATACGACATCAAGTACAAGCCAAGATCTGCGATAATGTTTGAAGCAGTGGCAAACTTTGTGGTTGACATCAGTAATGATCTACAACCTAACGTAGAGATAGAAACTAAACGACTTCTAGAATAAGAAAACACAGGAAGATGGAAATTGGTTAGAGATGGAGCATCAAACCAAAGAGGAACTGGACTAAGGATCATACTAAAGTCACCACAAGCGCATATCCTACCCCAAAGTCAGTTCTGAGTTTGATGCAACCAATAACGAGGCTGAATATGAGGCACTAATCATGGAACTACAGCTAGCCAAAGATCTTCATGTATATGTCAAATCCTTATTAATAACTAACCGTTTTAATGGATCCTATGCAGTAAAAGGAGAAAGACTAGTCCATATCCTAAAAAATTTAGCCTCTGAATTCAAAGCATTCAGCCTAAACCAAGTTCCTAGAGAAGACAATGCTAAAGCAGATGCTTTAGCCAATCTTGGATCTTCTCTTAGGATCCCACCAGAAAACAGGATCCCGGTAATCCATGTGATGATCCTAACAATCGAGGATCCTGCAAAAAGACTGAAGGATCCCGACGATGATGAGGTAACAACCAGATTCGCTACAATCGAAGATCCTGATCCTCAACTTCCTCATCAAGATTCTAGCATCAAGGATCCTTCTCCAACCTCAAGGTCTTGGATCCATCCCATTTTGGAATATCTCCAAATGGTATCATCCTGAAAGAAGAAAAAAGTGACTAGTGATTCAAAATGAAGGTCTCACATTTTGTGATGATCCAAGGTAAGCAATACAGGAAATCCATAGCTGGTCCATACCTTAGATACCTAGAAGATCACGAGGTTGTGGAAGTCCTACAAGACATACATGAAGGAGATTGTGGTAACCACACTGGGGGCATATCCTTGTGCTCCAAGGTGTTGAGGAAGGGATATTACTGGCCAACAATGAAGAAATATTCCTTCTTGTATACTCAAAGATGAGATGCTTGTCAAAGACAGAGCAACATCTTCCACTGACTAGTGGAACCTTTACATCCCATCATCTCCCGTTGTCCATTCATGAATTGGGGCATGGATATAATAGGAAAATTAGCCAAGGAACCACGAGGAAAACTCTTCATGCTGGTAATGACAGACCATTTCTCGAACTGGATCGAGGCTGAGGCTTTTGTTCAAGTAAGAGATAAGGAGGTGGTGTCGTTTATCAAACGTAATACCCTGACCAAGTTTGGGATCCCTGCCGAAATTATATGTGACAATGGATCCTAATTCATAAGCAAGAGGACTGTGGACTTTTGCACAAGTTGGGGAATCAAAATGATAATGTCCACCCTTGTTCACCCTCAAGCCAACAGTCACCTAGAATCTAGCAACAAAATCATAGTCAATAACTTGAATAAAAGGCTAGATGAAAAGAAAGGAAAATGGGAAGAAGAAGTTACTTTCGTCCTATGGGCAGAAAGGACCGCTTCCAAAGTGGCCACATGACAAACTCCATACTCTTTGGTGTTCGGAGCAGAAGCGATGATCCCTACTGAAGTTTTGATCCCAACAACAAGATATCTATTTCAAGATCAAGAGAACAATGATAGGATCCTATCCCAGGATCTTGATACTATCGATGAACTCAGGGATCTTGCCAAGATCCGCATTGCTACCCATCAACAAAGGATCACCAAAGCATACAACAAGAATATCAAAGTCAAAAGATTCTAGATAGGAGACTTGGTCTTAAGGAAAGCATTTTAAAATACCAAGGATCCTAGTGCAGGTAAATTAGCATCTAAATGGGAAAGACCGTATCTCATAGATGCTGAAGAAGGAAAGGGGGCATATTGGCTAGCTACCCTCGATGGAAATGTCTTGCCAAGATCCTGGAATTCTATACATCTTAAAGCTTATTTCATGTACGTGAGATTAGTAATTTTCCAACAAACTCAAGGTACACATACTCTTTACCTTTTACCTTTTATTTTTATTATTATTATTATTTACTGCCCCGAAAACCATTGCTAACTTAAGCATCTGAGGGGCTTTAGCCAAGCTAACGCCCACCCCAAGCTAACGTTTGCTATGTGCAGGAATACAAGGATCCCGACACATAAGGATCCTGATACACAAGGATCCTGATACACGAGGATCCCGACACTCGAAGATCCAAGGATCTTGATATTTAAAGATCCTAGCACTTAAGAGTCCCAATAGCTACAATGTTCTATGATTCTTAATGATTGCAATATGCAAGTGGCCTAGTAACTACGAATAGAGATTGATCATCTCTCCTACGAATAAGGGTACTTAATACTCTTTATGTTTTAAAGAGTTAATTACCTCTTTCATACGAGTTAAGGTTTCTACACCTTGCTTGGACGCATGATATCTAACTACGGGATGTGAACACACTGCAGTGACTTGGCAACCATTTTATTTCTAATCATAAGCTAAGATCCTAAAGTTCGAATCTAAGGTAAATAACATTGACAAGTTATCTCAAGTTGGGATCTTCCCCAGAAAGCACATAAGGTTTATAACATTGACATGTTATCTCAAGTTATGATCTCCCCCACAAAATCTCCTAAGGTTTGTAACATTGACATGTTATCATACGAATTAGGATTTACCCCAGTAAATTACCAAGATTTTTAACATTAACGTGTTACCTTGAATTGGGATTTCCCCAGTAATTTACTAAATATTGTAACGCTGACGTGTTATCTCAGGTAGGGATTTTCCCCTGAGATTTTCTAAGAGTTATGACACCATCGTGTTGTCTAAAGTTGAGATGTTCCCCATAAAATATGCAAGGTTTACAACATTATCACATTGCAAAACAAGAGTTGTTCTCAGGTATTTTCCAAGTTGAAGTTATTTCCAACTAATTCCTAAGGAAGGATCCTTCCTAAGTTCACTAAGTTAGGGCCAATCAAAGATCCTCCTTGATGAACTCTTAAAGTAAGGATCATCCCATATAATACTAAAGGAATTCTCCTAAGTCTAAAGGTCACAAAGCCTAAGGATACTCAGGTTCTATATATCCTTTAAAGTTAATTTTTCCTACATAATGATTAAGATCTTAACTATTTTAAGATCCCAAGTTGATTACTAACCGTTTCAGGGTATTCAAATCTTAAGAGTTCTTACTCTTTAGGATCCTATTGATGGGTTTTGAGCATTCTAACACTCCTAAGGTGTAAATGCAACCCTATAAACCTTGGATCTATGTTTGTCTAAAATACATGCAAAATTACTTTTTCCAAGGTTCATAATCCTATCTAGCATACATGGGGAACTTCTAAACATAAAAGTTAGCTAGAGTTACATACCTTGTAATTGATTTGATTCCTTGAAAACCTTGAGAGCCTAGTACCCCAAGTGTGATGCCTCAAATGTTTCACACAACACCAAATGCACTTGGAATAAACTTTGAGAGAGAATGTCACACTTAGAAATCGGCTTGCCCTCAATCTTGCTTCTAGTACCTCTAGTGCCGATTTTGGTGAGCTTCATATCCTTTATATAGTGTGTTACAATTAGGGTTACACCATGTAAACCCTAATGTAACATGGCTCTTCACTTCCATGACCCATGGGTTTGTAACTCCCATGGAGCATCCATGGAGCATCCTATGGACCTTAGCCCAACTTGATTATCCATGGAGCCTTTAGCCCACTATACAAGTTATGGATGATTTAGATAATCAACCCATATATTTAATTAGTCATCTTTTGATCACTTAATTAATCCTAGATTAATTCTTGATCAATACTAATTAAATAATATTATTAATATATTAGAACTTATAATATATTAATAAACCATAAGTGTTATTTCTCTCATTTTAGTTTATCCAAATGCATGATGTCATGCAACCCAAATGGACCATGCCCGGTCGGGTCAAGTACAACCCAGAAATAGTTATGAACTTAGCCACCTAATCCAATAGTCTCCCACTTGGATAAGTCTAATAACTATAACTGCAAGTATAACTTCAGGAACCGACCAGCAATCGTAGCTCTTTTCAAGGTCTCGCGGAACTGAGATGATGATGATACTCTATTTAAGATAAGTGATCATATAATCCTCTGTTCTAGATATCAGCCGGACAAATACATGGAACAATGTCTTACTTATTGTCCAGCAGTTTGTTTCCCGATTTCCGATTTGTTTGACAAAGAACTTAATTGAACACATCAATTTAGTTCTGACCAGGCACGGTACATAGGTCAAAACAAAATCATCGAGGGGCCCAGATATCACTTCTAATCCAAGAAGGAACAGATAAACTTCGACTCATATGCTTGTTCTACTACTTGTTGAATCATACACAAAGGCACGTTTTATAACATCGAGTTACCAATGCGGTTTCGTACGATCAATGTATAACCAATTCATAGGCAACAAGTCATATCTCTAGGTTTGAAGACTTATATGATATTATCGTCTCACGATCACTCGAGATAAAATTCCATGAAGTGATACCAGTGAGCGTGGATTGAATCCAATACTCAGAACTTATGAGCACTCATGAGTGTTGTAGCACCACTTTGTCTAACATCTTAGACCTCTACAATCCAACCCATGACAGTCTTGATTCATATCTACTTCCAACATATGACCGACTGTGGATGGTTTGAATAACTTAGTCATTCAGGAAGAGCGACTTAGTTATACTGGAAGTCAAAACATGCAAAGCGAAACACAAGAATAATCGAATCAACTATGGTCTCAGAACCTATGAATATAAATAAAAACACCTTTTATTTATCACCATCTTGATTGCACATTATTCATTGTATACTGTTTCAAACTATCAACTTTATACTTGAATTAAAAACAATAGTTGTCCCATGCTCCGAGCATGTACACTATGTTTTCTAAACACTAGTCATGCCATACACAAAGTATGCACACTATGTTTGTATAAACATTAGTTATGCAATACTGTAACATCCGGATTCCCAGGTATTCTATGATGTTCATTTATTTTGAGTTTTGAGGAGGGACTCGACGAGTCTACGCCTAGATTCGTCGAGTAGGATCGCGATTTGCTGACTGGATTAATGAAGGGACTCGACGAGTCGATGGGTAGACTCGACGAGTCCGCGCTGTGGACAGAAACCCTAAATTTGCGAGCCTGAGCCCTATTTAAAGGACCTTATAGCCCTCATTTGCGGCTACCAGTCCAGAGAGAGAAACCCTAGAGAGCTAGAACGAGTTGTGTGAGAGAGGAAGCCATGTTAACCCCTTTTGGTGTTGTTTTGCAAAGAAGAAGGTGTTTCCAGCAATAGGAGGTCAAGGGGATTGCTATTCTGTGGATTTCCAGCTTGGATCTGCAACTTTGAGGTAGTAAATCGACCCCTTTCTCTGTTTGGTTTAAGATCCTTGAATGTTAGGGTTTTCTATACCCTTTATTGGCTTGAAATGTTGAGTATGATGTCCCTTTGAGTGTTAGACTCTGGATCTGGACCTCTAGAGGTCCAGAGGACCTTATCCATCCTGCTTTATGTTGGTTCATGGAGGGAATGAGACTATGTTGCCATTTTAGTAGTTATTTCACCAAAAGAAGCCTTGGGTACGTTGCATGTGAACCAAGATTCGACCTTTACATGGTTATTGGTCATGGGGAAGACAGATCTATAGTTTGGTGAAGCAGATCTGACCTCAGAAGGTCATTTGAGTGTTGCCATGGAAGTAACTCGTCGAGTGCATGAGTGGACTCGACAGGTCGAGTCGGGGTTGCCTCGCGATTCGTGACAGGCGTAACTCGTCGAGTGAAGGGATGACTCAACGTGCCAAGTGAGACTGGAAGGATTCAGAGGACCCGCGTGGACTCGCCGAGTCGCCCGAGTGCACTCGACGAGTCTGGTCAAAGTTGACCGTTGACTAGAGTTGACTTCGTTGACTTTTAGGGTTGAGTCAATGTTTGGACTTGTGAGCCATTGGAAGGGTAGAATGGTCTTTTACCCTTCTTAGAGTACTTAGAGACGGATTAGCCTAGTCCTTGAAAATCGTATTAATTAGAGTAATTACCGAGCTATCCGAGGTGAGTCTTCTCACTATACTTTACCTTGAGTGGTAAATAGAGTTATGTGACAGAGTATCTTGTATGCTATGTATGTGATGTGTTGCACTGCATTATTTCTATGTGATTTATGTTGTGTGTATTCCAGAGTTTACAGAGTTAGGACCGGAAGGTCCACAAAGTTAGGACCAGAGGGTCCACAGAGTTAGGGCCAGCGGGCCCACATAGTTATAGCCTCGAGTGGTTAATATGTGTTATATGTGGTATTTTGGGGAACTCACTAAGCATTTATGCTTACAGTGTTTTGTGTTATGTGTTTCAGGTACCAGTGAGGATTGCGGGAAGTGGTCGGCATGATCAGTACACACTTGTGGAGTTTTTATGTATTGTGATCTTGGGATGAATTTTATGGATTGATATGTGATACATGGTGATTGATAATATTTATGAATGAAATTATATTTTTAAAAGTGAAAATTTGTTTTGAAATTTTACGATGTTACAAATACATCAAGTATGCATACTAAGTTTGTCTATGATCTTTACTCTGTGAAATAGATCGATTGAACATACTTCCAATGATTCTCATTTCACAATCCCAAATCCATACTGCAAATGCACGAATCCCAGATTCCTGGCATTCACTTAAATCTGTTAGATTCTAAACTTATATGCAGTGGTCCTCTTGTAATGAGTATGCACAATGTCACAAAGACTTATCAACAGACATTATAGAGTATTCCAATGGAGATCAATTCCATGGAAACGAAGTCTCATATTCAAAGTTCATTGCTTTGAACATTCTTCTTGCATTAAGTTTCCTAATCTTACACAGATTTAATGAATAGCCTCCACCTATGGGAACATTTCCATATTCCCTTTTGACTCTTACTCCTGAACAAGAGTTGCCTCTTTTCAGAATATGTCAATATGGTCCTTCCAAAATTAACACTATACTTCCAACTGTCCCTAGGCAACCAATCTTTGGTAAACCTTAGATTGTCCTCAACAACTGCTTAATCAAATTAGTCATATCTAGTTCTAGTACTTTTCCCCTCTTAATGCTCTAGGCATTTGGAAAAATTTAGAACAGATGAATATTATAGCACACGCAATCGATCCTACATGATACTAGACCAGTCTGTTGCTATAATATTTCTATTTCTATTTGCCAAGTTCTCATAATTCAGATTATGAAGAGGGATGTCGTAATCATAATCGAATTTTAGAACGCAAATAATGGACCCATGTATAGAATTTCCTTATGTTGATCCATTCCAACATGAAATTCATATATATATATATATATATATATATATATATATATATATATATATATATATATATATATATATATATATATATATATATATATATATATATATATATATATATATACTTGACTAAATATGATTAAAACCTCAATCTAAGCTTTTAGAATTGAAGTGAAGTATAATATCCTCTCCCTTAATTATAGCAAAACAACTTTTCGCAATTGAAACCTTTTGTTTTCTATAATTAACATTGCTAACTTGCAACTCTTATCATAATTATCATGCTCCCACTTGCATGATGATTATTAGCATAATACTTATGCTGCTACTAGCTTCGACATGTACTCAGACATCAGCTGGACTTCTAGAAATCAATAGTTTATTGACCTTCTTACCAAAGTTCACATTTCTGATACGAGATGCTTTTGATAAAACCTTATCAAAATCATACACCTTTCCTTAGGTAGCACATATGTGTGTCTAAACACTTTCAGAACTATGAAAAGGGATGTCGTAATCATAGTCTCAATTGTTTAGACCTTTGCCATTTCTCACAAGTCCATGTTAGTGTGCCGGTTAACCACACACGCTCCACTAACGACTTTAAGAATGCAAATATCACAAGTGTTATCTACATAAAATCTACTTAGTGAAAGTGTTTCCTCACCATCATTTTCATGAATCAGAGAGAAACCTTATGACACTTAGATTTTATGGTGTATGTGTTCTTATCCATGTTAATTTGTCAAAACCGAAATCACAAGACAAGGTTAGTGACAAATTCAAACTCTTATGGATTGAACTTGTGCAGTCTTAACGTTTTGCCACCTGGCAGCTCAGGGGCCTGCCATTTCTTCCAAGTTGTTATGCAACCAATTGAGAACTCTCAGAACTCATATGCAAAGCCAACTTTAATTGGAATGGGCACATAAATAAGAATATGTCAACATGATAGGTCATAAATCTCAAGTCGTGGGCTAGTGATAAACTATAGGTTTCTTTCCTTCTTGATTAGATCTAGAAGCCTTTTCCAAGATCTTTAAGACTCCCACTGTCCTCTTGACATATAAGACTCACTTTCCAAGTATTCAAGAGATAGTGTGGATTCTTTATCAGGAAAAACACTTCACACAATTGGCCTTAGTTGGTCTTTGTTTTATCCAAAACATCACAACTTACCAATTTCAAATGTACAAGAGTTGGACACTTTTACTCTTACATTTGACAAGTGTTATAGACCTTTCCTTAAGATATGTCACTCAACTTATAGTCTTGCAGTATGACTCTAAGACTTGTTTTGCAACGAAGTATGACTCATCTTCTTGATTCAACCATTTCAGCAATTCTTGGTTCCTCTTCTTAGCCATAGGAATGAACTAAGATGTCCTTAGAGGACCAATTGTGATATGGTTTCTTAATCATTAAGATGATCACACAACATGATACTAAAGTACTCTCCCATCTTTTCAGATTTGAGAAACTTTTATCTTTCTGCCTAATTTGATTCTTCTCATTCGTTCTGTCATAAATCGAAGCTTTTCCAATGTTTCAGAATTATACTTAACTTGTAAGTATAACCATATTTACTAAACCTTTGTAAATCGTGACGAATAGTCTTATCAATCTTTTGTGGTGGACTTGACTAGTGCACAAGACTGTGTACCCGGATCCTTAGTCCTTCACTTGACTCACATACACATGTGAACAAGGAATTAGTCTTAATTTTCCAAAGTTGAAAGTTTTCATTCATCATACTATACAACTTGCATGATTCCAAGTTTCGGTCCACATGAAACTTGGTTGATGACAATATTCCTTATTTGGTAAATTTAGACATTACCACAAATGATAGAATCAAATCCACATTTCCTTTATTGCTAGAACCATACAAACATCAATTTTCCATAAATGTCATTGCAAGGATATATAAAATAAAGTAAAAGAAAATTTTATTTATTTAATAAATGCGGAAAACTTATCCTTACAATGCAACTTTAAATGAAAAATATGCTATTACATATTTCCTAGCAATTTATCTTAACTCTCTAAGTAGTAGCTCAAGAATCCGATCTTCAAACCATGCGGTTGAAATCCATCTTCGCGATCAAATTCAGCATACCTTTCCTTTAAGTTTCCTTCTCTTTGCTTGATCCTGCCAAACACAAAAAAATGTAACCGAGTCACATTTTGTATTAAGAATCATCAATAAGGAACTTAATAGAGTTAGATAGTGGACTTACCTGAAGTAGAGTCAAATCTTCTTGATTTTTTTCTTCTCTCTTAGATCTTTCAGGTAGTCAGGGCAGTTTCGCAACCAATGCCCCTTCTCTTGACAATGAAAACATATGGACTCTTTGGGTATGGTACATGGGACTATCACAGACTTAGCTTTTCCCTTTACCTTTTGGTCAACCGGTTTCACCAAGGCCGATCCCTTTCCATTGGGAAGAGAAAGTTTTTCTCGACTTCCAATTTTACCATTATCAATGTCCATGGAAGTTTGAGAAATAGACCTTCCATCCATATTTGCTTGACTTTTGCGCCAAATCATTGCTGATTCAGCAGCAACAAGCAAATAAGAAAGATCTATTAGGGTCATGTCGTGATCTTTCATATAGTAGTCTTTAATAAACTCACTATACGACTTAGGAAGTGACTGAAGAACCCAGTCAATAGCAAACTTCCTTGAAATAACAGCACCCAACATTCTCAACATGTCAATGTGTGACTTCATTCTTAAGACATGAGTGCACACAGGTCTTCCATCTTTATGTTTCAATTCTAGCAGAGCTTGAGTGATCTTAAACCTTTCAAGTCTTTGGGCTTGTGGGTCAGGGAGAATAAATGGAGGAGGTGGAGGTAGAGAAATAGGATTTCCATGAGATTTGGGAAGACCACAGTTGTCTAACCCAGACATCTGCAATGGGGGATATTCAAGTTAGTTGATTTTAAGTCCTTAATATAACACCCAATATGAAATATTAAGGCTAGAACCCAACACAATATTTTATAACTTGGAAGAGGGATGCCGTAATCCATGCTATAAAATATTTGAAGGTAGGTGAATGACGATTCACCAATTTCCACCATGAAAAACGAAATAAATTATTAGGTTTTAATTGGATTTGAAACTCCTAGATCTTTTGAGATTCATTGAACTTTCAATGGCATGTTTTAATCTCGATTGTGCCCTTCATCTTTTGTGACTGGGATACCAAGGATCACAAAACAAGGTGTGAAGTAACCATGCAAATTACTTGGTACCCTTAATGTTTTTCACTTAATCGATGTGCATGTTAACCACACGCGCTCCACCGACCTATGAAAAACCTTAAGTCACCCTTTGCCTACCTTGTTATGTCCAGGTTAGTGTGACGGTTAACCACACGCTCCACTAACCGACTTAAGCAAAGTGCAAAGTGTAATTTCATGGATTAGCACCTTATTCACTTTTTCCTAAAGTAACTAAGATTGGGAATTATAAAACATTTAGTTACTTTATATTCATCATTAATACTTTTAATGAGGGGAGAATTCAAGTCCTTTTCCTACCCGTTCAGCTAACGACCCTCCACCGATCAAGGAAGCGGTGGGTGAGAGTGGACACCCATTAAGCTGCCATTTTATAGGCAACAACCTTATACCCTCCTTATAGACCGGCTTCGTGAATCAGGCCTACTTGCGGTAAAACAACTTAATCTTATACATATATAATTATTATTAAACTTGTAATATTATAGAGTATAAGGGTTGAATTTTAACTTTTAAAATTCTAGGGGTTGGAACTAAAGTTTTTTTAATGTAACTTTACATGTTCCAAAACTTGAGGGCAAGTTTTGTAACTTTCAAAACTTTTCATCTTTCATAACTTATGAGTTAATGGTTTAATAAAATGAGTGACTCTTCATTTTATGTAACCTATGTGTTTATTTAATGGACTTTAAAAGATAAAACTTTTGGTAATCCATAACTTGAGGACAAATTATGGATTCCATTAAAACACATAATGATCAAGAATTAAAACTAGCAAGAAGTTACAAATAATTCCTATGATCATCTAAACTCATAAGAACATGACTATGAATATCAAAAATTTCAAGAACATATGAACACATATAATCATGTAATTTTGATATTAGCCATTGTAAATGGATTAGAACAACCATTACACCTTCAAAAACAAGTTTTAAAACACGAAAACAATTTAGGGTAATGTTTCTAGTCCATTTCCAGCAGCAAAAATCGAAAATCTACACCCTGGGGCTCCTACTCGTCGAGTGCAAGAACCTACTCGACGAGTAGGATGAGTTTATGCTTGGACTCGTCGAGTCCCCCCATGGACTCGGCGAGTTCCCTGTGTGCAGACAGCAAGAAAATCGACTTTTTTTCACTATTTTGCATCAAGTATCAACAAACAAGCCTAGGCTCTGATACCACTGATGGGTTTTGAGCATTCTAACACTCCTAAGGTGTACATGCAACCCTATAAACCTTGGATCTATGTTTGTCTAAAATACATGCAAAATTACTTTTTCCAAGGTTCATAATCCTATCTAGCATACATGGGGAACTCTAAATATAAAAGTTAGCTAGAGTTACATACCTTGTAATTGATTTGATTCCTTGAAAACCTTGAGAGCCTAGCACCCCAAGTGTGATGCCTCAAATGTCTCACACAACACCAAATGCACCTGGAATAAACTTTGAGAGAGAATGTCACACTTAGAAATCGGCTTGCCCTCAATCTTGCTTCTAGTACCTCTAGTACCGATTTTTGTGAGCTTCATATCCTTTATATAGTGTGTTACAATTAGGGTTACACCATGTAAACCCTAATGTAACATGGCTCTTCATTTCCATGACCCATGGGTTTGTAACTCCCGAGGAGCATCCATGGAGCATCCTATGGACCTTAGCCCAACTTGATAATCCATGGAGCCTTTAGCCCACTATACAAGTTATGGATGATTTACATAATCAACCCATTTATTTAATTAATCATCTTTTGATCACTTAATTAATCCTAGATTAATTCTTGATCAATACTAATTAAATAATATTATTAATATATTAGAACTTATAATATATTAATAAACCATAAGTGTTATTTCTCTCATTTTAGTTTATCCAAATGCATGATGTCATGCAACCCAAATGGACCATGTCGGGTCGGGTCACGTACAACCCAGAAATAGTTATGAACTTAGACACCTAATCCAACACCTATTACATAAGGATCCTTGGAAGATCTACAATCATAACAAGCATATAAGTCAACTACGCAGATAGAAATATAAAACAACCATAGATTAAAAAGGTTGCCCATCAACCCCATAAAAGAAAGAGTGAAATATCGTTTTACAGATCCAAATTTATTCAACTTGTTTTTAACCGAATCAATCTTAAGCTGTAGATTGATTACCACCACCCGAAGTCACCTCCTTCGTCACTCCTCATTCCTTTGGTTGCGATGCAGGATCCTGATTGGCACCAACAGGCTCGCCAATCAAGTTGCTTAAAGCCTCACGCTATCCTGCTACATTCCAGGATCCCGCATTCTCAAGATCCTCCGCAAGATTAATTTTTGCCTCCCAGATAGCAACAACAACACTCATCTTCACTTCAGCAATCACGTCATCCATCTCAGCTACATGCACCTTTTCCTTTTCAAATTTCTCCCTGGACAGCTTCTCCAATCTCTGCAGGAGCTCCTTGTTGACACCCTCTTGCTCCCTTAAGGCATGATCTATTTGAGCAAGCTTGCCTTTGAGATCCTCATCAAAGCGAGAGACATGACCATCAACCTAATAGAAAAACCAATAAATAGATAATAAAACTGAATAGGAATGAACACAGGAATACTCACAGATTGGGAAAAGGAAATCAACTTCTTTAATGCTTCTTTTGTTCCAAGATTCTTAAGATCCCAGGCATCAGATGGTATATAATAAGAAGGATCCCCATAGAATTAGGATCCTAATGATAAACTAGATAAAATACTTAGAATCGATCTTTACCGGTGGCCATCGAAGTTATTGTAGATGAACCTTATTGAGGACTAGGAGACTCAAGCTTGAATGATATGACGTCTATAGGTAACGCAAGAAAACGCCTCACCTTATCCTCGGTATCCTCAACAGCAGGGAAAGCTTCACCAAAATTGTAACCTGCATCAAGATGAACAAAATAAGAAATGTAAATCCTTGATCCTCAAGATCAGCAAATAAGATCCTACCCTTTTCAACCCAAGCTTTGGGCAAGAGATCTCCACAATCGATAAAATCATGCCTCACAAAAAAAAACTTTTCCTTCCAGACTCCATCGTTCTGTTTCGGTTTCAAGACAAGAGTGGATTTATTGGTTTTAACCCTAAAGAGCAAGCTAGAACTCCCGAAAGTAGAGAGATCATAAACAGAAGCTAACTCAGTAAGACCAATATCTAGATTATGGGAATGATTCACTCGCTCAATCTAGTAGAAAATCCTCCAAATAATGGGCATTACTTGGAAATAGGAAATCTTGGTGGCTTGAAAGAAATCAGAAACGATACCCGAAAAAGGATATTTGAGGCCTAACGAAAAGGGATATTCAAGGAAGCATACCCAAGAAGGAGAAACGAAATCAGGATGAATAGAAGGCTCAAAAGACCTAAAGATCGCATTAAAGGGAAGGCTCCATTGGCGTTAAGGGACTGCATGTCCTCATCATTGAAGGAACATACCTTATCTTGGGCCACAATACCCTGATCGACAAAGTCATTCTCTGGAGGTGCAGTAATGATGCTGCGAGAACATACCATCTTCTTCCCCATGATCGGAGAAGAAGGATACAAATGAAAAACAAGGGGAAGAAATTACCTGCGAAGGTAGCCGGAGACGTGTAAAAGGCGTAAAGAGGATTACCCTATTTAACCTAATGGCAGAAGAGAGAGGGTACGATTTGACCGCATGATGATTAACCTTGGGTAGATGAACCTTATCCGATTATGGTTTAAAATTCAAATATTTTATCTCTTTCATTTGTTATTTTTAAATTATAACTTTAAATACAGGAAAACAAACCTCGATATTTCACATATATTATCGGGGGGCAATTGTTACGGGCAAGATCCTTGACTCATATTCAGGATCCTCGAATAATTATGATGCCTTAGGATCCTTAAACATATCATATGATCCTGACTATTACCACTAATATTTCGAACACTTGTAATGGCTATATTTTCTTTATTTTTCTCACGTGTGCAGAACGAGTCAACACAAGACCCATTCTCAATGGACAGTCATCTCAACCAGGAAAAAGACCCAAAATACCAAGTCAAATAACGTTCATATGTTGATTCTGGAGGATCCCGGAACTATCAGGCGTCTTGTTATTATACTATAAATAGCACATGTAACTAGCACACTAGGGACACACTTAGCTCATATACGACAATTGTACTTGAATTCATACATTTATCTTTGTATTCAACATTTTATATCAATAAAATCATCAAGGCAGGTGATCATTATCACCTTCCAAGGTTTTATTTTGGAGATCCTATCAAGGATCAAGAGCTTTCCTTTTAACTCACTTGTGTCACTTTGATTATCATTTCTTACTTGATTTACCACGAACATCACAGTCTCTCAAACAATTGTGTTAGATTCCAATAAGTTGATTTTTGACCAAAACAGTTATGGATAAAGTTAGAAACTTTATCCATCTGAACATCATATTGATTCAGATATGAAGGTTGGAGACTTGGACTTAACGGATTAAGTTGAAAAAGATGCACTTTTGGTCCCTCTGATTTTTAAAGACTAGATCTTGTTTGTTGGGACCATTCTAATGGATAAATTTGGAACCTTTATCCATTATGAAGCTATTAGGAACCATAAAAATGTGATATTGGTCCTTCTATTCTTTCCATACAGGAGTTATGATGTCTTAATGGATTAATAAGTTAGGGTTTTGGCTTTTGGACCTTTTCTATATAAGGAAAGTCATAAAGGTTGAAATTTATGACTTAAGTCGATGTTTTGAGTCTAGATCTGAGCTCTGGACAAAAGGTCTTAAGTGATAAAGTACTTAATGGAGAAATAAGATCAGGTCGCGTACGTTGGGCGTACGAGGAGTACGCTGGGTGTACGCAGCTGCCATAGACTTTGACTTTTTTGAGTTTCGTTGACCGTTGACTTTTAACTAAGTTTTACTTTAGTTCAAACTTGAGGGTTTTGGACTGTTAATTAAGGTTTTACTTGGTTTTGGTGATTAGCAGATTCGTAGGAGCATGCAGTGCAAAAAGGGAAACGCATCTCAATTTTTCAGGTTTTTCATTTTATGTGAGTTTTGACTCATTGTACCCGTGGGTTGAAGGCACCAATGCCGACCCATCAGTTTTGATTATTTTTTAGTATACGGATGCCATAGGGACTGTATATAGTCATGTAGGATAGACTAAGGACTCTTGATCTTGGCTTTCTTGCTTGTTCCTTTTTTGGTTGTGGCTCTAGAGTAGGATCACCTGTCCAGGTGTCTATCTCACCTCTGAGTATATACAGTTATATATTCCTTGGATTGTTGGTATTTAGTATGTTGCTATGTTGTAGTGATCTGTTATATTTGTATCCTGGTATATAGGATGTTGTTATGTTGTAGTGATATGTTACATCTGTATCCTTGAATATAGTATGTTGCTATGCGATAGTGATCTGTAGATATGTATTTCTACATGTACTTGCTAGTTGTCATCTAGTGGAGTGCCCTAGGGACTGTATGTAGTCATGTAGGATATCCTGAGAACTCTTGATCTAGGCTTTCTTTCCTATTCCTTCTTTGGTTGTAGCTCTAGAGTATGATCATCTATTCGGGTGGCTATCTCACCTCTGGTTACTTATGGTTACACATTTCATGGAGGTTAGTTGGTAGCGGGACAGTGTGTTGTGAGAGGACTAGTAAGAGGTAGTGAGTTGTATGATTGATGTTTGCTCGTATTATGTGCCTGGTTGACCCTTGATTGTTTATATTGTTGGGTTATGAGCATTCTAACACTCCTAAGTGTACATGCAACCCTAAATACCTTGGATCTATGTTTTCTCTATTATACATACAATTATGAACATCCAAGGTATTATCCTAATCTAGCATACAAAATAATAAATATAACAAGATAGAATACATACCTCTTTGATGTAGAATGTCTTCATGAAGCTTGAGTGCCTAGTGCCCTAAGTGTGACACCTCAAATGGTTCACACAACACCAAATACACTTGGAATAACTTGAGAGAAACTTGAACACTCCTTGAAATCGTCTAGCCCTCACACTCACACATTAGTGCACGATTTCTTGAGCCATAGGATTCTTTTATATGGTGGCTATTAGGGTTACACCATGTAACTCATAACTTTACCCATTCCTTATGCTCCATGGATTTTAACCTCCATGGAGTATCCATGGGTCACCCCATGGACTTAGTCCAACATAAGGAATCTTGGATCACAAGCCCACATATATAAGAATAAATGATTTACACAATCAACCCATATATTTAATTAGTCTCCTTTTGATCACTTAATTAATTCCAAATTAATTCTTGATCAATACTAATTAAATAACCTTATTAATATATTAGAACTTATAATATATTAACCAACCTTAAGTGTTATTTCTCTCATTATAGTCTATCCAAATGCATGATGCCATGCAACCCAAATGGACCATGCCGGGTCGGGTCAAGTGTTACCAATTATAGTTATGGACTTAGACATTAATCCAACAGTCTCTCACTTGGATAAGTCTAAAACTATTATTGCGTATGACTTCAGGAACCGATCAGCAATCGTTGCTCTCAAAAGCTTCTGTCGAACTCTGACCTTGTCGATGAACTCTGACCTTTATCAATGACTTGTCCATTAGATAAGGGATCATATATTCCTCCATTCTAGATATCATATGGACTGAGACATGGATTATCAATCATTCTCTCTGTCCATTTGTTGTTTCCTGATTTCCGATTCATGATGACTGATTGATTGAACAAATCAAATCAGTCCTGGCTTGGCCAAGCACTCACATGTATCATCTTTAAATCATCGAGGGGCCCACATATATCGCTTTTATCCCGAAGGTAAAAGGAATGGATAAACTTCGACTCATATGGCTTGTTCTACTACTTGTTGAATCATACACAAAGGCACGTTTTATAACATCAAGTTACCAATGCGTTTTCGTGCAATCAATGTATAACCAACTCATAGTAACAACTCATATCTCTAGGTTTGAAGAATATAAGATATTATCGTCTCATGATCACTCGTGATAAAATCCATGAAGTGATTCAAATGAGCGCGGGTTGAATCCAATACTCAGAACTTATGAGCACTCATGAGTGTTGTAGCACCACTTTGTCCACCAACTTGGACCTCTACAAACCAACCCATGACAGTCTTTATTCATATCTACTTCCAACATATGACCGACTGTGGATGGTTTGAATAACTTAATCATTCAGGAAGAACGACTTAGTTATTCTGGAAGTCAAAACATGCAAAGTGAAACACAAGAATAAATTAATCAAATATGGTATCAAACCCTATGAATATAAATAAACACTTTTATTTATCACCATACTGATTACTCATTATTCATTGTTTCGGTTTTATCAACTTTATACTTGAATTTAAAACAATAGTTGTCCCATGCTCCAAGCATGTACACTATGTTTTCTAAACACTAGTCATGCCATACACCAAGTATGCATACTATGTTTGTCTATGATCTTTACTTTGTAAAATAGATCAATTGAACATCACTCCAATGATCCTCTTTTCACAGTCCTAAATCGTTACTGCAAATGCAAGACTTCCAAATTCATGCCATTTACAGAAATCTGTTAGATTCTAAACTTATATGCATTGATCCTCTTAATGATTATGCACGAAGTCAGAAAGACTTGACAACAATCATTACAGAGCATTCCAAAGGAGATCAGCTCTTTGGAAACATCCTTCTTTCATTAAGTTTCCTAATCTTACACAGATTGAATAATTTCTAACTTTGAAACATTTCCATATTCCATTTTGACTATCACTTCTGAACAAGAGTTGCCTCCTTACAGATTATGTCAATATGGTCCTTCTAGAATTAACATTATACTTCCAACTGTCCTTGAGCAACCAATCTTTGGTAAACCTTAGATTGTCCTCGACAATTGCTTAATTATTTTAGTCATATCCAATTCTAGACCTTTTCCCTTCATAATGCCCCAGGCATTTGGAAAATTTTAGAAAGGATGAATATAGCACATGTAATCGATCCTATATCTGAAGCATATGGGACACGATTCATGATGTCTCACATAAAGACTAAACCAGTCTTTTGCTATAATATTTCCATTTCAATTTGCCAAGTTCTCAAAATTCAGATTATGAAAAGGGATGCCGTAATCATAATCGAATTTTAGAACGCAAATAATGGACCCATATATAGAATTTCCTTATGTTGAGCCATTCCAACATGAAATTCATATATATGTCCTTGATTAAATACGATTAAAATCTCAATCTAAGCTTTTAGAATTGAAATGAAGTATAATTTCCTCTCCCTTAATTATAGCAAAACAACTTTTTCAACCCCTGCAACCTCACGAATTGAAACTTTTGTTTTCTATAATTAACATTGCTAACTTGCAACCTTTGTCATAATTATCATGCTCCCACTAACATGATGATTATTAGCATAACACTTATGCTCCCACTAGCTTTGACATGTACTCAGAAATCAGCTGACTTTCTTACCAAAGTTCAGATTTCTGATACTAGATTGTTTTGATAAAACTTTATCAAAATCATACACCTCTCTTAGATAGCTCACATGTGTGTCTAAACAATTTTAGAACTATGAAAAGGGATGCCGTAATCATAGTCTCAATTTTTTAGACCTTTTCCACTTCTCACAAGTCTATGTTAGTGTGCCGGTAAACCACACACACTCCACTAACGACTTTGAGAATGCAAATATCACAATTGCTATCTAGCTAAAATCTACTTAGTGAAAGTGTTTCCTCACCATCATTTTCATGAATCGGAGAGAAACCTTATGACACTTAGATTTAATAGTGTATGTGTTCTTATCCATGTGAATTTGTCAAAACCATAATCACAAGACAAGGTTAGTGACAAATCCAAACTCATATTGATTAAACTTGCGCAATCTTAAATTCTTGCCATTTGGCAGCTCAGGTGCCTGCCATTGCTTCCAAGTAGTTGTGCAACCAATTGAGAACTCTCAGAACTCCTATGCAAAGCCAACTTGAATAGGCACAAAAATTTCAACACGATAGGTTATAAACCTCAAGTCGTGTGCTAGTGAAGGACTTTAGGTTTTATTCTTGACTAAGTCTTGAAACTTTCAAGAGCTTTAAGACTCCCACTGTCCTCTTGACATATAAGACTCCCTTGTCAAATATTCAAGAGATAGTGTGGATTCTTTATCAAGACTAACACTTTACACAATTGGCCTAAGTTGGTCTCTGTTTTATCCAAAACATCACAACTTACCAATTTCAAATGTACAACAGTAGATAACCTTTTACTCTTACATTTGACTAGTGTTAACAAACCCTCTTTAAGATATGTCACTCAAGTTACAATCTTGGAGTATGACTCTAAGAATTGTTTTGGAACGAAGTATGACTCATCTTTTTGATTTAACCATTTCAACAATTCATGACTCCTCTTCTTAGTCATAAGAATGCACTAAGATGACTTTAGAGGACCAATTGTGATATGGTATCTTAATCATTAAGATGATCATAAACATGATACTAAAGTACTCTCCCATCTTTTCAGATTTAAGAAACTTTTATCTTTTTGCCATACTTTGATTCTTCTTATTCGTTCTGTCTCACATTGAAACTTCTCCAATGCTACAGACTTATACTTAAACTTATAAGTATAACCATATTTACTGAACTTAAGTAAATCATGACGAATAGTCTTCTTGATCTTTTGTGGTGGACTTGACCAGTGCACAAGAATGTGTACTCGATCCCTTAGTTCTTTCCTTATTCACATAAGGAATTAGTCTTAATTTTCCAAGCTGAAAGTTCTCATTCATCATACTATACAACTTGCATGATTCCAAGTTTCGGTCCAATTGAACCTTGGGTGATGAGAATCTTTCCTTATTTGGTAATATTAGACACTACCACAACCGAAAGAATCAAATCCATTTTTCCAATATTGCTATCAATGGAATCTTATAAGCAACAACTTTTCACAAATGCCATTGTAAGGATACTTAAAATAAATAAAATCAAAACCTTTTTCTTTTATTTTAAACTTTGCGGAAAAACTTATCCTTACAATCCATATGAAAACCTTGTTGTTATCTATTCCTAAGCAATATAAATATCATAACTCTTAAGTAATAGCCCAAAATTCTGATCACCGAACCATGCGATTGAAATCCATCTTCGCGATCAGAATCAGCATGTACTTAATAGAGTTAGACAATGGACTTTACCTGAAGTAGAGCCAAACTTATTGACTTTAACATCCTTAGGCAGCTTCGTAACCAATGCCCCTTCCTTTGGCAATAGTTACCTATGGACCCTTGATAATGGGACTATCTCAGACTTCGTCTCTCTCTTTACCATTAGGTCAACCGAGTTGACTATGGCCGATCCCTTTCCATTGGGAAGAGAGAGCTTTACTAGATATCTAATGTCATCATTGTCAATGTCCATAGCGTTTTAGGAAGTTGATCTTAGCAAATAGATAAGATCATTAAGGGTCTTGTCTTAGTCTGTTTCATAGGATTCCCAAAAGAACTCACTATGTGACTTAGAAAGTAGTTGAGCCACCAACTTTCTCAAGACTTTGACACCCAACTCTCCCGGCTTGTCAATATGTGACTACATCTCCAAGATGTGATCACACCTAGACCTTGCCTTGCCAATAGGGCTTGAGTGACCTTAAACTTTTTAGGAACTTGTGGGTTAGGGAGAATAATTGGAGGAGGTGAAAGAAGTATGATATCCATGGGACATCATCTTCATTTAGGAAAGCTTGTTTCAAGAGATTTGGGAAGATCATAAATGTCTAGACCAGACATCTTTTTGGGAGATATTCAAGATAGTTGATTTAAAATCCTTAATATGACACCCAATATGAAATATTAAGGCTAGGACCCAACAAACTATTTTATAACTTAGAAGAGGGATGCCGTAATCCAAGCTATAAAATATTTGAAGGTAGGTGAATGACGATTCACCAATTTCCACCATGAAAAATGAAATAATTTATTAGGTTTTAATTGGATTTGAAAGTCCTAGATCTTTGAGATTCATTGAACTGTTCAAAGGCATGTTTCAATCTCGAGTGTGCCCTTCAGGTTTTGTGACTGGGATGCCGAGGATCACAAAACAAGGTGTGAATAACCATGCAAATATACTTGGTACCCTTAATATTTACCCCTTAATCAGTGTGCCGGTTAACCACACACGCTCCACCGATACTATGATAAATATTAAGTTACCCTTTGCCTACCTTGTTAAGTCCAGGTTAGTGTGCCGGTTAACCACACACGCTCCACTAACGACTTAAGCAAAGTGCAAAGTGTAATTTCATGGGTTAGCACCAAATTCATATTTTCCTAAGTAACTAAGATTGGGTATTAATAAGAGTTTAGTTACTTAGTATTTATCATTAATACTTTTAATGAAAGGAGAATTATAGTCCTTGTCCTACCCGTTCGGCTAACGACCCTCCACCAGTCAAGGAAGCGGTGGGTGAGAGTGGACACCCATTAAACTGCCATTTTATAGGCAGTAACCTTATACCCCCCTTATAGACCGGCTTCGTGAATGAGGCCTACTAACGGTAAGACTGACTTTACTCTTATACATATATATAAATATTATTAACTTATAATATTATAAAGTATAAGGGTTGAATTTTAACTTTTAAAATTCTAAGGGCTAACTTGGAATTAAAGTATTCATAAGTGAAAACTTTTCAAATTCCAAAACTTGAGGGCAAGTTTTGAAACTATTCAAAACTAATTAATTCCATAACTTATGAGTTTAAAGTAGTTTTAATTAAAAAAAAAACTCTTCAAGTTCCATAACTTGAGGACAAGTTATGGAAGACTTTAAACTAATTAATAAAAAAATAACTTTTTTTTATTGTAACTTATGGAACTAATTAAGGTTACACTTTTTTTTTTAATTTAATGAAGAGACTCTTCAACCTCCATAACTTGAGGAGAAGTTATGGAGTCATAAAACCATTTAATTAGAACTAGACTCTTCATTTTGTAACCTTTGCCAACTTTTATGACTTTTATGATTCTTAAATGTGACTTTTCATATAACTTGAAGACAAGTTATAAAAACACACTTTGGAATCAACTCTTAGATTAAAATGGATTGAAAACAACTATTTCACACAACTTTTCTATTAATCTAAGAACCTCATAAGAACAAGATAATTCAAATCATCAATCTTCAAGAAATTAGCATGAACATACAAACTAATACAAATCTTGAAATTATGACAATTATCTTAGAAATTGGATTAGCATGAACATTACCACATCAAAAACAAGTTTACAAGTCCAAAAACATCTTAGGGTAATGTTCCTAGTCCAATTCCAGCCAAAACAATCGAATATATGCATCCAACTCGATTTTTCAGCTACTTTTGCAAGTATAACAAGAAAACAAGCCTAGGCTCTGATACCACTGTTGGGTTATGAGCATTCTAACACTCCTAAGTGTACATGCAACCCTAAATACCTTGGATCTATGTTTTCTCTATTATACATACAATTATGAACATCCAAGGTATTATCCTAATCTAGCATACAAAATAATAAATATAACAAGATATAATACATACCTCTTTGATGTAGAATGTCTTCATGAAGCTTGAGTGCCTAGTGCCCCAAGTGTGACACCTCAAATGGTTCACACAACACCAAATACACTTGGAATAACTTGAGAGAAACTTAAACACTCCTTGAAATCGTCTAGCCCTCACACTCACACATTAGTGCACGATTTCTTGAGCCATGGGATTCTTTTATATGGTGGCTATTAGGGTTACACCATGTAACTCATAACTTTACCCATTCCTTATGCTCCATGGATTTTAACCTCCATGGAGTATCCATGGGTCACCCCATGGACTTAGTCCAACATAAGGAATCTTGGATCACAAGCCCACATATATAAGAATGAATGATTTACACAATCAACCCATATATTTAATTAGTCTCCTTTTGATCACTTAATTAATTCCAAATTAATTCTTGATCAATACTATTTAAATAACCTTATTAATATATTAGAACTTATAATATATTAACCAACCTTAAGTGTTATTTCTCTCATTATAGTCTATCCAAATGCATGATGCCATGCAACCCAAATGGACCATGCCGGGTCGGGTCAAGTCTTACCAATTATAGTTATGGACTTAGACATTAATCCAACATATATGTCGACATATGGTGGTATTGGGTTGAGGCGGTCCTGCTTTGTGATGTAGGCCAAGATACCCGGTGTGGGTCGGCTGTAAGTCGTAGGCACGGAGGCTCGGGAAAAGCGGTTGGGTTGAGGCGGCAGACCAACAAACCCTGAGTATTCTAGCCTGATGGCTGATTCGACCCATTGAATGTTGGCATTCCCGTCCAAGAACTGATTTGGCATGGGCATTACAATCTGATGATTGTGGGCCGTTATGCATGCTGGTATGTTTATCATATGGGGTATTTTGGGGAAAACCCACTAAGCTTTGTGATTACCTAGTTGTTTATTGTTTCAGGTATCATCGGTCATCATGGGAAGGCGAAGGCGTGACTGTACACATTTTTTAGCAGCAATGAAGATTCTTTTCTTTAATATTACTCAGATTTTGAATAAATGTATTTGGAATAAACGGTTTTCTTCATAATGGATTTATAATTGGGAAGCGTTACTTTAATAAAATGAAAATTTTTGGTTGTAAAAATGAGATGTTATACGATGAACCTCAATTCTTTCCCAAAGTCCTAATATAATTTTAATACAACCTTGTAGAAATTATTCATAAGACCACATGGACCGTGTGATTTATTTGGCAAACATATGACTTGTGTGTTTGCTAACAGCATGCAGTTTTGCCGAAAATAACAATGTACTTTGCTAAATCAAGTTATAATCCATCCAACACCATTTTCAATGATTTATGTCATTTAATAACATAATTACACATGCTTTAACACTTTCATTTTATCCCTAACATCAATGGAATACAAATTAAACTAACCTTCAAATTTTCACCATTTTTATGCTTTAAAACTCCAAATTGTCACTAGTTTAAAATTTCCATCCATGATGATAGAATTAACTTAGAAACATTTTGAACCATTTAAACATGTTTCAATCCATGATTAGTGCATAATGAGAAGATTTGTCAAATTTCAAGCTCTAAAGTTAACTTTAAAGCTTATATCTCACCAATAATTTTAATAATCCAAATAATTTACTATTATGCCCTTGAATTTGGAATAGTACATATAAATTAAGTTTGAAAACAAGTTAATAACACCACATGAGGATTTAATATTGAATTTTAAGAAGCTGGGTTTAACCCCCTCCCCCCCCCCCCCCCCGGTCTCCTCCTAAAACTTCATTAAAATGCATATAGACACAATTAGAGGTAAAATTAACAAATCTAACCATGTATGATGACAAACACATGAAGTGATCATAAAAAATTATGGATTCACAACTCAACCCATTAGATTCGAAATACATGAAGCTAGGGTTAGAATTCTTCACAAAACCTCCATGAATCTCAAATCTAACAAGTAAAATGAAAGTTGTTGGCTAAATCATGAAGTAGAATTGAAATAGTTACTAGAATTTGATATAAACTCAAAATGAAAACATGAAACTAGAAATTTATAACATATAAAAACCCTAGAATTTGAATTTGAGAAGAAAAGGGAAAAGAAAACCTACCATTAAACTTAGGGGTGAGCATGGGTCGGGTTGGGTCGGTTTTTGGTCGGTTTCGGTTTTTTGGTTCTTTAGTCGGTTTCGTCGGTTTTGGGTTGTAACCCATTTTTTAGCAAATATTTATAACTTCAAAAATGAAACAAATTTAGAAATCTAGATTAAAGAAACTTAAAAAACCAATTTCAACACCAACACAACCTCAAAAGTATGTTGCTAAAAGTTTACAACAACCAAGTTTAAAAACAATCAAGTGTAACAAGTTTTAGGAACAAAAACAAGTAATAGCACATGTAACTAGCACACTAGGGACACACTTAGCTCATATACGACAATTGTACTTGAATTCATACATTTATCTTTGTATTCAACATTTTATATCAATAAAATCATCAAGGCAAGTGATCATTATCACCTTCCAAGGTTTTATATTGGAGATCCTATCAAGGATCAAGAGCTTTCCTTTTAACTCACTTGTGTCACTTTGATTATCATTTCTTACTTGATTTACCACGAACATCACAGTCTCTCAAACAATTGTGTTAGATTCCAATAAGTTGATTTTTGACCAAAACAGTTATGGATAAAGTTAGAAACTTTATCCATCTGAACATCATATTGATTCAGATATGAAGGTTGGAGACTTGGACTTAACGGATTAAGTTGAAAAAGATGCACTTTTGGTCCCTCTGATTTTTAAAGACTAGATCTTGTTTGTTGGGACCATTCTAATGGATAAATTTGGAACCTTTATCCATTATGAAGCTATTAGGAACCATAAAAATGTGATATTGGTCCTTCTATTCTTTCCATATAGGAGTTATGATGTCTTAACGGATTAATAAGTTAGGGTTTTGGCTTTTGGACCTTTTCTATATAAGGAAAGTCATAAAGGTTGAAATTTATGACTTAAGTCGATGTTTTGAGTTTAGATCTGAGCTCTGGACAAAAGGTCTTAAGTGATAAAGTACTTAATGGAGAAATAAGATCAGGTCGCATACGTTGGGCGTACGAGGAGTACGCTGGGTGTACGCAGCTGCCATAGACTTTGACTTTTTTGAGTTTCGTTGACCGTTGACTTTTAACTAAGTTTTACTTTAGTTCAAACTTGAGGCTTTTGGACTGTTAATTAAGGTTTTACTTGGTTTTGGTGATTAGCATATTCGTGGGAGCATGCAGTGCAAAAAGGGAAACGCATCTCAATTTTTCAGGTTTCTTCATTTTATGTGAGTTTTGACTCATTGTACCCGTGGGTTGAAGGCACCAATGCCGACCCATCAGTTTTGATTATTTTTAGTATACGGATGCCATAGGGACTGTATATAGTCATGTAGGATAGACTAAGGACTCTTGATCTTGGCTTTCTTGCTTGTTCCTTTTTTGGTTGTGGCTCTAGAGTAGGATCACCTGTCCAGGTGTCTATCTCACCTCTGAGTATATACAGTTATATATTCCTTGGATTGTTGGTATTTAGTATGTTGCTATGTTGTAGTGATCTGTTATATTTGTATCCTGGTATATAGGATGTTGTTATGTTGTAGTGATATGTTACATCTGTATCCTTGAATATAGTATGTTGCTATGCGATAGTGATCTGTAGATATGTATTTCTACATGTACTTGCTAGTTGTCATCTAGTGGAGTGCCCTAGGGACTGTATGTAGTCATGTAGGATATCCTGAGAACTCTTGATCTAGGCTTTCTTTCCTATTCCTTCTTTGGTTGTAGCTCTAGAGTATGATCATCTATTCGGGTGGCTATCTCACCTCTGGTTACTTATGGTTACACATTTCATGGAGGTTAGTTGGTAGCGGGACAGTGTGTTGTGAGAGGACTAGTAAGAGGTAGTGAGTTGTATGATTGATGTTTGCTCGTATTATGTGCCTGGTTGACCCTTGATTGTTTATATGTCGATATATGGTGGTATTGGGTTGAGGCGGTCCTGCTTTGTGATGTAGGCCAAGATACCCGGTGTGGGTCGGCTGTAAGTCGTAGGCACGGAGGCTCGGGAAAAGCGGTTGGGTTGAGGCGGTAGACCAACAAACCCTGAGTATTCTAGCCTGATGGCTGATTCGACCCATTGAATGTTGGCATTCCCGTCCAAGAACTGATTTGGCATGGGCATTACAATCTGATGATTGTGGGCCGTTATGCATGCTGGTATGTTTATCATATGGGGTATTTTGGGGAAAACCCACTAAGCTTTGTGATTACCTAGTTGTTTATTGTTTCAGGTATCATCAGTCATCATGGGAAGGCGAAGGCGTGACTGTACACATTTTTCAGCAGCAATGAAGATTCTTTTCTTTAATATTACTCAGATTTTCAATAAATGTATTTGGAATAAACGGTTTTCTTCATAATGGATTTATAATTGGGAAGCGTTACTTTAATAAAATGAAAATTTTTTGTTGTAAAAATGAGATGTTATACGATGAACCTCAATTCTTTCCCAAAGTCCTAATATAATTTTAATACAACCTTGTAGAAATTATTCATAAGACCACATGGACCGTGTGATTTATTTGGCAAACATATGACTTGTGTGTTTGCTAACAGCATGCAGTTTTGCCGAAAATAACAATGTACTTTGCTAAATCAAGTTATAATCCATCCAACACCATTTTAAACCATTTTCAATGATTTATGTCATTTAATAACATAATTACACATGCTTTAACACTTTCATTTTATCCCTAACATCAATGGAATACAGATTAAACTAACCTTCAAATTTTCACCATTTTTATGCTTTAAAACTCCAAGTTGTCACTAGTTTAAAATTTCCATCCATGATGATAGAATTAACTTAGAAACATTTTGAACCATTTAAACATGTTTCAATCCATGATTAGTGCATAATGAGAAGATTTGTCAAATTTCAAGCTCTAAAGTTAACTTTAAAGCTTATATCTCACCAATAATTTTAATAATCCAAATAATTTACTATTATGCCCTTGAATTTGGAATAGTACATATAAATTAAGTTTGAAAACAAGTTAATAACACCACATGAGGATTTAATATTGAATTTTAAGAAGCTAGGTTTAACCCCCCCCCCCCCCCCGGTCTCCTCCTAAAACTTCATCAAAACGCATATAGACACAATTAGAGGTAAAATTAACAAATCTAACCATGTATGATGACAAACACATGAAGTGATCATAAAAAATTATGGATTCACAACTCAACCCATTAGATTCGAAATACATGAAGCTAGGGTTAGAATTCTTCACAAAACCTCCATGAATCTCAAATCTAACAAGTAAAATGAAAGTTGTTGGCTAAATCATGAAGTAGAATTGAAATAGTTACTAGAATTTGATTTAAACTCAAAATGAAAACATGAAACTAGAAATTTATAACATATAAAAACCCTAGAATTTGAATTTGAGAAGAAAAGGGAAAAGAAAACCAACCATTAAACTTAGGGGTGAGCATGGGTCGGGTTGGGTCGGTTTTTGGTCGGTTTCGGTTTTTTGGTTCTTTAGTCGGTTTCGTCGGTTTTGGGTTGTAACCCATTTTTTTAGCAAATATTTATAACTTCAAAAATGAAACAAATTTAGAAATCTAGATTAAAGAAACTTAAAAAACCAATTTCAACAACAACACAACCTCAAAAGTATGTTGCTAAAAGTTTACAACAACCAAGTTTAAAAACAATCAAGTGTAACAAGTTTTAGGAACAAAAACAAGTAACAAACCACCATGTAATAATCTCGGTTTCATTAAAACAACAACACATGCCATATATTTAATGTAATTTAGTACCAAAATTCACCTCCTTTTAAATTTAACGCATATTACCTTCGACATAGAAAGTCAAATTATAGCATATCATTGAAAAACATGTGATAATATTGGGTTGGGTCGGTTTTAAACCCAACGAGTTGGGTCGGTTTGAGGTACTAAAACCAAACCCAAAACCCATTTTTCGGTTTTTAAAAATTTAAACACAAACCCGACGGTTTTGGTTTCGGTTTTTCAGTTTCGGGTTTATCGGTTTTTGGGTTTTCGGGTTTGGTTTTGCTCACCCCTAATTAAATAGGATATGAAGGGATTTGATCGAGGCTTCAACAAATCAACTTGGAATCTTCAAATCACCATGGAAATAGAGGAAATCGCACATAGGAAAGATGTTATGGCTTGAATGTGTTTGAATGTTTTTGAAGGAGAGAGAAGAAGGCTAGAGATCTAATCCCAAAATATGAGCATTTGACAAAAAATTATCTCTCTATTTCAGAAGCTAACACCTAGAGCACCATTTTGACTTAGGGTTGTTTGCTTTTTAAGAGGTAAAATATTTGTAGGCTACAGAAAACATCTACAAACATTTCCAAGATAATAAGTCGACCAATCATCCACAGCCTGCAAGAAGAAGATTGTTTGTTTTTTAATGTCTGCAAACTAATAAAATAACTGACATATAAATAAACTGGTTTTTTTATCCTTAAAAGAGTTTTTAACATTGAAATATAATTCATGCAACTATAATATATTTTTTTAAATTATTCATTCAATATAATTGGAAATGAAAATTTAGGTTTCTTGTATTGAGTAAAGAACTCATCGCTCAAAAACCTTTTTCCTTGTAAAACTATGAAGTGAAAAACATTCAATGAAAATGTTCATTTATGTAACCAAGAGAAATGGGATCATCCTTTTCAATATAAAGATACAGTTGAATTTTAGGAAAATACAATATTTTATAATTATAAAAAAACACTACATTAATTTGCGTCTATTATAATCTTCATTTATTTTTTACACATGCAAAACCTCCTATATTAAAGACAAGAAACAAAAAAAATACAATATAATAGAAATTTGAGTAAAAAAAATCGTATAAAAGTAATTCAACGATTTAAGAAAATAGATGGTGATAATTTGTACAAAATTAATGTAATTATTTTTTTTGCTAAATTGACATATAACATATTATGGTTTTTTAATATTTAGTTATTTACACACATTGTAGGATAAATAGATTTTTACTTCGTGTCATGTCATCAAATAATCAATTTCGTTTGCGATATTCTATATTTGGATCATAAAATAATAAAATATTATTTCATATAAAAATCTATTAAAATATAGTCGTTCGAAAAATATAAAAAGAAAAAAGTGAAGCATCCTTAATTATATATAAAAGAATTTAATCCTTATTTTTAACTAGAATATGTCTGCAAGAAATGTCTTTACGTCTATAGACTTTGATCTATGTCTAAAATCAACAGTTTGCGAGAACGTGCAGACGTAAATGTCTTCCCGCTCACAGACATAAATGCCAGAAAAAGCTTTTCCAAAAGACTTAAACACTAACTAGTAAATTACTATTTACCTAAATAAATCCCCATATAATTTATGATATTCAAATCTTATTTTGTCGGTCAAATCCTAACTTTTGCGAATAGACAACTTTGGTCTTTTAACCATAACTTTCTCAATTTGACTTTATTAAACTTTTAGTTTATTTCTATTATTATATAATCGTATATTTTATTTATTAAAGTTTATTTATTTATATTTATATTATTTGTTATTTTATATTCCTAAATTTTTTAGTTTTTGCTAAAAAAGGAGAAACTTTTAAGCCAATTTTGAAAATGTTACAAATATCAATCACACATGTATATTCGGCCTGCCCTAAACGCCTAAGTCTTGACCATGCATTCACTTGCAGGATCACACATGATATTAGGTTATCGAGCGTCATGGCCGGTCCGCTGATTTTAAAGGCCCTGTGCGACGAGTAAAAATGGGCCCCATATATATATATATATATATATATATATATATATATATATATATATATATATATATATATATATATATATATATATATATATATATATATATATATGTTGGAAAATTAATTAAATTAATTTCCAAAAATGGATTTTCTCCATTTTTGAGCACAAATTTTGGACTCTAAATATAATCAAAACGAGTTATTGATTATATATTCCTGTTCTCCTCCGTGATATCTACGTTTCGATATATCACACGTCCAAAACGGATTAAAAATGAATGAGAAATTACTTGTCAAAGTAGGGCAATTGGAAGAGAAAATAAAAGAGTTAAGTGGGTTTAAAACTCATCCCACATTCGTGGCAGAATGAAAAGGAAATTGGTTTATAACTACAAAGACTAGCTACCTTTGTAAGACTTATTAGAACCAAAGCTCTCTTTTGCGCGCGCATGCAGGGGGTGCAAATGCGAGCCAAATTGGCTTCGTTCTACTTAACTTGTGTGCGGGCACGAATGCACCACCGGTCGACCAGAAAAGTTCAAGGACCTTTTTTTCCTTTTGGTTAACCGTTACAAAACCGAATTAAGAGCAATTAATCATAGATTTCAGTTTGATTTCTTGATTAATTTTCTTATTTAAGTGTGACAGTTACGATTTCGTTTTAATTGCATCAGTTACATTGGGTAGTATATATACAATGCATATGTGACTGATTCCACACACCGGATGAAATGAAATCACTCTCTTCCTCTCTTACGCTTCTACTTCATCTTTTCTCTCTTGCTGCAACTAAGGTATGATCCGGGCCAAGTGAGGGTTCGAGCAATCTAGATGAATTGCTTTCTACTGTTGTATCCTGGGAAACAAACACCCATATAGGGTGAATTTGTTTTAAGGAAACTGTGTTAAACACAGGCCTCAGTCAAGAATTTTATGCTTTTGTTCTTTCGTACAATTTTGGGTTATATTTTCCTAACAGTCTTAAAACAAATCGTTTGTGCGAAACGAACTTGAGAAAAAAAAAATTGTTTATGCTTCGTGTTATAGTGTTTATAAAAATGAATTTTTTTTCCTCTCCATAACATTTGCAGAATCTGTTTTCAGAAATCGTTTTCTAAGACATTTTATGTTTCTTCTGTTTTTCTGTTTGCTTGTATCTAACTGTTTAAGTTTATTGCATCCATAATCTGTTACTGTTTTCAGAAATTGTTTTCTAAAACAGTTTTTAGATTCTTTCTTTTGTTTCACAGCTTTTCAGAACCAGGTTTCTGGAAACAGACAATATTTAACAGTTTAGTGGTTATTGAATTTTAATCTTTAAGATTTTTACATTTGCTTCCTTTGTAGCATGACTACTGGTGAAGGTTCCAAACCACCAAAGCCTAATGGAACTCCTAATGCTCAAGGAGCTCCAATGATGACCATGCCGGTCAATCATGCTGAGAAACCTGAGAAGTTCTCTGGACTGAACTTTAAGAGGTGGCAGCAGAAGATGCTCTTCTATCTTACCACATTGAATCTTGCTAGATTCTTAACTGAAGAGTCTCCTCGGATGTCCGAAGGAGAAGGAGATGTGCAAGCTTTAACTGCTATTGATGCTTGGAAACATTCTGATTTCTTGTGTAGGAATTATGTTCTTAATGGCCTTGTTGATTCACTTTATAATGTGTATTGTGTAACAAAGACAGCCAAAGAACCATGGGACTCATTGGACAAAAAGTATAAAACTGCAGATGTCGGGACAAAGAAATTTGTGGTTGTCTGATTTCTTGACTATAAAATGGTGGATGGCAAAACTGTTATGTCCCAAGTCCAAGAACAACAAGTCCTCCTACATGACATGCATGCCGAGGGTGTGGGGTTGAATGAGCCTTTTTCTGTTGCTTCCATGATTGAGAAGCTACACCCTAGTTGGGTTGATTTCAAGAATTACTTGAAACATAAGAGAAAGGAAATGTCCATTGAGGACCTTATTTTCGCCTTCGAATTGAAGAGGACAATAAGATAGCTCAAAAGAGTAGTTATACTCCTACTTCTGAGAAAGCTAATGTGGTGGAGCATGGTCAAACTTCTGGGAAGAACAAATTTGGAAATGGCAAATTCCAAAAGAAAGGCAAGGGTTCAAACTTGGGAGCCAAAGGTAGAACTTTTAAGAAAAAGTTTCAAGGAAACTGCCATAACTATGACCAACGGGGTCATCGGGCTTCAAATTGCAAGCTTCCAAAGAAGGCTAAGGAGGCAAATGTTGTGGAGAAGATAACCAAAGATGTGTATGACATCGATCTTACAGCGGTTATATTTGAAATTAATCTTGTGGAGTCCAATCCAAGGGAGTGGTGGATTGATACGGGAGCTACCCGTCATGTATGCTCAAATAAAGAATGGTTCAGAAACTTCAAGGTTGTGATAATGGTGACAAGCTGTTCATGGGAAACTCAGCCACTTCTGATATCCAAGGTGTTAGAAAGATTGTGTTGAAGATGACGTCGGGAAGAGAGCTGAAGTTGAATGATGTGTTGTATGTACCCGAAATTCGTAAGAATCTTGTGTCGGGTTGGTTATTGAACAAGCATGGTTTTCGCTTGGTGTTTGAGTAAGATAAGCTTGTGTTAACCAAGAATGGTGTGTATGTGGGTAAGGGGTATGCTGATAGGGGTATGTTCAAACTTTGTGTAATGGCTCTTAAGCCAAGTGACAATGATAATGAAATGAATAACTCTTCTACTTACTTGCTTGAGTCTTCAAATATATGGCATGCTAGATTAGGACATGTTAATTTTGATACTCTTCGTTGTTTAATTAAACTCAATCACATACCACACTTTCACATTGACTTAAAATACAAATGCAACACTTGTGTTGAATCGAAATTAACACGACAATCTTTCAAGTCCATTCAAAGGATAACCGAACCACTTGGATTAATTCACACCGATGTGTGTGACATGAAATCAATTCCATCTAAAGGTGGAAATAAGTACTTTATTACTTTTATTGATGATTGCACTAAATTATGCTATGTCTATTTACTTAAAAGTAAAGATGAGGCTATAGAGAAGTTTAAAGTGTATAAAAGTGAAGTTGAGAATCAACTTAATAAGAAAATTAAAGTACTAAGAAGTGACCGTGGAGGTGAATATGTATCACCGTTTGAGGAATTTTGTGCAACTCATTGTATCATACATGAGCTTACTGCACCTTATTCACTACAACAAAATGGTATGGCAGAAAGGAAAAATTGGACCTTAAAGGAAATGATGAATGCCATGTTGTTAAGTTCTGGGCTGCCACCTTCAATGTGGGGGGAAGCTATACTTACAGCTAACTACCTTTTAAATAAGGTCCCACGAAAGAAATCGGATAAAACACCATACGAGTTATGGTCAGGTATAAAACCATCCTACAAATACCTTCGAGTGTGGGGGTGCCTTGCAAAGGTCGTGGTACCTGCACCCAAGGTGGTTAAGATAGGACCCAAGACTGTTGATTGCATATTTGTTGGATATGCACAAAACAGCAGTGCGTATTGATTTCTTGTGCATGACTCAGAAATTCCAGAAATTCACAAAGGCACAATAATGGAGTCAAGAAATGCATCGTTCTTTGAGAATGTGTTTCCATGTCTTCATAAGGTTGAGACAAATTCTTCAAAGTTAATTGAGCACAATGAATCCTCTTATGAAGATGAAATAGAGGATGAAACAGAGCCCCGTAGAAGTAAAAGGGCACGAGTGGAGAAGTCGTTTGGAGATGATTTCTACACTTACATGGTTGAAAGAGAGCCTCAAACTTTCAAAGAGGCAGTTACCTCCTCAGAAGGACCTCAATGGAAAGAGGCAAATAAAAGCGAAATGAATTCAATCTTGCAAAACCATACATGGGAGCTAGTGGATTTTCCTCAAGGTTGCAAACCACTAGGCTATAAATGGATTTTCAAGAAGAAAATGAAAGAGGATGGAACCATTGACAAGTACAAGGCAAGACTAGTAATTATAGACAGAAAAGTGGCCTTGATTATTTTGATACGTACTCTCCTGTCACACGTATTACATCTATTAGATTGGTACTTGCAATCGCTTCTATAAGAAATCTTGAAGTACGTCAAATGGATGTTAAAACAGCTTTTCTAAACGAGGATTTAGAAGAAGAAATCTACATGGAACAACCAGAAGGATATGTTGCCCCAGGAAAAGAATCAAAGGTTAGCAAACTAGTGAAGTCATTATATGGGTTGAAACAAGCCCCAAAACAATGGCATCAAAAGTTCGACCATGTGATGTTGGAAAATGGATACAAGATTAATGAATGTGACAAGTGTGTTTATGTTAAAAACACAAGTGAGGGTTAAGTTATCTTGTGCCTTTATGTTGATGATATGATTATCGTTGGTAGCAACGATAAAATGGTTCAATCAACAAACGACATGCTAAAGGCAAGATTCGACATGAAAGATATGGGTTTAGCAGATGTCATCCTTGGTGTAAAGATCACAAGGACTGCAAATGGACTTACTTTAAATCAAACCCATTATGTGGATAAATTCTTGAGAAGTTCAACTCCGGTGATACTACTGTAGCTAGGACACCAATTGATACAAGTCATCATCTAAGTAAAAATAGAGGTGAAGGAGTTGCACAAGTCGAATATGCAAGAATTATTGGTATTCTGATGTACCTTATGAGTTGTACCAGACCTGACTTAGATTTTGCAATAAGCAGACTAAGTAGATATACCAGTAATCCAAGTGATGAACATTGGAAGAGTATTAAAAGATTATTACAATACTTAAGATACACTCGCAATTATGGGTTGCACTATACAAGATATCCCGAGGTGATAGAAGGGTATAGTGATGCAAATTGGATATCTGACATTAAAGACTCCAAGTCAACCAGTGGGTTTTTGTTCACACTTGGAGGTGGAGCTATATCATGGAAATCTTCAAAACAAACATTTATAGCTCTATCCACCATGGAATCGGAATTTATAGCACTTGATAAAAGTGGAGAAGAAGCTGAATGGCTCCGACAAATTTTGGAAGATATACCAGGATGGCCTAAACCAGTTTCGGCAATCTCAATCCATTGCGATAGTCAATCGACAATTGGATGGGCGCAAAGTGCTATGTATAATGGTAAGTCTCGACACATCCGTCGAAGACACAACACCATTCGGCAACTACTCTCAACAGGAGTTATCTCAATTAACTACATAAGGTCCAAGGATAACATTTCGGATCCGCTAACCAAAGGGTTAAACAGGGAGTTAGTTGCAAAATCGTCAAAAGGAATGGGATTAAAACCCATGAACGAATAAGTTATTACGAAGGAAAACCCAACCTAGTTGACTGGAGATCCCAAGATCTAGGTTCAATGGGACAACCTACTCACATATAACATATGTGGATCACTGTGGGGGTCAACCCCAACCCATTCCTATAAATAACAGTGATGCAGGTTAAGCTTATAGTAGTTGGTGATAAGTTGGAAATCATCACGCTTTAGCTTTTAATGATTATGATATAATCACCTATGTGAGAGAGAAGTGGGGTCCCTTCAAAGGGAATTGAATGGGCAAGTTCCTAAGAGCTCTTACAGAACCAGGCAAGTGTCCATGACCAAAACGGACACATCAATGAGAACCTAACTTGGTTAGGGAGAATCATGTGAGACATGTATTGATTATTTACACAAATGGCAGAACAGTTCAAGGACATCGAGTCTACTGGTCCGCTAGTAAAATAAATATGTATCTTAAGGGAAGGTTCAAAGGGTCAAACCTACCTATCCTGTGAATGATTCAACTGCTGGATTTTACCTAAAGCAGCTTGGAATTGCGAATGCTGAAGCAATTTTCATTCATGTGGGGGATTGTTGGAAATTTAATTTAATTAATTTCCAAAAATGGATTTTCTCCATTTTTGAGCACAAATTTTGGACTCTAAATATAATCAAAACGAGTTATTGATTATATATTCGTGTTCTGTCCGTGATATCTATGTTTTGATATATCACACGTCCAAAATGGATTAAAAATGAATGAAAAATTACTTGTCAAAGTAGGGCAATTGGAAGAGAAAATAAAAGAGTTAAGTGGGTTTAAAATTTATCCCACATTGGTGGGAGAATGAAAAGGAAATTGGTTTATAACTACAAAGACTAGCTACCTTTGTAAGACTTATTAGAACCAAGGCTCTCTCTTGCGCGCGCACGCAGGGGGGGTGCAAATGCGAGCCAAATTGGCTTCGTTCTACTGAACTTGTGTGCGAGCGCACATCCTGCGGGCACGAATGCACCACCTTTTTTTCATTTTTTCCTTTTGGTTAACAGTTACAAAACCGAATTAAGAGCAATTAATCATAGATTTCGGTTTTGATTTCTTGATTAATTTTCTTATTTAATTGTGACAGTTACGATTTCGTATTAATTGCATCGGTTACATTTGGCAATATGTATACAATGCATATGTGACTGATTCCACACACCGGATGAAATGAAACCACTCTCTTCCTCTCTTACGCTTCTGTTTCATCTTTTCTCTCTTGCTGCAACCAAGGTATGATCCGGGCCAAGTGAGGGTTCGAGCAATCTAGAAGAATTGATTTCTACTGTTGTATCCTGGGAAACAAACACCCATATAGGGCGAATTTGTTTTAAGGAAACTGTGTTAAACACATGCCTCAGTCAAGAATTTTATGTTTTTGTTCTTTTGTACAATTTTGGGTTATATTTTCCTAACAAAAAAAATATATATATATATATATATATATATATATATATATATATATATATATATATATATATATATATATATATATATATATATATAAATATAAAGGGTGAATTATTACAATGGAAAACTAAAATCTAATTTATTCAATAGAAAAGAGATAAATACAAATTTATTAAAGTTGATTCTAAAAATTGATTTAATAAACAAAACTGAAAGAGATGATAGATCGGTAAAGCAGGAAGCTTAAATGAAGGTGTAAAAGTCTAGTATAGTCCATTTAATTAAGCATTAATTATGATGCAAATTTATAAAAGTTGAGGGGCTAAATATATAATTTCTAAAAGTTGATTTAATAAATGAAATTGAAATATTGGGTAGATTGTAAAACATGAATAATAAATGAGGGGAGAAAAGTGTAATCCGGAGTATAATTATATGTTAATGCAACGTCATATTATAAAGTTAAAAAAAATCATGCCGTACATGGTAATCAAACTCGCGTTCATTCGAAGGCTACAATACGCTCCAGCCAACTACACCGAATCATTTTTATGTTTTAAAATGAATCAAATATTATATATAAATTTCTTAACTAGATAAATTAGTTAAAAATCGGGTCCTATTTTTCTCGGGGCCCTATGCGACCGCACATCTTGCACACCCTTAGGCCGGCCCTGTCGAGCGTCCTACGTTATGGAAACGTCTTCATCATCCAAATCTATAAAATAAAATAAGATGTTAAACCACTAGCAAACATAATTATGTTAAATACAATATTGTTTCAAATTAATTATTCTAAAATAAAATAAGATGTTAAACCACTAGCAAACATAATTATGTTAAAAATACAATATTGTTTCAAATTAATTATTCACACCCTAAAGGCATAGATAACTCATGCACAGTATATGACTCTTTGGTTGATTCTTTAACGGTTGGGGTGTAATTCCAAACTACTCTGCCACAACGGTACATGTGTCACAAAAAAGACCCACTTACATAAAAGTATAATAAAATTTAGAGAAAATAAATATTCTCTTACATTTTATTCCTACTTATTCTCCTATTATATCAAATGTTGATATGTGTCACATTTAATGACATGGTCTATATAATTACGATTGCAAAAGGTTCAATACATATCGATTGAAGGCAAACGGGCAACAAGCTGCGCCGCTAGCCCTTTTTGGATGGCAAAACCAATTCTTTTGAAAACTACATTTGTTGATCTACGAGATATGACATTAGAATGCATGACCCGTTGGACTCTATTGAGGAGTTTCATCGCCTCTGGTGCGACAAAAACCAAATGTATCGAATGCAAAAGGTACAAACACATGTTGATTTTTTATACATGCATTCTCGTGCTTTACCACTTTGCACGCAGCGGCTTTCAAAGCGGCATGCCCAGCTGTGAAACCCGCGCTCCCCAAACCAACGAGAGGAGAGACCCCAGTAAGATCCACGCACGCATGCTTCCCTCCTATCCATCCAAAGACCAAAATGTCAGCCGGTCTAAAGAGTGGACCTTCCATCCTGCGGGTTCGTCAAAAAGTTCACCGGCGCTTCTTTCTTCACAGAAATACCAGCACGCCGACAAGCATCAAAGAGAACATCCCGAACCACATCATGTCTGTACTTGAAACCAGGGAGCTCTCTACAATGAACCGCGTGTTCCCCAAAGGTTTCCAAACATGCCTTGCGGCAAACCGGGCATATCTCGTCAATTGGGAATATGGGAATCATGAGGCGGTAACGAAGGATAGTTCGGTACTCCACAGGAGACATATGCTAGCCAAGACCATCAATAGGGATAGTTAGCAGAAAATCCTGAGCATGAGGTGTCCGCAGACACTCAAAGACTGCTTTCTGTCTGACAGTCATGTCGAAGTCGACTTCCATATCTTGGACGATTTTGCTAAAAAGGGCACACGCCAAAACTTTTTGGGATTTAGGGGGGGCGGTGTCCTTATTAGTGAAACCGCTACAGTCAAATCTCAGAATTGTATCGCGAAGACGAGTCATAGCACATAGGTAATCCGAGTCCATACCACATACGTCACTGTCACGTAAGATGTGGTCTTGTAATGCCCAAGATTGGGCCATCGAGGCTACAAATGCGTAGGAGGAAACCTCGTATGTCGAGTACAAACCCAAACCACCAAAACGAATAGGTAAGGAAGCCAGGCGCCACTGAATGTCTCCAAATAAGGGGCCTCCACATACCACCATATCCTCGATAGACCTGCGTAATCCTTTGTCAAAGAACAAAGCTGCCTCTTCTATGTGTACCGGCTGGCATGTCCTTAAACTAAAGAAAAGTTTTGCAATGCCCATACATGATCGAAGCAAAAGGAGCTCACTTTGCAGGTCACATAGTTGTGGAAGAAGGCCCATCAAATCAACAGCATTGACCGCTCTCTTCATGGCCAGCCCGCTATTAAACCCTACGTCTTTGCTAACAGCCCCCCCAAGGAGCTTCACCCCCAAAGAAGGTCTCCCTATATCCGTTGGGAATAAACGGTACGAAGCTTCCTACCATCACATGAGGGCCAAAAAATCTTCGTTTTCTTGATGTTCAACTCAAGACCCAAACCTGGACCATGCAACCGAATAATGTTCAACACTCTAGCCACCTCCTCTGAATCCCCAATGACAATCCCATCATCTAGATACCAAACATGGAGAAGGAGCTTACAATTGTCTCTAATCTTTTGCACAAGCGGGTGCAAAACGAGGGCAAAAAGAAGAGGGCCCAAGGGGTCACCTTGCTGCACCCCAGTGGCAGACCATATATGTTGGTCTCCGATATAAAGTCTCGCTGCTTGCCCGTACAAGAAATTCACCCACAAAGAAATGGAAGGACACATCTTCTTAACCTCGTGGAGCAATGCTGATCGATCTACCAGGTTAAAGGCATTCGAGAAATCCACAGTCAGCATTACAAGAGACCCATCAGCATGGTGTTCACTCAACACCCTATTGGCACTGTGTAACACAGCCTCGACACCGCCGGATACACCAACCACGAACTGAAAATCATTAAGGTATTTGGCCATTTCTTTACCCACACCTTTCATGACAACCTTGGAAACCAAATGTCTCCATATAGTGCCTACTGCAATCAGACGGATCCCGTTGTCAGGTTTAAGTAGAGGCGTGAGAGGAGCGAACGCAACAAACTCTGCCAAAATGGTTGGACATCTTCCCGTTAACCATAAATTAACCACTGAAGTGATAGCATGTATGAGATCCATGGCAATAGCAGACCCTTCTCCACAAAGGGCATGTAGTAAGTGTTGAGCCCTCAAGCCATCTCTCCCGCAAGAAGTTCCTTTAGGGAAGGATTTGATGCAACCAAATACACAGTCAAAGTCTGCTACAAGGGGAGGTTCAGAAATTATGGGGCTCGGCATGGATGGGGGTGGCCTGAAAGGGTGTTTGTCCTCCAAAGCTTTAATAGTATCACCATTATATGGTGCAAACACCCGATGAGCATAACACTTTCACTGCTGCGGTAAAATGACCATCTGCAACCTTACGGAGACACTGTCTGATGTTGGTGTTACTTGATGTAGACTCCTTCTGAAGGATGCCTCTACCCTGTCTCATAGCTCCAGCATCGAGATTGTCTAACATATTTTGAACTAACTTCGTGATACCACCCTCTTTCCCCCATGTATCCAAGGATTTCAGGATGGAGCTTTGTTGTAAGGATTTTCTATTCCCAGACCTACATTCTTGTCTGTTTTTGGGTCTAAACACCTGCAGTGTGCAGCAAGGAAGAAGTAACAAACACATCCATGCCTCAACCGAGCCAGGTTGGGCAATCACCTTGTAGAGAGCAGTCTTAAAAGCCTGAGAGAAAGCAAGGCGACAACTATGGGGGATATTCTTGACAGTAGTGATAGACTCTTTAAAAACACGATCAATGAGCGCAACATCAAAAACCAAACCTCCAAGAGCGTTTGTGTCACACCCATAAAATTCGAGCCAATTTAAAACTTTTTAAATCATTTGAAACCATTCAGTTATTACAATTTGTTTTCAAATAGTTTATACATCAGAGTTCCCAAAAATCATAATCATCAATCGAGGAAGTGTAAGGTCACGCCTTCGCCTCCCCGCGGCCATCCGCTGAACCTGAAACAATAAACTGAAACTGTAAGCCCGAAAGCTTAGTGAGTTTCCCCCAAAATACCAACCTCATATAACCATAATCATATCATAACAACGAATACAGAACAGCCACGCATCTCGAGTATACAGTGTGACTGGTCTGCCCACACCGGGCCTTCAGTCCACCCGGTCCACTCTCTGAGTCTACAGTATGACTAGACCGCCCGTACCGGGCCTACAGTCCATCTGGATCTATCCCGAGCCTTCGGTATGACTGGACCGCCATACAGGCCTACAGTCTATCCGGATCGCTCGTAGGGTATGTTGGCCTTCAGCACAAAGCAGGACCGCCTCAACCCAAACATCAAGCAAATAACCATGTGCACATAAATAACATATACTGGCATATATATAACAGTCATACCGATCTAACAGATCATCAATCATAGCAACATCCTATAACCAGGATACTGACCTAACCAGGTCACTAACATAGCATCATCCTATATACCAGGATACCAATCTAACAGATCATAATAGCATAGCAACATCCTAAACAGGATACTGACCTAACCGGTCACTAACATAACACCGTCCTAACTACCAGGACGCAGATCTAACAAACCAATAAGTATATCATGCGAATACCCGAATACTAATCCGATAAAGGGTCGGCATTGGTGACGTAGACCCTGTTGATATAGTGAGGATAACTAACCTTGCAACTGCCGAACCGGAACACGAAAACACTGGCCCGAAGCACTGCTCCAAACTCCAACACCTGATGCCATCAATGAACCATGACATAAATATCCAACTTACCATAACACCCCTGAAGGCCAAACAGGTCAAAGTCAAAGTCCTAGCCGAAGTCAACCTTCCTGATTGACTCTACTCGCCGAGTCAACCCATCGACTCGCCGAGTTCCCAACTTCAGAAAACTCTTATATCACAACTCGACTCGCCGAGTCACTCCAAGACTCGTCGAGTTTAACGATCTCTGAGTCCTAGCATGTCCAACTCACTGAGTCACCACTCAACTCACTGATCTGAGTCTTAACCAGAAGAGGTTGGGGTTTTGCGTTCTGACTCGCCGAGTCCAAGAACAGACTCGCCGAGTCCACGACAATGTTCAACAGACTCGCCGAGTTGTTCCTTCAACTCGTCGAGTTCATGCCTATCTTCAACAGACTCGCCGAGTCCAAGAACAGACTCGCCGAGTCTCTTCAATCCTTTATTCATGCAGAGACTTTTCGAGTCATGCAGGGGCTCCAAACTGTAGATCCACACTTCTAGATCATGACTCTCACGTAAAGTTGCAAACTTTACGTGAATACAAGGTGTTATAAGCCCAAATCACTCTAGGGCTAAGGTTTAAGACAATGATGCTTCACCAACAAGCCAAGGGCTGATACTTTGTGAGGTTCTGGACCAAGACAAGTCTAGATCTGAAGTAGCAACCTCAGATCTAGACCCCTAACCCGAATTAGATCCTTAACATGCCAAAATGGCCCCAAATATCATTCTAGAATAGATATAAATGCATTAGAGTCAAGGTAACAGCTTGTTACCTCTAAAATGTGCCCAAGCTGAAGTAGATTCTGAATCTACACAAATCCGTTGATGCTCTACACTTTGATTTACAAGCCTTCTTTGCTAGAATGTCCTTCCAAAGCTTCCAAGTTCACTCCATAGGCTCACACACGATTCTAGTGTTTTTTGACTCTCAAGGGGTGACAAAGAGGCTGAGGTGAGGATTTAAGGTCATTTAAATAGGGTGCAAGCCCTGAGATTAGGGTTTTCTCTTCCCAGCACCAACTCGTCAAGTCCAGCTTCCGACTCGGCGAGTTGGTCACTTAATTCGCGACCAAATCCCGATCCGAATCGACGAGTACTCGCACCTACTCGTCGAGTAGCTTCTTCAATGTACACTTTAAGCCCTTCTATCATATTTCTGAAATTTAGGATGTTACAACTCTCCCCCACTTACATTAGGCTTCGTCCTCGAAGCCTACTGCAGTATACGCTACCGAACAACTTACTCGCACTACAGACTCCGATTTCCCAATTATCTCAGGTCCTCCCAGACCCGACCATTACACCCCCTTTAACATATCTCCTACTCGCGAGGTACCCTTGCCAACACTCCAAGCCGACCATCGGCCTTTTCTTCTTGCGGACAACACATAATCGCCAAGTACCACCCGATGATACTATTCCTTCCTGTCAAGAACACACTTCCGTGACTTGCAACTACTAGGTACCACCATGACCCACTGGGTCCTCCCACAGTGTCAAACTACCCTTCCCCTTCCAAACTAGAGATAACCCGAGTAACGCGCAATGTTGGGACCCAATCCATCCTCTTCTCGAATCCATTCTCTCTCGTGTTGACAGGATACTGCATCCTTCAGCTTCTAGAAATTCCCATGAATTAACCAGCTATATCTCATAACCACTCGCACCTGACCCAATCAGCCTCGGGCTGGAATACCAGGCACACCTATAACGAGTCCAGTCATCCCTAAGGGGAATACCCACTCATTCCCACGCATGTTTGGCCTAATCAACCCTCGGGTTGGAATACCAAACGCACCGGGTCCAATCAATCATAGGGTCCGGTCATCCTCATGATGGAATACCCTAGGTTGGAATACCACTACTCACATAACCCATGCCTACAACCATACTTGAAGCCCAAGGATTCCAACCTTGCAGCTCCCTCTATCTACTCTGACTCGACACAACCGAGTACAACTTACCCAAATCTCAACAATACGCTTACCTCAAACTTTCTACAGCAGGGAATATAACTATCACGATCTCTACGCCCACGACCTATGACTGGAATACCCTTACGTGGTCCTCAACATAAGTCTGGATTGCTTCTGAGCCCACATCACGAGTCTGGTATGCCCTCCCCGGCCCTCAGCTCATGACTGGAATGCTCCCGATGACCGATCGACACTACTATCGTCACTTTCGTTTCCCAACACTTTGACCCTACAGATATCCACTTCCCTCCGCCACTCGAAGGGCCTAAACGGTGCTCCTTTCATCAACGCACAACATACGATGCGAAAATTACTACCACACACGAGTCACAATGGCTCAAATCAGCAACAACACACCTACCACTACCGGCCAACCAGCACGACCCTCGTACCTAACCCATACCGCTTCCTTTGGGTTAGCATACCAACATGCCTAATCAATCCAACTATCGAGTCGAAACTCTCAGAGTTTGCTGGCCTACCGCCTCAACCCTACTGCTCACTTCGAGCCTCCGTGCCTATGACTTACAGTCGGCCCGCACCGGGTATCTTGGCCTACTGCGTAGAGCAGGACCACCTCAACGCTATCCAAATGCCATAGACATTCATGAGAAAGATCTAACCCGGTTCCCAGAACCGGAATGACAGGATATTCTATTTCCAAACCTTCCTAAAATTGGCGAATACCCATTCAAATCCACTCTCCGTCTCCAACTGGAGTATCACCCGATCCAAGATGATGAAACCTCGTAGACACTCCGAACTGATGAGATCACCAAGATCCTTTAAACTCTGTCCGACCACTAATAACACTTTCGATCAACCAAAACACACCGGAGTCCTCGGCCTACTCCAACCGCAGGTTCAAAATTTCGAACAAACCCATTGATTACTATAGCATAGCAGCCTACTCAATACCCGAACATAGATCTACTAACATATACAGAGTCTTCAGCATGACTGGACCGCCCTACCAGTCCTTCAGTCTATCTGGACCACTCTCAGAACCTTCAGCATATCTGGACAGCCTCTCTGGGCCTTCAACGTGTCTGGACCATTCTCCGAACTGTTGAGCATCTCCCTGGACCACCCGTCTTGATGCTCTCTCTCATGCATCCTGTTCTCACCCACTTGGGGCTTCGAACTTCTGATCTACTCTGTGGACTATATCCCTAGCCCAACCCTAGGCCTCATGTCGATTGTCCACCCTCTCGGAACTCTGTGGTCTGTTCCCTGACCCGCGTGTCTACTACACACGCTAAATAACCCGCACTCCTGTGCTGAGTGTATTGTCGAGCCCTGGCAGCTAACAAAACCCTCAATCTATCAATCCAAAAACCCTCAGAGTCGAGCACACCCTCGACCGAATACTCGAACCAGACTCAAACCATGATCAAAACTTCAACCTGATTTCCACGAATTCTGTTATCTATCACCGAGAAGACGTGATACACATGCTGGGGAGTTTTACCAGACTCCCAACTCACACAATCCTCCAACCAAACAGCCACTTGGTTTGTCTTCCTTCCTGCCAACGATGCGAGACTTATCCCATTTTCAACACCGCTCTTGCTTCTGTATCCCGTAACGATTCTCCCCCACTTAGATTCGACTAAGTCTTCACAATACATGGACATTGGGGAAATTCCCAACCCTTCTCACTTTCCCACAATTGATCCGATGACGACCAACTCTTTCCCAATTTGTCATACACTTCCAATAACCAGATGGACACTTACAGCATCCCAGTGCAACCGACAGTCACTAATGCTTGAATGGCCCCACCCTCATGTCCTGGAGACCAAGAGATAAATTCAGCAAATAATACCCCAGCCACGAACCACTTCCCTTTTCGCTTTCCTCCGCCAATCAATAATGCTTACTAAAACCACTGAATCCTGACAATGATGAATAACCATCTTGTGGGACCCTGTCCACAGACCTCCCACATAATACCCTTCTTCCCAAAGCATTCCAACAATCCTCCCGCTTTCGACTCTAGAACTCATCATTTAGGGCCTCGCACCCTGACTCACTCACCAGCTCAATCATCCACCGCTGAACTGCAGTAGCTGAAACAACCTTTGCCCTAAACCAGGCTACAATCACTTCCAAGACGTAGTCTACAATCCCGAAAGTGCAATAGATCGCACCAACAATCCTTAGCGTCTGATACAAGAGATCCAATGCGAAATGGACTTCCAAAACACTTATGCTACATCGACCCACCCACGCTTACCAGCGCTAAACCATTGTCGCCAATCCCGGCGACCAACTAACCCCGAGTTAGAATACAACCTGATCTTGGGGTCACATGCCTGCTTAATTCTTCGAGCTTGTTAACCGAAAGGGCACAATCCTTGTCCTAGAAAATAAACCATTTTAATTCCAGTTGCATAACTCCAGCTGAACATAATCATTACTCCTTTGCGGAGTCCCCGCGACTCGCATTCCAGCCTCGAACAAAACCCTCGAAGCCTCAATCTAGAATCGCACGTTCTAGACTCTCCCACTTAACCCGCAGACTGTAACAAGTACAGAACACCTCACTGGTCCCAAGTAGCTGCAGCTTTCTGCTCCTCAGAATACGTCCCAATAACAAGTCCCCACCAATTCTTTGCCCCAGACCTTAGCAGGTTCCGAGCGTGCCTGACCTTCTGGTCAGTAGAACATGAATATGTGAAGCAACATCCCTTCACGTCATATGGTACCTCATGGCTATGACCGGGTCCCGAACCCTATCAAAAGTCAGGGCTTCGCATCATCGAAGTCCCGATACTAGAAAGCCTAACTGACTCCTCCCCCTGCCGTTGTTACAGCTGCTATAGCTGCCACGACAATCGTCTCGGCCCTAGCTGCATAGCGCTCGTCGAAATACTCGACCATAACGGTCTTGATAGACCCAAACATCTCCGCCAACTGTCCCCGAACAATCTCAATCACCTCCTCCCGGATGATCTCACGAACATGACCCTCTAACAATACAGGCCTATCCTAGCTGCCAACTCCCGACCCTAACCTGGGTTCGGTCTCAAGACGTCTCGTAACCACCATTCTGGTAAGACACCAGAAAGATCTCTGATAATGCATAATATAACAGGGGACCAACTCCTTATCCAACCCTTGGGGTTGTGACTTCCTTGCTACGCGTATGGGTCATGTGCTTTCAGTAGTACGGGCCCATACTACCTTCCACACCTACCCATATTTATCTCAAGTATCACCACAACACCCTACTAATACAGATAGCGAGCGCTCAATCCTAACCCCTAGAGGAATGCTAAATATCTCATCACTGGCCTCCCGGCCTCTCACTACCCACCCATCCATGAAACTTCCATCAACCCCTGCAGCACTAGTGGATGCTAGCCATACATAACGTTGGACCCTATAGACTTTCGAATATCCAATCCTACCCTAAGCCCTAATCAATAAGAACAGAACATAAGGCCAGATCAAACATTCTCAGGCTATAAGATCTTAATTATACATAATTGTGATGCATACACAAGTAACTACAGTTATGATGTCAATCTCATATAAGGAATACCCTAGGCTAACAGGCATCATGAAATCAGGCAATTCTATCATGCAATTCCTGAAGATCCCTAGCCTAGTACTAGCATGTTGTTCTAACATATCACAATATCAAATAACTTGTATGGTATTTTGGGGTCTACTTACTGGCTCCGGCTGATCGTACACCCTGCATCCTCCTTCATTTATTTTGAAAACCATTTTAGAAATTATTTTGAAAACCTTTCCTTGATTTGAGACTGGATTCGCACGAATGTTCCTCCAATTCACTCAAACCAAGGCTCTGATACCAACTTGTCACACCCATAAAATTCGAGCCAATTTAAATCATTTGAAACCATTCGGTTATTACAATTTGTTTTCAAATAGTTTATACATCAGAGTTCCCAGAAATCATACTCATCAATCGAGGAAGTGTGAGGTCACGCCTTCGCCTCCCCGCGGCCATCCGCTGAACCTGAAACAATAAACTGAAACTGTAAGCCTGAAAGCTTAGTGGGTTGCCCCCAAAATACGAACCTCATATAACCATAATCACATCATATCAACGAATACAGAACAGCCATGCATCTCGAGTATACAGTGTGATTGGTCCGCCCGCACCAGGCCTTCAGTCCACCCGGTCCACTCTCTGAGTCTACAGTATGACTGGACCGCCCGCACCGGGCCTACAGTCCATCTGGATCTATCCCGAGCCTTCGGTATGACTGGACCGCCATACAGGCCTACAGTCTATCCGGACCGCTCGTAGGGTATGTTGGCCTTCAGCACAAAGCAGGACCGCCTCAACCCAAACATCAAGCAAATAACCATGTGCACATAAATAACATATACTGGCATATATATATATATATATATATATATATATATATATATATATATATATATATATATATATATATATATATATATATATATATATATATATATATATATATAACAGTCATACCGATCTAACAGATCATCAATCATAGCAACATCCTATAACCAGGATACCGACCTAACCAGGTCACTAGCATAGCATCATCCTATATACCAGGATACCAATCTAACAGATCATAATAGCATAGCAACATCCTAAACAGGATACTGACCTAACCGGTCACTAACATAACACCGTCCTAACTACCAGGACGCAGATCTAACAAACCAATAAGTATATCATGCGAATACCCGAATACAAATTCGATAAAGGGTCGGCCTTGGTGCCGTAGACTCTGTTGATATAGTGAGGATAACTCACCTTGCAACTGCCGAACCGGAACACGAAAACACTGGCCCGAAGCACTGCTCCAAACTCCAACACCTGATGCCATCAATGAACCATGACATAACTATCCAACATACCATAACACCCCTAAAGGTCAAACAGGTCAAAGTCAAAGTCCTAGCTAAAGTCAACCTTCCTGATTGACTCTACTCGCCGAGTCAACCCGTCGACTCGCCGAGTTCCCAACTTCAGAAAACTCTTATATCACAACTCGACTCGCCGAGTCACTCCATGACTCGTCGAGTTTGACGATCTCTGAGTCCTATCATGTCCAACTCACTGAGTCACCACTCAACTCACTGATCTGAGTCTTAACCAGAAGAGGTTGGGGTTTTGTGTTCTGACTCGCCGAGTCCAAGAACAGACTCGCCGAGTCCACGGCAATCTTCAACAGACTCGCCGAGTTGTTCCTTCAACTCGTCGAGTTCATGCCTATCTTCAACAGACTCGCCGAGTCCAAGAACAGACTCGCCGAGTCTCTTCAGTCCTTTATTCATGCAGAGACTTTTCGAGTCATGCAGGGGCTCCAAACTGTAGATCCACACTTCTAGGTCATGACTCTCACGTAAAGTTGCAAACTTTACGTGAATACAAGGTATTATAAGCCCAAATCACTCTAGGGCTAAGGTTTAAGACAATGATGCTTCACCAACAAGCCAAGGGCTGATACTTTGTGAGGTTCTGGACCAAGACAAGTCTAGATCTGAAGTAGCAACCTCAGATCTAGACCCCTAACCCGAATTAGATCCTTAACATGCCAAAATGGCCCCAAATATCATTCTAGAATAGATATAAATGCAATAGAGTCAAGGTAACAGCTTGTTACCTCTAAAATGTGCCCAAGCTGAAGTAGATTCTGAATCTACACAAATCCGTTGATGCTCTACACTTTGATTTACAAGCCTTCTTTGCTAGAATGTCCTTCCAAACCTTCCAAGTTCACTCCATAGGCTCACACACGATTCTAGGGTTTTCTGACTCTCAAGGGGTGACAAACAGGCTGAGGTGAAGACTTAAGGTCCTTTAAATAGGGTGCAAGCCCTGAGATTAGGGTTTTCTCTTCCCAGCACCAACTCGTCGAGTCCAGCTTCCGACTCGGCGAGTTGATCACTTAATTCGCGACCAAATCCCGATCCGAATCAACGAGTACTCGCACCTACTCGTCGAGTAGCTTCTTCAATGTACACTTTAAGCCCTTCTATCATATTTCTGAAATTTAGGATGTTATAGTTTGTCACCGACTCTTTAGCTGGCGGCTTCAGAATACCGACAATGTAACGACTCGAGCCGTCATCCTCTGTAACAAACCCCGCACGACCATCCGGGTGATGACAGTAACGGCTAAGAGCCTGCAAAGTCATACACTTCCCACACATCCATTGACTAAAGGCCTTCAAAGTTTCTTCCACTGCCATAAATAAACCAACATCACTAGAAAGAGCTTCACGTAACACACATTTACGGTCTTCAGTAGGTAAATGATGCCTTTTGATGTGTGAAATCATACGGCCAATCCCCTTACTTCCAACTTCACCATTTGGGCAACAATGGAAGCTTCTGAACGGGCACAGACAAATATCACTCGAACTTGTGGAAGAAGAAGTCATACAAGAGAACAAGCCTCGAGATGAAGCTAAAACTATGAAGCAATATTTAACAAGGAAGGGAAGGAAATGGCACACCAACACACTGTTGGTGTGCACAAGAAACAACCAAACTAAGCAAACTACATTATCTTGAACAATAAGGCTGCAACACGAGAAAAACTGGTTTGGGCATTTTATCAAACACTTGGTGGGCAAAAAATAGCTTCTTAGAATTTCATCTTCTTCCATTGAAACATCAACCCAAAATCTCTAATTTAAGGAAGATGATACTCAAAGCATGCTTTACTTATCCCCACCACCAATTCACTGGCATTAAACCTTTAAATTTGTTTTCCAAGTAAAGAACTGTGGCATCTCTTCTATCAGAGTCAAATAAAAAGTCAAAATTGAATTTTTGATTGTGATTCAGCGACTAGAAGTCGAAATTGGTTGTTAAATGCGTGAATCGAAATCAGATAAGGAGAGTTTTATTCGAAATCAAGTTTGTGATTGAATCAATTTTGGAATCGAAAGTTGATTTTTGGGTTCGTAAGTCTGGATGACGAACAGTTGGAACTCGCATCATGGAGTTGATTCGCATCGAGTAGATGGGGAACATTCGTGTGCAGAGCAAATTATAAGAGGAATTTAATTTCTCTAAAAATTAAATTGATTAAAATATAATTAAATTGGTATATTACATGATTTTTGAATTGGTCTAAACCAAACACTAATGCAAAGTATCCGTCCTTCTGGATATCTACCAAAAACCCATGCTTTAACCTATAGAGTAGGGACACCCGTATTGCATATTCATAGGATAACTCACTAAATAAGTTATCAACTACAAGATGCAAGTCAACAAATTTTATTGTATCCGATGTCGAGCCAAATGGAAACACCGAACATTATGTAGTTTTCAAATGAACAAAGAAAGACTCACCAAATCGTAAACTTGTTATTATGCGAAATGCTCTTTTGTCAAAACAAAGTTTGTAGCTTCCCAATGGAAATAAAAACTAACTCAAATCGGATTGTAGATTGGTGACTACCTCATTCTAGAACAAATAATGGGACAGTAACGGGTGACATTTCACGCCCGCCGCATCAACCCACCTACCCTAAATAAGATGTCCTGGAAAGCGTTGCTCGTGCCAAGATAAGTTGTATTCTATCAATAATTTCCGAAAGCAAGTCTGGTTTGCAAGTTGTAATGAGCATCGCGTCGTATACACGATAATGTTAAAAAAAGAACGAAAAAATTAGCATGTTGTTGCAGACATAATTTTTGTGTTCCGAACATAATTTTTGTGTTCTAGACACGATCTATTTTGTTTCGGACTAGTTCTAAGTGTTAAATTACGAATCTAAATGGCAAAAATGCCTAAATGTCAACAATTCCTTCAAGGAAATATTTTATCAAAATTTACTACATTCTGGACCCATTCTACATATTTCGGAAAAGATCTTCGTATTTCGGACTAGTTTAAATCGATTATGCACAACACTTTCATATCTTCATCATAAGAATCCATCTTCTTCAAATATATCAAGTATCTAAAATGTACGTAATGCCATTGTTCAAAAAACCAAAAGCCCGAAATGCCACGCTTAAAAAAGAAGTGTTCAAAATGCTTATGTATTGGAGACCACAGTACCCGGTTGGATAACCGGCAAAACTTGGATCCGGAATGTATTGAAGACAACACTACCCGGCCGGATAACTGTAAAAATAAAGACGTTAATGTTTTTTTTTAATTGTTTTTTAATACTGATTACTTTAATCGTTGATAGGATTTTTGATAACAACGGTATGCTATAATAAAGAGAAATAAAATAGAAGAATAATATAATTGATGATAACTTAGATTTTTAAATAATTGATCTTGCATTTTTTTAAAGACATCGATAACAAGATACATGGTATTTCGACCATTTTAATTAATAAATAAATATGAATCCTTGTTCGAGGAAAGCAATCTCCTAATTCTTTTGTAGGTCCTCCATATATAATTATCATTTGCCCAAACATAATTCACCATCGGGATATGTATAGATAATAATATCTTCTAAATACATTTAATTAATATTTTATTTTTTATGGTTTATTCTAGTCTTCGGTTACTTAAAGATTAAATTGATGATATAAAAATAGGGAGTGCAAAAAAAATCCAAACCCTCGTGTTCGGTTACGTGTTTAGGGTCGGGTTCGAGGAAAATTTCAGCCCGGAAAGAGAACCTCGGTAAGATACCCATTGGGTATTGAGGCTGACATGGGTACAGTTTTCAATTTCGGGTATGTTATACATTGCCACGCCCGACCCCACTTGATTGTCATTCCTACATACAAACTGAATGTTTAAAGAAAAATCTGTTTTTTACAAAATATTTAACAATGCCCCACCCCACCCCACCCGAACTCACCTTATTTTCGTTCCTATATACAAACCGAATATTTCAAGAAATTGTGTTTTAAACAAAATACTTAACGATTGCAAGCATTTAAAGATAATGTCAAAGCCCAAGTAAACAATTTTTTTTATTGCAATTTAAATGAGAATTTTTTTGTTGACATCGAGTAAAAGAGGGACTCCTCGTAGTGAATGAGGTATCGTCAGAGGAGAACCCAACCGATCCCCTCACGAAGGGACTTAGTAGGGTTAAACACTTGCAGCACGCTAGGAGTATCGGGTTGAAGGACGATATTAGTTTTAGTGATTAGATAGATATTTAGAAACTTGTAATAGCTAAAATGTAATTGACATTTTATGATTGAATAAAAGGAGTTTTTTTTATAAGTAAAGTTACTATCGTGTGTCATTTGTTTACTATTGTTTCACTTTTGCATGTTTTGACTTCCAAAAAAATAAGATTATTCAAACTATCCACAGTCGATCATACTTTAGAAGTAGGTTATGAGAGTAGACTGTCATGAATGGGTTTGTAAGATTGTCTAAGGTGTTAGACATAGCAAAAGTTTGCTACAACATGCGTGAGTGCTCTTGAAATAAGATTTGAGTATTGGACTAAACCCACGCTCACATGAATCACTTCATAGAATTTATCACGAGTGATTGTGAGATGATAATATCCTATAGTCTTCAAACCAAGATATATGAGTTGTTGATTACAAATTGATTGTACATTGATAATAAGAAAGCGCATCAGTAACTTGATGTTATAAAATGTATTGTTGTATATGATTTAACGAGTAGTTAGTACAAGAATATAAGTCGAAGTTTATTTGTTCCTTTTATCCTAAGAGGATTAAAAGCGATATCTTGGGCCCTTTGATGATTTTGTTTTGACTTATGTGTCGAGCCCGGTCAGGACTCAATTGATATGTTCAATTAAGTTCTATGTCAAACAAATCAGAAATCGGGAAACAAACTGTTGGACAATGAGTATGACTTTATTCCATGTTTTTGTCCACATGATATCTTGAAGAACAGAGGATTATATGATCCCTTATCTAATGGACGCATCAGAGTTCGACAACGGCTTTTAAGAGCTACGATTGCTAATCGGATTTTGAAGTCGTGCTTACAGTTAAAGTTATTAGACTTATCCAAGTGGGAGACTGTTGGATTAGGTGTCTAAGCCTATAACTATAATTGGTATGTACTTGACCCGATAGTAGCATGGTCCATTTTGGGTTGCCTTCACTAGTACAATTTGATAGGATGGATATTTGAGAAAGAGGTTATTTATGATTTATTAATATATTCTAAGAATAATATATTAATTGAGAAATCATATTATTTAATTGGTATTGATCAAGAATTAATTTGGAATTAATTTAGTGATCAAAAGAGACTAATTAAATTAACATGGGCTGATTATGTAAATAAGTGATACACATAATTTGGGCTAATGATCCATGATTAATTAGTAATGGACTAAATTCATATGAGAGTCCATGAAGTGTTAGTGGATTAGAAGCCTAAGTGTATGAATTCAGGTTTACAAGTGACCCTTGAGATTCTACACTATAAATGTGTTCCCTTAGCTCCAAAATCGACACACTATTATTCCAAGAAGAAGCTAGTTGATTTTGGTGTCTCCTAAACCTCTCTCATATTCCTCTAAATGTTCTTGGTGTTTGTGACTTGATTGAGGCATCACACTTGAGGTGCTAAGCTCTTATAAGGCCAAGTTCTACAAGCTACAACAAGAGGTAATCATCTAACTAGTTTTTATGATTCATATATCTAAGTTGCATGCTAGTTAGGCTTCATGCTTTGGAAAATAAATATTGCATGTGTAAGTAGAGAAAACTTAGATCCAAAGCATTAGGGTTGTATGTGCACCATAGGGATGTTAGAGTACATAAAACCCAACAGTGGTATCAGACCCTAGGGTGTTTTCTGTTATATTGATGCAATTTTGTTATTTTCAAAGCTGGAAAAATTGCAATTATGGATTATGCCAGGCTGAACTCGGCGAGTCCCATAAGGGAACTCAACGAGTTGGATCATATGATGATGAACTCGACGAGTCCATTTCCTGGCTCGACGAGTTGGATCAACTGTTGGCAGAATTTTCGAGTTTTTGGCCTTATTTAGATTAGGATCATTACCATAAACTATTTTGGCTCATAAAATTCGATTTTACTGATATGGTAATGATTATCCCCATCCAATAACATGATGATTGTCAAATTTTAATATAATTACTTGATTTTTGTAAAAACTAATTATTTGTAGAATTTGAAATTATCTTGTTATTGAATTAAATTAGGACAAATTGGTAAATGATAAATTATTTGATAATTGTATTAGTTTAAAATTTGATCTAAATGGTTTTGAAGAGTTTCATAACTTGTCCTCAAGTTATGGAATTTGAAAAGTCTCATTCTTGAAACATTAAATCCATAAGTTATGGAATTCAAAAAGTCTTGAAGAGTTACAAAATTTTCCCTCAAGTTTTGGAACTTGAAAAGTCTCATTTATAAAACTTTAATTCTAAACCCTATAATTTTAAAAGTTTCAAATTCAACCCTTATACTATTATAATATTAAAAGATTAATACTTATATATATATATATATATATATATATATATATATATATATATATATATATATATATATATATATATATATATATATATATATATAAGACAAGTCAGTCTTACCGTTAGTATGCCTCATTCACGAAGTCGATCTATAAGGGGGGGGGGGGTATAAGGAAACTGCCTATAAAATGGTGGTTGAATGGGTGTCCACTCTCACCCACCGCTTCCTTGATTGGTGGAGGGTCGTTACTCGAACGGGTAGGATAGAACATTAATTCTCATTAATAAGTATAATGATATTATTAATTATCTAAACTTTTATAAATTCTCAATCTTAGTTACTTTAGGAAAAATGTGAAAATGATGCTATTCCATGAAATTGCACTTTTCACCTTGCCAAGTCGTTAGTGGAGCGTGTGTGGTTAACCGGCACACTAACTTGGACTAACAAGGTTGGCAAAGGGTAGCTTGATGTTTATCATAGATCAATGAAGCGTGTGTGGTTAACCGGTACATTGGTTAGGTGATAAGTAACATCAAGAGTACCAAGAACATTTGCATGGTTATTCACACCTTGGTTGTGATCCTCGGTATCCCAATCACAAACTTGGAGGGCATAATCGAGATTTAAACATGCCATTAAATAGTTCAATAAATCTCAAAGAATCTAGGAATTTCAATTCATTTAAAACCTAATCTTCATTTTCGTTTTTCATGGTGGAAATTGGTAAATCCTTAATCCCTCTTCCAAATTGTAGAATATTGTGTTGGGTCCTAGCCTTAATATTTCATTTGGGTGTTATATTAAGGATCCTTATCAAATCTAAACTTTGTCTTTCCTTTCAGATGTCTACTTTAAACACTGCTTCAAACTCAATTGCTTCTGGCTCTTTCTCCCTCATGAACTTATGTGGGATGGTCATTTTCGATGGGTCGAACTTCAATGACTGGATTCGAAACATTTGCATGGCCATTCGATATGAGGAAAAGGAATATGTACTCGATAAAGAGCTAAAGGAGATTGATGAAAACACTGCCACTCCTGAACAGATTGCTAAATATAAGGCTCATGAAAGGGACGCGGCAAAGGTGTCGTGTATCATGATTGCTACCATGACTGCTGGCTTCAAAAGTCCTATGAGGACTTTTGGCCCTACGAGATGCACAAAGACTTGATGGAAAGGTACCATAAAAGTGCTCGACAGGAAAGGTATGAAATCAATGCCTCCATGATCACAACAAAAATGAAGGATGGGGAGTCCATCACGACCCACATGCAAAAGATGTAAAGGTTTGTGGACCGCTTGCTGAAGTTGAATGTCAACTTCGATGAAGAGTTGGCCATTGACATTATCCTACACTCTTTGCCTTCTTGTTATGATCAGTTTTGTATGACTTATCATACGAACAAGGAGGAGGTCACTCTAAGCAAGCTTCAAGGCCTTCTGAGAACTGTTGAAAGTAGTTTGAAAGGCAAGTCTGTTGTACCTACTCCTACTGATGTTGCCCCTGTCTTGGCAATTGGACATGGGAAGGGAAAGAAGAGGAAGGCACCTTCTAAGAGCAACAAGGGGAAGTCCCATAATGGTTCCTCTTCTAGTGGGACCAAAGTTGGTTCTGCTAAACCCTCTTCAAATCCAAAGGTAGCGGAGTGCTTCCATTGTCATGAAAAGGGGCACTGGAAATGAAGCTGCCCCAAATACTTGCAGGACATAAAGGATGGGAAGATCAAACCCACCTTCGCAAGTATTTACACTATTCTATCTAATAACTCATCACATGCTAATTCTTGGGTCCTTGATACAGGATGTGGTTTTCACATTTGTTCTGATTTGCAGGGTCTAAAAGGAAGTAGGGATGTGGAGCACGAGAATATGAACTTGATCATGGGGAATAGGAAAGTGTCGTATGTCACCTAGATTGGAGTTTATTCTTTATTGCTTAGTGGTGGGTTAAATTTAGAGTTGAATAATTGTTGCTACTTGGCTGATACGGCGAGAAATATTATTTATTTTCATGGTTTGTAGAAACAAGGTTTTACTTTTTCATTTAATAATAAGATTGGTGGTATTAATGCTTACTATAATAGTAAATTTTATTTTGAAGCATTGCCTTGTAATGGTATATATGAAACTGTGATGGTTATAGATAATTTAGGAAATAATGTGTTGCATATCGATTCGTCCAATGGTTTGGATAAAGCATGCTTGTGGCATTGTCGTCTTGGACATGTAAACAAGAAGCGCATAGCCCAACTCCAAAAGGATGAAGTGTTGGATTCATTTGAATTAAAGTCGGATGACACATGTGAATCTTGTTTTCTTAGAAAGATGACCAGGTTACCCTTAACTGGTTCTTGTGCAAGGGGTGAGGGTTTGTTGGATCTCATACACACCGATGTGTATGGACCCTTCAGATCCGCCACAAGGGATGCTAACCGATTCTATGTGACTTTTACCGATGATTATAGTAGATATGGGTATATATACTTAATCAAGTATAGGTCAGAAACCTTTGTAAAGTTCAAAGAGTTTAAACAAGAAGTGGAGAATGAATTGGGCAGGAAGATAAAGATGCTCCGATCCGATCGAGGTGGTGAGTATCTTAGTATCGAATTCCACGACTATCTTAAGGAATGTGGAATCGTTTCACAACTGACGCCACCTAGGACACCGCAACTTAATGGTGTGGCTGAGAGGCAGAATCGAACCTTGTTGGACATGGTTCGTTCCATGATGATTCGAGATTCGTTACCCTATCTCATTATGGGGGTATGCCTTAGAGACTGCCGCCCATATTCTTAATGTAGTCCCAACTAAGAATGTTACCAAAATACCTCAAGAAATGTGGATAGGGTAGGTACCCTCTTTAGCACATATCAAAGTTTGGGGTTGCGAGGCTTTCGTAAGACGAGAGACTCACGACAAGCTCGAACCTCGTAGTGATCGTTGTATTTTCATCGGCTACCCACCGAAATCCTTTGGATATCTCTTCTATAGACCGAGTGACAATGTTGTCTTCGTTGGGAGGATAGGGGTTTTTTGTGAAAGAGAACTCATATGCCAAGAGGAGAGTGGGAGGAAAATTGACCTTGAAGAGCTTCAAGAGTTAAGTGAAGAAGGAACCTCAAAGACTAGCGCTCAACCCGAGGATGAAATTCTAGTGGAACCAGTTGACGAGTCCTTACCTCTGAGATGTTCCAGTAGATTTAGAATGACACCTGAGTTTTATGGTTTCCATATTACTACAAATGGTGATACATTTATCAGTGATAGTACACTGGTAAATTTGGATGAACCTAACAACTACAAGGAAGCAATGGCAGGCCCCGAGTCTGCATAATGGAAAGAGGCTATGGACAGCGAAATTCAGTCTATGTATGACAACCAAGTTTGGAACTTGGTAGACAATGTACCAGGTCGTAAGACGGTCAGGTACAAATGGATCTTCAAGAAGAAGACCGGCATGCATGGGAAAGTTCACACTTATAAGGCATGATTGGTTGCGGAGGGCTTTACTCAAACTGATGGAGTTAACTATGACGAGACCTTCTCACCAGCAGCGAAGATAAAATCTATAAGGGTTATGCTAGCCATAGCTGCATTTAATGATTATGAAATATGGCAAATGGATGTCAAAACCGCTTTCCTAAGTGCGAAGTTGGATGAATATGTTTACATGAGTCAGCCAGATGGTTTTGTTAATGCAAAGTATACTAATAGAGTGTGTAAGCTTGAGAAATCCATTTATGGATTGAAACAAGCATCTCGCAGATGGAATCTTTGTTTCAATGAGAAAGTCAAAGAGTTTTGTTTTTTGAGAAGCGAGGATGAGTCCTATGTATATGTTAAAGCTAGTGGGAGTATAGTTAGCTTTCTTGTATTGTATGTAGATGACATACTGCTCATAGGAAACGACATCCCAAACTTGCAGGAGGTTAAGTCCTGGCTTGGGAAGTGTTTTGCTATGAAGGACCGTGGGGGAAGCTGCTTACATTCTAGGATAACGATATTGAGAAATAGGAGTAAAAGACTAATAGGACTTAGTCAAAGTACCTACTTGGACAAGGTGTTGAAACGTTTCAGCATGGAGAACTCCAAGAAAGGAGAATTACCTATCCTGAGCAATACCAAACTGAGTAAGACTCAGAGTCCAAGTACCGATGCTGAGATAGCAGAAATGAGTCGAATACCATATGCTTCTACAGTTGGCTTAATCATGTATGCTATGACACGTACTCGCCCTGATGTGGCTTTTGCTTTGAGCATGGTCAACAGGTATCAAGGGAATACTGGTAGAACTTACTAGACTGCGGTAAAGAACATTCTCAAGTACCTCTGAAGGACAAAGGACTGGGTCCTTACCCTCGATGGGGGGGATGACTTTAGAGTGACAGGGTATACTGACGCCAACTTTCAGACCGACAGAGATAATTTCCGCTCTCATTCGGGCTGGGTATTTACCTTAAATGGAGGAGCAGTAACTTGGAAAAGTTCGAAACAGGAGACTGTAGCTGATTCAACGTGTGAATCATAGTACATAGCAGCGAGCGAAGCATAGAAGGAGGCGATACGGCTAAGAAACTTCATCGGTGACCTTGGAGTTGTACCAGCTGTCAAGGAACCTATGGATATTTTCTGTGAAAACGAGGGTGCGGTCGCCTTAACCAAGGAACCAAGGGATCATGGCAGATCCAGGCATATCGACAGAAAATATCACTTCATAAGACATCGAGTAAAAGAGAGACTCCTCATAGTGAAAGGGGTATCGTCAGAGGAGAACGCAGCAGATCCCCTCACGAAGTGACTGAGTAGAGTCAAGCAATTGCAGCACGCTAGGAGTATCGGGCTGAAGGACGATATTAGTTTTAGTGATTAGATAGATATTTAGAAATTTGTAATAGCTAAAATGTAATTGACATTTCATGATTGAATAAAAGGAGTTTTATTTATAAGTAAAGTTACTATCTTGTGTCAATTGTTTACTATTGTTTCACTTTTGCATGTTTTGACTTCCATAATAATAAGATTATTCAAACTATCTGTAACGCCCGCAGATTCGGGCTAGTCAATTTAGAGACAATGAGCGTCAAAAATGACTTTTGATGGAAGATTATTTAGAAGGATTAATATTAACCAAGTTATAGTATATGTCACAAGTTTTCCGTACATATAAAGAACACTGAAATCCGAGTTATAACGAAGAAGTTATGACCCGTCGAAGTTTTACGGCAAAACCGGCACGACATCGGGAACCGTAAAAAGTGAATTTACGATAAAATACTTTCTAGCCTTAGTAATCTAAACGAAAGTCGTAGTATATGTTAAACTGAGAGTGTGCATAAAAAGAACGCCCAAATCTGACTTCGTATGAGGAAGTTATTATTTTTCTAAGATTTAGCATAGCAGTGCACAACCCGAAATTCGAATTTTAGATCGGTCGATTTTTAACCAAAACAGTCTAAACGAGAATTGAAGATCTCCTTAATAGGAGCTCAACGATAAAAATACAGTCGAAAATGGAGCTCGTATGCGAAAGATATGGATGAAACTTAGTCCCTACTCTTCAAGCGCGGCGAATTCGATACAGTTTTGTAAATCTGAGATAGAGTGAGAATTAGCCGACGGGATCTAAATGAAAGTTGTAGTACTCGTAAATACCAATGTGTGGATATAAAGAACATAGATAATAGATCTCTTATGCGAAAGATATGGACGAAACTTAGTCCCTACTCTTCGAGCGCGATAAATTCGATACAGTTTTGCAAATCGGAGATAGAATGAGAATTAGCCGACAAGGTCTAAATAAAAGTTTTTGTACTCGTAAATACCAACGCGTGGATATAAAGAACGCTGAAAACGGAGCTCGTACGTGGAAGATACAGACGAAACTTAGGGCTTACTCTACGATAAAACCCCTATAAATAAGAGATGAACTCTTCATATTTTCTTCACACCATAAGCCTTTCTTTCTCTCTCTAATTTCTCTCTAGACTCCCAAAACCCCTCTAAATCCATAGTAACCTCAAGTTTCTAGAGGAAAGACCCGGAGCGCCCAAAGGAACCGAGAAAAACAGCTTTTCGGCTCAGAAGCTCTGCTCCAGCGGAACCCGGTTTTTAGCAAAACCCGTTGTAAGTGAGATACGCCTACCCTACTTTAAATATAGATTATATTTAAATATAATATCGTTATTATGAACCTAGAAATAATATTTATCAGTGATTCAAAGTCGTTATACTAATTGATCTACTTACGGGAATGATGTCTATGCTGTGATTTAGTGAAGTGTTTAAAGTGGGATTTCCAAACAGTATACTTCGTATACCAAACGGACCCTACCTCCGATATTATCCTACCTGTTTGTTCCTTACTTGATCGATCATGAAAGTAGACTTTGATTTAATGATGAATATAGATTAATAATTAGTCGTAATAAAGATTAGACTAAAACTTAGCGATAATAATGTTAGGTTTCGACGAAGGAAAATAAAATCGTTAGAAGCGAAGCGCTGCCCGGATTTGGAATCACCACCTTAACAAGTGAGTGCATAGTTACTTTCATCTTACACATAGATATGAAGTATTTTATGTAAATTACGTGCTATGTGTCCATATTATCTGTATACTTCCTATCTATGTTGGATGAACGATTTTATACATGTTTTAAATGATTTAAACTGTATATGTATTTTATATCTACAAAATGTGTTGGGTAAAACATGGGTAGATGTAATAGTTGCTGTGTGATAAAATAGAATAATGAGAGGCCTCGATGTTATTGATGATCTAGTCATCTAGCGGAGTATAGATGACGACCACGAACTATTCTAGACAGTCCAGTGGAACGCTAGCAGGCTCGTAACTTGTAGGTGTTTTTGAACTACGTATTCATTAGGTATTTTTGAACTAAGTGTTCACGATATGTTTTGAACTAAGTGTTCACCACATGTTTTTAACTACGTGTTCACCAGGTGTTTTGAAATACGTGTTCACCACATGTTTTGAACTGCATGTTCACCAGATGTACCCTGTTGTATAAACCCTGGTGACTATGAGACTTAGCGCCTAAACCCTGGCGACTATGAGACTTAGTGCCTGTTGTATAAACCCTGGCGACTGTGAGACTTAGTGCCTAAACCCTGGCAACTATGCGACTTAGTGCCTGTTGAGTAAACCCTGACAACGATGGATTTCGTGTCGATTCCTTAGGATGATCCTTAGGAATGAATGAACGAGGAATAGCTAATTCTTAGGGTAGATCCTTAAGAATAAAGAAGATAATGGGGATGGGTAATTGGGTTGATTGTTTGATGTTTAAACATAATAATTATATTATTGTGGGTTGAAAACCCTATGTACTCGCCATGTTTCCCAACCTGACCCATTCAAGCTTATTTGAATCACAGGTGCCGATACAAAGTTACATTACACTGAGAGATTAAAGAGGTGTATATCACTAGTGTAAATGAATGTAAGTTTTGTGTATGCTTATGTTTCTTTATTGACAATGACATCCCAAATGTTTTAAAATGAATTAAAATACATTTCTTCGAAAATGCTTTAATAACGTATTTATCATGTTTTACTGGGAACAAATTCCGCAACATTTTTATTAAAAGAAGTATCTGATTTTTATAAAGCATAAACAAAATTTGTCTTTTCTGGCCGTGAAAATGGGGATGTCACACTATCCACAGTCGATCATACTTTGAAAGTAGGTTATGAGAGTAGACTGTCATGAATGGGTTTGTAAGATTGTCTTAGGTTTTAGACAAAGCAAAGGTTTGCTCCAACATTCATGAGTGCTCTTGAAATAAGATTTGAGTATTGGACTAAACCCACGCTCACATGAATCACTTCATGGAATTTATCACGAGTGATTGTAAGAGGATAATATCGTATAGTTTTCAAACCAAGATATATGAGTTGTTGATTACAAATTGATTGTATATTGATAATACGAAAACGCATCAGTAACTTGATGTTATAAAACGTATTGTTGTGTATGATTTAACGAGTAGTTAGTACAAGCATATAAGTCGAAGTTATCTGTTCCTTTTATCCCAAGAGGATTAAAAGTGATATCTTGGGCCCCTCTATGATTTTGTTTTCACTTATGTGCCGGGCTTGGTCAGGACTCAATTGGTGTGTTCAATTAAGTTCTATGTCAAACAAATCAGAAACCGGGAAACAAACTGTTGGACAATGAGTATGACTCTATTGAATGTCTTTCTCCACACGATATCTTGAAGAACAGAGGATTATATGATCCCTTATCTAATGGACGTGTCAGAGTTCGACATCGACTTATAAGAGCTACGATTGCTAATCGGATTTTGTAGTCGTGCTTACAATTATAGTTATTAGACTTATCCAAGTGGGAGACTGTTAGATTAGGTGTCTAAGCCTATAACTATAATTGGTATGTACTTGGCCCGATAGTAGCATGGTCCATTTTGGTTTGCCTTCACCAGTACAATTTGATAGGATGGATATTTGAGAAAGAGGTTATTTGTGATTTATTAATATAATGTAAGAATAATATATTAATTGAGAAATCATATTATTTAATTGATATTGATCAAGAATTAATTTGGAATTAATTTAGTGATTAAAATAGACTAATTAAATTAAAAGGGGTTGATTATGTAAATCAGTGATACATATAATTTGGGCTAATGATCCATGATTAATTAGTAATGGACTAAATTCATATGAGAGTCCATGAAGTGTTATTGGATTAGAATCCTAAGTGTGTGAATTAGGGTTTACAAGTGACCCTTGAGATTCAATACTATAAATGTGTTCCCTTAGCTCCAAAATCGACACACAAGTAGTCCAAGAAGAAGCTAGTCGATTTTGGTGTCTCCTAAACCTCTCTCACATTCCTCTAAATGTTCTTGGTGTTTGTGACTTGATTGAGGCATCACACTTGAGGTGCTAAGCTCTTATAAGGCGAATTTCTACAAGGTACAACAAGAGGTAATCATCTAACTAGTTTTTATGATTCATATATCTAAGTTGCATGCTAGCTAGGCTTCATGCTTTGGCAAATGAATATTACATGTGTAACTAGAGAAAACTTAGATCCAAAGCATTAGGGTTGTATGTGCACCATAGGGATGTTTGAGTACATAAAACCCAACATATCTATCTAAGAGAAAGAAACTTTTTAATTGAGCCCTTGGTAAGAATAACAATGTACCAATATCTTCCAATGTGAGACCAAATGAAATAAACAAAAGTATATTTAAATAAAAATTGATCACCCGTCTACATATGCTTTTTACCAACCGGACAAAGAATAGTATCGACCTCCTCTCCTCCTTTTTCTATGTTAATTCTTAAAGGAATATAGTCCAATAAGATTCTCAAACCCAAAATATTCACTTTAATAGAAACCAACATATTTCATCTAGTATCATTTTTCCCTACAACAAACATTTAGTTATTAAGATACATCCAAGGTTGATTCGACTGTATATACTCTTGAAGGATCAAGATCTGAAACCCAACTGTCTTTAGCATCTGACCATATTAGATCAAATACCCAAAAACTTGTGTCTTTGACGATTGGATGCAAACCCTCCATCAGAACCACGGATGGCCTTTAAAACCGTAATCCATAATGAATTTTTATCTGTTAAGAGTTTACAAAACCACTTAAAATTCAAAGCACAATTTATGAAAAAAAGATCCAACTACCAATCGTACATTCTTACTTAGAAGCCAAAACCATTTTTGATTTAACCCTAACATAATTTCGTTTTTCGCATTACACCTCCCAATAAAAAACAGATAAATCATATCCTCCGAACTCTTATGAACTAAATCTAGACCTTTAAAGACTGACATGAAAAATATCTCAAGACTTCCTAATACCATTTTTTGTAAGGTCACACCTTATGATCTGATGTGTCAAATACTTTACACTATCTGTCAGCATCAACGTCTTGTCAACTAGCAACGCCAACGTATCAAGATTATCAGCGTCACCACATAGTATAGTTATTCATTGTAATCATTTGTATATTAGGCAATGATATAGATAAGTATAGAATAGATAGTGGATTTGGTATCCTTGTTATGAATATCAGTTCTTAGTATAGATAAGATACAATCCCTTAAATCATGGGATTAATATGTATAGATTAGTATATAATCTACATTAGTGTAAACCCTAATGTAGAGAGTTCGGATTGGTGTCAATCATCTTTGTGACAACCCATCTTCTTGGTGAAGACAAAACTCTTTCTTGGTGAAAGAACAATTTGGAGTACTCAGTTTGTCATTTACTTTCTTTTCATTATTTTCTTAGATTAATTTTTACTTTCATATTTATATTTGAAGTGTATCTGATCGATACAAACCTTCAATTGGTATCAGAGAAGGTTTTTGATACACTCAAGTAATAATGTCGACCTCTTTCAGTCTAAAATCAACTGTCTGCAACAAGATCCATCAGTTTAATAAAAAAACTTATCTACCTGGAGATCAAAGGCCATGGAAGCTCTCGAGTTCATGGACTTTGATATGCTCGATGTCATCAATAAAGGTCCTATCACCGCTATGCATAAATCATCCAATTATGCTGCATTTGGTAGTAAGCTGAAAGAGAAATCTGTTCCCGAATATAACAAGGAAGAGAAAAGAATGTTGAATCTCGATGTAAAGGCAAGAACTGATATTTGAAACTCACTCCCTTTTTCTATCTATCGTTTGGTTCAAACTGCTCAACTGCTCAAGAGATGATGATCACTTTATCATCTGCTTTTCAAAAGGAAAACCCCTCAGACAATGAAGGTAAGTGTCTCATCGCTAAGATTGTTGAATGCCACGCTGACGTTTCACATGACAGTGTTGGGACCCTTGACGCGGATCTTCCTCACGCTGATAAGGACTTCAAGCCAAAATGGGACGATACCTCAGTGTATCAAGTAAAGAATCTTGTTAATTTCTCCTCTGTTGAAAATATTATAAAAAGATGACTCAATAGATCACCTACGTTTTGATTTATTGGTCTCAAATGAAGAAAAATATGCTCTCAGTCATGAGTTAAAGAAACTCAAAGAAAAACTCTCTTTTATCGAAAGTCTCTTTCTATGTTAAAATGGGTAAACACATGTATATCTTTGACTAATAATTTTATTCACACTAAAAAAGAAAAAACTATTGATTATGCTAAAAGCATTCAACTTATTTTGAAAAAATTGGGCCTCTTCTCACTTCAATGTCACAAGAATTAGAAATGTTAAGATCCCAAATCAGTGTGAAAATTCTTGGAGGTGATATAGAAGGTGCAGTTTCCCTAACTAAAGTTGTTGAAACTAAACAAACCTTCTATAAAGTTGACTGTTTAAAAGAAGATTTTAAGAGTAGATTTGCGAGTTCTTATTTTATAAATCAAACTTTAATTAATACTCATTGCTCTACTGATTCTAACATCATTACCAAATGTGTTTCTAAATTATGTGCTCTTGATCCTTCTCACCAACCTTCTCATCGTGAGTATGTTCTTCCCTCCACTAAGACTTTGCTAAAGTTTCCTATATGGAATGGTGAAGTTCATTCTGTAAACGAAATCCTTAGCATGTTTCCTCAGTGCTCAGTTAGTAATTATGAACCTAAAGACCAATCAAATTCTTCTACCTCATATGACTCTTCAATGCATCATGAGCATCATGACAAGGTAGTATATGAACATACCATCAATGACGTTCCTTATTCCAGAATTAAGACAAGAAATATTAAATCAAATAATCAAAGTCCTCCGGATTCTTCAATTGAAAAGAAATTAAAATCTAATACTAAATGAAAGAATTCAGGAATCAAAGTTTGTTATCGATATGGTGATGCTTCTCACAAAGTCAGCGAGTGCACCTTTGAAAACAATTTTTTTTTGCGCTGACAACATCATGACTTGCAATGATAAATGGATCAAAAAAGGAAACTCATTGAACTGTCTCCCTGATGATTGTTATAATATCTTTTGTTGAGTAACCCATTGCAAGTGGGTCAGTGTATATTATGTGTATATTTTTTTTCTTTTGTGTCAGGACTTATTGTATATTTTAATTTCAAGGTAAAGAGCATATTTGGTATTTAGACAGCGGCTGATCAAGACATATGACTGGATTCAATTAACTTCTATAAGACTTCATAAAGAAGGATGGCTGACTATTATGTATGGAGATAATGGCAAAGGAGTTACAACGGGATATGGATCTATCAAGTGCATTTATATTGTTTTCAAGAATGTATCTTATGTGAAAGGCCTTCAACATAATCTCATTTCCATCAGCCAACTGTGTGACGCTAGCTATGAAGTTCTCTGCAAATCGATAGAATGACATATGTTTTCTGCTGAAAACTCTCTTTGTTGTTGCTTCTTCTCTCGTGCTCAGTCTCATCTAAATTGGTTGTTTCATAAGAGATTATCGCATTTGAATTTCAAGAACATATCAAATATCTCGGGGAATTAGGTTGGAGGAATTCCCAATATGCAGTTTGTCAAGGATAAGCTATGCTCAACATGTGAAAAGGGAAAGAAAATCAAATCTTCCTTCAAACCAAAGTCATGCTCTACCATTATCAAACCTCTTTATCTTCTTCACATGGATCTTTTTGTACTAACTCCAGTTAAGTCAAGAGCTGGGAAGAAATACACTTTCGTCATTGTTGATGAATTTTTATGGTTTACGTGGGTAGTCTTTTTATGAAAGAAGAGTCATGCTGCAGATGAAATCATTGCCCTCATCAAGCAGTGGGAAGTTCTCTATGATCACAAAGTAAGGCAATTACGTAGTCATTATGGGACTGAATTCAGAAAATCCTCCTTGGAAGACTTTTTCTCAAACTTAGGTATTTCTCAGAATTTCTCTGTTGTTAGAACTCCCCAACAAATTGGTATTGCAGAGAGAAGAAACATAACTCTCACTGAAGCTGGAAGAACTTTGGTTGTTAAAGCTGGTCTTCCTTTGTCTTTTGGGGTTGAAGCTGTCAATACAGCGTGTTATACCCAAAACCGATCCATCATTGTTAAGCACCATGGGAAAACTGCTTATGAGCTACTGAAAGGAAGGAAACTGGACATCTCCTATTTTCATGTGTTTGGATGTGTTTGTTACATCTTGAATCAAGGAGATCAACATTCGAAGTTTGAAGCTAAAGCTGATGAAGGAGTATTTCTAGGTTACTCCAGCGTATCGAAGGCACTCAGGGTATTCAATCTTTCAAGGCAAACTATTGAAGAAACAACTCATGTCACCTTTGTGAAGACTCATTCATTCATGATCGAGTTGATCATCCCTCATCAATTCTGAATGAACTTACTTACAGTCCTTCAGACCCTGTTTCTGAGTTCTTGCCAAGTAGCGTTGAGCCTGTTGTACCAAATGTTGACTAATTAATTAGTTCACATTCTATCTCTGAAGATCAGGCTGCTATTCCTGAAGAAGTTCACCCATCTAATCAGGAAGTCTCTGCTCAAAATAATACAAGTGAAAGTTCTAATCCAAGAATTATTTGAGATCATCCTGAATCTCAAATCATTGGAGATGTAAATTCTGGTATTCTTACCCTCAGCAGAGTCAGTAGCAACTTCTGCATGTTTTTTAACTTCGTCTCAATGATTGAACCAAAGAATGTCGCTGATGCATTGATAGAAGTTGATTGGATCAAGGCTATGCAGGACGAGCTAAATGAATTTGAACGTCATCGTGTGTGGACTCTTGTTCTAAATCCTCAAGGGAAGATTATCATTGACACTCCTTGGGTTTTCAGGAACAAACTGGATGAGGATGGGATTATGATAAGAAACAAAGCAAGAGTTGTGGCTCAAGGTTTCTATCAGCTTCAAGGGTTGGACTATGATTAATCATTGCCTCCTGTTGCTAGACTTGAAGCCATTCGCTTGTTTCTTGCCTTTGCTTCTTTCAAGAACTTCAAAGTCTATCAGATGGACGTCAAGACTGTTGGATTTTGAGCATTCTAACACTCCTAAGGTGTACATGCAACCCTAAATACCTCTTTGTTGTAGCTTGATTCCATGGAGCTCAAGAGCCTAGTGCCTCAGGTGTGACACCTCAAATGGTTCACACAACATCATCAACATTTGGAATAACCATGAGAAGAGATACTTGACTCTTAGAAATCGGCTTTCCCTCTTGTGTAGGCACTAGTGCCAATTTCACCAACCAATGGGGTCTTTATATAGTGTGCACAATAGGGTTACACCATGTAACCCATGACTTTACCAATTCCTTATGCTCCATGGGTTTTAACCTCCATGAAATATCCATGGGTCACCACATGGGTTAAACCCAACATAAGGAATCATGGATCATAAGCCCACATATATAAGAATGAATGATTTACACAATCAATCCGCATATATTTAATTAGTCTCTTTTCATCACTAAATTAATTCTAAATTAATTCTTGATCATACTAATTAAATAATATGATTTCATATTAATATATTAGAACTTATAATATATTAATATGTCACAAATAGCCTCTTCTCATAAAAGGTCTATCCAAATGTCCTGATGCCGTGCAACCCAAATGAACCATGTCGGGTCGGGTCAAGTATATACCAATTATAGTTATGGACTTAGACACTAATCCAACAGTCTCCCACTTGGATAAGTCTAATAACTATTATTGCAAGTATGACTTCAACCTGAACAGCAATCGTAGCTCTTAAAAGCTGCTGTCGAACTCTGAACAAATCACTGGCGCGTCCATTAGATAAGTGATCATATATTCCTCCATTCTAGATATCATATGGACTGAGACATAGATTATAATCATTCTCTCTATCCATTTATTGTTTCTCGATTTTTATTTATGACGACCGACTAATTGAACAAATCAAATCAGTCCAGGCTTGGCCAAGCACTTAGGGTGTCATTACTAAATCATCGAGGGGCCCACAGATATCGCTTTTATCCCTTTAAGGGTAAAATGAATGGATAAAATTTGACTCATATGCTTGTACTAACTACTTGTTGAATCGTACACAAAGGAACGTTTTATAACATTGAGTTACCTATGCGTTTTCGTGCAATCAATGTATAACCAACTCATAGTGAACAACTCATATCTCTAGGTTTGAAAAATATAAGATATTATCGTCTCATGATTCACTCGTGATAAAATCCATGAAATGATTCAAATGAGCGTGAGTTTAATCCAATACTCAGAACTTATGAGCACTCATGAATGTTGTAGCAACTTATGCTATGTTAACACCTTAGACATCTACAAGCCAACTTCATGACAGTCTTGCCTTAATACCTACTTCCAATGTATTATCGACTGCGGATGGTTTGAATAACTTATTTATTCGGGAAGTCAAAAAATGCAAAGTGAAACACAAGAATAATACTAATCCTATATGGCCCTAACACTTTGAGTGTAAATAAAAACACCTTTTATCTAAGCACCATATTGATTACTCATTATTTATTGTATAATGTTTCGATTTATCAACTTAGTACTTGAATAAAAACAATAGTCATGCCATGCTCCAAGCATGCACACTATGTTTGTTTAAACAATAGCTATGCCATACTCCAAGTATGCACACTATGGTTGTCTTATGATCCTTACTTTATGAAACAGATCAATTGACAATATTTCAATGATGCTCATTTCACAATCCCAATCCTTATTGTAAATGTAAGAATACGAAACTCTTGCCATTTACTATAATCTATTAGATTCTAAACTTATATGCAATGATCCCCTTGCAATGAACATGCACACAAGTCACAAAGACTTGGCAACAGACATTACAAAGTATTCCAATGGAGAGCAATTCCATGGAAACAAAGTCTCACATTCAAAGTACATTCCTTTGAACACCCTTCTTGCATTAAGTTCTCTAATCTTACACAGATTGAAAGAATAACTTCCACCTACGGAGACAATTCCATATTCCCATTTTGACTATCACTTCTGAACAAGAGTTGCCTTCTTTCAGAATATGTCAATATGGTCCTATCTCAATACTTCCAATTGTCCATGAGCAACCAATCTTTGGTAAACCTCAAATTGTCCTCGAAAATTGCTTAATAATTTTAGTCAAATCCAGTTCTATTCCTGTTTCCCTCTTAGCGCCCTAGGAATTTGGAAAATTTAGAATGGATAAATATTATAGCACATGTAATCGATCCTATACCCGAAGCATATGGGACCCGATTCATGCTATAAAAATTTTTATTTGCCATGTTCTCAAAATTCGAACTATGAAGAGGGATGCCGTAATCATAATCGAATTTTGAGAATGCAATATATATAGAATTTCCTTATGTTGAACCATTTCGACATAACATTCATATATATCCTTGACTAAAGTTGATTAAAATCTCATTCTAAGGTTTTAGAATTGGAATGAAGTATAAACTGTGACATCCCCTAATTTCTCGGCCAGAAAAGACCGATTTAATTTATGCTTTTTAAAATAAAGTCAAAGAAATCTTTTCAAAAGATGTTGCGGAATAGGTCCCCAAAATAAAACATGATAAAAGTTTATCAAAACCCTTCTTTAAGAAGGTATATATTTTCTATATATATATATATATATATATATATATATATATATATATATATATATATATATATATATATATATATATATATATATATATATATATATATATATATATATATATATATATATATATATATATATATATATATCAAAACCTCGAGATGTCATGTTCCGATACAGATCAAAAGCATAAACAAGACATTATAAGCCTTTCGACAGTTATTTACAACTACTGGCCTATAATCCAACAATCTCTCATCATCCTCCGACTATGCTTGGGGTCCACTACCTATAATCATAAAAAGCTGAGTGGATCAGGCTTGGGAGCCTGGTGAGCATATAGGGTTTTCAACCCACAATAATAATAACTTATTAAGTTCACCAATCAACAATAACCCTGATTACCCATTCCCGTTGTCCTCACATTACGTCCCTAAACACCTAACACAAGGGACTTAGCCTAAGGAATATCATCGGGTTGGACACTACTGCTAAGGGGACTCCTCAGCCATACATGTCCTAAAGGCAACCATGAGGGGGATTGGAGTACACCAATGAACATTTAGTTCATCAACACCTACAAGTTGCGAACTTGCTAGTGTACCACTGGACTGTCTAGAAAGGTCCGTGATCGTCATCTATACTCCGCTAGACGACTACAACGATAACACCAACAACAACACTGACACCGAGGCCTCTTATCATTTTAACACCCACCAACTATTTTGTCTACCCATGTTCTACCCAACATATTTGTAGATAAAATACATATACAGTTTAAAAGTTGTATAAAACATGTATTCAACAGTCACCTCAAATAAACAATTAGCATATTTACACATAGCACGTATTTTAAGCTAAATACTTAATATCTATGTGTAAAGTGAAAGTAACTACACACTCACTTGATTTGATGATAATCGGGCAGCAATTCGTTTCCTAAAACGTTCGTTTCTAATAAAACCGGGAGTTTTATTGAGAAACCGGGCTCTGCAAAGGTCGGGCTTCGAAACCGAAAGATAAATTTTCCGGGCTTCACATGCACTTCGTGGCGTATTCCGGGGGTTATAATCGATACCGGGGCTTTAGGGGATGTTAAAATGAAGAAAATATGGAAAGAGGGGCTAAAAGTGGCAATTTCTTAAAAATATCCAAGAAGGCTCGCAGCCTTCTATTTATAAGGAGGAGCTTCTGATCGGACGGCTGAGAAGCCTCCAGGTGGCGAAGATCAGAGGCTCGCAGGGGAGGGCTCGCACGTGGGCTGCGCATGCGAGGGGGCAGCTGGCCTCTTGTGATTGGACCGAGGTCTAGGTCCGAAGTAGGGGCATCCGTGGCATGCTGCGAGGGTTCGGACACGAGGGAAGAGGGTACGTGTCGCCTTCTCAGTGGACCACTTCGGATCAGCTCAGAAGCTCGGATGACTCAGCGCTATTTCGAACACGTGGCACATTCTAAGCGAGGGTGAGGTGGCCGAAGTCCACCTTGCGAAATTTCTCGGTTTTAGCAAATCTTCTCGTTTTTCGCGCCAAAACTTCTAAAATCCATAACTTTCGCATACGAGCTCCATTTTTGACGTTCTTTATATGCACGCATAGGTAAAATTACGCTCTACAACTTCCCTTTAGACTTTGTCAACTAATTTTGACTTTAATTTTTATATTATTATTTTTAACAGACCGGGACAGGAAATCCGTTAAAAATTCATAACTTCTTCATCCGACGTCCGTTTTCGTCAGACTTTTTACCGTTGTGCTACTATTTACGAGACCTTCGATTATTGTTTAGGTTGTGTCGGCTAAAAATCACTCGATCTAAAATTTGAGTTTTTAGCTGTCTACTGCTAAGCTGAAACTTCGAAAAATCATAACTTCCTCATACGAAGTCAGATTTGGGTGTTCTTTTTATACCTACTCTTGGTTTAACGAACACTACAAGTTTCGTTTAGATCACTAAGGCTAAAAATTAGTTTATCGAAAACTCACTTTTTACGACATTCAGCACCGAGCCGGTTTTGTCGTGAAACTTCGACAGGTCATAACTTCTTAGTTATAACTCGGATTTCGGCATTCTTTATATATCCATAATCCTTGTCACGACCACTACAACTTTCTTAATAGATATCGGCTTTATCTAAAATTTATTTTCGACGCTCATTTTTATTCTTAATTAATTAACTCCTAGTAATTAAGCATAAAACATATAAAACACATAGAATTCACATAATTCCTTTTTCATTTCTTCAAAATGAGTTACAAAGGTTAACCTAGACTATCACCTTAATATTAATACCTAGGCTAGAAACACGAGTGTTACAATTCTCTCCCCCTTAGGATGATTCCGTCCCCGGAATCACATATCACCAAACAACTGCGGGTAGCGACTCATCATGTCACTCTCCGTTTCCCAGGTGAGATTTGGTCCATTCGTATGTTTCCAGCGCACAAGCACTAAATCAACCATCTTGCGTCGCAACTTCATAGTCTTACGGTCAACGATTGCCTCAGGTTCTTCAATCAACCTCTTGTTTTCATCCAACCTTAACTCAGAAATCGGAATTATGTCGGGCACATCTCCCGTGAACTTCCTCAAATAACACTCATGAAAGGTGTTATGAATACCCTCCAGTTCTTCCGGTAATTCTAGCTTGTAAGCTTGATTCCCGATCTTATGAAGAACTTTAAATGGTCCAATAAACCTTGGACTCAACTTTCCCCTTTTACCAAATCTTATAAGTCCCTTCCAGGGCGAGACTTTAAGTAAAACCGAATCTCCAACTTCAAAGGATATCGGTTGTCTTTTCTTGTCAGCATAGCTCTTTTGGCGATCTTGAGCAGCTAACATCCTTTCTCTTATCACCTTCAACTTTTCAGCAGTCTGATGGACTATTTCAGGTCCCATAAACTGCTTTTCCCCAGCTTCCAGCCAACATGATGGCGTTCGACACTTTTCCCCATACAAAGCGTGATAAGGTGCCATCTTAATGCTTGAGTGGAAACTATTATTATAGGAAAATTCTACTAGAGGTAAGTGTTCATCCCAGTTACCATGGAATTCTAGGGAACATGCTCTCAGCATATCCTCCAACGTTTGAATTGTTCGCTCGCTTTGACCATCAGTTTGCGGATGGTAAGCTGTACTCAAACACAACTTGGTACCCAATTCCTCTTGTAGACTCCTCCAAAACCTTGAGGTAAAACGGCTGTCACGATCGGATACAATCGTTAACGGAACACCGTGTAGCCTCACAATTTCCTTCACGTAAGAATTCGCAAGTTTATCCATAGACCATTTCTCGTTAGCGGCTATGAAATGCACACTCTTAGTGAAGCGATCAACGACCACCCAAATCATGTCGTGACCGTTCCTTGTTCTGGGCAGTTTAGTCACAAAATCCATGGTAATGTCCTCCCATTTACCCATGGGTACAGGTAAAGGTTCTAAACTCCCATATGGTTTCTGATGTTGTGCCTTAACCCTAGCATAAGTTACACACTCAGCCACATACTTAGCAACATCGAGCTTCATCGTCGGCCACCAGTAATAGGGTTTTAGATCCCTATACATTTTCATACTGCCGGGATGAATCGAGTACATGGTTTTGTGAGCTTCTTCCATCAGAAGACCTCTTACTCCTCCCTTCTTAGGTACCCAAATCCTATCTTTGAATACCTTCAATCCTTGACCGTTTGTATCAAACACCAACGTTTTACCCAAACGTTCCTCCTTCCGGTCATTTTTCTCCAAAGCTTCCTCCTGAGCTTTCTTTATACTTTCCACAATTGTCGAGACGACTTCAATTCTCAGCGCTCTTGGCCTTCTCTTTTCAAGATTTACCTTCCGACTGAGAGCATCAGCAACAACATTTGCTTTACCAGGGTGGTAAAGTATCTCACAGTCGTAGTCCTTGAGTAGTTCCAGCCAGCGCCGCTGCCTCATGTTCAATTCCTTCTGATTAAAGAGATATTGAAGACTCTTATGATCAGTGAAAAGTTTGCATTTAGTACCATAAAGATAATGCCTCCATATCTTTAAGGCGAATACTACCGCTGCCAACTCCAGATCATGAGTGGGGTAGTTCTTTTCGTGTTCTTTCAACTGTCTCGATGCATACGCGATCACTTTATCCCTTTGGGTCAGAACACATCCTAACCCAACTCCAGAGGCATCACTATAAACTGTGAAGTCATCAACTTCTTCAGGTAACAAAAGAATTGGTGCTTCACACAATCTCTTGTTTAAATTTTCAAAGGCCTCCTTATGCTTTTCATTCCAAGCATAAGTAGCTCCTTTGTGGGTCAAAGTTGTTAATGGAGTAGCGATTGAAGAAAAGCCTTGGATAAATCGGCGATAATATCCGGCTAATCCTAAAAAGCTTCGAATCTCCGTGGGACTTTTTGATTGTTCCCACTTCATTACAGCTTCAATCTTTGCTGGATCAACCATTATTCCTTCTTGGTTAACCACATGACCTAAAAATTGGACTTCTTGAATCCAAAATTCACATTTGGAGAACTTTGCATACAGCTTCTCCTTTTTCAGAACTTCTAGCACTTCACGCAGATGCTTTTCATGCTCCTGCTTGCTTTTCGAATAGATCAAGATATCGTATATGAATACTATCACAAATTTATCAAGGTATGGTTTACAAAACCTATTCATCAAATCCATGAAAGCTGCTGGGGCATTGGTCAATCCGAACGACATAACCAAAAATTCATAGTGTCCATATCTTGTTCTGAACGCAGTCTTTTCGATATCCTACTCCCTCACCTTTAGTTGATGGTATCCGGACCTAAGATCAATCTTCGAGAAAAAGCTCGGCCCTTGCAACTGGTCGAACATGTCATCGATCCTCGGCAACGGATACTTGTTCTTTATGGTCACTTTATTCAGATCTCTGTAATCGATGCACATGCTCATGCTCCCGTCTTTCTTCTTTACAAATAACACAGGGGCTCCCTAGGGTGATGAACTAGGTCGAATGAAACCTTTGTCCAATAACTCCTGAAGTTGCGTCATAAGTTCTTTCATCTCGGTTGGTGCTAATCGATATGGTGCTTTTGCTATCGGCGTCGTTCCTGGTAACCAGTCGATACAGAATTCTACTTGTCGATCAGGGGGCAATCCGGGAAGATCTTCGGGAAAGACTTTCGGATAATCACACACCACCGGAATATCCTGCACCTCCTTCTTTTCCTTCTAAGCATCGATCACGAACGCTAGATATCATGTACACCCCTTGGCCAAACACTTTCTGGCTTTCATTAGGGAAATGATTCCAGAATTTACTCTGCGTTTGTCTCCGTACACCATAAACGACTCTTTCCCTGGCGGGTTTACTTTTACTATCTTCTTCCTACACAATATTTCAGCATCATTGGCACTAAGCCAATCCATTCCTAAAACTATGTCGAAACCATTTAACTCGATAGGAAATAATTCATCGTGGAACTTATTCCCATCCAAGTCAATGACGATGTTTTTCATACGATGGCTAACAGGTACAAACTTGCCACTAGCAATTTCGACTAATAAAGCATTAACTAGTCTATCAACAGGAAAAGCTAGTTTTCTACCAAATTCATGCGATATAAAGGAGTAATTGGCTCCAAAATCAAACAAAATTTGGGCAGGCAATTCGTTTACGAGAAAGGTACCTGAAGCGACATCGGCTTCTTCTTTCGCAGCTTCAAGTGTCATCTGAAAGGCTCTCGCCTTCGGCTTTGGTGGCAGATTGGGTTTCGTTGCGTCTTTCTTCTTCGGGCAATCCCTCAAAATATGCCCTTCTTCATAGCACCCATGACAGACGCTATTAGTGAAGGTGCAATTATTGGCATAATGCGCTGGCTTTCCACACTTGTAACAAGTGAGTTCCATGCTGCACTTCCCAGCATGTTTCTTCTTGCACCTGTCACACCATTTGGCTTCGGCTCCTCCTCTGAATTTTCTCAAACCAGACTTCGAGAATTTATTCTTTTTATTGGAACCTGTCGTTCCTTCAAACTTTCTCTTTTCGCCAACTTCAACCTTGCTAGCGGCTCTCCCCTTGATCATATCTTCAACAGACTTGGCAGCCCATATAGCTGCCTCCAAAGTAAGTGCCTAACGTACTGGCACCGCATACTCCCATGGAAGTCCCTTTGCGTACCTGTCAATTTTCTCCAGCTCATCAGGGACAATACGCAAAGCAAACTCCATTTTGTCTGTGAAGTTATTCGTATATTCGTCAACGTTCATACTCCCCTTCTGCAACGTTAGAAATTGGTTTTCTAACTCAAGTACGTTTTGGGCCGAGCAGTACTTGCACTTAAAGTGCACCAAGAACTCTGCCCAAGTCATTTGCAGTGGCTCATTAGGGCTTAGGGTTTTCCCCAATGTGTTCCACCAACGAGCAGCACTACCCCTGAACTGACGTACTACAAAAGTGGTTTGTAACTTGCCTTGGCAATCACAAGTCATGAAAGCCAACTCCATTTCCGAGATCCAGTCCATTACTCCGATAGGATCTTCTTTTCCAGTGAAGGTCGATGGCTTGCAAGTCATAAAGTCCTTATACTTGCACCCATTTCTCTCCACTCTATCCTCGTGGTTATTTCTCCTAACCACAAGCGGTTCACTATGACCAACCGATCTGCTATTGTTCCCTTCTTCAGATCGATCGTCATTCAATTCACGTCGTTCAACAGGAACTGAAGGTTAATCCCTGTTGTTCAGCAACATTTGCCTCAACTCCTCCCTTTGTTCAGCCAACATGGTCTGAATCATAGTTCGTACTCCAGCCATGGTGATGGGTTCGGGTGCAGCTCCTACTATCGGCACCTGTTCCACCACTTGAGGTTGAGGTTGTTGGTTTCTGTTTGCATTTCCCGCTCCACTTCGAGTTCTTGCCATTACAATCTATATACCGAATAAGGTGAATTTAGGTCTTTATCCATGTTAGACATGTCAATTCCCTTATCACCCAGAAACGTTTACATGTTAGTTCTAATCTCGTAATCATACGCTTAGAATACTACACACATAAGGTTTCCAGATCCGGTCGGCAACAGACCATAGATCCGAACAAATAATGGCATATATGGCAAAATATAGCATTTAGCACATAAATGCATTTTAGGCACCTTTCCTAAAATAAACTAGTGCTTGTGTCTAAAATTTGGTAGACACTCACCTCACAATCATCACTTAGCATTCTAAGTTTAAGTTTAGAAATTCTACAATTCCTTAGTTCGCTTAAACTAATGCTTTGATACCAACTGTGACATCCCCTAATTTCTCGGCCAGAAAAGACCGATTTAATTTATGCTTTTTAAAATAAAATCAGAGAAATCTTTTCAAAAGATGTTGCGGAATAGGTCCCCAAAATAAAACATGATAAAAGTTTATCAAAACCCTTCTTTAAGAAGGTATATATTTTCCATATATATATATATATATATATATATATATATATATATATATATATATATATATATATATATATATATATATATATTCATGTGCCGATACAGATCAAAAGCATAAACAAGACATTATAAGCCTTTCGACAGTTATTTACAACTACTGGCCTATAATCCAAAAATCTCTCATCATCCTCCGACTATGCTCGGGGTCCACTACCCGTAATCATAAAAAGCTGAGTGGGTCAGGCTTGGGAGCCTGGTGAGCATATAGGGTTTTCAACCCACAATAATAATAACTTATTAAGTTCACCAATCAACAATAACCCTGATTACCCATTCCCGTTGTCCTCACATTACGTCCCTAAACACCTAACACAAGGGACTTAGCCTAAGGAATATCATCGGGTTGGACACTACTGCTAAGGGGACTCCTCAGCCATACATATCCTAAAGGCAACCATGAGGGGGATTGGAGTACACCAATGAACATTTAGTTCATCAACACCTACAAGTTGCGAACTTGCTAGTGTACCACTGGACTGTCTAGAAAGGTCCGTGATCGTCATCTATACTCCGCTAGACGACTACAACGATAACACCAACAACAACATTGACACCGAGGCCTCTTATCATTTTAACACCCACCAACTATTTTGTCTACCCATGTTCTACCCAACATATTTGTAGATAAAATACATATACAGTTTAAAACTTGTATAAAACATCTATTCAACAGTCACCTCAAATAAACAATTAACATATTTACACATAACACGTATTTTAAGCTAAATACTTCATATCTATGTGTAAAGTGAAAGTAACTACACACTCACATGATTTGATGATAATCGGGCAGCAATTCGTTTCCTAAAACGTTCGTTTCTAATAAAACCGGGAGTTTTATTAAGAAACCGAGCTGTGCAAAGGTCGGGCTTCGAAACCGAAAGATAAATTTTCCGGGCTTCACGAGCACTTCGTGGCGTATTCCGGGGGTTATAATCGATACCGGGGCTTTAGGGGATGTTAAAATGAAGAAAATATGGAAAGAGGGGCTAAAAGTGGCAATTTCTTAAAAAAATCCGAGGCTCGCAGATTTCTATTTATAGGGAGGAGCTTCTGATCGGACGGCTGAGAAGCCTCTAGGTGGCGATGATCCGAGGCTCGCAGGGGAGGGATCGCACGTGGGCTGCGCATGCGAGGGGGCTGCTGGCCTCTTGTGATTGGACCGAGGTCTAGGTCCGAAGTAGGGGCATCCGTGGCATGCTGCGAGGGTTTGGACACGAGGGAAGAGGGTATGTGTCGCCTTCTCAGTGGTCCACTTCGGATCAGCTCATAAGCTCGGATGACTGAGTGCTTTTTCGGACACGTGGCACATTCTAAGCGAGGGTGAGGTGGCCGAAGTCCACCTTGCGAAATTTCTCGGTTTTAGCAATTTTCTCGTTTTTCGCGCCAAAACTTCTAAAATCCATAACTTTCGCATACGAGCTCCGTTTTTGACGTTCTTTATATGCACGCGTAGGTAAAGTTACGCTCTACAACTTCCGTTTAGACTTCGTCAGCTAATTTTGACTTTAACTTTTATATTTTTATTTTTAACAGACCGGGACAGGAAATCCGTTAAAAATTCATAACTTCTTCATCCGACGTCCGTTTTCGTCAGACTTTTTACCGTTGTGCTACTATTTACGAGACCTTCGATTATTGTTTAGGTTGTGTCGGCTAAAAATCACTCGATCTAAAATTCGAGTTTTTAGCTGTCTACTGCTAAGCTGAAACTTCGAAAAATCATAACTTCCTCATACGAAGTCAGATTTGGGTGTTCTTTTTATACCTACTCTTGGTTTAACGAACACTACAAGTTTCGTTTAGATCACTAAGGCTAAAAATTAGTTTATCGAAAACTCACTTTTTACGACATTCAGCACCGAGCCGGTTTTGTCGTGAAACTTCGACAGGTCATAACTTCTTAGTTATAACTCGGATTTCGGCATTCTTTATATATCCGTAATCCTTGTCACGACCACTACAACTTTCTTAATAGATATCGGCTTTATCTAAAATTTATTTTCGACGCTCATTTTTATTCTTAATTAATTAACTCCTAGTAATTAAGCATAAAACATATAAAACACATAGAATTCACATAATTCCTTTTTCATTTCTTCAAAATGAGTTACAAAGGTTAACCTAGACTATCACCTTAATATTAATACCTAGGCTAGAAACACGAGTGTTACAATTCTCTCCCCCTTAGGATGATTCCGTCCCCGGAATCACATATCACCAAACAACTGCGGGTAGCGACTCATCATGTCACTCTCCGTTTCCCAGGTGAGATTTGGTCCATTCGTATGTTTCCAGCGCACAAGCACTAAATCAACCATCTTGCGTCGCAACTTCATAGTCTTACGGTCAACGATTGCCTCAGGTTCTTCAATCAACCTCTTGTTTTCATCCAACCTTAACTCAGAAATCGGAATTATGTCGGGCACATCTCCCGTGAACTTCCTCAAATAACACTCATGAAAGGTGTTATGAATACCCTCCAGTTCTTCCGGTAATTCTAGCTTGTAAGCTTGATTCCCGATCTTATGAAGAACTTTAAATGGTCCAATAAACCTTGGACTCAACTTTCCCCTTTTACCAAATCTTATAAGTCCCTTCCAGGGCGAGACTTTAAGTAAAACCGAATCTCCAACTTCAAAGGATATCGGTTGTCTTTTCTTGTCAGCATAGCTCTTTTGGCGATCTTGAGCAGCTAACATCCTTTCTCTTATCACCTTCAACTTTTCAGCAGTCTGATGGACTATTTCAGGTCCCATAAACTGCTTTTCCCCAGCTTCCAGCCAACATGATGGCGTTCGACACTTTTCCCCATACAAAGCGTGATAAGGTGCCATCTTAATGCTTGAGTGGAAACTATTATTATAGGAAAATTCTACTAGAGGTAAGTGTTCATCCCAGTTACCATGGAATTCTAGGGAACATGCTCTCAGCATATCCTCCAACGTTTGAATTGTTCGCTCGCTTTGACCATCAGTTTGCGGATGGTAAGCTGTACTCAAACACAACTTGGTACCCAATTCCTCTTGTAGACTCCTCCAAAACCTTGAGGTAAAACGGCTGTCACGATCGGATACAATCGTTAACGGAACACCGTGTAGCCTCACAATTTCCTTCACGTAAGAATTCGCAAGTTTATCCATAGACCATTTCTCGTTAGCGGCTATGAAATGCACACTCTTAGTGAAGCGATCAACGACCACCCAACTCATGTCGTGACCGTTCCTTGTTCTGGGCAGTTTAGTCACAAAATCCATGGTAATGTCCTCCCATTTACCCATGGGTACAGGTAAAGGTTCTAAACTCCCATATGGTTTCTGATGTTGTGCCTTAACCCTAGCATAAGTTACACACTCAGCCACATACTTAGCAACATCGAGCTTCATCGTCGGCCACCAGTAATAGGGTTTTAGATCCCTATACATTTTCATACTGCCGGGATGAATCGAGTACATGGTTTTGTGAGCTTCTTCCATCAGAAGACCTCTTACTCCTCCCTTCTTAGGTACCCAAATCCTATCTTTGAATACCTTCAATCCTTGACCGTTTGTATCAAACACCAACGTTTTACCCAAACGTTCCTCCTTCCGGTCATTTTTCTCCAAAGCTTCCTCCTGAGCTTTCTTTATACTTTCCACAATTGTCGAGACGACTTCAATTCTCAGCGCTCTTGGCCTTCTCTTTTCAAGATTTACCTTCCGACTGAGAGCATCAGCAACAACATTTGCTTTACCAGGGTGGTAAAGTATCTCACAGTCGTAGTCCTTGAGTAGTTCCAGCCAGCGCTGCTGCCTCATGTTCAATTCCTTCTGATTAAAGAGATATTGAAGACTCTTATGATCAGTGAAAAGTTTGCATTTAGTACCATAAAGATAATGCCTCCATATCTTTAAGGCGAATACTACCGCTGCCAACTCCAGATCATGAGTGGGGTAGTTCTTTTCGTGTTCTTTCAACTGTCTCGATGCATACGCGATCACTTTATCCCTTTGGGTCAGAACACATCCTAACCCAACTCCAGAGGCATCACTATAAACTGCGAAGTCATCAACTTCTTCAGGTAACGAAAGAATTGGTGCTTCACACAATCTCTTCTTTAAATTTTCAAAGGCCTCCTTATGCTTTTCATTCCAAGCATAAGTAGCTCCTTTGTGGGTCAAAGCTGTTAATGGAGTAGCGATTGAAGAAAAGCCTTGGATAAATCGGCGATAATATCCGGCTAATCCTAAAAAGCTTCGAATCTCCGTGGGACTTTTTGATTGTTCCCACTTCATTACAGCTTCAATCTTTGCTGGATCAACCATTATTCCTTCTTGGTTAACCACATGACCTAAAAATTGGACTTCTTGAATCCAAAATTCACATTTGGAGAACTTTGCATACAGCTTCTCCTTTTTCAGAACTTCTAGCACTTCACGCAGATGCTTTTCATGCTCCTGCTTGCTTTTCGAATAGATCAAGATATCGTATATGAATACTATCACAAATTTATCAAGGTATGGTTTACAAACCCTATTCATCAAATCCATGAAAGCTGCTGGGGCATTGGTCAATCCGAACGACATAACCAAAAATTCATAGTGTCCATATCTTGTTCTGAACGCAGTCTTTTCGATATCCTGCTCCCTCACCTTTAGTTGATGGTATCCGGACCTAAGATCAATCTTCGAGAAAAAGCTCGGCCCTTGCAACTGGTCGAACATGTCATCGATCCTCGGCAACGGATACTTGTTCTTTATGGTCACTTTATTCAGATCTCTGTAATCGATGCACATTCTCATGCTCCCGTCTTTCTTCTTTACAAATAACACAGGGGCTCCCTAGGGTGATGAACTAGGTCGAATGAAACCTTTGTCCAATAACTCCTGAAGTTGCGTCATAAGTTCTTTCATCTCGGTTGGTGCTAATCGATATGGTGCTTTTGCTATCGGCGTCGTTCCTGGTAACCAGTCGATACAGAATTCTACTTGTCGATCAGGGGGCAATCCGGGAAGATCTTCGGGAAAGACTTTCGGATAATCACACACCACCGGAATATCCTGCACCTCCTTCTTTTCCTTCTAAGCATCGATCACGAATGCTAGATATGATGTACACCCCTTGGCCAAACACTTTCTGGCTTTCATTAGGGAAATGATTCCAGAATTTACTCTGCGTTTGTCTCCGTACACCATAAACGACTCTTTCCCTGGCGGGTTTACTTTTACTATCTTCTTCCTACACAATATTTCAGCATCATTGGCACTAAGCCAATCCATTCCTAAAACTATGTCGAAACCATTTAACTCGATAGGAAATAATTCATCGTGGAACTTATTCCCATCCAAGTCAATGACGATGTTTTTCATACGATGGCTAACAGGTACAAACTTGCCACTAGCAATTTCGACTAATAAAGCATTAACTAGTCTATCAACAGGAAAAGCTAGTTTTCTACCAAATTCATGCGATATAAAGGAGTAATTGGCTCCAAAATCAAACAAAATTTGGGCAGGCAATTCGTTTACGAGAAAGGTACCTGAAGCGACATCGGCTTCTTCTTTCGCAGCTTCAAGTGTCATCTGAAAGGCTCTCGCCTTCGGCTTTGGTGGCAGATTGGGTTTCGTTGCGTCTTTCTTCTTCAGGCAATCCCTCAAAATATGCCCTTCTTCATAGCACCCATGACAGACGCTATTAGTGAAGGTGCAATTATTGGCATAATGCGCTGGCTTTCCACACTTGTAACAAGTGAGTTCCATGCTGCACTTCCCAGCATGTTTCTTCTTGCACCTGTCACACCATTTGGCTTCGGCTCCTCCTCTGAATTTTCTCAAACCAGACTTCGAGAATTTATTCTTTTTATTGGAACCTGACGTTCCTTCAAACTTTCTCTTTTCGCCAACTTCAACCTTGCTAGCGGCTCTCCCCTTGATCATATCTTCAACAGACTTGGCAGCCCATATAGCTGCCTCCAAAGTAAGTGCCTAACGTACTGGCACCGCATACTCCCATGGAAGTCCCTTTGCGTACCTGTCAATTTTCTCCAGCTCATCAGGGACAATACGCAAAGCAAACTCCATTTTGTCTGTGAAGTTATTCGTATATTCGTCAACGTTCATACTCCCCTTCTGCAACGTTAGAAATTGGTTTTCTAACTCAAGTACGTTTTGGGCCGAGCAGTACTTGCACTTAAAGTGCACCAAGAACTCTGCCCAAGTCATTTGCAGTGGCTCATTAGGGCTTAGGGTTTTCCCCAATGTGTTCCACCAACGAGCAGCACTACCCCTGAACTGACGTACTACAAAAGTGGTTTGTAACTTGCCTTGGCAATCACAAGTCATGAAAGCCAACTCCATTTCCGAGATCCAGTCCATTACTCCGATAGGATCTTCTTTTCCAGTGAAGGTCGATGGCTTGCAAGTCATAAAGTCCTTATACTTGCACCCATTTCTCTCCACTCTATCCTCGTGGTTATTTCTCCTAACCACAAGCGGTTCACTATGACCAACCGATCTGCTATTGTTCCCTTCTTCAGATCGATCGTCATTCAATTCACGTCGTTCAACAGGAACTGAAGGTTAATCCCTGTTGTTCAGCAACATTTGCCTCAACTCCTCCCTTTGTTCAGCCAACATGGTCTGAATCATAGTTCGTACTCCAGCCATGGTGATGGGTTCGGGTGCAGCTCCTACTATCGGCACCTGTTCCACCACTTGAGGTTGAGGTTGTTGGTTTCTGTTTGCATTTCCCGCTCCACTTCGAGTTCTTGCCATTACAATCTATATACCGAATAAGGTGAATTTAGGTCTTTATCCATGTTAGACATGTCAATTCCCTTATCACCCAGAAACGTTTACATGTTAGTTCTAATCTCGTAATCATACGCTTAGAATACTACACACATAAGGTTTCCAGATCCGGTCGGCAACAGACCATAGATCCGAACAAATAATGGCATATATGGCAAAATATAGCATTTAGCACATAAATGCATTTTAGGCACCTTTCCTAAAATAAACTAGTGCTTGTGTCTAAAATTTGGTAGACACTCACCTCACAATCATCACTTAGCATTCTAAGTTTAAGTTTAGAAATTCTACAATTCCTTAGTTCGCTTAAACTAATGCTTTGATACCAACTGTGACATCCCCTAATTTCTCGGCCAGAAAAGACCGATTTAATTTATGCTTTTTAAAATAAAATCAGAGAAATCTTTTCAAAAGATGTTGCGGAATAGGTCCCCAAAATAAAACATGATAAAAGTTTATCAAAACCCTTCTTTAAGAAGGTATATATTTTCCATATATATATATATATATATATATATATATATATATATATATATATATATATATATATATATATATATATATATATATATATATATATATATATATATATATATATATATATATATCAAAACCTCGGGATGTCATGTGCCGATACAGATCAAAAGCATAAACAAGACATTATAAGCCTTTCGACAGTTATTTACAACTACTGGCCTATAATCCAAAAATCTCTCATCATCCTCCGACTATGCTCGGGGTCCACTACCTGTAATCATAAAAAGCTGAGTGGGTCAGGCTTGGGAGCCTGGTGAGCATATAGGGTTTTCAACCCACAATAATAATAACTTATTAAGTTCACCAATCAACAATAACCCTGATTACCCATTCCCGTTGTCCTCACATTACGTCCCTAAACACCTAACACAAGGGACTTAGCCTAAGGAATATCATCGGGTTGGACACTACTGCTAAGGGGACTCCTCAGCCATACATGTCCTAAAGGCAACCATGAGGGGGATTGGAGTACACCAATGAACATTTAGTTCATCAACACCTACAAGTTGCGAACTTGCTAGTGTACCACTGGACTGTCTAGAAAGGTCTGTGATCGTCATCTATACTCCGCTAGACGACTACAACGATACACCAACAACAACACTGACACCGAGGCCTCTTATCATTTTAACACCCACCAACTATTTTGTCTACCCATGTTCTACCCAACATATTTGTAGATAAAATACATATACAGTTTAAAAGTTGTATAAAACATGTATTCAACAGTCACCTCAAATAAACAATTAGCATATTTACACATAACACGTATTTTAAGCTAAATACTTAATATCTATGTGTAAAGTGAAAGTAACTACACACTCACTTGATTTGATGATAATCGGGCAGCAATTCGTTTCCTAAAACGTTCGTTTCTAATAAAACCGGGAGTTTTATTGAGAAACCGGGCTCTGCAAAGGTCGGGCTTCGAAACCGAAAGATAAATTTTCCGGGCTTCACATGCACTTCGTGGCGTATTCCGGGGGTTATAATCGATACCGGGGCTTTAGGGGATGTTAAAATGAAGAAAATATGGAAAGAGGGGCTAAAAGTGGCAATTTCTTAAAAAAATCCAAGAAGGCTCGCAGCCTTCTATTTATAGGGAGGAGCTTCTGATCGGACGGCTGAGAAGCCTCCAGGTGGCGAAGATCAGAGGCTCGCAGGGGAGGGCTCGCACGTGGGCTGCACATGCGAGGGGGCAGCTGGCCTCTTGTGATTGGACCGAGGTCTAGGTCCGAAGTAGGGGCATCCGTGGCATGCTGCGAGGGTTCGGACACGAGGGAAGAGGGTACGTGTCGCCTTCTCAGTGGACCACTTCGGATCAGCTCAGAAGCTCGGATGACTCAGCGCTATTTCGAACACGTGGCACATTCTAAGCGAGGGTGAGGTGGCCGAAGTCCACCTTGCGAAATTTCTCGGTTTTAGCAAATCTTCTCGTTTTTCGCGCCAAAACTTCTAAAATCCATAACTTTCGCATACGAGCTCCATTTTTGACGTTCTTTATGTGCACGCATAGGTAAAATTACGCTCTACAATTTCCCTTTAGACTTTGTCAACTAATTTTGACTTTAATTTTTATATTATTATTTTTAACAGACCGGGACAGGAAATCCGTTAAAAATTCATAACTTCTTCATCCGACGTCCGTTTTCGTCAGACTTTTTACCGTTGTGCTACTATTTACGAGACCTTCGATTATTGTTTAGGTTGTGTCGGCTAAAAATCACTCGATCTAAAATTCGAGTTTTTAGCTGTCTACTGCTAAGCTGAAACTTCGAAAAATCATAACTTCCTCATACGAAGTCAGATTTCGGTGTTCTTTTTATACCTACTCTTGGTTTAACGAACACTACAAGTTTCGTTTAGATCACTAAGGCTAAAAATTAGTTTATCGAAAACTCACTTTTTACGACATTCAGCACCGAGCCGGTTTTGTCGTGAAACTTCGACAGGTCATAACTTCTTAGTTATAACTCGGATTTCGGCATTCTTTATATATCCGTAATCCTTGTCACGACCACTACAACTTTCTTAATAGATATCGGCTTTATCTAAAATTTATTTTCGACGCTCATTTTTATTCTTAATTAATTAACTCCTAGTAATTAAGCATAAAACATATAAAACACATAGAATTCACATAATTCCTTTTTCATTTCTTCAAAATGAGTTACAAAGGTTAACCTAGACTATCACCTTAATATTAATGCCTAGGCTAGAAACACGAGTGTTACATAAACCCTCTCCCTTAATTATAGCAAAACAACTTTTCAAAGCGAATTGAACCTTTTGTTTTCTATAATTAACATTTCTAACTTGCAACACTAACCATAATAATCATGCTCCCACTAGCACAATGATTATTATCTTACTAGCACAACACTTATGCTTCCACTAGCTTTAACATGTACTCAGAAATCAACTGGACTTCTAGAAATCAATACTTTATTGACTTTCTTGCCAAATTTCAGATTTCTGATACAAGATTGCTTTGATAAGACTTTATCAAAATCATATGCCTTTCCTTAGATAGCTCACATGTTTGTCTAGACCTGTTGCCATTCTCACTAGTTAGTGTGCCGGTTAACCATACACGCTCCACTAACGACATGAGAATGCAAATATCACAATTGCTATCTACTTAAAATCTACTTAGTGAAAGCGTTTCCTCACCATCATTTTCATGAATCGGAGAGAAACCTTATGAAACTTAGATTTTTTTATGGTGTATGTATTCCTATCCATGTGAATTTGTCAAAAACATAATCACAAGAGAGGGTTAGTGATAAACCCAAACTCATATAGACTGAACTTGTTCAATCTTAATTTCTTGCCACTTGGCAGCTCTAGGGCCTACCATTGCTTCCACATAGTCAACACGATAGGTTACAAACGTCAAGTCGTGGGCTAGTGATTAACAATACTATTGATTAGTTCTTGAAACCATCTCAGGATTTTTAAAGACTCCCACTGACCTCTTAACATATAAGATTCTCTTTTGTCAAGAATCATTCCTTGACAAAACAAATATTCAAGAGTTAGTGCGGATTCTTATCAAGTTAAACACTTCTCACAATTGGTCTTAGTTGGTCTTTGTCTTATTCAAAACATCACAACTTACCAATCTCAAATGTACAAGAGTAGAAAACATTTTACTCTACATTTGACAAGTGTTTTACAACTTTTTAAGATTATGTCACTCAAGGCTCAATCTTGGAGTATGACTCTAAGATTTGATTTTGGAACGAAGTATGTTTTATCTTTTGATTTAACCATTTCAATAATTCATGATTCCTCTCCTTAGTCAAACAAATGCACTAAGGTGTCCTTAGAGGATCAATTGTGATATTTGTTTCATAATCACTAAGATAATCATAAAACAAGATACTCAAGTACTCTCCCATCTCTTCAAATTGGAGAAACTTTTATCTTTCTGCCTTATTTGATTCTTCTCATCCGTTCTGCCATACATTGAAACTTTTCCAATGTTTCAGAATTACACTTAAACTTGTAAGTATAACCATATTTACTAAACATTAGTAAATCATGACGAATAATCTTATCATTCGTTGTGGTCGACTTGACCAGCGCACAATCTAGTGCACCCGATCCTTTAGTTCTTCTCTTGACTCACATATACATGTGAACAAGGACTTAGTCTTAATTTCCTAAAGATGAAAATTCTCATTCATCACACAATACAAGTTGCATGATTCCAAGTTTCTATCCAACTGAAACTTGGGTGATGAGAATCTTTCCTTATTTGGTAAATTATGACACTACCACAAATGAAAGAATCAAATCCATTTTCCAATATTGCTTATCAATGGAAACATATAAACAACAATTTTTCACAAATGCCATTGTAAGGATACTTAAAATAAATAAATCAAAATTTTCTTTTATTTTTAAACTTTGCGGAAAAATCTTATCCTTACAATGCAAATACATATGAAAAACATGTTGTGCAAATACATATGAAAAACATGTTGTTATCTATTCCTAAGCAATATATCATAACTCTTAAGTAGCAGCTCAAAATTTTGATCATCGAACCATGCGATCGAAATCCATCTTCGCGATTAGAATCAGCACACTCTTTCTTTAAGCTTCCTTTGATTCTTCCAAAACATCAAAATGTAATTACATTACATCATGTATTAAGAATCTCCAAAAGAGACTTCATAGAGTTAGATAATGGACTTTAACCTGAAGCAAAGTCAAACCTTTTTGACTTTTACCATCCTTATGAACTTTTTAGGTAAATTCGGCAGCTTCGCAACCAATGTCCCTTCCTTTGGCAAAAGAAACATATGGACCTTTTGGAAATGGTACACTTGATTGTCTTAGACTTAGCCTTTCTCTTTACCATTAGTCAAATGACTTGACCATGGCCAATCCCTTTCTATTGGGAATAGAAAGCTTTTCTAGACTTCCAATGTCACCATTGTCAATGTCCAATTAGGTTTGGGAAGTAGATATTCCAATCTAATTTGCTTTACCAATGCTCCAAATCATTGTTGATTTAGCAACATCAAGCAAATAGGAAAGATGACTAAGGGTCAAGTCGTGATCTGTCATCAGGGAGTGACTGAAGAACCAAGTCAACAGCCAGCTACCTCGAGACTTCGACACCCGACTCTCCCAGCTTGCTAATATGTGACTTAACCTCCAAGATGTAAGCACATATAGTATTTGCTTGCCAATAGGGATTGAGTGACTTAGAACTTTTAAAGTATTGAAACTTGTGGGATAGGGAGAATTATTGGAGGAGGTGGAGGAAGTGAAGCATGATTTCCATTCCCATTAATGCACACCAAAGGGATTAATCTTTCACCTTGATTGCCATGTGGGATATCATCTTCATTAGGAAGGCTTGTTCCTAAAGATTTTGGAAGACCATAGTTGTCTGAAATAGACATTAATGAGGGAGAAATTCAAGTTTAGTTGATTTAAGTCCTTAATATAACAGCCAATATGAAATATTAAGGCTAGGACCCAACAAACTATTTATAACTTGAAGAGGGATGCTGTAATCCAAGTTATAAAATATTTGAAGGTAGGTAAATGACGATTTACTAATTTCCACCATGAAAACAAAATATAATTAAGTGTTAATTGGATTTGAAACTCCTAGATATTTTGAGATACATTGAACTTTCAATGGCATGTTTAAATCTCGATTGTGCCCTCTCAAGTTTGTGACTGGGATGCCGAGGATCACAAACAAGGTGTGAATAACCATGCAAATTTACTTGGTACCCTTAACTTTATCACCTAATTGATGTGCCGGTTAACCATACGCACTCCACCAATCTATGATAAACATTAAGTTACCGTTTGCCACACATTGTCAGTCCCATGTTAGTGTGCCGGTTAACCACACACGCTCCACTAACGACTTAACAAAGGTGCAAAGTGCAATTTCATGGGTTAGCACCTTTTCACATTTTCCTAAGTAACTAAGATTGGGAATTTATAAGTGTTTAGTTACTTAGTATTTATCATTATACTTTTAATGAAGGGAGAATTATAGTCCTTATCATACCTGTTCGGCTAACGACCCTCCACCAGTCAAGGAAGCGGTGGGTGAGAGTGGACACCCATTAAACTACCATTTTATAGGCAGTAACCTTATACCCCCTTATAGACCGACTTCGTGAATGAGGCCTACTAACGGTAAGATTGAGTTTATCTTATACATATCTATATAATTAAAATTATAATAATAGTATAAGGGTTGAATTTTAAACTTTTAAAATTCTAGGGTTTGATTTGGAATTAAAGCATTCATAAGCAAAACTTTACAAATTCCAAAACTTGAGGGCAAGTATTGAAACTTTTCAAAACTCTTGGATTTTCATAACTTATGAGTTTAATTAAAGTTTTAAAAACTTTAATGAAGACACTCTTGAACATCCATAACTTGAGGACAAGTTATGAAGTCCAGAAAACTATTTATGAGAAAAAGACTCTTCATTTTGTAACCTATGACACTTTTATGAGTTTTAAGATTCATAAATCTGACTTTTCATATAACTTGAGGACAAGTTACAAAAACACATTTTATGAACTACTTTTAGATCAATTTGGATTGAAAACAACTAACACATAAATTTTCCATTAATCTAAATTAACTCATAAAACAAGGTGACACAAAAAACTTGGTAATCCATAACTTGAGGACAAGTTATGGAGTCCATACAATGTCATTAAGATCAAGAATTACACTAACAAACAATTTGCACATAATTCCTATTATCTACCAAAACTCATAAGCATGAACAATCCAAATCAACAATTTTTCAAGAATCTTATAAACATATATAAAACTTGAAACTTTGAAATTGGTTTACCATAATCATTACCACATCAAAAACAGGTTTTATAAGACCAAAACAGTTTAAGGTAATGATTCTAGACCAATTCCAACCTTAAAAGTCAAAAATATGCTGTCAAGGGCTTCTACTCGTCGAGTGTATGAACCTACTCGACGTGTAGGATGAATTTCTTCATGGACTCGGCGAGTTCAGTGCCTAGGAAGCTAGAATTTTTGTTTTTTAAGCTATTTCAGCATGTATAACTTGAAAACAAGCCTAGGCTCTGATACCACTGTTGGGTTATGAGCATTCTAACACTCATAAGGTGTACATGCAACCCTAAATACCTTGAATCTATGTTTTCTCTATTATACATGCAAATATCAATTTTCCAAGGTATTGTTCTAACTAGCATAATATAAAGTACATGTAATATAAAATCTACTAGAATTACATACCTCTTTGTTGTAGCTTGATTCCATGGAGCTCAAGAGCCTATTGCCTCAAGTGTGACACCTCAAATGGTTCACACAACATCATCAACATTTGAAATAACCATGAGAAGAGATACTTGACTCTTAGAAATCGGCTTGCCCTCTTGTGTATGCACTAGTGCCAATTTCACCAACCACTGGGGTCTTTATATAGTGTGCACATTAGGGTTACACCATGTAACCTATGACTTTACCCATTCCTTATGCTCCATGGGTTTTAACCTCCATTAAGTATCCATGGGTCACCACATGGGTTAAACCCAACATAAGGAATCATAGATCATAAGCCCACATATATAAGAATGAATTATTTACACAATCAATCCCCATATATTTAATTAGTCTCTTTTGTTAACTAAATTAATTCCAAATTAATTCTTGATCATACTAATTAAATAATATGATTTCATGTTAATACATTAGAACTTATAATATATTAATATGTCACAAATATCCTCTTCTCACAAAAGGTCTATCCAAATGTCTCGATACCATGCAACCCAAATGGACCATGCTGGGTCGGATCAAGTATATACCAATTATAGTTATAGACTTAGACACTAATCCAATAAAGACTGCCTCTCTACATGGAGATCTTCAAGAAGAATTTTTTCTTAATAACCTACAAGGTTAGAAAGTGAAAAGTTTCCAAATCATGTGTATCGTCTTGATAAAGTTGGCTATGGTTTAAAGCAGGCACCTAGAGCATTGTATGACCCATTGACGAGCAATCTTCTTTCAAGTGGATACAAACGAGGAAAGTTCGACAACACTTTGTTCATAAAGAATTCAAGATCCCATATCATTCTAACTCAGGTGTATTTGGATGATATCATCTTCAGATCCACTGATGAAAAGCTAAGTTCAGAATTCACATCGATCATGGCCAAAATGTTCGAGATGAGCATGATGGGTGAACTAACTTTCTTTTTGGGTTTACAGGTCAAACAACTAACTGATGGTATTTTTGTTTGCCAAGCTAAATATATTGAAAATATGCGAAAGAAGTATGGATTCTCTTATTGCAAGCTAGCAAAGACTTCGATGTCCTTATAAGCATCTATTAGCGCTGATCCAAATGTTGATGATATGAATGCAACCCTGTTTCAAGGAATGATAGGCTCTCTATCTATGTTACCGCCAGTCACCCTGACATCATGTTTGCTACTATATTGTGTGCTTGTTATCAAGCCATTCCTAAGGAATCTCATCTACTCACTGTGAAAAGAATCTTTCGATACTTAAAGCATACACCCAATCTTGGGTTATGGTATCCTTGTGATTCTGAGTTCAAGCTGGTGGGATACACTGACTCCGATCATGGTTGATGTGGAATTGATCGTAAAAGGACTTAAGGAGGAGCTCAAATGATTGGAAATAGATTGGTAAGCTTGTCCAGCAAAAAGCATACATCAGTGGCTTGTTCTACCACTGAAGTTGAATATGTTGTAGCCGGAACGTGTTGTGCTCAGATTCTACGGATTCAGAATCAACTCTTAGACTATGGTCTAAATTTCTCGAAGACTCCCATTTGCTGTGACAACACGAGTGCCATTTAGATGATATAGAATCCAGTGCATCATTCCAAGACCAAACACATTGACATCTGTCATCATTTCATCAGGGACATAGTTCAAAAGGGAAAAGTATAGTTATTTTACATTCCATCCACAGATAAGCAAGCTTACATTTTCACTAAGGCATTGGATGAGAAGACTTTAAACAAATTGATTGCAGATCTTGGCATGCTTTCAATGACTTAATTACTCCCTAACTTTTAATTTGACATTGCTTCTGTTTGCTTTATGAAAAACACAAAAAAAACACAACAAAAAATGCTACTTTTATTATGTTTATAGACTTTTACATAGTATGTTTAAGATTTGGTTATAATATTTACAAGTATTATTTTCTCTATTATACAACTTTCTGTCCTAACTAAGATATATCTACATCTCCTTTCTTCAGATTTTGTAAGAGCTGAAAGATCCCAATGCTCTTGGTCTTGAGAAAATGAGTGGCATCATGTCCCCTTATTCTTGTGAATGCCCTCTTTCTCTTCCACTCACTGTTATGGATGCAAGGAGAAACCATCAATACATCAAGTCTTTTCTTCATCTACTAACTCATAATCCGATAAAACTTCGAATGCCCTCGTGCTGATCTTGAAGACACAATGGTTTTATGATTCGATTCACTTAACTCGTTGGTTACAGAGACTGATCTTTGTTTCTCTCTTGCTCCTGATGAATATGAAGCTTGGAATCCATCTGTAACACTTCAATAATAAAAGGCTTCATCACTTGTGGTATATTGTCAGTTGTATATTGACGTGCTTACCTTTATTTGTTTGCTCTCTTATATAGCCAAAAATTCAAGGGGCAGATACCTTGGAAAATGGACGTGCATTAATGACATTCAATTCTAAAGATTTGATGGAACGAGTCTTTATGTCCTTTCTGAAAAAGCTGCATATATTTCGCTGTTAGGAATATTTTCTTGTTTGACTAACTCTTTTGTTTCTATTTGTATATTCTTTTAAAGGGGAATCTGATTGAGGTTACTCTAAGCCTGGTATGGAACTTTTGACACATCATCGTCCCTAGAAGCATGTTGTTGTATGTGACTAGATATCTCTAAGTTTCTCAACAGCGAGACCATCTGCTGAGAACATTGAGTCACCCACTCACGCTGATTGTATAGCTTTGTCTAAACTTTTAATGTGAGGTTTCCTGGTCCTAATCAGGAAATTATTGGAAGGCTTGGGTGTTTATTTTCTTGGTTACTTATCTCTTACATGACCCTATCCCTGGAAGCATGCTTGTCGTATGCATCAAGTCTCATGTTCTGCTGAAACATCGAGCATAACCTAATGGCTTACACTGATTGCACAGTTATCAACTTAAGAGATACTTGGTTGGTCCTTAAATGACAAAGGGTTGTTCATGTCCCTGACCTCCTAGTCTGAGGTATGACATGGTATCTTTATGATTTAACGGTGAATCTTTGATTCTAGATTTCAACTTACTCAATGATATAGAAGTTTAAACCACTTCTTGTTGATGAGTTAAATTGGTAATGATTCATGCTGATTTCACCTCAGCGTGACTGAAACAATCCATTCTCTCCTTTATATTCTTAATAAAAATTAACGATTCACTATGGTATACCACACACTGATGAATGTTTGAAATTATGTGCCAATGGTTAGTCTATATACCGCATGCTATCATACGTAACAATCCATTATTGCCCTTATATTCTTCTTTAAAGCTTTATGATTCAGCGTAATGTTCCATAAGCTAATGAGATCTTGATAAATCTATACATATGGGTATATCATTGTCCATGATTGTAACGCCCACAGATTCGGGCTAGTCAATTTAGAGACAATAAGCATCAAAAATGACTTTTTAATAGAATATTATTTAGAATAAATAATGTTAACCAAGTTATCATATATGTTACAAGGGTTCCGTACATATAAAGAACGCCGAAATCCGAGTTATAACGAAGGAGTTATGACCTGTCGAAGTTTTACGGCAAAACCGACACGACACCGGGAATCGTAAAAAGTGATTTTTTGATAAACTAATTTTTAGCCTTAGATATCTAAATGGAAGTTGTAGTATACGTTAAACCGAGAACATACATAAAAAGAACGCCCAAATCTGACTTCGTATGAGGAAGTTATGATTTTTCTAATATTTGGCATAATAGTGCACAGTCCGGAATTCGAATTTTAGATCGATCGATTTTTGGCCAATGCAACCTAAATTAGAATTTAAGATCTCATTAATAGGAGTTCAACGATAAAAAGACAGACAAAAACTGGAGTTTGTATGTTGAAGTTATGAATTTTACATGGTCATTTAACAGTGTAATATTCTCATACTGTTAAATTTAAAATCAGTCGAGAATTAGCCGATTGAGTAAAAAGGAAAGTTGTAGATCTTGTCAATACCTACGCGTGGATATAAAGAACGTCGAAAACGGAGCTCATATGCGAATGTTACAGGGTTTAGAAGTACGAAGTGTGCTGCTGCGAAGGGGGTGACATGGCACGATCTGAGCCATTGCTTTCTCCGCAAGTGTTGCCACCAGATGGTGACATGTGGCTTGGAATCGGTGAGTAGGTTTTCCGACTCGGCGGGTTGATCAGATTTCCAGCCTATAAATAAAGGTGCGGGGCAGCCTCATTTTCCACACCATTTCCCATTCTCTTTCTCTCTCTAACATCTCTCTAACCCTCCCCCAACCCAACAAAGCCTAGGGTACCCCTAGCACCCGAAGGAAGCCCCGGAGCTCTCGAAGGCTCCGAGAAAAAGAGCTTTTTGGCTAGGAAACGCCGCTCCAGCAAAGCCCGGTTTTTAATAAAACCCGCTGTAAGTGAGATACACTTACCCTACCTTAAATATAGCTTATATGTAATATAATATCGTTATTATGAACCTATAAATAAGATTTATCAGTGATTCAAAGTCGTTATACTGATTGAACTACTTACGGGAGAGGTGTCTAGAATGGTCACGTTGGGTTTGGTTGTTGGATTTCAGAAGAGCTATATGCCGAAATGGTCCTGCCTCTCAACTGTTCTGCCTGGCTGATCCTTACTTGATAGATCATGAAAGTAGACTTTGAGTTAATGATGAATCTAGAGTAATAATTAGTCGCAATAAAGATTAGAATAAAACTTAGCAATAATAATGCTAGGTTTCATCGAAGGAAAATATAATCGTTAGAAGCGAAGCCCTGCCCATGTTTGGAATCATCACCTTAACAAGTGAGTGCATAATCCCTTTCATGAACATGATTTTAATACAAGTATTGATTGAAGTATTAGACATATGTTTATGTGCGAGTTATTTGATGTTGCCTAAAATACGTGTTAAAGAACATACTTGATTATATATGATGATTTAGGATATAGAGTAAACCTAAAATAATTATGGGGAATATTGGGTAGTATCTTCTTATGAGTACGAGTGAGTTATACACAAAGAATAGAACTTTAAAATATGTCATTGATCCGGGAGCATGGATTAGACATAGTCATTGTCCCTAGTCCGAGAGTATGGATTGGAAATAGTCAATTGTCATTAATCCGAGAGTATGGATTAAGACATAGTCAGTTGTCATTAATCCGGGAGTATGGATTAAGACATAGTCAGTTGTCCTTAGTCCGGGAGTATGGATAGGACATAGTAATTTGACATTAATCAGGGAGTATGGATTTAGACATTTGTCCCTAGTACGAGTGTTAGAACAAAGTTCTAGTAGGATCGATAGATTCTAAGCAGAAAAACAGTAAACGACGTAATGAAGAACACAAGAATGGTTTAACTGATGTCGAATGATTAAGCTTTAACACCTCAGAAGAGCTCGATTAAGAACTTCGACTGTAGAGATGTTTAGGGTTACAAAGCAATAACCAAAATAAATCTTGCGTAATTAAGGCATACATGCATGCACTACGTATAGCGTAACCCTAATCAATAATCACGGATGGACATGCCCAATCCGAATATACAAAACCAAGCCTATGATGCAACATAAAATACCCAACAATCTCCCCCTTTGCATCCATGGAGCCGAGAGCTCGGTTCGGTTGAGCTATAGAAGACTTCTTAACAGTCTTGAACACCTTCGGTATAATGGCCAATAGATGATGACGAAAAGTAATATACCACCGAAGCATGTCCGTGAAGTTCTTCTTATCTGCCTCAGTGTTCTGGTTGCATCGATGGATGATACTTATGATATGTTCCAAGCAGTCCGTTGAGAACAGATGTTTGTCACAAGAGCGAAAAGAAATCTGTTGGCTTCGCCTTTTGTGAACATCACTGTGAGATGTTTGGAATCAATTTGACCCATCTTCATCTTGCTCACATCTCCAGGTTTTGTAGTCGGCTTTACAGTTGGTTTCTTCTTCAAAACTTTAGCAATCTCTTGATCCATTGCAGCAACTTCATGAACATAAGAAGCCAACATCCTCTTCAAATGATCTAGGATCATCTCATACTCCTTCGCATTAGTGAGCAAGATGTTAAACAACAAGATCCAATCATGAGGATTCAAGTTAGGAAGATCTGCCAGGGATATCACAGAAACCGAGTTGTCTGAACCTCGGGTTATCTTGAAATTAACATTGATGAACTTCCATGCAGGCGAAGGTTTCAGCACCTTGACAGTAATAATCTTCTGTGCACTCCAAGTCAGGTACTGAGGCTGACCGAACTTGAGATAAAAATCGATAAGTTCTCGATCAACTTGAGGATGAGGGGAGGGAACTTGAACAGTTGAATCAAAGCAGTGAAAAATAAATGCCTTTCGTGTTATAGGCATATCGAACAGTGAGTCCCTCGTATTCTCACAATCAAATGAAGCCACAGGTTCCAGCCAATACATGCTTGGACATTCCATCGCTTCTTTGATGAGCATCTCCCTGGTCCAAGGAGGAAACAAGGCCTCTTTGCAAATTAAGGCATCTTGCTTTTCCTTGTCCTTTCGCTCCCTATCTTCAGCTTCCTTTGCAACACGAAGAGTTTCATCCAACTCCTTATCCCTCTTTTTTCATTTCACGGCCTCAGCAATTGTTTCTTCTTCAACACTATCATCAGAAAGTCCCTTCTTCTTATCATGATGACCAGAACCCAAAGCTTCATTACCCTTCGGTTCGGTTTTGACAGTGACCTTCGGCTGAGTTGTATGAGCACCTTCTCCCCCTTGTTTTGGAGGTACGAACCGCTCCAAACACCCTTCATATAATGTAAAACAGCAAGGGCAGGAAGAAGCTTGGAAGTTAGATGATTCCGAATGGTCAGTGTAAGAATCGGATCATGAGTACTAAGAATATCAGTGAGCATATTCTGAACATCCCTAGCACAACTCCTGAAAACAACACGCTCAGTCTTCAATAAGGAAATCTCTTTTTCAGCTTGAACCAATTGGACCTTTTAAACTTCAATGGTAGAGGTGTGATGTGCAAGATCCTCCTTTAAGGCGCTTTCCATGGCCAATTCAGCATGAAGTGTTTCAAGACGAGAATTCACTGAGCTAAGAAGAGAAGTGTTCTCAGCTTGAATTGAAGAACGAACATTCTCGAATTTGGCTTGCTTCTCTTGAATTGATTTTGATAAAGAGTCAACCGAATTATTTACTTTAGCAACATTTGTATCAGCATGACTCTTAAGGGATTCAAGAAAAATCTTAGAACTGTGAATAAGTTCTGTAACTTCGGTTGTAGCCTTCTGGCAAGAAGATGTTGATGCTTCAATCGCCTGTGTTGATTTGTCAATAGCTCCTGTATACTGCTCAAAAGGGGTGTCCAGAAAAGCCTTGAGCACAACATCGTTGTATGTCTTATTAGAGGCAAGCAATTGATCAAGTTTTGCATCTAGACTCTGCACTTGTTGTCTTGTGACAGGAGCCTCATCATCTTTGTCAGAGGGAAGTCGATAAGGACTGTAATAAGTTGAGTCAAACTCAAAATTATCACCACCAAGAGTATCACCAGAATCATTGGAAGGTGAGGGTGAAAGAGGTTTGGGTGTAACAGGAGGTTCGGTTTCAGTATTGGCCCCCGTATCAGATACATTGACGTTTACTGGAGGTTCGGTTGTTGTGGTGGTAGGAGTAGTTGTGGTAGTTGCTCGGGAAAAGATGGGAGGTGGTAAAGAAGTTGTAGAGATTGGTACGATACTAATTGGTGGTGGTTGTGAAGTGGTGGTTTGAGATGTAGGCGGTGGTGGAATTGGTACGACCGAAACTTGAACTGTTGTTTTCGGAGGAGATGGAGGAGGAGTAGGAGGCTTGTCATTCAAAGGTTCAGTAGGAGTTGGAGAACGAGGAGGTGTATTGCCTCTTGGTGAAACATGATGCTGAACCTCTTCTTCCTCATCTGCCGAACGCTCTTCATCATGTTCTGAGCATGAAGGAGAAGGACTTTTGGATTTTTGGGCCATCTTCTTAACTTTCTTTAGCACTGAAGAAGCAGCCTTGTCAGCCTTTCATTTCTTAGACTTTACAGGCTTAGACGAAGGACCTTCGGTTTCATCCTTCTATGTTTCTGCCCTCTTCCCTCGCTTGGCAGGTTTCTCCACAGCTTCTAAAGCAGCTCTCTGTTCAGAAGACAGTTCTCTTGGTCCTTTGGGAGGAAGCTTTCGATAATCAGCCATCACTTTACTTTCATTACTCACACACCTGTACATCGTTTCAGGTATTGAACCAGTGTGAGAGAACTTGGAGGCATCTGAGAAGATGATCTTCTTCGTATGAAAAGTAGCCATAGAAGAGACCAATGCATCTTTCATTACTGGAATCTGTAAAGTGTCAATGGCTCGCCTGGTGACAAGGGTCCAGAAACGACCACAAGAAATCTCTGAATGTTGTGTTGATGTGTTGAGACTCTGCACCAGTTGCGACCAAATAATCGAGCCATAATCAAGTTTGATGCCGTTGTAGAGACCATATAGAATAGTCAGAAAACCTTTACTTGTACCATCTGACCCAGCAACCCTCTCCGCCAAACCCTTGTTGATAAGAGTTAGCAACCCATTCCATTGCGGCGGCAAGCACGATTTCTTGAACTTCGTCACGGTAGTAAGAACATCAGTGTACCCCATCTCGTAAAGCATCATAAATAGTTGGGTTGTGGTTATGAAGTCAGGAGAGATAACAGAAGCATCCACAGCCATCTGTAACAGTGAACATAATCGACCTTTCGAAATTGATGCCTTGTGAGAGAAAATTTGAAAGTAGATCCTCTCCTTGTTCTTGTCATAGGATGCAGTAGAATAGACTTGGGATAGTAGAGACATTGGCACAGATTCCAACCGTGTGAGTGCGAGAACTAGAGGAGGGTACTTCAGGCATTCAACAACTTGGAGCATGTATGAATCATACAGAAAGGGGTTCATTTGAATGATCATATTCTGATTGGGTTTGATCACAAGCAAGGACGATGAAGCAGTTTGATCTTGACCTGATGATGAGTCCGCCATTGTTGATGCAAAGAAGAAGATGAACAATTGCAAATCGCCTTGTGTATTGAGAGTTTGTAGCCGGTAAAAGAGACAAATGATGTGAGAAACCCTTTATATATCGTTGCCAGCAGAGAGAAAGAATCTTCGTGATAATGATGCGATCACTGAAACGTCGCCTGAAAAAGCACGATGTGACAGGTTGGTTTCTCCTAGATATACATCAGCAAGCATGGGTTTAGGAACCGTTCAAATTCGCACGCCCGAAATCTTATCCACAATTCGTCATTTCAAATTCATCTTCGCTCAAAAAATTAGACGATAAACGAACCATAAGGAACAGCAACCAGAATGTTGGAAAATCACAAAGAATTTTCGTGCAAGAGTGTGACAAAAGATAAAGAAATAAAGCAAGATGTGTATAGGATGTGAGTGATGTCTTTAATAAGACATGAAGCAGATGATTCCGGGCAAGAATCTTTTCCTTCAAAGTCAAGAGAGACTTGAAGTGCTTGCGTGATTCCCCGAGAGAATACGATCGAGTGTTTGTAAAGAAACACCGAAAGGCTTCTTTTAAATAATAGGTCTAATGGGTAGCTTATCTTCAACCGAACATCGATTCTTAACATAAGACCGAACGTTGGATGAAGTACTTGTGAGACCGATGAGGTCTGTTGAACAAGTAGGTTGGATAATATTTGTTGTGACTAACGAAGTTATAAAAATCTCAAAAACAAAAACAAAGTGGATCTTTTTGGGTAGAAATGCCTTGGTGTGAGACAATATCATAAAGACCACTCAAAAATAAAATGAGATTTTGTCAGGTAACAAGTGAGATATTGAATAGAAATATTCACCGTCAATTCATTATTGGTGTTGAATTTTGGGTCTCACTTAGCACGTGGTGTTCGTATCTAAGATCATAAACACAGATTGGGTGTAACCATAAACCTCAATGGTAATATCTGAGAGTCTCAAGGGTTACCTTAGTGAAACGAAAGTTGATGGAGAACGTAGAGTGGGTGGTTAAGGAACCGAAAGTACCCCTGCTATACAAAAGTGACAAAGCAGAAAACTCTTAACTCATTTGAGAAGAGTAAGGTAGCTCATGACTTGAGTTAAATTAGTAGCCTAATTGGGAAGAAACGATAGATATTAATCGAATCATTAAGGCGTCACTCATAGTCGTAGAGGCTTTGGTCTACATGCAGCAGCATGCTTCTAGGGACACTTAATTCGTTCAGTTTAAAATATTCATACCTGCCCTATCTCCAACCATATGTATCAATGATAGACTTTGAACCTAGTAAGGAAAATAAACAAAAACAAACGAACCACACAAACAAAACAAAATAAAACAAAAAAAACAGAAAATACTGAGGAGGAAAAAAAATAAAACCTTTTAGAACTTTGAATTTTATGAAAAAGAATAAAAACAAAATATTTTTGGATTTTTGAAGTTTCTGAAAAATAATAAAAACATAAAAAGAAACAAAACAAAACTATTGTTAAAAACTTGAGGAATAAGAAGAAAACATAGCAAGAAAAAGAATTAAAAGAAATTTTACAAAGTATATAACCGAAATCAAACCATAAAGTAATGAAGCGAAATAAGCCGAGCGTTCGGTTCATTTCGGTTCCCTGAAATTCTGGAGCTGAAATAGACCGAGCGTTCGGTTCATTTCGGTTCCCGAAAGTTATGGAGCCGAAATAGACCGAGCGTTCGGTTCATTTCAGTTCCCGATAAATCCGGAACCGAAATAGACCGAGTGTTCGCTCTATTTCGCTTGTCTAATTTTTAGAGAGAGGTTTGAGGGTTCGGTACCGACTCTGCTTCCATCATTCCTAAACCTTGTAGAATTTTATTGAAGCTTGCTTCTGGTAAGACTTTAGTGAAGATGTCAGCCAGTTGATCAGAGGACCGAACGAATGTACTTCCACGTTTCCATCTTCAACATGGTCCTTGATGAAATGGTATCTTAGTGCAATATGCTTTGTCTTTGAGTGTTGCATTGGATTGTGACCTATTCTTATCGCGCTTTCAGAGTCACAATAGAGGGGTATTTTCTTCATGCTCAGTCCATAGTCTCTTAGTTGGCTTTGAATCCATATCACTTGTGAAGTACAGGATGCTGCAGATATATACTCAGCTTCGGCTATTGAAAGAGACACACAGGTTTGTTTCTTGGACTGTCAGCTAACTAATTTACCATCAAGGAATCGGCATCCTCCAGTTGTGCTCTTTCAGTCTAGACCACATCCTCCAAGATCGGCTTCAGAAAAAGCTTGAATAAAGAATCCGGATCTAGCAGGGTACCAAAGACCGAGAGAAGAGGTTCGCTTTAGATAACGAAAAATGTTTTTCACTGACACCATGTGAGGTTCTCTTGGATTTGCTTGAAACCTGGCACAATAACAAACAGAAAACATAATGTCTAGTCTACTAGCTGTTAGATACATAAGAGACCCTATCATTTGACGATAGAGTGTTACGTCAACAACAGGTTTTTCTAGAGATGGTGTTAACTTAGTGTTGGACGCCATGGGAACCTTCACCTTCGAATCTCCCGTCATACCGAACTTCGTCAGCAAGTTTTTTGTGTAAGCCTCCTGGTTGATAAAAATGCCTTCTGGACCCTGTCTTATATTCAAACCAAGGAAAAAATTAATCGGACCCATTGCGCTCATTTCAAACTTAGTCTCCATCAACTTCCTGAATTCTGCCGTTAAGCTAGGATTCGTAGAGCCGAAGATGATGTCATCGACATAAATCTGAACTATCATTAGATGTTCGCCTTCTTTCTTTCGGAAGAAGGTTGGGTCAACCGAACCTTGCTTAAATTTCGACATTTTAAGAAAGCGAGTTAATGTTTCATACCAGGCCCTCGGTGCTTGCTTCAGACCATATACAGCTTTATCCAACACATAGCAGTGATTAGGGTATCTCTCGTTTACGAACCCAAGTGGTTGCTCAAAATACATCGTTTCTTCTAGTTCTCCATTTAAGAAAGCACATTTCACATCCGTTTGGAAGACTTCGAAGTTTTTATGAGCAGCATATGCCATAAAGATTCTAACTGATTCCAACCTTGCTACAGGAGCGAAGGTCTCCTCATAGTCTATCCCTTCTTCTTGACAATATCCCTTCACCACCAACCGAGCCTTATTGCGTATGACGTTGCCCTCTTTGTCCAATTTTATTCCTAAAGACCCATTTTAAGCCGACCACTGAAGCATCCTTTGGAGTGGGAATCAGCCTCCAAACTCGATTACGTTCAAACTCATGGATTTCATCTTGCATAGCTTGTACCCAATCAGCGTGATCAAGTGCAGCATTAACCGTCTTCGGTTCGACTTTGGAGACAAACAAATTAAACATACAGAATTCAACATTAGAGAATAATGCAGTTTGTTTCGCTTTCAATTGAGAACGTGTGAGAACTCGCTCAGATGATTCACCAATAATTTGTGCTTTAGGATGATCCTTAGTCCATTTCGTTAGAGGAGAATAATTAGGGTCATAGGCTGGATGGAACTCTGCATTTACCTCTTCTTCAAGTTCTGATTGATCACCTTTGTCATTTGTATTCTCATTCTCCCCCTCAAATGGTGAAGCGTATCCCTTGTCAGGTTCAGAATTCTCCTCATATGTTAGAGTTGGATTCTCCCCCTCGATTTGACTATCATTGGTTGGGGATGGAGATGGATTCTCCCCCTCGACTGGACTTTTATGGGTTGGGGCTTGAGTTGGATTCTCCCCTTCGAAAGATAGAACTATAGGTTTAGGTGCAGACAAACCCTCCCCCTTGAACGTTGAGCCGTTGTTTGGAGGGTCAGTTGAGGGTTGACCACCAGTTGGTTTAGGAGGTTCATTTTCCATTTCTTTGGCAGCTTCATCAATGATCTTTTTCATATTGTCGATTTTGTTGTCTGCTGCTTTCGCCTGTGAGTGCACAGGCTTCTCTGGTTCATCAAATAGCCTTATGTACTCTTCAAACAAGTTGGAAATGGGAACCGAGACTTGTCCTGATTCAGGAAATATTTCCCCCAAGGCACTTTCGCTCCTTTGAACTTTCTTCATGTAGTTGTCGTCAAAGGTTACATAGTATGTTTCTTCAATATGTTTGGAGTGTTTGTTCAAAACTCTGTATGCCATTGAAGTTAATGAATAACCAAGAAAAATTCCTTCATCGGCTTTGACGTCAAACTTGTTTCGGTTCTCTTTCGAGTTGAAAATGAAGCACCTTGAAGCGAACACGTGGAAAAATTTAACGTTGGGCTTTCGATAGTTCAGAATCTCATACGGAGTGATGGAGAATCGTTTGTTAAGAAGTGATCAGTTCTGAGTATAGCACGCGGTTGTAACTGCATCAGCCCAGAAATATAGCGGAAGGGAAGCGAAGCTTATCATGGTTCGTGCTGCCTCACATAAAGAACGGTTTCGCCTTTCAACAATTTCGTTCTACTGTGGTGTATAGGGGGCCGAGAAGTTGTGAGATATCCCCTTTTCTGCCAGAAAGTCTTCAAAATATTTATTTTTGAATTCAAGTCCATTATCGCTTCTAATGTTCCTCACCAGCTTTCGCAGCTGTACTTCCACTTGCTTAATAAATACCTTCAGCTTGGGAGTCGCTTCTGATTTCTGTTTAAGAAAGAAAACTCAGGTGAAGCATGAAAAATCATTTATTATGATAAGAATGAACTTACTACGACAAGAATGAACTTACTACCACCGAAGCTTTCGATAGCCGAAGGTCCACACAAGTCAATATGCAGAAGTTCAAGAGCTTCAAAATTTTTTGTATTGATACGCATAGGATGGCTCTTTCTGCTTTGTTTTCCTAGTTCACATGCTGCACACAGGTGTTCCTTATCAAACTTGAGAAGAGGAAGGCCTCGTACATGATCACCAAGCATCAACTTATTAATGTCTTTGAAGTTCAGGTGTGATAATCTTCGATGCCATAGCCAGCTTTCATCAGAATTTGCCTTTGACAGCAGGCATATAGCTGGTTTTCCTCGAATTGGGTTGAGATTTAAAGGATACATCTCTCCCTTGCGTTCAGACTTCAACAGAACTCTTTTGGATTGCTTCTCAATTATTTCAGATCCCTCATCATCAAATGAAACCTTCAAACCAGTTCCCACAACTAATTGAGATACACTGATGAGGTTGTGCTGCAACCCTTCCATATAAGCCACTTTTCGAATCGTGAAGTCTCCGTTGGTTATCATTCCATCACCTTTGATTGTGCCATAAGAGTTATTTCCATACTTCACACATCCACCATCCTTAAGGGACCGAAACTCCCTTAGCTCTTCCCTCCTTCCTGTCATGTGACGCAAGCAGCCACTGTTTATGTACCATTCGTGATCGAACTGCTCGTTACTTATAACCTGCAAATTCAAGCAGATTTAGGAACCCAAAGTTGCTTGGGCCCAGGTGAGTCTTTTACAGAAAAAGGAATAGCAACAGAAAGATCAACCATATAAGTTCTTTTTATTAGAGTGGTTTCATTCTTTCTTTTGATTGTATACACCTTGATTTTGTTTTTATCTAGTTTAGATTGTGGTGTTTCATATGGTTTGTTGTTAGATGGTTTTGGAATTTTCTTGTGAGTCCTAGGGTTAACTGTCTTTTTCTTATTATTGAAATCGGAATCTGAATCAAGCTTTCCCTTTCCTTTGATGTCCTTTACCGAATTCGGTTTTCTTTGGTAATAGGAAGGACCGAAGCTGGACTTTCGGTTGTTAGTCTCGACAGTGTGACCGAAACTGGATGTTCGGTTCACGACACTGGTGTTGGAGCCGAAAGTGGATGTTCGGTTCTTGGCTTTGAAGTAAAAAGAGCTTGGACTAAAATTTTCCTTTCTGTTTGGCTTGTCATTTTTCTTGAAGTTTGTCTCTTTGTAGTCAGGATTATGAGACTTCCAATACCATTTTCGCTCATTCAGATTCTTCATATACCTATGATTTCTTTGGCGTTTCTGTTCCGCCAGCTGCTTTTGAGATTTATGAATATTGAAGCTTGATTTAGGCTTCTCCTTTTGAGTTTCGGTTGTCTTGGAAGGAACATTTGATGCTTTCATTGGTTCTTCTAGTATCTCTTTTGTTCCACTTGTGCTTGGTTTGTCAAAACTTGAGGGTTTGTTGATGGGTTCTGCAACATATCTGCTTTTCACCCTCCACGAACTTTGCTCAGATAAGCCGATTGTTTCATCTGCATTATCGATAGGAGCGGACCAGAAATAATCGTCGTATCCTTCAGCGTTGTCTTTGTCTACCAAGATTTTTAATTCTGCTGTTTGTTTTTCAGTGACCCCTGTAACAGCATATACTTGATTGGGCACTGTTTCAACGTTCTGATAGACCATTGCTTTCTCTTTGTGTTTCTATGGCTTGTCCTTTGACAGGCGAGCATATTCAACCGAATTCTCACATATGAGTGGTTTTTCATTCTCGGTTTCGCTCTTCATAAATCCAGAGCAATCAACCACATCTTCCACTGAAATTTCGCTCATCTCACTTTCCTCATCAAATTCAGACGTGTTTTCTATATTCATTTTATGTTCTGAAATTAATTTGGCGTTAGACGAGTCAAATGATTGAATGGTCTCGGACTTAATTTTCATCCTATCATTTTCATCTAAGAGATTTTTGAGCATACACTTATGTTCCTTAGAGTCAATAAAGGTCTCAATTTTGTCTAGTCCGATTTTATAAGTGATGTATGTCTCTTCTGAGGACATTATTGATTCACATTCAGCGATGACCTCATCCTCCTTAAATTCGAGGAAGGGTAAGATCATCTTATGAATCTTTTTCCCTATTTCACAACTTAAGTGCAACTGAGCAATATTAGAATATAAGCATTTAGCAATCAAGCAAAAAACATCCCGTTGTTTTAAAAACTTTAAATTGTCTCGTTGCAAATAAATAATTTCATCCCTAGCCCTATTTAACTCTGTCTCTTTCAGCTCAATCCACATCCTTCTCTCCTCACTCTTCGAAGACACCCTGCTGAGTTGGTCAGTTAGGTTAGAATTCGCTAAGCGAGTTTGCATGAGACTACCACTTAAGTTAGAAAATTTAAATTTTAGTTCATTTAATTCAGCTTCATAATTTGTTACTGGAACTTTAAGTGATTCAAGGATGGATTGTACCTTTTTGATCAGTCGATCACAATCGTTGATCTTCTCACTCACGGGCTTGGCTGCAAAGCACTTGTCCTCAGTCAGGTTCGGTTCCTTATGGTCACCTTCGGTTGATCTTCCAGCTGTAACCATCAAACATTTTCCAGCCGAACCATTATCTCTCGCCACATAACCTTTTCCATGTGTGGGTTTTCTCACTTCTTCATCTTGAGAATCGGTTGACCAGACTTCAACGCCACCGAACTCATCATCATCCACATTTTCCTGCACAATCAAGGCATTCATTGAACTGTTAGTAGCCTTCATTTTCTTTATCTCTTCCAACTTGCGCATGTAATACGCCTCATCATCTTCACCGTCCCTTTTCTCAGCCATTTTCCTTAACATGCAATCTTTGGCAAAGTGGTTCTTGCCATGACAGTAATTGAAGTCGAATCCAGAGTCTCCTGCAAGCTTGCTTTCCTGCTTGTCGTCATCCTTTTGAGAGGTATTCTTCGTTTCTTCTTTTACCTTCTCAGAACTATAACTTCCTTGTCAGTTTCGGTTCTTATTGACAGGGAACTTTCTTCGTGCAAACTTCTTTGGATTGGTGACCATCATTGAATATTCTTCGCTTGTAAGGTCACACTCAGACATATCTGATTCCTCTTCTTCTTCCGCAACACTTTTTCCTTTTGAGACAAGGTCCAGCGATCCAACACTAGAGACTACCTTCGCCTCCTTGGTTACCACACTCTCATGGGATTTAAGTATACCCACCAATTTTGCTAGCGAGTACGATTTGAATTGTTCGTGAGCTTTCACTGTTGAAACCACTGCCATCCATTCTGGTCTCAAACCATTCATGAAGGTTACCTTTTGCTCGATCAATTTTCTTTCAATTCCATGCTTGATAATCTTGCTAAGGATATGATTGAAGAGATCGAAGGTTTGTATCAGCTTCTCTTCTGGTTTCTGTTCGAAAACTCCAAATTCTGAGAGCAACAAGGTTTGAATTGAGTGTTCCAGATCCTCATCGGTTGAGTAGAGTTCTTTTAACCTATCCCAGATTTCTTTAGCCGTGGTGCATGAACCAACTAAGCAAAAAGTGTTAGATTGCAATGCGAATCTGATCATTCTCATGGCTTTCACATTACATAGCAACTTGTCCTTTTCATCACGTGGCATCTTATCTACGTCCGCCACAAGCTTATTATATTCTTTTTGAGTTTTCACAGTCGTATTCGTTCCAGAGTGAACAAACGGCCCTAGTGTGATAGCTTCCCAGATGAGATAACCATTATCTTCAGAACCAACTACGTAATCTTCAAAGGGATGCACCCACATTTCATAATCTTGAGTGTAAAGAATGGTAACCCTTGTCGTGGATCCAATGCTGTTGGAGATGTTCATTGGATTAGTTTAAGAGTCGGCGTGAGACATGATGAGCTTTTCTTTCGAACTGCTAGAATCAGACCTGTAAACCTTAGATTAGGGTTTTATCAAACACAAGAGTTACTGTCAACAAGAAGAAGACGGCTTATTTATATTCGATAAAAGCGGAAACCCTAAAGAATTCTTCAAACAAAAGGAATGTGTATTGATCACACATTCTCCTGATCTGATACCAATTGTTAGAACAAAGTTCTAGTAGGATCGATAGATTCTAACCAGAAAAACAGTAAACAACATAATGAAGAACACAAGAATGGTTTAACTGATGTCGAATGATTAAGCTTTAACACATCAGAAGAGCTCGATTAAGAACTTCAACTGTAGAGGTGTTTAGGGTTACAAAGCAATAACAATAATAATCTTGTGTAATTAAGGCATACATGTATGCACTACTTATAGCTTAACCCTAATCAATAATCACGGATGGACATGCCCAATCCGGATATACAAAACCAAGCCCATGACGCAACATAAAATCCCCAACAACGAGAGTATGGAATGGGCACATTTATTGATCCGAGAGCATGTTTTAGACCCGATAATATGGATTAAGTAAAGAGATAAATTTTAAGGTTCGATAGTATGGAGAGTGTCGTTGTGAGGATTGACGGGGTGGGGTAAGAGTTGCTTATATATATGGTGAAATTGTATATTTTCTGATTTCTCAATTATATATATGATATAACATTGTGGGATTGAAACCCCTATGTACTCACCAGGTTTCCCAACCTGAACCACTCAGTTTATTTGTATCACAAGTGTCGATACGAAGCTACATTACACTAAGAGACTAAGGAGATGTAGATCACTAGTGTAAATGAATGTAAGTTCTGTTTATGCTTATGTTTTTGTATTGACGATGACATCCCAATGTTTTAAAATGGAATAAAATACATTTCTTCGGAAATCATTTGATAATATATTTATCATGTTTTTCTAGGAACAAATTCAGCAACATATTTCTTTCAAAGATACTCATGATTTTCAAAATAAAGCGTAAATAAATCGGTCTTTTCTGGCCGTGAAAATGAGGATGTCAGAGTGATATATTACATGCACCTATCAACTCTTGCCACTTTTCTTCTAATAAAAGTGATCTATGAGTCAGCATATGAAACCACACGCTAATGAGATCTCGCAATACGATGTTAATGATTGGTAGTTCAAACCCATACTATCAGGAGACATCATAATTCTATACTATACTACAAAGCTGCATCACTGATACTTTCCTCCAGTTCCATTCTCCTGTTGATGTTAAAAAGGGGGAGAATAATCTTGCCAAAGTTGAAGAAACTACTGGATGTTCAGTCAAGCACAATCTAAAGGGGAGTTAAGATGATATCAACATTCTCAGGAGTTAAGCTGATATCAACATTCTCAGGTCATCATCTCTTCGTCCGTCCGTTGCGATTCATAAACACTATCTTAACTGTTTGAAAATAAAAAACGGGAAGTCACTTATCTTCTCAGGGGGTGCATTCGTTAAATTTGAAGAGTTAAAAATTCATTCTTATTCTCAGGGGGAGCACGAGCTAAAGAATTCATTGAAGATTTGTTTTGACATCATCAGATATGGGAGATTGTAAGGTCACACCTTATGATATGATGAGTCAAACACTCTACACTACCTGCCAGCATCAGCATTTTGTCAACTACCAGCGCCAGTGTATCAAGCTTATCAGTTCCAATCTATAGTATAGTTATTCTATTGTAATCATTTGTATATTAGGCAATGATATAGATAAGTATAGAATAGATAGCAGATCCGGTATCTTTTTTATGAAGATCAGTTCTTAGTATAGATAAGATACAATCCATTAAATCATGGGATTGATATGTATATATTAGTATATAACCTACATTTTGGTAAACCTTAATGTAGAGAGTTCGACTTGGTGTCAATCTTCTTTGTGACAACCCATCTTCTTGGTGAAGATAAAACTCTTTTTTTGGTGAAAGAACAATTTTGAGAACTCACTATGTCATTTACTTTCTGTTCTTTGTTTTCATAGATTAAGTTTTCATTTCGTCTTTATACTTGAAGTGTATCCAATCGATACAAACCTTCAATTTTCATAATATCGATCTTTATCCAACTAAAAGCACTTTAACTTTCCAAGTTGAGAGTTGTATTTTAGATACGGTCGACACTAGTATGCTAGCTATCAACTCAATATATATTGCTTCAAAACAAAACCGAAGGTATGTCAAAAGAATATTAGTCGGGCAACAATTAACTATTGAAGCTAAGAGCTCCAGTTCATCGAAACCAGCTCTCACCCCCGTAACATTACTTTTATAAAATTAAATCTTTATTATGTATCCATATAAAAACACTGCACAATACTTCTCATTTTATATTGAAAGAAATCATGAATAAACATCACATCATCCATATAAAAAGGTAAGAATCAACTAGCACACTGGGCTCCTCGAAAAATATCGATATGTAAAGCCTGTTTGGGAGTAACATTGACACTTTCTGTAATGTCCTGATTTTCAACCCAAATTTTTTACATTTTTGTTTATTCAAATATATCATAGTATAATTACATTTAGCGGTAACATGTTGCGAACGCGCGTGTTTACAGTCGAACCTTGCCCTTCTCAGGTATCAATGCAGTACCTAAAAAAATTTATATTCAACTGGGTAAGTATGATGCTTAGTGAGTTCCCCAAAATACCATATACCACAATACATATAGATGCATACATATAATGGCTCACGGTCTTCCAATAATGCGTGTACATACGGCCTACATGCCATTTCATCAGCACGAGTCTATCTGTACTTACGGCATACATGCCATTTTGTCAACACGGGTATATGTGTACATACGGGCAACATGCCACTTTGTCAACACACGGGCCTATAGTCTCGCGACCTCTTTAACCGTTCCACCATCGTCCCCTAACTAAGTCTAATATCACAATAATTACGCACATAGAGACTACACTTTAGATTCTTCTAATACAGGCATGTTTATACGTTCCACTCTACTAGTTTACACTTAAGTATATATAGACTATACTATCACATCTACTCTACCAGCTCTCTATCTTAACATACATGGACATGTACTGTAGTACATAGTATAGTGATATAACTCACCTGGATAGTTTCTCAGAAGATTAACAGCTTTCTAGGCCATCCCATTGGCAAGCAACGCGCCTAACGGGTATTAACCGATAATACTATTACTAATTAATCCTTATGACAATCTGGTAAATGAAAGCTAGATCTTTCACTAATCCTAATGAATACCGAGAGTTTTATCAAATAAGGATCAGCCATGTCGGACAGTTGGGAGGCAAGACAAATTCCACATAATACCTTTCAGAAATCCAACAACAAATCCGAGATGACCATTGTAGACATCTTTCTCGTATGCAGTGTTGCAAATATTGGCCTAGACGGCCGATTAATCGCGCCTAGGCGCTTGGCGGTCCTCCCGTCGACGTTTACAGCTAATCGGACCCTATTATCAGACATGGTCAAAATCGGTCAAAGATGGAGATTATCGGGTCTAGGCGGGCCTAGGCGCCCTAATCGGTAAAAAAACTTTAAGGGCAAAAGTTTCAAATTGTTAGAATTGCTGCTAGGGTTCTTCTCACTCCATCACATTCATTTCTTTTTTTTTGAAATTCTCTCTGTAGTTTGAAGGAACGAAAGAAAGCATGAACAGAAGCTTCTAAAACGATGCCATATTCTTCTTCGATGCCATATGTCCCTCCTCCGACACCGTCTTTTTCTTCCATTCACGTCATTGCAGTCTGTCAGTCGTCATCCTCGAAGCTAAACCAGTCTTCGCCTTCTGAAGCTTCTACAACAGTCGCCGCCTCTTGTGTGTTATATAGCAATAATCAGGATGGAATCATCGATCATGGAATTCCCACATATCCACAACCTCCTGCTATTGAATTCCCCCAACATTCACAGAGTTCCAAATGCAGTCGACAACAGGTTGCAGGTCCACATCTCTTCCCGATGCTATTGGAACCCATTGTTTATAACACTTTTTTCTCCCCATTTTATGCAGACTTGGATCCAAATGCAATTGTTGGTTATTTAGATCTGATGTATTAGGGATCAAAAGGGTTTTTGTAATCATAGTATCATGTTATAACGTTATATTTATTAATTTTTAGTAACTTTTTAATAGATATAATGTTATATTCTTAGGATTAATGTTTTATTTATTAATTTTTTAATAACTAATGGTCCCCGATTAATCCCCGCCTAGCCGATTAATCCCTTGACCCCAGTCCACCGTCGAGCTACCATCGAGTGATATCTGCAACCTTGCTCGTAAGTAGATCATCAACATTATAACTCCAATTACTGATAAATCTTATTTATATATCCATAACAACGACTATGAATATAAATATAATTTACACCTCAAACATAGCTTAACTTACAGGGATTTTATCAAAAAGTCGGGAAATGCACTAGCATAACTCCGACTCGAGAGCTTCTACCAATCAGACTCTAAGAGAACGTACAACTTCTCTACTTTGCTCTAAAACCAGACATAAAGGACTCGAGGTGTGAAAGGTCTCCTGAGATGTTTTTGGAGTAAAGAGAGTGTGATAAATGAAAGAAACATGAGATATCTATTTATAGAAGGGATGTGTGTTGTGCATCTTGTTGAGGGCGCTGACGTGGCTTCATCAGAGGGTGACACGTGGCGGTTTTTTGGGTGGAGTGTCAAAGTGCGCAGCGTGCCTTGTCAGCGAGCGCCAGCACGTGCACGAATTTTTAGTTTCTTCATGAATTCATATCTTCATCATAGGAGCTCCATTTTCGATGTTCTTTATAAGCACGCGTAGCTAACTACGAGATCTACAACTTTCATTTAGACTTCGTCGTTTAAATATCAATTTATTTTTAACTTGAGATATCTAGTTATAAGCCCGTACAAAAATCATAACTTGTTCATACAAATTCTGTTCTCGACTGTATTTATATCGACAAAATTGTATCTACGCGATCTTAGACTCTCATTTAGATGGTTTCGGCTAAAAATCGACCGATTTCCATTTTGTTTTCTGTGTCATACACTATTACGCTAAAGCTTCTAAAAATTGTAACATCCGAGATTGGATCGATGCATACAACATACAGGTATACCAACAAGATTCACAAACACAACATCCACAAAATGACACCTAGTGCCCTATTGTATAGTGAGAAGAGTCACCTTGCAGATAGTACCTAAACACCACAACTCTCACACAGTGAAGACCGCCACAATGAACACCTAATCAACAATAAAGAAGTACCTACTCAGTCTACACTTTATAACCTCTAAATTGACCAAAATTCAACCATGTCAAAAGGCAACGGTCAAAGTTAACTTCAACCTGACTCCACATCGTGGCCATACATAGGCCACGTCATGGGCACTCCGAGACAAAACAGTAGGGTACTCTCCCCAGCTACCACTCTGTGGCCACCAAAACGTCACGTCGTAGGAATTGGGTTGCAATAGCTCAACAAATTTAACTCTTAACCTATTAAGCCTCCCCTTCAAACTTTCCAAAACCCTTCCTAAGGCCTAATACTTCACAAATATAGATGCTTTTTACACTTGCATGTCCAATGTAAGTCTAATACTCAATTTTAGGTCAAAATTGGAGAAATACCACCAAAGATCACATGCATAAAGCCCAAAATAGCAACAAACTTTAGATTTGGAACATATGTCCATTAAGGGACCTTATTAATCCACAAAGTTTCTAACTTTATGGTTTCAAAGCATTCTACTCAATCCAATATAGAGAAAAGTGGTCAAAAACCCAGATCTAACATGCTTTAATGAAAAAGGCAGAGACTTTGTACCTCCAAAAGGTTAGGAGCCAAGTGAAGATGCAAGATCTATGCTGGAACCAAGTACCCAAACACCAAAATGAGCTCCTTCGTTCTTCATCCTTTACAATAATGGCTCTACACACTCAAAACACACATATGGAGGCTAGGGTTTGTGTCACACCCCCAAACCGGAACGGCGGAAACGTTCGGGGGCGGAGGACGTCATGCTTAGTATCATAACCATAGTGAAGAAAGTAAACACAACCATCATAAATATAATTTAAAAGGTTACATCGCGTCAAAAGTACATGTTTCCAAATAAATTACATATGACGTCAAAATATAGCAAAAGAATCTACGCCTTAGCGTCTTGACTTCAGAAATCTTGTGATTACCTATATTACTGATTACCTGAGAATACAAGTTGTTTTGAAAGGGTATCAGCATAAAGCTGGTGAGCTCATAAGCAGTTTATCAATGAAAAATGGATGTTGTTCCTTAAAGTTTTTTACAACTTTGTTTCCAGAAAATCCAATATTTTCTAAAAGGTTTGTTGTAGCCTTAATTGAACCAAGACTTAGTATATGTAAGTAAATCATCATACTTATGTGTGTGGTTTTATATTTAAATAAAACTCTTTAGATCCCCGTGAACTGTGTGTTTTGTTAATTCCCCATGTGAGTTGTTATAACCATGCTAAAACTCGAAGACCTCGTACTCGACGTTCTTCAGGCGTCGGAATGTTATGACACTTGTCACCCCAGACCTGCCGGTCTAGCTGTTGCAACCAGCTTAGGTGCGGGTTTGTCAGACCCAATATAGATCTATACACAGCTATCACGCTCTCCCTCCAAGAGATTCTGATTATAACTACAGGACTTTTCTGTGGTACTTAGGAGTACCCCGAAGGAGAATGACTCACAAGTTTATTCATTAACAAGTTCACGTAATTTGTAAGAAAGTACCCATTTTGTAAATCGATTGTGTTAGTATTTCTTTGTTAAACGGAGTGTTCAAACTATACCTATTATAGTTTATCAAGAGTGTTTTGTGTTTAATGAAAACTGATTATGCATGACTTTGTATTTCAATAAAAATGACAATTGAAAATACTAAGTGTAAATCCTACACACCTTGCTCAGCATGTTATAAGGTGTGAATAACTCTTAAACTTGTTTTGACAGTTTTTACCCTTAACTGTCACTGTTTTTAGAATATTTATAGAAAAATCATGGTAAGTCGAAAGCTGAATCTGTAAACTCTGAGAGTTTTGAAAAAGAGTCTACAGTGTTCATAAATTTTCCTATAATTTTTGTCGGTCTCAAACCAGTGTGAAAATATTCATCTTCACAGCGTGGTCCGATTTTGCTGCTGCTGTGATAGGCAGTTTTGTAAAAATTACCATAAATTGTAGAAATATCCTATGGAGTTGTGCAAGTAGTCATTTTAAAGGTATAAACATGAGCTATATGCATATTAAACAGTTTTTAAAAATATTAAGTTTACGTTGGGTAAAACAGTTCGTGAACAGGTCACAACGTTTCTGTTGTAAGCTGTCAAGTTAAGTTTTAAATATGTTTTGGTGTTTTAACTTGTATTCCCCCCCCCCCCCCCCGAAAAGTAAAGAAAACTAGAAGATATAGGGGTATGAACTCACCTTGAGTGATTTCTTGAAGAATGGAAGGTCGAAGACGAGGAATATCAAGTCAAGAACACTTGATGAACACGTGAAAGCTTGGATGATCCTAAGAACGATTCTTTGGTGTTAATATATGTGTTGATGATTCAAGAATGTTATGAAAACATGGAATAATACTTGAGTTTAGATGAAATGCTTACCAAAAAGTGATGTAGTAGATCAAGAACACTTCCAAAATGTGGTTGGAAGTAGAGAGAAAAGAGGCTTTCTTGAATGGTAAGAGGAGGGTGTAAGTGAAAGAAATGATCAAAGTGAACAAAGGAATTCTCCAGGGATTTCCTTAGATAGATGTTGTTGGAGCAAGTGGCAAGGATGAGGGGATGTTTCCCTTGGTTTGTGTGATGTGGATAAGATTGGGCCAATGAGGAGGTAACACATGGAGACAAGTGGGCACACTTGACCCACTTGTGGGGTAGAATATTCTTTTTAATATACAATAATGATTTATAATTAATAAATCCTTGACAAATAATTAAAATATCAGTTTTGGGGGATTAAAATGGTAAAAATATGAATTTGGTGAAAAATCCCCGTCAAAAACGTCAAAGACGGGCTTAGGAAGGGAAAGTAGTCGAAAACCGGGCATTAAGGAGCGAACCTGCGAGGTTCGGCTCTTAGGAGTGTGAGAACCGAGAGGAGGAAGAAGGGACCGAAGGGAAGGGGAAGGAACCGAGAGAAGGGAGAAAGGACCAAAGGTGGGTGTCTCGGTCCGAAGTGGTGAGGGAAGCGAAATAGACCGATTGCTCGGTCTATTTCGGTCTAGTGAGGTTCGGTCCCGATGGCTTGGTTCGGCTCTGACAGGTTCGGTTCTGACAAGCAGCTTCGGTCCTGAGGGAACTAGGTTCGGTCCTCACAAGGGACCTTCGGTCCTAAGAGAAGGTTTCGGTTCTAATGGGTCCCTTTAAGAGGTTCGGTTCCTAAGAGGGGTTTCGGCCCTAATTAGCTGTTTTTCGATATAACTCTCCGTTTCAAGCGGTTTTTTTGGCCAATTTAAGGGTCGGGATGACCCGGATGACTATAAAAAGTTGACAGAGATTTTGAGAGAGATTTGGGAGAGATTTCACATACTTGGAGAGATTTCACATACTTGGAGAGATTATGGAGATATTTCACATACTTGGAGAGATTTGGGAGAGATTTCACATACTTGGAGAGATTTGGGAGAGATTTCACATACTTGGAGAGATTTGGGAGAGATGTCTTTCTAGTCATTATTATCGTATAATCTCGTAATGCAAGGTTCGTGAACCCCGTTATGCTTCGTTTATGATCATTTCAAGTCCCCAAAGGGGTCCATAGTCGTGTTTTGATGCATTTAACTCCCTTTTCAGGGTTTTACATTGTTAAACACATAAGTTCTCCGAGACACTTGGATTCTTGACATACAAATGCACATTTTTATACATAGAATAAGTTTTAACATACAAGTACTAGTTAAGTTTCACCAATTTGACTTGTTGACTTGTTGACTTTGACTTTGACTTGAAGTTGACTTAGAAGGAATTTCGTCCCGAAATTTGCATTTTTGAGTGAGACTTCAAGGGTTGGGGAATAGATGTGAGAACTTTTGTTTCATTTGGTCCTCACGTTCCCAAGTAAATTCGGGTCCTCGCTTGGCGTTCCACCGGACCTTTACGATTGGAATGCGGCTTTGTTTCGTCGATTTGACCTGTCGGTCCATGATTTCAACAGGTTCCTCTACAAAGTGGAGGTTCTCGTTGATCTCAATTTCTTCCAAAGGAATGACGAGGGTCTCATCAGACAAACATTTCTTCAGGTTCGACACATGGAAGGTAGGATGAATGTGATTGAGTTCCTGGGGTAATCGTAGCTTGTAAGCCACTGGGCCAATCCTGGCGAGGATTTCAAATGGTTCGATATACCTTGGATTTAATTTCCCACGTTTTCTAAAACATATTAATCCCTTCCAAGGTGATATTTTTAGAAGTACTCGATCTCCAACTTGGAACTCCAAAGGTTTTCGTCTCTTATCTGCATAGCTCTTTTGTCGGTCTTGCGAAGCCTTCATTCGTTCTCGAATTTCGACGATCTTTTCGGTTGTTTCCGTTATGATCTCCGGGCCAGTGAGTGAGCTGTTAGGGACTTGCCCTCTTGCTAGTTGCGTATCGCCCACCTCAGCCCAGCACAAGGGTGATCTGCACTTACGGCCATAGAGGGCTTCGAACGGAGCAACTTTGATGCTAGTGTGATAACTATTATTGTATGAGAATTCGATAATGGGTAAATGAACATCCCAAGCCTTACCAAAGTCTATCACACAAGCTCTTAGCATGTCCTCTAACGTCTGAATGGTCCTTTCACTCTGCTCGTCGGTCTGTGGGTGGTAGGCTGTAGTCATGTCCAGTCTAGTTCCCATAGCTTTCTGCAGTGACTGCCAGAATCGTGATGTGAATCGACTATCTCTATCGGAGATAATGGATATCGGTACTCCATGAAGTCGCACGACTTCCTTAATGTAGAGCCTCGTCAATTTCTCCATTTTGTCTGTCTCTTTTATCGGTAGGAAGTGTACGGATTTGGTTAATCTGTCGACGATTACCGAAATGGTGTCAAGTCCACCTGTTGTCTTAGGTAACTTGGTAATGAAATCCATTGCGAACCGCTCGCACTTCCACTCGGGTATCACTGGTTGTTGAAGTAGTCCCGAGGGCTTCTGATACTCCACCTTAACCTTGACGCAAGTCAGGCACTTGCCCTTATAGGTAGCTATTTCGGCTTTCATGTTCGGCCACCAATACAACTTCTTGAGGTCTAAATACATCTTGTCCGAGCCGGGATGCATGGAGTAATGAGTTTTATGAGCTTCGTTCATGACAACGTCCCTGAATCCACCAAATTTTGGTGTCCAGATCCGGTTCATGAGGCAACGAACTCCGTCATCCCTGACTTCAAGATTTTTGTCCATTCCTCTCAGCGCTTCACCTGCCACGTTCTCTGGTTTTAAGGCTTCTTCCTGTGCCTCTTTGATTTGTGCGGACAGGTGTGAATGGATGGTCATGGTTAACGCTTTTACTCGGCGGCTTGTGTATTCCTTTCTGCTCAAGGCATCTGCAACCACGTTGGCTTTTTTGGGGTGATAACGAATCTCACATTCGTAATCGTTTAGTAATTCCACCCATCGCCTTTGTCTCATGTTGAGTTCTTTTTGATTGAGGATATGCTGAAGGCTTTTGTGATCGGTGAAGATAGTGCACTTAGTGCCGTAGAGGTAATGTCTCCCGATTTTTAGGGCGAAAACTACTGCTCCTAATTCGAGATCGTGCGTCGTGTAGTTTACCTCGTGTTTCTTCAGTTGTTTTGAGGCGTAGGCAACGACCTTTCCTCGTTGCATTAACACACATGCTAGACCTTGGTTTGACGCATCGCAATAAACCACAAAGTCTTCGGTTCCATCTGGTAAGGACAAGATCGGTGCACTGCACAGAGTTCGTTTCAGTGTTTGGAACGCAGCCTCTTGCTTATCCCCCCAGACGAAAGTCACTCCTTTTTGAGTCAAGGTGGTGAGTGGTTTTGCGATTTTGGAGAAGTTTTGAATGAACCTTCGATAGTAACCGGCGAGTCCTAAAAATTGTCGGATCTTCGTGGGTGTTCTTGGTGCTGCCCAGCTTTCAATCGCCTTGATCTTTGAAGGGTCCACATGGATTCCTTCCTTGCTGACTACATGTCCGAGGAAATTCACTTCTCGAATCTAGAATTCGCACTTTGAGAATTTTGCATAGAATTTCTCCGCCCTCAGCGTCTCCAGGACTTGACGTAAGTGCTGGCTGTGCTCTTCCTTACTTCGGGTGTAGACTAGTATATCATCGATGAAAACAATCACGAACTTGTCTAAGTAAGGTCGACACACCCGATTCGTCAGGTCCATAAACGATGCGGGTGCATTAGTTAAGCCGAAAGGCATCACTACAAACTCGTAGTGGCCATAGCGCGTTCTGAAAGCTGTCTTGTGAATATCCTCCTCTTGAACTCGTAGTTGATGGTACCCGTATCTAAGGTCAATCTTTGAGAAGAAACTTGCTCCTTGTAGCTGGTCAAAGAGGTAATCGATTCGAGGGAAAGGGTATCGATTTTTAATGGTAAGTTTGTTTAATTCACGGTAGTCAATGCACATACAGAACGATCCATCCTTTTTCTTGACGAACAAGGCCAGTGCTCCCCAAGGCGAGAAGCTTGGCCTAATGAAACCTTTGTTTAGTAGTTCGTTTAATTGACCGGATATTTCCTGCATTTCGGCTGGGGCTAGACGGTATGGCGATTTGGCTACGGGGGTAGCTCTAGGAATTAAGTCGATTCGGAATTCGACTTGACGAGGAGGGGGCACTCCTGGAAGGTCTTCCGGGAATACATCGGGGAAATTATAGACCTCCGGAATGTCCTTGATGTCTTTCACTCCTTGTTCCTTGTCTACGACGTGTGCTAGGAAGGCGTGGTACTCCTTGCGGAGGTACTTTTGAGCCTTGACACAAGAGATGATCTGAAAGTTTGAGCTAAGCTTGTCGCCATAGACGACGAGGGTTTCACCATTTGGTAGATTAAGGCGAACGGCCTTTTCGTGACATAGGATTTCAGCATGGTGAAGGCATAGCCAATCCATGCCAATGATGACATCAAAACTTTTTATGGTGACCGGCATGAGGTCAATTTGGAAAGAGTGATTGTTTAAGGTGAGGGTACACCCGGTGTAAATGTCGTTAGTGTTCTCTGTTTTTCCGTTAGCCGTTTCTACGATGAATGTATCTTTTAGTGTTTGTGGTTTTTGTTTAAGTAAGCGTTTAAATTGATGGCTCACGAAGCTTTTCTCCGCGCCACTATCGAAAAGAATGCATGCGTATGTATTGTTGAAGAGAAATGTACCGGTGACCACAGTTGGATCTGCTACGGCTTCCTCATGACCTATCGCCAGAACTCTGCCCACTTTGCTGGGGTTGGGGTTTCTTGCCTTCGGGCAGTTACGCTTGAAGTGTCCTGCTTCTCCACATCCATAGCAGGTTCGGGTGGCTCCGGCGTTGGCAACTTGTACGTTTTGTTGGGTCGGAGTTCTACAAAATCGGGCGGTGTGCCCCTTTTTGTTACAGTTGGTGCAATACATTTCACGACATGCGCCGATGTGGTGAAATCTGCACTTGTTGCACTTGGGTAGGTTCCCGGCGTATTGCCTTATCGGAGTTGGGTTGGCAGTGGTTGTGGCAGCGTGCACAGCAACCACTTTTTGCTTTTTGGTAGGGTCTTGAGCAGGCTGACCCTTCTTCTTGTTCCAGAACTTCCTTTTGTTGTTTCCCTCCTTTGCTTGATCGGGGGTGGTTATCACAGTGCTATGGCTGGCTTTATGGTCGATAAGTTGCTGTGCCAGCTCTTTGGCACTGTCAAAGGTAGTTGGCTTTGAGGCCAGTACATTTCCTTGAAGTTGGGGAGATAGTCCCCATATGTATCTTTCCACGTTTTTGCTTTCCGATGGAACCATCCCGGGACACAGCATGGCTAGATCGCTAAACCTTGAGGTATATGACAGGATGTCAGAACCTGTCATTTTGAGACCCCAAAGTTCCTCTTCCAAGTTCTGTATCTCGCCCCTTGGGCATTACTCCTTCATCAACATGATCTTCAGATCTTCCCATGGTATCGAATTAGCCACCGAAAGTGTCAATGCCTTGACATGGCCATTCCACCAGGTTAAGGCCCTTTCAGAAAATGTTCATGCTACAAATTTGACCTTGCTTTCTTCGGGGCATGCGCATATTTCGAAGATGGATTCGGTTTTCTCAAACCATTGCAGCAAGGCTATGACACCCCCGCTTCCATTGAAGGTTTTGGGTTTGGCATTAGTAAAGTCTTTGTAGGTACACTCCCTCGAGCGTCCCTGACTGTCCCCGTTGTTAGAGTTTGTGACGCCATCACCCGCACCACCCGCATTATTGGTGCTGATTTGGGACATTATGGCTGCTACTGCAGCTGTCACGGCAGCCTGGAACATTACTGGATCGAAATGAGGGGGTGGTGGTGGTGGCGGTGGTGCAGTTCCTGATGCACCGCCACGTCTAGGATCTCTACGAGGTGGCATTTTCTGCCATAATAACAATGAAAAGACAATAAGTCTTTGATAGCGCTCACAAGTCGAGAGTTAAAACTAAACATTATTAGTTCTTTATGTGCATCATGATTCCGACTTGTAAAGATATTGTATAAATCCATTCATACTAGAGGTCTATAGATAATGAAATATAGACTTTATGAATGCTGGTAGTTTCGATTCCCAAGAAATGTTTGTGATAGTATCCATACCGGGCCCATCCAACAATCGTTCGATGTATAATTATTTATATATAATTAAGTTTTAAGAAAACTTTCGAATCTAATGGGTCTGTCCTGGGCCCACAACCAAACAAGGAACATGATCCAAAGCGGAACCACCATTTCTAGGTTGACATGGTCTTAATTATATATAACTCTGATTTATACATGAAACAATTATAAATTGGACACCAGTAAATTTAATCTGAAAACAATTCTTTCCATGAACTTGATGTAATAAAGCAAATAGCGTGTCAATTTCGTTGATATAACTTAGTATACAATATTGGGGAAAATTTGACCCTACAAGGGGTCTATGCTACATCAACGTATGGGAAAATTTTGACCGCCTAACTGATCCCGGAAGTGTAAACACTTATGTCGCGAGATCGGACATAAAATACTAGGAAATAACAGTACTATTTATCCGTAAACTAGATTAAACTGAAGCGAGCAGTGCAACACTACTTGCGGCGGTTGAAGCTCTGAGGATCACGAAGTGAAGACACGAAGTTCCTTGTTTCCCTCATTTCAGCTCTGGATTCTTCCGCTTGGCGCTCTGCTTCTGCCAGCCGTCCTTCTAAAGTGGCTCGGTATTCTCGAAGCTCTTGTACCTCGGCTCGGGTCGCAGCCATTTCCCGTCGAAGAAGCTTGGTGCGGTCTCGAGTCCGATCGTGGTCATCATCTAACCGGCGAATGCGAACAGAGTTGACTTGGCTGGTGGCACCAATTTCCATGAGGTGGCGGAGGTTCACCCTTGTTTTCTCCTCGTGGTGTGCGACACGGTGAACTATGATAGGAAGGGCTCGGTCGGCTGATCCTCCCCTGCTGAGGTCGTAAAAACCTCGCTGCATGCCATAGGGAGGTCGTTGACCTTTCTCTCGACTCCATCGATGTATAGTTTCGGCCCATTGGGGCGTCGGGCCCTGGAAGTGTTGCAGAGGAATAGGGGCAGGGTGTGGATTGTAAACTTCGGGTTCTGACTCGGTTCCATCTGAGTCTTCTTCTTCTTCTTCACCGTCTACTGATTCCTCTTCTTCCATGGGTTCCTCTTCGGGATCTTCCTCTGGGTCTTCCACAATCCAGCCGGCATTCCCTTGGTTGGGGAAGTAGGGACCACCCGGCAAATGAAATCCTGCCATCGTGCCTGTACGAAAATAGGGATAAGAAGGATATCGCGAGAGATTTTGGGAATAAAAGGCTAGTTATCGCAATTTATAATGTGATTTTTACGGTTCTTGTGTTAAAATACTCCTATAGTATTTTTATGTTTGATTCTCGAAGCTTTTGGTAAGTCGAAGACTTTTTGCTCAGCATGATTCTTCTTCGGCATACATTGGTCATACCTTGGCTAAATATAGTTAATCAGGCTATATTCATCCCAGATCTGACTACATACCCCGAAGCTGGATCATGATGTCCAACTTGTCTTGATACTTTTATGTTATTGTCATTATGATACTGAATTAATGATTGTGACTGTACGAAATAATTTTATAAAATACTAACTTTATTTCAAAAGTATTTTTGAAAAGCTACGTCAGAAAATTTTGTCCCGTTGTATTTATAGTTTGTATATCTTACGTGGTTCGATATACTTAATTCACTATAAACAGAGCTCTGATACCAATCTGTCACACCCCCAAACCGGAACGGCGGAAACGTTCGGGGCGGAGGACGTCATGCGCAGTATCATAACCATAGTGAAGAAAGTAAACACAACCATCATAAATATAATTTAAAAGGTTACATCGTTTCAAAAGTACATGTTTCCAAATAAATTACATATGATGTCAAAATATAGCAAAAGAATCTACGTCTTAGCGTCTTGACTTCAGAAATCTTGTGATTACCTGTATTACTGATTACCTGAGAATACAAGTTGTTTTGAAAGAGTATCAGCATAAAGCTGGTGAGTTCATAAGCAATTTATGAATGAAAAATGGATGTTGTTCCTTAAAGTTTTTTACAAGTTTGTTTCCAGAAAATCCAATATTTTCTAAAGGGTTTGCTGTAGTCTTAACTGAACCAAGACTTAGTATATGTAAGTAAATCATCATACTTATGTGTGTGGTTTTATATTGAAATAAAACTCTTTAAATCCCTGTGAACTGTGTGTTTTGTTAATTTCCCATGTGAGTTGTTATAACCATGCTAAAACTCGAAGACCTCATACTCGACGTTCTTCAGGCGTCAGAATGTTATGATACTTGTCACCCCAGACCTGCCGGTCTAGCTATTGCAACCAGCTTAGGTGCGGGTTTGTCAGACCCAATATAGATCTATACACAACTATCACGCTCTCCCTCCAAAAGATTCTGATTATAACTACATGACTTTTCTATGGTACTTAGGAGTACCCCGAAGGAGAATGACTCACAAGTTTATTCATTAACAAGTTCACGTAATTTGTAAGAAAGTACCTGTTTTGTAAATCGATTGTGTTAGTATTTCTTTGTTAAACAGAGTGTTCAAACTATACCTATTATAGTTTATCAAGAGTGTTTTGTGTTTAATGAAAACTGATTATGCATGACTTTGTATTTCAATAAAAATGACAATTGAAAATACTAAGTGTAAATCCTACACACCTTGCTCAGCATGTTACAATGTGTGAATAACTCTTAAACTTGTTTTGACAGTTTTTACCCTTAACTGTCACTGTTTTTAGAATATTTATAGAAAAATCATGGTAAGTCGAAAGCTGAATCCGTAAACTCTGAGAGTTGGGAAAACGAATCTACCGTGTTCATAAATTTTCCTATAATATTTGGTGGTCTCAAACCAGTGTTAAAATATTCATCTTCACAGCGTGGTCCGATTTTGTTGCTGCTGTGATAGGCAGTTTTGTAAAAATCACCATAAATTGTAGAAAACTCCTATGGAGTTGTGTATGTAGTCATTTTAAAGGTATAAACCTGAACTATATCCATATTAAACAGTTTTTAAAAATATTAAGTTTACGTTGGGTAAAACAGTTCGTGAACAGGTCACAACTTTTCTGTTGTAAGCTGTCAAGTTATGTTTTAAATATGTTTTGCTGTTTTAACTTGTATTCCCCCCCCCCCCCCCCCTGAAAACTAAAGAAAACTAGAAAATATAGGTGTATGAACTCACCTTGAGTGATTTCTTGAAAAATGGAAGGTCGAAGACGAGGAGTATCAAGTCAAGAACACTTGATCAACACGTGAAAGCTTGGATGATCCTAAGAACGATTCTTTGGTGTTAATATATGTGTTGATGATTAAAGAATGTTATGAAAACATGGAATAACACTTGAGTTTACATGAAATACATACCAAAAAGTGATGTAGTAGCTCAAGAACACTTCCAAAATTTGGTTGGAAGTAGAGAGAAAAGAGGCTTTCTTGAAGGGTAAGAGGAGGGTGTAAGTGAAAGAAATGATCAAAGTGAACAAAGGAATTTTCCAGGGATTTCTTTATATAGATGTTGCTGGAGCAAGTGACAAGGATGAGGGGATGTTTCCCTTGGTTTGTGTGATGTGGATAAGATTGGGCCAATGAGGAGGTAACACATGGAGACAAGTGGGCACACTTGACCCACTTGTGGGGTAGAATATTCTTTTTAATATACAATAATGATTTATAATTAATAAATCCTTGAGAAATAATTAAAATATCAGTTTTGGGGGATTAAAATGGTAAAAATATGAATTTGGTGAAAAATCCCCGTCAAAAACATCAAAAACGGGCTTAGGAAGCGAAAGTAGTCGAAAACCGGGCATTAAGGAGCGAACCTGCGAGGTTCGGCTCTTAGGAGTGTGAGAACCGAGAGGAGGAAAGAAGGGAAGGGGAAGGAACCGAGAGAAGGGAGAAGGGACCGAAGGTGGGTGTCTCGGTCCGAAGTGGTGAGGGAAGCGAAATGGACCGAGGGCTCGGTCTATTTCGGTCTAGTGAGGTTCGGTCCCAATGGCTTGGTTCGGCTCTGACAGGTTCGGTTCTGACAAGTAGCTTCGGTCCTGAGGGAACTAGGTTCGGTCCTCACAAGGGACCTTCGGTCCTAAGAGAAGGTTTCGGTTCTAAGGGGTCCCTTCTAAGAGGTTCGGTTCCTAAGAGGGGTTTCGGCCCTAATTAGCTGTTTTTCGATATAACTCTCCGTTTCAAGCGGTTTTTTGGCCAATTTAAGGGTCGGGATGACCCGGATGACTATAAAAAGTTGAGAGAGATTTTGAGTGAGATTTGGGAGAGATTTCACATACTTGGAGAGATTTCACATACTTGGAGAGATTTGGGAGAGATTTCACGTACTTGGAGAGATTTCACATACTTGGAGAGATTTCAGATACTTGGAGAGATTTGGGAGAGATTTCACATTTTTGAAGAGATTTGGGAGAGATTTCTTTCTAGTCATTATTATCATATAATCTCGTAATGCAAGGTTCGTGAACCCCGTTATGCTTCGTTTATGATCATTTCAAGTCCCCAAAAGGCACCATAGTCGTGTTTTGATGCATTTAACTCCCTTTTCATGGTTTTACATTGTTAAACACATAAATTCTCCGAGACACTTGGATTCTTGACATACAAATGCACATTTTTATACATAGAATAAGTTTTAACATACGAGTACTAGTTAAGTTTGACCGGTTTGACTTGTTGACTTTTGAATTTGACTTTGACTTGAATTTGACAGTTGTCACAGTTTGGACAGAATTATACGGAGGCTAGGGTTTGGAGAAAATTCGATCTCAGAGGGTGGAGGCTGCCAAAATGATAAAACCTTGGAGTTAATGCCCTTAATTAGGGCCCCAATCTCGAAATTAGGGTTTTGGCCCAAAATAGCCACCACGTCGTGGTCAGCTATATGCCACGTTGTGGTGTTGCGCAAATGCGCGTTCTTCCTCATCTAATGTAACGCCATGGCCCACCAAATGCCATGTCGTGCCCATACAAAATTGCATGTTTTAAAATGATTAACTTAAGAAAAGAATTCCTATAAACTTGATGTTACAATTCTCCCCCACTTAAATTAGCTTTCGTCATCGAAATACTCGGTTAGAGTTTTAACTACATCAACATAATCCATAAAGAACTTGGGAGACCATCCAAAACCTAGCTGATGCCAACAACGAACCCGGTCACTTGAAACACTCAACTGTGACACTGACTCAACTCAATGCAAACCACTTAAACATAATTTCCAAAATTGGATCTACTAGCCATCGCCATCAATGTACTTCACAAACCGGAAGCCCAACAACCTAAGTACTAGAGACATACATAACGGCTGTCGGTCATCCACTCGTCATACATACGCCCAAGTCCCTAACCAGGAACACTGCTAAAATGTGCATAAAAACACTCAAAATATTTTAATCAAGGATTCCAACCCATTCCAAATTCGAAAATCGCCAAAAATTCCTCAATTGCACACTTGCATGACAATTAAGCTCCCCAAATAGCCCAGATGCACAATCATCATCCAAGACACCCAAAGGACTTATAACCACCATACCACTACCCCTATGTCAATCTAAACAACTATGGGTTATCAGCAAACCTTGGACTATCAGCCGTCCTAAGGACTATTAGCATAACTAGATGTATCAGCAACTCCGTAAATACTTATAACAGTCATCAGCTACTAAGACTCAGATGGTCAAGCATGTATCCTACTATGACATAGGTAAAGTAGTGAGAGAATTCACATAAAACCTCATCATAAAACGAATACGAATCCACTAAGAAGAATACCAATAATGAACTACTAATATACCACCATGACCATTCCAGCAAGTCAACACCCTACAACTGCTCGACCTAACTGTCGATCACTACACAACTGTCATCCTCACTCATAAAACTAAATTCTATGATGGCTCACTACACGCCATGACGCTATCCAAACATTGGGATGAGAAGCCCACGGCTCCCCACCATCCCTGCCATCACCTAACCACAAACATGAAGACTCCTAACTAACATCCAACGGGCCTAAAGACACACTGCCATCATCCTACTAACCGGTAAGAACCCAATCACCATCCCACTCATCAGTTTAAAAAATATAAGAGACATATCATTTCGAAACATGCACTCTTCCACAGTACAACTACCACTGACACAACGTTAGACGAAACATGACCGCACACAATCAGGAAACACAATAGACTGCTGAGCGCCTGCTCCAACTTGTAAACACGACATGAAACACTCCCCAGGATAAAGCAAAATGCTCCTCATGCCAGCTGTGTCCCTTCATAATCGTGATGTTACCCAAAAAGGTGATGTACCAGCAAGTCGACGAAACGACGAACCTCAACCGTAATCAGACACATACTTTTAACAACCACAACAAGATCCCATACCTTGAAGAAGTTGAACATTTTCCCCTAAAATACGCAAAAGACCAATAAAACTTCAAATTCCGAAAAGTATTTTGTCACACCCTCGTCCGAGGCGGTTGAACACGCCGGCCTGTACGACTAATTTCATGGATCACCAGCAATTAGATATATAGCACAAGTACAACAATAAACAAAACAACATTTATATTCTAACTTGATGTTTGAATACATGGTTCTTACAGATAATAGTATAGTACATAAATTGCCTTAAGCATGTATGCAGATATAACGAAAAAAAACTAGATAATTAAGTCGCCTGAAAATCCATGTCTAACCTTCTATTTGAAAGCTTTTTTGATGATATGCTGAGAATACATGTAGTTTAGAGGGTCAACACAAGGTTGGTGAGAGTTACATGTTTTCAGCTAATAGCAGTAATACTTTTACAAGTCTAAAAAGTATTTTTCTTTGTAAGTGTAACCACGCTTAAAACTATGTTTGTAAAGAATCTTTGAATAAACTTTGAATGCCAAAATCTATCTTTGCATAAGTAATTTCATACTTCAAATAGTTTTGAAAGCAATCAAACTCATGGTTTTGTAGTAACAGAGAGGGATTCTAGTTAATGTATATAGTGAATCTTATAACCAACTAAGTGACAAGATGAAACCCTTACAACGCTTCATTAGACATGATAGGTACATGTTTAAGATATTTATACTGATAAAGTAATACGATTGAAGTTATGTAGATAAACGGATATACGCATATATGGACAAAGTCATCTGCTAAGGTTGCAGTTAACAACCGTAGATACGGATAATGTTGTACAGATATACGGATAAAGTTATCTGCCAAAGTTATAGTTAGCAACCATAGATACGGATAAAATGATAAAGTTATCTGCCAGGGTTGTAGTTGGCAACCGCAGATAAGGAAAAACGGATATACAGATACAGTTGTTTATCAAAGTTTGACTATAAAGGACATTAACTAAAGTATACGTATATAATTGTACGGATAAAAGTCGAGTATGTTTGATAAGTATAAGCGTAGCAATGTATGAAATTCATATAAATAGGTGACAAATCTTATGGGAGTGTACATAAATACTTGTAGGAATCTAGGATACAAGTTTTATAGCTTGTATATATATATATATATATATATATATATATATATATATATATATATATATATATATATATATATATGTAAACACGATATAATATCTAAAACTACAAACCTGTAACCGATTACGACGCATGTTTTATGGAAAACTTTTTATACATAAAAAGTCATAGCACTTTGTAGTAGAAAATATATCATTTTTATTAGTTGTAATATAATCATAACAACTATAATAAGTCTATATGACATATGATAACTAGTTTATTTTTATATGAGGTGTTATTTAACAAAATAACACATGTAAACTAGTTATAAAATTGTAAGTGTTTTTCATAAAAAAAAATTATAGGACACGTATTCTAGCTTTTTATACATAAAAGGTCATAGCACTTTGTAGTAGAAAGATATATCATTTTTATTGGTTGTAATATAATCATAACAACTATAATATATCTATATGACATATGATAACTAGTTTATTTGTATATGAAGTGTTATTTAACAAAATAACATATATAAACTAGTTATAAATTTGTAATTTTTTTTCATAAACCAAATAAATTATAGCACATGTATTCTAGTTTTTTATACATAAAAGGTCATATCACTTTGTAGTAGAAAGATATATCATTTTAATTGGTTGTAATATAATTATAACAACTATAATATATCTATATGACATATGATAACTTGTTTATTTGCAAATAACTTGTTACTTGTTGCAATAATATTTCATAAACTTGATATGAGTTGTAAGTCAAAACAGGAAAATGAATCTAGAATAACTATTATTTTCCCATGTTTTAGAAAAATTCTAGAAAAATCATCAGGAGTGAGAATTAGGATCCGTAAACTCATAAGGTTTAGAAATTGAGTCTACTTTGTCCATAATTTTTCCCCTGACCTGATATCAACTCTAACTAAGGTAAAAGTGATCGTTTTTATAGACTAGTCCCAAAAAAGACTGCAATGATAGGCTGTTTTGAAAAAAAAATCATAATAAATTGTATTAAAATCGCATGAATGTGTGCGATTAGTCATTGAAAAGATATCGGTCTGAACTACTTGCATAAAAAACAGTTTTGGAAATTATAGGGTTGAAGATGGGCAAAACAGGTCTTGAACAGACCACAATTTTTCATATAAATTGATAACATTTTGTAGTATGTTTTCAAGAGTGTTTTTGTATAAACGAAATATGTGTGACACCAGTCAAATTTTGGTCAAAAATAAATTGATCAATAATCGTAATTGGGATGAACCAAGTGGTATAGTTTGTAACAAGGTTTCCAAAAACATAAAGAACACTGAAATCCGAGTTATAACGAAGAAGTTATGACCAATCGAAAATCCGCGGTAAAACCGGCAAAACACTGTTCAGTGTAAAAAGTGAATTTTCGATAAAAGGCTTTTTAGCCTTAACAATCTAAATAAAAGTTGTAGAATATGTTAAACCAAGAACGTTCATAAAAAGAACGTGAAAATCCGACTTCGTATGAGGAAGTTACGATTTTTTGAAGTATCGGTTTAGCAGTAGACAGCTAAAAATTCGAAATATAAATCGATCGATATTTAGCCGGCGCAAATTAAACAAGAATCGAAGATCTCGTCAAAAGTAGCACAACGGTAAAAAGACAGACGAAAACGGACGTCGGATGAAGAAGTTATGAATTTTTAACGGATTCCCGTCCCGGTCTGTTTAAAATAATAATATTAAAAATAAATTCAAAATCAGCCGACGAAGTCTAAACGAAAGTCGTAGAGTATGATTTTACCTATGCGTGCATATAAAGAACATAAAAACGGAGCTCGTATGCGAAAGTTATGATTTTCGCAAGTTTTTGGCACAAAAATCAAGAAAATCTTGAAAACCGGGAAATTTCGCATGAGTCAGCTTCGGACACGTCACCTCGCATGCGAGGCCACCACGTGTCATCTTCTGGTTGGACCGAGCTTCGCGTGTCGCCTTCTGATTGGACCAAATCCGCGGTCCAATCCCACTCGGACACCTTCGCAGGAGACAGCCCAGAGATGTCCCTCGGACACCCCCCTTCGCACGTGCCTCCTTCTTATTGGACCGAAGCCTAGCCCAATCCGAAGAGGTCACCTGTCCGAACCCTCGCACGTGGCTTCGCTGCTGACCGACGCGCGGCTGCTGACTCACCCCTCGCCTCGCCACCTGTCCTCCTCGGCCGAACCCTCGCACCCCTATATAAAGGGTGCGAGCCTTCTCGCATTTGAAGGGTTTTTCACCCCAAAATTTCCCCTTTTTCACATTTTCACCCCGTAAACTTTCTCACGACCCCCCAAGGCCCCGGTATCACGTCTAAAGCCCGAAGCAAGCCCCAGAGCCCCGGAATTCTCGAGAATTCATCCTCTCTCCGGTCGAAACTCTGCCCGGTTTGAGCCGATTTTTCGTCAAACAAACTCTTTTCTGGGAAACGAAACGCTGCCCTAATCACCACTTATCAAGGTGAGTTCATACCCCTTTAATATACCTTTTTAAATGGTTTTATATGCTTTTTAGGGGGGGGGGGAATACAAGTTTAACACAATATTAAATTGTGTTAATAATTCTATGTGATAATAATCACACAAATGTTTCCGTATGCTTTTAAGAATTATCAAATACTTTCAAAATAATGTGAAGCCATGTTAAATCTTTAAAGTCATGTAAAAACTCCGTTAAATTCTTTGAAAAATGTTTTATAAGCTATTTCAAAGTATAAATGCCAAGATCATGTTTATATATGTATAAATATATAAATAAGATTTGAATGGCTTAGGACTAATGAATTATCCTATATCCTTTTCCTTGTTTGGATGTGGAGTTAGGGTTGTATTATTTGTCCGAAGGTCGTTTCCTTCTTAATTATATATATATATATTATACATATATGAGTACAAAAGGTTACTCCTTTTGGTATTATCACCTTTGTATCAGGCTGAGCAAAGGTGTTCATCCATGAGAAACCATGCTAATCAGATAGAACATATAAATTATAATAGGTATAATTTATGATTCAAAACTAAAGATACAAGTATGATTCACGACTGTATACTTTCCAAGGAAATTACCAAAATACATTCAACTATAACAAGATATGTATAATACCTTTAATATACGAACAACATATTAAAGAAGTAAAGATACATCATACCTCGTTTGCATTAACAAAGGTACTATACAGAGTACCAGGGTTAGCAAACACGTGGCAATGCCGGGTTTGCATTAGCAAAGGTACTATACAGAGTGCCCGAGTTAGCAAACACGAGGTAATAATACATCCTGCCGGGTTTGCATTAGCAAAGGTACTATACAGAGTACCCGAGTTAGCAAACACGAGGTAATAATACATTCTGCCGGTTTTGCATTAGCAAAGGTACTATACAGAGTACCCGAGTTAGCAAACTCGAGGTAATAATACATCTTACCGGGTTTGCATTAACCAAGGGTACGATACAAAGTACCAGAGTTAGCATTCATCGGGTAATAATAATAATACATCGGAAATCTCGTTGAAACAATAAATTTGTGAGACCCTTCACGGTGTACTTATCTAAGTACGACCTTTTTAAGTCCTGAACTATTAGCCAGAATCTCTTGTAAGGAGAGCGTGAATTTGTGTATAGATCTATATGGGACTCACAATCCCACACCTCTACTGTTCGCTATAGTTTGGCCGGCAAGCCTAGGGTGTCAAATATCATACCGTTCCGACGCCTGAAGAACGTCGCCGCAGGCATTTCCATCATATTAGTATGGTTAATAGGACTCACATGGATAAAACAACGAGTGAATTACAAAGTAATATACTTCTCTTATAACAGTAAGAAAAGTTAATTACATCCCGACCAGATATACCTTCAGTAGCTTCTACTTACAGTAAGAGCTATGTATCATGAAATCAAGTATTGTACTTCTTGTTTTGAACATTTAAAACCACAAAGCAGTATTATGGATAATAAAATACTCTCCATGATTAATACTAAGGTTTTTGCTGTAGAACAGATATAACTAAGAACACTTTTACAAATGAAACGGTTTATGGGATTAAACTACTTTTACAAATGAAACGGTTTATGGGATTAAACCACTTATACAAAGGAAACAGTTTATGGAATTAAACCACTTATCAAATGAAACTTAGTCATTCAATCTTTGTAAACTAGTATAACATAAAAGACCTTTAGTGGTTAATTCTATAACTCCTTAGTTATTACATCAGAGTTGTACATAAGTAATATCCGATTGACGGTGAAATGTGTGACTTCCGCCTTACTTCCTGTTCCTTGTTTGGTTGTGGGCTTAGGGCAGATACACCCATTTGACTGTCCATTCGATATTGGGTTATATATAATAAGTATAAACTAAGTAATTACAGAGGGAAACTATTGAGGTTATCAGTTAATCACCTAAGGAAATATAGGATTTCCTGGAGAAACCAGTGAACTTATTCAAAGAACTTAGGGTATACTTAACAGAACTAAAATACTTATGAACTCACCAGCTTAAATGCTGATCTACTCTTTCCAAATAACTTGTATTCTCAGGAATCCAGTAGACAGGTACACTCCCGAAGCTTTTGAGAAGACTACCTAGTACCCAACCGCGACTCCTGTCTTCTGTTGTACCTACTTTAGTGTTTGACTATGTAATGTTTAAACACTTATGTAAAACTTATACTTATTAATACAATGGTTGTTTTTACTTTGATTACTATATTGCATGTGTTGTGATACTTACCTAAAGTCCTCCGCCCCCGAATGTTTCCGCCATTCTGGTTTGGGGGTGTGACAGATTGGTATCAGAGCAGTGTTTATAGTGAACTCAGTATATCAGTCATAAAAGATATACAACTATAAACCCATTGGGATAAAAACACTCTGACCAAGAGTTATACTTTAAAAATATATTAATATTTTATAAAAGTATAAGTACATGCAGAGTATATATACCAGAATGAGTATCACAAGAAGAACAAAACTAAAGTATTTAGATGTTGGACATTGCAGTTAAACCTAGATAGTGACGTAATCATATATGGGATCAATATAGCCTGATCAACTATATTCATCCGAGATATGACCAACATGTGTTTAGGGGGGTGATTGTAGTGTTGCAACTGGTCTAAAACTTACCTAAGCACCAGAAGAATTCTAGAACCAAAGACTAAAATACTATGGGAGTATTTTAGGATGCTATAACAAGAAAACTGAAAACTTGTTAAGTTCTTGTATCTAGAAGTCCAAGAATCAAACTCATAACTAAAATAACATGGAGGTATGTTTCATACCTTTGGGGAAATGTTAAAAGATCTTTTCTGATAAGTCTATAATTACTAAGTGGATACGTTAAAGTTATATATAGCCGAGATTTTATAGACTTAGAATATGTGATTTTCACTCTACTTCCTTTTCCTTGTTTGGATGTGGTTTTAGAGTAGGATTACTTATTCAAAGGTCTATTTGATCTGGATTATATATAATCGGTACACACCATGTGATTATAGAAGGACCATAAAGAATCACCTTCGTAAAACATCAAATTTTCTCATAGATTCTTTAGACATTCCCATTCTCGTATAAACCCGTTAGATAAACATAGTTACTCCAGCAATCAAGAGAAGAGTCAAGGAGGATCCAACAGAATTTCATTAGGAGAATCCCAAGAAGAAACATAGGAGAAGTAAACGAACTATAGAAATCATTTAGTGCCTTTACCCTATTAAGGACACCGATGAGATATTCGCATGAACTTCCGAGATTCAAAATCTTCATTACGAAGTAATGAGGATCAGTGTCAGAGTCGGAAGTAAGACAGCCCGGGAATTCAATATACCTACAGAGGAGAAGGACACCCTATAGATACGAGGAGAGAACAAATCATTACCACCCAGAATAGAACAAAGGAAAACCACGCATGATTCATGTGAAGTGTTCAAGCACCTTTTCATCTAAGCAATAACTAGTAAATCGGTTCAACCTAGTGAGTTAGTGATTTCATTACTCACATTAGGTTTGGAGCTTATCCTCTTTTCCTGTCACGACTAATAACAATAAATCAGATCACGAAATCTTAATTGATAGTGATTACTTCTCAAATTCATAAGTCTATTTTATATAGACACTGTTATGAATTATTTTCGAGTATTTTCGAAAATTGGGAAACGATATCCACCAAACGAAGGTAACTTAGTTTGCAGGATACTCGGTTCCTAACCATTCTAGAAACTTAATTTTGTTCCTTACCAGGACTGCATCATAGGGATGCAGGTCGAATCATTAAGAACAATATAACAAAACAAAAGATTAATACATAGATACAAATGGTTAGAATACATCTAGAGACACGATAGTCGCTCACGAGCCCATTTTCTTATCATATAACAGAATCATGCCTTCAAAGAAGTGTAACCAACCTACCAGCGAAACACCAATCCTTCAGATAGATGCGGCTACGTTTCAAGCTACGGTCACAGCAGCTGTAGCAGCTGTCATGGCACACCTGAATGCTAACAATACAAATGTTAGTAGTAATGCTATCGGTAACCCCAATAGTGGTGATGGCCAAGTATAGCCACAAGCACCTACCTGTAAGAACACCTCGAACCTTAAGCCTAATATCCTTAAACGGAAGTTCGAGAACAAGGAAGGGAGTTGTTCAACTCAAGAACCTAGCAGAGGGCAACGAACTGGGACAGTCGATACCCCCATCAGCCCTGTTATTCTAGCACCAACCAAGACGTACTTACGAAACCTTCCACACTGCAGCAAGTTCAACTACCATAATCATGGAGTTTGCCGAGAGCTGCATTGCAATAGATGCAACATGAAGGGGCATACCGCCCACTTCTGTAGAACTCCGGTTGAGATCATCACTTCAACTACCGACGTTGGAACCATTCCCATATGTCACTTTTGTGGTGAAATAGGACATTACAAGAGGGACTGTCCAACAGAGAAGAACGACGGGGGAGCAGGAGGACTTTGATCCCAATACATGGGAAAGCATCAAAGAACCCTGCTATATTTTGGTACGTTTCCAAACCCAGATAACTATCTATAATTATGATTACTCTTCCGTTCAAATTAAATCATAACACTTATATAAAATTTTAAACCCTAACAGGTAAACTATGATGACTTAGTATATACATAGGGGTCATTTATAATTAATATTTGTAGACTTAGAGTGAGTAATCCTGCCTCATTTCCTGTTCCTTGTTTGGTTGTGGATTTAGGGTAGGGTTGCTCAGTCAAAGGTCTTACCAATCTTAATTATACATGACTTGTATACACCAAACAATTATAAAGAGACCTAGTAAGGATCGTTTCATGAAAGTTCAAAATTTCAAATTATCAGAACCCTCGTATTGGTAGTACCCGCCAATTTCGAATCAAAAAGGGATTCGTAGTGATAATAACAGAATAAAACCAGAAGCGTTGAAAACTTAGGTACATAGGATCTCATCCTAGTAATCATTCGTCCCAGAACGACTTAATATCTATTTCATCGAGAAAATTCCGACATCCTCATTCGACATGGTTTGGCCTGGCCCTTACCATGTGAAAATTCCTATGCTGTATAAGAGAACTTTTTCCTTAATCAGCCGTTAGATGAAATTCTTTCAATCCATAACACAAACCCTTAGGTTGTCTCTTGTTTCAAAACTTCAGAAGTACCCATGCGAAGAGTACCACGCCATTCTAGCCTACTCAGTAGACATGAAACTTCAAACGAAAAGCACCGAAGTAGTCTTAGAAGTCAGTAACTACCGAAGTACCTCAATATATCTCATAGGAAAATCATTGTACCGCAGGTCAAGTTCAAGAATAGAGACTAATAACTTATTAAGTTAATCTATCGCTGCTAAGTGTATACACGAGGGTGGTATATAAGTTAGACTTAACAAGATTAAGGATGTGTGCTTCCGCCCTATCTCCTGTTCCTTGTTTGGTTGTGGACCTGAGGCAGAGTCACCCATCCGAACGTTTTGTGAAATCTAAATTATATACGACTTGTATACACGAGGTGATGATGGATGAGCCAAGTATGAGTCTGATCATGAACTTCGGAGCAAAAGCCAGCATCATGTATTCTACCAGGTAGAATTCAACAAGAGACCACGACAGTGGGTCGAGCTACTAAATGACTACGAATTTGAAATTCGTTATCATCTCAACAAAGCCAATATAGTAGCTGACACCCTAAGTCGGAAAGAGTACCCAGGTCATAGTGCCAATCATGGACTATCATAACCTATTCAAATCTCTCCACACAAAGTAAGGAGGCTCAACAGGAAGCCTTGAAACCTAAAAATGTGGCAAGTAGAGAAGATAACTAGAACGTGTGAGTGTACGGTATGCCAATATATGTTATCTCCACTAATATAATAGAATCATCTCCCAGTTCAGGCCGTCACTCAAAAACCTCTAAGAACCAGAGTAGTCATGATTCTATGGGATCGGCTATGGTAAAGAATGGGATATCCATTTACCAATTAGTCGAGTCCTTTAACACGCTAGCATTTGAGTTGCTCCATTCGAAACCTTATGTGGTCATAAGTACAGATTCTATCTGCACTGTACTAAAGTAGGTAATACGCAACTAGCTAGAGATCCAATTTCCACACAGCACCCTCGCTGATCTGGAATTCATCCGAGAAACTACCAAAAACAAAATACGAATCGGGAAAAGCCATAAAGCTTCCAGAGTTAACCAGAGAAGCTACGGCTTCGATAAAAGAAAACTAGTGGAATTCCAGGATTGATGACCTTCTCATATGAAGGTCTCACTCAGGAAGGGCAAGATGCGCTTGAGAAAGCATGAAATACAAAACTCAAAGTACATAAGACCATTTGAGGTTATTACCAGAATCGGTCTTGTACTTTTAAACTTAGACTACCACAACAACTTAATAACATTCATCCCATCTTTCACATATCTAATCTAAAGAGGTGTCTACCCGCTGAAACACTTGTTATTTCACTTGATGAAATCAAGTTAAATAAAAGTCTACACTCTGTAGTAGAACCAATGAATACCATGGATAGGGAAATCAAAAGAACCACGCTAAGTCTCATCCCATTAGTGAAGGTTTGCTGGATTACAAACCAGGGACCTGAATTCACTTGGGAAGGAAAGATTAGACCTAGTCCATGAGTATCACTTTAGACTTAATTTCGGGACGAAATTCCTTCTAACGGGGGGATAATGTGACACCAGTCAAATTTTGGTCAAAAATAAATTGATCAATAATCGTAATTGGGATGAACCAAGTGGTAGAGTTTGTAACAAGGTTTCCAAAAACATAAAGAACACTGAAATCCGAGTTATAACGAAGAAGTTATGACCAATCGAAAATCCGCGGTAAAACCGGCAAAACACTGTTCAGTGTAAAAAGTGAATTTTCAATAAAAGGCTTTTTAGCCTTAATAGTCTAAATAAAAGTTGTAGAATATGTTAAACTGAGAACGTTCATAAAAAGAACGTGAAAATCCGACTTCGTATGAGGAAGTTATGATTTTTCGAAGTATCGGTTTAGCAGTAGATAGCTAAAATATTGAAATATAAATCGATCGATATTTAGCCTACGCAACTTAAACGAGAATCGAAGATCTCATCAAAAGTAGCACAACGGTAAAAAGTCAGACAAAAACGGACGTCGGATGAAGAAGTTATGAATTTTTAACGGATTAACATCCCGGTCTGTTTAAAATAACAATATTAAAAATAAATTCAAAATCAGCCCACAAAGTCTAAACAAAAGTCGTAGAGTATGAGTTTACCTACGCGTGCATATAAAGAATGTCAAAAACGGAGCTCGTATGCGAGAGTTATGATTTTCGCAAGTTTTTGGCACAAAAATCAAGAAAATCTTGAAAACCGGGAAATTTCGCATGAGTCAGCTTCGGACACGTCACCTCGCATGCGAGGTCGCCACGTGTCATCTTCTGGTTGGAACGAGCTTCGCGTGTCGCCTTCTGATTGGACTAACTCCGCGGTCCAATCCCACTCGGACACCTTCGCAGGAGACACCCCCGAGATGCCCCTCAGACACCCCCCGTCGCACGTGCCTCCTTCTTATTGGACCGAAGCCTAGTCCAATCTGAAGAGCCCACCTGTCCGAACCCTCGCACGTGGCTTCGCTGCTGACCGACGCGTGGCTGTTGACTCACCCCTCGCTTCGCCACCTGTCCTCCTCGGCCGAACCCTCGCACCCCTATATAAAGGGTGCGAGCCTTCTCGCATTTGAAGGGTTTTTCACCCCAAAATTTCCCCTTTTTCACATTTTCACCCCGTAAACTTTCTCACGACCCCCCAAGGCCCCGATATCGCGTCTAAAGCCCGAAGCAAGCCCCGGAGCCCCGAAATTTTGAGAATTCATCCTCTCTCCTGTCGAAACTCTGCCCGGTTTGAGCCAGTTTTTTGTCAAACAAACTCTTTTCCGGGAAACGAAACGCTGCCCGAATCACCGCTTATCAAGGTGAGTTCATACCCCTTTAATATACCTTTTTAAATGGTTTTATATGCTTTTTGGGGGGGGGGGATACAAGTTTAACACATTATTAGACTGTGTTAATAACTGTATGTGATAATAATGACACAAATGTTTCCGTATGCTTTTAAGAATTATCAAATACTTTCAAAATAACGTGAAGCCATGTTAAATCTTTAAAGTCATGTAAAAAATCCGTTAAATTCTTTGAAAAATGTTTTATAAGCTATTTCAAAGTATAAATGCCAAGATCATGTTTATATATGTATAAATATTTAAATAAGATTTGAAGGGCTGAGGACTAATGAATTATCCTATATCCTTTTCCTTGTTTGGATGTGGAATTAGGGTTGTATTATTTGTTCGAAGGTCGTTTCCTTCTTAATTATATATATATATATATATATATATATATATATATATATATATATATATATATATATATTATGTTGGGTTTTGGTATTCTACAACATCCTATGGTGCACATACAACCCTAAATACCTTGGATCTATGTTTTCTCTATTATACATGCAAATATGAAGTTTCCAAGATATTACCCTATACTAGCATACAAATATCATATACTTGGGTAATAATATAGATAGAATACATACCTTTTTTTATGTAACTTGTCTTCATGAAGCTTGAGTGCCTAGTGCCCCAAGTGTGACACCTCAAATGGTTCACACAACACCATGAACACTTGGAATAACCTTGAGAATAAGGATACTTTTGTTCTCTCTAGTGAAATCGGCCTTGCCCTTTTGTGTACACACACTAGTTCCCATTTCACCAACCAAGGACATCTTTATATAGTGTGGAGATTAGGGTTAAACGCTAATACCCATGACCTTTCATTTCATATGATCCATGGGTTAAACACTCCATGGACTATCCATGAAAGGTTAGCCCAACCTAAATGATCTTGGCCCATCACACACATATATCTTAGAGTCCATATTAGAACTTATAATATATTAATATAAATCACTAGTATCCTTTTTCCTCATCTTGTCCATCCAATTGTCCCGATGCCATGCAACCGAAATGGACCATGCCGGGTCGGGTCAAGTCTTACCAATTATAGTTATAGACTTAGACATTAATCCAACATATTATACATATATGAGTACAAAAGGTTACTCCTTTTGGTATTATCACCTTTGTATCAGGCTGAGCAAAGGTGTTCATCCATGAGAAACCATGCTAATCAGATAGAACATATAAATTATAATAGGTATAATTTATGATTCAAAACTAAAGATACAAGTATGATTCACGACTGTATACTTTCCAAGGAAATTAACAAAATACATTCAATTATAACAAAATATGTATAATACCTTTAATATACGAACAAAATATTAAAGAAGTAAAGATACATCATACCCAATTTGCATTAACAAAGGTACTATACAGAGTACCAGGGTTAGCAAACAGGTGGTAATGATGGGTTTGCATTAGCAAAGGTACTATACAGAGTGCCCGAGTTAGCAAACACGAGGTAATAATACATCCTGTCGAGTTTGCATTAGCAAAGTTACTATACAGAGTACCCGAGTTAGCAAACACGAGGTAATAATACATTCTGCCGGGTTTGCATTAGCAAAGGTACTATCCAGAGTACCCGAGTTAGCAAACTCGAGGTAATAATACATCTTATCGGGTTTGCATTAACCAAGGGTACGATACAAAGTACCAGAGTTAGCATTCATCGGGTAATAATAATAATACATCGGAAATCTCGTTGAAACAATAAATTTGTGAGACCCTTCATGGTGTACTTATCTAAGTACGACCTTTTTAAGTCCTGAACTATTAGCCAGAATCTCTTGTAGGGAGAGCGTGAATTTGTGTATAGATCTATAGGGGACTGACAATCCCGCACCTCTACTGTTCGCTACAGTTTGGCCGGCAGGACTAGGGTGTCAAATATCATACCGTTGCGACGCCTGAAGAACGTCGCCGCAGGCATTTCCGTCATATTAGTATGGTTAATAAGACTCACATGGATAAAACAACGAGTGAATTACAAAGTAATATACTTCTCTTATAACAGTAAGAAAAGTTAATTACATCCCGACCAGATGTACCTTCAGTAGCTTCTACTTACAGTAACAGCTATGTATCAGGAAATCAAGTATTGTACTTCTGGTTTTGAACATTTAAAACCACAAAGCAGTATTATGGATAATAGAATACTCTGCATGATTAATACTAAGGTTTTTACTGTAGAATAGATATAACTAAGAACACTTTTACAAATGAAACGGTTTATGGGATTAAACCACTTTTACAAATGAAACGGTTTACGGGATTAAACCACTTATACAAAGGAAACAGTTTATGGAATTAAACCATTTATCAAATGAAACTTAGTCATTCAATATTTGTAAACTAGTATAACATAAAATAACTTTAGTGGTTAATTCTATAACTCCTTAGTTATTACATCAGAGTTGTACATAAGTAATATCCGATTGACGGTGAAATGTGTGACTTCCGCCTTACTTCCTGTTCCTTGTTTGGTTGTGGGCTTAGGGCAGATACACCCATTTGACTGTCCATTCAATATTAGGCTATATAGGATAAGTATAAACTAAGTAATTACAGAGGGAAACTATTGAGGTTATCAGTTAATCACCTCAGGAAATATAGGATTTTCTGGAGAAACCAGTGAACTTATTCAAAGAACTTAGGGTATACTTAATAGAACTAAAATACTTATGAACTCACCAGCTTAAAGGTTGATCTACTCTTTCCAAATAACTTGTATTCTCAGGAATCCAGTAGACATGTACACTCCCACAGCTTTTGAGAAGACTACCTAGTACCGTACCGCGACTCTTGTCTTCTGTTGTAGCTACTTTGGTGTTTGATTATGTAATGTTTAAACACTTATGTAAAACTTATACCTATTAATACAAGGGTTGTTTGTACTTTGATTACTATATTGCATGTGTTGCGATACTTACCTAAAGTCCTCCGCCCCCGAATGTTTCTGCCATTCTGGTTTGGGGGTGTGACAATATGTGTGCACATTTATTCCCCCCCCCCCCACGAGATATGTAAAAACATTAAAGGGGTTCGTAAACACTCACCCTTGATGAGTGATTTGTGAACTAGAGTCCAGAGTGCGGGTATCTTTGAGAAACACGAACTAACAATGATCTAAATCGGGGTTCTTTTGGACATGATTTAAACCCACAAAACACAATGAAGACTAAAGTATTTGTAACTCCCTAAAATTGCTTGATGTATCAATCAGATCCACTTGATGGTGCGGAATCCAAATCAAGTGGATGGTGCAAGATAGAATGGAGAAGAAGAAGAAGAACTTGATGAATCTTCAATGTATTGATGATATGAATGATGATCCAACATAAGAACACACACACACACACACACACACTTCTTCTCTCTAAATTTATCTCTCTAGAACATGATATGAATGAATGAATGCTCCTCTCCTCCTAGACACACACTAAACACTCCCATAATGACTATTTATACAAATGGACTGCAAACCCAAGCCCACAACTCAAAGGCTGGACCGAAAACACATGAGTTTTCGGTACAGGCTACAAATAAACCCAATAATATTTTCGCCCAAGACAAAAAACAATAAATGCTTAGAAAAGAAAAGTATAAACCAATTTTTAGACCCAACAATCTCTCCCTTGGTTTATAGCTTTCTTTTCTTTTGACCCAAAAAACACCCCCTAAAATTGTAGCTTGCTTTTCTTGATAGTCTTCACTTTGTGCTTGGCTTTAGCGTTTATCTTCGATTTCTTCACAACTTTTAAGATGAACATATGAATCTTCTGTGTGAATGAATTCATCCTGAACAATTGGGCTTTTCTTCAAAATTTGACTTTGAACGCACGTTGGGTGTGGAGGCTTCTTGAAAAATAACACATTCAGCTTGAGAATCTTCAGAGAGAATAACATAGAACGAAACTTCTGGATCACATCAGCATGTTCATAGATAGCAGCAAATTGATTGAGTAAGCTTCAATGCAATCTATCACATATTCTTCAAATAAAGCTTCACCACGCTTCTGGGGTTGAAAGACTTATGTTGAAAGAATAATCTTCATTTCTTGTTCCTTCGAATGAACGTTCTTCGACAATCACGAATGAAGCCTTGGCTCAGAAAATCTCGATACAGTCTCCATGAATCTCATCTACATCTGAATTCGCTTTTCAAGACAAAGAAAATTTTGAGATAAAAACAAAACTAAAATAAAACTTAGCACACAATATTTTTGTATTTTTCATATTTTCTAAAAAAATAAAACAGAAACAAAAATATTTTTGGATTTTTTTTTAATTTTCTGAAAAAGAAATAAAACAGAAATAACACTATCTTTGGATTTTTAAAATGTTTTTATTTTTGATTTTTGTTTGATTTTTAAATTTTTAATTCTCCCCCTAAATTTATGCATAGAGGAAAATTATGAACAAATTTAACAAAAACAAAAATAATAGCTAAATTGAAGACTTTTGGGATCAAAGTTGTAAAGCAATTTAATATCGTTTATCAGCACAAGCCTGCATGTTAAGATCTGGTCAATCACCGGTATTGTGGTCCACTTAAACACAAAGGATATTTGACAAATTGGACAAATAGTAAATGACAAGACATTTGCACCTATATTCCTAAATGGACCATTTAGCGAACGACGACCAAGGATATTGTTGTCCACTTAAATTAAGCAATGAGATCTACAGACAACCTATTAAACGGTTCAATTTTAGATGCACTAGAATGTATTTCCCCACTTCCCGATATACCCCGGTAATCGAGAACTTCCAAAGAACTCCTTACTTTAGGTGAGTATTCAATCATTTAGAGAGAAGTCAGATATAGAAATGCAAATGTTAAATCCCAGGTTGGATGTCTTCCAATCACACAGAGGGAACAACATATGACTAACATAGATAGAGGATTAGAGAGATAGTAGGGTGCATATGTTGTGTCCCAGGTCGGATCTTCCGATCACGTAGAGGGGACATCATATGACTAACAGATAGAAAGAATTTCATAGATAAGAACATGCATAGAGATAGAGTTGCATATGTTGCGTTCCAGGTCAGATATGTTCCAATCGCGCAAAAGAGGCAACATATGACTGACAGATAGAAAGCAAGAAAATAATTTCCTACAGACCTACGTTATCAGAACCCCCCAGTTGCCCTATCAGTACCAGAATTAAGGACATGAGTCCATACATCAAGGAAACGTTAAACCACAAATCTAGATACATATGACTTTAGTGTATCCTGCATGTTCTCATGCTTATCTCACTGATCAATCTACCCAAGCGTCGTATTATCAGTCCAAATAGAACTATCTAAGTTCATACTGTCAAGTCCTTTCATTGTCAATCTATGTCTAGTCCTTTTGAATCCTTTTTGCCTACCGGCACATTGAACACAGAGTCTAAACAGTTCGGCTTCAGTGCATTACACGAATTTCATATTGCCCTTTAGCACTAAACTTCATATCACTTCCCAGGGGTTCACCCATCCTAGTACCACTCTCGCCCAAGAACATTTAACTGTGGAGTTCTGATGGGATCCGGTGCATCAGTGGATTTTCGGTTGGTGGACCGAAAACGTCCCGTTTTCGGTCCATGTGGTGTTTTCGGCCGCAAACTCTTTTGCTGTTACTGTTCCCTATAAAGAATGTCCTAGCTTGTCAATTGTCAGTAGTTGTCTACGGTCTTAAGTGTGTGTGTTGCATCCATTGTACCTGACATTTTCAGTTTATATAAAACGTGTGCATTTGGATTGATCTTGCCTCTACTCCTTCTTGTTCTTATCATTTTGGCTTGTTCATTGTGTTGACCACTAGTTGGTTCAAAGTCAAATTTTGAAGAAAATACCAATTGTTCAAGATGAAGTCATTCACACAGAAGATTCATATGTTCATCTTGAGAGTTGTGAAGAAATCGAAGATAAACGCTGAAGCCAAGCATAAAGTGAAGACTGTCAAGAAAAGCAAGCTAGAATTTTAGGGGGGGTTTGTTGGGTCAAAAGAAAAGAAAGATATAAACCAAGGGGGAGATTGTTAGGTCTAAAAATTTGTTTATAATTTGCTTTTCTAAGCATTTATTGTTTTTAGTCTTGGGCGAAAATATTATTTTGAAAATCTTCACTTTCAGCTTGAGAATCTTTAGAGAGAACAGAGAACGAAACTTCTGGATCACTTCAGCAGGTTCATGGATTACATCAAATTGATTGAGGAGGCTTCAATGCAACTTGTCACATAATCTTTAAGTCAGCTTCACCTTGCTTCTGGCGTTGAAAAATTGTATGTTGAAAAATGATCTTCACTTCTTGTTCCTTCGAATTAATGTTCTTGAATGATCACCGTTGTGCGTTAAGAAGTAACCTTGACTAAAAAGTTCTTGTGGATCACAGAAAGAATCATAAAGACCCTTCTCACCACAGTTGTTCAAGGATGAATCCTTGGCTCAGAAAGAGACTTCTCGTAGTATCTGTGTGAACTCGTAGGAACGCACTGCGATTTGTTGAGTATCGGAGAACTACTCGTGGCTAGTTTTGATGTTAGCCCCTTTATATCCTTGATCATAGATCTCAATACAGTTATCAAGTTAACGCGTTGACTTGGCCCTTGGCAAGACGTTCAGTGATACCTATTTCCCTGTTGGGTGAATCGTCTGGTGTCGTGACAGTTCTTAGGTAAAGAAAGCTGACAAGATCAATCTAACAATTTGTATAGTTTCAGAATTTCAATTCCTTAGATACGACAATTCTTAAAAAGAAATTGACTGACTGGCATTTTGTACAATGTCACACCAGGTATGAGCCATTATCCATCAATTCATGGGTGAAATCTAGAACATTAAAAATGTTTACCGTCAATTCATTAATAAATGGTTTTGGATTTTGGGTTTCACTTAGAGTCATGGTGACAACAACATCTAAGATCATAACAATAGACTTTTTGGAAACCGTCAACTGAGTTGTTTTATACTCGAACCTCAAGGGGTACCGGTACATGGAAATGATTTGATGGAGAAAATTTAGATATGGGTGAAGAATGGTTGGGCGTTTCATATTGGTCATGGTGAAAATGACCTTTGATCATTAACATTTGATGCAAAGACTCCTATTAAGACTGGTATATGTCTCAATATGGAAGAGTCTATCACTCACATTTAAATTTTCCGTCAATTCCTTGTGAAAGTAGTGTGAAGTGAAATGACTGTCAATTCCTTTCCCATTTTTAGGTTTCTTCTCCTTGCTCAGAATATTTCGATACATTCTCCTTGAGTATCATCTTCTCCTGAATTCACTTTTCAAGACAAATGAAATTTTTTGAGGTAAACATAAAAAATAAAAGTAAACTTACCACACTAAGAAATAAAAATAAAATAAAATACGCTCAAAAATAATATTTTGGATTTTTGATTTTTCTGAAAGACAAATAAAAATATTTTTGTATATTTTTGAATTTTTCTGATTTTTGTTTGAATTTTTTAATTTTTTTTTGTATTTTAATTTCTCCCCCTTAAATTGAGCACGGGAAAGAAATAAAATAAATGCGCAAAATTAAAAAGAAATTTGTCTTTGAAACAAATCATTTTAAGAAAAACTTAGGAGCATCGAAAGAATTCAAACCGAAAGTCAGCAATTGAAGATGCAAGCAACAATGAATTCAGCCTTAGCTGGGTTTCAGTCTCGGAACAGATCCGAAAATTCTTCACATCGTCAAGTACAATCCCCATTTCTGATCCTCTCCTTTCTTCCTTTCCCACAAAGGACACATACTCTCAAACAAAGTTCTGAGTGTTGTACAGTTGAGAGACGTCTCCTATCATGTGCTTGGAACTTCCACTATCAACAAACCGGAGTCTGATGATATTCCTCCATAGCTGCTCCAGCACAGAGTGTAGGATTAGTTGGTCTTTGGAACCCAGTCCATTTTGAAACTGGGTTGACATTTGTCATCTACACACGAAACTCTCTCCCATGACATATCCTGCTTATCACATACAGAATGCGAAAAAATGTTAGAGTCATTTGAAGATTTGGGAGAGTGAACCTTCGGGTTTAACCCATTTCTTGTTCGATCGGTTGGGTGCCTTATCACTTGCTTTAGAACTTGAAGTCGGCTGCCGAGATGACTTTGACCTAACCGGTCTTGGTTTCACTGGTGCATCTCTTGAATTTTGCTTCTTGGCCGGCAATCCCTTCTTGTCCTTAGGATCTTGATTCTTTGTCTTTGGAGTTGGATTCTTGCCCTTCTGCGCATTCTAGTCACCATTGCGTGATTGTGACTTCGAATGATTTCCTTTGGAGAATATCCCTGTTGGTGTGTTCTACCATCCTTGTGTGTAGTAGCGAATGTATGCGCGATTTGGACAATTTCTAGCAATGTGTCCAAGTGTTCCACAGTGGAAACATGTTTGTTTCTTCACTTGGAAATTGTTTCTGCTTGCCTCTGGTGGCATGCCCATGCCTTGTCTTTGATTGTTCCCACAAGCACAAGTACAACAGACACTTTGTTTCGTTTGTTTTGGTGGCCTGTATTTACCAACAGCAGGTTTAGAAGTGACTGAGTTAGAAGCAACAAACTCAGAGTTCAAGGAGTCATTGGTTTGATCAATAGTGTTTTCCTTGTTCTCATCTTCCTCTACTTTACCTGCACATGAAGTAGAATAATAAAAAACGTTCACCTTAATATTCTCAGTTGACCCAGATTGCTCAGTCTTAACTGAGGTTGGTACAGGGGCTTGGCCATACTGAGTAGGTATTTCTTCATCGTTGGTCTCAAGGGGTGGGTTATAGTTATCATTAAAAGGAGGTGGAACACTATTATACCCTAGACCCTTAGTCTGATTATTTTTAAATTTTAGTTGCTTTTCAATCATGGAAGCAACTACCTCACTTGATACATCAAATTTTTTAAAGTTAAATTCAACATCATTATATTTAGCTTTTAATGCATCAAGTTCGGCAGTTAAGTTGGCAAGCTGTTCTTTAACATAGGTATAATTCGCACATTTGTTGCTATATTCCTCTTGAAGTTTTCTAAAGTCCTTGGTTTTAGCCTGTAGTTGTGATTTTAAGGGTTTTTGGGCCTTCCTAAGTGTATATCCTTCATATTTAAGGTCCTCATTTTCCCTTTTTAACAAATCATTTCGTTCACGAAGAAATTTAATTGTAGCTTCACAAGATAGAGAACATTAAACTTTATTGACCGGAATGTTTGAGGAACTCATTGTTTACCAAAAATTCCCTTTGACTATAAACCGAGAAAGTCAACCTTAAAAATCAAGTTCAAAATGTCAAACTTAAAAGTCAAACCAAAAAGCTAAACGTGAAAACTTGAAAGTTTAACGAGAAAGTCAAAGGTCAACCTTGAAACTCAAAGTCATTTTTTAAGATCAAAAGTCAAATTAGGAAGTCAAAAATTAAAAGTCAAATCTTTGGGTAGAAAATGAAATTTTAAAATTCGAAAAATTGATTTTTGGGCCAAAATTGTAAAAAATCCGAAAATAGGAACCGAAATTACGATATTTGATCTGGATCGGGAAAAAGTTAAGCATGTGGCATCCTAGACCGATTGGTAAGAAGGTGGGTTGAGTGTGCGAGAGGCGCGAGTTCAATCCTTGCACCACACAATGTTTTATAAAGTCGTTGCTGACCAAAATCGTGGGCCGAACACCTGCTGACCGAAAGCTCGCTTGTACCAAAAACGTGTTGGCCGAGAATGAGTTTACGCCCGAGAACCCTCGCCCCGCTCCACCGAAATCTCGGACCACGCTCCACTGCAAACCTTCGATGACGTGTCATCTCAAACTCGGATTTCGGCTATAAACGGCTTCGGACTGCAAACCGGCTGTGAACCCTCATTTTCGGCTGCGAACTGCTGAACCACAAATGTGATTTCGGCTGCAAACCCTCGCAAACTCTAGCTGCTGACCGAAAACCGCCGCCACACCCTCGCTGGTTACGACCAAAAAAAGCGATTTTTTCACTTTTTGTCTCCAAAACTCGATCAAAAACTCATTTTATGAAAGACATGAAGGCCAAACCCCCAATATTTCTTCAAAAACTATCAAAAAATGCCAAATTCTTCAAGAAAAAGTCCAAAAACGTTCAAGATCTTGCCAAAATGATTGATACAATCCAAGCTCTGATACCAGCTATAAGTCCCTAAAATTGCTTGATGTATCAATCCGATCCACTTGATGGTGTGGAATCCCAATCAAGTGGATGATGCAAGATAGAATAGAGAAGAAGAAGAAGAAGAACTTGATGAATCTTCAATGTATTGATGATATGAATGATGATCCAACATAAGATTCACACACACACACACACACACACTTCTTCTCTTTAACTTTCTCTCTCTAGAACATGATATGAATGAATGAATGAATGCTCCTCTCCTCCTAGACACACACTAAACACTCCCCTAATGACTATTTATACAAATGGACCGCAAACCCAAGCCCACAACTCATAGGTTGGACCGAAAACACATGAGTATTCGGTCCAAGCTACATATAAACCACATAATATTTTCACCCAAGACTAAAAACAGTAAATGCTTAGAAAAGCAAAATATAAACCAATTTTTAGACCCAACAGTATGAAACTAGGAAAGACCACAAAACAGATAACAACACAAAGGTGGCACAAGGTGGTGGTGGTTGGTCGGTTAAAATAGGGGCAAAAGGAGGTGGCTACGATGGTTTACGGTGGTGGAGTGGTGGTTCTTGGTGGTAGGTTCAAAACCAAGAAAAGAAAGAGAATGGAGAGGGGGGAGTAAGAGAGGGAGTGGTTGATGATTTGTGTATGAAATGAAGACCCAAAGCCTTCCTTTTATTGTGTATGAGGTCTCTCGCATGCACCATGCACCCATACCTTCATAGAAAGTCCAACACAACATACACCATGATTGTACTAGAAGGAGAAGTGTGCACTTAACCAATGAGAGGGGGAGGTGGTAAAAAAAGTAGGTAAGGGTTCAAGAGGTAAGTATTGGCTGATTTTTCACTCTTCCAAGCAAGCATGGTGGGGCCTAGTGATGTCATCTTCTAAAAAATGTTCTAAATATTTCCTAGATTTGCATGCAAAGATCATGACGCCTAATTATTTTTTCAAAAGTGTCGTATTATAGAGTAGAGTTCATGGGTTCCAAAAGCCTGAACGAATTAATTTTTTGAGTTGTAGAACTCCGGGAAATCGTGTTTAAAGTTTTGCGTCTAAATGACCCAAAACGTCCGACTTTTCGACTTTTGCAAATATTTTTACTAAAACTATTTTGAGTATGGAATTAAATATTAGACCATAGTCTGAGTGCAAAAACACTCTCGACGTTTCTATATGATGTGTGCAAGTGACTTAACGGATAGAAACGGTTTTATCAGTTTAAAGAAAAATCGGTGTTATACTGAATCGTTTTCTTATAATGGTTGTATCTTTTGCATACGAACTCCGTTTTGGACGTTATTTATATGTTTGGAAACAGGAGAACATGTACTATGAGACTAGAATGTTTGTTTTGATCACAACTACTTAATATGAATTTTCAGTTTTTCAGACATATTAACTAGGGTTTTAGTTTGAGCTGTTTGATTCGTTTGAGATTTCCCACAATTGGAAGTAAGACACCATCTGGTATCTTATAATAGTTGTAATGACACTATATATTATTCAAAATATGCATTAAAGCTCAATAGGCCAGATTACAAAGAGGTTCGCGGTGAACTGACTGTCTATAATTTTAGACCTAAATTTCGGGATGTCACATTACCTCCCCATTAAGGGAATTTCGTCCATAAATTATTGAGTTCTAGATTATTTTGTTCCAATATCATTTAGTTCCACTATCGTTTCGTTCCACTAGAGGATGGAGCACCACCGAATAGTTGTGGGTACTTTTGTTTCCTCTGATCCTCGTGTTCCCAAGTAATCTCTGGCCCTCTACGAGAGTTACATCAGACTTTTACTATAGGTATGTGGCTTTTTTGAGGATTTTTGATTTCTCGATCCATGATCTCCACCAGTTCCTTTATAAAGTGTAGTTTAGTGTTGACCTGAATCTCATTAAAAGGAATGATAAGGTTCTCATCAGAGAGAGGTTTGGCTATTTTTGAGAAGTCCTTGATGAATCTCCGGAATAGCATGCAAGCTCTATGAACCGTCATACTTCGGTTGGCATTGTTGGTTCCCTAATTGCTTTGATCTTTGAGTAGTAGTAAGATCCTTGTAGCTGTTTAATTAGGTCATCGATCCTCGGGAGTGGACATTGGTTTTTGATGGTGAGTTTGTTCGACTCTCGATAGTCCATACATGTTCTGAACGATTCATCCTTCATTTCGACAAACAATATCGAAGCTTCCCACGGAGAGAAAGCTTGGCTGGGTAAAGTCTTTGTCAAGAAGTTCTTGGAGTTGACTGGAGAGTTCTTGCACTTTTGATGGTGCTAGACAATAAGGAGATCTTGCCACTGGTGTTGCACCCGGGATCATGTTGATTCGGAATTTGACCTGTCTAACTGGAGGCATTCGAGGTAGGTCTTCTGGAAATACTTTCGGGTAGTCGTACACTCGTGGATTGTCTTTCATTTCCTTACCCTTGCCTTGCGTATCCACCACGTGGGCCAACAAGGCGAAACATATCTCCTATAATTACTTTCTTGCCTTCATGCAGGAAATGACACTTAGATTGTTCCCTGATTTTTCTTTGAAAATCACAAGGGCTTTGTTGTTGGGTAGAGGTAGTCGAATGGCCTTTTCATAACATAGAACTTCAGCTCAATGATATGATAACCAATCTGTTTCAATGATCTCATCACAACTAATGATGGTTGTTAGGTTGACGTGAAAGACATTATTCAGGGCGAGAAGGAAATTTGTGAGTATTTCTAATCTGTTTTCTTATTTGGATGCTTGCCATCACTAATGTGTAAGTTTTATTAAGTTTGCGGAATTATGGTTTTATTGTGTTTTTGGACTTTTGGGATTTGGTTTAAAGTCTCTACTCGGGAAGTCATGTGAAGGAAAAAGATCCTTTGGGGAGATAAAGCTTCAATTGGCACCAATATCATATGATATAGGAGCCTAAACGTTGTTGATAGGAAATTTACCAGTAACCATAGTTGGTTCCTGGCGAACATCACCAGTAGTGATCATAAATGCTCTTCCATTGCCACCTTGATTCTTCAGTTTTGGGCAGTCCTTCCTAAAATGACCTGGTTCGTTGCATTTGATGCAGTTACGGCTTCCTCATACCGTAATGGTTGATGTTGTAGTGGTTGGCGTCTTTCTGCAGTACCTCGAGATATGACCTAATAGGTTACAGTTGTTTCAGATTATCTCCCTGCAATTTCTGACATGGTGGAAATTGCATTCGGTACAATGGGGTAGGTCCCAGTGTAGGACTTGGATGGGTGGGTGTAACGCTCGGTTATTCTCCAAGGTATTATTTATATAATTTGATTAATTATGTTATATTGATTGGGCTTGGATCCATTAGATTCTTACTAAGTGGGCTTAAGGGTGTCGTACGTTGGGCCTACCACCCTATGTTGGCTTAGCGTACTGGTATAAGTGATCGCGCATGCCATGCACGTACGCGCATCGTACTGAAGAGTATGTGCAGCGTACGTGTGCAGCCCCCAAAACCCTAAACTTTAGGATTAAGCAATATATAAAGAACATTATGCCCTAAAGCCCAGCCTCCCTCTCACCCATAAGCAGCTTTCACGAAACCCTAATCCATATTTTGTGTGTTCTTTTGCTTGGAAGGCCTCTTGAGAGCATTCTTAGTGTTTTGATCCATTCTCCAAGAAAGTAAAGAGCGAAGCAAGGTGGTGGTTCAAAGGAGAAGTTGTAGATTTGGCATTGTTGCTTCATTTCAGACCTTTTCAAGGTATAAAGTCTTGAACTTTCTCCTTAAATGATTAGATCTCTTATGATTGAGTTGTTGGACCTTTTTGGTCCCAAGGATAAAGCGTTATTGTTCAAAACCATTTTCCCATGAGTTTTACCCATTTTCATAGAAGTAGGTTGTCATATTCCAAGTTTGGACTCATTTGGAGGCATGCAAGCCATCAACTAACCGACTTTATGGGTTAAGACCCTTCAATGGACTCAGATCTGTGTTTGGGCTTCGGTTTAGGCCACTTCTATGGAATAGTGGCTTGGGCCGAGGTGGACCACCTGGAAATTGGACCAATGGGCTGAAGAAATATTTTAGGACCATAGGCTAAGGTCCATGTGAAAGGATTGGGCCCAATTGGAAATTGGGCCATATGTATTGGGCCTTGTGGGATTATTTGGGGCATTGGATATGATTAGAGTTCATGTTGGGAAAAGGGTAAGTTAGGGGTAAAATGGCCGTTTACCCCAGTAAGGAATTATGGTGAAGTGATACATATCCCGAACTTAATTAGTTTTATCTGAAAAATGATAGCTCGAGGAGTCGGAGGACCACCAGTCGGGGATCATTTGTATCATTCAGCTTCGAGAGGTGAGTTTCCTCCTGTATGAACGTGTCGAAGGCACCATTTCCGGCCCACAATTATGATTGTATGTTACCGGACTACTGTCCGATGCCGGGCGGTGCCCGATATATGTTAATATGTTTTCCGGACTACGGTCCGATGCCGGGCGATGCCCGGGGAATGTTTGTATGCTTGATGTCTTCGTGATTCTTGGATGTGTCTATGTTTATATGTTTTCTGGACTAAGGTTCGATGTCGGGCAGTGCCTGATGAATGTTAATATGCTTTCCGGATTTCGGTCCGATGTCGGGCGGTGCCCGATGAATGTTTATATGCTTTCAAGATTTTTTTCTCATGTCGGGCGGTGCCCGATAAATGTTTGTATTCTTATGTTATGTGATTATTATATGTGTATTGTTGATATGTTTATATGCATGCCGAGCTCAACTCGATGCCGAGCGGGGCCCGCTGAAGGGGCTGGGCCGACGATATGTCTATATATGATTATGTGATTATGTGTATGGTATGTGGTAGTTTGGGGAAGCTCACTAAGCTTTATGCTGACGGTTTTCAATTTTGGTTTCAGGTACTTCTGGTAGCAAAGGGAAGAGCTCGGGATGAATGCATTGCACAAACCATGATGATTTAGCCTGGGATGTTTACTCTGAGTTTTATTGTTATGGATACTATGATACATGCTTTTCATGGGATGTTTTGATAACTACCGTTTATTTAATAATTTAAAACAAAATTTTTGGGATCGTATTTTATGTATGTTACAAGTTGGTATAAGAGCCTTGGTTTGAGGGATTCGGGCACACTCTCGGGTGTGTCTGAACTGAAACTGAGGACTTGGTATGAAAATTTCAAAAGAAAATTATTTTATAAAAAGGAAATTTAAAAAGGGAAAAGGGTGTGGTGCATGCAATCAGCTGGGCTCAAGTAAGTTCTCCCAAATTACCCATACAAGTTTATATTATGATATGAAATGTGAATATGTGAACTGCATGCTAGATTAGGGCTAAGGATCTAGGAAGGATGACTTGTATGCCTACTGTATGTGCTTATTGAACTGCATGCTAGTACTGATAAGTCAGTGATATGATGGCCTGATTAGGATATGCTTGGTTTTGGTTACTCAATGCTCGAATGCTGCTTTCTTTGTGCTTTTAGGAGTTCTAGTTATCTCTAACTAACTAGTAAACGAATATGCTAAGTTACATATTGCGAGTAAAAATAATTTCAGAAGGTTAGGATTAGCCCTATTGTGCAGCTCTCGTTTGAGTCTAACCGTTGTAGGGAGAGACCTCTCATTCGAAGAATTATCTGGTCTTAGTAATATGTGATGGTATTCGCGAGCTAGTTAGGGACATGTAGTAGGGACTACTTATGCAGATGATGGCAGAGAGTGGGAGGGAGATTACCCTAGGGTAAGCCTAGGATGAGATTAGCGCGGAGAGCAGTAGTAGTGAAAGGGACTTGGTGGAGTCAAGGAAACTCTTGAGGAAAGTACGGGTATATGTGGAAGGTAGTATGGGACCGTACTACAGAAAGCATAGGATTTGTACTCGATTCAAGGAGGGCTGAGATAAAACCAATGAACTTGTAGCGTGTGTGATCCCTCGAGATATGATGAGTATTCTGATGATTGTTATGGTGTAATTTCAATATGGTGACGCTACGTACTAGACCAATTGGTAGTTCTGGCGCCGACGAGGGATCAGGCTCGAGTTCTAGAGCCAGACAGCTCGATGATCAGATGAGGGAGTTCATTTCATCTGAGATTACGTGCATTATCATTGACCAGACTCCTGTGATCTTCGGTACGGTCAAGGAGGGCATTTTGGATATTCTTGATGAGAGGCTGAGCGCATTCCGCACTAAGATGGCGGCCATGATGGGGACACGTACATTGATGTTCTGGGAGTTCTGAGCTTGTGGAGCTCCAGAATATTATGGGGCTAGGGACCCCATTGCTACCAGCAGGTGGTTGGCGGATGTTGCCAACACCTTTCTGTTGGGTTTTGAGCATTCTAACACTCCTATGGTGTACATGCAACCCTATAAACCTTGGATCTATGTTTTCTCTATTATACATGCAAATATTAACTATTCCAAGGTTTCATCCTAACTAGCATATTATGAAGCACCTATACTACAAAGTTCTAGTTAGATGACATACCTTTTGATGTAGCTTGATGTCTTCAAGCTTTAAGAGCTTAGCCCCAATAATGTGGAAGCCTCAAATGGAATCACAAATCACCAAAACACCTTGGAAGAACTTGAGAGAATATGTATGCACACTAAAATCGGCCCACTCTTATTTTCACACACTTGTGCCAATTTTTTGAGCCAAGGACCCCTTTATATATTATGGAGGATTAGGGTTACATCCATGTAAACCCTAATACCCATGACCTTTCATTTACATAGGATCCATGGGTTAAAAGCTCCATGGACCATCCATGAAAGCTTAGCCCAACCTAAATGAACTTGGCCCATTCCATATATATAAGAGTCCATATTTAATTAGTTCTTTTTGATCACTTAATTAATTCTAAATTAATTCTTGATCAATACTAATTAAATAATATGATTCCATATTAATATATTAGAGCTTATAATATATTAATATAAATCATAAATATACAATTCTCAAAAGACTATCCATATAAATTGTGTCGGTGAAGTGCAACCCAAATGGACCATGCATGGTCGGGTCAAGTACATACCAAATATAGTTATGGACTTAGACATTAATTCAACAGTCTCCCACTTGGATAAGTCTAAAACTATTATTGAGTATGACTTCAAAACCTAACTGGCAATCGTAGCTCTTAAAGCCGATGTCGAACTCTGACCTTGTCAATGACTTGTCCATTAGATAAGGGATCATATATTCCTCCATTCTAGATATCATATGGACTGAGACATGGATTATAATCATTCTCTCTGTCCATTTGTTGTTTCCCGATTTTCGATTTATGATGACTGACTGATTGAACAAATCAAATCAGTGCTGGCTTGGCCAAGCACTCACATGTGTCATCGCTAAATCATCGAGGGGCCCACAGATATCACTTTTATCCTGAAGGTAAAAGGAATGGATAAACTTCGACTCATATGGCTTGTTCTACTACTTGTTGAATCATACACAAAGGCACGTTTTAAAACATCGAGTTACCAAATGCATTTTCGTGCAATCAATGTATAACCAACTCATAGTAACAACTCATATCTCTAGGTTTGAAGAATATAAGATATTATCGTCTCATGATCACTCGTGATAAAATCCATGAAGTGATTCAAATGAGCGCGGGTTGAATCCAATACTCAGAACTTATGAGCACTCATGAGTGTTGTAGCACCACTTTGTCCACCAACTTGGACCTCTACAAACCAACCCATGACAGTCTTGATTCATATCTACTTCCAACATATGACCGACTGTGGATGGTTTGAATAACTTAATCATTCAGGAAGAGCGACTTAGTTATTCTGGAAGTCAAAACATGCAAAGTGAAACACAAGAATAAATGAATCAAATATGGTATCAAACCCTATGAATATAAATAAACACTTTTATTTATCACCATACTAATTACTCATTATTCATTGTTTCGGTTTTATCAACTTTATACTTGAATTAAAAACACTAGTTGTCCCATGCTCCAAGCATGTACACTATGTTTTTATTAAACATTAGCTTTGCCATACACCAAATATGCACTCTATGTTTGTCTATGATCCTTACTTTGTGAAATAAACCAATTGAACATAATTTCAATGATTCTAATTTCACACTCCCAAATCCTTATCGAAAAATGTGAGAATTTCAAATTCCTATCATTTATCGAAATCTGTTTAGATTTTAAACTTATATGCACTGACCCTCCTGTAATGAATATGTACAAAGTCACAAAGACTTGTCAACAGTCATTATAAGGTATTCCAATGGAGATCAAATCCATGGAAAGTAAGTCTCATATTCAAAGTACATTGCTTTGGACATGCTTCTTGCATTAAGTTTTCTAATCTTACACAGATAACTTCCACCTATGGAGACAACTCCAAAATTAGCACTATACTTCCAACTGTCCCTGAGCAACCAATCTTTGGTAAACCTTAGATTGTCCTCGACAATTGCTTAATCCTTTTAGTCATATCCAATTTTAGACCTTTTCCCTTCTTAATGCCCCAGGCATTTGGAAAATTTTAGAAAGGACAGATATTATAGCACATGCAATCGATCCTGTACCCAAAGCAAATGGGACACGATTCATGATGTCTCACATAAAGACATGATTCTAGACTAGTCTTTTGCTACAATATTTTTATTTGCCATGTTCTCTAAATTTGACTATGAAGAGGGATGCCATAATCATAATCGAATTTTGAGAACGCAATATATGGAAATTCCATAAGTTGAACCAATCCAACATGAAATTCATATATATATATATATATATATATATATATATATATATATATATATATATTCTTGACTAAAGATGATTAAGGTCTCAAATTAAGCCTTTAGAACTGAAATGAAGTATATCCTCTCCCTTAATTATAGCAAAACAACTTTTTCAACCCCTGTAACTTCACGAATTGAAACTTTTGTTCTCTATAATTAACATTGCTAACATGCAATACTTATCATAATTATCATGCTCCCACTAACATGATGATTATTAGCATAACACTTATGCTCCCACTAGCTTTGACATGTACTCAGAAATCAGCTGGACTTCTAGAAATCAATACTTTATTGACTTTCTTACCAAAGTTCAGACTTCTGATACGAGATTGCTTTGATAAAACTTTATCAAAATCATACACCTTTCCTTAGATAGCATGCATGTGTGTCTAAACAATTTCAGAACTATGAAAAGGGATGTCGTAATCATAGTCTCAATTGTTTAGACCTTTTGCCATCTGCTTCAAATCTACTTGGTGGAAGTGTTTCCTCACCATCATTTTCATGAATCGGAGAGAAACCTTATGACCCTTAGATTTTATGGTGTATGTGTTCTTATCCATGTGAATCGTCAGCACCATAGTCACAAGACTAGGTTAGTGACAAATCCAAACACACATGGACTGAACTCAATCTTAATTTCTTACCACCTGGCAGCTCAAGGGCCTGCCATTGCTTCCAAGTTGTTATGCAACCAACTGAGAACTCTAAGAACTCATATGCAAAGCCAACTTTAACTGGAATGGGCACAAAATATGTCAACACGATAGGTTATAAACCTCAACTCTTGTGCTAGTGATAAACTACAGGTTTTTATTCTTGATTAGATGTGACAACCGTCAAAATTCGAGTTAGTTATAGATTTGATAAACTTAGTTGCACATATAGGCACAACACATATTAAACTTAGTAATTAGAAGCTAAGTTATAACCTACTAGAAACTTGGAAACAGATAGAAACAATGGATGGTGTACTTAGATTTCACCTTGATATGTGAATTCTACATCTACTAAGTTGTAGTGACTATCCATATTCGGGTCACTCGTTGACTCGAACACCTTTTCATGAATCATATACACACATCATGCACTTGACCTAGAAGTAGAAATTAGGTCAAAGTCTCATAGAAACTTAAGTCAAAGTTGAAGACTAGGACTAGTATACTTGATTCCTCAATTTCGCTTGAATCTCGGAATCACTATATCGAATGCCAATAAACCGATAAAAATAAATTACAAACATTATTTATAACTATAAAAGAGTTATAATACCATAAGATAATTTAAAGTCTCAAATATTCTATTTATTTTGATATCCAAATTTTTACAAACTCTCAAAAACCCTAAAAACCCTAAAACTTAAATTTTATAAAGTTTAACATCAAGAATTGTATAAAAATAGTTATGAAACTTATAATATTATCTTAAAACAATTGAATTCAGGGAAATATAATCAAGGAAAATAAAAATTTAAGTCATTAACATTCATCCTTAATTTATAAGTCAAAAATCAAGGTTTCATGAATAAAAACTTGATTTTAGTGCACATTTTATATAAAATTTAGATATTTTATAAAATAACTTAAATTTTATAAAACAAAATGAATGAGAAAGGGTTATTATACTCAAAATTTTGGACCCCTCTCTTCCCATATCTCTCTCTCACACTCTCATTCTCCAACACACACATCTCTCTTCTTTCTCTCTCTAGAAAACTCTCTCTACCTTCACTCTAATTTTTTTTTCTCCAAACACCACAACCACAGCCTCTTAACCACGAAATTATGGAGATTCATAAGGGTTTTTCAAGCCACAAATAAATTTAAGGTAAAGAACATACATCTCTTGAAGATCCACAACAATGATTTAAGCCATGCATGTGCATTTTACTTCAAAAACCGACTTCTACTTCTTCATCTTCTTCAAACTTGTTTTCTTTTTGTTAAAATGGTTTTTAGAACATCATGGATGTGTTTTAACACCATGCATGTATGATAAACAAGGTTGCATGTTCATGATCTTAGTGCAAAAATCGATTTTAAGGATTAAAACATCAAACTCAAGTTAAGAGTTTTTGAGAAACAAAATTTTGTTCATAAATGAATGTATACATTTTGATAAGTTTTAATCTTTTGATCTCTGGAAACATGACTAGAATATAAGTTTATCATGATATCTTTTAAAATATTTCAAAAGATTTACTCAAAGAAATGATGAAAACTCATTTTTCTAACCAATCACCATGCATGCAATCTGCCAGATTTCTTTACCTGACTTTAAACTGTCATATCTCACTCATTTCTTAACCAAAATTCGGGATTCGTTTTCTGAAATATAATATTTTGCGTTAGCTTTCAAACCCATCTGACCTCACTGGAAAATTCAAATATTTCGATTTTTAACAATTTTTACAAAATTGTTGCTCAATCAGCACCTTTTTGTGAATACTAGTTTTGTATTGCATGTTCAAAGATCTTATTCATCACTAAAAATCAAGGAAAAATTAACTTGAGCACTTAACATCATGTATTAAGAGGTATAAAAGTATCTTCATTCAAAAGCCTTTGGAACATGTTGCAAAAATTCTCAAAGTAACATCAATAATTTTTACCAAAATCACAAGAATCAAGTTTTCTCTATAATTGTTTGAGCCTTTAGGCATGTTTTTCGACATCAAAAATAAGAAAACAATTTTTCATTTTTATTAAATTGTTTGAAGTTGCATTCTGGAAATTTTCAGCTCAATATATATTTTCTTTATTTTTACATGAAAATAATAATAAAATAGAGTGTTAAAGCATATAAAATACTTAAACTTGTAAATAAATTCTGGAAATATTTGTGGATCACCCTTTAAGTTAATAAACATCTCTCATGAAGTTTCATCGATTTTTGTTACTGTTTAGTATGGTTTTTAATTTTCTTTTTATTTAGCTCTAATAAATCATAAAACCACTTTAGGGAATGTGAAAATATTATTTCTTATTTTTCGCAGCTTATACCTTATATTTAAGACTCCGAAAAATATTTTGGCAATTTTTGAAAATGTATATCTATTTTTCTTGAATTTTTGTGTTTATAATGGACTAAAAACAGGAAAAATAGTTTTACTCATCCAAAATTCATGAAAATTTACCAGAAACTCTTATTATACGTTAGGATGATACATACAAATTTTGATGATTTTTATCTTCTGTATGCTATTTTTCTTCTATTTTCCCAAGATTTAATACACTTAAATGTACAAAAATCAAAAAAATTGTGTTAAACTTTTTGAAAACACATATTAATATTTTTCCTAGATTATGTACACTGTAAAATAGTTACACAAAAATTACAAGAATTTTTCATGATAATTTACTATTTTTCCATGATTTTATGATTATTCATGGAATTAAATGGTGAAAAATAGTTAGACAAGTAAAAAATTCAAGAAAATTTATCTTAAGGTGTTTGACTTCAATTAAAAATGAAATACAAAGTTTGGGAAAGTTTAGAACTAAATTGATTTTGTTTTGAATATTTAATCATTGGAACACCTCTAAAATGTTAAATATTAACATTTCAATAATGGAAATTTTCCACTTAAATTGTTATATAACAATTGATTCTTTGAAACTTAATTTCCACAGAAAAATGTTTGTAACTTATCAATATTAAATTTTGACACATTATTGGCATAATTCTATTGTAGTAGTAAGTATGCTAGTGTTAGATTTCGATTAGAGACTCACTAGCGAATACCATTATTGTAGGAGTCGGTAGTGGTACACGTGGAACGTAGTTCAAGGCACCATTTGCATCATCTAAATGCATTGTGAGTATTCACCACTCCCCTATTTTCGGTTTTTAAATGTTTTGGGGTGGGAAAGCATGTCCTAAACTATTTATATTCGTTGTATTTATTTGACTCGTATAAACTTGGTTACTATATTTTATATATAGTGAGTATTCACGTACTCCCCTATTTTCAGTTTTTATGTTTTGGGGTGGAAAAGCATGTCCCGAAAAACTATTTTTTTGAATGTTGTATTTAAATTGATTTGTATCAAACATGATTGCTATTTTATTGCTATGTCTCTCTATGTATGTCTATGCAACACGGAACATGAGAACTTATCGTACTAAGACCCTTCCCTTATCTCTAACCATTAACTCTTTGAGCCAATGGTCATTATGGATAGCGCTATTAGGAATTGACAACTCCTCACTCGCCCTATTGCTGGAGTGCATGATACCATATTCATCTATGGAACGATAAGCATAGATCTTGATAGGGCTTCAGTCATAGGTTTGGTTGAGACTCATTGTTTGCTCATACACATACAAACTCGTTTCTCGTAATAGCAATAAACTTGTTATTAATTATAGCAATGAACTTTGTTTCTCATTACAACAACGAACTTTTATTACTGAAAACTTATATACATGTTTTAGCAATGAAATTGTTTGCTCCTTGTAGCAATGAAATTGATTGCTCATTTTAGCAATGAAACTTGTTTACTCGTTTGAGTAACGAACTTTATCTTCCATGAGAATATGAATGTTGCATCTTATTTGGGCAACATACTTTATCTCTCATGATGACAAAGAACTTTGTTTTTACAAACTTATTTACTCATTTTAACAATATACTTTTATTATTGGAAACTTTTATCAAAACATTGATTTCAATTCATGGAACCAATATTATTTTGTTTATCTGTGAGTACTCACCAACTATTTTTATAGTTGACGCTCGTTTTACATGCTTTTTCAGGAATCATCGAGTAAGTGGCACTTAGGGACACTTCACTTTTAGGAGCATTCGCATGTGTTGTATTTCAATTTACATTGTAATTTCTTTTAAAAGTTGTTCAAACCCATTGTAAAATTGTAATGATTTTTAATACTATGGTTGGTGTTGTCTTTTAACTTTTGCTATGAAACCCTTTATACTGCAACGCCTCGTGTTTCCGTTTTAGTGGGGTGTGACATTAGACCTTGAAGCTTTCAGAATCTCTAAGACTCCCACTGTCCTCTTGACATATAAGACTATCTTGCCAAATATTCAAGAGATAGTGCATCTTCTTTATCAAGAAAAAACACTTCACACACTTGGCCTAAGTTGGTCTTTGTTTAACCCAAAACATCACAACTTACCAATTTCAAATGTACAAGAGTAGGACACTTTTACTCTTACATTTGACAAGTGTTATAAACCTTTCTTTAAGACATGTCACTCAAGTTACAATCTTGGAGTATGACTCTAAGAATTGTTTTGGAACGAAGTATGACTCATCTTCCTGATCTAACCATTTCAACAAATCATGACTCCTCTTCTTAGTCATAAGAATGCACTAAGATGACCTTTAGAGGACTAATTGTGATATGATTTCTAAATCATTAAGATGATCACAAACATGATACTAAAGTACTCTCCCATCTTTTCAGATTTGAGAAACTTTTTTTTTCTGCCTAATTTGATTCTTCTCATTCGTTCTGCCATACATTGAGACTTTTCCAATGCTTCAGAATTATACTTAAACTTGTAAGTATAATCATATTTACTAAACTTTAGTAAATCATGACGAATAGTCTTATCAATCTTTGTGGTGGACTTGACCAGTGCACAAGAATGTGTACTTGATCCCTTTAGTCCTTCACTTGACTCACATATACATGTGAACAAGGAATTAGTCTTAATTTTTCCAAAGCTGAAGGTTCTCATTCATCATACTATACAACTTACATGATTCCAAGTTTCTATCCGACTAAAACTTGGGTGATGAGAATCTTTCCTTATTTGGTAAATTTAGACACTACCACAAATGAAAGAATCAAGTCCATTTTTTTTCCTTAATATTGCTATCAATGGAATCATATAAACAACGATTTTTCACAAATGCCACTTGTAGGGATATTTAAAATAAATATAAAATTAAAACCTTTTATTTTATTTCAAAACTTTGCGAAAAAACTTATCCTTACAGTGCAAATGTATATGAAAAACTTGTTGTTATCTATTCCTAAGCAATATATCATAACTCCTAAGTAACAGCTTCAAAAATTCTGATCACCAAACCATGCGATCGAAATCTATCTTCGCGATCAGAATCAGCATATACTTCCTTTAAGTTTCTTCACATTTCTTTGATTCTTAAAACATCAACATGTGACCCAGTCACATCATGTAACAAGAATCTCAGAATAGAAACTTAACAGAGTTAGATAGTGGACTTTACCTAAAGTAGAATCAAACTTCTTGGCTTGATCAACCTTATCATCTTTCAGGTAAATAGGCAGCTTCGCAATCAATACCCCTTCCTTTGGCAAGATAAACATATGGACTCTTTGGTAATGGAATTATGTCAGACTTAGCCTTTCTCTTTACCATTTGGTCAACCGGGTTGACTATGGCCAATCCCTTTCCATTGGGAAGAGAATCCTTTTTCTGGGTATCCAATGTTACCATTGTCAATGTCCATTGAGAAGTTGATCTCCTAATCAGATTTGCTCTGCCAGTGCTCCAAATCATTGTTGATTAAGCACTCCAAAGCAAATAGATAAGATCATTATGGGTCATGTCATAGTCGTTTACATGGTAGTCCATAAGGAACTTACTATGTGACTTAGAATGTGATTGAGCATCCAACTTTCTCAAGACTTTGACACCCAACTCTCCCGGCATGTCAATATGTGACTTCATCTCCAAGATGTGATCACACATAGACCTTGCTTGCCATTAGGGCTTGAGTGACCTTGAACTTGTGGGTTAGGGAGAATAATTGGAGGAGGTGGAGGAAGTAAAGTTCCAAGAGATTTGGGAAGATCATAGATGTCTGAGCTAGACATCTTTTGGGAGATATTCAAGATACTTGATTCAAAGTCCTTAATATAACTCCCAATATGAAATATTAAGGCTAGGACCCAACAAACTATTTCATAACTTGGAAGAGGGATGCCATAATCCAAGCTATAAAATATTTGAAGGTAGGTAAATGACGATTTACCAATTTCCACCATGAAAAACAAAATATAATTAAGTTTTAATTGGATTTGAAACTCCTAGATCTTTTGAGATTCATTGAACTGTTCAATGGCATGTTTCAATCTCGAGTGTGCCCTTCAGGTTTTGTGACTGGGATGCCGAGGATCACAAAACAAGGTGTGAAGTAACCATGCAAATATACTTGGTACCCTTAATATTTACCCCTCAATCGATGTGCTGGTTAACCACACGAGCTCCACCGATACTATGATAAATATTAAGTTACCCTTTGCCTACTTTGTTAAATCCAGGTTAGTGTGCCGGTTAACCACACACGCTCCACTAACGGTTTAAACAAAGTGCAAAGTGTAATTTCATGGATTAGCACCTTATTCACATTTTCCTAAGTAACTAAGATTGAGAATTAATAAAAGGTTTAGTTACTTAGTATTTATCATTAATAATTTTAATGAAGGGAGAATTAAAGTCCTTGTCCTACCTGTTCGGCTAACGACCCTCCACCAGTCAAGGAAGCGGTGGGTGAGAGTGGACACCCATTAAGCTGTCATTTTATAGGCAACAACCTTATACCCCCCCTTATAGACCGACTTCGTGAATGAGGCCTACTAATGGTAAGACGACTTGCTCTTATACATATAATATATTAAACTTTTAATATTATAATAGTATAAGGGTGTATTTTAGACATTTAAAATACTTGATGGTTTAATCTATTAATTAAACTAGACTTTTAATTTAATTAAACTCAAACCATATATTTATGGATTTAATAATACTCTTTTAATTAAACGCTTTAATTAACTATTAATAAAGTCCATCAGAGTTAATTTGAACTATTCAACAAAGCATCATAATTCTCATTATTAAACTCAAAATTAAAACCATTTAATTAATTGTTTAAGTTATGAACCCAAGAGTTTTAGAATTCAATTCTTTTTTTCATAAAAAACTTTTCTCAAATTCCAAAACTTGAGGGCAAGTTTTGTAATTCTTGAAAACCTTTGGATTCCATAACTTATGGAATTAATGGTGTTTTATGATGAAACTTTCCATGTTCCATAACTTAAGAACAAGTTATGGAATTCTTTAAAACATTAACACCAAATTTTGTAACTCCATAAAAACTTTGAATCAATTTTTTTTTTTTAAAAAAAAACTTTCATATCCATAACTTATGGAAGTTTCAAAAACCCTTAAGATCACAACTTTAAAAAAAACTTTTGAGCTCCAAAATTTTATGACAAAATTTGTAACTCCTTAAAACATTTAGATCAAACTTTTAAAACTAATAAAATAATCATATCATTTTATTTTTTACTAAATTTGACCTAATTCAACTCATATAACAAATGATTCAAATTTTACAAATAATTCGTTTTTCACAAAACAAGTAATTATCTTAAAATTTGACAAACGTCATGTTTTTTTTCCTTTTTTTTTCCAACTTGAAAATAAAACATTTGCATCAATATAACAGAAAACAACCCATGGCTCTGATACCACTGTTGGGTTTTGAGCATTCTAACACTCCTATGGTGTACATGCAACCCTATAAACCTTGGATCTATGTTTTCTCTATTATACATGCAAATATTAACTATTCTAAGGTTTCATCCTAACTAGCATATTATGAAGCACCTATACTACAAAGTTCTAGTTAGATGACATACCTTTTGATGTAGCTTGATGTCTTCAAGCTTTAAGAGCTTAGCCCCAATAGTGTGGAAGCCTCAAATGGAATCACAAATCACCAAAACACCTTGGAAGAACTTGAGAGAATATGTATGCACACTAAAATCGGCCCACTCTTATTTTCACACACTTGTGCCAATTTTGTGAGCCAAGGACCCCTTTATATATTATGGAGGATTAGGGTTACATCCATGTAAACCCTAATACCCATGACCTTTCATTTACATAGGATCCATGGGTTAAAAGCTCCATGGACCATCCATGAAAGCTTAGCCCAACCTAAATGAACTTGGCCCATTCCATATATATAAGAGTCCATATTTAATTAGTTATTTTTGATCACTTAATTAATTCTAAATTAATTCTTTATCAATACTAATTAAATAATATGATTCCATATTAATATATTAGAACTTATAATATATTATTATAAATCATAAATATACTATTCTCAAAAGACTATCCATATAAATTGTGCCGGTGAAGTGCAACCCAAATGGACCATGTCGGGTCGGGTCAAGTACATACCAAATATAGTTATGGACTTAGACATTAATCCAACACTTTCGCACCAGCCGTTGTCCTGAAGGGGACAAGGTCCGACTTGCTTCCTGCATCTTGAAGGACAGGTCACGGGATTGGTGGGAAGAGGTTGGACGAGCTATTGGAGATTATGTTGCTATTGATGTGGTGACCTGGAGTGATTTTTCGACCAGGTTCAGGGCCGAGTTTGCACCTGTGATCGAGGTGCAGCAGCTTGCGCGGGAGTTCCAGGAGCTCCAACAGACTACTGAGATGGTGGCCGAGATCACTGTTATGTTCAGAGAGAGGGCCCGTCTTGTTCCGTAGTATGTGGTGGACGAGGAGATGAAAAAGGCCCGATACCACGATATGCTAAGGAGTGATATTTGACAGTTTGTTAGCCGATCCAGCTGTAAGACGTTGGAGGATATAATAGCGAGGGCTCGGGAAAAGGAGCTGGATTTGGAGATGGAGCGGAAGAGGAAACTAGATGGGGTTCAGACAGGGATTTCGGGTAAAAAGCCAAAGGTACCGGATTCTAGATCAAGAAACCAGCACGGCCGCAGATGCTATGGCATGTACGACAAGATGCACGAGGGGGTATGCATGGCGGGTAATTCAGGTTGGTTTAAGTGCGGCCGGACTGGTCATGTTAGCAGGGATTGTACTGCTACCACCACCACCACTGCAGTGTCTGATCTGATTTTCTTCCAGTGAAATCAGAGGGGCCACAAGAGGTCCCATTTCCCAAGTTTAGCAGCAACAGCAACAGCAGGATAGGTGGCAGCACCCGCTCCTACCACATTGAGGATTACCGATGGTCGTCAGGGCCGGGTCGAGGGGCCTACGACGAGGATCAGGGATTTTCAGCTGACTGCAGAGGAGGCACGTGAAGCTCCCGATGTTGTGACGAGTATGTACGTCTCCTTATCTTTTTATGTGTATTGAATTGTTGCTTATGTTATGTGTTTCCTTATAGGCTCATTCCTTGTGAACTGTATATATCTGCCCTGGTATTGTTTGATTCGGGGGCTACCCGATCTTTTGTATTGCTCGCGCTTAGCAAGCGATTTGTTGGAGCTCCAGGGGTGCTGCACTGTGCTCTTGATGTAGAGATAGCAGATAATAGGACCGTTCGGGTTGCGAGGGTTCATCGGGGATGTACGCTACAGTTGGTCGGTGAGCAGTATTACGTGGATCTAGTCCCCATTCCCATGCGAGGGAATAAGGTTATCGTGGGTATGGACTGGTTGAGTCCCAACGGGGCAGTGATCGAATGCGAGCAGCAGCTAATTCGAGTTCAGACCCCAAGTGGGGGAAGGTTGGTGATTCAGGGCGAGAGGCCACAGTGTAGGCCGACTTTGTGTTCATCAGCGAGGGCTAGGCATTACCTTCAGCAAGGTTGCGCATTTTATGTCGCCTATGTTATGGATACCCGGGATATGGGTAAGGAGATCGTGCGAGAGTATCCAGACGTGTTCTCGGAGGATTTTCCTGGGGTGCCTCCGGATAGATAGGTGGAGTTTAGGATTGAGCTAGTTCCGGGTGCGGCTCCGATAGCCAAGGCACAGTATCGGTTGGCTCCTCCCGAGATGCATGAGTTGTCTACACAGCTGCAGGAGCTATTAGACAAGGGATTTATCAGGCCGAGTAGTTCGCCATGGCGAGCCCCGATTCTGTTTGTAAAGAAGAAGGATGGGTCACATCAGATGTGTATAGATTACCGGTAGTTACATAAGGTAACGGTGAAGAACCGTTATCCCCTCCCAAGGACTGACGATCTATTCGACCAGCTTCAGGGTGCATATTAGTTCTCCAAGCTTGATCTGCGATCAGGTTATCACCAGATGTGAGTCAGGCACGCTGATGTGCAAAATACAGCCTTTCGGACTTGCTATGGTCATTACAAGTTCGTGGTTATGCCGTTTGGGCTCACCAATGATGCCGCGTTCATGGATATCATGAACCGCATGTGTAGACCGATGTTGGACAAGTCTGCGATAGTCTTCATCGATGACATCTTTGAGTATTCCAAGACTCAGGAGCAACATGAGCAGCACCTGAGGGAGATGCTGGAGACATTGAGGAGGGAGATACTTTTCGTAAAGTTCTCCAAGTGTGAGTTCTGGTTACGCGAGGTGCAGTTTCTGGGGCACCTTGTCAACTAGAAGGGTATTTTGGTCGATCCGACCAAGGTAGAGGTCGTGATGCAGTGGAAGGTTCCGAGGTCTCCATTTGAGATTCATAGTTTTCTTGGTTTGGCGGGTTATTACTGGAGATTCATCCAGGATTTCTCCAAGATTTCTGTTCCATTGACCTGTCTGACCAAGAAGTCGGTGACATTTCACTGGGGGCCTAACCAGGAGGCAGCTTTCGAGACTCTTAAACAGCGGTTGTGCGAGGCACCGATTCTGACCTTGCCAGAGGGTGTCGACGATTTTTTGGTTTACTTTGATGCTTCGATCACAGGTATGGGTGCAGTTCTGATGCAGCGGGGTCACATGATTGCATACGCTTCGAGGCAACTGAAGCATCATGAGGTGAATTATCTGACACACGACTTGGAGTTGGGGGCAGTTTGCCTCAATATTTGGCGCCATTGCCTCTATGGAGTTCGTTGTACTATTTAAACGGACCATAAGAGCCTGAGGTATTTGATGGACCAGCCGAATCTGAACATGAGGCAACGTCACCGGTTAGACGTAAGGAAGGACTACGACTGTGAGATTCTGTATAACCTAGGGAAGGCCAACGTGGTGGCCGATGCTCTGATCCGCAATTTGGTTGCAACACCGATTCGGGATATATGTTTGAGGATGACAGTGATTACTCCATTGCTGGAGCAGATCCTAGAGGTACATGTAGTGGCTATGAAGGAAGAGCACCAGAAGAGTGAGCGCAGTGTGGGTCAGGTGGCTTCCTTTTATTATGATAGCCGTGGTTTATTGACCCTACATCGGGGGGTCTGGGTGCCATATCTGGTAGGTGTACGACAGGTTCTGATGCAGGAGGCCCACAATTCTAGGTTCTCCATCCATCCCATGGCGACGAAGATGTATCGGGATCTTCGCCCTGTTGGTGGCCCAGCATGAAGCGGGATGTGTCCTGGTATGTGGAGCGGTACTTGACTTGCAGGAAAGTCAAGGTCGAACATCAGCGACCTCACGGCAAGATGAAGGCGTTGGAGATTCCCGTGTGGAAAGAAGACATCACTATGGATTTCATCACAAAGCTTCCCAGGACCGCACGTGGAGTGGATCCGATTTGGGTCATCGTTGATCGATTGACCAAGAGTGCGCATTTCATCCAGATCGAGGAGAGTATATCGGCTGAGAGATTATCCCAGATCTACATTCACATGGCGGTGGCACATCATGGGGTGCCGATTTCAGTAGTGTCAGACCGAGATGTTCTCTTCACTCCCAGATTTTGGAAGCAGTTTCATGACGAGTTGGGCACTCGTCTCTATTTCAGTACAACTTTTCACCCTCATACAGATGAGCAGATTGAGAGGACGATTCAGACTCTAAAGGATACACTACGCGCATGTGTATTGGATTTTGGTGGGAGTTGGGATACGTATCTTCCGTTAGAGGAGTTTTCGTATAACAAAATTTATCCCGCTAACATAGATCGACCTCCATTCGAATTTCTCTGCGGGAGGAAATGTAGGACCCCAATTTGTCGGGGTGAGGTCGGTCAGCGTGCCATGGGGAGTACCAAAGTGGTACTCAAGACCACCGAGATGATTCAGCAGGTCCGGAGCAAGCTCCAGACAGCACAGAGTCGGCAGAAAAGCTATGACAACAAGCGCTGTTCAGACTTGGAGTTTCAGGTGGAGGACACGATTCTCCTGAAGGTGTCGCCTTGGAAAGGTGTCATCTGGTTTAGGAAGCAGGGCAAGCTGGTCCCCAGGTACATCGGTCCAGTCGGGGTTTTGGCTCGGGTGGGCCGGGTTTCCTATCGTGTGAATCTTCCAGCAGAGCTCAGTTCAGATTCACATCACCTTTCACGTCTCTTAGTTGCGGAAGTGTTTGGTGGATGATTCCACTGTTGTACTCTTGGAGGATATTCAAGTGGAAGACCACCTGAATTATATAGAGAGACCAGTGGTTCTTTTAGATCAGAAAACGAAAGCCTTGAGGAACAAGGTTGTGGAGCTGGTGAAGGTGCAGTGGCTGCACCCCAAGGGTTCAGAATGGACATGGGAGCCCAAGGAGGAAATGAGGGAGCATTATCCCGATTGTTCGAGGCAACAAACTTTGTGGACGAAGTCTGATTAAAGTGGGGGGGGGGGGGAATTATAACGCTCGGTAACGATCCACTGGATTCTTAGTAAGTGGGCTTGTGGGTGCCATACGCTGGGGGTACCACCCTACATATGCTTAGTGTACTGGTATAAGTGATCGCGCATGCCATGTACGTACGCACAACGTACGTGTGCAGTCCCCAAAACCCTAAATTTTAGGGTTAAGCACTATATAAAGAACATTATGCCCTAATGCCCAGCCTCCCTCTCACCATTAAGCAGCTTTCACGAAACCCTAATCCATATTTTGTGTGTTCTTGTACTTGGAAGACCTCTTGAGAGCATTCTTAGTGTTTTGATCACTTCTCATAAGAAGTGAAGAGCAAAGCAAGGTGGTGGTTCAAAAGAGAAGTTATAGATCTGGGATTGTTGCTTTATTTCAGACCTTTTCATGGTATAAAGTCTTGAACTTGCTCCTTAAATGATTCGACCTCTTATGATTGAGTTTTTGGACCTTTTTGGTCCCAGGATGAAGCTTTATTGTTCAAAACCGTTTTCCAAGCTTAGGGTTGCCACCCTTGGTGTTATTTGAGTCCCTAAGTCAAAAAGTTGCTATCTTGGAGGTCTTGAAGGTTTCATGCATGCGTTTTGGCCATTTTTATTGAAGTAGGTTGTCATATTCCAAGTTTGGACTCATTTGGATGTAAGCCATCAAGTAATCGGCTTTATGGGTTAAGACCCTTCAGTGGACTCAGATCTTTGTTTGGAGCTTTAGGTCTTAAGGGGTTAAGCTCTTTTTGGGATTATGGCTTAACAGGAGAGTACGTTGAGCGTACAAGCCCGTACGTGCATCATACAAGCCATGCAACATGTACGCTTAGTGTATAGATGAGTACGCCCTGCGTACTTACTAAGTTGGACTTTGCATTGTTGGGCTTCTCTTTGGGCCACTTCTATGGAATAGTAGCTTGGGCCGAGGTGGACCACCTGGAAATTGGACCAATGGGCTAATGAAATATTTTAGGACCATGTGCTAAGGCCCATATGAAAGGATTGGACCCAATTGGAAATTGGGCCATATATATTGGGCCTTGTGGGATTATTTGGGCCATTGGTTATGATTATATTGATGGGTTCTGAGCACTATAACATTCCTATGGTGCACATACAACCTTAGATGCTTTGGATCTAAGTTTTTTCAAGTTATACATGCAATATCATTACATCCAAAGCATACACCCTAGCTACCATGCAATTTGAGATATACAATATAAAAAGTAGTGAGATGAATACATCTTGTTGTAGCTTGTGTTTCTTTGCCTTTCAAAAGCTTAGCACCTCAAATGTGATGCCTCTAGTAAGTCACAAATACCAAATGCAAAAAGGAGGCTTATGAGATAGAGGTTAGGAAGCACAAAAATTAGCTAGGGTTTCACCTTGGAACACTTGGGACCGATTTGAGGGTGCTTAGGGGTTATTTTTATATTGTGGAATTCATATGGTTTCATACATGTAAACCCTAATTCACCATGACCCTTCACATTTGATGGCCCTTTGGAATAAACCCTAATGAACTCTCATATAGGTTTAGTCCATGCCTAATCAACATGGATCATTAGCCCAAACTATAAGTATCATTGATTTATCAAATCAGTCCCTATAAATTTAATCAGTCTCTTTTGATCACTAAATTAATTCCAAATTAATTCTTGATCAATACCAATTAAATAATATGATTTCTCAAATAATATATTATTCATATAATATATTAATAAATCACAAATAACCTCTTTCTCAAATATCCATCCTATTAAATTGCTTTGGTGAAGGCAACCCAAAAGGACCATGTTACTATCGGGTCAAGTACATACCAATTATAGCTATGGGCTTAGACGCCTAATCCAACAGTCTCCCGCTTGGATAAGTCTAATAACTATAACTGCCAATGCAATTTCAAAATCCGATTAGCAATCGTAGCTCTCAAAAGCCGTTGTCTAACTCTGATCTAGTCAATGACGCATCCTTTAGATAAGTGATCATATAATCCTCTGTTCTTCAAGATATTGTGTGGACAAAGACATGGAATAAAGTCATACTTATTGTACATCACTTTGTTTCCCGATTTCTGATTTGTTTGACATAGAACTTTATTGAACACATCAATTGAGTCCTGACCGGGCCCGGCACATACGTCAAAACAAAATCATCGAGGGGCCCAAGATATCTCTTTTAATTCTCTTAGGATTAAAGGAACAGATAAACTTCGACTTAGATCCTTGTACTGATTACTTGTTAAATTATACATAACAATGTGTTTTATAACATCAAGTTACTGATGCATTTACTATCAAAGCACAACCAACTTGTAATCATCAACTCATATATCTTGGTTTAAAGACTATACGATATTTTCGTCTCACAATCTCTCGTGATAGATTCCATGAAGTGATTCATGTGAGTGTGGGTTTAATCCAATACTCAAATCTTATTTCAAGAGCACTCATGAGCGTTGTTGCAAAATTTTGCTATGTATAAACACTTAGACAATCTACAAGCCAATTCATGACAGTCTAACCTCATAACATACTTCCAAATTATGATCGACTATGGATAGTTTCAATAATCATATTATTCTAGAAGTCAAAACATGCAAAAGTGAAACATAAATTAAACAATTGACAAAAGACAGTAAACTTTACCTATAAATAAAACCTTTATTATTTAATCATCAAATGTTAATTACATTTATTTACTACAAGTTTCTAATTGCCTATCTAATCACTAAAACTAATATCGTCCCTTAGGCCAATGCTATTAGCATGCTGCAAATGCTTAACCCTACTCAGTCCCTTCGTAAGGGGATCTGCTGGCTTATCCTCTGACGATACCCTCTTCACTACGAGGAGTCCTTCTTCTACTCAATGTCTTATGAAGTGATATTTTCTGTCGATGTTCCTGGATTTGCCATGATCCCTCGCTTCCTTGGTTAAGGCGACCACACCCTCGTTGTCACAGAAATTTTCTATAGGCTCCTTTACAGTTGGTACAACTCCAAGGTCTCTGATGAAGTTCTTTAGCCATATTGCCTCCTTTGACGCTTCACTTGCTGCTATGTACTCTGATTTGCACGTTGAATCAGCTACAGTCTTCTGTTTGGAACGTTTCCATATTACTGCTCCTCCATTAAGGGTAAATACCCAGCCCGACTGAGAGCGGAAATTATCTCTGTCGGTCTGAAAGCTGGCGTCACTATACCATGTCCTTAGTCCTCTGCAGGTACTTAAGAATATTATTTACTGCTATCCAGTGAGCTCTACCAGGATTCCCTTGATATCGACTAACCATGCTCAAAGCAAAAGCCACATCATGGTGAGTACATGTCATAGCATACATGATCGAGCCAACGGCGGAAGCATATGGCACTCGACTCATTTCAGCTATTTCGGCATCAGTACTCGGACTCTGAGTCTTACTCAGTTTGATATTGCTCTGGAAAGGCAATTCTTCTATCTTGGAATTCTCCATGTTGAAACGTTTCAACACCTTGTCCATGTAGGTACTTTGACTAAGTCCTATTAGTCTTTTACTCTTATTTCTCAATATCCTTATCCTTAGAATGTAAGCAGCTTCCCCGAGGTCCTTCATAACGAAACACTTCCCAAGCCAGGACTTAACTTCCTGCAAGGTTGGAACGTCGTTTCCTATGAGTGGTATGTCATCCACATACAATACCAGAAAGCTAACTATACTCCCACTACCCTTGACATATACACAGGACTCATCCTCGCTTCTCGAAAAACCAAACTCTTTGACTTTCTCATTGAAACAAAGTTTCCATCTGCGAGATGCTTTCTTTAATCAATAAGAGGATTTCTCAAGCTTACACACTCTATTAGGGTACTTCGCATCCACAAAACCCTCTGGCTGACTCATCTAAACATCCTCAGCCAACTTCCCATTAAGGAAAACGGTTTTGACATCCATCTGCCATATTTCATAATCATGAAACGCGGCAATGGCTAGCATAACCCTTATAGATTTTATCTTCGCTACTGGTGAGAAGGTCTCATCATAGTCAACTCTAGGAGTTTGAGTAAAGACCTTTTCAACCAATCGCGCCTTATATATGTGTACTTTCCCATCCATGTCGGTCTTTTTCTTGAAGATCCACTTGCACTCGATTGTCTTACGACCCGGTACATTGTCAACCAAGTTCCAAACTTGATTGTCATACATAGACTGAATCTCACTGACCATCGCCTCTTTCCACTTCGCAGACTCTTGGCCCGCCATTGCTTCCTTGTAGTTGTTAGGTTCATCCAAATTTTCCAGTGTGCTATCACAGATAAACGTATCACCTTCACTTGTTATATGAAAACCATATAACATAGGTGGAACTGTAAGTCCCAAATCTGCTTGTGTATCAATCAGATTCGTTTGATGGTGCGGAATCCCAATCAAACGGATGATGCAAGATCTAAAATAGAAGAGAATGAGAAGAAGAATAATATGAATCTTGTATGATTTGATTAGAATGAAGATCCAAATACAAGATTCACACACTTACACACACTTAAGCTCCTTTCTCTCTCTCTCTTGGCCGTACACCCTCTCACGTTCATCAACTACTCCTCACCCACCTAACATCTATTTATATACTTATGGGGAACATGGGCCTTAGATGGGTTCACGGCCGTGAACTGGTTTATGGCCGTAAACACTCACTTGGCCGTGAACACAGCTGCAAATATATATTACATTACAGAAAAACCAATTGCCTAGAACATCTCAGAGGTAAGGACTGGTCAACTGGTCCAACAGGAGTCTTATCCTTAGGTTGCTCGCTAGTGTTAGAGGTTCCTTCATCACTAAAATCTTGAATCTCTTCAATGTCAATTTGCCTCCCACTATCCTCTTGGCATATGAGTTCTCTTTCACGAAAGACACCCTTTCATGCTATGAAGACTATGTTTTCACTAGGTCTATAGAAAAAATATCCAAAGGATTTATGTGGGTAGCCGGTGAAAATACAACGCTCACTACGAGGTTCGAACTTGTCATGAGTCTCTCATCTTACGAAAGTCTCGCAACCCCAAACCTTGATATGTGCTAACGAAGGAACCTTCCTTGTCCACATCTCGTTAGGTGTTTTGGCAACCTTCTTAGTTGGGACTAGATTAAGGATATGGGCGGCAGTCTTTAAGGAATAGCCCCAGAATGAGACACGTAACGAAGCTCAACTCATCATGGAACGAACCATGTCCAACAAGTTTCGATTGCGTCTCTCAGCCACACCATTCAGTTGCGGTGTCCTAGGTGGCGTCAATTGTGAAACAATTCCACATTCCTTAAGATAGTCGTGGAACTCAATACTAAGATACTCACCACCTCAATCGGATTGGAACATCTTTATCTTTCTTCCCAATTGATTCTCCACATCTTGGTTAAACTCTTTGAACATCTGAAAGGTTTCCGACTTGTGTTTGATTAAGTAGATATAGCCATATCTGTTGTAATCGTCAGTAAAGGTTACATAGAAGCGATTAGCATCCCTTGTGGTGGATCTGAAGGGCCCACACACACCGGTGTGTATGAGATCCAACAAACCCTCACCTCTTTCACAAGTACCGGTGAAAGGTGACTTGGTCATCTTTCCAAGCAAATAAGATTCGCACGTTTCATCCGACTTTAAGTCAAATGACTCCAACGCTCCATCCTTTTGGAGTTAGGCTATGCACTTCTTGTTGACATGTCCAAGACGACAATGCCACAAGCATGCTTTGTCCAAACAATTAGAAGAATCAATATGTAATACATTATTTCCTAAGTTGTCTATAACCATCACAGTTTCATATATACCATTACAAGGCAACACTTCAAAATAAAATTTATCATTATAAAAAGCATTAATAGAACCAATTTCATTGTTAAATGAAAATCTAAAACCTTGTTTATGCTAACCATGAAAAGAAATAATGTTTCTCGCCATATCTGACGAGTAGCAACAATTATTCAAATCTAGCCCTAACGCATTACTAAGCAATAAAGAATAATATCCAATCTTGGTGACAGGCGACGCTTTCCTATTCCCCATGACCAAGTTCATCTTCCCGTGCTCCACATCCTGTATCAAGGACCCAAGAACTAGCATGTGATGAGTTGCTAGATTGAATAGTGTAAATACCTGCGAAGGTGGGCTTTATCTTCCCATCCTTTATGTCCTGCAAGTATTTATGGTAGCTTCATTTCCAATGCCCTTTTTCATGACAATGGAAACACTCTGCTTCCTTTGGATTGGATGAGGGACTAGCAGAACAACCTTTGGACCCACTAGAAGAGGCTCCATCACGAGACTTTCCCTTGTGATTCTTTGAAGGAGCTTTTCTTTTCTTCCCTTTACCATGTCAAATTGCCAAGACTAGGGCAGCAGTAGTAAGAGTGGGTACAACAGACTTACCTTTTAAACTACTTTCATCAGTTCTCAGAAGGCCCTGAAGCTTGCTTAGAGTGACTCCCTCCTTGTTCATATGATAAGTCATACGAAACTGATCATAACAAGAAGGTAATGAGTGTAGGATAATGTTGATACCTAACTCTTCATCAATGTTGATATTCAACTTTAGCAAGCGGTCCACATATCTCTGCATCTTCTGCAAGTGGGCCGTGATGGACTCTCCATCCTTCATTTTTTATGTTATCGTGGAGGCAATGATTTCATACCTTTCTTGTCGAGCACTCTGATGGTACCTTTCCATCAGGTCTTGGTGTATCTCGAAAGGCCAGAAGTCCTCGTAGGACTTCTGAAGATTAGAAGTCATAGTGGCTAGCATGATGCACGACACCTTTGTCGCGTCCTTCTCATGAGCCCTATACTCAACCAGTTGCTTAGGAGTAGCAGTTTCTTCATCAATCTCCTTTAGCTCCTTGTCGAGGACATATTCCTTTTCCTCCTATCAAATGGCCATGTGAATGTTTCGAATCCAGTCATTGAAATTTGACCCGTCAAAAATGACCCTCCCACATTAGTTCATGAGGGGGAAAGAGACAGAAGCATTTCAAGTAGACATCTGGAAAAGAAGGACAAGTTTTATTAGATAGGAATTCCTTAATATAACACCCAAATGAAATATTAAGGTTAGGACCCAAACACAATATTTCACAATTATGAAGAAGGATGTTGTCATCCAATTGCAAAATATTTGAAGGTAGGTAAATGAAGATTTACCAATTTCACCACCCAAAACTAAAATTTTCAAGAATTGAGTTTTATGAAATTCCAAGACCATTGGGATTCATTGAACTTTTCAATGGCATGTTTAATCTCGGTTATGCCTTTCAAGTTTGTGACTGGGATACCGAGGATCACAAAAAAGGTGTGAATAATCATGCAAATGTGCTTGGTACTCTCGATGTCATTTATCACCTAATCAATGTGCCGGTTAACCACACACGCTCTATTGATCTATGACAAACATCGAGCTACCCTTTGCGACCCTTGCTAGTCCAACTTAGTGTGCCGGTTAACCACACACGCTCCACTAACGACTTGGCAAGGTGCAAAGTGCAATTTCATGGAATAGCACCATTTTCACATTTTTCCTAAAGTAACTAAGATTGGGAATTTTAGAAAAATATTTACTTACTTTTATAATTATCATTATACTTTTTAATGATAATTAATGTCCTATCCTACCCGTTCGGCTAACGACCCTCCACTAGTCAAGGGAACGGTGGGTGAGAGTGGACACCCATTCAATCGTCATTTTATAGGCAATTTCCTTATATCCCCTTATAGACTAGCTTCGTGAATGAGGTCTACTAACGATAAGACTGACTATCTTATATATATATATATATATATATATATATATATATATATATATATATATATATATATATATATATAGTATTAAGCTTTTAATATTATAATAGTATAAGGGTTGAATTTTACACTTTTAAAACGCTAGGGTTTAAAATTTAAATATTTCAAAGTTAAAACCTTTTAAATTCCAAAACTTGAGGGTAAGTTTTGAAAACTTTCAAAACTTCTTAGATCAATTTGAAAACAATTAAATTAATCATATAATTAACTATATCACAAAATTGACCTAATCTAATTTCATATATCAAAATGATTCAAATCAAATTTTACAAAAAATTAGTTTTTCACAAAATCAAGTAATTATCTTAAAATTGACAAACATCATTCAATTGGATGAGAATAATCATTACCATATCATAAAAATCGAATTTTGACAGTCAAAAAGAGTTTGTGGTAATGATCCTACTCCAAAACTGGCCAAACACTCGAAAATCTGCAAACAGAGGATCCTACTCGTTAAGTTCATGGCATGGACTCGACGATTTCATCACATATGATCCAACTCATTGAGTTCCCTTATGGGACTCGACGAGTCCAACAGTCAGTGGCCAAAAATGACATTTTTTTAGCTTTGAAAATCAAACAATTGCATCAATATAACAGAAAACACCCTATGCTCTGATACCACTGATGGGTTTTGAGCACTATAACATTCCTATGGTGCACATACAACCCTAGATGCTTTGGATGTAAGTTTTCTCAAGTTATACATGCAATATCATTACATCCAAAGCATACACCCTAGCTAGCATGCAGTTTGAGATATACAATATAAAAAGTAGTTAGATGAATACCTCTTGTTGTAGCTTGTGGTTTTTGGCCTTTCAAAAGGATAGAAACTCAAATGTGATGCCTCTAATAAGTCACAAACACCAAATCCTATGGTGCACATACAACCCTAGATGCTTTGGATGTAATTTTTCTCAAGTTATACATGCAATATCATTACATCCAAAACATACACCCTAGCTAGCATGCAGTTTGAGATGTACAATATAAAAAGTAGTTAGATGAATACCTCTTGTTGTAGCTTGTGGTTCTTGGCCTTTCAAAAGGTTAGAAACTCAAATGTGATGCCTCTAATAAGTCACAAACACCAAATCCAAAAGAAGGCTTATGAGAGAGAGGTTAGGAAGCACAAAAATTAGCTAGGGTTTGACCTTGGAACACTTGGGGCCGATTTTAGGGTGCTTAGGGGTTACTTTTATAGTGTGGAATTCATAGGGTTTCATACATCTAAACCCTAATTCACCATTACCCTTCACATTTGATGGCCCTTTGGACTAAACGTTAAAGGACTCTCATATAGGTTTAGTCCATGCCTAATCAACATGGATCATGAGCCCAAACTATAAGTATCACTGATTTACCAAATCAGTCCCAGTAAATTTAATCAGTCTCTTTTGATCACTAAATTAATTCTTGATCAATACCAATTAAATAATATGATTTCTCAATAAATATATTATTCATATAATATATTAATAAATCACAAATAACCTTTTTATTAAATATCCATCCTATTAAATTACTCCTATGAAGGCAACCCAAAAGGACCATGCTACTATCGGGTCAAGTACATACCAATTATAGTTATGGGATTAGACACCTATTCCAACATATATAGAGTTCATGTTGGGACAAGGGTAAGTTAGGGGTAAAATGATCTTTTACCCCAGTAAGGACTTATGGTGAAGTGATACATATCTCGAACTTAATTAGTTTTATCTGATAATTGATAGGTTGGGGAGTCGGAGGACTAGCAGTCGGGGATCATTTGTATCTTCAGCTTTGCGAGCTGAGTTTCCTCCTGTATGAACGGGCTGAAGGCACCAATGTCGGCTCGTAATTATGATTGTATTTTACCGGACTACGTTCCGATGTCGGGCGATGCCCGATGTTTTTTTATATGTTTTTTGGACTACGGTCCGATGCCGGGCGATGCCCGAGGAATGTTTGTATGCTTCATGTCTTCGTGATTCTTGCATGTGTCTATGTTTATATGTAATCCGGACTAAGGTTCGATGTTGGGCGGTGTCCGATGAATGTGTTTATGCTTTTCGGATTTTGGTCCGATGTCGGGCGGTGCCCGGTGAATGTTTACATGCTTTCCAGATTTCGGTCCGATGCCGGGCAGTGCCCGATGAATGTTTATATGCTTATGTTATGTGATTATTATATGTGTATTGTTGATATGTTTATATGCATGCCGAGCTCAGCTCAATGTCGGGCAGGGCCCAATGCCGGACTTTGTTTGATGCCGGGCGGGGCCCGATGCCAGACATTGTTTGATGCCGGCGGGGCCCGATGAAGGGGCGGGGCCCACGATATATGTTAGGATGTAGATCCTTGAAAAGATTGTTTAGATTCAAAACAAGTAAAAGCAAGAACACAATCAATGATCCAAATAATGTTAAGTGATTAACTGTCACGCCTCAGAAGAACTCGCCTAATAATTGCTACTGTAGAGGCGTGATTAGAGTTACATAATGATTATACGAGTTAAAAAAAATATGATACATGCATGCATCTTAAATACTCAAACCCTAGTAGATAACTATGGGAGGACAGACCCAACCCGTTTACATAAAGACTAAACTAAAAGCCCAATGACGCAACATCTAATATCCAACAATCTCCCCATTTGCATCAATTGAGGCACGAAACCATTAGCCTTGGATTTGCTTCTGTACTTCGTAAACTTTTGGAATGATGCCAAAAATTGCCTGGCGAATTTTCATAAACCACGAGACCATATCAGAGAAGCACTTGAGGTCATCCTTACTGTTGCCTTTGCATTTACCCACCAAATCCAATATATACTCAAGAAAGGATGTAGTGTAAAAATATTTGTCAGAAAGGAAGAAGCATCCTTTGCGAAAGTCTACACCAGTTCGTTCCCTAGCTTGATAGACACAAACCATTCCCCACTGTAAATATTCCCTATCTTCATCTTTTCGAAGTCTTTTGGAGATTCCTTACGAACAACAGAAGGCTTATTTCGCAACACCGCGGCTACCTCAACATCCATTTCCCCAATCTCTTGAATGTAAGACTTTATCTTTAACTTGAGATGAGACATGACAGGTTCGTATTTTTCTTTTTCTTTCAGCAACATGTTGTAAAGAACGAACCAGTCATATGGGTTAAAACAAGTCAAGTCTACGAGCCACTTTCACACCAATTATATTGCTTAAAGACCATGTTTCATAGTGCGGCTTCATGTGTTTCAGATAGAAGGAGAAAGGCATGCGATCAGCCCTACTATAATTGGATGGAGCATTCACAAATTTTACAAAAGACTGAAACCTGAAGGCTTTTGGAGTGATTGGTAAATCCAGTTGCGAGTCTCGTGTGTTTTGAAGATCAAACGACACAGCTGGCTCTAACCAATACTGGCTTGGTAAATCAACAACATCATGTTGGATTCGCTTCAAGGTCCACTTGGTAAATAAAAGATTTTTGCTTTGAAGAGTAGCCTGAGCCTTTTTCTCAGCTCTTTCTTTTTATTCAGCCTCTTGGATGATCCGCTGGTGCTCATCCAGTTCGGCTTCACGAGCCTTTCGCTTTTTAAGCTCGCTTTCATCCTGCTCTTCTTCGTCTTCACTATTATCAACGATGGGCTCTTCACTGAACAATTTTTCCTTGCCCTTAGGTTCCTGTTTGACAATAGGCTTAACCGGAGCTTTGATGTCTTCTTTTCTTAACCTATCATACACACCTTCTCCCCCTTGTTTCGGAATGCTGCCAGATTCCGGAACACCCTCCAGCCTGTGAAGCATTGCAAAGAGTGGCCTTAACTTCTCTGCAAGATGTTTTCATATTGAAATTGTGATCATTGAGTCCTTGGTCTCAATGATGTCCGAGAGCATGCCGGTAACATCATACAGCTTCGCATAACAGCTCTCTCAGACAACAAATCGTTGACATGTTTCTCTGAAGTGTCTAGTTTAACACTTAACACCTTTACTTCTTCCGTCTTGAGAGCAAGAGAGTCCATGAGTTTGCTCTCCATTGCCAGTTCGTCTTGAAGCTTGGTAATTTGAGAAGATATGGAGGTTTGAAATTGTAACAAACCGTTATGTAATAATGTAGGTCAATTTAGTTCTTTTAAAATAATAAAGAGAAATTTTAGCATACTATGTATATTTACATAATTGACCCTCAAAAATAAAGTATTAAACAATCTTGATTGTGATGATCCAAGTCGTAGAGATTGTAACAAGGTTTCCAAAAATATAAAGAACACTAAAATCCGAGTTATAACGAAGAAGTTATGACCAATCGAAGATCCGCGACAAAACCGGCAAAACACTGTTCAGTGTAAAAAGTGAATTTTCAGTAAAAGGCTTTTTAGCCTTAACAATCTAAATGAAAGTTGTGGATTATGTTAAACCGAGAACTTTCATAAAAAGAAGGCCAAAATCTGACTTCGTATGAGGAAGTTATGATTTTTCTAAGTTTTAGTATTGTAGTATACAACTAAAAATTTGAAATAAAGATCGAGTGATTTTTAGCCACCACAACCTAAACGAGAATTTAAGGTCATGTCAATAGTAGTACAACGGTAAAAAGACAGACAAAAACTAACGTCGGATGAAGAAGATATGAATTTTTAACGGATTTCCTGTCCCGGTCTGTTAAAAATAACAATATTAAAAATAAACTCAAAATTAGCCGACGAAGTCTAAACGAAAGTCGTAGAGTATAATTTTACCTACGCGTGCATATAAAGAACGTCAAAAGCGGAGTTCATATGCGAAAGATATGAATTTTAGAAGTTTTTGGCTCAAAAATCGAGAAATAATGGATAATACCGGGAAATTTCGCATGAACAGTAACCGCCACACCCGGATCCGCCCCGTGTCGCCTCTTGATTGGACCGAAGTGCAGTCCAGTAGCCGGCCGACACCCATCGCAAGAACACGCGCCTCCTCCTGAATGGACCGAAGTCCGGTTCACTCCTGATCCGACGCGACCGAGCCAACTGTCTGAAGCGAGCCCTCTTCCATCGTCACCTGTCCGACACGTAGCTGCTTCCCCCTGCGTCGGATCCGAGGCTTCGGCCTATATAAGGCCTGCGAGACCTCTCGGTTCCAAGACCATTTTTACACCAAATTTCACACACTTTCACCTCTTTGACTCCCACAACCTCACCTACAACCCCTAAAGCCCCGATATCATATCAAAAACTCTAAGCAAGGCTCGAAGCCCCGAGAATCCCGAGAAAAAACAACTTTCTCTAGTCGAAACTCTGCTCAATATAAGCCGGTTTTTCGTCAAATAAACTCCTTTCCAGGAAACAAAACGCTGTACAAATCACCACCTATCAAGTGAGTTCATACCCCCGTATTTTCATAATTTGTACTGTTTTAGGGGGGGGGGGGGAATACAAGTCTAACACAAGAACTTTTGTGTTATAAATAAATGATTTTAAATCGTGATAAAATGACATTAAGTCATTAAAAATACTCAAAATATTAAACTCTTTTATAAACTTATATTTTTCCCCAAAAATTCATGTTATATATATATATATATATATATATATATATATATATATATATATATATATATATATATATATATATATATAAGATTCAAAAGGCTTAGGACTGATAACTCATTCTGGGTCATTTTCCTTGTTTGGATGTGGGCTTATAGTACCGGTTATTTGTCCGAATGTCGTTTAAATTTTACTTATATATAAAATTGTATATGTATATAAATATAAAAGTTATTTCATCAGTTTAAACATCCTTTGTAACACGTTGAGCAAGGGGTTAGATGCAAAAATAGTTAATTACCGATTTAGAAAGTACATATAAATTATAATAGGTATAATTTATGATATATAGAACAATAATTCTTGATTCAAGTATACTAGAATACACTGTTTTACAAGAAACAAGAGTTTTTATTCAAAACAAATCAGGGGTTTTCAATTGTCAAGATGGCCTACGTCCTCCTTACGGGATGGCAAGAGGTTTCTATAATGTGTCTAGAGGAGGAACAGCCGATAGAGTTCTTCCAGTTATAGTAAATCGAATAGCTCGCCAAGCTGAACAAGCAAGGATTTCGATCAACCGAATACTACAAGTAAATACGGTTGTGCAGGTTAATACTGCAGATATCCTTCGTCTTGATGAAATGCAGGACGACACCCAACATCATACTGAAGCCCTTCAAAGGCAACTCAATACTGCTCAATCTGAGATAAGGGATTTAAGAGAGCATCAAGATGCACAAGAAAGGCACTGGAAGGCACAGGATGAAGTAGGACCCAACAACCGTCGTAGCAACCGCCGCAAGTAGTGTTTACACTACTTCTACTTTCTAGTTTAATATACTAAATGTATAGACTACTTTTCATGATATGTACAAAACCGAGTATCAATAAAATAATAAACACTTTACTTCAACAAGAGTTCTTACAATTTTCATAAACATCCTATTCCAAAGTTTTGGATTACAGATATGTTCCAGTGTTATTTTTCATGCTTTTCAATACGACCGCGAAAATTTTATTTTCGGTAGGTCGGTTTGATGTCGACACTTTCTCAGTATTGTGGTATATTATAGACCTACTTTAAGGTCAAGTTTTTTTTCGGACCTTATGTACTTAATATACCAATACAATCGACATGTACTTTCATACTCTTTGAAAAATAACCACTCAATTTCATATTATCCTGTTGCAAGTTGTACTTGTAGTGGATTTTTATTTCCAATTCTTTGCAAGATTCATGTTAAATTAAGTGTTTACTTCAGTGATATCAATTCTTTGCAAGATGCCTCCTCGTAGAAATCCAAGACGTAACAATGTCAATGAAGCACCGACGCCACCACCACCTCCTCAATTCGAGGCCACAATGTTTCAAGCGGCGGTCACTGCGGCTGTAGTGGCTGCCATGTCTCATATCAATACTCCTGGTGCTAGTGGGTCGGGAGTCGGTGCACATCCTTCAAACCATGGCGAGAGTCATGAGCACTCGCGAGAGTGCACTTATAAAGATTTTTCCAATGCCAAACCCAGAACCTTTAATGGAACAGGAGGAGTTATGGTTTTATGGCAATGGATTGAGAAGACAAAAGCAATCTTTGAAATTTGCTCCTATCCAGAGAGCAGCAAAGTCAAATTCGCTGCCTGTACATTTTCGGATAGAGCTTTAACGTGGTGGAATGGCCACATTAAGTCACTTACTCTGGTAGTGGCTAACTCGATAAGTTGGGAAAACTTAAAAGCCATGTTAATGCGGGAATCCTGTCCGCGAGGGGAAATACAGAAACTGGAGCAAGAACTCTGGAGTCTTACAATAGTTGGTTCTGACATATCAACCTATACCAGTAGATTTTGTGATCTGGCAATTCTTTGTCTGGATATGGTTCATCTTGAAAGCAAAAAGATTGAAAGATATATTTGGGGTATGTCGCCCCAAATTCAGTCTAGTGTTTTAGCTTCGGATCCTGTTACTTTTGACAGTGCCAAAGAGCTGGCACAATCTCTTGTCGACCACGGAGCCCGTCAAAACTCAGTGGTTGCTATACCAGAACAACCGAAGGGAAACAACAACAACAACAACAACAAGAACAATAACAACAACAACAACAACAACAACAACAACAACAAGAGGAAGGGCAAATATCCTCTGGAACCTTCAAAGAAGCAACAAGTAGTGGTTGTCCATGCCGCTACTGTACCTACTACCATACCTACCACTGTACCTGCTGTTATCCCTAATAACCTTGCACCAACTAAGCCCTATGCTGGTAATCTCCCTAAATGCAACAAGTGCAAATTTCACCACAACGGAAATTGCCAAGAAATGCAGTGCCGTAACTGCAACAGGAAAGGGCATACTGCCCGATTATGTAGAAAACCACCTCAACCACTTAACCAAGTACCTGCCGCTGGAGTAGGTCAATCATGCTACCAATGCGGTGATGTGGGGCATTTCAAGAGAGATTGTCCAAAAGCTGGAAATGTCGGTGGAGTTGGGAGGATTCTAGCTCTGGGTCACGAAGAAGCGGTGGCAGACCCTGCGGTGGTAACGGGTACGTTCCTGCTCAATAATACTTATGCATGCATTCTATTTGATTGTGGTGCTGAGAGGAGCTTCATGAGCCATAACTTTAAACATCTACTAAATCAAAACTCTGAACCACTAAAAGAAACATTCACAGTCGAAATGGCTAATGGGAAATCCGAATCCACCAACGAAATATACATAGGATGTACTATTACCTTGAATAACTTTTCTTTCCCAATAGACCTTATGCCGGTCTCTATCAAAAGTTTCGATGATATAATAGGTACGGATTGGTTGTGCTCCAACCATGCTGACATCCTATGCTATGAAAGAGCCATTCGTCTGAACTTGCCAACTAACGAAACTCTTGTTATTTACGGCGACGAACCCGAAACGAACCTCCAGATAATTTCTTGCATCAAGGCACAGAAGTACCTTCGGAAAGAGTATTGTGCTTTCTTGGCTCACGTGGTAGACAAAAAGCAAGAAGTGAAAGACATCGCGAGCATTACTGAGGTCTGCAACTTTCTCGACATTTTTCCCAATGATCTTCCTGGAGTGCCTCCCAAACGACAAGTCGAATTCGGAATCGACTTAATCCATGGAGCTACCCCTTTAGCCAAATCCCCATATCATCTTGCACCTTTTGAAATGCAGGAATTATCCAGCCAGCTTAACGAACTCCTTAGCAAAGGTTTCCTAAGACCAAGCTTCTCACCTTGGGGAGCACCGATTTTGTTCGTAAAGAAGAAGGATGGATCATTTCGCATGTGCATAGACTACCGCGAGCTGAATAAACTTACCATCAAGAATCGATATCCTCTGCCTCATATTGACGATATGTTCGACCAACTTCAAGGTGCGAACTACTTCTCGAAAATAGACTTAAGATTCGGGTATCACCAGTTAGGGATTTTGGAGGAAGATATTCCAAAGACCGTGTTTAGAACTTGTTATGGTCATTACGAGTTTATAGTTATGCCATTCGGATAGACGAATGCACCTGCTGTGTTCATGGACCTAATGAACAGAGTGTGTCGTCCATTCTTGGACAAATTCGTCATAGTCTTCATTGACGACATCCTTATCTACTCAAGAAGTAAAGAGGAACATGGCCAACATCTTCATCAAGTATTACAAACCCTTAGAACAGAGAAACTCTATGCGAAGTTCTCAAAGTGCGAGTTTTGGATTAGGAAGGTTGATTTCCTAGGTCACGTGGTCAGTTCAGAAGGAATACATGTCGACCCTTCCAAAATAAAGGCAATTGAAAACTGGTCAGCACCCAAAACTACTACAGAAATCCGTCAATTCTTAGGTCTTGCTGGCTATTATCGCAAATTCATCCAGAATTTCTCTCGAATAGCTAAGCCTCTTACTACCCTGACGCAAAAGGGTGTAACTTTTAGCTGGGGAGAAAAGCAAGACACAGCGTTCCAAACGCTAAAATAAGCTTTGTGTAGTGCGCCGATCATGTCTCTTCCAGAAGGGACTGATGATTTCATAGTGTACTGTGATGCTTCTAATCAAGGACTTGGATGTGTTCTTATGCAAAGAGGAAAGGTTATATCTGATGGGATTTTGAGCATTCTAACACTTCCTAAGTGTACATGCAACCCTAATAACCTTGGATCTATGTTTGTCTAATAATCATGCAAAGTTGAATTCCAAGGTTATATTCCTATCTAGCATACATGGGGAACATTTTTAACTTGAATAAAAGATAGAATAACTTACCTTGTTGTTGATTATGATCCTTGAAACCTTGTGAGCCTAGCACCCCAAGTGTTATGCCTCAAATGCTTCACACAACACCAAATGCAAAGGAGTAAACTTTGAGAGAATCTTACACTTGCAAAATCGGCTCTAGCCCTCTTGTTTCTTAGTGTCGCCGATTTGGTGGAGAACATGTTGCTTATATAGTGTGTCACATCTAGGGTTACACCATATAAACCCTAATGTGTCATGACTCTTCATTTCCATGACCCATGGGTTTGTAACTCCCATGGAGCCTCCATGGAGCATTCAATGGGTTTAACCCAACTTGATTATCCATGGAGCCTTTTAGCCCACTATACAAGTTATGGATGATTTACATGATCAACCCATATATTTAATTAGTCATCTTTTGATCACTTAATTAATCCTAGATTAATTCTTGATCAATACTAATTAAATAATACTATTAATATATTAGAACTTATAATATATTAATAAACCACAAGTGTTATTTCTCTCATTTAGTCTATCCAAATGCATGATGCCATGCAACCCAAATGGACCATGACGGGTCGGGTCAAGTACATACCAGAAATAGTTATGGACTTAGACACCTTATCCAACAGTCTCCCACTTGGATAAGTCTAATAACTATAACTGCAAGGATGACTTCAGGAACCGATCAGCAATCGTAGCTCTTTTCAAGGTTTCTCGGAACTGAGAAGATGATGATACGCCATTTCAGATAAGTGATCATATAATCCTCTGTTCTAGATATCAGCGGGACAAATACATGGAACAGTGTCTTACTTTGTGTCCAGCAGTTTGTTTCCCGATTTGCGATTTGTTTGACATAGAACTCAATTGAACACATCAACTTAGTTCTGACCGGGCCCGGTACATAGGTCAAAACAAAATCATCGAGGGGCCCAGATATCAGCTTCTAATCCAAGAAGGAACAGATAAACTTCGACTCATATGTTTGTTCTACTACTCATTGAATTATACACAAGAGCACGTTTTATAACATCGAGTTACCAATGCGTTTTCGTACAATCAATGCATAACCAACTCATAAGTAACAATTCATATATCTAGGTTTGAAGACTTATATGATATTACCGTCTCACGATCACTCGAGATAAATTCCATGAAGTGATTCCAGTGAGCGTGGGTTGAGTCTAATGCTCAGAACTTATGAGCACTCATGAGTGTTGTAGCCATGTCCAACAACTTAGACCTCTGCAACCAATCATGACAGTCTTGATTCATACCTACTTCCGACATATGACCGACTGTGGAGGTTCGAATAATATGATATGCCAAACATAATTATTCTGGAAGTCAAAACATGCAAACGAAATATAGTAAACGATCGACAAGAGATAGAAACACTTTACTCATAAATAAAACACCTTTTATTCATCATCTAATGTCAATTACACTTTACAAATTTCAAGGTTATCTAACTACTAAATCTAATATCATCCTTCAGCCCTATGCTCCGAGCATGCTGGAGATGCTTAACCCGAGTCAGTCCTTTCGTGAGAGGATCTGCTGGATTCTCATCCGATGATACCCTCTTTGCCACGAGGAGTCCTTCTTCTATTCGATGTCTGATGAAATGGTATTTTCTGTCGATGTGTCTGGATCTCCCGTGATCCCTTGGTTCCTTGGCTAAGGCAAGTGCAATTTTCCTATCACAGAAAATTTCCATTGGCTCTTTAATAGCTGGTACAACTCCAAGGTCTCCAATGAAGTTCTTCAGCCATATCGCCTCCTTTGCTGCCTCGCTAGCTGCTATATACTCTGATTCGCAAGTTGAATCAGCCACTGTCTCTTGCTTGGAACCCTTCCAAGAAATTGCTCCTCCATTTAAGGTAAAGACCCAGCCTGACTGAGAGCGGAAATTATCCGTATCAGTCTAAAAGCTAGCATCACTATACCCTACAACTCTCAAGTCTTCACTCCCACCGAGGGTAAGGACCCAGTCCTTAGTCCTCCGTAGGTACTTGATGATATTCTTTACCGCAGTCCAGTGTGCCTTGCCAGGGTTCCCCTGATACCTGCTAACCATGCTCACAGCAAAGGCTACATCAGGTCGAGTACACGTCATAGCATACATGATCGATCCTACAGCCGAATGATAAGGTATTCGACTCATTTCTGCTATCTCAGCCTCAGTACTAGGGCTTTGTGTCTTACTCAATCTGGCGTTACTCTGGATGGGTAACTCTCCTTTCTTGGAGTCCTGCATGCCGAATCTCTTCAGCACCTTATCCAAGTAGGTACTCTGACTAAGTCCAATTAGTCTTTTACTCCGGTCTCTCAAGATCCTTATCCCTAGAATATAGGCAGCTTCTCCTAGGTCCTTCATAGAGAAACACTTCCCAAGCCAGGACTTAACTTCCTGCAGAGTTGGGATGTCATTTCCTATGAGTAGTATGTCATCCACATACAATACCAAAAAGCTAACTATACTCCCACTAGCCTTGACATATACACAAGATTCATCTTAATTCCTAGAAAAGCCAAATTCGTTGACTTTCTCATCAAAGCAAAGATTCCATCTGCGAGGTGCTTGCTTTAACCCATAAATGGATTTCTCAAGCTTACACACTTTATTAGGGTACTCTGTATTGACAAAACCCTCTGGCTGACTCATGTAAACATCCTCAGCCAACTTTCCATTAAGGAAAGCGGTTTTGACATCCATTTGCCATATTTCATAGTCATGAAATGCAGCTATGGCTAATAGAACCCTAATAGACTTAATCTTGGCCACTGAAGAAAAGGTCTCATCATAATCAACTCCCAGAGTTTGTGAGAAACCCTTTGCAACCAGTCGTGCCTTATAAGTGTGTACATTACCATCCATGTCGGTCTTCTTCTTGAAGATCTATTTGCACCCTACAGTCTTACGACCTGGTACATTCTCAACCAAGTTCCAAACTTGATTGTCATACATGGACTGTATCTCGCTGTCCATTGCCTCTTTCCACTTGGCTGACTCAGGGCCTGCCATGGCTTCCGCGTAACTGTTAGGTTCATCCAGACCTATCAGTGTCTCATCACTGATAAGTGTATCACCTTCCGCAGTAATATGGAATCCATAGTAATGCTCAGGTGCATTCATAACCCTTGTGGAACGCCTCAGAGGTACAGACTTGTCAATTGGCTCAACAGGAGTTTCCTCTTCAAGTTGAGTGCTAGGGTTTGAAGTTCCTTCACCACTTGACTCTTGAATATCTTCAAGGTCAACTTGCCTCCCACTGTCTCCTTGGCTTATGAACTCTCTCTCTCGAAAGAAAGCCCTCCTAGCTACAAAGACCACATTCTCACTAGGTCTGTAGAAGAGGTAACCATAGGATTTTTGTGGGTAGCCGATGAAAATACACCTCTCACTTTGAGGTTCGAGCTTATCATGAGTCTCGCGTCTCACGAAAGCCTCGCAAACCTAAATCTTAATGTGGTCTAGTTTGGGTACTTTACCAGTCACATCTCATGAGGAGTTTTGGCAACTTTCTTTGTGGGAACTAGATTAAGGATATGGGCGGCAGTCTCTAAGACATACCCCCAAAATGAGATTGGTAGCGAAGCTCGACTCATCATGGAACGAACCATATCCAACAAGGTTCGATTACGCCTCTCAGCTACACCATTCAACTGCGGTGTCCTGGGAGGTGTCAATTGTGAGACAATCCCACATTCCCTAAGATAGTCGAGGAACTCTGAACTAAGATACTCACCACCTCGATCGGATCGAAGCATCTTAATGTTCCTGCCCAATTGATTCTCGACTTCCTGTTTAAACTCTTTAAACCTCTCAAAAGTCTCTGACTTATGCTTGATTAAGTAGACATATCCATATCTATTGTAATCATCAGTAAAAGTCAAATAATAACGATTAGCATCCCTTGTGGCATGTTTGAAGGGCCCACACACATCCGTGTGTATAAGATCCAACAAACCTTCACCCCTCTCACAAGAACCTGTGAAGGGTGACTTTGTCATTTTTCCAAGTAAGCATGATTCGCAACTATCATCTGACTTTAGGTCAAATGACTCCAATACTCCATCCTTTTGGAGTTGGCCTATGCGTTTCTTGCTTATATGTCCAAGACGACAATGCCATAATGATGCTTTATCCAAGTTATTATCATTTACAGAATCAATACACAATACATTATTTCCTAAGTTATCAACCACAGATACAGTTTCATACACACCATCACAAGGTAATGCTTTAAAATAAAGAACATTATTAAAGAAAGCATTAATCGAACCAACTTCATTATCAAATGAAAAGGTGAAACCTTGTTTATACAATGCATGAAAGGAAATAATATTTCTTGCCATTTCTGGCGAATAACAACATTTATTCAAATCTAAACTAAACCCACTACTTAGTGATAAAGTATAAACTCCAATCTTGGTGACAGGTAAAGCTTTCCTATTCCCCATGATTAAGTTTATTCTTCCATGCTCCACATTCTCACTTCTTCTTAGTCCCTGCAAATCAGAACAGATATGAATACCACAACCGGTGTCAAGGACCCAAGAGTTAGAATGGGGTGAGTTATTAGATAAGATAGTGTAAATACCTGCATGGTTGGGTTTAACTTTCCCATCCTTCACATCTTGCTGGTACTTTGGGCAGTTCCGCTTCCAATGTGACTTTTCATGGCAATAGAAGCATTCAGCCTCTTTAGGGTCAGAAGAAGGAGTGACAAAACCTTTCTTGGTTCCACTTGAAGAAGAGCCATCAAGGGTCCTAGCCTTGGTACCCTTCGAAGAGCTCTTCCTCTTCTTCCCTCTACCTTTCCCGATTGCCAAAACCGGGGCGGAGTTTGGAGTAGGAGTGTTAACAACCGACTTACCCTTAAGACCTGTTTCTGCGGTCTTGAGGAGTCCCTGAAGTTTGCTGAGTGTGACCTCTTCCTTATTCATGTGATATGTCATGCAGAATTGATCATATCACGATGGTAAGGAGTGCAAAATGATATCTATTGCAAGCTCCTCAGGGAAGTTCACATTAAGCTTCAGCAACCGATCCACATACCTTTGCATTTTCTGCATGTGGCTCGTGACGGATTCCCCGTCCTTCATCATGGTTGTTATGATAGAGCATATGATTTCATACCTCTCTTGTCATGCACTTTGATGGTATCTTTCCATCAGATCTTGGTGCATTTCAAAAGGGTAGAAGTCTTCATAGGACTTTTGGAGTTCCGATGTCATGGTGGCCAACATGATGCATGCCACTTTTGTAGCATCCCTTTCATGTGCCCGGAAGTCAGCGATCTCCTGGGGAGTTGCAGTGGTCTCATCAATCTCCTTAAGCTCCTTGTCAAGGACATATTCTTTGTCCTCGTAGCGGGTAATCATCCTGATATTTCTGATCCATTCATTGAAGTTGGATCCATCAAAAGTCACTTTCCCACACAAGTTCATAAGGGTAAAGGATCCATTCATTAGTTTAGATATTAAGAGAGTCCTTAATAAAACACCCAAATGTAATATTAAGGCTAGGATCCAATCACAATATATTATAACTTAGAAGAGGTATGCCGTAATCCAAGCTATAACATATTTGAAAGGTAGGTGAATGACGATTCACCAATTTCCACCATGAAAAACGAAATATAAATATTAGGTTTTTAATTGGTTCTTAGAAATTCCTAGATTCTTTTGAGATTCAATGAACTTTTCAAAGGCATGTTTCAATCTCGAGTGTGCCCTCCATGTTTTGTGACTGGGATACCGAGGATCACAAAACGAGGTGTCAAGTAACCATGCAAATCACTTGGTAACCTCAAGGTTTATCACACAATCGATGTGCCGGTAAACCACACATGCTCCACCGATGCTATGGTAAACCTTAAGTCACCCTTTACCTACCTTGTTAAGTCCAAATTAGTGTGCCGGTTAACCACACACGCTCCACCAACGACTTAAACAAAGTGTAAAGTGTAATTTCATGGATTAGCACCTTATTCACATTTTCCTAAAGTAACTAAGATTGGGAATTTAATAAAAGCATTTAGTTACTTTATAATATTCATCATACTTTTAATGAGAATTTATAAGTCCTTGTCTTACCCGTTCGGCTAACGAGCCTCCACCGATCAAGGAAGCGGTGGGTGAGAGTGGACACCCATTAAGTTGTCATTTTATAGGCAACAACCTTATACCCCCCTTATAGACCGGCTTCGTGAATGAGGCGTACTAGCGGTAAAACGACTTGATCTTATACATATATATATTAGTAACTTATAATATTATAAAGTATAAGGGTTGAATTTTAACTTTTAAAATTCTAAGGGTTGGAACTAAAGTTTTAATCAAGACTTTACATGTTCCAAAACTTGAGGGCAAGTTTTGTAAACTTCCAAAACTTTTCATTTCTTATAACTTATGAATTAATTGAGTAATAAAAATGAAGACTCTTCATTTTTATAACTCTTGTGTTCTTTTAATGGCTTTAATAAATGTGAGACTTTTGGTTTTCCATAACTTGAGGACAAGTTATGGACTCCATTAAAACACATTATGATCATGAATTAAACTACCATTACAAACAATTCCTATGATCATCTAATCTTCATAAGTTCAAGAACATGAATATGAACACTTTCAAGAATCAAAAATTACACTTAAAAAAACTTGTAATTTTAATAATTGCCATTGTAAATGGATTAGCATAAACATTACACCATCTAAAACAAGCTTTAAAACATCAAAACAGTTTAGGGTAATGTTTCTAGTCCATTTCCAGCAACAAATGTGCAAACTTTCATACGAGCAGAAAACAGAAAAACGATTTTTTTCAAGCTGTTTGCACACAAAAAAAAAACAAAAAAAACAACAAACAAACCTAGGCTCTGATACCACTGATGGGAGAATCTTACACTTGCAAAATCGGCTCTAGCCCTCTTGTTTCTTAGTGTCGCCGATTTTGGTGGAGAACATGTTGCTTATATAGTGTGTCACATCTAGGGTTACACCATGTAAACCCTAATGTGGCATGACTCTTCATTTCCATGACTCATGGGTTTGTAACTCCCATGGAGCCTCCATGGAGCATTCAATGGGTTTAACCCAACTTGATTATCCATGGAGCCTTTTAGCCCACTATACAAGTTATGGATGATTTACATGATCAACCCATATATTTAATTAGTCATCTTTTGATCACTTAATTAATCCTAGATTAATTCTTGATCAATACTAATTAAATAATACTATTAATATATTAGAACTTATAATATATTAATAAACCACAAGTGTTATTTCTCTCATTTAGTCTATCCAAATGCATGATGCCATGCAACCCAAATGGACCATGCCGGGTCGGGTCAAGTACATACCAGAAATAGTTATGGACTTAGACACTTTATCCAACAATATCCTATGCTTCAAGACAGCTAAAGACACATGAAGTCAATTATACAACACATGACCTTGAACTAAGAGCAGTGGTATTTGCTCTGAAGATCTGGAGACATTACTTATATGGCACGAAATGCACAATATTCACGGACCATAAAAGTCTCCAGCACATCTTCGATCAGAAAGAGCTGAACATGAGACAACGACGATGGGTGGAGCTAATTAATGACTACGATTGTCAGATTCTTTATCACCCTGGTAAAGCTAACGTAGTAGCTGACGCCCTTAGCAGAAAAGAATACTCGGGACGCCGAGTAAAGTCGTTGACCATGACAATCCATTCGCATCTGTCCACGCAGATCAAAGAAGCTCAAGTTGAAGCCTTGAAACCCGAAAACGTGGCAGGTGAAACCCTGAGAGGGATGGATAAGAACTTCGAAGTCAGGGATGATGGAGTCTATTATTTCATGAACCGGATATGGACACCAAAGTTCGGTGGTTACAGAGACATGGTTATGAATGAAGCACACAAAACCCGATACTCGATCCACCCAGTTTCAGACAAGATGTATCTGGATCTCAAGAAACTATATGGGTGGCCTAACATGAAGGCCGAAATCGCTACCTTTGTGGGCAAGTGCCTTACTTGTGCCAAGGTTAAGGTAGAGTACCACAAAACCTTCAGGTTTATTACAACAACCTGAAATCCTTGAATGGAAGTGGGAGCGGATTACGATGGATTTCATAACTAAGTTACCCAAGACAACGAGTGGTTATGATACTATTTGGGTAATCGTCGATAGATTAACCAAATCCGCACACTTCTTGCCAATAAAAGAAACCGACAAGATGGAGAAGCTAACCAGAACTTATTTCAAGGATATTGTTAGACTGCATGGTGTGCCAATATCTATTATTTCTGACCGAGATAGTAGATTCACCTCTCGTTTCTGGCAGTCTTTACAAAACTCTCCGGGAACTAGACTGGACATGAGTACAGCCTACCATCCACAAACCGACAGACAAAGTGAGAGGACGATTCAAACATTAGAAGACATGTTACGAGCTTGCGTGATAGACTTTGGAAAGGCATGGGATATTCATTTACCCCTTGTTGAATTCTCTTATAACAACAGTTATCACGCTAGCATAAAGGCTGCTCCATTCGAAGCCCTCTATGGCCGCAAGTGCAGATCCCCTCTGTGCTGGGCTGAAGTGGGTGACACGCAGCTAGCTAGAGGTCAAACTCCTGATAGTGCTCTCACTGGTCCGGAAATTATTCGAGAAACTACCAAGAAAATCGTACAAATTCGGGAGCGACTTAAACCTTCCAGAGATAGACAGACAAGCTACGCTGACAAAAGGAGAAAACCCTTGGAATTTCAGGTTGGTGACTGCGTATTGTTAAAGGTCTCACCCTGGAAGGGCATGATACGATTTGGAAAGCTTCACAAATTGAATCCATGGTACGTAGGGCCATTTGAGATTCTTGCCAGAATCGGTCCTATGGCTTACAAACTTCGACTACCCCAAGAACTAAGTAACATTCATCCTACCTTCCACGTTTCGAACTTGAAAAAGTGTCGATCCGACGAGACTCTTGTGATCCCACTCGAGGAAATCGAGTTAAACGAGAGCCTCAACTTTGTGGAAGAACCCGTAGAGATTCTAGACAGGGAAGTTAAGAAAACTAAACAAAGCCGTATCCTGATAGTGAAGGTTTGTTGGAATGCAAAACGGGGACCTGAATTCACTTGGGAACGGGAGGATCAAATGCAACAGAAATATCCACATCTTTTTCCCTAGTCTATCTGTAATGCTAATTTCGAGACGGAATTCTGTCTAACGGGGGGATAATGTAACAAACCGTTATTTCAAACCTATGTAATAATGTAGGTCAATTTGTAGTTCTTTTAAAATAATAAAGAGAAATTTTAGCATGCTGTGTATATTTACATAATTGATCCTCAAAAATAAAGTATTAAACAATCTCGTTCGGGATAAACCAAGTGGTAGAGATTGTAACAAGGTTTCCAAAAATATAAAGAACACTAAAATCCGAGTTATAACGAAGAAGTTATGACCAATCGAAGATCCGCGACAAAACCGGCAAAACACTGTTCAGTGTAAAAAGTGAATTTTCAATAAAATGCTTTTTAGCCTTAACAATCTAAATGAAAGTTGTGGATTATGTTAACCGAGAACTTTCATAAAATGAACGCCAAAATCTGACTTCGTATGAGGAAGTTATGATTTTTCTAAGTTTCAGTATAGCAGTATACAACTAAAAACTCGAAATAAAGATCGAGTGATTTTTAGTCGACACAACCTAAACGAGAATTGAAGGTCTTGTCAATAGTAGTACAACGGTAAAAAGATAGACAAAAACGGACGTCGGTTGAAAAAGTTATGAATTTTTAACGGATTTCCTGTCCCGGTCTGTTAAAAATAATAATATTAAAAATAAATTCAAAATTAGCCGACAAAGTCTAAACAAAAATCATAGAGTATAATTTTACCTACTCGGGCATATAAAGAACGTCAAAAACAGAGTTTGTATGCGAAAGTTATGAATTTTAGAAGTTTTTGGCTCAAAAACCGAGAAATAATGGATAATACCGGGAAATCTCGCATGAACAGTAACCGCCACACCCGGATCCGCCCTGTATCGCCTCCTGATTGGACCGAAGTGCGGTCCAGTAGCCGGCCGACACCCCTCGCAGGAACACGCGCCTCCTCCTGATTGGACTGAAGTCCGGTCCACTCCTGATCCGACATGACCGAGCCAACTGTCCGTAGCGAGCCCTCCTCCCTCGTCACCTGTTCGACACGCGGCTGCTTCCCCCTGCTTCGGATCCGAGGCTTCGGCCTATATAAGGCCTGCGAGACCTCTCGGTTCCAAGACCATTTTTACACCAAATTTCACACACTTTCACCTCTTTCACTCCCACATCCTCACCTACAACCCCTAAAACCCCGATATCATATGAAAAACTCTAAGCAAGGCTCGAAGCCCCGAGAATCCCGAGAAAAACAACTTTCTCTAGTCGAAACTCTACTCGATTTAAGCCGGTTTTTCGTCAAATAAACTCCTTCCCAGGAAACAAAACGCTGTCCAAATCACCACCTATCAAGTGAGTTCATACCCCCGTATTTTCATAATTTTTACTGTTTTAAGGGGGGGGGGGAATACAAGTCTAACACACGAACTTTTTGTGTTATAAATAAATTATTTCAAATCGTGATAAAATAACATTAAGTCATAAAAAATACTCAAAATATTAAACTCTTTAATAAACTTATATTTTTCCCCAAAAATTCATGTTTATATATATATATATATATATATATATATATATATATATATATATATATATATATATATATATATATATATATATAAATAAGATTCAAAAGGCTTAGGACTGATAACTCATTCTGGGTCCTTTTCTTTGTTTGGATGTGGGCTTATAGTACCGGTTATTTGTCCGAATGTCGTTTAAATTTTACTTATATATAAAATTGTATATGTATATAAATATAAAAGTGATTTCATCAGTTTAAACATCCTTTGTAACACGTTGAGCAAGGGGTTACATGCAAAAATAGTTAAATACTGATTCAGAAAGTACATATAAATTATAATAGGTATAATTTATGATACATAGAACAATAATTTTGATTCAAGTATACTAGAATACACTGTTTTTACAAGAAACAAGAGTTTTTATTCAAAACAAATCAAGGGTTTTCAATTGTCAAATACATGTTCAGAATACTAATTCACGAATATACAGTCAATCGTTATTTCAGGATGATTGGGTTTTTCATATCTATTATACGTGTAACGTTTATATGCTTTTTATGAGACATCAGTAAAGTCCTGACATTATAACCAGAATCTCCAACTAGGGGATCGAAACAAGTTGTGTGTAGATCTATGTTGGGATTGACAACCCCACACTCAGACTGCTAGCTACAGTCAGGCATACACGCCAATGAGTGACAATTGTTATCAACAGTTTAAACGCCTACAAGCGTTTGTTTCAGGCCATCCAGTCATAGTATGGTTATAAGAACTCATTAAAAAGATATTAACAATACGTTAGTGTATAATCAACTAAACGTAAGTACATCTTCAAAGTACCAGTTTACAAAAAACAAACTACAATTACAGTTTTCAATAAGCGCTTGTGGAACCAGGCACACTCCCAGTCACAAGTTTTACAAATACAGAACAATGTTTTACAAATGGAATGGTTTTATGGGAATAAAACTACTTTTCATATACAGCAGAAAATATAGGATTTTCTGAAATAGTTTACATATACGAGATACCGAAACATTCTATTAAACATAAATACATATGCACTCACTCAACTTTATGTTGATACTCTCTTTTCAAATTACTTGTATTCTCAGGGAAACAATAAACAGGTACTCCCCGAGGTTTTTGAGAAGATGGAGCTACTTTGAGTCATATCTTCTTCTTTTGTATAACTATTTTGGTTTCAATATACAATGATTGAACACATGTAAATACTTATACTTTTTTAATACAATGGTTTTTTGTACTTTGATTACTATGATGCATGTATTGTGATACTACAATTAAAGTCCTCCACCCCCGGACGTTTCCGCCGTCTGGTTTGGGGGTGTGACAGAAATGTTTCATGGTCAATTTCAAACCAGTACGAATGTCTTGCAATTTAGCCTTCTCATATTTAAAGAGAGAACCCAGACTCTTTAAAGATTCATTGTCCGCCGTGGTGTTTGAGTTGAAGGTGGTGTGGAAATTCTCCATGAATGCAGTAGTGTCATAAATTAGTTTATCGACTTTTTCGGTCGTTGTCTTGCAAAGTTCAGCAGAAGCAGCAACTGCTTTATTCATCTTTTCAGCATTGGCAGAATGCTCCTTCGTGATTCGTTCAAAGAGAGACTCGACTGCTGCTTTAGAGTATGCATCAGAAGATGAGGCCTGGGAAGCGAGAAGCAGTTGGTCAATCTTTTCATGTAGGAACTGAAGTTTCCCTTTCGTAACAGACACATCATCTTCACTCTCAGTCCGAATCTGGAAAGGACTATAAGTGAATCCCTCAAGATATTCATCATTACCAAAGACCATATCAGGGTTATCTTGGCGAACAGGGGAAATAGGAGGTGAAACATGGGTTGAGAAACCTGAAGTTTTAGCCCCCGTATTAGATACGTTGACCGAAACAAGAGGTGTGGTAGAGGTAGTAGGTGGAACTGTAGAATCAGTTAACATGGGGTAGAAAGAGGAATGCTTGTGTGTTTCGGTGAAGAAACCGGTGGAGGGCATGGTGCAATTGTAATTGTGATAGAAGTTGTTTTAGTTCAAGGAGGAGGATAAGGAACAAAATCATTATGAGTTTGAGTTACCTCATGATTGGATATCTCTTCTCCGTTGCGAGCGTTATTATCCTCGTTCCGAACGTCAGACTGAGTCTCAAACTCCGAGCCTCCACTTTCACTTGGAGTGGGGGACTTTATCTTGCGATCCAGTTGCTTTCGTCTTTTGGGAATTGCTGTAGAAGGAGCAGTTTTCGCCTTGCACTTCTTTCGAGTGACCGCAGGCTCAAAGGGACCCTCTTTCGTTTGCTTTTCTTTACCTCCCTTTTTCACCTTGTCAGCTTCTTCAATTGTTGTGCGTATCTCAGGAGTAATGGTGCGAGCTCCTGAAGATGGAAGATTTTTGTACTCCTCCATAATTTTACTTGCAGCTGGCACACATCGAAACATCATCTTTGGAATAGAGCCAGCAAAGGCAAACTTTGAGGTGTCAGCAAAGATGGTTGTATGAAAAGTGGAAATCGACGACCTCAGGGCATCCTGCATCACGGGGATGTTGTGTTTTCCAATCGACCGATGAACTACAATAGTCCAAAATTGAGCACAGGAAATCTCATTGTGTCAAGTCGTGGAATGAGTAATTTGCACCAGCTGAGTCCACAGAACAGTTCCATAATCAAGATTAATGCCATGGTAAAGACCATACATAAGAGTCTTAAACTGCTTACTGGCACAGTCACAACAAGTGACTCTTTAAGAGAAAGCTTTTAAAAGTAGAGTAAATAGACCATTCCACTAAGGAGGCAAGTTGGGTTTTCTGAACTTTGAGACAGAAGGAATGATATCTTTATACCCCATCTCATAGAACATCTCCATAATAGTTGCAAAGGAGATTGAGTCTGGATTCACCATAGAATCATCATATATAACCCCTAACAGAGAACAGAACCTTGACTTGGTGATAGAAGTTTACTTTTCAAAGATTTCAAACATGATGCGTTCTTCTTCCTTGATGTATGATGCTAAGGAGTAAGCCTTCGAGAGTAGAGACATTAGGACACACTCAACCTTAGTTAAGGCATTGACCAGAGGAGAGTACTTCAAACATTCAATGATCGGTAACATGAAAGAATCGTACTTGAATGGAGAAAAATAAAGAATCAAATTTTGATTTTGTTTGATGGCAAGTAGTGAAGATTGAGAGGTCTGATATGAATTGATGAAGAAACGTCCATTTCTGCAGGTTGTTGATGAAGAAGAACAACAGAGAGAAATTATTGTTTAGGGTTCTTGAGAGATTTTGTGGTGGTAAAGAGTAATGTTGTAGATGAAAATTCCTTTTATACGATTACGCAAGAGAGAGAATTTGAAGCGTCGATTGATTGGTTTCCTCTGAAATAGCGCCTGAAAAAAGCAGGATTTGACAACTGTAGCCCCGATAAACGTGTCAGATGACATGATAATTGGAAGCGTTTCAAATTCCACGCGCCTAAATTTTGAAATTTTATCCACCACAAGCCGCGTCATCATTATCTTGTTCTCATCCTTATATCTCCAATCTTTTCATTAAATACTCATACGTCCTTTCGCATTTGAGACACAAGGTAACTCGTGTGTATAAAACCGAGCATTATTGAACCTGCGAAACTTTAAATGCCATAAGTACCTCGAACAAGACTTTAGGAAAGTCAGAGAGATTTTCGTGCAAAAGTGTGCCAAAGAAAAAGAAATAAATCAAGACATATCTATAGGATATTAGTGATGTCATAAAAGACATGAAACTATAGATCCCGGGCAACAATCTCTTCCTTCACGGTCAAGAGAGACTAAGAAGTGTTTGTGTGGTGTCCCGTTAAAGTACGATCAACTGTTTGTTATGAAATAACGAAAGGCATCTTTTAATTAGGCTTTAAGGGTAGCTTGAACTTCAACCAAACTACGAAACTTGAGATAAGTACGAAAGATTAGTTGAAGTACTCGTGTGACCAGTGTAGTCAGCTGAACGAGTAGCTTTGGAAATTATTGAGTAACTTGGATAAATTTTGAAATCTCAAAAAAAAATAAAACTGGATCTATTGGGAAGAAATGTCTTAGGTCTAGAGCATTTCATTAAGATCTTGCATAAGAAAAAGAGATTCCTTGGTACAAACCACGAAATTGGACATTCGTTAATTCCTTGGTGAAAGATCTAGAAAATTTTATTGTTAACCGTCAATTCATGAGAGTGTGTTGGATATTGGGTTTCACTTAGCTCGTGGTAGTACGAAACTAAGATCATTAACACATATTTGGCGCAACCATAAACCCTAGTGGTAGTATCCGAGAGTCTCAAGGGTTGCAATCATGGATGCGAAAGTGATGGAGAAAAATAGAGATTATTCAAGAAGAACAAATGTACCTCTGCTATGTGAAAATAACCAAGCAGACAACTCTTAACTCGATATGAGAAGAGTAAGGTAGCTCATGACTTATGTGAATTCGCAGCCTAGTTGGGAAGAAACGATTGGTGTAATCGATTCATTAAGGCTTCAACATAGAGTCGGTGAGGCTTAGGACTACATGCAGCAGCATGCTTCTAGGGACACTTAGCTAATTCATAGATAAAGAAATTTATAGGTGCCCCATCACACGAATTGAGAGATATAACGAACATGATCCTTCGTGATTTTGTACGTGTCTAAGATATTTTTGGTGTTTTATGATTTATGAAAATAAGAGAAAGAAAAAGAAACAAAAATAAAATAATTTTGCAATTTTGAAATTTTTTGAAAGAAAAAAAATATTTTTGAATTTTGAATCATAAATAAAATAAAATTTAAAGACATAATATACAAAGGAAAACAAAATAATTTCAAACAAAACAAATTTTTTTTTTTGATGCGAATTAAGGCGAACGTTCGTGTCAATTCATGTCCCGAAAAAATGAGAAACGAATTAGAGCGAGCAATCGTGCCAATTCGCGTGACAAGAATAAAAGCGAAAGCAATTATTTAGTAAAAAACAAAAGTAGTACTAAGAGAGAGAAAGAAGTTTTGGAACTGATTCAGCTTCCATCATTCCTAGGCCTTGGAGAATTCGGTTGAATGTAGGTTTAGACAAGGCTTTTGTAAATATGTCAGCCAACTGATCAGATGATCTCACGGAGTGAATTTCAACATTGTCGTCTTCTACGTGATCCTTGATGAAATGATACCTCGATACTATGTGTTTCGGTTTTGAGTGTTGCATTGGTTTGTGACAAATATGAATAACACTTTCGGAGTCACAGTATAGTAGGATTCATTTCATGCTTAAGCCATAATCATGAAGTTGTCTTTGAATCCAAATGACTTGGGATGTACATGAGGCAACATCTATATATTCAATTTCAGCTGTGGACAAGGACACACACGTTTTCTTCTTAGATTGACAACTGACAAGTTTGCCATCGAGAAATTGGCATCCTCCAGGTGTGCTTTTTCTATCTAATCCACATCCCCCAAGGTCAGCATCCGAAAATGCTTGTACGAAGAAGCCTGAATTCGTAGGATACCATATGCCAAGTGATGAGGTTCGTTTCAAGTATCTGAAGATATTCTTGACGGCCACCATATGAGGTTCGCGAGGATTTGCTTGGAACCTAGCACAATAAAAAACAGAAAACATAATATCTGGTCTACTAGCTGTTAGATACATCAATGATCCTATCATTTGACGATAAATGGTCATATCAGCAGCTGGTTTTTCCAGAGATGGTGTCAGTTTCGTTGTGAATGCCATTGGAACCTTCGCTTTAGAGTCTCCCACCATGCCAAACATAGTTAGTAAAGTTTTTGTATATGCTTCCATATTTATGCAAATACTTTCTGGTCCCTGTCTTATATTCAATCCAAGAAAAAAGTTAATTGGACCCATGGAGCTCATCTCAAATTTAGTTTCCATCAACTTTCGGAATTCAGCTGTTAAGCTGGGATTCGTAAAACCGAAAATGATGTCATCAACATAAATTTGGACGATCATCAAGTGGTCACCCTCTTTCTTGCGAAAGAAGGTTGGGTCAACTAAACCTTGTTTAAATTTGGACATTTTAAGGAAGCGAGAGAAAGTTTCATACCAAGCTCTTGGAGCTTAGATTCAAAACAAGTAAAAGCAAGAACATAATCAATGATCCAAATAATGTTGAATGATTAAGTGTCACGCCTCAGAAGAACTCGACTAAGAATTGCTACTGTAGAGGTGTGATTAGAGTTACAGAATGATTATCAAAGTTAACAAGAATACGTTGCATGCATGCATCTTAAATACTATAACCCTAGTAAACAACTACGGGAGAACAAAGCCCAATGACATAACATCTAATACCCAACAATATGTATATATGTGATTATGTGTATGGTATGTGGTAGTTTGGGGAAGCTCATTAAGCTTTGTGCTTACGATTTTCAGTTTTGGTTTCAGGTACTTCTGGAAGCAAAGGAAAGAGCTCGGGATGACTGCATTGCACACACCATGATGATTTAGCATGGGATGTTTACTCTGATTTTTCTTGTTATGGATAATATGATACACACTTTTGATGGGATGTCTTGATAACTACCGTTTATTTAAAAATTTAAAATGGAATTTTTTAGGACCATATTTTATGTATGTTACAGTGGGAGTGTTGGTAATTGCGGCATAGACAACCACAGGTTCTATTTCAGGTTTGTGATGTTTGGGATCCACCTTTGATTTCCCATGGAACTTCCTTTTGGTACTTATAGCATGGTTGTTTTCTATTGGTGGGGCCATGCTACCTTGACGGATACACTGCTCCGTCAACTGATAGGCCAATTGCTTAGCACTATCGAAAGTGGAGGGCCTGGATGTAGTAACCAGACCTTGAATAGGCCAATTCTAGGGTCACCATTCCCGAGAAAAGGTTTGGAAGGTCATTAAATTGAGAGGAGTAGGCAGCCATCTCCGATCCTTTCATGGTAAGGTTCCAAAGCTCCTGCTCCAGAGCCTGGACTTCCTCTCATGGGCAGTATTCTTTGATCTTCATTTGGTTTAGAGGTTCCCAACCCATGGTATAAGCTTTATTGGGTCCCATGGACTTATCATGGTCATTCCACCAATTCAGGGTGGAATCCATCATTGTCCAGGTAGCATACTTAACTCGATAGTTGTTGAGGCAAGAACTGATGCAAAATATTGCTTCTATTTTCTCTATCCAGCGGGATAGACCGACAACTCCTTCAGTGTCATAGAAGGATCGGGGTTTGCAGCCCATGAACTCTTTGTATGAGTAGTTTCTAGGGTTGTTCTGGTTAACCACTGGAGTGTCATTTCCATTTCTACTGTTCCCGAAATTACTGTTCTGGGCATCCTCGTATGCAGCTATCGTCGTAGCAATCCCTTATGCAAGTAGGTTTTGTATCAATGTGGGATCCATTTGGTGTTGGGTTTTTATTAAAAAATCTGGTTTCTCAACGGGTAAAAATGACAATGGAAGCTTTAAAATTGTTGAATAAAACTAAACTATTTTATCCACCAAGGATCATTTTGCAAGAGTTAGAAAGATTAAAACAACCATAGAAGGGAAAGCATAACAACCTTTAAAAACTTTAATCCTCATGGGAGGTTGGAAGTTGATGAAGTGTGGCATGAAATTCTAAAACAAGAGTTCTCTAGAAGTATCCACCAAGCAAGAGCAGAACCATCAAAACATGTTACTATTCAGATGTAATTTGTTGTTCATAAGCCTTTGAAATATATAACAAATATATGTTCAAATGTGAAGAAACAAAGGGACTTCATCTAACATAAAAAATAAAAGAGAATGGAGGATGAGAAGAGCTTGAAAAGCTTGAAATTTGGCAGCCCCTTTGTGTTGGATTAGGTGTCTAAGCCCATAACTATAATTGGTATGTACTTAACCCGAAAATAGCATGGTCTGTTTGGGTTGAAACTCTCTGGAACAATTTGATTGGATGGATATTTGAAAAGAGGTTATTGTGATTTATTAATATATTATAAGTATAAAATATTAATTGAGAAATCAAATTATTTAATTAGTATTGGTCAAGAATTAATTTGGAATTAGTTTAGTGATCAAAAGAGACTGATTAAAGTTACGTTGACTAATTAGATAAATCAGTAATACTTATAGTTGGACCGATGATCCATGTTGGCTAGGGTTGGACTAAACCTATATGAGAGTCTATAAAGGTTTAGCCCAAAAGGCCTATGTAATGTGAAGAGTCATGGGTGATTGGGGTTTGCATGGATGAAACCCTAGGCTTTAAAAGGAACCCCTAACTCCCTAAAATCAGCCCCATGCACACAAAGGAAGAAGCTAGCCGATTTTATGCTCGCTAACCTCTATCTCTAGTTCCTCCTTTTGTTCTTGGTTTGTTGTAAGACATTTGAGGCATCACACTTGAGGTGCTAAGCTCATAAGGCCAAAGTTCCACTAGCTACATCAAAAGGTAACATTCTAACTTGTTTTAAGATTCATATATCATGTTTTGTATGCTAGTTTAGGCTTTATGCTTTGGAAACAACATTGCATGTATAATTAGAGATAACTTAGATCCAAATCATTTAGGGTTGCATGTGCATCGTAGGAGTGTTATAGTGCTTAAAACCCAATAGTGGTATCAGAGCCTAGGATTGTTTTCTATTATATTGATGCATTGGTAATTTTTCAAAGCAAGAAAAATCGTTTTTTTGGAATCTGACTGGTGACCGCGACGTGGTGACAGTTCAGTGGACGTTTGTATTCAGATTTTTGGCCAAGTTTATATGATGTTTTGATTATATCATAATATGATTATTTGTATTATTTGATTAGAATTGTCTGTCAATAAGAGTTAAATTAGGTCAAATTGGTAAATGATAAGTTATATGATAATTGTATTAGTTTATATTTTGATCTAAGTGGAGCGTGTGGAGGTTAACTGTCACACTAATTTGGGACTAGTAAGGTGGCAAAGGGTAGCTTCATGTTAATCATAGATCAATGGAGTGTGTGTCGTTAACTGGCACATTGATTAGGTGATTTGTAACATTAAGAGTACCAAGCAATTTGCATGGTTATTCACACCTTGTTTGTGATCCTCGGTATCCCAGTCACAAACTTGAAGGGCATAATCGAGATTTAAAGATGCCATTGAAAAGATTCAATGAATCTCAAAGGAATCTAGGAATTTCAATTCATTTAAAACTTAATAATCAATTTCGTTTTTCATGGTGGAAATTGGTAACTCGTCATTTACCTACCTTCAAATATTTTACAATTGGATTACGGCATCCCTCTTCCGAATTGTAGAATATTGTGTTGGGTCCTAGCCTTAATATGTCATTTTGGGTGTCATATTAAGGATCCTTATCTAATCTAAACATTGTATTTCTTTTCAGATGTCTACTTCAAACAGTGCTTCAAACCCAATCCCTTCTGGCTCTTTCTCCCTCATGAACCTATATGGGAGAGTCATCTTTGATTGATCGAACTTCAATGATTGGATTCGAAACATCCGCACGGCTATTCACTACGAGGACAAAGAATATGTCCTTGATAAAGAGCTAAAGGATATTGATGAAAACACTGCTACTCCCGAACAGATTGTTGAGTTTAAGACCCATGAGAGGGACGCGACAAAGGTGTCGTGTATTATGATTGCTACCATGACTGTTGAGCTTCAGAAGTCCTATGAGGACTTTTGGTCTTATGAAATGCACCAGGATTTGATGGAAAGGCACCATCAAAGTGCTCGGCAAGAGAGGTATGAAATCATTGCCTCCATGATTATTACCAAAATGAAGGGTGAAGAGTCTATCACGACACACTCGCAAAAGATGCAAACGTTTGTGGACCGTTTGCTAAAGTTGAATGTCAATTTTCATGAAGAATTGGCAATTAACATTATCCTACACTCTTTACCTCCTTGTTATGATGTGTTTCATATGACTTATCATATGAACAAGGAGGAGGTGACTCTAAGCAAGCTTCAAGGTCTTTTGAGCACTACTGAAAGCAGTTTGAAAGGAAAATATGTTGTCCCTACTCCTACTACTACTGCCCATGTCTTGGCAATTGGACATGGGAAGGGAAAAAAGGAAAGCCTCCTCAAAGAGCCAGAAGGGAAAGTCCCATGTTGGATCCTCTTCGAGTGGGGTCCAAAGGTGGTTCTGCTACCCCTCCTCAAATCCAAAGGAAGCAGAGTGCTTCCATTGTCATGAAAAAGGGCACTGGAAACGAAGCTGCCCTAAATAATTGCAGGACATAAAGGATGAGAAGATAAAACCCTCCTTTGTAGGTATTTACACTATTCTGTCTAATAACTCATCACATGCTAATTCTTGGGTCCTTGATAAAAGATGTGGTTTTCACATTTGTTCTGATTTGCAGAGTGTAAAAAGAAGTAGGGATGTGGAACACAGGAAGATGAACTTGATCATGTGGAATAGGAAAAAGTCGCATGCCACCAAGATTGGAGTTTATACTTTATTTCTTAGTAGTGGGTTAAGTTTAGATTTGAATAATTATTACTAATCGTCAAATATGGCGAGAAATATTATTTCTTTTCATGGTTTGTATGAACAAGGTTTTACATTTTCGTTTAATAATGAAATTGGTTCAATAAATGCTTATTATAATGGAATTCTTTTATTTTTAAGCATTACCTTGTAATGGTATATATAAAACCGTGATGGTTGTAGATAACTTAAGAAATAATTTGTTGCATATCGATTCGTCAAAAGGTTTGGACAAAGCATGCTTATGGAATTGTCGTCTTGGACATGTCAACAAGAAGCGTATAGCCCAACTCTAAAAGGATGGAGTTTTGGAGTCAATTGACTTAAAGTCAGATGACACATGTGAATCTTGTCTGCTTGGAAAGATGACCAAGTCACACTTCACTGGTTCTTGTGCAAGGGGTGAGGCTTTGTCGGATCTCATACACACAGATGTATGTGGACCTTTCAGATCCGCCACAAGGGATGCTAACCGCTTCTATGTGACTTTTACTGATGATTATAGTAGATATGGGTATATTTACTTAATCAAGCATAAGTCAGAAACCTTTGAAAAGTTCAAAGAGTTTAAACAAGAACTGGAGAATCAACTGGGCAGGAAGATAAAGATGCTCCGATCTGATCGAGGTGGTGAGTATCTTAGTATCGAATTCCACGACTATCTTAAGGAATGTGGAATTTTTTCATAATTGACGCCACCTAGGACACCACAACTTAATGGTGTGGCAGAGAGGCGCAATCGAAGTTTGCTGGACATGGTTCGTTCCATGATGAGTCGAGCTTCGTTACCAGTCTCATTCTGGGGGTATGCCTTAGAGATTGTCGTCCATATCCTTAATCTAGTCTCACGAAATGTGGACATGGAAGGTTCCCTCGTTAGCGCATCTCAAGGTTTGGGGTTGCAAGGCTTTGGTAAGATGAGAGAATCACGACAAGCTCGAACCTCGTAGCGAGCGATGTATTTTCATCGGCTACCTACAGAAATCCTTTGGATATCTCTTCTATAGACCAAGTGACAATGTTGTCTTCCTTGCGAGGAGAGGCGTTTTTCGATAAAGAGAACTCATATGCCAAGAGGACAGTGGGAGAAAAATTGACCTTGAAGAGCTTCAAGAGTTAAGTAATGAAGGAACAACAACCACTAGCGCTCATCCCGAGGAGAAAACTCCAGTTGAATCAATTGACGAGTCCTTACCTCTGAGACGTTCCAGTAGAGTTAGAATGGCATCTGAGTTTTATGTTTTCCATATTACTACTGAAGGTGATACCTTTATCAGTGATAGTACACTGGTAAATTTGGATGAACCTAACAACTACAAGGAAGCCATGGCAAGCCCCGAGTCTGCAAAATGGAAAGAGGCGATGGACAACGAGATTCGGTCTATGTATGACAATCAATTTTGGAACTTGGTTGACTAGGCACGATTGGTTGCGAAGGGCTTTACTCAAACTCATGGAGTGGACTATGATGAGACCTTCTCAGCAGTGACTAAGATTAAATCTATATGGATCATGCTAGCCATAGCTGCATTTCATGATTATGAAATATGGCAAATGGATGTCAAAACCGCTTTCCTTAATGGGAAGTTGGCTGAAGATGTTTACATGAATCAGCTAGAGGTTTTTGTCAATGAAAAGTATCCTAATAGAGTGTGTAAGCTTGAGAAGTCCATTTATGGATTAAAGCAAGCGTCTCGCAGATGGAATCTATGTTTCGATGAGAAAGTCAAAGAGTTTGGTTTTTCGAGAAGCGAGGATAAGTCCTATGTATATGTCAAAGCTAGTGGGAGTATAGTTAGCTTTCTGGTATTGTATTGGATGACATACTGCTCATAGGAAACGACATCCCAACCTTGCAGGTCGTTAAATCGTGGCTTGGGAAGTGTTCTGCTATGAAGGACCTTGGGGAAGCTGCATATATTCTAGGGATAAGAATATTGAGAAACAGGAGTAAACGACTAATAGGACTTAGTCAAAGTACCTATTTGAACAAGTTGTTGAAACGTTTTAGCATGGAGAATTCCAAGAAAGGAGAATTACCTATCCAAAGCAATACCAAACTGATCAAGGCTCAGAGTCTGAGTACAGACAAAAAGATAACAGATATGAGTCAGGTGCCATATGTTTCGCAGTTGGGTCGATCATTTTTGCTATGAAATGTACTCGTCCCGATGTGGCATTTGGTATGAGCGTGGTCAACAGATATCCAGGGAACTGTGGTAGGGCTCATTGGATTGTGGTAAAGAACATTCTTAAGTACCTATGGAGGAATAAGGACTGGGTCCTTACCCTCGGTGGGAGTGATGACTTGAGAGTGACAGGGTATGGTGATGCCAACTTTCAGACCGACAGAGATAATTTCCACTCTCAGTCGGGCTAGGTATTTACCCTGAATGGAGGAGCAGTAACATGAAAAAGTTCCAAACAGGAAACTGTAGCTGATTTAAAGTGCGAATCAGAGTACATAGCAGCAAGAGAAGCGGCAAAGGAGGCAATATGGCTGTTGAACTTCATTGGAGACCTTGGAGTTGCACCAGCTTTAAAGGAGCCTATGGAAATTTTATGTGACAACGAGAGTATAGTTGCCTTAGGCAAGAAACCAAGGGATCATGGCAGATCCAGGCACATCGACAGAAAATATCACTTTATATGACATCAACTGGAAAAAGGACTCCTCGTAGTAAAGAGGATATCGTAAGAAGAGAACCCAGCAGATCCCCTTATAAAGGGACTAAGCAGGGATAAGCACTTGTAGCATGCAATAAGTATTGGGCTGAAGGACGATATTATTTTTTATGATTAAAAAGATTTAGAAACTTGTAATAGCTAAATTGTAATTAACATTTGATGATTGAATAAAAGAAGGTTTTATTTATAAGTAAAGTTATTGTCTTGTCTCAGTTATTTACTATTATTTTCATTTTGTATATTTTGATTTCCAGAATAATAAGATTATTCAAACTATCCACATTCGATCACACTTTGGAAGTAGCTTATGAAAGCAGACTGTCATGAATGGTTTTTTGTAAGATTGTCCAAGGTGTTAGACATAGCAAAGTTTGCTACAAACATTCATGAGTGCTCTTGAAATAATATTTGAGTATTAGACTAAACCCACACTCATACGAATCACTTCATGGAATTTATCATGAGTGTGTGAGATGATAATATCAAATAGTCTTCAAACCAAGATATATGAGTTGTACATTGATAGTGCGAAACCGCATCAGTAACTTGATGTTATAAAACGTGTTGTTGTGTATGATTTAGCGAGTAGTTAGTACAAGCATATAATTCGAAGTTTATCTCTTCCTTTTATCCTAAGAGGATTAAAAACGATATATTGGGCCCCTCGATGATTTTTTTTACTTATGTGTCGGTCCCGGTCAGGACTCAATTGATGTGTTCAATTAAGTTCTATGTCAAACAAATCAGAAATCGGGAAACAAGCTGTTGGACAAAGAGTATGACTTTATTCCATGTCTTCGTCCACACAATATCTTGAAGAATAAAGGATTATATGATCCCTAATCTAATGGACGCATCAGGATTTGACAACGGATTTAGAGAGCTACAATTGATAATCAAATTTTGAAGTTGCATTTGCAATTATAGTTATTAGACTTATCCAAGTGGGAGACTGTTGGATTAAGTGTCTAAGCCCATAACTATAATTGGTATGTACTTGACCCGAAAATAGCATGGTCCATTTGGGTTGCCACTCTCTGGAACAATTTGATAGGATAGATATTTGAAAAGAGTTATTGTGATTTTTTAATATATTATAAGTATAAAATATCAAGTGAGAAATCACATTATTTAATTAGTATTGGTCAAGAATTAATTTGGAATTAATTTAGTGATCAAAAGAGACTGATTAAAGTTACAGGGACTGATTAGGTAAATCAGTAATACTTATAGTTGGACCCATGATCAATGTTGACTAGGCTTGGACTAAACCTATATGAGAGTCCATAAAGGTTTAGCCCAAAAGGCCTATGTAATGTGAAGATTCATGAGTGATTAGGGTTTGCATGGTTGTAACCCTAGGCTATAAAAGGAACCCCTAACCCCCTAAAATCGGCCCCATGCACACAAAGGAAGAATCTAGCCGATTTTGTGCTCACTAACCTCTATCTCAAGTTCCTCCTTTGGTTCTTGGTTTGGTGTAAGACATTTGAGGCATCACACTTGAGGTGCTAAGCTCCTAAGGCCAAAGTTCTACTAGCTACATCAAAAGGTAACATTCTAACTTGTTTTAAGATTCATATATCAAGTTTTGTATGCTAGTTTAGGCTTTATGCTTTTGAAACAATATTGCATGTATAATTAGAGAAAACTTAGATCCAAAGCCTTTAGGGTTACATGTGCACCGTAGGAGTGTTATAGTGCTTAAAACCCAACACTTTGAGCCTCTCATGCTCATAGTTTTGGCTCCAAAGAACACAAAAGTTGTCTCATGGCTAGTTGTTATATATTTATATGTATATATATGTTATCTTTATAAAAAGTCGATCTTATTTATAAACAATTCCCAACATATATATCTATATATAACTAGTCATATATAAATATATTATTTTATATAAAACTACATTTTATATAAATTGTAACTAGCTTATTAAGATATAAATACGAATATATAAATATCTTATTTTATATAAAACTACCTTCTATATAAATTGAATTAGTTTATTAATATATAAATATAACTTGTAAATAATCATACTTTATGATATATTTCATAAGTTGTTATTTCTCCAATAAATATTATTTCCATAAATAATAAATTCCTAATTAGTAAAATATTATTTTCATGTAATAATAATTTTCCAACTAAATACAAGTGTTGATATATTTATTAATAATCAAATTATACTAATAAATAATCAATTGACGGTAACTTGCTATATGGTGTGACCCTATAGGATCATGTCACACCCCCAAACCGGAATGGCGGAAACGTTCGGGGGTGGAGGACGTCATGTACAGTATCTCAACAATTGCATAATAGTAACCAAAGTACAAATTGAAAAACTATAAGTTTTTACATATGTATTCAAGTCATTGTATACATGACACCAAAAAGTTAAAAGACATGAGTCAATGAAGCTCCGTCTTCTCAAAAATCCATGGATGTACCTGTCTATTGATTTCCTAAAATACAAGTAGTTTTGAAAATGTGTCTACGATTAAGCTGGTGAGTTCATAAGCATGTTTGTTCTCGAAATCTGTTGCTTGTTCCTTAAAAATGTAAGTGTGTATTCCTAGAAAATCCTATATTTTCTATTGTAATATGTTGTACTCAAAACATGTAATATGTTGTACTCAAAACATGTAATTCTCATAAAACCATGAAAAGTATGTTTTCAATGCACTCGAATAGTATTATGTGTTTGTACTCATATGAACATAGTATAATTGTAACTATCTGGATGTACCAGCTGTACTTATAAAATACTGTATTATAGTTTTATTATTTAATAAAACTATGTGAAGTTATTTACTTATTCATACACCAATCGTATAGTTCAATACCAAATTATGAGTTATTATAACCATGCTTGATGACCTAAGATGACCTGAATACGACGTTCTTCAAGCGTCGCTATCGGTACGACATTTGTCACCATAGACCTGTCGGCTTAGCTGTTGCAAGCAGCTCTGGTGCGGGACTGTAAGTCCGATACAGATCTATACACAAGTGTCACGCTCACCCTCTAGGAGACTCTGGTTATAATTTCAGGACTTGGTTGGTACTTAGATAAGTATTTGAAGTAAGTCTCACAAATGCTATATTGACGGTTACGTGTAGAATAATGAAAAGTTACTTTGTAATAGATAAACCGTAAGTATATCTCATAAACTATATTTAATATAGTTTATATAACTGTTTTCCTAAATTATTCTGAATTTGTAAAGAAATATAAAATATGAGTGGTTACAACATATGAAAAGTTATGTTTGTTTTCCGTAAGTTTATAGTTTATATGTTTATTTTCTATATTGTAATCTGAACTTTGAAAGGCAACATGTAAGTTCCATAAACTATACCTATTATAGTTTATATGTTTGTGTTTTACCGAAATGAAAACTTTTGTATTGTAAATAATTTAGTAAGTTTAAATCGAAAATCTATGATACGGTTGTCCCGTGTAATTCAATATTTATACCCAAATGGTATTAAAATAGTTTGCAAAAATTATATTTTTGTTTAACATGTTTAAAATGAAGTTATACTTATATAAATATAATATTTATATAATTTTGATTAAACAAACAGTCGAATAAATAATTATACCCCAAGCCCACAACCAAACAAGGAACAGGAAATGAAGTCAAATTATCAATTCTAAGCCTATTGAATCCTAATTATAATACATATAAACATATATATATATATATATATATATATATATATATATATATATATATACATATATATATATATATATATATATATATATATATATATATATATATATATATAATTTTATTGACGACAACAATTATTAAATATTGAAAACATTTAAATATTAACACAAATTTCTTGTGTTACACTTGTATTCCCCCCCCCCCCCAAACAACGAAAAATCATGAAAATGTAGGGGTATGAACTCACCTCGTGTACGTGTTTCTGGTTAGATTCGATGTAGTTGCGATGATTCCAGGTATAGAATATGTGTGATTAACCGTATCCTAATTATATTTTATACACATAATTATATGCATAAATTAGATATCTAATAAGTTTTATCATGATAATTAACATTAGATTGTATAGATTACTTACAAATAGTGAAGAGAAGTTCTTATAAAAGTTTGAAGACTTTTAGGTAACTGCTTGAAGATGCGAAGAACTTTGATATGTGTTTTGAGAGCATAACGGTGAGATGAGTTTACTGATTATGTCAAATGAATTCATTTGTTCCGTAAATATGAAGTAAACTCATGAGGCGATGAATGTGAGGTTTAGGATTATAATCACATTGGGAAGCTAACTTTGGATAGGAATATGAAGATATTTGAAGAGTTTACGGTCCTATACTCCCAAATGTGAAGTGTTTACGGTTTAGATAATAAAAGAAATGGTGTTTTCGGATCTTATAGTCAAAGAAAGGGGGTTTACGGTTCTAGGTCTTCTAGAAGAGGTTGTTCACGGTTTTACTTCTTTAAGAGGGTTCACGGTTTTGCTTCTTTAAGATGGTTCACGGTTTGGTCCCAACCGTGAATACCTTTTTGTTTCTTAATTTGGACCGTGAACCTCAGGTTCTAGATGGTTTTGGACCGTGAACCATGTGGTGTGTCATTTTGTGAATTAAATTTTAATCCCTTGACTCATGTTGACTTGTATATTGACTTATATTTGTATAGTTTTCAATATAAGTGTTCAAAAGTTATAAATAATTATGATTTACAAAGTATGTATTCTTGGTATTTAAAGTTCTTATTGTACTATTGTTAGGATGTTAATTTACTTGTACACAACTGCAGTTTAGACCTTTATTTGAACAAGTTTGATTTACATAGACTTAAAATATCGGGTTGTTACATTATCCCCCCGTTAAAGGGAATTTCGCCCCGAAATTGTTTTTAAAGAGGTACTCATGAACTAGGGAAAACATGTGGATACTTTTGTTTTATTTGATCTTCCCGTTCCCAAGTGAATTGAGGTCCCTGCTTGTCATTCCAGCGAACCTTCACTATTGGTATACGGCTTTGTTTTGTTCTTTTGACTTCCCTATCCATGAATTCCACTGGTTCGTCTACGAAGTGTAGACTCTCGTTTAACTCGATTTCGTCGAGTGGGATTACAAGAGTCTCATCAGACAGACATTTCTTGCGGTTAGAGACGTGAAAAATAGGATGAATGTTACTGAGTTCATGCGGTAGTTTGAGTTTATAATCAACCGGACTAATTCTAGCAAGAATATCGAATGGTCCGATGTACCTCGGATTTAGTTTTCCCTGTTTTACGAAACGGATCATTCCTTTCCAGGGTGAGACCTTCAACAAGTCACGGTCGCTAACCTGAAATTCCAAGGTTTCTTGTCGTTTGTCCGCAAAACTCTTTTGTATGTCTCTAGAAGCTTTCAATCGCTCCCGAATTTGTACAATCTTTTATGTGGTTTCTCGAACGATCTTGGGACCAGTTAGAGTACTGTCGGGTACTTGGTTCTTGGCAAGTTGCGTATCACCCACTTCATCCCATCACATAGGAGATCTGCACTTGCGACCATAGAGGGCTTCAAATGGAGCAACTTTGATGCTAGTGTGATAGCTGTTGTTGTACGAGAATTCGACGAGTGGTAAATGGGTATCCCAAGCTTTACCAAAATCTATCACACAAGCTCTCAACATACCTTCCATAGTTTGTATGGTTCTTTCGCTTTGACCATCAGTCTGAGGATGGTACACTGTACTCATGTCAAGTTTGGTTCCTAAGGAATTTTGCAGTGATTGCCAAAACCGCGAGGTAAATCTACTATCCCGGTCAGAGATAATAGATATTGGCACACCATGCAATCGTACAATTTATTTAATGTACGTCCTTACTAACTTCTCCATTTTATTAGTTTCTTTTACTAGAAGAAAGTGTGCGGATTTGGTTAATCTGTCGACGATCACCCAAATGGTTTCATGACCACCCGTTGTCCTGGGTAACTTGGTTATGAAATCCATTGTAATCCGCTCCCACTTGCACTCAGGTATTTCCGGTTGTTGTAATAGACCTGAGGGCTTTTGTTATTCTACCTTGACTTTGGCACAAGTTAGACACTTGCCCACATAGGTAGCAATTTCATATTTCATGTTCGGCCACCAATAGAGTTTCTTGAGGTCCAGATACATCTTGTCTGAACTTGGATGAACGGAGTATCGATTTTTATGGGCTTCATTCATGACAACATCTCTGTAACCACCAAACTTCAATGTCCATATCTGATTCATGAGATAACGAACTCCGTCACCCTTGATTTTTATGTTCTTTTCCATTCCTATTAGGGCTTCATCTGTCACGTTCTCAGGTTTCAAGGCTTCCAGCTTAGCCTCCTTGACCTGTGTGGATAGATGGGAATGGATAGTCATAGTTAGAGACTTTACTCGGCGGCCTGAGTACTCTTTATGACTAAGGGCATCTACTACTACATTGGCCTTGCCGAGATGATAGCAAATCTCACATTCGTAATCATTGAGTAGCTATACCCATCGTCGTTGTCTCATGTTAAGTTCTTTCTAATTGAATATGTGCTTGAGGCTTTTGTGATCAGTAAAGACTGTGTATTTTGTACCATAAAGGTAATGCCTTCAGATCTTCAGATCAAAAACCATTGCTCCCAGTTCGAGGTCGTGTGTGGCATAGTTGACTTCGTGGTTGTTAAGCTGTCTTGAGGCGTAGGATACAACCTTTGCTCGCTGCAAAAGAACGCAGCCTAGCCCTTGCTTGGACGCATCGTAGTAGACTACGAAATCTTCCGTCCCTTCTGGGAGGGCCAAGATCGGTGTGTTGCAGAGGGCTCGCTTTAGTGTCTAGAAAGCAGTTTCTTGTTTCTCTTCCCAACTGAAGGTTACACCCTTCTGGGTCAAGGTGGTGAGTGGCTTCGTGATCTTTGAGAAGTTTTTGATGAACCTCCTATAGTAGCCAGCGAGACCTAGAAACTTACGAATTTCTGTTGGGGTTCGTGGGGTCGCCCAGTTTTCGATAACATTGATCTTGGAGGGATCAACATGTATCCCTTCCTTGCTGACTACTTGACCTAGGAATTCCACCTTACGAATCTAAAATTCACACTTCGAGATATTCGCATACAATTTCTCTGCCCTTAAGGTTTCTAAGACTTGTCGTAAGTGTTGGATGTGTTCTTCCTTACTTCTGGAATAGACTAGTATATGGTCAATGAAGACCATAACGAACAAGTCTAAGTAAGGTTGACACACACGGTTCATTAGGTCCATGAACACTGTGGGCGCATTCGTTAGACTAAAGGGCATCAGTACAAATTCATAGTGACCGTAGCGAGTTCTAAAAGCAGTCTTTGGAATATCAGTCTCCTGGACTCCTAGCTGATGGTATCTCGATCTCAGGTCAATCTTGGAGAAGAAACATTCCCCTTGAAGTTGATCGAAGAGGTCGTCTATCCGTGGTAGAGGATATCGGTTCCTAATGGTAAGCTTGTTTAGTTCGCGGTAGTCTATGCACATTCGGAACGATCCATCCTTTTTTTCAGGAACAAGACCGGTGCTCCCCAGGGTGAGAAGCTTGGTCTAATGAATCCTTTACTGAGAAGTTCTTTCAATTGGCTGGACAGATCCTGCATCTCTGATGGTGCAAGACAATACGGGGATTTAGCTATGGGGGTAGCTCCGGGAATCAAGTCGATTCGGAATTCGACTTGGCGTTCATGAGGAACTCCTGAAAGATCTTCGGGGAAAACATCAAGGAAATAACAGACTTCGGGAATATCCTTGATGTTTTTCACTTCTTGTATCTTGTCAACCACGTGAGCTAAGAAGGCACAATAATCTTTGTGAACATACTCCTGGGCCTTGACGCAAGAAATGATTTGAAGATTTGCACCGGATTTGTCGCCATGGATAACGAGAGTTTCGTTACTTGGCAGATTAAGACGAATTGCCCTTTCAAAACATAGGATATCAGCACGATGAAGACTTAACCAATCCATGCCAATTATAATGTCAAAACTTTAAATTGAGACCGACATAAGGTCAATTTGAAATTAATGGTTGTTTAGGGTAAGTGTGCATCCTATGTACATGTCATTTGTGCTCTCGATCTTTCCGCTTGCCATCTCTACTGTGAATGTGTCTTTTAGTGATTGTGGATTTTTTTAGTAGATGTTTGAATTTATGGCTCACGTAGCTTTTCTCCGCACCACTATAAAAAAGAATGCATGCGTAAGAATTGTTGAGAAGAAACGTACCGGTTACCACGGTAGGATCTGCCATCGCTTCTTCGTGGCGAATTGCTAAATTTCTCCCCATACCACCCACATTCTTTTTCTTGGGGCAGTCTCTCTTGAAATTCCTGACTTCACCACACTCATAGCGAGCTTGACTTACTCCCACTGCGGGGACTTGAGAGTTAAGTTGTGCTGGTGCTTTACAGAAACGAGCAGTGTGCCCATTTTTTTTGCAGTTTCTGTAGTGCATTTCTCTGCAAACTCCCGTGTGATGGAAGTTGCGTTTAATGCACTTTGGCAAAGTTCCAATATATCTACTTGGGGTTTCTGGAGTAGCAGAAACTGTGGTAGGTCTAGGAGCAGGAACAACAGCTGGAACAATAGGAGTGTGTACTGCCTCAGTTTGCTGCTTCTTAGCAGGCTCTTACGATGACTTCGCCTTTCGTTTATTCTATAATTTCTTTTTGCTGCTTCCTTCTTTGAGATTTTCAGGAACATCTAGCATGGAGCCTTGACGAACTCCATTATGTACAAGTGTCTTAGCCAGACGCTTGGCACTATCAAATGTAAGGTGCTTGGCGGCAATAACGTTTCCTTGAGTCGGGGGAGTTAACCCCCAGATGTATCTTTCTACTTTCTTACTCTCCAGGGCGACCATCCTGGGACACAGTAGAGCCAGGTCACTGAATCTGGCAGTATATGCAGCAATATCAGAGTCCTTTATCGTTAGAATCCAGAGCTCCAGCTCTAACTTTTGTATTTCGCCGCGAGGACAATACTCTGCCAACATTAAAACTTTCAAGTCTTCCCAACTCATGGCATTGGCTACTGGCAGAGATAACAACTTGACATAGCCATTCCACCAGGAGAGGGCTCTGTCTAGGAAGGTGCATGCTGCAAACTTTACTTTGCTTGCTTCAGGACAAACACAAATTTCAAACACTGATTCGATTTTATCAAAGCAGTGTGTCAGAGTAATGACACCTCTGGTGCCATCAAAGAATTTGGGTTTTGCATTCGTGAAGTCTTTATATGAACACTCCCGAGGGTGTCCAGGACTTTCCACGTGATTAGAGTTGCGGGCACCACTACCCGCTCCACTAGTACCACTGGTGTTAATTTGCGTCATGGCAGCAGCCACATCGGCGGTTACTGCTACTTGGAAGACAACTAGATCATGTTGTGGAGGTGGTGGTGGTGGTGGAATTGGTGGATTATTGTTGATACGTCTATTTGATTTACGTGGCGACATCTTTTTCTACAAGATTTAAAGAAGAAATAATGACAAGTCCTCTATAGGAGTTATTAGTCATGTGATATTGAACAAGATACATCATATCCTGACTTTCATAGTGTTCTGTGATTTACAATAGAAGTTTACTAATATAAGTAAACAATCACAATTTCAGTTTATGGACTTTGTAGCGACACTCCTATGGAATTTATATACTGTATTCCACACTAGGACTTTCTATACTCATTCAGTGTATACAAATCATATATAATCAAGACTAAATAGACCTTTGAATAAGTGATCCTACTCTAAGTCCACTACCAAACAAGGAACAAGAAATAAACATAAATCATAAATTCTAAGTCTATAAAACCATAATTATATATAACTCGTATATATACACTTAGTAATTATAGATTTACCAATAATGATCCTTTGTTTTCACATGTTCGATTCTAGTAAGAATGACCTTCTTGAATACTGTTGTTTCAGTGTTATAATGATATAAAATACTCCTATAGTATATTAACTTCATGTTTGGTTCAAGAGTTCTTCTGGTATATAGATTTGGTAAGTTTTAGACTTGTTTCAACACTACTATCACTCCTAAAAACATGTTGGTCGTATCTCAAATAAATATAGTTTATCATGCTATATTTATTCCAGATATGATTACATAACTGCCTAGGTTTAACTGTAGTGTCCAACATCTAAATACTTTTGTATAGTTTTCACTGTGATGTTGTTTCTTGTATGTATGCATGTTAGCGTACTTCTTATAAAATACTTAGATTTTAAAAGTATACTTTTACTCAGAGCGCTTCAGCCCCGTTGTATTTATAGTTGTATATCTTTCATGGTTTGATATACTTAGTTTACTATAAACAATGCTTTGATACCAATCTGTCACACCCCCAAACCGGAATGACGGAAACGTTCGGGGGCGTACGACGTCATGTCCAGTATGACAACAATTGCATAATAGTAACCAAAGTACAACAACCATGTATTGAAAAAGTTTAAGTTTTTACATATGTATTCAATTCATTGTATGCATGACACCAAAAAGTTAAAAGACATCAGTCAATGAAGCTCCGTCTTCTCAAAAATCCATGGATGTACCTGTCTACTGATTTTATGAGAATACAAGTAGTTTTGAAAAGGTGTTAACAATTAAGCTGGTGAGTTCATAAGCATGTTTGTAATCAAAATCTGTTTTTTGTTCCTTAAAAATGTAAGTGTGTTTTCCCAGAAAATCCTATATTTTCTATTGTAATATGATGAACTCAAAACATGTAATTGTTATTGTACTCTGAAATGGTATAATCTAGTTTTAATTCACATAAAACCATGAAAAGTACGTTTTCTCGTCACTAGAATAGTATTCCGTGTTTGTACTCGAATAAACATAGTATAACTGTAATTCTCTGGATTTACTAGCTATAGTTGTAAAATACTGTATTATAGTTTTATTATTTAATAAAACTATGTGAAGTTATTTACTTATTCATACACCAATCGTATAGTTCAATACCAAATTGTGAGTTATTATAACCATGCTTGATGACCTAAGATGGCCTGAATACGACGTTCTTCAGGCGTCGCTATCGGTACGACATTTTTCACCACAGGCCTGCCGGCCTAGCTGTTGCAAGCAGCTCTGGTGCGGGATTGTCAGTCCCGTATCGATCTATACACAAGTGTCACGCTCTCCCTCCAGGAGAATCTGGCTATAATTTTTAGGACTTGGTTGGTACTTAGATAAGTACTTCAAGTAAGTCTCACAAATGCTATATTGACGGTTACATGTAGAATAATGAAAAGTTACTTTGTAATAGATAAACTGTAAGTATATCTCATAAACTATATTTAATATAGTTTATATAACAGTTTTCCGTAAATTATTTTGAATGTGTAAAGCAACATAAAATATGAATGGTTACAAAATATGAAAAGTTATGTTTGCTTTCCGTAAGTTTATAGTTTATATGTTTGTTTTCTATATTGTAATCTAAACTTTGAAAGACAACATGTAAGTTCCATAAACTATACCTATTATAGTTTATATGTTTGTGTTTTACCAAAATGAAAACATTTGTATTGTAAATAATTTAGTAAGTTTAAATCAAAAATCTATGATACGGTTGTCCCGTGTAATTCAATATTTATACCCAAATGGTATTAAAATAGTTTGCAAAAATTATATTTTTGTTTAACATGTTTAAAATGAATTTAAACTTATATAAATATAATTTTTATATAATTTTGATTAAACAAATAGTCGAATAAATAATTCTACCCCAAGCCCACAACCAAACAAGGAACAGGAAATGGAGTCAAATTATCAATTCTAAGCCTATTGAATCCTAGTTATATATATATATATATATATATATATATATATATATATATATATATATATATATATATAATTTTATTAACGACAACAAGTAATAAATATTAAAAAATCATGAAAACGTAGGGTATGAACTCACCTCGTGTACGTGTTTCTGGTTAGATTCGATGTGGTTGCGATGATTCTCGGTATAGAATATGTGTGATTAACCGTATCCTAATTATATTTTACACATAATTTATATGCATAAATTAGATATCTAATAAGTTTTATCATGATAATTAACATTAGGTTGTATAGATTACTTACAAATAGTGAAGAGAAGTTCTTATAAAAGTATGAAGACTTCTGGGTAACTGCTTGCAGATGCGAAGAACTTTGATATGTGTTTTGAGAGAATAAGGGTGAGATGAGTTTACTGATTGTGTCAAATGAATTCATTTGTTCCTTAAATATGAAGTAAACTCATGAGGCGGTTGTGAGGTTTACATTTATAATCACATTGGGAAGTTAACTTTGGATAGGTTTATGAAGATATTTGAAGAGTTTACGGTCATATACTCCCAAATGTGAAGTGTTTACGGTTTAGATAATAAAAGAATTGGTGTTTTCGAATCTTATAGTCAAAGAAGGCGGGTTTACGGTTCTAGGTCTTCTAGAAGAGGGTGTTGATGGTTTTGTGCTTTATTCCTAAAGGTTTTTACGCTTTTGTCTTCTTCCTTAAGAGGGTTCACGGTTTTGCTTCTTTAAGAGGGTTCACGGTTTGGTCCCAACCATGAACACCTTTTTGTTTCATAATTTGAACTGTGAACCTCATGTTCTAGATGGTTTTGGACCGTGAACCTTGTGGTGTGTCATTTTGTTATTTAAATTTTAATCCCTTGACTCATGTTGACTTTTATATTGAGTTATATTTGTATAGTTTTCAATATAAGTGTTCATAACTTTTAAATAAGTATGATTTACAAAGTATGTATTCTTGGTATTTAAAGTTCTTATTGTATTATTGTTCTGATGTTAATTTAGTTGTACACAGTTGTAGTTTAGACCTTCATTTGAACTAGCTTGATTTACATAAACTTGAAATATCGGGTTGTTACAGATCATATATATTAGCAATATCATTTTATAATGACTCTTGGGCATACAACATCTTTCAATCTACCACTTGCACAAGACTCATCATAGATTGATATAGACAGTGGTGAACATCTAGCAACATTTCACTGCCCCGAATAAAATATGACGAAGAATTCCATTCATCAACATCTAATTCCCAAAAGCTCCAAGCTTCAATTGATGTATTAAGGTAATTTTATCAATTATCCCTTTGTTACAAACATCTTGTTGAACATGATCCTTGGATCGCAATCAATCTCATTTGTAATTCAACTTTGGGTAATGCGCATTAGATGGCTAACTCTCAATACATAAGAGGAACAAATCCCATCTTGACTACATAAGCCTCTTGCATACTTCACACCATACCCGAATATGACTTTTATAACTTCCCATTCAAGGAACAACATTTGGTCATATCATAGCACAACACTCCCTACACCTAAGTCCCACTACATGTCTCAGGTGTTAAGGACACAAAGATAGTACCTTTTAATCAAGTATCACACATAACTACAATCTATGAGATGATCTTTATGCGGGTCCGTTCAGTACTAGTTCTCTAACATGTACCTATGAAACTTGGTTACAACCACTTGCCTACTTTCATCTGGTGAGAGTCAAGCAATCCATTTCATATTAGTCTTATTTCATAATTGCTCCCACAATCATGACCAACTATGAATTTTTAGAATAATATATTATTCATGGATTAAACATGTTAATATAGAACACAACAAGTATTAATGTAATGATCATATCCCAATATATAAAAACATTATGTAATAGTTGTTGTTACAATGTTCCAATATCCAAATACACAATTCAAATCAAAATCTCATTACTAGAATAATGAAGTCCTATAGCTGATGTGTAACTAATCATACTTAGCTCAAAGATGCACTTTATTAATGGGTCTGACTAAATTTAATTTGTATGAATTTTGTGAATACAATCATCTCCATATTTGACATTACTCTAAACATTTTGGAGTATATAATTGGTGCTCTTATGTGACATAGAGCTTCTTAGCTTTATTAAGTACACTCTATTACTCACAAAAGATTTCTAGGTTATCCCTGAATGGAAGGATTCAACCTAGTTTTTCAATGATCTGGTTCACCTAATCATATTTGATTTCAACTTCTGAAAAGTAGTGTATTCGTATTTTGTAGATTGTGCTATTTTCATTTTGCTTGGACCTCATTCCAACTAAACTTACTCTTCATTCCATAATGAAGTCATAATCAAATTATAATTCATCATTATATATATTTATATAGAAATCAAAATCCCATTTAGCTCTTTACATTAAGATTTTATTCTAAACTAATTATCTCATATACATTCTCTTAGCTCTTCTTAAGTACCCTTAGAATGTTCTCACAATCATCTAGTAACTTAACCATGTATTCAATTTTGTATCTCATGATATGACATAAATGATGGATTCATTTGTCAAGCAAATAGAATATAAATCATTTTATCTAGCTCAAACCTATGTGCTAGATCCATTTGAGAAAAACTCAAAAATGGTGTCATGTGACAATGTCAAGAATCTTCCAAAGGAATCTTGTATCTTGACCTCTTTCAAGATATTGTCATTACATGCAAAAAGAATTTTAAAACTTCAACATTCGTCTTTATCCATCTCTTATAGATTTTATATTCCAAGAATGTATCTTGTCATTCCTACGTCTTTCATTTTAGAAATACTTTCTGAGTCAAGGTGAAAACCACCTTGTATAGTCGGAATGTCATTTCAAATGATTAAGTATGTGTCTTTCATACAAGATTTGGAATATCACTATCCTCCCACTAATTCTTAGTAAACACACACACATCCTTTTTCATTTTGATATAAAATCATACCTTGTATCTTTATATTAAAATGACTATTCCAACCTTGAGATGTTTGCTTTATATTCACAAGTGGATCTTAAGCCTTACACATTTGGTTAGGATAACATGGATTAAGAAAACCTACAGGTTAAGCTATATATATATATATATATATATATATATATATATATATATATATATATATATATATATATATATATATATCCTCTAGTAGATGTCTATTAAGAAAAGCGGTCTTTCTTGAAATCTATTTGCTTTATCTCATATTAAGAATATGAAGTTATAGTGAATAATATCCTTGTTGATCTAATCATAGCTACTTGTGAAAATGTTTGAACATAGTCAATGTCATCGGTATAGTAAGGACCATAGTAAATGATATGAGTATGAGAAAATCCTTATATAACAAATATTACTAAATGTGTATATATATCCATGTATTTATTTTTTCTAGAAGAATGTCTTACTCCTTCTAGCCTTGCTACAGAGAGGAAGATTAATCAAGCCTATACTTTATTATTAAACATGGATTACATCTTAACGTTCATGACTCTAAGTAATTTTTCATATTCAAGATCTGATATAACATTTTGGTAGTTGATGGTTTAACTAGAAACCATCATGAACTCATCAATGAAAGATTCCATATTTCTCAAGTCATAGATGATTTCTACCATTATTGTGAACAATTTGTGTTTATGAATAACTATTATTCATGTTTAACAATTTCTTGTTTAAACTAGTGCCAACAATTGTTACATCCGACTATGGTTCTTGAGCTGCTTCAAGTTCCACGTGTCTCCCACTTGCTTTGTCATTAGAAGCTTGCTTCCTTCTAACTCAGCTTTCAGAGGAATAAATGAACTTATTCTTGGTGGGCATGTATATAATAATCTAAATGCCCTTTTAGAATATTCTACAATTATGTAATTAATTGTTGTTTGTATTCTAGATACAATTAATAGTGATTGAAGTATAATCCCAAAAAGGTTAAAAAGAGGACATTTCTACCATTTAGAAAGTAAACTATATCAAGTAAAGTTTAATTCACCCTTTATCATCACGAAGGCTTTAGATGGTACTACTGGGTTGTATCGTGTGCTCAATCATAGACATTCATTAGAAAGGAAGTCATACACCAAAGTGTATAGTTCCTTAATAATTATTTTTCTCTACACTTTAGTGAAAATATTATTGGGAATCTTTTATATAGAAATAAGATTCACATATGCCAAATAAACAACATTATTTGCCTTCAAAGATCCCTTTCTTGAAGTTGGAATATGTGGATTTAATTTATACGATGATAACAATGTCAATGAGAAGTTTGATTTAAAACAAGTTTAAGTCAAAAGTGTTTGCATATAGAACTTAATTTTATTTATAAAATGTTGATTTTTACGTTGTAGTTCTATTAAGAGATCTAGTCTCAGATATAAAAGTCAACCATTTCAGAATATGAGTATTATCGTTATGAAAAACGATCTAGTAAATAATCAAACATTTAAATAAATAACTGACACATAAATATTTTGACAAGCTAAATTTTAAACATACATTGTTCCAAAACAAACATTGTTTTATATTACAAGCAATTTATGTTCTAATCATAAATAATAAACTAAAATTTGAGAGTGTAGTTCCAACTTGCTTGTGCTCAGCTAGTTACTCTTCTGTAAATTTCTGCAATCAAGTTCCAAATATTATCTTAACATTTAAGTACCAGGTACTTGAGTGTTACAGGAAAAGTATGAGTTCTATCCAGTAGATACCTTAAGTACTAGTCTCTTTCAGACTTTCTTTCTAGATAAGAGGAGCAGTTCCTCTACCAATGTCCAGTTTCTTCACAAAAGAAACAAGATCCATCTATGTGGGCCTTATTGGATTTCTTGGGCTTAAAGGTGTTTATTCCATAAAACATGGGCCTTTTAGATCACACAAGGTGACTCTTTTAGCCATGCACTATTCCAACAGAATATCAATATATTTCTTGGAATATTGCTTAACCTGTTATATCATCAGGTATATGTTTAAATTATCCTAGAATTCCTAGAAGTCATGAATAACTATTCCTAGCTTGATGTTAGAAGCATCTTGAGCATCACAGTGATGCCTTTACTAGGTATCATATTCAGGTCTATTGCTCAAAGCAATTTGTTTAGGAATAGGTCATTTAAGTGTATACAATTTCACATCTCTCACAAGATTGTCTCTTAAGACATGAACCCATTCATTGAAGTTGTATTTATTGAATGTTATTGTTTCATTAAGTCATTTAAAGAGAAATGACAATTCATGGTTATTAGATTGGATTATATATATTTAAAATTTTAACAAAACTCATTTAGTATTTTCAATATTTAATCTTTAATAATTAATACCCTTTTATTTTCTAAAAACATTAATGATCAAAGTCTACGATCCAAGTTGCAAAACAAATAAATGGTTAGGTATCATTTATCTCATTCATCCGAATTCAGCTCGGTAGATGTCGATTATCAATTATATATTACCATATAATTCCTAATAACAAATTTAATTATACATGTTTGATCTCATCTATGCCTCGAAACTCTCTTGCTTAGGTATCCTTTACCACAAGAGATTTTCCGATCAAATCATCCTATTTGAAAAAGTTGTGTAATCAGCGTATAACTTGGTTATAGAAATCGGGAAAACAACCCGGCCATCAAAAGATAACACTAAGCGGTTAAGTATCCTTTATCCCACTAGTGCATACAAGAGACGTGCGAGTGTTCTTTAAAAAGGATTTCATAGATTTGAGGTTCTTAAGGGGTCTTTGATGTTCTATAAATCTAGTTTTAAAAAATATGTTATATCATTGTTATTGCATGTATTCAATAAACCATGGTATACTTTAAAAAAAAAAAACTTATTTCATGTAAAATCATATTTTTAACAATGTTCTATATATAAAACCCGATTTTATATAATTGATCCGATCAAAGTTTAATATTAATAACTAGTATTAAATTATACCGTTTGAGCGCTTTAGAACATTTGGAAACTTTTTAATAAAACTTCCTTTTATAAAATAAGGTTTGGAGTTTGATAAGTTTACAAATATCTATTTTAAACTTATAAAATTTTAATCCCGAAATTTTACTGGTTACTAGTTTTAACGATAAAGGATGTTTTATTGTAAAATTATTTTTTTTACACATCTTATGTTAAAAGGTAAATTTCATTAAAACCAAACTCCTTCTGATGTTTATTTATGTTCAAATATTATTTTGCATTTGAAAAACTAATTTATCAATCATAACATAATAATAATAACATAAACATAAAACAACACAAGCATGCATAACAATTACAACATATGTGCATAAACCAAGCCATTAACTAATAATAATTTTGTGAGCCACCACAAAATTATCAAGTCCATTCCTAAAGGGACATAATGGACCTTTATCTTTTAAAGTCTTCATGTGCTCTCACTTACTTCAACACCTTGTGGCAAGTTTATAAAAATAATTTTATAAAGTTTGAGAAACTTTAATAAAACAACTTTATAAACGTTTGATCTTCAAAATGGCCACCATTTTCATTCTTGTTACATTTTAATAAAAATAAACTATTTCTAAAAATAATATATTACTTACAAAAATTAACAAACTATCTATTATTATTACATACCATATGAATAAATAAATAATTACAACCATTTTAAATAAATCAACACATTCAACAACACAAAGGTCCATGGCTAGTTTGTGCATATCATATATATATATATATATATATATATATATATATATATATATATATATATATATATATATATATATATATACTCAAAGATATATAAAACAACTCTATGTTTTTCTAAGACAACTTTTATGACTAAAAAGATGCATGTAAACTTTTGGTCAAAAATAACAATTATAAATATTTTAAAGTTGTCATAGAAAATATGTATGGATTTTTATTTCAAAAAGAAAATCATCCATGTTTTCCAAAAACAAAGATTTCATTAACTAAAAAAATAATCTAACTAAACTTGCAAAAATGGCACTAATACCAACTGTTGGGTTTTTATTCAAAAATCTGGTTTCTCAACCGGTAAAAATGACAACGGAAGCTTTAAAATTGTTGAATAAAACTTAAACTATTTTATCCACCGAGAATCATTTTGCAAGAGTTAGAAAGATTAAAACAACCATTGAAGGGAAAGCATAACAACCTTTGAAGGCTTTGATCCTCATGGGAAGTTGGAAGTTGATGAAGTGTGGCATGAAACTCTAAAAAAACAGTTCTCTAGAAGTATCCACCAAGAAAGAGTAGAACCATCAAGACATGCTAGTATTCACTTGCATATTGTTGTTCATAAGCCTTTGAAATATATACCAAATATATGTTCAAATGTGAAGCAACAAAGTGACTTCATCTAACATCAAAATGATAGAGAATGGAGGATGAGAAGAGCTTGCAAAGCTCGATATTTGGCAGCCCGTTTGAGCCTCTCATGCTCACGGTTTTGGCTCCAAAGAATAATGAGAATGAGGTTTGCTTCAATTGTTTCAAAACCCTTCCATGATCTCTCTTATATAATGACCAAAAATCAAAGGGAGACCATAAAGAAAAAGCAACATGGGACAACCTTCTTCCAAGCATGGCATGCTTCATTAAACAATTCAAAAGTGAGCCATGCTTGGTCTCCTCTTCTATTTTCGAGAAAACCTAGCCACAAAGAAGACAAAAGTTGTCTCATGGCTAGTTGTTATATATTTATATGTATATATATGTTATCTTTATAAAAAGGCAATCTTATTTATAAATAATTCCCAACATATATATCTATATATTGATGGGTTTTGAGCACTACATCATTCATATGGTGTACATGCAAACCCTAAAGCTTTGGATCTAGTTTGTCTAATGAACATGCAATAATCATCCAAAGCCATAAACCCTAGATCTAGCATGTGATAATCGATATTAACATAGAATAGGGTTTAGATCTTACCTTGATTGTTATGTAGCAATAACAATCTCAATTCCTCCTTGTAATTAGCTTCTGAAAGCTTAGTGTCACAAGTGTCACACCTCTAATGGCTTACAAATACCAAGAGCAAGAAGATGACTTTGGAGAAGAGAAGGAGGCACCAAAAAAACGTCCAAGAACCCTAAGGAACACTTAGCCACGTTTTTGGGTGCCCTAGGGGTCATTATATAGTGAGGCCATTAGGTTTTTGAACTAGGAAACCCTAATCTGACTGCTTAGGCCCTAAGCAGCCCATGGACTCCCTTTAGAACACCCCTTGGACGAATTCCTTATGGGCTTCCCATAGAATTCGTCCAACCTATGTTCCAAGGTGATCCATAGCCCAATTGCAACTATCTTATAATCACAATATCGGTCCGCCAAGTGTAATTAAAGTCTTTTAGCCATAAAATGAATTTCTTAATTAATTCTTGACTAATATTAATTAAACAATATGATTTCTCCTTTAATATATTAATAAATCATAATTAATCTCTTTCTCCATAAATCATCCAATCAAGTTGCTTTGGTGAAGGCAACCCAAAAGGACCATGCTTGCAATCGGGTCAAGTACACCAAAATAGTTATGGGCTTAGACACTAATCCAACAGTCTCCCACTTGGATAAGTCTAATAACTATTTTGCATATGACTTCAGATCCTGATCAGCAATCGTAGCCTTCAAAATCCGCTGTCAACTCCGATCTTATCAGATACACGTCCTTTAGATAAGGGATCATATATTCCTCGATTCTAGATATCGTATAGACGTGAGACATGGATTGAAATCATTCTCTGTCTATGTGTTGTTTCCTGATTTCCGATTTATGACAACTGACTAATTGAACAAATCAAATCAGTCCTGGTCTGGCCGAGCAGTTATATTTGTCATCACTAAATCATCGAGGGGCCCACAAATATCGCTTTTATCCTACATTGGGTAAAAGGAACGGATAAACTTCGATTCAATGCTCGCTTGTACTTACTTACCGAATCACACACAACAATACGTTTTATAACACCAAGTTACTGGTGGGTTTACATATTATCAATGTGCAACCGACTCGCAAGATACAACTCACACATCTTGGTTTCAAGAATATAAGATATTATCGTCTCACCAATCATTCGTGATAAAATCCATGAAGCGATCCAAGTGAGCGTGGGTTTAATCCAATGCTCAAGTCATATTCATAAGCACTCATGAACGTTGTAGCAAACCTTTGCTATGTCAAATACACTTTAGACAATCTACAAACCAATTCATGACAATCTTCTTTCATACCTACTTCCAAAGTATGAACGATTGTGGAACGTTCGAATAATCTTATTATTCAGGAAGTCAAAACATGTAAATTGAAACACAAGAATAATATTCATACTATATGGCCTCAAACCTTTGAGTATAAATAAAACACTTTTATTTAATCACCATATTGATTACTCATTATTTGTTGTTTCGGGTAATCAACTTATTACTTGAAATTTGACAATAATTGTCCCATGCTCTTAGCATGCACACTATGTTTACCTATGGTCCTTACTTTGTGAAATAGTATAATTGAATAACAATTTCAATCACACTCATTTCACAATTCCCAATCCTTACCACAAGCGTAAGAATACCAAATTCTTGCTACTTATAGAATATGTTAGATTCTAACCTTTTATGCAACGGTCCTTTCGTAATATCATAGGGCCAAAGTTACCAAGACTTTGCCAATGAAATCACAAAGTTCTCTATTGGATATTGTTAGAAGACTATTCCATAGACATGAAGTCTCACATTCAAAGTACATTCCTTTGAACGTCCTTCTTGCATAAAAGTTTCTAATCTAGACATAATTTCTTAACGTCCAACTCCCAATATGGAAACATTTCCATATTTTCCATATGACAACTCATTTTAAATACAATCTTATCTATCCATAATAATGTCAATATGGTCCATCCATGACTATACTTACAACTGTAGAAAAGGGACCAATCCTTGGCGAACCTTAGATTGTCCTTGACAATTGTTTAATTATTTTAGTCAAAACCGGTTCTAGTCCTCTTTCCCTCTTAATGCCCTAGGCATTTGGAAAATTTAGAACGGTTGAATATTACAACATATGCAATCGATCCTATACACGAAGTGTATGGGACACGATTCATTATTTGTCGTGTTCTCAAAATTTGAACTATGGAGAGGGATGCCGTAATTATAATCGAACGTTGAGAATGCAAATAATAAATATATTCTTGACTAAATTCAATTAAAATTTCTCGATCTAAGCTTTTAGATTTAGAAATGAAGTACAACATTCTCTCCCTTAATTATAGCAAAAACAACTTTTCAACCCCTGCAACTTTGCAAAGTGAAACTTTTGTTTTTCTATAAATAATATTGCCAACTTGCGATACTTAAAATCATAATAATCATGCTCCCAATAACATGATGATTATATCCATTTCAGCATAACATTTACACTCCCACTAACTTTGACATGTATTCAGAAAACATTTGGACTGCTAAACGACAATACTTATTGACTTCCAAAGTTCATATCTCCAATCCGATGTGCTTCGATAAGCCTTTATCTAAGCTTCTCAAACTCACACACCTTTCCTTAGATAGCTCACATGTGTGTCTAAACTAATTCAGAACTTATATTACTAAGTCCCAAATGTTCAGACTAATTGCTACATCTCACAATTCGAACTATGAAGAGGGATGTCGTAATCATAATCGAATTTGAGAATGCAATTTACATAATCGCTATCTCCTTAAAATCTCTCTTAGTGAAAGCATTTCCTCACAATCATTTTAATGAAGGAGAGAAACCTTATGACACTTAGATTTTATGGTGCATGTGTTCCTATCCATGCAAATTTGTCATAAGCATAATCGTAAGATAATGTTTGTGACAAATTCAAACTCTTATGGACAGAACTTGTTCATTCTTAATTTCTTGCCATCAAGGGTCCCACCATTGCTTCCAAGTTATTTAGCAACTCACCTATGCTAGTCAATGTACTTTCATTGATCAAGGTGTTTTCCCTTATGCATTCAATTGAGAACTCGTAGAACTCATATGCATAATCACTCAACTGGACTGGCACAAAAATAAAATTTTGTCAACACGATAGGTTACAATCCTTAAGTTGTGTGCTAGTGTTTAATAGGTTTACTTCATGATTTGTTCTTGAAACTTTTCAAGATCTTTAGACTCCCACTGACCTCTTGACATATTAGATTCTCTTATCAAGAAACATTTCTTGACAAAACATGACGAATAATATTATTGTTATTTATGGTGGACTTGACCAGTGCACAACATTGTGAACTCGATCTCCTAGTCCTATACTTGACTCTTTGTCAAGGGATTAGCCTTAAAACTTCTAAGTACCAAGATTTCCATACATCACATGATTCAAATCATATGATTCCAAGCTTCTGTCCAATTGAAACTTGGGCGATGGGAATCTTTCCTTACATAGAAAATTACGACATTATCATAAATAACATAACTAAGAATTACATTCATTTAATATTTCTTATAATAGAAACACACCAACATCAATTTTCACAATTGCCATTGCAAGGAAATATAAATAAGACAAAATCAAAATTTATTTTATTGCGGAACAACATATCCTTACAATGCAAGTGAAAACTATGTTATTTCATATTCCTAAGCAATCTATCATAACTCTAAGCATCAGCTCAAAATCCGATCATTGAATCCATACGATCGTAATCCATTTCTTCGCGATCAGACTCATCTCGCTCCTTCCTTTAAGCTTCCTGTCATTTTTTCGATCCTTCAAAACATCGAAATGTAATCTTATCACATCATGTATTAAGAATCTCCAAATAGGAACTTAATAGAGTTAGATAGTGGATATTGCCTAAAGCAGAGTCATACATCTTGACTCTCCCATCGCTTAGATCTCTTAGGTAGTTAGGGCAGCTTCGTAACCAATGTCCCTTCTTTTGGTAGTAGAAACAAATAGATTCTTCTGGAATGGTACATGGGACTATCTCAGACTCAACCTTTCTCTTGCGTAGAGAAAACTTTTCTGGACTTCCAATGTTTCCATTGCCCATAGAAGGATGGGATATTGATTTATCAGACAAATTTGCTCAACCAGTGCGCCAAATCATTTCTTATTCAGCAGCAATAAGCGAGTAAGTCAAATCAATAAGGGTCATGACGTGGTCCATCATATAGTACTCTCTAATGAACTTACCATATGATTCGGGAAGTGATTGAAGAACCAAGTCAACAACCAAATTCCTTGAGACATAGACACCCAACATCCTTAACTTGTCCATGTGTGACTCCATCTTTAAGACGTGTGCACACACAGACTTTCCATCTTTGTGCCTTATTGCTAATAGGGCTTGAGTGACCTTGAACTTTTCATGTCTTCGAACACGTGGGTCAGGGAGAATTATTGGAGGAGGTGGAGGAGATGAAGCATGATTTCCATTTCCACAATCCAATCGTGGAATATCATCTTCACGTGGAAAACCTTTTCCAACGGATTCAGGAAGACCATAGTTGTCAGACTTTGACATCTATAAAACGGGAGAAAATTTAAGTTAGTTGATTGGAATCCTTGATATAACACCCAAATGAAATATCAATGCTAGGATCCAACACAATATTCTACAACTTGGAAGAGGGATGCTGTAATCCAAATTGCAGAACATTTGAAGGTAGGTAAATGACGATTTACCAATTTCCACCATGAAAAACAAAAATTGAAGGTTTAAGCTTTAAATGAATTGAAACTCCTAGATCTTTTGAGATTCATTGAACTTTTCAATGTCATGTTTAATCTCGATTATGCCCTTCATTTGTGACTGGGATGCCGAGGATCACAAATAAGGTGTGAATAACCATGTGAATGTACGTGGTGCCCTCAATGTTACAGTCACCTAATCGACATGTCGGTTAACCACACACACTCCATCGATCTATGACAAACATCGAGTCACCCTTCGCTACCAATGCCAAACCCAACTTAGTGTGCCAGTTAACCACACACGCTCCACTAATTGTCTCGACAAGGATACAAAGTGTAATTCCATGGAATTGCATCGATTTCACTTTTTCCTAAAGTAACTAAGATTGGGAATTTTGTAAAATATTTAGTTACTTTAACATTCATTATACTTTTAATGAGAGGGTTTGCCCTATCCTTCCCGTTTGGCTAACGACCCTCCACCAATCAAGGAAGCGGTGGGTGAGAGTGGACACCCATTAAACGGCCATTTTATAGGCCATAACCTTATACCCTCCTTATAGATCGGCTTCGTGAATGAGGCCTACTAACGGTAAGACTAGCGATTTAAGTTATACATATCATTATGGATTTATTAACTCTCCTTTAATTATACTTTTAATTAACTTAATAAAACCATAAGGGTGTAATTTGAACTTTTCAAAACTAGGGTTTTAGAATTTAAAATTTCAAAATTTAAACTTTTAATTAAAAATTTAAATTCCAAAACTTGAGGGCAAGTTTTGAAACATTTCAAAACATTAGGGTTTAGAATTTAAATATTTCAAAGTTCAACTTTTAATCAAAAATTTCAATTCCAAAACTTGAGGACAAGTTTTGAAACTTTTCAAAACTATCTAGATCGAATTACAAATAATTAAATTAATCAAATAATTGTTAATTATCTAAATTTGACCTAATTTAATTTGTTACTAGACAATTCAAAACAAAACTACAAATAATTAATATTTATCTTATAAAACAAGTAATTATCTTAATTTTGACAATAATCTATTATTTTGGTAAGGATAATCACCCCAGATTAATAAAAATCGGATTTTATCAATAAAAAACGTTTTTGGTAATTATCCCACAGCAAAATATGTCAAAAACCCGAAAAATCTCGAATCTGATACTCCGACTCGTCGAGCCAACATTGGACTCGTCGAGTTTCCTATGAACTCGGCGAGTTCACCTATGGACTCAGCAAGTCCAGCCTCTAGATCCAAGAAATTTCGATTTTTAGCTTTGAATAATCAATAATAGCATCAAACCCTAAAGCTTTGGATCTAGTTTGTCTAATGAACATGCAATAATCATCCAAAGCCATAAACCCTAGATCTAGCATGTGATAATCGATATTAAGATAGAATAGGGTTTAGATCTTACCATGATTGTTATGTAGCAATAACAATCTCAATTCCTCCTTGTAATTAGCTTCTGAAAGCTTAGTGTCACACCTCTAATGGCTCACAAACACCAAGAGCAAGAGGATGACTTAGGAGAAGAGAAGGAGGCACCAAAAAACGTCCAAGAACCCTAAGGAACACTTAGCCACGTTTTTGGGTGCCCTAGGGGTCATTATATAGTGAGGCCATTAGGGTTTTGAACTAGGAAACCCTAATCTGACTGCTTAGGCCCTAAGCAGCCCATGGACTCCCTTTAGAACACCCCTTGTACGAATTACTTATGGGCTTCCCATAGAATTCGTCCAACCTATGTTCCAAGGTGATCCATAGCCCAATTGCAACTTTCTTATAATTACAATATCAGTCCCCCAAGTTTAATTAAAGTCTTTTAGCCACAAAATTAATTTCTTAATTAATTCTAGACGAATATTAATTAACCAATATGATTTCTCCTTTAATATATTATTCATATAATATATTAATAAATCGTAATCAATCTCTTTCTCCATCAATCATCCTATCAAGTTGCTTTTGGTGAATGCAACCCAAAAGGACCATGCTCGCAATCGGGTCAAGTACATACCAAAATAGTTATGGGCTTAGACACTAATCCAACATATATAACTAGTCATACATAAATATCTTATTTTATATAAAACTACATTTCATATAAATTGTAACTAGCTTATTAAGATATAAATATGAATATATAAATATCTTATTTTATAAAAAACTACCTTCTTTATAAATTGAACTAGTTTATTAAGATATAAATATAAGTTATAAATAATCATACTTTATGATATATTTCATAAGTTGTTATTTCTCCAATAAATATTATTTCCACTAATAATAAATTCCCAATTAGTAAAATATTATTTCCATGAAATAATAATTTTCCAATTAAATACAAGTGTTGATATATTTATTAATAATCAAATTATACTAATAAATAATCAATTGACGGTAACGTGCTATATGGTGTGACCATATAGGATCATATATTATTAGCAATATCATTCTATAATGACTCTTGAGCATACAAGATCTTTCATTTGGATTGGTGGGTTTGAGGTGTTGATAACTGGTGGGGTTTCATTGTTTACGACTGGAGTTGTTCCGGAATTGGGAGTTTCTCCTGATGTGTGGATTACTTCTAAAGCACCTCTTCGATTACCTCGAGGAGTTGGTGGTGGACGAACTCGTGGTTCCTTTCGTGGCGTCATCGACCTAGTATGTTTGAATGGACATGTTAAGTTGTTTTACACTATGTAGTCATAAACAAGTTGTATTTTATGATAGTGTATTAGTATAACTTTTTCATATATATTTATTACTTATAAAGAGTGATTTGATTATAGAAATCCAACAGATTTCCAATTGATTGATTGGGAACTTATGGGTTTCTCTACTATGAAGGTAGCGGAGCTACTGGTTCTTCGGTTTTAGGCGTACTAGGAAATTATGAACGTTATCCCATAATTTTAAGTATATTTTAAAATGTATACGTTCTTTTTAGGGTTGATATAAGGTTTCTAAGGTACTAGGTTTCTGCAGAACATCTTGAGAACATTCAACCATTGTAGTCTGTCAAACTCCTTGCTTAAGGTTAGTTGTGCATCAGCTCGACTGTAAATAACATAGGCGCGCGTTCCAGGTTTATTTGTGGTATGACTTATGTACGGTACTAACCTTAGTTGAGGCGTCTGACCTAAAGGGTTGAGTTTCTAGTTTTAGTTGAAGGGATGTTTAAAATTTTATTAAGTATTCTCATCACGGGTCATATATTAGTGTTGGTGAGGTTTGTAGTATTATTAAATTTTGTTTTGTACACCTAGACTAATTGATGGGTTTTGCGCATTCTAACACTCCTAAGTGTACATGCAACCCTAAATACCTTGGATCTATGTTTTGTCTATTATACATGCAATTATGAACTTTCCAAGGTATTACCCTATCTAGCATACAATACTTGATACTTGGGTAATCAAATGGATAGAATACATACCTTTGTTTGATGTAGCTTGTCTCCATGAAGCTTGAGTTCCTAGTGCCCCAAGTGTGACACCTCAAATGGTTCACACAACACCAAATGCACATGGAATGACTTGAGAGAAATGGAACACTCGTTGAAATCGTCTAGCCCTCATATTCACACATTAGTGCACGATTTCTTGAGCCATGTGATTCTTTTATATGGTGGCTATTAGGGTTACACCATGTAACTCATAACTTTACCCATTCCTTATGCTCCATGGATTTTAACCTCCATGGAGTATCCATGGGTCACCCCATGGACTTAGTCCAACATAAGGAATCTTGGATCACAAGCCCACATATATAAGAATGAATGATTTACACAATCAACCCATATATTTAATTAGTCTCCTTTTGATCACTTAATTAATTCCAAATTAATTATTGATCAATACTAATTAAATAACCTTATTAATATATTAGAACTTATAATATATTAACCAACCTTAAGTGTTATTTCTCTCATTACAGTCTATCCAAATGCATGATGCCATGCAACCCAAATGGACCATGTCGGGTCGGGTCAAGTCTTACCAATTATAGTTATGGACTTAGACATTAATCCAACAGTCTCCCACTTGGATAAGTCTAAAACTATTATTGCGTATGACTTCAGGAACCGATCAGCAATCGTAGCTCTCAAAAGCTTCTGTCAAACTTTGACCTTGTCGATGAACTCTGACCTTTGTCAATGACTTGTCCATTAATTAGATAAGGGATCATATATTCCTCCATTCTAGATATCATATGGACTGAGACATGGATTATCAATCATTCTCTCTATCCATTTGTTGTTTCCCCATTTACGATTCATGATGACTGACTGATTGAACAAATCAAATCAGTCCTGGCTTGGCCAAGCACTCACATGTATCATCTTTAAATCATCGAGGGGCCCACAGATATCGCTTTTATCCCAAAGGTAAAAGGAATGGATAAACTTCGACTCATATGGCTTGTTCTACTACTTGTTAAATCATACACAAAGGCACGTTTTATAACATCGAGTTACCAAATGCGTTTTCGTGCAATCAATGTATAACCAACTCATAGTAATAACTCATATCTCTAGGTTTGAAGAATATAAGATATTATCGTCTCATGATCACTCGTGACAAAATCCATGAAGTGACTCAAATGAGCGCGGGTTGAATCCAATACTCAGAACTTATGAGCACTCATGAGTGTTGTAGCACCACTTTGTCCACCAACTTGGACCTCTACAAACCAACCCATGACAGTCTTGATTCATATCTACTTCCAACATATGACCGACTGTGGATGGTTTGAATAACTTAATCATTCAGGAAGAGCGACTTAGTTATTCTGGAAGTCAAAACATGCAAAGTGAAACACAAGAATAAATGAATCAAATATGGTATCAAACCCTATGAATATAAATAAACACTTTTATTTATCACCATACTGATTACTCATTATTCATTGTTTCGGTTTTATCAACTTTATACTTGAATTAAAAAACAATAGTTGTCCCATGCTCCAAGCATGTACACTATGTTTTTCTTAAACAATAGCTTTGCCATACACCAAGTATGCACTCTATGTTTGTCTATGATCCTTACTTTGTGAAATAAACCAATTGAACATAATTTCAATGATTCTAATTTCACACTCCCAAATCCTTATCGAAAAATGTGAGAATTTCAAATTCCTATCATTTATCGAAATCTGTTTAGATTTTAAACTTATATGCACCGACCCTCCTGTAATGAATATGTACAAAGTCACAAAGACTTGTCAACAGTCATTATAAGGTATTCCAATGGAGATCAACTCCATGGAAACTAAGTCGCATATTCAAAGTACATTGCTTTGGACATGCTTCTTGCATTAAGTTTTCTAATCTTACACAGATAACTTCAACCTATGGAGACAACTCCATATTCTCATTTTGACTATCACTTCTGAATAAGAGATGCCTCTTTTCAGAATATGTCAATATGGTCCTTCCAAAATTAGCACTATACTTCCAACTGTCCCTGAGCAACCAATCTTTGGTAAACCTTAGATTGTCCTCGACAATTGCTTAATCATTTTAGTCATATCCAATTCTAGACCTTTTCCCTTCTTAATGCCTCTGGGCATTTGGAAAAATTTAGAAATGATAAATATTATAGCACATGCAATCGATCCTGTACCCAAGGCAAATGGTACACGATTCATGATGTCTCATATAAAGACATGATTCTAGACCAGTCTTTTGCTACAATATTTTTATTTGCCATGTTTTCAAAATTTGACTATGAAGAGGGATGTCGTAATCATAATCGAATTTTGAGAACGCAATAAATAGAATTTCCTTAAGTTGAACCAATCCAACATTAAATTCATATATATATTCTTGACTAAAGATGATTAAGGTCTCAATCTAAGCCTTTAGAACTGAAATGAAGTATATATCCTCTCCCTTAATTATAGCAAAACAACTTTTTCAATCCCTGCAGCCTCACGAATTGAAACTTTTGTTTTCTATAATTAAAATTGCTAACTTGCAACACTAACAATAATTATCATGCTCCCACTAACATGATGATTATTAGCATAACACTTATGCTCCCACTAGCTTTGACATGTACTCAGAAATCAGCTGGACTTCTAGAAATCAATACTTTATTGACTTTCTTACCAAAGTTCAGATTTCTGATATGAGATGCTTTGATAAAACTTTATCAAAATCATACACCCTTCCTTAGATAGCATGCATGTGTGTCTAAACAATTTCAGAACTATGAAAAGGGATGCCGTAATCATAGTCTCAATTGTTTAGACCTTTTGCCATCTGCTTCAAATCTACTTGGTGGAAGTGTTTCCTCACCATCATTTTCATGAATCGGAGAGAAACCTTATGACCCTTAGATTTTATGGTGTATGTGTTCTTATCCATGTGAATCGTCAAAACCATAGTCACAAGACAAGGATAATGACAAATCCAAACTCATATGGACTGAACTTATGCAATCTTAACTTCTTGCCACCTCGCAGTACAGGGCCTGCCATTGCTTCCAAGTTATTATGCAACCAATTGAGAACTTTCAGAACTCCTATGCAAAGCCAACTTTAACTGGAATGGGCACAAAATATGTCAACATGATAGGTTATAAACCTCAAGTCGTGTGCTAGTGAAGAACCTCAGGTTTTATTCTTGATTAGTTCTTGAAATTCTTTTTAGGATCTTTAAGACTCCCTCTATCCTCTTGACATATAAGACTATCTTGCCAAATATTCAAGAGATAGTGCGGATTTTTTATCAAGACAAACACTTCACACAATTGGCCTTAGTTGGTCTTATTTTAATCCAAAACATCACAACTTACCAACTTCAAATGTACAAGAGTAGGACACTTTTACTCTTACATTTGACAAGTGTTATAAACCTTTCTTTAAGATATGTCACTCAACTTATAGTCTTGGAGTATGAATCTAAGACTTGTTTTGAAACGAAGTATGACTCATCTTCTTGCTTTAACCATTTCAACAATTCATGACTCCTCTTCTTAGTCATAAGAATGCACCAAGATGTCCTTATAAGACCAATTGTGATGTGGTTCTTTAATCATTAAGATGATCACAAAACATGATACTAAAGTACTCTCCCATCTTTTCAGATTTGAGAAACTTTTATCTATCTGCCTAATTTGATTCTTCCCATTCGTGCTACCATACATTGAGACTTTTCCAATGTTTCAGAATTATACTTAAACTTGTAAGTATAACCATATTTACTAAAATTTAGTAAATCATGATGAATAGTCTTAACGAGCTTTGTGGTGGACGTGACCAGTGCACAAGAATGTGTACTCGATCCCTTTAGTCCTTAACTTGACTCACACATCCATGTGAACAAGTCTTAATTTTCCAATGCTTGAAAGTTCTCATTCATCATACTATTCAACTTGCATGATTCCAAGTTTCTATCCAACTGAAGCCTTGGGAATGAGAATCTTTCCTTATTTGGTAAATTATGACACTACCACAAACGAAAGAATCAAGTCTATTTTTTTTCAAATATTGCTATCAATGGAATCATATAAACAACCATTTTTCACAAATGCCACTTGTAAGGATATTTAAAATCAATATAAAATTAAAAACTTTTATTTTATTTCAAAACTTTGCGGAAAAAACTTATCCTTATAGTGCAAATGCATACGGAAAAACTTGTTGTTATCTATTCCTAAGCAATATATCATAACTCCTGAGTAACAGCTTCAAAATTCTGATGCGATCGAAATCCACCTACGCGATCAGAATCAGCATATACTTCCTTTAGGCTTTCTCTCTATTCTTTGATTCTTAAAACATCAACATGTGACCCAGTCACATCATGTAATGAGGATCTTAGAAAAGAAACTTAACAGAGTTAGATAATGGGCTCTACCTGAAGTAGAGTCAGACTTATTGACTTTAACATCCTTAGGTAAACTTGGCAGCTTTGCAATCAACGCCCCTTCCTTTGGCAAAATAAACATATGGACCCTTTGGTAATGGGACTATCTCAGACTTAGCCTTTCTCCTTACCATTTGGTCAACCGGGTTGACTATGGCCAATCCCTTTCCATTGGGAAGAGAATGCTTTTTCTGGATTTCCAGTGTCACTATTGTCACTGTCCATAAAGTTTTTGGGAAGTTGATCTTCTAATCAAATTTGCTTTACTATCGTTCCAAATCATTGCTGATTCAGCAGCACCAAGCAAATAGATATGATCATTAAGGTTCATGTCATAGTCTGTTTCATCGTAGTCCCAAAGGAACTCACTATGTGACTTAGAAAGTGATTGAACATCCAACTTTCTCAAGACTTTGACACCCAACTCTCCCAGCTTGTCAATATGTGACTTCATCTCTAAGATGTGATCACACATAGACCTTGCTTGCCATTAGGGCTTGAGTGACCTTGAACTTGTGGGTTAGGGAGAATAATTGGAGGAGGTGGAGGAAGTAAAGTTCCAAGAGATTTGGGAAGATCATAGATGTCTGAACTAGACATCTTTTGGGAGATATTCAAGATAGTTGATCTAAAGTCCTTAATATAACACCCAATATGAAATATTAAGGCTAGGATCCAACAACCTATTTATAACTGGAAGAGGGATGCCGTAATCCGAGTTATAAAATAGTTGAAGGTAGGTAAATGACGATTTACCAATTTCCACCATGAAAAACGAAATAATGTAATTAGGTTTTTAATTGGATTTGAAACTCCTAGATCTTTTGAGATTCATTGAACTTTTCAATGGCATGTTTCAATCTCGAGTGTGCCCTTCAGGTTTTGTGACTGGGATGCCGAGGATCACAAAACAAGGTGTGAAGTAACCATGCAAATATACTTGGTACCCTTAATATTTACCCCTCAATCGATGTGTCGGTTAACCACACGAGCTCCACCGATACTATGATAAATATTAAGTTACCCTTTGCCTACTTTGTTAAATCCAGGTTAGTGTGCCGGTTAACCACACACGCTCCACTAACGGTTTAAACAAAGTGCAAAGTGTAATTTCATGGATTAGCACCTTATTCACATTTTCCTAAGTAACTAAGATTGGGAATTTATAAGTGTTTAGTTACTTAGTATTTATCATTAATACGTTTAATGAAGCGAGAATTATAGTCCTTGTCCTACCCGTTCGGCTAACGACCCTCCACCAGTCAAGGAAGCGGTGGGTGAGAGTGGACACCCATTAAACTGCCATTTTATAGGCAGTAACCTTATACCCCCCTTATAGATCGGCTTCGTGAATGAGGCCTACTAACGGTAAGACTGACTTGCTCTTATACATATATTTATTATTAACTTATAATACTATAAAGTATAAGGGTTGAATTTTAACTTTTAAAATTCTAAGGGCTAACTTGGAATTAAAGTATTCATGGGGAAAACTTTACAAATTCCAAAACTTGAGGGCAAGTTTTGAAAATATTCAAAACTAATTAATTCCATAACTTATGTGTTTAAAGTAGTTTTAATTATAAAAAAAAAAAAAAAAAAAAACCCTTCAAGTTCCATAACTTGAGGACAAGTTATGGAAGACTTTAAACTAATAAAAGAATGTAACTTTTCTTTATTTTTGTAATTTATGGAACTAATTACGGTTACACATTTTATCATATAATGAAGTGACTCTTGAACATCCATAACTTGAGGACAAGTTATGGAGTCATAAAACCATTTAATGAGGACAAGACTCTTCATTTTTGTAACCATTGCCAACTTTTTATGAGTTTTATGTAACTTAAATGTGACTTTTCATATAACTTGAGGACAAGTTACAAAAACACATTTTAGAATCAACTCTTAGATTAAAATGGATTGAAAACACATAATCAATTAACTTTTCTATTAATCTAATAAACTCATATGAACAAAGATAATTCACATCAAATTTTTTTCAAGTAATTAGCATAACTTTTAAACTAATACAATTCGATTTTTCAGCTAATTTTGCAAGTATAACAAGAAAACAAGCCTTGGCTCTGATACCACTGATGGGTTTTGCGCATTCTAACACTCCTAAGTGTACATGCAACCCTAAATACCTTGGATCTATGTTTTCTCTATTATACATGCAATTATGAACTTTCCAAGGTATTACCCTATCTAGCATACAATACTTGATACTTGGGTAATCAAATGGATAGAATACATACATACCTTTGTTTGATGTAGCTTGTCTCCATGAAGCTTGAGTGCCTAGTGCCCCAAGTGTGACACCCCAAATGGTTCACACAACACCAAATGCACATGGAATGACTTGAGAGAAATGGAACACTCCTTGAAATCGTCTAGCCCTCATATTCACACATTAGTGCACGATTTCTTGAGCCATGTGATTCTTTTATATGGTGGCTATTAGTGTTACACCATGTAACTCATAACTTTACCCATTCCTTATGCTCCATGGATTTTAACCTCCATGGAGTATCCATGGGTCACCCCATGGACTTAGTCCAACATAAGGAATCTTGGATCACAAGCCCACATATATAAGAATGAATGATTTACACAATCAACCCATATATTTAATTAGTCTCCTTTTGATCATTTAATTAATTCCAAATTAATTCTTGATCAATACTAATTAAATAACCTTATTAATATATTAGAACTTATAATATATTAACCAACCTTAAGTGTTATTTCTCTCATTACAGTCTATCCAAATGCATGATGCCATGCAACCCAAATGGACCATGCCGGGTCGGGTCAAGTCTTACCAATTATAGTTATGGACTTAGACATTAATCCAACACTAATATGTACAGACGAGGGCCAGACAAGAAACACTGGAGGGCAGGATCATTTTAGCAATAAGTTGTTCTGAATCCAACAACTCTATACGGCCCTTCAAACCAGATTCCCCATACCGTACGTAGTCAAGAAGTAGTGTAATTAATAATAATACTTTTATTAGGAGCTTGTTTCTATAGTTGTATTTCCTCTTTCGAGGATACGAGTTCTCTATACCCAATTTAGCTCTGATACCAATCTGTCACACCACCAGGCGAGGCGGTGGAACATGTCGGGCTGTGCGACTAAGTTCATGGATCACATGCAATTGGATATATAGCACAAGTACAACAATTAACAAAACAAAATTTATATTCCATCTTGAGGTTTGAATACATAGTTCTTATAGATAATAGTATAATACATAAATTGCCTTAAACATGTAGGCATATATAACGAAATAAAACTATCTTATTAAGTCGCCTGAAAATCCATGACTAACCTTCTGTCTGAAAGCTTCTTTGATGATATCCTGAGAATACATGTAGTTTAGAGGGTCAACACAAGGTTGGTGAGAGTTATAGGTTTTCTGCTAACAAGAGTAATACTAAAAAAAGTCTAAAAAGTATTTTCTTTGTAAGTGTAACCATGCTTAAAATCGTGTTTGTAAAGAAACTTTAAATAAAATTTGAAAGCCAAAATATATCTTTGCATAAGTAATTTCATACTTAAAATAGTTTTGAAAGCAATCAAACCCATGGTTTTGTAGTAAGAGAGAGGGATTCTAGTTAATGTTTATAGTGAATCTTATAACCAAACTATATGCCGAGATGTAACCCTTACAATGCTTTATTAGACGTGATAGGTAAAGGTTTAGGATATTTATACTGATAAAGTAGTACCATGGAACTTATACGGATAAACAGATATACACATATATAGATAAAGTCATCTGCTAAGGTTGTAGTTAGCAACCGTAGGTACGGATAATGTTGTACGGATATACGGATAAAGTTAGCTGCCAAGGTTATAGTTAGCAACCGTAGATACGGATAAACGTATAAAGTTATATGTCGGGGTTGTAGATAGCAACCGCAGATATGGATAAACGGATATTCGGGTAAAGTTGCTTAACACAGTTTGACGATAAAGGTCATTAACTAAAGTATACTTATATAATTATATAGATAAAAGTCGAGTATGTTTGATAAGTATAAGCGTAGCAGTGTATGATATTCGTGTAAATAGGTGACAAATCTTATGGGAGTGTAAACAAATACATGTAAGAATCTAGGATACAAGTCTTGTAGGTTGTTGATGTATACGCCTATATATATATATATATATATATATATATATATATATATATATATATATATATATATATATATATATATATATAAGCAGGATATAATGTTTAAAACTACAGAGCTGATAACCGATTACGACACATGTTCTATGGCATGTTTTTTATACATAAAAAGTCATAGCACTTTGTAGTAGAAAGATATATCATTTTTATTAGTTGTAATATAATCATAACAACTATAATATATCTATATGACATATGATACCTAGTTTATTTGTATATGAGGTGTTATTTAACAAAATAACATATATAAAGTAGTTATAAATTTGTAAGTATTATTCATAAACCAAATGAATTATAGCACATGTATTCTAAGTTTTTATACATAAAAGGTCATAGCACTTTGTAGTAGAAAGATATATCATTTTTATTAGTTGTAATATAATCATAACAACTATAATATATATGTATGACATATGATAACTAGTTTATTTGTATATGAGGTGTTATTTAACAAAAATACATATCTAAAGTAGTTATAAATTTGTAACTGTTTTTCATAAACCAAATAAATTATAGCACATGTATTCTAGCTTTTTATACATAAAAGGTCATAACACTTTATAGTAGAAAGATATATTATTTTTATTGGTTGTAATACAATTATAACAACTATAATATATCTATATGACATATGATAACTAGTTTATTTACATATAACTTGTTTCTTGTTGAAATAACATTTTATAAACTTGTTATGAGTTGTAAGTCAAAACAGGATAATTAATCTAGAATAGCGATTGGCTTTCCCTATTTTAGAAGACTTCTAGATAAATCATCGGGAGTCAGAATTAGGATTCGTATACTCCGGGAAATCAACCCTGACTAAGGTAAAAGTGACCGTTTTTACATACTGAACTACTTGCACATCAAACAGTTTTGGAAACTATAAGGTTTAAGATGTGCAAAACAGGTCTTGAACAGACCACAAATTTTCACATAAATTGATAACATTTTGGAGTGTGTTTTCAAGAGTGTTTTTGAATAAACGAAATATATGAGCACATTTATTCCCCCCTACCCACCCCAAGATATGTAAAAATATTAAAAAGGGGTCGTAAACACTCACCCTTGATGCGTGATTTGTGAACTAGAGTCGAGAGTGTGGTTATCTTTGAGAAACACTTCGAGAAAACACGAACTAGCAACGATCTAAATTGGGGCTGTTTTGGACTTGATTTAAACCCACAAAACACAATGAAGACTAAAGTATTGAACTAGGAAACACCACAAAAAGATAACAACACAAAGGTGGCACAAGGTGGTGGTGGTTGGTTGTCAAAAATCGGGGCAAAAGGAAGTGGCTATTGTGGTTTATGGTGGTGGAGTGTTGGTTCTTGGTGGTAGGTTCCAAACCAAGAAAAGAGAGAGAATGGAGAGGGGAGAGTAAGATAGGAAGTGTCTGATGATTTGTGTATGAAATGAAGACCGAAAGCCTTCCTCTTGTAGTGTATGAGGTCTCTCACATGCACCATGCACCCATACCTTCATAGAAAGTCCAACAAACAACATACACCATGATTGTACTATAAGGAGAAGTGTGCACTCAACCAAGGAGAGGGGGAGGTGGTAAAAAACGTGGGTAAGGGTCCAAGAAGGAAGTATTGGCTGATTTTTTACTCTTCCAAGCAAGCATGGTGGGGCCTAGTGATGTCATCTTCTAAAAAATACTCTAAAAACTTCCTAGATTTGTGTTCCAAGATCCCGATGCCTAATATTTTTTTTCGAAAGTATTGTATGATAGAGTAGAGTTCAAGGGTTCCAAAAAACCTAAAAAAAAAAAAATTAGTTGTAGAACTCCGGGAAATGACCCGAAACGTCCGATTTTTCGACTTTTGCAAATATTTTTACTAAAACTATTTTGAGTATGGAATTAAATATTAGACCATAGTCTGAGTCCAAAAATTCTTTTGGAATTTCCATCTAAAGTGTGTAAGTGCCTCAACGGATAGAAACGGTTTTATCAGTTTAAAGAAATCAGTGTTATACTGGATTATTTTCTTATAATTGTCGTATCTTTTGCATACGAACTCTGTTTTGGACGTTCTTTATATTTTTGGAAACAGGGGAACATGTCCTATGAGACTATTATGTTTGTTTCGATAACAACTATTTACTATTTAATATGAATTTTCAGTTTTTCAGACGTATTAACTTGGGTGGTAGTTTGAGTTGTTTGATTCGTTTGATATTTCCCACAAATGGAAGTAAGATACCATCTGGTATCTTATAATAGTTGTAATGAAACTATATATTATTCAAAATATGCATTAAAGATCAATATGTCATATTACAAAGAGGTTCGCGGTGAACTGACTGTCTACAGTATTAGACCTAAATTTCAGGATGTCACAGATTCAAAAATTAACCAGAATTGTTGCCAAAACATTGCTCGAATCAATCCTAATTCCAACCCAGCCGATGCAATATGCCGACTCCGAGTACTGCATAACCATGATCATACCTGAAAACTGAACAACGTTGCTCCGCTATCCGATCTTCCAATTACAATGGTCAACTGTCCTTTCAAACCCACTAGGAATAACAATTCCACAACCAAAAAAAATTGAGAGGACACCTTCACAAGGACCAACATACAAACTTTACTGAACTTGACTAAACGTTGACTCATCAGTTCCACCCTTAGATGATACAGATTGAGTCCTTTGAATAACCTCAACTGCTACTGATAAACGAAACAACCAACGATCAGAAATGGGTCGAGAACTAAACCCGATGACCCTACACATACTAAAAAAACCTCTGTGAAAATATTCTTATTGAACTCTGAAGCTGCTCAACACCTCAATGACTGCCCATTCTCAACCATAAATAACCGACCCATATCGCGAGCTAACCATGCTTCTTATAATCGATGCACAAAAAAATGATTGAACGCCCCTCCATCCAGATTCGTGGAGCTACTCAAAAGGAACTACTAGCCACAACAAGTTCCTTACCCATCAGCTTTCTACTGTGAGAACAACACATGTATTCTCAAGACGTGTACCTAATGACAATTTGCTCTGCACCCACGTTTTGTCCAACCTTAAATTATCTGCGTCCATGGAGGACTCCATCAGATCTTTGAAGAATGTGACAAGAAAAATTCATCACCACGAACAATTTAATGGTAACCCAGTTCTTTTCATAATGCAAAAATAAACCCAAACCAGAACTAGCATACCTGAATCACAGATCCCTCTAACTCATTGAGATGAAATCATACAAATCGAACCGAACAATAATACTACAAGAGGAATACCGAGTTCTTCCCCACTTTGGGTTTAAACAATCATTGATCGACGTCTACAATATCAAATCCTCTGACCGGTTTAACCATGTACTTACTCGACTTTGGCTCTCGGTCTGCACAACACAACACAAGATGATCCTTCGAATAACCATAAGTAAACTTTGAATCTCAAATGGAGGCTTAGAACACCTTTCCCAACATTTCCAACTAAATATTAGCAAAGTCAATCAGAATACCATTGGGTTGATGAGGCACCATAGGAACCGAACTTACGCACAAAAAACCCTGCAATTGAGGAAGTGGCCCACATGCTCACCCTCTTCTTGAAACTTCAAGAATCCCTTATATGTGTTCAAACATAGATTTAACAAACTCAGCACATCTACAAAACTCTCCTATCCAAAACAGGAACAACTCGATGCCTCCTTGGATACACTCGATCTTCTAGAATCTGCGTTATGTATTCCACATGAGACATGGCCTTTACCTTGGCCATCGAACCACAAGAACAATCGAGTCTTGAACATTCTATTGCTACAAAACAGAGACAATTTAATGTGAACCAGACTTCACCTTCTTACAACAAAATCGATGAGGAGAATACCATCTCCTTGCCAAACTGTCGACTGAATCACATCCAATCCCCCCCTCCCCCTGTTGAGAACCGGAGACAAGAAATACACAATCTTTATGTAGATAACGACATCCCCAAGCCTCCACTGACCACTTAGCCTCATGCTGAAATCCTCGAGTTGATCATCACAACGGCTTCCCCCTTAATTCTCGAGACTCAAACCGGCACTACTTCGAGCGAGGCCAACGGGACCTCTGAATCAGCTGATCCATACATGTTTGCACCATTCAGAACAAAACTGCCATGGACACTAGGGCCCACCAATATTCAGTCTCATTCTAAAAAAAATCATGGCCGACCGATTAAATGCAACGGAGACGACTGCAACTAACTCTAGTGTTATACCACACAATTTTCGACTCTTCCTGATCCCTCTATGAATATTGTTCTTTCAGTAGTACGGACCCATACTACCTTCCACACCTATCCGTTTGTATTCTAAGAATTGTCTCAAAGCTCCTAAGTCACTACACATGACCACTATCAACCGTAGGTACCCGTGCTCCCACAGGCATACCCCTCTATTCCTAGACTCTCCTTCTAGGATTATTCTCACACATGAGCATGCACTAGAAAAATTTTCTAGGAACTCCACAACTACTAAATGCACCAACACACCTAAATGCTTAGAAAAGACACTACAAACTGCCTAGATTCCCACCTTATACTTCCTTATATGCAAGTGATTGCACAAGCACACTATAGCACTCTTCCGAAGTCACTAGGACTACTCATCCCACCCTGCTATCAGCTGCAAAAGAAGCTTAAACCAATTCCAGCTAACTATCTTATGAATACAATAACATGCAGCAAGGATTAAATAGTCCTTCGACTGAAAGATCCTGCACTACAACGGTTGGACTCAAACAAGAGCTGCACAATAGGAAAAAAATCAATCATTGTAAAACTATTTAATCCTTACGGCATGCAACTTAATGTTTCTGCTTAATAGTCAACTAACATCAATATAGGTTTCACATAACACAAATCAAGCAACATTCAAGCTAAGAACAACAGGTATAAAGTCATCTTAAGGACCAGGCCATTCTAACACGCAAATCCTGAGGATCCTTAGCCTACACATTATCATGCATATCTAACAGCTCCTAAATCTCACACATAAAGTCATCTTTCCTATACAGGCACTCTAGCATGCAACCCTGAGTAGCTCCTTAGCCTAGCTTATAGCATGCACATCATACTATAACACCTGTAATAGCAAGTCAAATACATCATATAAAGAAAGTATGGAAAGGGAATTCACTTTTCCGAGCTCTGGCTGAATGTACACATCACATCTTCTCTTTTCTTCTCTTGAAACGAATCTTTTCCAAAATTTTTTATAAAAACTCTTAAATGCATAGATTGCGTTTGGAATCCCACGAGTGTTCATCCAAATACCTCAAACGAATGATCTGATAGCAACTTCTAACATCCCAAAATCCCAAGCAAAGTCTTTCATTTTTAGAGTAATTTAAACTTCCATTTAATAAAGTTACATTTGAGTCAAACCATTTGCTCATAAACCATTATTCAGAATCAAAGTTATGAAGAAGAAAATGCAGAATATCAAATCGCAAATCTCTTGATATGTATGTACAGTCCCACACTCGCTATCCGATAAGTACCTGCAAAATGTTTAATCCACAACTATAAGCACAAAGGTTAGTGAGTTCCCTAAAATTCCACATACAACATATATAATAACACATAGATGTATCGGTTCTGTAACAACCCCGCGACCGTATCAACCACGAGGCCATATGTAAGGTCCTGAAACGGATCTTTCCCAATGATCAAGGCAATCAAACAATCACAAGCAATCAGAATAATAGTAGAAGAAGAAGAGAAATCGATCAATCAAGCTTGCAGACGTTTATTACTGAAAACGTCTGGTACAACTCGATATACTGGCCGTGAACTCTATTGTATCAACAACCTTACAAAGACCTACAACTCCTCTATTTATACTAGACTTGGGCCGCAAACAGGGTTTACGGCCGTAAACAGGCTTACGGCCGTAAACTCACCATCTGGCCGTAAACTCACCAATAACCCACTAAATGCACTAAAGACTCAAAAATAAACTTATTACAATGAAAGCCTAGACCAAACCATTAACTGGACCCTTCAATCTCCCCCTTGGTTTGGTGCTAGCTTGGACTCAGTCTTTATCAACCACCAGCACCTCTCACTTTCCCATAGCTCCATTCCACATCTCTTTTCGAATAATATCAGCAACCATGGTAGTGTACTCCTTAGCAGCGGATTCAAAAAGGTCTTCAGCCACCTTGATCTGATGATGAGAAAGCTGATGTATATCCCATTTTCCGAACTGTAGCAGATCCCTCTTGTCATATAAACGAATACATCCATGTTCAAGTTTGATGACAGCGGAAGCTCTAGTTTCATTAAACACCCAGTATTACATGGACTTTAGAGATCCATATGGATGGTTCTGAAGGATAGGAATTTGCTTTACTTGATCAGTAGCGGACCACATCACAGACCGAAGAGGCTGATTGGTTTTGGGATCAATGACACTCGGGTATATCTTGATAATAGACTCTGCAGTCTTCATTGAGGGAAAACCCTTTGCCACTTGATCTTCCAAAAATAACTTGAAGTGTGTCGCCTTGGGTTCATTTGACGGGTTTGCAAAAGGAGCCTTAGACAACTCTGTAAGATCAACCCTGGTCCAAGAGTGGAACTCGTGAGCATCTTTATACAATTCAGTATTGCCACTCTTTCTTCTCACGATCCACATATTTAGAGTGTCGTGGAATCCCCATGAGATGATCCGTGGCCTGTCACCATATACGTCCCTGAAGCGATTTTCTCCAAGATTCGTAAATGTGATGTTTGGTTGATCCCTGGAAGCATTCTGATCTGAGCTCCTTTTGAACAAAAACTGACCCTTCTCAGCAGACTTGGCCAGCTTAGTATGTTTTAACGCCATGAAATTCAGAGCCTGCGCTGGTTCTTTGTCAAAACGATCGACAATCGTGGTTGTTCTTGTAGGTGGTGGAACTATGGGAGCATCTTGATTGGGAAGATAGACCCTTGGCTCATCAACAGATGACTTGAATTTATCACCAAGTTCTTCTTCCAGCTTCTTCTTCAAATCATAATAGCTGGCGGTCAACAAACCAAAATGCGTATGAAGATCAGTGATCTGCTTCGTCTTCAGAGCTTTATCTTCAAGAAGATCAGCAACTTAAATATTGAGCTTGGCATTCTCAGTTTGAAGGTCTGCAACCTTGATATCAAGCTCGATATTATTCTGATTCAGCACACCGATCTCCTTCTAAAGTCCAAGGATTGTAGGATTCTTTTCTCCAGAGCTGTCATCCCCAATAGATATTCCTTTACCACGTGAGGGAGGCGTTGTGAATTGTTCTTCAGCCAAATGCATGGCTAGCCTTACAGAACCAGCGTCATGATCTGGCCTTGGAGGAGAGAAACCTGTTGGGAAGGAGGAACCACCAGCTTCATAGAAGGTTCTAGGACCTTCACTGACAGGTTCAGATGAAACGATAGCGGGAGTGGTTGTTGGTGGAATTGAAAAACCTTGAAATACACCCGAATTAGGAATTTCCTGTCTAGGGTCAAGTCTTCTTCTCTTTATTGGAGGTTGAAAGGCATGCGTTGTTGTGCGATCACTCTCCAATGGCACAGATGTAGGTGAAACAACATCAAGGGGAGGAATCCCTGACACTGTCACCATAGGAATTGCTATTTCTGCCATTGGATTGGTAAGAGGAGGCGTGGCTTCGATAACGTCTTCATTTTCCCTTATCTCCGTTGCTGGATGAGCAACTTCATTGATATTGTCGAGCAGCGTGTTGAGGGTTTCACCGGTTATGAAGTCTTCATTACTACCAAAGTTTAGAGGGATTTCATCATTATCGAACCCAGTAAGATCGAGGTCTTCATACAAATTCGTCTCCGTTCCGCTTTTTGAAGACCCCTCATTATAGTCACTTTGGACCTGAACAGATGTCAGCTCATGTTCCTCAGCTACTTGTGCATTAGGAACAGGAATTTCTTCTTCTTCAGCCTGATCCGACACTGTAATAACATCATCTTCCGAAATGACTCTCTCAAAAGAAGTGGGTTCAGATGACATTTTGTCTGACGTTCCATGAGATTCGGAGGATTCATTTATCTCAGCAAATCTTCCGAATTTCACAAGAGGGTGCAATCCTTGGAAGACGACCTTGCCCTTGCAATTCTGCTTAATGAGGCCAACAGTGTGGGGACCTAACGACTTTATATCTAGGGTTTCTCCCCCTTTGACCATCTCTGGGAACTGAATGTCGATGAATAGTTGGATGAACCTGGGATACATCAAGAAAGTATCCCGGTGGATTGCGTTGATGTTAACTACGAACTCATCCAATATGAACTTTGAGAAGTTGAAGTGGATCCCAGCAGCTAGTGAAACGATTGCCCCAGTGTTCCTCAGAGATATCTCATCAGCACCTGACCTTCTGCCTGAGATACAGCTCACAAAGACATGAGCCAAGAATCTCCAGTATGGAGGCAAAAGCTTCTTCACAGTAAGAGGAAAGATGCCTTCATACCCCATCTTCTTTAGAATCTTCTGCACATCTTCAATGCCGATCTCAGTGGGATAATCAGGTTGATCATCAATCATAAGTGCTTCTCTGACAAACTGCTCAGTAATCACAATCTGGCAACCCTTCACAGTAGCATTGATAGTAACTGCACCATTGTCATCTCTAGTCATCTTAGCAGTCTGCCATAACTCCCTGATAATTCTTTGGTAGACCACTGGGTTCACAGTTAGGGCAGAGGCTAGGCAACATTCTCGCAGTTTGTAGATCATCGATCTGAATTCTCCATGAACTGCAGGAGGATCTGCCAGGATGATGGCCAGGTTATGCATGTCAGCAAACTTCAAACTTGCCATTGATCTGCACTAAACAAGCCAAGTAAGAAAACAATAATAATTGAGCAATTAAAGTTTTTTTTTTAAGTTTTCTTAATTAAGCAATTTAATTTTGGCCAAAAAAAATATTATTTTGACCAAAAATTGGAGTTTACGGTCAAAATGTGGAGTTTACGGTCAACATTGATCAGAGGGGCTTTACGGTCAAAATTGGGTTTACGGCCGTAAACCCATGGCCGTAAGCTCCTAGCCGTAAACGGAGTTTACGGCCGTAAACTCCTGGCCGTAAGCTTGGGCCGTAAACGCCGACGAACAGTAAACCTTCGATTAAACCCCCAAAATCAGTCGAATCGATTAACAAATTGCATTCCCATGGTCGGTTTTAGCATACCTTTGAGGTGGATGGAACGATTTCACAAAAACACAAATTTTTTTTTCGAGAGGAGAGAGAGTATGCGAGGTTTACAGCCGGAACTAGGAAAAATGAGGTGGGAAGGGTTTCCGGCTGTAACTTCCACCTTTTATACCCTTTTCGAAATATACATGTCTCCCACACAATATAAGGCACAGTCCAAATCCCAGATGATTTATCAAAAATAAAACTTTTTGAGGATTTAAAAATAAAATAAATAAAATAAAATAAAATAAAATAAACTAAAAAATAAAATAATTTCTAAAATTTAAGAATTTAAAAAAATTTAAATTTTTGACAATTATAAAAATAAAAAATAAAATAAAATAAAATAAAATAAAATAAAAATGAGATAAAATAAATGCAGACTAAAATTTATCTCAAAAATTCACGGAATATAATTTTTGTGACACTGGGATCAAAGTTGTTAGACAGCCTTAATCCACTTGTCGGTACCTTTATCTTCATGTCTTTGTCTGGTCGATCGCCCGTATTGTGGTCCACTTAAACACGAAAAGTTTATGACAAATTGGGACAAGCTAAGAAAGACAAGGCATTTTGAGCCTTTATCCTTAGATAAATTTTTCTAGGGACCATTTAGCTGACGACGACCAGGGATATTGTTGTCCACCTAAATTGAGAAGCGAGATCTACAGACAATCTGTAAATGTTCAATCTTAATTGTACCAGAACATGTTTCCCGCTTCCTGATATGCTCCAGTAATCAAGTACTTCCAGAATACTCCTTACAACGGGTGAGCTGACAATTATTAAGAGAGAAGATAGATTTAGAATGCATATGCTTTACACCCAGGTCGGATCTTTTCTAATCATGCAGAGGGTGAAACATATGACTAACTGAAGTTTTAGAGGGGTTGAGAAGAGAATGATGCATATACTGTGTACTAGGTCGGATTGAAAGTCACGCAGAGGAGACAGTATATGACTAACAGACAGAAAGAATTGCATAGATAGAAGATGCAGAGAGATAGAGTTGCATATGTTACATTCCAGGTCGGATCTTTCGATCACCCAGAGGAGGCAACATATGACTAACAGATAGAAAGAAAGAATATCACCTTCTACAGACCTAACTTATCGGAATTCACCAGTCACCCATCAATACCGGAATTAAGTACATAATCCGCACATCGAGGAAAAGTTAATCCACAGTTCCAGATACAAGTTCTTTTAATGTAACCAGTAGATTCCCGTGTATATCTCCCTGCTCAACCTATCCGAGAGTCGTATTGTCAGGCTAAAAGGATTTAAGTGGGTCAATATTTGTCAAGTCTATGAATTTCTTAAGTTCAAATTTGCCTAGTCAAGTCCATTTAGAACCTTTCGTGCCTACCAGTGCATCGAATACAGAGCGTAGACAGTTTAATTTTTGGTACGTTACGCAGACTCAGATTGTCTGTTATCACTTGATAATATCACTTCCCAGTACAACATCTACCAGCAAATCTGTCAGTAACATATTTTTGATTTTTTTTATTTGATTTTTAATGTTTTTGGATTTTTGAATGTTTTCTGAAAAAAAAATAAAACAGAAGCAAAATATTTTTGGGTTTTTCATATTTTCTGAAAAAAAAAATAAAACAGAATAAAATATTTTTTGGATTTTTGTAATTTTTCAATTTTTTTGTTTGTTTTTTTTTGTTTATTTCTCCCCCTAAATTTGTGCATGGGTGAGAATGAAATCACTAAAATGCGCAAATTTAAACTAATCTAACAAAAAATTTAATCCTCAAAACGAATCATTTTCAAAAATTCCACAAGCACATCGAATCAAGCTTTGTTAAATGGCTTGGTGAACAGATCCGCCACATTATTAGCAGTGGGAGCCTGTTCCAGCCGGATTAGCGAGCGCTCGTAACAGTCTTTGATAAAATGAATTTTGATATCAATGTGCTTGGTTTTGGAATGTTGGACAGGATTTTTAGCAATTTGAATCGCTGCCTCATTATCACAGAAGATTGGGGTTTCTAGATAGTTCAAACTGTAATCCAACAGCTGATGTTGGATCCAGATAACTTGAGAGCAACAAGCAGATGCAACAACTTATTCCGCTTCTGCCGTTGAGGTTGAGACGGTATGTTGTTTCTTGCACTGCCACGACACCAACCTATCTCCAAGGAATTGGCACCCTCCTGATGTAGATTTCCTGTCAAGCTCACAGCCTCCATAATTACTGTCAGCAAAGGCATATAAATCAAATTCGGAATTCTTCGGATACCAAAGACCCAATTTTGGGCTGCCTTTGATATACCGAAAAATCCTTTTGACACCAATAAGATGTGAAAGTTTAGGATTAGCCTGATAACGTGCGCATTGACACACTGCAAACATGATGTCCGGACGGCTTGCAATGAGATACATCAACGATCCGATCATTGATCTGTAGTGTGTCTAATCTACGGACTCGCCATCAGTATCTGGATTCAGAAGAGGTCTTTCGGCCATCGGCGTCGAGGCAGGTTTTGCGTTTTGAAACCCAAACTTCTCAAGAATATCCTCCACATACTTATCTTGATGGAGCAGGATTCCGGCTGAATTTTGTTTGACCTGAAGCCCCAGAAACATGGTCATTTCTCCTAATGAACTCATCTCAAACCTCTTTTTCATCACGCCTTCAAATTCTTTGCATAGCTGAGCACCGGTGGACCCGAAGATAATGTCGTCAACGTAGATCTGTACTAGAATCTGATCATTACCAACATGCTTGATGAATAAAGTTTGATCAATAGTGTCGCGAGAGTATCCATGATCGAGCAAGTGCTTTGTTAGAGTCGCATACCATGCTCGAGGAGCTTGATGTAACCCATACAACGCCTTGTCCAACTTGTAGACATGATTAGGAAGCTTGGAGTTAACGAACCCAGGAGGCTGATCAACGTCGATTTCTTCCTTCACCTTGCCATACAAGAAGGCTGTCTTGACATCCATTTAGTAGACCGTGAAGTTCATGTAAGAAGCATATGCAAGGAAGATACGAATAGCCTCCAAGCGAGCCACTGGTGCATAAACCTCAGTATAATCAAGACCCTCGACTTGTCGAAACCCGCGAACCACCAACCTTGCTTTATTGCGCACTAAAACACCATAATCATCCTGCTTGTTTCGATAGACCCAACGCGTGTCCAGAGACCTTTTGCCCTTTGGTAACTCAACCAATTTCCACACCCCGAGCTTTTCGAATTGATTTAGCTCTTCATGCATAGCATCTACCCAGATGGGCTCATTCAAAGCCATTTCAACGTTCTTGGGCTTTATTTGAGATATAAAGCAAGAGTAGAGACATGCATTGACATCTCCACTCTGACTTCTGGTTTTAACTCCATCACCCAGCTGACCAATGACGTTTTCGATACGATGATCGCGTTGAATTCTCAAAGGTATCTCTTGGTCGATATCATTGAATGAAACGGGAAGAGTGTGAATGTTGAAACCTCCATCATTTGCTGATTGATCCATATTAGATGAATCTGCTACAAACTCATTGGCAATTTCTTCAGGAAAGAGTAGTTCCATAAAAGTTGGAGTGACAGCGGAAGCATCTCTAGACATGAACTCTCTTTCAATAGGGGTAAGAGGTGTAGTATCAGCATCTGGAGTTTCATTTTGAACTTTAGACTCTGGACTATCAAGTCGAACAGATGACTCCCCCTCAGGTGGAGCAGAGGACTCCCCCTCAAGCGGTACTGTTGGAGGTCTGTAAATAACTTCTTCGTCTTCGTCTTCAGAGACAATCTTCGAACCAAAGAAGGACCCACGTGAACCATCTGACGACACATTTAAGGATTTGAAAAGCGATGTGTAGTCAAATAACCAGTCGGGACCCACTCGAGCGTCCGTTTCATTCTCCTCCAACCAGCGCACGTCATAGGATTCGACAATCTGCTTAGTCTTCTTATTGTAAACCCTATACGCGGGGCGTGCAACATACCCTACGAAATAACAATCATCGACTTTGGCATTGAATTTAGGGTTGGATTCCAGGTGAAGAAGGGTGCAAGGGCAGCCAAATACACGGAAATGACTGACTGAAGGCTTGTGAGCATAAAGAACCTCATATGGTGTCTTCATCTGAGCTTTTATAATTAAAACACGATTCTGCACGTAGCAAGCAGCGTTAATCGCCTCAGCCCAAAAGAAAACAGGTAATTTGGAATCACAAAGCATCGTCCTTGCAGCGTCTTTTAACGTTCTATTTCTGCTCTCAACAACACCATTTTGTTGAGGCGTGTGAGCAGAGCTGTATTGACGTATAATTCCCTTTTCTGCGCAAAAATGGTCAAGAACCGCATTCTTGAATTCAATTCCATTGTCAGTACGGAGCGCCTTCACCTGGTTGTTGGTTTGGTTCTCAATCATCACGATGAACTTCTTTATCAGATCAGCAACCCCAACTTTGTTGGATAAGAAGAAGACCCACGTAAAACGTGATAAATCATCGATCACAAATAGACAGTACGAGCTTCTGTTGATGCTCAGGACGTTGACCGGACCAAAAAAATCCATATGCAATAATTGGAGCACCTGACTGATTGAGTTGACTTGCTTTGGCAGGTGTGGTTTTCTATGATGTTTTCCTTGGGCACAGGACACACACTTCTCAAACGTAATAAAGTCTCTGACAGGTAAGCCTCGGACCATCTCATTCTTAGCAAGGCGATTTAGGTTCTTAGCGTTAGCATGACCGAGTCTTCGGTGCCACAACATTGCGTTTTGTTCGGAGACCTTCGAAAAGAGGCAAGTGACTTGTTCAGGTATGTTACTGTTCATATCAATAATGTAAGAATTCCCATCCCGCTTAGATTTGACAAGAATCCACTCTTCCGGGATGACAATGCCTGGCTTGAGAATCATGCACTCTTTGTCGGTAAAATGGGTAGAATAGCCTTTGTCGCAAATTTGGGAAACACTCAACAAGCTGTGCTTTAACTCGGGAGAAAAGTTGACATTCTCAAAACTTAGCACTCCATTTGTAACGGTTCCTCTCTGAGTGATCTTGCCACCATCTCCGCCCGCGAAGGAAACATACCCCCCATTAAAAGATTGAATGTCGCTCAATTGGGAGATGTCTCCTGTCATATGCCGGGAGCAGCCGTTGCCGACGTACCAAGGTCTGACGACATTCCTCCACAACTGTCCCTACAAAATGAGCGGGATCATTTAGATTTGGAACCCATGTCATCACTGTCCTGGGTTTCCTTTTGGCTTTCTCTGATTGATCTTTAAAAATTTTCAATTTAGGATCCTCATTTCTAATCATTTCAGAGGATGCTGATGATTGATTGGAAGTTGATTTGGGCATCCATTGATAGTTGGGTTTTCTAATATTCACAAGTGGTTGTGAAATGCATTTCTTATTAGTTTGCACTGAGCATCTGGATGTTTTATCAGAAGAGATAGAAGATCCATAACTACTCTTTGACGAAACCGATCTTGGCGGAGCCTTGTTCGGTTTTGGCAAACTGTTTGGGACTTTGTTATTAAAAACCTTTTTATTCTTTTGAAAAACAGCCCTTTGTCTGCGTCGATCATCCTTCCAATCATCATCTCGAGAGAGAGTTCTTGAGGACTTTCTAATTAAAGACCTTCCTCTAGATTCGTTCTCTCCTCTTGGCGACATATAGTTCACAGACATTCTATTTTGACAATTCCTAGCTATATGTCCACCAATACCACAATTGAAACAAATATGTTTATTATTATTTGAACTGGCACTACATTTCTCAGATTTATTTTCTTGACTGACACTCTTACTCTTCTCAGAAGACAATGTATGAGAAATAGGTTGTGAGATAAGTGAGGGTGCATCAGATGGTGTGACTTGTGGAATTGGTGTGTTTTCATTAGAAGCACAAGCATCAGAATTACCAAACAATTCATCAAACATATCAAAGAAATTAAATTCAACAGTAGCAGATGTGGAAGCATCACAAGAAACATTGTCAGTTTTAACATCAGAAACAAAAACTTTTTCATTTGAAATAAAAACATCAGGATCAGAAACAATTTTATTATCAGAAACAGATTCTCTACCTTCTTGCTTTGCCTGATCTAAGGATTGATCTGCAGGGGAAGTAGAAACATTAGTACTTTCAACATTAATAAATCCTCCTGAAACAAAACCAGATGGCTTGCCATAAACCATGAATGGTTCACTGGCAATCTCCTTTTTGGATAAGGGTTGATACTGATAATTGTGATTGAAAGGAGGAGGTACATTATCGTATCCTAGACCCTTTTTCTGGTTCTGTTTGAACTGCAGGCAATGGTCAATCATGTTGGTAACTACCTCGCTTGATACATCAAACCTTTTAAAATTAAAATTTGCAGATTCAAATTGTCTCTTCAATATATCAAGCTCAGCAGTTAACTCATCATTCTGTCTCTTAATGTAATCATAAAGTTCACATTTTTCACTGTATTCTGTCTGAATTCTTTTAAAATCCTTAATTTTTGTTTCTAACTGGGCCTTTAGGGATTTTTGTCCTTTTCTAAGTTTATAGCCCTCATATCTAAGGTCCTCTACCTCTCTACGTAATAATTGTATTTCATCATGAAGAAGTTTAACATATTCATTACATGCCTGAGAACAAGAAGGTAGATTTACCTCACTTTTCCTGGGACTCGGAAGTAGAAGACACCATCAGAGCAAACTGCAGCTCCATCATTTCTGCTTCAGGATCAGCTGCATCATTCTTCAGGGGAGCATCATCATTGATTTGAGCTAGGTGAGCGTTTTCTGGCCCTGAAATATTCAGAGCCTGAATCTGGTCCTCTCAGTCAAATAACTGAGCAACCATAGCAGTCTCACCATTAACCGCAGCACCTCCACGATTATTTCCCACTGCAACCATTGTCCTGTTATTGTTCGTCCTACGATCCGGTTTTGCGCACTCACGAGAAAAATGACCCGGCTCGTGGCAGTTGAAACATCGCAACATTCCTTTGTTGAACCCCACCTTCTTGTCAGCATTCATTCCCCAGTTATTCTTCCCCGTCTTTTTAGCAAACTGCTTAGCCCTGAAAACAGCCATAACAATTTGCCATGTAATGTCCATCTCTTCCACGTCTTCTCGATGAATCTGATCCAGATTAGCAAATGACAGCTGAGGTGGAAGCTCTCCAGCTACAAAAGCATTGTAGCAGTTAACAAGCCCTGTGGCTAGAGCCAGATTTTCAGGGGGAACATTTGGAGGAAGAGGCTACAACTGGCACATTTGGAGGGGGAACAGCTTGTAGAGTGACAAATGGCTGGCTCTGAGAATGAGGAATGGATGACACAGCAGTGAAGGTCTGAATCTGAGGTTGTTGAGCAACAAATGCTTGACCTGAGGAAGACATGATTGATGAAAGAGCATTGTTAGAGGAGATTCCGAGATTTGCAGTCGAATACGAGTTCACATGGTTAATCTCTCTTTGTTTATCATCAATATCACAAGCTTTGATGATCGCCATAGTTTCAACAAGAGTGAGGCGATTCAGATCCTTGGCCTTCTTAATCACAGCAACATTCATGTCCCATGACCTTGGAAGAGCATTCAGAAGCTTCTTGTTTATCTCGGACTTGGTCAAGAAAATACCAGATATGTTCATGTCAGTAGTGAGAGTTGTGAACCGCTGCAGCTGCGCCTCCAGAGTCTCTCCGGGAATGTAATTGAACATATTGAACTTTTGTCGCAACATGTCCTAGCGACTGTCCTTCATATCTTCATTTCCTTCATATACCTCAATCAGGGCTTCCCACAAATCTTTAGCTGAAGTATACTCTCTGAAACCTTGAGCAATATCAGGAGATAATGCCATGGTCAGAGTGGCTAAAGCCCTTTCCTGCTCTTCAACTTTCTCAAACTCTTCATCTGTGTAGTTCTCAACAGCTTTGTCAATCACTTGTCCTCGAACCGTTATAGTGATTCGAACAGGACCATTGATGATGCTTCTCCAGACTTTAAAGTCTTTCATTTAATGTACTTTTCAATCCGGTATTTCCACTCAGGAAAACCATCTGCAGACATCAGTATTGGAATACGCGTAGTTGTGCCCATGACAGTATTAAGTTCGTGAAAATGGGTTTGACTTTGAGATTCTTTCAGAAATTAAAGCAAAATAATATCATAAATGAGTTCATGGTTGATGCATTTACGGTCGTAAACTGAGTTTATGGTCGGGTGTTTACGGCCAGGGTGATTACGGTCTAACTGTTTACGGGTATTGAAGATTAGTTTACGGTTAATGAAGTTGTTAAGTTTACGGTCCAAGAACACAAGTACGGTTGATGAATGTTCTTGAGTTTACGGTCGTAAGCTGGGTTTACGGCCGTAATCTCTAGGAACTAAACTCCCAGAAAGTGCGTTTTTGGAGTAGATTCAATCCCTTTAACAACGAAAACACCAAAACCAATCTCGAATAGTAAAGAATGTCAGTTTAAACAGTCGAAAACACGATTAAATGAAGCTTTGACACCGGTTTTGGTCTGATACCAATTGTAAGGTCCTAAAACGGATCTTTACCAATGATCAAGGCAATCAAACGGATCTTTAGAAGAAGAAGAGAAATCAATCAATCAAGCTTGCACACGTTTATTACTGAAAACGTCTGGTACAACTCGATATACTGGCCGTGAACTCTATTGTATCAACAACCTTACAAAGACCTACAACTCCTCTATTTATACTAGACTTGGGCCACAAACAGGGTTTACGGCCGTAAACAGGCTTACGGCCATAAACTCACCATATGGCCATAAACTCACCAATAACCCACTAAATGCACTAAAGACTCAAAAATAAACTTATTACAATGAAAGCCTAGACCAAACCATTAACTGGACCCTTCACCATATTAACTCCAAACCCAGATCGGCTCCATCGGGTCTATATCAACCCCGAGTCCATGTTGACTCTATGCCCAAATCGGCTCCATCGTCTCCGTATTAACCCCGATTCCATAATGACTATGAGCCCATATCAGCTCAATGCATACAACATACAGGCATACCAGCAAGAGTCACAAAGATACCATGCACAAAACTACACCTAGTGTCCTATAGTATAATGAGAAGACTCACCTCGCAGATAACATCTAAACACCATAGCTCTCACATAGTGAAGACCGGTGCAATGAAGACCTAATCAACAATAAAGAAGTACCTACTCATTCTACACTCTATAACCTCTAAATTGACCAGAAGTCAACCATGGTCAAAAGTGAACGGTCAAAGTCAACTTTAATAGGACTCCACATCGTAGCCATCCATAGGTGACGTCGTGGGCACTCCGAGAAAAAACAGTCAGGCACCCTCCTTAGTTACGACTTGTGGCCATCAAAATGCCATGTCATGGGAACTGCGTTCCAACAGTTCAACAAATTTAGCTCTTAACTTGTTAAGTCCTTCTTTCAAACTTACCAAAACCCTTCCTAAGGCCTAATACTTCACAAATATCACTGCTTTTCACTCTTTCATGTCTAATGCAAGTATAATACTCAGACATAGGTCAAAATGGAGAAATATCACCAAACATCATATGCATGATGTCGAAAATAGCAACAAACTTTAGATCTGGAACATATATCCACTACGGCACCTCAATAATCCATAAAGTTGCTAACTTTATGGATTGTAAACATGATTAACTTAAGAAAAGAATTCCTGCAAACTGGATGTTTGGTGATATTACAAGTTTTAAAATGATTAACTTAAGAAAAGAATTCCTGCAAAATGGATGTTACAAAAATCATAACTTCCTCTTACGAAGTCAAATTTGGATGTTCTTTATATGTATGCTCTCGGTTTTGTGAATACTACGACTTTCTTCAAGACTATTTATCCTAAATATTCATCTACAAAAACTTATATTTATGTAACTGGTCGTTTAAGGCCAAAATGGGGTATTACAACTCTCCCGCACTTATAGAGATTTCGTCCCCGACATCCTACTCACAACGTATTTTAGGATAATGCATACACACTATCCTACTGGGATTTCTTGAGATCAACCTAATACCTAGCCAGCATTGCTGCATTGAATTCGTCCATTCGTACTTATTTAGCCACAGAACTTCATTTTCAACCTTAGACATACTCCCGGAATCCTCGTGAAGTCTTCCAAAACAGAGAACCCATCGGTCTGGACCTCCGGAATCTTATGTTCTACGACGGAAAATCGCCTTTATATGTAAAATGTTGATACAATGGACTTATTATGAAGTGATTAACTACGGAATTTATTTACGGAATTTTCGCGTATCCTTAAAACACACACAAATATAGATTGCAAATGGTTTCTCTACCTAGTTAAGGTGTTCCAACATCCTAAAAATTAACCAAGACTTCTATAATTGATTTACTGGTTTTGAACTCTGGAACTAATACTCTAATATTGGTGAAGAACTCATTATAAGGCTTCCCCTTTTTCAACTTACTAGATTATAATGAACATAGGCCACCAATAGTCTTCTCTCAAGGCTTTAACTACTTTACAAGTGTCAAGGTATAACTATTTCTCAATAATTTGTTTCCATATCTGCTCATGACACGTCATAATACTAGCCAACTACTGGGGTTTTGATGCTTGATCATTCCTTTCATCATCCTTACTTGATCATAACGGATCTCTACATCCTCTAAACTGACGAGGTATCTTCACAGCGAATCTTGATGCTCTCTATTGGAGAACTACACAACCTACTAGATTCCTTGTCTAGTAGCTCCTATGCTGCCAAGATAAATCTCATATCCTTGAGGGTACGAATGTATCAGGTTCTCTTGGCTATCTGATTCGCACCTGGGAATTCGGTTAATTCCTAAATCTTATCAGACGCTCGGGAGGAGAGACCAAACTTTCCTTTTGAAGCAAGAAACTCACAACCTTTGGGTAATCTTAGCGAAAGACTTCCTTTTTCTTTTACCCTGATTAACTACACCTAAACGAATAACTTCTATCCACTTGTGTTGCACCCACCTGGTCCTCGACATAGAGATCAAAATTCAAACTTCTCTTTGCACTTTCGTCTTATGGGTCGGTTCTCCCCCACATGGTTTCGACCCATTATCTATCGCGACTTGTTACTGATCAAAGCCTAAACTGGTTATGTCTATGCAATCTATAGCTTCTTTTGACTATGAAGAAACTCATGTTTCATATCCAATGACCTTTGATGTTCCTATTGTAGTACTACTACTTGTGTCCAATGCAAGTGATCCTTGCATAACACAACCAAAAAAGGATAAGATCCCGACAAGCACTTAATACTAGGAACAACATAAAGTTAACATTCCATTTTTATTATGACTTCATCATCATATACTTATTACATAAGGTTTTAGCTAAAGTATAAAAGGACTATTAATCTCCCCGATGCGATTGCTTTCATGTTGGAGCTTTTCCTCAATCAGACTAACAACCACCCATGACCTTGAGCGCTTCCTTTGTAAGTGATGGAGCATGTATTGTACCTGTTGGGCTCAGAAGAGGACTGTTCGCCTTGATGTGACCTATCAGGTTGCAGTGGAAGCAGACACGCATTCCCTATGCTCCCTTCTTATAGTCTCTGCCTTAATGTTTATCCTTGCCGCACTTATAACATATTAACGCATGACAAACTCCTTCGTGGGACTTTCCACACTTGTTACACTGGGACCTATCTACCCTCCAAACCTTGATTCATCGAGCTTGAATCTCTTGGTTGTCGGCTGAGATGGAGCTGGATTCTGCCTCTTTTCCTTACATCGAGTTTCCAACTCAATTTCCCTTCTCCTGGCGTGCTCTTGCATCTCGGCTAAGGTCTTGTATCGATTGTTCAATACTAAATCCCTGATATCAGTCTTGAGCATACTCAAGTATCACGATATATGCACTTGCTCCGACGAGGCATATTCTGGCCAAAACAAGGCATATTCTAGACAGATAATCTTGAGCAAGTCGCTCCCTCTCTACTGGTGGAACATACTCCGCCTTTAACTTCTCAAAAAATTGTTCCCAAGTCACCGTGCTCTTCTCAGCAGGTGAATAGTTCTTGGTTACAAAGTTCCACCAATCTTTTGGTCTTAGACATAGAAGATTTTGTGCATATCTAAATATTAGGTTCACCAGACAAGCACAAGTGTAAAAGCATCCTTCCACAACCAAGATCAAACTCATGGAAATAATTGGATCCCTAAGACCATCAAACTCAGGAGGTTTGGTGTTGTTAAACTCTCGATAGGGCATATCCTTTTCTCCAAACGGGGTTGCAGTAGTAGTGACTACAACGCCAGCTGTACTAGCAACAACAATGTGCAGTTCATTGAACATGCCTATCAATTCAATATTAATAGTTCTAAAAATTTATGGAATAATCTCTCCTACAGCCACTAATACAGCCGCCTCTATCCAATCGCATATATCATTCTCGCTTGGTCCTGACCCTTCAGATCCAGAACCCGACCCACTTGCTCTTGTGATCATTACCATGCTTGAGGCATAACGGGAATTTATTAATACGAATTGACCTATCTCCATAATTATGTTCGAATCATCTCTAGTTCCTTAACAACTTTGTGGGTTTTCTTAATTCATGTATGGATCCTGTGCTTCCGGTAGTACGAGCCCATAATGCCTTCCATACCTATCCATACTAGATCCAAGAATTGCTCCAAAGTTTCCAAGTCACTACACTCATCTACTAATAGGCCTTTTCACACACCTAGTGTTATAAGGGCCTAATTACTCATGTTCCTAAACTTTACTAGAACTTTACATCTTTACTGATGCCCTACAGTCACAACTAGCAATTTAGGATTGAGATTGTAAAGCGAGTACAAAACAATTTTCTCTACGTAACCTTGCAACATTAAATTAGTGAAATTCAAACTACAATGTTATTTGAATACATATGAGCGTACATTGCGAATCAAGTTGAGATAGCCTCTTGCAAGCCATAAACCTGATCCAATAGCTAAGCCTAATCAACTTTGGGCCTTGACCCAATAATTCACAGCCCAAACACTCTAGGCCGAAAACCCATTTATTTTGGGCCTTATCGGACCGAAAACCATCTCTTTGGGCTTTATTGGGCCGAAAACTCTCTTATTGGACCAAATTAAGCCCAAAAGCCCATGCACACTCCAAACCCGAGAACCCATTAAGCACATAGGGTGTTTTCGGCCACCCTAAAACCGAAAACCCCTCTACTACATTGATGAAATCGGTTTAGGGATGAGACAAAAAAAAGAGAAAAAGATAAAGAATTAGTCTTGCCACCTCATAACTTTACATCCCATGGACCCTCAAAAAACCATGCATGGCACTTGTTTATCCACCAAGATTCCAAGAGAGGCCCTTAAGTGACCATTATGTAAAGGTAAAAGAGATCACTCCCCCCCACCAAAAAATATCGACCAAGAGGCCATTTTGCCACCATCCAAGACTTGTAAACTCTCTCATTTTCCTGTCATATATTATCTCTAAAATTCGGCCAAGTATTCTCAAGGAGTGGTATTCTAGAACTACCCCATCATTTGTAAACATTTTTATGTTAATATTCCTTATAACACTAGCAACTTTCGAGTATTCTTCAAGATACACAAGGCTAGACTCGGCAACTTATTTCTTCTTCCTACAACTCACGAAATCCACAAGGTGAGCTTCATACCCCCATATTTTCGTGTTTTTCATACTTTTCGGGGTGGGGGGGGGGGGGGAATACAAGTCAAGTTTCATTTAACCATTGGATTTTTTCATGCACCTACATGTTTATGTAACAAATTGTGCTTAGGATGTTAAATATCTCATATTAACATACCATAAACTCGTGAATTACAAGCTTCAAGTACGCTAGATTAAGTTTATCCTTTGGATAATTGCATGCATCGTGGTTATGTGTTGAAAATGGAACAAATTCTTTGGAAAAAAGGGTTTATTCATGTGTTAGCTACATAAAAATCGTGTAATAAGAGTTGATAACATAGTTGTTACATAAAAAGTTTTGGACATGGGTTGTCACTCAAGAATTTCAAAATCATGGCATGAATATATCCATGCAAATTTTAACTCTTGGATAGATACATGCTCTCCATTTTAAAACCTACACTAATTTTTGGATAAAACATTGAGTTATCATTTATGGTGTTACAAAAATCGTGACTTTTAGAGTAAAAAAATATATATATATTTTGTGTTACAAAACTTTCAAACCGGTTATGGTGTTTTAAACAAACTATAAAACTTTATTATTTTGCTAATAATAATTTTTATTAGTAAAATAGTCGTAACTATGTTGTCACTATTTTGATGGCTTAAAACCTAAGATATTATGCTATTTTCACAACATATGTTATAATTATACATGTTCACTAATGATTATTAATAAAAGTATTATAAATAATTTAACCAAAATGGTATACAAAACAGAATTTATGACAGGAAAAGTTATGTGTCATAATCTGCCTATCATAAACTGTCACACCCCCAAACCAAGGATGGCGGAAACGTCCGGGGGTGGAGGACTTCATGTATAGTATCATAACAGAAATTGTAATAGTAATTCAAGCAAACACAACCAACATATATATAATTGAAAAAAATTACATCATTGTATGAATTACATGTTTACGAATCAATTACAATATGTTGATAAAATATGAAATAGTAGACGCCTTAGCGTCCCATCCTCAAAAGCACTTGATTACCTGTTTAATGATTTCCTGAGAATACAAGTTGTTTGAAAAAGTGTCAACACAAAGGTTGGTGAGTTCATAAGCTTTTCGTTTGTAAAAGTAGTATTTGTGTTAGAAAAATCCAATATTTTCCTTAATGTGTAAATGTAGTCTTAAAACCCAAAGACCGAAATGTACAAGTAATTTGTCATATTTATAGTAAAATAATGCAAGTTTAAATCGACATAAACTCGTTAAATTTTAATGAAGTTCCCGTAATTTTCAATGTTTGTTAATACTTTATGTGAGCTTATTATAACCATACTATGACCAAGGTTGCCTAAAACGACGTTCTTCAGGCGTCGGAAATGTTATGACATTTGTCACCCCAGACCTATCGGTCTAACTGTTGCATGCAGTTTAGGTGTGGGTTTGTCAAACCCAATATAGATCTATACACAAGTATCATGCTCTCCCTCAAGGAGACTCTGGTTACAATACAGGACTTAATGGTAATTTGAAGTAAATGTCTCACAAAGTCATTAACGGAATTACGTGTTATGAAAACTTGGTACCGTATGGCCGTACCTTGCTTAATGAAAATATCCTTTGTATAAATGTACCCTTTTTAAATGTATGTGTTATGTAATGTATCATAAACTATACCTATTATAGTTTATCAACCAAGGGTAGTACGTGGTAATGTATGCAAACTATATTCAAAATAGTTTATTTAATGTTTGAATGTATCGATTGTACTTTGATTATAATCACTTGTTATTCTTTATATTTTATATGACCAAATCCAGTTGTAAACTGATGTGTGTCTAAATATTAAGATAAAATGTCATATATTGCAGTAACATATAATCACATAAAGATATACACCTTGCTCAACATGTTACAAGGTGAAATGAACTTAACAGCAACTTTTCGTTAAAAACAGTTTCTGTTACCGTTCTTAGAAAATTTATAGAAAAATCATCAAAGCTCTAAATCCAAATCCGCAAATTTTGAGAGTTTGGAATATGAGTCTAGTTTGTTCGTAAATTTTATCATGATTTTTAGTGATCTCTAACAGAGGTGAAAATGTTCATAATCACAGACTGGTCCGGGTTTGCCTCTGAAATGACAGGCAGTTTTGTAAAAATCACCATAAATTGTAGAAAAATCATATGGAGATGTGTAAGTAGCCATTTTAAAGCTAAGAGTTTGAACTAATTGCACCAGAAACAGTTTTGAAAACTAAAATATTTAAGTTGACCAAAACAGTCCGTGATTAACGTCCATCTTTTCTGATGTAATCTGTTAGGAAAAGTTTAATTGTGTTCTTGATGATTTTACTTGTATTCCCCTCCTTAAAACTTAAGAAAACATGTAAATGTATGGGTATGAACTCACCTTATGTGGTTTCAGTAGATGAAAGTGAGAGAGAGGAAGTGTTCAACCCAAGAACACTAAGAAGATGTCTTGACGACTCGAGAATCTAACACCGAATAAGATGGAACTTGTGTAAGATATCAATGATTTGAGTAGAATGGAGTTTAATAATTATGTGAATGATGAAGATACTTACTAATTGAAGAAAGAAATCCCTGGAGAAAGCCTTGAAGTTCTTGAAGTTGAGAGAAAAGATGAGAGAATTTTGGAGAGTGTTCTTGGTTGCTAAGTGTAGAATGAAAGAGTTTTATGGAGAATGAGGAGAGAGGATCAATCCTCCAGCTCTTAGAACGTGGGAAGAGCTGGAGATTGGCTGTAAAGGTCCACTAAGGAGACAAGGGGTAGTGGGAAAGAATGGCTAATCATAGAGTGAGGTGGTGGTGGTTTGCTTTTGCCATAAATTAAGGAAAAGCAAATATTCCCTCAATAATTAGTTCAATCACCAATTCTTTTAATATATTTTATAAAAACCCTGGAGATTTATATATTTTGGGGCCTTAGTTTATAAAATAAAGTTTTGGGTGAAAATCTCACGTTAAAATAATGAAAAACGGAGTTAAAACGAAGTTGTAGTCGAAAAACCGGTAAATCGCTTCGGACTTCGGACCCTCGGACCTTCGCTTCGGACCTTCGGACTTCGGACCCTCGCTTCGGATCAGAGGCCTCGGATGCGAGGCTTCGGATGCGAGGCTTCGGTCCAGAAGCTTCGGTTTCGGATCCTTAAAGCTATTTTACTCGTTTTTACCCCGTTTCAAGCGATTTTTGACCCGGTCAAGGGTCGAGATGACCCAAATGATTACAAAAAGTTAAAGTAACTTTTGAGAGAGATTTGGGAGAGATTTCAAATAGAAAGAGATAGAGTGAAAACGATTTAGAGAGGTTTCGTTTGTGATTAATTTGAGTGTCCGGCTTCACAACGCAAGGTTCGTAAACCCCATTAAACCGTGTTTTAGTGTCTTACACAATCCCGATGATTGTGTAATAGTGTTTTATCGCTTTGGTTCGTTGTTTAGCACTTGTTAAGGCTAAGGAAAATCAAACACATGAACTTTCCAAATGATGATTTCTCATTAAAATAGCGAATTGTATAGTGATTACATAACGTAAACCCTAGCATACAAGGGTTATTAGAGTTGAGCGGTTTGACTTGTTGACTTTGAATTGACCGAAATTTGACGGTTGTCACATCATCCCCCCGTTAGAAGGAATTTCGTCCCGAAATTTTCATTTTGACTGGGATTTCAAGAGTTTGGGAAGAGATGTGGATACTTTTGTTTCATCTGATCCTCGCGTTCCCAGGTGAATTCGGGTCCTCGTTTAGCGTTCCAACGTACCTTCACGATGGGAATACGACTTTGTTTCGTTCGTTTGATTTCCCGATCCATGATTTCGACTGGTTCCTCCACGAAGTGGAGATTTTCGTTAACTTTGATTTCGTCGAGTGGTATTACGAGTGTCTCATCAGACAAACACTTCTTTAGGTTCGACACGTGAAATGTGGGATGTACTTTGTCGAGTTCCTGAGGTAATCGAAGTTTGTATGCTACTGGCCCAATCCTAGCAAGGATTTCGAATGGCCCGATGTACCTTGGATTTAGTTTCCCGCGCTTGCCGAATCGTATCATTCCTTTCCAAGGGGAAACTTTTAGTAGTACTCTATCACCCACCTGGAATTCCAAGGGTTTGCGTCGTTTGTCTGCGTAACTCTTTTGCCGATCGCGAGACGCTTTCAGTCTCTCTCGAATTTGAACGATCTTTTCTGTAGTTTCCCTTATGATTTCAGGGCCAGTGAGGGTGCTATTAGAGACTTGCCCTCTAGCTAGCTGTGTATCCCCCACCTCAGCCCAACACAGGGGTGATCTGCATTTGCGACCGTAAAGAGCTTCGAATGGAGCGACTTTGATGCTAGTATGATAGCTGTTATTGTAGGAGAATTCGATAAGCGGTAGATGGGTATCCCATGCTTTACCGAAGTCTATCACACAAGCTCTTAACATGTCTTCCAACGTTTGAATGGTTCGTTCGCTCTGTCCGTCGGTTTGTGGGTGGTAGGCCGTACTCATGTCAAGCCTAGTTCCCAATGATTTTTGTAGGGACTGCCAAAACCGTGAGGTAAATCTACTATCTCTATCGGAGATAATGGATATCGGCACACCATGGAGTCGTACAATCTCTCTGATGTACGTTCTAGTCAGCTTCTCCATCTTGTCGGTTTCTTTCATTGGTAGGAAGTGTGCTGATTTGGTCAATCTGTCTACAATTACCCATATTGTGTCAAGCCCGCCCGATGTCTTAGGCAGCTTGGTTATGAAGTCCATGGTTATTCGTTCCCACTTCCACTCAGGTATATCCGGCTGTTGTAATAGCCCGGATGGTTTCTGGTATTCGGTTTTGACCTTAGCGCAAGTCAAGCACTTGCTCACATAAGTAGCAATCTCAGCTTTCATGTTCGGCCACCAGTATAATTTCTTGAGGTCCAGATACATCTTATCCGACCCGGGATGGATGGAGTATCGAGTCTTGTGTGCTTCATTCATGACGACATCTCGGAGTCCACCGAACTTCGGTCTCCAAATCCGGTTCATGATATAACGTGCTCCATTATCCTTGACTTCTAAGTTTTTATCCATTCCCCTTAATGTCTCTCCTGCCACCTTTTCTGGTTTCAAAGCTTCCAGTTGAGCTTCCTTGATTTGTATGGTCAGGTGGGAATGGATTGTCATTGTTAAGGATTTTACTCGGCGGCCCGAGTACTCCTTCCTGCTTAGAGCATCGGCCACTACATTGGCCTTGCCCGGATGATAACGAATTTCGCACTCGTAGTCATTCAGCAACTCCACCCATCTCCTCTGTCGCATGTTGAGCTCTTTCTGATTGAGGATATGCTGAAGACTTTTGTGATCAGTGAAGATAGTGCATTTCGTGTCGTAGAGGTAGTGTCTCCAGATCTTCAAAGCGAATACCACTGATCCTAATTCCAGGTCGTGCGTAGTATAATTAACCTCATGCGTCTTAAGCTGTCTTGATGCATACGCGATAACCTTCCCTCTCTGCATGAGCACACATCCGAGGCCTTGATTCGAAGCATCACAGTACACTACGAAGTCCTCGGTTCCCTCTGGGAGAGACAAGATCGGTGCGCTGCATAGGGCTTGTTTTAACGTTTGGAAAGCAGTTTCTTGTTTATTTTCCCACTTGAATATCACACCTTTCTGCGTCAAGGTGGTGAGTGGTTTCGCAATCTTGGAGAAGTTTTGTATAAATCTTCGGTAGTAGCCAGCAAGCCCAAGGAACTGTCGAATTTCGGTTGGCGTCTTGGGTGCTGACCAATTCTCGATTGCCTTGATCTTGGAGGGATCCACATGTATGCCTTTCTCACTTACCACATGTCCAAGGAAATCCACTTCTCTAATCCAGAATTCACACTTAGAGAACTTAGCATAAAGCTTCTCCGCTCTTAGTGTCTCTAGCACTTGGCGTAGATGTAGGCGATGCTCTTCTTCGCTTCGCGAGTAGATCAAGATATCGTCGATGAATACGATTACAAACTTGTCTAGGTAGGGTCGACACACTCTATTTATTAGGTCCATGAATACCGCAGGTGCGTTTGTTAAACCGAAGGACATCACCACAAACTCGTAGTGCCCATAGCGAGTTCTGAATGCAGTTTTGGGAATATCTTCTTCTTGAACTCGTAGCTGATGGTAGCCTGACCTTAGGTCGATCTTTGAGAAGAAATTTGCTCCTTGGAGTTGGTCGAAAAGGTCATCGATTCGGGGTAGAGGATATCGGTTCTTGATGGTGAGCTTGTTTAGTTCCCGATAGTCGATGCACATGCGAAAGGATCCGTCCTTCTTCTTTACTAAAAGGACTGGTGCTCCCCAAGGTGAGAAGCTTGGTCTGATGAACCCTTTGCTCAAAAGCTCGTTCAACTGACTGGACAACTCTTGCATTTCTGATGGTGCGAGGCGGTATGGAGCTCTGGCTACGGGGGTAGCTCCGGGTATTAAGTCAATTCTGAAATCGACTTGTCGTGCGAGTGGTACACCAGGAAGATCTTCTGGGAACACATCCGGGAAGTTACACACTTCGGGGATGTCTTTGATGTCTTTCACGTCTTGTTTCTTGTCTACTACATGGGCTAAGAAGGCGTGGTACTCCTTCCGGAGATACTTTTGGGCTTTGATGCATGAGATGATTTGTAAATTCGCACTAGGTTTGTTACCATAGATGAGAAGGGTTTCGTCATTTCGTAGATTGAGGCGAACGGCCCTTTCGTAACATAGAATGTCGGCACGGTGAGGAACTAACCAATCCATCCCGATGATTACGTCGAAGCTTTTTATGGTGACCGGCATCAGGTCAATTTTAAATGTATGGTTGCCTAGAGTGAGAGTACATTCTGAGTATATATCGCTAGTGCGTTCTACTTTCCCATTTGCCATTTCTACTACATAAGTATCCTTTAGTGATTGGGGATTTTGTTCAAGTAACTGTTTATATTGGTGGCTCACGAAACTCCTCTCCGCTCCACTATCGAATAGTACGCATGCATAAGAGTTATTGAGGAGAAACGTACCGGTAACCACCGTGGGATCCTCGACTGCTTCCCCATGTCCTATTGCCAGGACTCTTCCTACTCCACCAGCATTAGGGGCTTGTGCTTTGGGGCAGTCTCTTTTGAAGTGACCTGCGTCTCCACAGTTGTAGCAGGTCCGGGTTGCCCCCGTACTGGCGACTTGGTTGATTGGTTGAGCCGGCGCTTTACAGAAACGAGCAGTGTGCCCCTTCCTGTCGCTGTTGTTACAGTGCATCTCCCTACAAGCACCATTGTGGTGAAAGTTGCACTTGTTGCACTTAGGTAGTTTTCCCGCATATGGCTTCGGTGGTGCTGGAGTGGTAGCAGTAGTGACAGTATTAGTGGCAGCATGGACAGCAACAATTTGTTGCTTCTTAGCGGGGTCCTGTGCTGGTTGGCTCTTCTTTTCGTTCCAGAACTTCCTTTTGTTGTTTCCTCCTTTTGATTTATTAGTGGTGGTGGTTGTAGTATTATGACCGGCTCGGTGGTCAACAAGTTGTTGTGCCAGCTCCCTGGAACTGTCAAAAGTAGTTGGCCTTGAAGCCAGGACACTACTTTGCACGTGGAGAGACAGTCCCCAAAGGTATCGCTCCACCTTTTTCTCCTCCGGAGTAACCATTGTTGGGCAGAGGAGAGCCAATTCATTGAATCGGGTGGTGTAGGTTTCAAGGTCAGAGCCCGTCATCCTGAGGTTCCAAAGTTCTTGTTCCAGCTTTTGAATTTCACCTCTCGGGCAGTACTCCTTCATCATCAACGCTTTTAGTTCTGCCCAGGTTATGGAGCTAGCCACTTCGAGAGTAAGTGACTTAATCCGACAGTTCCACCAAGTAAGGGCCCGGCCGGTGAAGGTGAAGGCTGTGAACTTAACTTTGCTCGCTTCAGGGCAAGAGCACACCTGAAAGACTACTTCGGTCTTTTCAAACCATTGCATCAACGCGATGACTCCCCCGCTTCCATTGAAGTTGTCGGGTTTGCCATTTGTGAAGTCTTTGTATGAACACTCTTTTGCACGCCACGTACTGTCTCCGTGGTTAGAGTGTGTAGCTCCCGATCCCGAACCACCAGCTCCGTTGGTCCCTATCTGCGACATTGCGGCCGCTACGGCTGCTGTTACTGCAGCCTGGAACATCGCGGGATCAAACTGTGGAGGCGGCGGCGGAGGAGGTGTTGTTGTGTTGCTGGAAGGTCTTGGTCTTCTCCTTGGCGGCATGATTCTGGCATAAGTCGTAAACCAATGTACTTTTAGTAAAAGTGTATTTATAGGGAGAGAAATCTTTTATACATAAAGTATATTTTTACGTTGTTTTCCGGTATGTTTACGATACATACGATTTTATACTTTTTATTGACCCAATACATTGGGTTATGAGGTAAAATGAAAGTATAAAATATTTTTATTATAGTAACACAAAATACTCCTATAGTATTTGTAAATGTTTAGTTTTGAGTTCTTAAAGTATCCTTTGTAGTATGTTATTAGGTTTGTTAGATTTGTTGTCCATCCTGACCATCCCCCGGTATATGCAAGTCAATTCCCGGACAGATATAATTGATCAGGCTATATCCTTCCCAGACTTGATTTACATATACCAAGGCATACCCATAATGTACAACTCCTCTTCTTTTATTTTATGTTTTTCTAGTTATGACACTATGTGAGCATGTATGCATGTATTTATACTTTTAATAAAAAAAAAAATCATTTATTTTCTAAAAGTATATTTATTTGAAAAATGCACAAATCAGAGACTATTAGTCCCAATTGTGTTTATAGTTTGTATATCTTATGTGGTTTGATATACTTAATTCACTATAAACTACGCTCTGATACCAATCTGTCACACCCCCAAACCAAGGATGGCGGAAACGTCCGGGGGTGGAGGACTTCATGTATAGTATCATAACAGCAATTGTAATAGTAATTCAAGCAAACACAACCAACATATATATAATTGAAAAAAATTACATCATTGTATGAATTACATGTTTACGAATCAATTACAATATGTTGATAAAATATGAAATAGTAGACGCCTTAGCGTCCCATCCTCAAAAGCACTTGATTACCTGTTTAATGATTTCCTGAGAATACAAGTTGTTTGAAAAAGTGTCAACACAAAGGTTGGTGAGTTCATAAGCTTTTCGTTTGTAAAAGTAGTATTTGTGTTAGAAAAATCCAATATTTTCCTTAATGTGTAAATGTAGTCTTAAAACCCAAAGACCGAAATGTACAAGTAATTTGTCATATTTATAGTAAAATAATGCAAGTTTAAATCGACATAAACTCGTTAAATTTTAATGAAGTTCCCGTAATTTCCAATGTTTGTTAATACTTTATGTGAGCTTATTATAACCATACTGTGACCAAGGTTGCCTAAAACGACGTTCTTCAGGCGTCGGAAATGTTATGACATTTGTCACCCCAGACCTATCAGTCTAACTGTTGCATGCAGTTTAGGTGTGGGTTTGTCAAACCCAATATAGATCTATACACAAGTATCACGCTCTCCCTCAAGGAGACTCTGGTTACAGTACAGGACTTAATGGTACTTTGAAGTAAATGTCTCACAAAGTCATTAACGGAATTACGTGTTATGAAAACTTGGTACCGTATGGCCGTACCTTGCTTAATGAAAATATCCTTTGTATAAATGTACCCTTTTTAAATGTATGTGTTATGTAATGTATCATAAACTATACCTATTATAGTTTATCAACCAAGGGTAGTACGTGGTAATGTATGCAAACTATATTCAAAATAGTTTATTTAATGTTTGAATGTATCGATTGTACTTTGATTATAATCACTTGTTATTCTTTATATTTTATATGACCAAATCCAGTTGTAAACTGATGTGTGTCTAAATATTAAGATAAAATGTCATATATTGCAGTAACATATAATCACATAAAGATATACACCTTGCTCAACATGTTACAAGGTGAAATGAACTTAACAGCAACTTTTCGTTAAAAACAGTTTTTGTTACCGTTCTTAGAAACTTTATAGAAAAATCATCAAAGCTCTAAATCCAAATCCACAAATTTTGAGAGTTTGGAATATGAGTGTAGTTTGTTCGTAAATTTTATCATGATTTTTAGTGATCTCTAACAGAGGTGAAAATGTTCATAATCACAGACTGGTCCGGGTTTGCCTCTGAAATGACAGGCAGTTTTGTAAAAATCACCATATATTGTAGAAAAATCATATGGAGATGTGCAGGTAGCCATTTTAAAGCTAAGAGTTTGAACTACTTGCACCTGAAATAGTTTTGAAAACTAAAATATTTAAGTTGACCAAAACAGTCCGTGATTAACGTCCATCTTTTCTGATGTAATCTGTTAGGAAAAGTTTAATTGTGTTCTTGATGATTTTACTTGTATTCCCCCCCTTAAAACTTAAGAAAACATGTAAATGTATGGGTATGAACTCACCTTATGTGGTTTCAGTAGATGAAAGTGAGAGAGAGGAAGTGTTCAACCCAAGAACACTAAGAAGATGTCTTGACGACTCGAGAATCTAACACCGAATAAGATGGAACTTGTGTAAGATATCAATGATTTGAGTAGAATGGAGTTTAATAATTATATGAATGATGAAGATACTTACTAATTGAAGAAAGAAATCCCTGGAGAAAGCCTTGAAGTTCTTGAAGTTGAGAGAAAAGATGAGAGAATTTTGGAGAGTGTTCTTGGTTGCTAAGTGTAGAATGAAAGAGTTTTATGGAGAATGAGGAGAGAGGATCAATCCTCCAGCTCTTAGAACGTGGGAAGAGCTGGAGATTGGCTGTAAAGGTCCACTAAGGAGACAAGGGGTAGTGGGAAAGAATGGCTAATCATAGAGTGAGGTGGTGGTGGTTTGCTTTTGCCATAAATTAAGGAAAAGCAAATATTCCCTCAATAATTAGTTCAATCACCAATTCTTTTAATATATTTTATAAAAACCCTGGAGATTTATATATTTTGGGGCCTTAGTTTATAAAATAAAGTTTTGGGTGAAAATCCCACGTTAAAATAATGAAAAACGGAGTTAAAACGAAGTCGTAGTCGAAAAACCGGTAAATCGCTTCGGACTTCGGACCCTCGGACCTTCGCTTCGGACCTTCGGACTTCGGACCCTCGCTTCGGATCAGAGGCCTCGGATGCGAGGCTTCGGATGCGAGGCTTCGGTCCAGAAGCTTCGGTTTCGGATCCTTAAAGCTATTTTACTCGTTTTTACCCCGTTTCAAGCGATTTTTGACCCGGTCAAGGGTCGAGATGACCCAAATGATTACAAAAAGTTAAAGTAACTTTTGAGAGAGATTTGGGAGAGATTTCAAATAGAAAGAGATAGAGTGAAAACGATTTAGAGAGGTTTCGTTTGTGATTAATTTGAGTGTCCGGCTTCACAACGCAAGGTTCGTAAACCCCATTAAACCGTGTTTTAGTGTCTTACACAATCCCGATGATTGTGTAATAGTGTTTTATCGCTTTGGTTCGTTGTTTAGAACTTGTCAAGGCTAAGGAAAATCAAACACATGAACTTTCCAAATGATGATTTCTCATTAAAATAGCGAATTGTATAGTGATTACATAACGTAAACCCTAGCATACAAGGGTTATTGGAGTTGAGCGGTTTGACTTGTTGACTTTGACTTGACCGAAATTTGACGGTTGTCACATAAACCTCATAAAGCATGAGTAATAAACTACATGTCATGAAATCTTTAAAACGTGTGTCATAAATTTCACACTAGTAATGTCATTTTCATTATTCAATAAGGGAGTCAAAGTTCGCGTAAATCCGTTAAGGCTTTAGTGAGACACTATCTTCACTATAACTACCAAGTGCACATTCTAAGTCTCGCGTTATAACCAGAGTCTCCTGGAGGGAGAGAGAGGTAGTTGTGTATAGATCTATATGGGGATTGACACCCCCACACCTGAGATGTTCGCTACAGCCAGACGGGGCCAGTCTAGGGTGACAAATATCTTACCGATTCTGACGCCTGAAGAACGTCGTAACAGGCATAACAGTCACATCAAGCGTGGTTATAATAACTCACTTAGGGATTAACAATATTATCTTGATTTACGTGAAGCTTACACTTCACCAGTTTTATAAAATATAAAACTGCATTTATCCTCCCAGTACACTATTGGTTTTCACTACTGGTCTAGGGTTTAAGACCACAATTTTTCATACAAAAGAAAATATAGGATTTTCTGGGAACATACAATTACAAACAAAAGAAAACAAAGGACACGCATGCATATATTCACAGTTTTGGAACGAGACTTACAAACCATTTTCATAAGAGAATATCCGATTTTTTAGAAAAATACAAATCATTTCAAACAAAGATGTTACAAATCTTTTCATACAAATATGCTTATGAACCCACCAACATTCTATGTTGACGCTTTTCAAAATGGCTTGTATTCTCAGGAACACAGTAAGCAGTTACTTGAGCTATGGATGTTGGATATTTTGTTGCATTTTCAAAATTACATTTCTGTCACTTTTAATTTGTGAAAAATTACAATTTGTAAACAATGTAAGTTTGTTATCTCAATGTATGTTGCTTGGTTGCTATGTTTCATTCATATTCAATTATTATGATACTATGTAATGACGTCATCCGCCCCCGGACGTTTCCGCAGTCCTGGTTCGGGGGTGTGACAGATTGGTATCAGAGCATTGTTTATAGTGAACTAGCATATATAACTATATAAGATATACAACTATAAATACAATGGGACTAAAAACACTCTGACTAAAAGTATACTTTAAAAATATAAGTATTTTATAAAAAGTATACATACATATGTGCATAATAAGGATAGTGTCATAACAAAGAAACTAATAGAAAGTATTTAGAGGAGTTGGATATCGCGACTAAACTTAGGCAGTTATGTAATCATATCTAGGGTAAATATAGCCTGATCAACTATATTTATTCTAGATATGACCAACATGTGTTTAGGGGTGGTCGAGGTGGACGAAAAATCTCAAAGTTACCAACCTTGAACCAAAAGGGTCTCAAAGTTACCAACCTTGGTATTCTATCTATTTCCTTATGCTTATATATTCTCGTGCAGACGTAATGGCAGATTTTCACCACTCAGGAGATCCTTATCCCTCCCAACCAGGGGAACGCAGGGTAGATAGTAGAGAATCTTGAGGAGGATCCCGAGGAGATTCCGGAGGTTGAATCAGAGGAGGAAATATATGAGGAGATAGACGAGGAGGAGGAGGATGATGATTCGGAGGTAGAGTCCGAAGTCATCGATCCACCCTACATGCCTAGGGCACCAGCACACTGATAGGGCTACAATCGCCATACGCCCCCAGGCCTATGACATTGAGAAGTGGAGTCGGCATTAGGGGAACGTCCACCTTTCGGGATGGAGCGAAGATTTTACGACCTTTGCCATGGAGGGCCCACGGACCGAGCACTTCCCTTCACGGTCCAGAGGATTTCAAACATCGAAGAACAGGCTCAGACCACAGTCCACCAAGTCATGGAGATGAGGGATGCCATGGAGGTCACAGTCGCTCGCACTCGAGATCTCCTGAGGGATTACTACCCTATGGATTGGCTCGTCGAGGACCTTACTACCGCGCGAGCGGAAGTGAGGGAATACCAGGAGAGGCATGATGCCCTGGAGGAGAGGGTGCAGGTAGCCGAGCGCCGTTAGGCCGAGTTGCAGGGCGCCTCCACATCATCGTAGGTACCGCAGGGGACTACTCGACATGAGTAGGATTTATCCTACTCACCAGATGATAAACTAGATCTTTGGGTATGCGTTAGTTCTACCCCTTTTCTTTTCTTTTATGTATGTAGGACCTACCCTACGTCTAAGTGATTACACTATCCACAGGGTCGTTATGCTGTCGGATTATTATCATGATGCATTGTAGACCTTTTTAAAGGTCAATTGTGTCACACCATGTACTAAAATCTTATGATTAATGAAACAAATATGTGATTTATTTTTTGATGTTGTTATCTGCTATGTCTTATATATTCATTTTTATTTGGTAAAACAAGGTTTCAGTTGTATGCACAAAATAACGTTCGATAATCACTATACTTGACATAGCTAAACCGATGTTTAATTACAATAGTATCCTCATCATAACCCTTATAAAAAACTTATCAATTTCCACTTGTGGCAGTAGAACGCCACTCCAGAGATACATTCGACGCAAGAACAACAAGGCAGCACCACCACCACCACCGCTGCCTTAACCAAAAATGGATTCGGCTGCATTCCAGGAGGCAGTTTCAGCTGCAGTCACTCCGGCTCTGGCACATATCAACTACAATGGTACCAATGGAGGCGGAAGTGGGAATGGAACGGGAAGTTCTAACCACGGAGTTAATCAAGGGCCTCAACGAGTATGCTCATATAAGGACTTCACAAATGGGAAGCCAAGACCATTCAACGGAAGTGGGGGTGTCATAGCCCTAACTTGATGGTTTGAGAAGACAGAATCGGTCTTTGAAATTGTGGATATCCGGAAGAAAGCAAGGTGAAATTCGCAACCTGTACATTTGCTGACAGAGCTCTTTCGTGGTGGAATGGCCACATCAAGGCTCTGACACTCCCAGTGGCGAACTCGATGGCCTGGGAGGACCGTAAGACCATGATGCTTGAAGAGTATTGTCCTAGAGGGTAGGTACAGAAACTTGAGCAAGAATTATGGAATCTCACTGTAAAGGACTCCGACAATGAAGCTTACATTGCCAGGTTCAGCGATCTGGCGATCTTGTGTCCGGGAATGATCACCGCTGAAAGTAAGAAGGTTGAATGTTTCATTTGGGGGCTAACTTTCCTGATTCAGGGGAATGTGATCGCTGCAAAACCAACAACGTTCGACAGCGCCAAACGCCTCGCGCAAAAGCTACATGACCATGGGGTACAAAAGGGCACGAAGACTTCCTTCACTGAACCGAAGAAAGGGAATGATAACAAGAAAAACACGTGAAACAAGAGAAAAGGGCAACAAACTCAGGAGTCCTCCAAAAAGCAACAAATAGTGGCGGTTCACGCCGCTACTATTCCTGCCTCATCAGCTCCTACAAAGAAATATGTCGGTAATCTGCCAAAGTGCGACAAATGCCCCTTCCACCACCACAGAGCCTGCAGGGAGATGCAATGCACAACCTGCAAGAAGAAAGGGCACACTGCCCGATACTGCAAGTCACCGGCACAACCGAACAACCAATCCAACAACGTTGGGGCAAGTCAAGAGTGTTGTGGGTGCGAAGAGACTGGCCAGTTCATAAGAAACTGTGCTAAGGCCAACAATGGGAATGCAGGGGGAACAAGCAGAGTCCTAGCAATAGGACATGAGGAGGCTGTAAAGGATCCGACGGTAGTAACTGGTACATTCCTCCTCAACAACATCTATGCATGCATTTTATTTGATAGTGGGGCAGAAAGAAGCTTTGTGAGTCATAGGTTTAAGCACCTACTCAACCAAAATCCTAAATCATTAAACGAAACATTTACTGTTGAAATGGCTAACGGAAAAACAGAAACAACCAACGATGTATTCATAGGTTGCACACTAAGTTTAAATAACCACTCCTTTCCAATCGACTTAATGTCGGTTACTATAAGGAGTTTTGATGTGATCATCAGCATGGATTAGTTATGCCTCCACCGTGCTGATATTATGTGGTACGAGAAGGCCCTTCGCCTTCATTTGCCACACAACGAAACCCTAGTTATATATGGCCACAAAACTGGTACAAACCTTCGTCTCATCTCGTGCATTAAATCCCAAAAGTGTTTAAAAAAAAGAACCATGCCTTCTTGGCTCATGTGGTCAATAAAAAGAAGGAAGAAAAGAGCATCAAAGACATCTCGGAGTTATGCGATTTTCCCGACGTGTTTCCAGAAGACCTTCCCGAAATAACTCCCGAACGACAAGTCGAATTTCGGATCGACTTGATACCCGGAGCCACACCAATCGCCAAGTCGCCATATAGATTAGCTCATGCAGAGATGCAAGAGCTTTCCTGTCAATTAAGTGAACTACTGGAAAAGGGTTTATAATGCCAATCTTCTCACCCTAGGGAGCTCCGGTCTTATCCGTAAAGAAGAAGGATGGGTCGTTTCGTATGTGAATCGATTACCATGAACTCAACAAGCTCACTGTCAAGAATCGATACCCTCTTCCCCGGATTGACAATCTATTTGACCAGCTGCAAGGATCAAGTTACTTTTAGAAGATAGATTTGAGGTCTGGTTATCATTAATTGCGATTCCGAGAAGAAAATATTCCCAAGACTGTGTTTTGAACCCGCTATGGACATTATGAATTCGAAGTAATTCCCTTCAGTCTGAAAAATGCGCCCGCAGCATTTAGGGGACTGATGAACCGAGTCTGCCGACCCTATATCGACAACCAACGATGTATTCATGGGGTGCACACTGAGTTTAAATAACCACTCCTTTCCGATCGACTTAATGTCGGTTACTATAAGGAGTTTTGATGTGATCATCGACATGGATTAGTTATGCCTCCACCGTGCTGATATTATGTGGTACGAGAAGGCCCTTCGCCTTCATTTACCACACAACGAAACTGGTGCATTAAATCCCAAAAGTGTTTACAAAAAAAAGAACCATGCCTTCTTGGCTCATGTGGTCAATAAAAAGAAGGAAAAAAAGAGCATCAAAGACATCCCGGAGTTGTGCGATTTTCCCGACGTGTTTCCCGAAGACCTTCCGAAAATAACACCCGAACGACAAGTCGAATTTCGGAGCGATTTGATACCCGGAGCCACACCAATCGCCAAGTCGCCATATAGATTAGCTCATGCGGAGATGCAAGAGCTTTCCAGTCAATTAAGTGAACTACTGGAAAAGGGTTTATAATGCCAATCTTCTCACCCTGGGGAGCTCCGGTCTTATTCGTAAAGAAGAAGGATGGGTCGTCTTGTATGTGAATCGATTACCATGAACTCAACAAGCTCACTGTCAAGAATGGATACCCTCTTCCCCGGATTGACGATCTATTTGACCAGCTGCAAGGATCAAGTTACTTTTAGAAGATAGATTTCAGGTCTGGTTATCATCAATTACGATTCCGAGAAGAAAATATTCCCAAGACTGTGTTTTGAACCCGCTATGGACATTATGAATTCGAAGTAATGCCCTTCGGTCTGAAAAATGCGCCCGCAACATTAATGGGCCTGATGAACCGAGTCTGGTGACCCTATCTCGACAACTTCGTGATTGTTTTTATTGATGATATACTCATCTATTCACGAAGTAAAGAAGAACACAGTCAACATATGAGGTAGGTTCTGGAAACACTAAGGGTGGATAAGCTATACGCGAAATTCTCCAATTGCGAGTTATGGATCCGCAGAGTGGATTCTCTGGTTCATATGGTCAGTGAGGAGGGATGTCACACCCCGTCCGTCGGCAGAAACATCGGGCAGTGTAACGTCATTTCTTTTATGTATGTAGGACCTACCCTACGTCTAAGTGAATACACTATTTACAGGGTCGTTATGCTGTCGGATTATTATCATGATGTATTGTAGACCTTTTCAAAGGTCAATTGTGTCACACCATGTACTAAAATCTTATCATTAATGAAACAAATATGTGATTTATTTTTTGATGTTGTTATCTGCTATGTCTTATATATTCATTTTTATTTGGTAAAACAAGGTTTCAGTTGTATGCACAAAATAACGTTCGATAATCACTATACCTGACATATCTAAACCGATGTTTAATTACAATAGTATCCTCATCATAACCCTTATCAAAAACTTATCAATTTCCACTTATGGCAGTAGAATGCCACTCCGGAGATACATCCGACGCAAGAACAACAAGGCAGCACCACCACCACCACCGCTGCCTCCACTAAAAACGGATTCGGCCGCATTCCAGGAGGCAGTTTCAGCTGCAGTCACTCCGGCTCTGACACATATCAACTACAATGGTACCAATGGAGGCGGAAGTAGGAATGGAATGGGAAGTTCTAACCACGGAGTTAATCAAGGGCCTCAACGAGTATGCTCATATAAGGACTTCACAAATGGGAAGCCATGACCATTCAACGGAAGTGGGGGTGTCATAGCCCTAACTTGATGGTTTGAGAAGACGGAATCGGTCTTCGAAATTTACGGATATCCGGAAGAAAGCAAGGTGAAATTCGCAACCTGTACTTTTGCTGACAGAGCTCTTTCGTGGTGGAATTGCCACATCAAGGCTCTGACACTCCCAGTGGCGAACTCGATGGCCTGGGAGGACCGTAAGACCATGATGCTTGAAGAGTATTGTCCTAGAGGGGAGGTACAGAAACTTGAGCAAGAATTATGGAATCTCACTGTAAAGGACTCCGACAATGAAGCTTACATTGCGAGGTTCAGCGATCTGGCGATCTTGTGTCCGGGAATGATCACCTCTAAAAGTAAGAAGGTCGAATGTTTCATTTGGGGGCTAACTTTCCTGATTCAGGGGAATGTGATCACTGCAAAACCAACAACGTTCGACAGCGCCAAACGCCTCGCACAAAAGCTACATGACCATGGGGTACAAAAGGGCACGAAGACTTCCTTCATTGAACCGAAAAAAGGAAATGATAACAAGAAAAACACGTGCAACAAGGGAAAAGGGCAACAAAATCAGGAGTCCCCCAAAAATCAACAAATAGTGGCGGTTCACGCCGCTACTATTCCTGCCTCATCAGCTCGTACAAAAAACTATGTCGGTAATCTGCCAAAGTGCGACAAATGTCCCTTCCACCACCATGGAGCCTGCAGGGAGATGCAATGCACAACCTGCAACAAGAAAGGGCACACTGCCGATACTGCAAGTCACCGGTACAACCGAACAACCAATCCAACAACGTTGGGGGCAAGTCAAGAGTGTTATGGGTGCGAAGAGACTGGCCAGTCATAAGAAACTGTGCTAAGGCCAACAATGGGAATGCAGGGGGAACAAATAGAGTCCTAGCAATAGGACATGAGGACGCTGTAAAGGATCCGACGGTAGTAACTGGTACATTCCTCCTCAACAACATCTATGCATGCATTTTTGGGGCAGAAAGGAGCTTTGTGAGTCATAGGTTTATGCACCTACTCAACCAAAATCCTAAATCCTTAAACGAAACATTTACTGTTGAAATGTCTAACGGAAAAACAGAAACAACCAACGATGTATTCATAGGGTGCACACTAAGTTTAAATAACCACTCCTTTCCAATCGACTTAATGTCGGTTACTATAAGGAGTTTTGATGTGATCATCGTCATGGATTAGTTATGCCTCCACCGTGCTGATATTATGTGGTACGAGAAGGCCCTTCGCCTTCATTTGCCACACAACGAAACCCTAGTTATATATGGCCACAAAACTGGTACAAACATTCGTCTCATCTCGTGCATTAAATCCCAAAAGTGTTAAAAAAAAAAGAACCATGCCTTCTTAGCTCACGTGGTCAATAAAAAGAAGGAAGAAAAGAGCATCAAAGACATCCCGGAGTTGTGCGATTTTCCCGACGTGTTTCCCGAAGACCTTCCGGAAATAAATCCCGAACGACAAGTCGAATTTCGGATCGACTTGATACCCGGAGCCACACCAATCGCCAAGTCGCCATATAGATTAGCTCATGCGGAGATGCAAGAGCTTTCCAGTCAATTAAGTGAACTACTGGAAAAGGGTTTATAATGCCAATCTTCTCACCCTGGGGAGCTCCGGTCTTATTTGTAAAGAAGAAGGATGGGTCGTTTCGTATGTGAATCGATTACCATGAACTCAACAAGCTCACCGTCAAGAATCGATACCCTCTTCCCCCATATTGACGATCTATTTGACCAGCTGCAAGGATCAAGTTACTTTTAGAAGATAGATTTGAGGTCTAGTTATCATCAGTTGCGATTCCGAGAAGAAAATATTCCCAAGACTGTGATTTGAACCCGCTATGGACATTATGAATTCGAAGTAATGCCCTTCAGTCTGAAAAATACGCCCGCAGCATTTATGGGCCTGATGAACCGAGTCTGCCGACCCTATCTCGACAACTTCGTGATTGTTTTTATTGATGATATACTCATCTATTCACGAAGTAAAGAAGAACACAGTCAACATATGCGGTAGGGTCTGGAAACAGTAAGGGTGGAGAAGCTATACGCGAAATTCTCCAATTGCGAGTTATGGATCCGCAGAGTGGATTTTCTGGGTCATGTGGTCAGTGAGGAGGGATGTCACACCCCGTCCGTCGGCGGAAACATCGGGCAGTGTAACGTCATTTCTTTTATGTATGTAGGACCTACCCTACGTCTAAGTGATTACACTATCCACAGGGTCGTTATGCTGTCGGATTATTATCATGATGTATTGTAGACCTTTTCAAAGGTTAATTGTGTCACACCATGTACTAAAATCTTATCATTAATGAAACAAATATGTGATTTATTTTTTGATGTTGTTATCTGCTATGTCTTATATATTCATTTTTATTTGGTAAAACAAGGTTTCAGTTGTATGCACAAAATAACGTTCGATAATCACTATACCTGACATATCTAAATCGATGTTTAATTACAATAGTATCCTCATCATAACCCTTATCAAAAACTTATCAATTTCCACTTGTGGCAGTAGAATGCCACTCCGGAGATACATCCGACGCAAGAACAACAAGGCAGCACCACCACTACCGCCGCTGCCTCCATTAAAAACGGATTCGGCCGCATTCCAGGTGGCAGTTTCAGCTGCAGTCACTCCAGCTCTGACACATATCAACTACAATGGTACTAATGGAGGCGGAAGTGGGAATGGAATGGGAAGTTCTAACCACGGAGTTAATCAAGGGCCTCAACGAGTATGCTCATATAAGGACTTCACAAATGGGAAGCCATGACCATTCAACGGAAGTGGGGGTGTCATAGCCCTAACTTGATGGTTTGAGAAGACGGAATCGGTCTTCGAAATTTGCGGATATCCGGAAGAAAGCAAGGTGAAATTCGTAACCTGTAGTTTTGCTGATAGAGCTCTTTCGTGGTGGAATGGCCACATCAAGGCTCTGACACTCCCAGTGGCGAACTCAATGGCCTGGGAGGACCGTAAGACCATGATGCTTGAAGAGTATTGTCCTAGAGGGGAGGTACAAAAACTTGAGCTAGAATTACGGAATCTCACTGTAAAGGACTCCGACAATGAAGCTTACATTGTCAGGTTCAGCGATCTGGCGATCTTGTGTCCGAGAATGATCACCTCTGAAAGTAAGAAGGTCGAACGTTTCATTTGGGGGCTAACTTTCCTGATTCAGGGGAATGTGATCGCTGCAAAACCAACAACGTTCGACAGCGCCAAACGCCTCGAACAAAAGCTACATGACCAGGGGGTACAAAAGGGCACGAAGACTTCCTTCACTGAACCGAAAAAAGGAAATGATAACAAGAAAAACACGTGAAACAAGGGAAAAGGGCAACAAAATCAGGAGTTCTCCAAAAAGCAATAAATAGTGGCGGTTCACGCTGCTACTATTCCTGCCTCATCAGCTCCTACAAAAAATATGTCGGTAATCTGCCAAAGTGCGACAAATGTCCCTTCGACCACCACGGAGCCTGCAGGGAGATGCAATGCACAACCTGCAACAAGAAAGGGCACACTGCCCGATACTGCAAGTCACCGGCACAACCGAACAACCAATCCAACAACATTGGGGCAAGTCAAGAGTGTTATGGGTGCGAAGAGACTGGCCAGTTCATAAGAAACTGTGCTAAGGCCAACAATGGGGATGCAGGGGGAACAAGCAGAGTCCTAGCAATAGGACATGAGGAGGCTGTAAAGGATTCGACGGTAGTAACCGGTACCTTCCTCCTCAACAACATCTATGCATGCATTTTATTTGATAGTGGAGCAGAAAGGAGCTTTGTGAGTCATAGGTTTAAGCACCTACTCAACCAAAATCCTAAATCATTAAACGAAACATTTACTGTTGAAATGTCTAACGGAAAAACAGAAACAACCAACGATGTATTCATAGGGTGCACACTAAGTTTAAATAACCACTCCTTTCCAATCGACTTAATGTCGGTTACTATAAGGAGTTTTGATGTGATCATCGCCATGGATTAGTTATGCCTCCACCGTGCTGATATTATGTGGTACGAGGAGGCCCTTCGCCTTCATTTTCCACACAACGAAACCCTAGTTATATATGGCCACAAAACTGGTACAAACCATCGTCTCATCTCGTGCATTAAATCCCAAAAGTGTTTACAAAAAAAGAACCATGCCTTCTTGGCTCACGTGGTCAATAAAAAGAAGGAAGAAAAGATCATCAAAGAAATCCCGGAGTTGTGCGATTTTCCCGACGTGTTTCCCGAAGACCTTCCGGAAATAACTCCCGAACGACAAGTCAAATTTCGGATCGACTTGATACCCGGAGCCACACCAATCGCCAAGTCGCCATATAGATTAACTCATGCGGAGATGCAAGAGCTTTCCAGTCAATTAAGTGAACTACTGGAAAAGGGTTTATAATGCCAATCTTCTCACCCTGGGGAGCTCCGGTCTTATTCGTAAAGAAGAAGGATGGGTCGTTTTGTATGTGAATCGATTACCATGAACTCAACAAGCTCACCGTCAAGAATCGATACCCTATTCCCCCCATTTTGACGATCTATTTGACCAGCTGCAAGTATCAAGTTACTTTTAGAAGATAGATTTGAGGTCTGGTAATCATCAATTGCGATTCCGAGAAGAAAATATTCCCAAGACTGTGTTTTGAACCCGCTATGGACATTATGAATTCGAAGTAATGCCCTTCAGTCTGAAAAATGCGCCCGCAACATTTATGGGCCTGATGAACCTAGTCTGCCGACCCTATCTCGACAACTTCGTGATTGTTTTTATTGATGATATACTCATCTATTCACGAAGTAAAGAAGAACACAGTCAACATATGCGGTAGGGTCTGGAAACAGTAAGGGTGGAGAAGCTATACGCGAAATTCTCCAATTGCGAGTTATGGATCCGCAGAGTGGATTTTCTGGGTCATGTGGTCAGTGAGGAGGGATGTCACAACCCGTCCGTCGGCGGAAACATCGGGCAGTGTAACGTCATTTCTTTTATGTATGTAGGACCTACCCTACGTCTAAGTGATTACACTATCCACAGGGTCGTTATGCTGTCGGATTATTATCATGATGTATTGTAGACCTTTTCAAAGGTCAATTGTGTCACACCATGTACTAAAATCTTATCATTAATGAAACAAATATGTGATTTATTTTTTGATGTTGTTATCTGCTATGTCTTATATATTCATTTTTATTTGGTAAAATAAGGTTTCAGTTGTATGCACAAAATAACGTTCGATAATCACTATACCTGACATATCTAAACCGATGTTTAATTACAATAGTATCCTCATCATAACCCTTATCAAAAACTTATCAATTTCCACTTGTGGCACTAGAATGCCACTCCGGAGATACATCTGACGCAAGAACAACAAGGCAGCACCACCACCACCGCCGCTGCGTCCACTAAAAATGGATTCGGCCGCATTCCAGGAGGCAGTTTCAGCCGCAGTCACTCCGGCTCTGACACATATCAACTACAATGGTACCAATGGAGGCGGAAGTGGGAATGGAATGGGAAGTTCTAACCACAGAGTTAATCAAGGGCCTCAACGAGTATGCTCATATAAGGACTTCACAAATGGGAAGCCATGACCTTTTAACGGAAGTGGGGGTGTCATAGCCCTAACTTGATGGTTTGAGAAGACGGAATCAGTCTTCGAAATTTGCGGATATCTGGAAGAAAGCAAGGTGAAATTCGCAACCTGTACTTTTGCAGACAGAGCTCTTTCGTGGTGGAATGGCCACATCAAGGCTCTGACACTCCCAGTGGCGAACTCGATGGCCTGGGAGGACCGTATGACCATGATGCTTGAAGAGTATTGTCCTAGAGGGGAGGTACAGAAACTTGAGCAAGAATTATGGAATCTCACTGTAAAGGACTCCGACAATGAAGCTTACATTGCCAGGTTCAGCGATCTGGCGATCTTGTGTCCGGGAATAATCACCTCTGAAGGTAAGAAGGTCGAACGTTTCATTTGGGGGCTAACGTTTTCCTGATTCAGGGGAATGTGATCGCTGCAAAACCAACAACGTTCGACAGCGCCAAACGCCTCGCACAAAAGCTACATGACCATGGGGTACAAAAGGGCACGAAGACTTCCTTCACTGAACCGAAAAAAGGAAATGATAACAAGAAAAACACGTGAAACAAGGGAAAAGGGCAACAAAATCAGGAGTTCTCCAAAAAGCAACAAATAGTGGCGGTTCACGCTGCTACTATTCCTGCCTCATCAGCTCCTATAAAGAAATTTGTCGGTAATCTGCCAAAGTGCGACAAATGTCCCTTCGACCACCACGGAGCCTGCAGGGAGATGCAATGCACAACCTGCAACAAGAAAGGGCACACTGCCCGATACTGCAAGTCATCGGCACAACCGAACAACCAATCCAACAACGTTGGGGCAAGTCAAGAGTGTTATGGGTGCGAAGAGACTGGCCAGTTCATAAGAAACTGTGCTAAGGCCAACAATGGGAATGCAGGGGGAAGAAGCAGAGTCCTAGCAATAGGACATGAGGAGGCTGTAAAGGATCCGACGGTAGTAACTGGTACATTCCTCGTCAACATCTATGCATGCATTTTATTTGATAGTGGGGCAGAAAGGAGCTTTGTGAGTCATAGGTTTAAGCTCCTACTCAACCAAAATCCTAAATCATTAAACGAAACATTTACTGTTGAAATGTCTAACGGAAAAACGGAAACAACCAACGATGTATTCATAGGGTGCACACTAAGTTTAAATAACCACTCCTTTCCAATCGACTTAATGTCGGTTACTATAAGGAGTTTTGATGTGATCATCGTCATGGATTAGTTATGCCTCCACCGTGCTGATATTATGTGGTACGAGAAGGCCCTTCGTCTTCATTTGCCACACAACGAAACCCTAGTTATATATGGCCAGAAAACTGGTACAAACCTTCGTCTCATCTCGTGCATTAAATCCCAAAAGTGTTTACAAAAAAGAACCATGCCTTCTTGGCTCACGTGGTCAATAAAAAGAAGGAAGAAAAGAGCATCAAAGACATCCCAGAGTTGTGCGATTTTCCTGACGTGTTTCCCGAAGACCTTCCGGAAATAACTCCCGAACGACAAGTCGAATTTCGGATCGACTTGATACCCGGAGCCACACCAATCGCCAAGTCGCCATATAGATTAGCTCATGCGGAGATTAACTACTGGAAAAGGGTTTATAATGCCAATCTTCTCACCCTGGGGAGCTCCGGTCTTGTTTGTAAAGAAGAAGGATGGGTCGTTTCGTATGTGAATCGATTACCATGAACTCAACAAGCTCACTGTCAAGAATCGATACCCTCTTCCCCGGATTGACGATATATTTGACCAGCTGCAAGGATCAAGTTACTTTTAGAAGATAGATTTGAGGTCTGGTTATCATCAATTGCGATTCCGAGAAGAAAATATTCCCAAGACTGTGTTTTGAACCCGCTATGGACATTATGAATTCGAATTAATCCCCTTCGGTCTGAAAAATGTGCCCGCAGCGTTTATGGGCCTGATGAACCGAGTCTGCCGACCCTATCTCGACAACTTCGTGATTGTTTTTATTGATGATATACTCATCTATTCACGAAGTAAAGAAGAACACAGTCAACATATGTGGTAGGGTCTGGAAACACTAAGGGTGGAGAAGCTATACGCGAAAGTCTCCAATTGCGAGTTATGGATCCGTAGAGTGGATTCTCTGGGTCATGTGGTCAATGAGGAGGGATGTCACACCCCGTCCGTCGGCAGAAACACCGGGCAGTGTAACGTCATTTCTTGTATCATAGTTATCAACTTCCTGAAAACACATGCATTTTAAAATACGTCAACATAAAGTTGGTGAGTTCACAAGTTTTGACTCCATATAAAATAACACTTTTTCTCAAGTTCAAAAGTATAGTTTTGAAAGTATCATTTTGACTCTCCTATATTTAGTATATATATTAGGTATAATGGTTTACTTATTAAATAAGTGATATACCTATAAGTTTCACATATTATGATTAAATGATTGTAATCCCATACAAACTATGGTTGCTACGTATAAATCTTATTTAAATACTATACGAGTAAAACCACTACGTATAAATCTATTTCAATTCTATACGAGTAAAACTGCTACGTATAAATCAGTTTCAATTCTATACAAGTAAAACCGCTACGTATAAATCTATTTCAGTTCTATACGACTAAGTGTGCCAGGTATAATTGTCTACTTAATGAGCAAGTAGTATACCTAGAAGTTCCTTGTACTTAGAGTATAAGTCTTTGGGAAACTTATACTTAACATTCATACTTCTATATCGACAAAGTAAAATGCTTCTAAAGTTATGCTACCATGAGTCCATAACCGCTGCTAAACATACAAACCTCTGATTAAAAGATATCCCACCAATGGTTCCTCGATTGGCGCCACATTAAAACCGCCATTGGTGCCATAAAGGATTCCACCAAGGTAAATACTTCCCCCGTACGCTTCATCGACGTTGGGTCCATAACAATCAATAGGACAGTTCGCCACCCGCAGACTGTTGGGTTGTAGCTAGCAACCACGGGTGGGGTCGTCAACCCGCATAGATCTATAGTCCACCGTAAAACAGATTGGGTTGTAGCCAACAACCACGGATGGGGCGTTAACCCGCATAGATCCATACACAACTTCCTTGGTCACACGGGATTAACGGTTACAGGTCAGAGGATTTCCACTAAGATTCTCAATCTTAGTTGATGAATAAGGTAGCTCATGTAGACTTTGTCGGCTTCCTATAACTCTAACAACAAAGCATATTTGTGTCTAAAACCCTAAGTTACTAGACAATGCTTTTAATCATTACCCATAATTTCATAATATTTAGGCAGTATAACAACTATAAATTGAGGTAAAACCAGGTTTTATCATCAAACCAACAATAACAACATATAACATACCAAGTTTTATCTTGACATAAAACTAACAATAACAACATACTTTATAAATTAACATATAGAACTTCCGAATATAACTTCAGAACCATATCGCACACAACATATATATAGAATCCTAAGTATACTCAAGATCTACATTAGTATAATAACATGCTAACAAGTTGATAATAGTTGTATATATTCAAAATATTATATTTAAACAACTATATCCCAGTTAATAGAACTATCTACGTTGATACAAATATACTATCCAATACATATAATATTAACGTATATACAATATTTAACATGCGTTTTCCCCCGAAAATATTGAAAAGTGGGGCCTTGAAACTCACCCTAGTAGCGTGATCTATTGAATCTAAACGGTTAGAGGCTCGGAGTTGTCAGGCTCGAGAAGGGAAACGGCTTTCGGAAACGAGAGAGAATGAAAGGAGAAGGTGTAAGGATTGAATGAGCTTTGATCGCTATTTATAGGATGTTCTGGGGTCATTCACATCGTGAACATGATAGGTTCAGGTCGTGAACTTCCATGAGTCATTCCATAGCCTTAACGCGTGTTTTCTAGCTCCGATTAGTATCTGTTGACTCCTCACGTCGTGAGTTTTTATGCTCACGTTGTGAGTTCAGTCAAATTAGGGTTTCTGACAGCTATATCTTCGGAAGGTCGTAACTTTTGCATACGAACATCCGTTTTTGACGTTCTTTATATCCACGCATAGGTATTTACGAGCACTACGACTCTCTTTTACACTCCAATAGCTAATTCTAAGTCTATTTTAAATTCCTCTAATTATAGAGATTTATAGTGTTCGGTTTATCATAACTTCTTCATACAAAGTCAGATTCAGACGTTCTCAATATTTTTGGAATCGTATGGACGTATACTTTGAGTTGTATCATAAATAATGTGTGAAAGTTCTTAATTTAACATGAATTACATAGTAAGTTTATCACATTACTAGTTTAACAAAATCACATTACATGATTGGCATAATCACATGTGATTGTTATTGACCTATTTTGACGGGTGTTACATTCTCCCCCCGTTAGAATAATTTTGTCCTGAAATTTGTCTTCTGGATGGGGTTTTGATAAATAGTTGGGGGTATTTTTGTTTCATCTAATCTTTACATTCCCAAGTAAATTCAGGTCCTCGTTAAGAGTTCCATCGAACTTTCACTATGGGAATACGAATTTGTTTTAATCGTTTGGCTTCTCGATCCATGATTTCGACAGGTTCTTCTACAAAGTTGAGTTTGGTATTGACTTGTATCTCTTCGAGAGGTACATCAAGAGTGTCATCGGATAGACATCTTTTGAGATTTGACACGTGAAAAACATCATGTACATTGCTTTTGAGGTAACTTGAGTTGGTATACGACAGAACTAATTCTTGCCAGAATTTCAAAAGGTCCTATATACCGTGGGTTTGGTTTGCCTCGTTTCCGAAATCGAATTACGGCTTTCCAAGGAGAGACCTTTAACATTACTCTATCTCCAACTTGGAATTCTAAAGGCTAAAGTCTTACGTCAGCATAGCTCTTTTGACGATCACGTGCTTCCTTTAATCGATCCTTATTTGCACGATATTTTGAGTTTGCCTCGTGGATTATTTATGGCTCGGCACATAAGGTATCACCTATATGTTCTCTGGCCAATTGTTTGTCTCCAACTTCCCAGTGCAAAAACTACAACTCCCAATTCAAGCTCATGGGTAGTGTAATTATTCTCATGCGCCTTAAGTTGTCGTCATGCGTAGGTGATAACTTTTCCTCTTTGCATTAACACACATCCCAATCCTTGATTTGATGCGTCGCAGTATACGACGAAATCTTCTGTCCCATCTGGAAGGGATAGGATTGGTGCACTACACAACATTTGCTTTAGTTTCTGAAAAGCAGATTCTTGTTTGACTTCCCAGTTGAACTTCATATCCTTCTGGGTTAGTGTTGTAAACGGCTTGGCTATTTTGGAGAAATTCTCTATGAATCTACGGTAATAGCCAGCAAGTCCTAAGAATTGACGCACTTCTATTGGCGTCTTTGGTGCTTCCCAATTCCTGATTGCTTCAACCTTGGAGGGTTCGACATGAATCCCTTTGTTACTAACTACATGTTAAAAATTTGTACTTCTCTAATCCAAAATTCACATTCGGAGAATTTGGCGTACAACTTTTCTTTTCTTAGTAGTTCCAAGATTATTTGCAAGTGTTGACCGTGTTCTTCCTTCGTTCGTGAATATATCAGTATATCATCAATAACTACTATCACGAATTTATCCAAGTAAGGTTTGCATACACTATTCATGAGGTCCATGAACATTGTTGGAGCGCTGGTCAATCCAAAGGCTTAACTAGGAAATTATATTGATCATACCGTGTCCTAAATGTTGTCTTCGGAACATCATCTTCTTGTACTCCGAGTTAATGGTATCCTGATCTGAGATCTATCTTGAATCTTCGAAAATATTCAAGTGTTTTAGTCTATCAACCACCGTATCCAACTTTAGTTGTGCATCGGCCTGACCATAATTAAACATAGGTGATCAGTCTACGTTTAGTTGTGGTTCGTACCATATACAATAAAACTTGACTAAGTAGTTTGACCTAAAACCTTGCGTTGAATTCTTATCGAGGGTTTGGGTTTTCTATATTTTTGGGTTATATACATGTGTTCTCATCACATGACTGAGTTCATACATAACTCTATATCTTTGTCTTTGTTGTATTCACAAGTATTATTAATTATTGTTTGTTACTTCAGGTCTAGCTGATAAGGCACCGGTCAGTCAGGACAGTCGGTGGGCAGGATCATTTTAGCATATAGCTGTTCTGAAATCCAGCAACCCAAGCAACATGTATATCCTGTCACCGCTCCCGTAGGTAGTCCGTCAGTAGTAGAATTTAATAATACTTTTATTTGTAGGTTAAGGGATATACCTAAACCTAACAGAGTAAGCCCTAAACTATAGTCATGCTTTCCTAAGAAAGTACTAATTCACTATAGTCAATAGCTCCGATACCAATCGGTCACACCCCGGCCGTCGGCGGAAACACCGGGCAGTGTAACGTCATTTCTTGTATCATAGTTATCAACTTCCTGAAAACACATGCATTTTAAAATACGTCAACATAAAGTTGGTGAGTTCATAAGTTTTGACTCCATATAAAATAACACTTCTTCTCAAGTTAAAAAGTATAGTTTTCAAAGTATCATTTTGACTCTCCAACATTTAGTATATATATTAGGTATAATGGTTTACTTATTAAATAAGTGATATACCTATAAGTTTCACATATTATGAATAAATGATTGTAATCCCATACAAACTAAGGTTGCTACGTATAAATCTTATTTAAATTCTATAGGAGTAAAACCGCTACGTATAAATCTATTTCAATTCTATACGAGTAAAACGGCTACGTATAAATCTATTTCAATTCTCTATGAGTAAAACCGCTACGTATAAATCTATTTCAGTTCTATACGAGTAAGTGTGCTAGGTATAATTGTCTACTTAATGAGCAAGTAGTATACCTACAAGTTCCTTGTACTTAGAGTATAAGTCTTTGGGAAACTTATACTTAACATTCATACTTGTATATCGACAAAGTAAAATGCTTCTAAAGTTGTGATACCATGAGTCTGTAACCGCTGCTAAACATACAAACCTCTTATTAAAAGATATCTCACCAATGGTTCCTCCATTAGCGCCACATTAAAACCGCCATTGGTGCCATAAAGGATTCCACCAGGGTAAATACTTCCTCCGTACGCTTCATCGACGTCGAGTCCATAACAATCAATAGGACAGTTTGTCACCCGCAGACCGTTGGGTTGTAGCTAGCAACCACGGGTGGGGTCGTCAACCAGCATAGATCTACAGTCCACCGTAAAACCGATTGGGTTGTAGCCAACAACCACGGATGGGGCGTTAACCCACATAGATCCATACACAACTTCCTCACTCACACGGGATTAACGGGTACAAGTAAGAGGATTTCCACTAAAATTCCCAATCTTAGTTGATGAATGAGGTAGCTCATGTAGACTTTGTCGGCTTCCTATAACTCTAACAACAAAGCATATATGTGTCTAAAACCCTAAGTTACTAGACAATGCTTTTAATCATTACTCCTAATTTCATAATATTTAGGCAGTATAACAACTATAACTTGACGTAAAAATAGGTTTTATCATAAAACCAACAATAACAACATATAACATAGCAAGTTTTATCTTGACATAAAACTAAAAATAACAACATACTTTATAAATTAACATATAGAACTTCCGAATATAACTTCGGAACTATATCGCACACAACATATATATAGAATCCTAAGTATAACTTAAGATCTACATTAGTATAATAACATGCTAACAAGTTGATAATAGTTGTATATATTCGAAATATTATATTTAAACAACTATATCCCGGTTAATATAACTATCTACGTTGATACAAATATACTATCAAATAGACATAACATTAACATATATACAATATTTAGCATGCGTTTTCCCCCCGAAAATATTAAAAAGTGGGGCCGTGAAACTCACCCTAGTAGCGTGATCTATTGAATCTAAACGGTCATAGGCTCGTCGTTGTCAAGATCGAGAAGGGAAACGACCTTCGGAAACGAGAGAGAATGAAAGGAGAAGGTGTAAGGATTGAATGAGCTTTGATCGCTATTTATAGGGTGTTATGGGCTCATTCACGTCGTGAACATGATAGGTTCACGTCGTGAGCTTCCATGAGTCACCCCATAGCCTTAACGCGTGTTTTCTAGCTCCGATTAGTGTCTGTTGACTCGTCACGTCGTGAGTTTTTATGCTCACATCGTGAGTTCAGTCGAATTAGGTTTTCTGACAGCTATATCTTCGGAAGGTCGTAACTTTTGCATACAAACTCTGTTTTTGACGTTCTTTATATCCACGCGTAGGTATTTATGAGCACTAAAACTCTATTTTAGACTCCAATAGCTCATTCTAAGTCTATTTTAAATTCCTCTTATTATAGAGATTTATAGTGTTTGGTTTATCATAACTTCTTCATGCGAAGTCAGATTCAGACGTTCTCTATATTTTTGGAATCGTATGGACGTATAATTTGAGTTGTATCATAAATTATGTATGAAAGTTCATAATTTAACATGAATTAAATAGTAAGTTTATCACATTACTAGTTTAACAAAATCACATTACATGATTGGCATAATCACATGTGATTGTTGTTGACCTATTTTGACTGGTGTTACAAGGGAATACATGTGAACCCATCCAAGGTCAAAGAAATCGAGGGCTGGGCAACCCCAAGAACCCCAACGGAGATCAGACCATTCTTAGGCCTCGCTGGTTACTACCGGAGGTTCATACAGAATTTCTCTAAAATAGCCAAGCCGCGCACCGCTTTAACCCAAAAGGGTGTACCCTTTATCTGGGAGAAGAAACAAGAAGTTGCTTTCCAAACCATGAAACAAGCTCTATGCAGCGCCCCTATCTTGACTCTCCCAGAAGGGATGGAAGATTTCGTGGTGTATTGTGACGCTTCCAATCAGGGGTTAGGCTGTGTACTTATGCAACGTGAAAAAGTTACATCTTATACGTTAAGGGAACTAAAGTGTTGGGTTTTAATCATTCTAACACTCCTATGGTGTACATGCAACCCTATAAACCTTGGATCTATGTTTTCTCTAAAATACATGAAAATAAGAATTTCCAAGGTTTTCATCCTAACTAGCATGGCATGGGGACCTTGAATCATAAAATTACTAGTAGAATGACATGCCTTTTAGTGGTGGTTGATTGCTTGGAGTTTGAGAGCCTAGCACCAATAGTTTGGATGCCTCAAGTGGTGTCACAAATCACCCAAGACAACTTGGAAATACTTGAGAGAATATGATGCTCACTAAAATCGGCCCACCCTTGTTTCTTATACACACTAGTGCCAATTCGAGAACCAAGGACCTCTTTATATAGTATGGACGATTAGGGTTACACCCTAATACCCATGACTCTTCATTTACCTAGGATCCATGGGTTAAAAGCTCCATGGACTTCCATATACTCTTAGCTCATCCTAAATAAATCTTAGCCCAATCCATATATATGTAAGAGTCCATATTTAATTAGCCTCTTTTGATCATTAAATTAATTCCAAAATCAAATCTTGATCAACACTAATTAAATAATATGATTTCATATTAATATATTATAACTTATAATATATTAATAGATCATAAACATCTTATTCTCAAAACTATATCCATACAAATTGTTAGGTGAAGTGCAACCCAAATGGACCATGCCGGGTCGGGTCAAGTTTATACCAAATATAGTTACGGCCTTAGACACCTTATCCAACAGTCTCCCACTTGGATAGGTCTGATAACTATAGTTGCAAGTATAACTTCAGGAACCAACCAGCAATCGTAGCTCTTTAAAACTCTGTTGAACTATGAAGCGCCATTTTAGATAAGTGATCATATAATCCTCTGTTCTCAAGATATCAGCCGGACAAATACATGGAACAATATCATACTTATTGTCCAGCAGTTGTTTCTCGATCTCTGATTTGTTTGACATAGAACTAAATCGAACACATCAATCAGGTTCTGACCGGGCCCGGAACATAAGTCAAAACCAAATCATCGAGGGGCCAAGATATCGCTTCTATTGCTAGAAGGAACAGATAAACTTCGACTCATATGCTTGTACTAACTACTAGTTGAATTATGCACAAAAGCACGTTTTATGACATCAAGTTACTGATGCGTTTTCGTATAATCAATGGATAACCAACTCATAGTCAACAACTCACATCTCTAGGTTTGAAGATATATATGATATTACCGTCTCTCGATCACTCGAGATAAATTCCATGAAGTGATACAAGTGAGCATTGGTTTAATCCAATACTCAGACCTTATGAGCACTCATGAATGTTGTAGCAACCATTGCAATGTCTAATGCACGTTAGACTAATCATACAAGCCAAATTCATGACTGTCTTACTTCAATACCTACTTCCAACGTATGACCGACTATGGAGAGTTTTGAATAACTTAGTCATTCGGAAAGAATAACCTAGCTATTCTGGAAGTCACACCATGCAAAGTGAAACACAAGAATAATCGAATCCAATATGGTCTCAGAACTTATGAATATAAATAGAACACCTTTTATTTATCACCATATTGATTACACATTATTCATTTCATAATTTTTCAAATAATCAACTTAACACTTGAATTAAAACAATAGTTGTCCCATGCTCCAAGCATGTACATTATGTTTTCATAACAATAGTAATGCCATACTCCAAGTATGCAAACTATGTTTGTCTATGATCCTTACTTTGTGAAGTAGATCAATTGAACATGATTCCAATGATGCTCATTTCACAATCCTAAATCCTTACCGTAAATGTAATAATATCAAATTCTTGTCATTTACAATAATCTGTTAGATTTTAAACTCATATGCATTGATCCTCTTGCAATGACTATGCACAAAAGTCACAAAGACCCGGCAATAGACATTACAAAGTATTATAGTGGAGATCAATTCCATGGAAATGAAGTCTCACATTCAAAGTACATTCCTTTGAATATCCTTCTTGCATAAAAGTTTCTAACTTTCTCATAGATTCTTAAAATCCAACTCCCAATATGGAAAACATTTCCATATTCCCATTTTGACTATCACTTCTAAATAAGAGTTACCTCTTTTCAGAATATGTCAATATGGTTCCTCTCCAAAATTTAACACCATACTTCCAACTGTCCATGAGAAACCAATCTTAGGTAAGCCTCAGATTATCCTCGACAATTGCTTAATCATTTCAGTCATATCCGGTTCTATTCCTTTTCCCTCTTAATGCTCTAGGCATTTTGAAAATTTAGAACGGATAAATATTATAGCACATGTGATCGATCCTATACCCGAAGCATATGGGACACGATTCATGATGTCTCACATAAAGACATGATGCTAGATCAGTCTTTTGCTACAATATATATATATATATATATATATATATATATATATATATATATATATATATATATATAATATTTTCCATGTTTTCAAAAATCGACTATGAAGAGGGATGCCATAATCATAATCGAAATTTGAGAACGCAATATATATTGAATTCCCTTATGTTGAACCATTCCAACATACAATTCATATATATATATATATATATATATATATATATATATATATATATATATATATATATATATATATATATATATATATATATATATATATTCTTGACTAAAGATGATTAAAATCTCAATCCAAACTTTTAGGATTTGAAATGAAGTATAATCTTCTCTCCCTTAATTATAGAAAAACAACCTTTCCCAAGAGAAACTTTTGTTTTCTATAATTAACAATACTAATCATAATTGATTATGCTCCGACTAGCATAATAATTATTTAGCATAACAATTATGCTCCCACTAGCTTTGACATATACTCAGAAATCGACTTCTAGAAATCAATACTTTATTGACTTTCATCACCAAAGTTCAGACTTCTGATACGAGATGCTTCGACAAAACTTTATCTAAGCTTCTCAGACTCATACATCTTTCCTTAGATAGCTCACATGTGTGTCTAAACAATTATGAAGAGGGATTTCGTAATCATAATGTTTAGACCTTTTTGCCATTTCTCACAAGTCCATGTTAGTGTGCTGGTTAACCACACACGCTCCACTAACGACTTTGAGAATGCAAATATCACAATTGCTATCTACTTAAAATCTACTTAGTGAAAGCGTTTCCTCACCATCATTTTCATAAATCGGAAAGAAACCTTATGACACTTAGATTTTATGGTGTATGTGTTCCTATCCATGTGAATTTGTCAAAACCATAATCACAAGACAATGATAGTGACAAACTCAACCTCATATGAATTGAACTTGTTCAATCTTGATTTCTTGCCTCTTGGTAGCACAAGGGCCCACCATTGCTTCCAAGTTGTTATGCACACAATTGAGAACTCACAGAACTCACATACATAGTCAACTTTACCAGAATAGGCACAGAAACAAGAATTATGTCAACACGATAGGTTACAAACCTCAAGTCGTGTACTAGCGATAAACAATAGGTTTTTACCCTTGATTAGTTCTTGAAACTTTCAAGACCTTTAAGACTCCCACTGTCCTCTTGACATATAATTTTCTCTTTTTCAAGAACCATTCCTTGACAACCGAACAAATATTCAAGAGTCAGTGCGGATTCTTATCAAGATAAACACTTCACACAATTAAGAGTAGAAAACATTTTACTCTACATTTGATAAGTGTTTTAAATCTTTCTTTATGTCACTTAAGGTTACCATCTTGGAGTATAACTCCAAGAATTGTTTTGGAATGGAGTATGATTCATCTTCTTGATTTTAACCATTCCAACAATTCATGAATCCTCTTCTTAGCCATACAAATGCACTAAGATGTCCTTAGAGAATCAAATTGTGATATGGTTCCATAATCATTAAGATGATCATAAAACATGATACTAAAGTACTCTCCCATCTTTTCCGATTTGAGAAACTTTTATCTTTCTGCCTAATTTGATTCTTCCCATTCGTCCTGCCATACATTGAAACTTTTCCAATGTTTCAGAATTGTACTTTAAACTTGTAGGTACAACCATATTTACTACACTTTGGTAAATCATGACGAATAGTCTTATCGATCTTTGTGGTGGACTTTGACCTGCACACACCCAGTGTAGCCGATCCTTTAGTCTTTCACGTGACTCACATATACATGTGGTCAGGGAATTACTCTTAACTTTCCAAAAATGAAAATTCTCATTCATCATGCAATACAACCTGCCTGATTTAAAGTTTCGGTCCAATTGAAACTTGGGTGATAAAAATCTTTCCTTATTTGGTAAATTTAGACACTACCACTGATGAAAGCATCAACTTCATTATTGCTAGAAACATACAAGCATTAACTTTCCATAAATGCCATTGCAAGGAGATATAAAATAAAGTAAAACAAAAATTGTATTTATTTATAAAATGCGGAAAAAACTTTTTCCTTACAATGCAACTTTAAATGGAAACTATGCTATTACATATTTCCTAGCAATCTATCATAACTCCTAAGTAGTAGCTCAAGAATCCGATCTTCGAACCATGCGATTGAAATCCATCTTCGCGATCAGATTCAGCATACTCTTCTTTCAAGCTTCCTTCCCTTTGCTTGATCCTGCAAAACATTAAAATGCAACCCAGTCACATCATATATTAAGAATCAACAATTAGGAACTTAACAGAGTTAGATAGTAGACTTACCTAAAGCAGAACCATACATTTTGACTAAAGATCTTAGGTAGTCAGGGCAGCTTCGATTCTAATGTCCCTTTCCTTGGCAATAGAAACACACAGGCTCATCTGAGCCAGCACATAGAGCAGTCTCAGAAATGGCCTTTCTCTTATGATCATCACTTTTGACCATGGCCAATTCCTTCCCTTTAGGAGAAGGAATCATTTATGGGATGTCCATGTCAGCTTGGGAGGCAGAACTTCCAATCAAAGTTGCTTGACCATTGCGCCAAATCATTGCTGATTCAGCAGCAATTAGCAAATAGGTAAGATCTATTAGGGTCATGTCGAGATCTGTCAGATAGTAGTCTTTAACAAACTTATTATATGACTCAGGAAGTGACTAAAGAACCCAGTCAATAGGCAACTTTCTTGGGAACCCGACACCCATCATCCTTAGCCTGTCAATGTGTGCCTTCATCTCCAAGACATGTGCACACATTGGCTTTCCATCCTTGTGCTTACTATCCAATAGGACTTGAGTGAGTTTGAACTTTTCAAGTCTTCGCGCTTGTGATTCGGGGAGAATAATTGGAGGAGGTGGAGGAAGTGAAGCATGATGTTGTGGCACATCATCTTCAATAGGAAAGCTTATTCCAAGAGATTTGGGAAGATCATACTTGTTTGAACCAGACATCTACAATAGGAGAGATTCAAGTTAGCTTATTTAAAATCCTTAATATAACACCCAATATGAAATATTAAGGCTAGGACCCAACACAATATTTTATAACTTGGAAGAGGGATGTCGTAATCCAAGCTATAGAATATTTGAAGGTAGGTGAATGACGATTCACCAATTTCCACCACGAAAAACGAAATAATATATTAGGTTTTAATTGGATTTGAAATTCCTAGATCTTTTGAGATTCATTGAACTTTTCAATGGCATGTTTCAATCTCGATTGTTCCCTCTCAAGTTTGTGACTGGGATGCCGAGGATCACAAACAAGGTGTGAATAAACATGCAAATTCACTTGGTACCCTTATTTTTATCACCCAATTTATGTGCCGGTTAACCACACGCGCTCCACCGATCTATGATAAAACTTAAGTCACCCTTTGCCACTCTTACTAGTCCTTGTTAGTGTGCCGGTTAACCACACACGCGTCACTAACGACTTGGTAAGGTACAAAGTGTAATTTCATGGGTTAGCACCTATTTCACATTTTCCTAAAGTAACTAAGATTGGTAATTAATAAAGGTTTAGTTACTTTATAATTTCATTATACTTTTAATGAGGATTAAGGTCCTATCCTACCCGTTCGGCTAACGACCCTCCACCAGTCAAGGATGCGGTGGGTGAGAGTGGACACCCATTAAGCTGTCATTTTATAGGCAGCAACCTTATACCCCCCTTATAGATCGGCTTCGTGAATGAGGCCTACTAACGGTAAGACTGACTTGCTCTTATACATATATATATTATTAACTTATAATACTATAAAGTATAAGGGTTGAATTTTAACTTTTAAAACTCTAAGGGTTGGAATTAAAGTGTGTGTGAGACTTTATAAATTCCAAAACTTGAGGCCAAGTTTTGAGCAATTCAAGAACTTTTGGATTTTCATAACTTATGAGTTTAATTAAGGTTTAAAAAAAACTTTTAATGAAGAGAATCTTGGACATACATAACTTGAGGACAAGTTATGGAGTCCATAAAACTATTTATGATGAAAAATACTCTTCAACTTGTGTAACCTATGGTTTTTAATGGGCTTTAAAAGAAAAACTTTTGGTAATCCATAACTTGAGGACAAATTATGGATTCCATTAAAACACATCAAGATAAAGAATTAACTAACAAACAATTTGAAAATCATTCCGATGATCTAACAAAACTCTTAAGTTCATGAACATCCATATCGACAATTTTAAGAATCATATGAACACATACAAAACTTGAAATTTTGATAATAGCCTTTGAAATTGGATTAGCATAATCATTACAATATCAAAAACAAATTTTATAAGTCCAAAACAGTTTAGTGTAATGATTCTAGTCCAATTCAACTAAAAAAACTCGAAAATCTACACTCAGGGCCTCCTACTCGTCGAGTGCATGAACCTACTCGACGAGAAGGATGAAGATATGCTTGGACTCGACGAGTCCCCCCATGGACTCGGCGAGTCCACTATTCAGTGGGTAGAAAATCGACTTTTTTAGCATTTTGCATCAAGTATTCAAGAAAACAAGCCTAGGCTCTGATACCACTCTTAGGTTTTAAGCATTCTAACACTCATATGGTCTACATGCAACCCTATAAACTTTGGATCTATGTTTTCTCTAAAATACATGCAAATAAGAATTTCCAAGGTTTTCATCCTAACTAGCATGGCATGGGGAACTTGAATCATAAAGTTACTAGTAGAATGACATACCTTTTAGTGGTGGTTGATTGCTTGGAGTTTGAGAGCCTAGCACCAATAATGTGGATGCCTCAAGTGGTGTCACAAATCACCCAAGACAACTTGGAAATACTTGAGAGAATATGATGCTCACTAAAATTGGCCCACCCTTGTTTCTCACAAACACTAGTGCTAATTCTAGAACCAAGGACCTCTTTATATAGTATGGAGGATTAGGGTTACACCCTAATACCCATGACTCTTCATTTACCTAGGATCCATGGGTTAAAAGCTCCATGGACTATCCGTGAACTTCCATATACTCTTAGCCCATCCTAAATAAACCTTAGCCCAATCCATATATATGTAAGAGTCCATATTTAATTAGCCACTTTTGATCATTAAATTAATTCCAAAATCAATTATTGATCAACACTAATTAAATAATATGATTTCATATTAATATATTATAACTTATAATATATTAATAGATCATAAACATCTTATTCTCAAAAGTATATCCATACAAATTATTAGGTGAACTGCAACCCAAATGGACCATGCCGGGTCGGGTCAACTTCATACCAAATATAGTTACGGACTTAGACACCTTATCCAACATAAAGACCCATGAAGTGAACTATACCACTCACGATCTTGAGGTTGGAGCTGTAGTCTTCGCTCTAAAAATCTGGAGGCACTATCTCTACGGGACAAAATGCACTATTTTCACAGACCACAAAAGCCTCCAACATATCGTGAACCAAAAAGAACTAAACATGAGACAACGGCAATGGGTTGAGCTGCTGAATGATTATGAATGTGAGATCCGTTACCATCCGGGAAAAGCCAATGTGGTGGCTGATGCCCTAATCCGGAAAGAGTACTCGGGTCGCCGAGTAAGAACACTAACAATGACCATCCACTCCCACTTGTCTTCGCAAATCAGAGAGGCTCAACTGGAAGCCTTGAAACCAGAAAACATCGCAAACGAAGCCTTGCGTGGGATGGACAAGAATCTTACGATCAAAGAGGACGGAGCCTACTACCTCATGGACCGGATCTTAACACCGAAGTTCGGTGGGTTCAGAGAAGTGGTTATGAATGAAGCACACAAAACAAAGTACTCCGTCCATCCGAGTTCCGATAAAATGTACTTGGATCTCAAACAACACTATTGGTGGCCAAATATGAATGCTGAAATTGCTACCTACATGAGCAAGTGCCTGACTTGCGCTAAAGTTAAGGTGGAGTATCAGAAGCCCTCGGGTCTCCTACAACAACCAGAGATACCTGAGTGGAAATGGGATTTAATAACAATGGATTTTATAACCAAATTACCTAAAACGACCGATGGGTTGGACGCCATTTGGGTGATTGTCGATCGGTTAACTAAATCCTCCCATTTCCTACCAATAAAGGAAACGTGTAAAATGGAAAAGCTTACTCGGATCTATATAAAGGAGGTTCTGAGATTACATGGCGTTTCGATATCTATTATCTCTGATAGGGGTAATAGATTTACATCACGATTTTGACAGTCACTCCAGAGATCGTTGGGAACTCAGCTTGATATGAGCAGTGCCTACAATCCCCAAACAGATGGTCAGAGTGAGAGGACCATCCAAACATTGGAGGATATGCTAAGGGCTTGTGTGATAGATTTCGGCAAATCATGGGATGCCAACTTTCCGCTGGTGGAATTTTCAAACAACAATAGCTATCACACAAGTATCAAGGTCGCTCCATTTGAGACCCTATACGGACGTAAATGCAGGTCACCCCTCTGTTGGGCTGAGGTGGGGGATACACAATTGGAAAAGGAGCAAGTACCAGACAACACTCTTACTGGGCCCGAGATTATCAGGAAAACAACTGAGAAGAGTGTTCATATTAGGGAATGACTTAAGGCGTCCAGAGACCGACAGAAGAGCTACGCTGACAGACGACGGAAGCCTGTGGAATTTCAAGTCGGCAATTGCGTATTGATAAAGGTCTCTCCCTGGAAAGGGATGATACGTTTTGGAAAGAAGGGAAAATTAAATCCAAGATACATCGGACCATTCGAGATCCTTGCTAGGATCGGTCCGGCAGCTTACAAGCTGCAGTTACCACCAGAGCTCAGCAATCTATACCTCGTTTTTCATGTGTCAAACTTGAAGAAATGCCTATCTGACGAAACTCTCATTATCCCGCTCGATGAGATTGAGGTGAATGAAAATCTCCATTTCATCGAGGAACCAGTTGAAATTATGGATAGAGAAGTGAAACGAATAAAACAAAGTCGCATTCCCATTGTGAAGGTTCGATGGAGTGCCAAAAGAGGACCAGAGTTCACCTGGCAACGTGAAGACCAGATGACACAGAAAGATCCACATCTTTCCCTACTTCTTGAAAACTAATTTAGATCGAATTTCAGGACGAAATGCCCTCTAACGGGGGGATGATGTCACAACTAGCAATTTAGGATTGAGATTGTAAAGCGTGTACAAAACAATTTTCTCTATGTAACCTTGCAACATCGAATTACTGAAATTCAAACTACAATGTTATTTGAATACATATGAGCATACATTGAGAATCAAGTTGAGATATCCTCTTGCAAGCCCAAAACTGGATCCAATAACTAAGCCTAATCAATTTTGGGCCTTGACCCAAGAATTCTCGGCCCAAACACTCTAGGCCGAAAAACCCATTTCTTTTGGGCCTTATTGGACCGAAAACCATCTCTTTGGACCTTATTGGGTCGAAAACCCTCTTATTGGACCAAATTAAGCCCAAAAGCCCGTGCACACTCCAAACCAGAGAACCCATTAAGCACATATCGTCTTTTCGGCAACCCTAAAACCGAAAACCCCTCTACTAAATTGTTGAAATCGTTTTGGGGTTGAGACGAAACAAAAAAAAAGAGAGAAAAAGATAAAGAATTAGTCTTGCCACCTCATAGCTTTACATCCCATGGACCCTCAAAAAACCATGCATGGCACTTGTTTATCCACCAAGCTTCCAAGAGAGGCCCTTAAGTGAACATTATGTAAAGGTAAAATAGATCACTCCCCCCCCCCGACCATAAAATGTCGGCCAAGAGGCCATTTTGCCACTATCCAAGACTTGTAAATTCTCTCATTTTCCTCTAATATATTCGCTCTAAAATTCAGCCAAGTATTCTCAAGGAGTGGGGTTCATCAAGTGGTTCTTAGCATCTTAGTATGTATTCTCGAACTACCCTGGCATTTGTAAACATTTTTATGTTAAGATCATTCCATTTACACACCATTTTCGTGTGCTAGAGTCCTTTGAACACTAGCAACTTTCAAGTATTCTTCAAGATACACAAGGCTAGGCTCAACAACTTCTTTCTTCTTCTTCCTACAACTCATGAAATCCACAAGATCAGCTTCATACCCCCATCTTTTCGTGTTTTTCATACTTTTCGGGGGTGGAATACAAGTCAAGTTTCGTTTAACCATTGAATATTTGCATGCACCTACATGTTCATGTAACAAATTGTGCTTAAGATGTTGAATATCTCATACTAACACACCATAAACTTGTCAATTACAAGCTTCAGGTACGCTAGATTAAGTTTATCCTTTGCATAATTGCATGTATCGTGGTTATGTGTTGAAAATGGAACAAATTCTTTGGAAAGATGGTTTTATTCATGTGTTAGCTACATAAAAATCGTGTAATAAGAGTTGATAACATAATTGTTACTTAAAAAGATGTGGACATGGGTTGTTACTCAAGAATTTTGAAATCATGGCATGTATATATCCATGCAAATTTTAACTCTTGGATACATACATGCTCTCCTTTTTAAAACCTACACAAATTTTTGGATAAGATATTGAGTTATCATTTATGGTGTTACAAAAATCGTGACTTTTAGAGTCAAAACAAAATAAAATATTTTGTGTTACAAAACTTTCAAACCGGTTATGGTGTGTTAAACAAACTATAAAACTTGATTATTTTGCTAAAAATAATTTTTATTAGTAAAATAGTTGTAACTATCTTGTCGCTATTTTGATGGCTTAAAACCTAAGATATTATACTATCTTCACAAACATATGTTATAATTGGACATGTTCACTAATTATTATTTATAAAAGTATTATAAATAATTTAACCAAAATGGTATACATAACAAAATTTATGACAGGAAAATTTGTGTGTCATAATCTGCCTATAATAAACTACATGTCATGAAATCTGCAAAATGCGTGCCATAAAACTTCAGTCACAAATGTTACACTAGCAATGTCATTTTCATTATTCAATAAGGGAGTCAAAGTTTGCATAAATTCATTAAGGTTCCAGTAAGACACTATCTTCACTGTACCTACCTAGTGTACATTCTAAGTCCTATATTATAACCAGAGTCTCCTAGAGGGAGAGCGAGGTAGTTGTGCATAGATCTATACGGGGATTGACACCCCCACACCTGAGCTGTTCGCTACAGCTAGACAGGGCCAATCTAGGGTGACAAATATCTAACCGATTCTGACACCTGAAGAACGTCGTAACAGGCATAACAGTCACATCAAGCATGGTTATAATAACTCACTTAGGGATTAACAATACTATCTTGATTTACGGGAAACTTACACTAGACCAGTTTTATAAAATATAAAACTGCATTTTTCTTCCCGGTACACTATTGGTTATCACTACTGGTCTGGGGTTTAAGACCACAGTTTTTCATACAAAAGAAAATATAGGATTTTCTGGGAACATACAATCACAAACAAAAGAAAACAAAGGACATGCAGGCATATATTCACAGTTTTGGAACGAGAATTACAAATCATTTTCATAAGAGAATATCGGATTTTCTGGAAACATACAAATCATTTCAAACAAAGATGTTACAAATCTTTTCATACAAATATGCTTATGAACTCACTAACATTCTATGTTGACGCTTTTCAAAATGACTTGTATTCTCAGGAACACAGTAAGTCGGTACTTGAGTTATGGATGTTGGATATTTTACTGCATTTTAAAAATTACATTTCTGTCACTTTTGTGTAATTTCTGAACAAATACAATTTGTAAACAATGTAAGTTTGTTATCTCAATGTATGCCGTTTGGTTGTTATGTTTCATTCATATTCAATTGTTATGACACTATGCAATGACGGCATCCGCCCCCGGACGTTTCCGTTGTCCTGGTTCGGGGTGTGACACCTACTTTGTGAATATATTCCTTATCGATCATATATTAGGCTTCCTAGACCATCCTTCTAGAATTCCTTTACACTTCTCTCCACTATTAACCGAGGAATAACTTATAACAATAATATATAATTATCGGATTAATACGATTACATGCCTCTAAAATCAACAGTCTGTCGACTGATAGATCTGACACTACGACGGTTAGACTCAAACAAGAGTTGCACAATAGCACCAAAACAACCAATCTAAAACTATTTAATCTTGGGATCATTCAACCAAACGTACTTTTCGAATAACTGATTAAAATTAACATAGGTTCTAAGTAGCAATTAACAAGTAAATCCCTAGGCTATAAGGCATCTTGAGTATCAGGCAATTCTAACCAGCAATTCCTGAAAATATTCCTTTCCTACATACTAGCATGCATTTCTAATATTTCATATATCAACAAACATAACAAATATGGATATTTTGGGAATCACTTTCCTTTCGGAGCTTTGGCTGACTGCACGCATCACATTCTTTCCTTTTTTTTATTCTTTTTATAATAATATTCATTAATTATGCAGATCCTTAGTTTGAGTTTGGAATCACACGAATGTTCATCCAATTCACTCAAACCAGGGCTCTGATACCAACTTGTAACATTCTGATTTTCAACCCAATTTTTTTTTCAAATTCAAATATATCATAGTATAATTATATTTAGCAGAAACATGTTGTGAATGCGCGTGTATACAATCGATCCTTTCCCTTCTCACAAATCAATGAAGTACCTGAAAAAAATTTATATTCAACTGGGTAAGCACGAGTCTTAGTGAGTTCCCAAAAATATCATATACCACAATACATATATATGAAATCCCCATTTTTCTATTTTTAACTATGCTTATTTAAAATAGAGTTTATTTATAAATGCAAAATTTTTCCCATAAAAGTATTTCCGAAGAAATGTTTTTCATTGATTTATAAAAAAAAAACTTTGGATGTCATAACCGATACAAGAAACATAAGCATCACCATAATCATTACTGGCCTTATAACATCTAATGGCCTATATTTCCTCCAACCTCTCATCTTTTCCAAACATCAATTACCTTCATACCACTACCTATGATACAAAGAAACTGAGTGGGTCAATTAGGGAAACTTGCCCAGTACATAGGGATTTCAATCCCACAATGTTATAATGTATATTTATATTGAAACCTGAAAGATCAATTAATATAGATATATCTCATACAAGCAATCTACCCATCCCTTAGATCCTCACATATTGATCCTATATGACCTTTCGACATTTATCCAAAAGGATTATTGTGAACAACAATTTGACTATGTTGCTTCGGGGATACCTTAGCAGTAGACAAGGATCAATGGATACAACAGACAAAAGAATGGAATACTCAAACTATTATACTTAATCCATACTCTCGGATCAGTGATAGATGATTGTACCTAATCCATGCTCTCGGATCGGCAGTATATAACTATATCTAATCCATACTCCCGGATCAGTGATAAATAATTGTACCTAGTCCATAGTGTCGTATCAGGAATGAATGAATATACCTAATCCATACTCTCAGATCATGAATAAATAATTATACCTTGTCCATACTCTCGGATCGGGAATGAACGATTGTACTTAAGCTATACTCTCGGATCATCATTGTCACAATTCTTGTTATGTCCCGATTTTCAAAGGAAAAATTTTTATTTTTATAAATTAGAACATATTAGAGTATGATTACATTGTGTGGAAACATGTTGTGAATTCACGTGTGTACAGTTGAACCTTGCCCTTCACATGAGTACCTGAAAGACATTTATATTCAACTGGGTAAGCACGAAGCTTAGTGAGTTTCGTAAGATACCATATACCACAATACATATACATACATACAAATGGTCCCCGCCCAAAACTATATAATGGGCTCCGCCCAAACTACTTAATGGGCCAAGCCCAACATACATAACGGTCCCCGCCCAAACTACATGGCGGGCCCCACCTGACATACATAACCACACATAAAGACTACACATTTAGTTTTACTGATACATGCACAATTATACTTTCTACTTTACAAGTTTATACTTTCTATTCGTTTTCTACCCTAACATACATCGACATGTATTGTAACATATAGTATAGTGCGATAACTCACCTAGACAATTACCCCGATGATTGACAACAATATGGGTGATCTTACTCACGATAATGGGTAACACGCCTAACAAGTATGAGCCTATAATACTATGAATTATTATTCTCTATGAATACATGGTAATGAAATATAGAGCTTTCATTAATCCCAATGATTACTGATAGTTCTATCAAATAAGGATCAACCAGGACGGACAGTTGGGAGGTAGCATAATTTCGGCGTATAGCCTTTTTGAAATCTAACAACCAAGCCAACGTGACCATTCTAGACACCTCTCCTATAAGTAGATCAATCAGTATTATAACTAGAATTACTAATAAATCTTATATATTTATCCATAACAATGACTGTGAATATAAATAAAAGTTACACTAAAAGTGTACCTTAACTTACAGGGATCCTAGCAAAAATCGGGATTTGAGATGGCAGAACTTCGATACCGAGTACACTTCTATTTCTACAAATATTTGATGTCGTAGGGCCTCGGTAAAGTAGTCAGAAATATGGAGAAAAGGGACGAAGAGAACGAGAGATTTCTAGAGGAATCTTGGAAAAAAGGGATGAAGAAACTGAATGAAATCTTCGTCTATTTATAGGAAGAAAAAGGGGTGCACGCCTCATGCTTCGTCGGTGCATATACGCACTTGGTTGGGGTGGGTGACATGGCGTCGTCAGGTTGGTCACATGTGTCGGACTTCTACTGGAGTGTTAGTGCACGCCGCAAGCTTTTGTCTGTGCGCGCTAGCTCTCATGCGATTTTAACAGATCTTCAAAAATTCATAGCTTCTTCATACAAGCTCCGTTTTCGACATTCTTTATATCTACACATAGCTATCGATGAGATATAAAACTTTCATTTAGAATGTGTTGGCAAATTTTTACTTTATTTATAAGCTATATTTTTAACAGGCTTAGACTGTTAAAGCCCGTATAAAAATCATATCTCTCTCATATGAATTTTGTTCTCTAATTTATTTATATCGACATAATCATATGGACAAGATCTTCTCTCATTTAGATTGTTTTTCCTAACAATCGACCGATCTCTATTTCGGTTTCTGTGTCATACACTACGGCGTTGAAACTTCTAAAAATATAACTTCGTCATACAAAGTCATATTTAGGCGTTCTTTATGTGTACACTCTCGCTTTTATGACTACTACGAATTTTGTTAAAACCATTTATCCTAAATAGTCCTCTATCCAAAACACCTATTTACGTGTCTGGTCCATTATACTGTAAGGAAAAAAATGGGGTGTTAGAACTCTCCCCCAATTATAGAGATTTGGTTCCCAAAATCCTACTCCTAGCGCACCTTAAGATAATTCCTATACAATCCTACTAAGATTTCATGAGATTAACTCAGGATGTAGCCGACGTTGTTGCATCAAATTCGTCCATCCTTACTTATTTGGCCGCAGAACCTTGTTTTCTACATTAGACGTACTCCGAAAATCCTCGCGAAGTTTTCCAAAACCGGGAACTCGTCGATTTGGACTTCCAGAAATTTCATGCTACGATTGATGATAGCCTTTAGACATGAAATGTCGACACAATCGACTCGATATAAAGTGCTTAACTACGGAAATTTATCTACAACATCCTAACGGGATCCACTTTTTGAAACATGCTTCCAAAAGGCTTACGTTATATTGTTAAAACACACAGGAATCTAGATTACAAGTGGTATTCTAACCTAGTTCAGGTGTTCCAACATCCTGAATTTTAACCAAAACTACTATCATCGTTTTATTGGCTTGAAAATACTAGAACCAATATTCTAATATTGACTATGCTATCAATAGCACGCTATAGCGGCGGTATAGTGTTTTCCGGTGGTACCGAACCGCTATTTTGAAATAGCGTTTATGAGTAGCGGTGACGCTATTATCGGCCCTAATGACCATTATTTACTATGAACCCCATCAACGTTATAGCAACACTACATCCGCTTTTACAATTTGGTACACATTAGGCTACTTTGACAAAGAAACAAACGATTGTGGGCTATTTGAATATTAAATCTGTATATTTTTAATTCGCCCACTACACTTTTTGTTTTAATAAGTCCAAATAATTAATCTAATTAACTACAAACTATAAAGAAATGAATGACAACTTCTCTTTCTCGTCACTTTATGTACTTAGAAACTACGAACGACTTGAGTTGTGATGACACTTTGACACTTTTCAGTTTCCATATTACTATAATAGAATATTATATATGGTTCATGTTACATTTTTATATGATTTTTTATGATATTAATTATATATCTTATTAATACTTTAATATATAAATTTTGTTAAAATATATAATATAAATCATACAAAATATTTAAAAACTGTTATACCACCGTGATAAATGCGATTTAAAATAGTGGCATTCGACTGCTATTGAAATTTCAACCGCAATAACTGCTTAGAATATTGGCAACGGAATCATAATAAGTCTAGCTTATCTTCCAGCCTACTAGATTATAATGAACACTAGGTTAGCTAATAGCCCTCTCACGAGACTCTAACTACATTATATGTATTGAGGTACAACTATTGTTCGAGTAATTCGTTCACGATACATCATGATGCTTATCCAGCTACGAGGATTATGATGCCAGATCGCTCTTGTCATCATCCCCCCCTCGGGCCTGAAGACTCATGATCAACCTTTCGGTGGTCTTCAAGACTCACAACCAATATTTGACTCTCCTAATGGAACATTGTCATCCTCCTTCCTTGATATCTACTTATCACAACAGATCTTTGCTTTTTAAATTTTGAGACTATAATCAATTTAGAGGTCCTTAATCTACATTGTATGGGTGCTAGAGTCTAACTGTTGTCCTCAACCTATGAACATTGAAATTTGATCCTATTTCTATTAATTCTTACGCTTATCGACTAAAGGAATAACTAAACTAAACATGTAATTACACTGGAGTATTACCATATGCTTAATGGCATAGTCCTTTTTGAATGGAATCTTCTTATGGGATCCTAATCGTACTTATGAAAACACTTTCTCCCTTGATGTTTATCCTACTGCTAAAATCCTTAGCCATCAGTTAACTAAATATTTTGCTCTTTTCAAAATAAAAACTCTAAGTCTGGTGTATCCTTTGAGTAGTTGACGCTCTCTATGGAAAACTATACTATCTATGGAATTTCTTATCCTCTACTGGGAGGATGAATCCTACATTCGTGAAGGTACAAATCTAGATGGATCTCTTGGATATCTTAGCTGCACTTGGGAATTTCGCAATTTCCCAAATCCTATCAAACGGTTGGAAGGAAAGACCAATCATTCCTCGAGAAGCAAGAAAATCATACCCTATGGATAATCTTACAAAATACTTCTTTCTGTTGTTAATCGCACAACAAAATCGAAACTAAAGAACTCTGCCTACTCATGATTTAACTCTCTTGGACCTTGATGTCAAAATCGAAAGTCGAACTACTTTTCTCACTTTCTCCTTAGGGGTTGGTTTCCCCCACTAGGGTCCGACCTATCATCGGCTGCTGCTCGTAACAAGCCGAAGTCTAAGCTGGCCTTTCCTTTATGATTCTTGCCTCCTTTTCACTTTGAAGAAACTCATGTTTGCCATATCTAATGACCTTTGACATTCTCTTCAAAGTACCATTAATTGTGCCTACCGCAAGGGGCCTTCTTGCATGGCATGACTAAAACATGATAAGGTCGTTTCAATCATAAAGTTGTCTAAAAATGTACTAATGCACACACATGTCTAACCAGTATAACAAGGTATTACTAACATAGTCAAACTTCAAGCCACAACGACGGTAGTTGAATTCACTCCTTGTTTTTCTTGGATGATAACCTTGTCGTGTTCCAAATGTCCTTTTTCATTCTTATGTCAAAAGTCGGTACTACATCGGTCATGATTCTCGGAACTAACTTACTTAATAAATTCTACTTTATTCGGACTCGATCCTTTATGGCCACTTAGGCACGAACTTTAGACTCACACCATGCCATATGTAATGATGCAAAATGAAGTTTATAGTGCTAGCCACACTATCTACCTAACTACCTGTGCCTTAGCAACTTTGTGACTCTTCCTGATCCAAGTGGGAGTCCTATGCTTCGGGTAGTATATGCCTCTACTACCTTTCACACCTATTCATAATTGACCCAAAAATTGTATCATGGTTTCCAAGTCACTTCTGATACTACATACATCGATCGCTAAACATATATGTGCATGTTCCCCATGAGCACATACCACAGATTTTCCTAGACTTCACTAGGACTTTGCATCTTTATTGATGACCTACCTTACAAATATATGCCTTATCAAGAATGTGTTAAAATTCCTAGACTCACCTTCTAGGATTCCTTTCCACCTCTCTCTACTATTAGCTAAGGAAGAAGTGCTACCAATATTAATTAATTATCGTACACATATGATTACATGCCGCAAAAATCAAACAGTGTGTTGACTGAAAGATCTGACACTACAAAGGTTAGACTCATACGAGAGCTTCGAAATAGTGCCAAATCAAGCACTCTAAGACTATTTAATTCTGGGAGCATTCAACCTAACATATTTGTCAAATAAATAATTAATATTAATATAGGTTCTAAGAAACAATTAACAAGCAAATCCCTAAGAAATAAGGCATCTAACTTATCATACAATTCTAACATGCAATTCCTAAAAGACTTCTTCTAGGATTCCTTTCACTTCACACTACTGACGATCCAACTGACAGGAAACGTTCCTAACAGGTATTAACCTATAATACTATGACTTATTAATCTTTACAACCACCTGGTAATGAAAGCTAGATCTTTCATTAATACCAGTGAACACTAAGAGATGTATCAAATAAAGATCAACTAGGTCGGACAGTTGGGAGGCATGATCATTTCGGCGAATAGCCTTTCTGAAATCTAACAACCAAGCCAATGTGATCATTCTATACACCTCTCCCATAAGCAGATCAATCAGCATTATAAATGGAATTACTAATAAATCTCATTTATATATTCATAACAACGACTATGAATATAAATATAAGTTACACTAAAAGCGTAGCATAACTTACAGGGATCCTAGCGAAAACCGAGATTTGCACTGTAGAACTTCGATACCGAGTACACTTCTGTTTTTTCGGCTCTCTGATGTCGTAGGGAGTCACTAAAGTAGTTGGAAACTAGGGAGTAAAGGGACTAAGTGTACGAGAAAGTTCCAGAGGAATCTGGGCAAAAAGGGCTGAAGAAATTGAATGAAATCATCATCTATTTATAGAAAGAAAAAAGGGTGGACGTCGCGCGCTTGATTGGTGCGTGCCACGCACTTGGTCGAGGTGGATGAAATGGTGTCGTCTGGGAGGTAACACATGTCAGGTTTCTGCTGGAGTGTCATTGCATGTCATGCGCTTGGTCTGGGTGCGCCAGCTCTCTTACAATTTTAACAATTCTTTAAAAAATCATATCTTCTTCATATAAGCTTCGTTTTCAATGTTCTTTATATCTACACGTAGCTATAAACAAGATCTAAAACTTTCATTTAGACTCCGTCGGCAAATTTTCATTTAGTTTTAAAGCTATATTTTTAAAAGGTTTAGACTATTAAAGCCTGTGTAAAAATCATAACTCTCTCATATGAATTCCGTTCACGAATGTCTTTATATCGAAAAAAATCATATAAACGAGATCTTCAACTCTCATTTAGATTGTTTTTCCTAACAATCGACTGATCTCCATTTCAGTTTCTGTATTTTAGACTGCTGCAATGAAACTTCTAAAAATCATAACTTCCTCATATGAAGTAAGATTTAGGCATTTTGTATGTGTATGCTCTTGCTTTTACGACTACTACGACTTTTTTCAATACCATTTATCCTATATAGTCCTCTATCAAAAACGTCTATTTACGTGAGTGGTCCATTATATTGTAAGGCGAAAATGGGGTGTTACAATTCTACCCTCCGTTTACACCTCAAAATGCTACCCAACATCTAACTTAATTAGACCTAAGCCTCCTTTAAAAGTCTTATCTTATCTCTCAGTAAGACTACAACACTCAACTCCTAATACGAACTCCGCTTTAGGCAACAGTTTTCTATCTTAGTGTGTTTATTTCTCATATAGTTGTTTTTAGGTATTAATGTAATTTTACCTTCCTTTCTAATAACACTCTTATTATTATTTTCATGAAATAACATATATGTGTATCTTAAAAGATATAGAACCATATCAGGTTCGCATATCATATATTATCAAATACGGCTCTAACACATATATTTTAATAATTTAGTTAATACTTGTATTAAAATAATGTTCATGAAAGGGTCTGTTTGGTATACAAAGTATACTATTTCGAAATCCCACTTTAAACACCTCACTAAATCCAGCCTAGACATCATTCTCGTAAGTAGATCAATCGGTATAATGACTTGGAATTACTGATAAATCTTATTTATAGGTTCATAATAACGACTATGAACATAAATATAAGTTACAACTGAAATAAAATAAGTATAGCTTAACTTACAGAGATTTCTAGTGAAAACCGGGAAATTACGCTAGTAGAATCCTGACTAGGGGGCTTCTACTTCCTAGACTCTCAGGGACTTCAGAGCTTCGCTAAAATACCCTCAACACTAAGAAATTTCAGAACCATAGCTCAGAGAATTAGAAGGGAGTTTTGGAGAGGTGTGAGGAACAAATGAGACATTTCAGCCTATTTATATCAAGGGTGCATGTCGCGCATCTTGTAAGGGGTGGTGACATGGCTTCAGTCAGAGGGTGACACATGGAAAAAACCTTGTGGGCCACATCTGCTTGTTAGTATGCATCATGCGCCGCGTGTGCTCATGCACCCGAAATTTGAAAACTTTGAAAAATTGTATCTTCTTCATACGAACTTTATATCCATGCGTAGCTATCAACGAGATCTACAACTTTCATTTGGACTCCGTCGGCTATTTCTCAATTTATTTTTAAAGTTATGTTTTTAACAGACTTAGACTGTTAAAGTCTATATAAATATCACAACTTCCGCACACGATATCCTTTCTCGACTGTCTTTATCGACGGATAGGTAATGACGAGAACTTCAACTCTCATTTACATTTTTTTTCCTAACAATCGAACGATTTCTATTTTAGTTTCTGTGTCGTGCACTCCTGCGTTGTGACTTCGGAAAATCATAACTTCCTCATATGAAGTCAGATTTGGACGTTCTCTATATGTACGCTCTCGGTTTTACGACTACTACAACTTTCATTTAGATTATTTCCCCTAAATAATCCTCCATTGATAACATCTATTTATCACTGTGACATCCCTAATTTTTACGATCATTTTACAACTTTTTATATATGCTTATTTAATACATAGTTTAATCATTAATGCGGAACTTATTCCCATAAAACTATTTCCGAATAAATGTTTCCATTGATTTGTTAAGGCTAGGGATGCCATAACTGATACAAGAAACATAAGCATAAACAGAGACTTACAATGTCTCAATATACTAACGATCTACATCTTCTTGAATCTCTCATCATGTATGTACTTTTGTACTGCCACCTGTCATACAAAGAAGTTGAGTGGGTCAGGCAAGGAAACCTGATGCGTACATAGGGTTTTCAACCCACAATAATATTGTTAATACGTTTAATCATCAAAAAAACTGTTAACCTAATTACCCATCCCCGTTTTGTTCTATATTTTTTCTAAGATCCTCTCCTAAGAATCATCACCTACATCGCCATTTCTTATATAATCATCACCTATCATTTTATTGTATATTTTCATCGCTAAAGGCTTCTCCTAATATTTTTCACCTATTATTGCAGTTTATATTTTCATTGCTAAGGACTTATCAACAAGTTCATCGCCTAATCATTTCATTGATTCTACGATTCCTACATCGCCTGAACTCATAATTCGTTGGTCGAGTACATCTCATCAATACACGGTTCCTACATCGCCTGAACTCGTAAATTCATCACCTACATGTTGCAAACCTGACAGTGTTCCACTGGACTATTTAGATTAGTTTGTGGTCGTCATCTATACTCTAGTAGTTGACTACATCGCAATCATTGCAAGGGTCTGTGCATCTCCTAATTATTTTTCCATCTCTCATCACCTATCACTACCCGATATATATATATATATATATATATATATATATATATATATATATATATATATATATATATATATATATATATAACACAAAATTACTTATATAATAAATCGAGTAAAATCATATCTTATAAGTTCATTCAACACATATTACAACTGATAGGCACACATAGTATTTAATTATTTAATTAAATACTTCATATCTATGTGTAAGATGAAAGTAACTATGCACTCACTTGCTAAATTGGATGATTGAAAAGTCAAAAAGCGCTTCACATCGACATTTGGGTTCATATTACTAAGTCTTAGTCTTATATTCCTAGCGACTAATGATAGTCTAGATTCCTCACTAATCCCAATGTCTACATCAGGACTTATTAAGTAAGGAATAACTACGTAGGATCATATCGGAGGTAGGGTCCGTTTGGTATACAGAGTATACTGTTTGTAAATGCCACTTTAAACACCTCACTAAATCCAGCCTAGACATCATCCACGTACGTAGATCCATCAGTATAATGATGTTGGAATCATTGATAAATCTTAATTATAGGTTCATAATAACGACTATGACTATAATTAAAAGTTATACTTGAATAAAATAAGTGTAGCTTAACTGACAGAGTATTCTGATGAAGACCGGGTATTATGTGGGCATAACTCTTATCCGGGAGCTTCTATTCGTTGGCTATCTGACGCCTTAAGGCTTCTAGGGATCTCAGGGCTTCACCGAAGACTAAACTAAGGTAAATCTAGAGCTAAAGCAACAAGAAATTTGAGAGGGTGTAATTGAATGGGTATGGAAATGGACTGAACTTCGAAGGCTATTTATAGGGATAATTTTGCATGTGTGTTGCACATGTGGTCGATGCGTGTCACATAATTTGTCGAACATGATGATGTGGCAGCTTCTGAGTGCTGACATGTGTCATGATTTGGGTGGTGTGTCAGTGCACACCATGGATGCTATTTGTGCACGCTAGCACATGCGAGGAATTTTTTTTCTTCGAAAATTCATATGTTCTTCATACGAGCTCCGTTTTAGACGAGTTTTATACCCAAGTGTATCTATTGACAAAAACTACAACTTTCATTTAAACTCCGTCTGCCAATTTTGACTTTGTTTTTAAATTTATATTATTAAATGTCCTACACTGTTAAACTCAATTAAAAATTCATAACTCTCTCATATGATATGCATTATCGACTATCTTTATATCGATGGATAAGTTTTGATGAGATCTTCAGTTCTCATTTAGATTGTTTTTCCTAACAATCGACCGATTTAAAATTCGGTTTCCGAATCGAATACTGTTATGCTGAAATATTAGAAAAATCATACCTTCCTCTCACGAAGTCAGATTTAGGCGTTCTTTATATGCTCGGAATCCTTGTCACATATACAATTATTTCGATTAAGATTATTTATCCTAAATAATCTTCTATCAAAGAGTCAGTTTTAAGGCTTATAATATTCAAATTGACTGGCCCGAATTTGTGGGTGTTACAATCGTTTTGACAATCAATTATCCTATTCTTCTTTAATCATCTAGCCCTATATTATGGGTGTTACAATTATCTCCCCTTTGTCATGTTTACATCTGGAAATCATCAACAAAACAGGGTTTGTATAATGACTCTGCACGTTACCTTTCCATCCTCGATAACAACCGTAACTCTTATGTCCTTAAAAATGAGTTGCTAACACTTGGACTTCTTGACTGTTGGCGGTGCTCAATCTTGAACCTGTTCTAAATTTGGTCTGCATTGGAGACTCCTGCTCCTTCAATAATAGATTTGACCTAAGATATGGTCATTACTTCGACTTTCGTAACAGACCGAATGGTCCCGCTCTAATGACCTTACATTGCATGATACGTGGATAGACTCAGATCCATTTGAGTCAAACTCTAGTACGGAAGTGTCACACCCCGTTAAAGTGGAAACACGAAGAGTGACAGTATAAGGTCTCATCACAAAAGGTAAATAGGAGTACCAACCATAAACATTAAGCGTTTTAAGTTTACATCGCGTACAAAACAAATACATTCAGTTTTCACAATACATAGTTTAATACATAACAAAAGCAACAACTTAAATCATGTTGGTGTCTTATTGATTCACTGACCGTTCCCTGAAAAGCATTCAAAAATGAGGGTCAACTATAAAATAGTTGGTGAGTTCACAGGTTTATAATAGTACATTATTTCAACAAGAAAATATAATAAAAGTTCTAGTTCAGAAAATGATGAATGACATTGCATTCCGTTCACAACCAAGCCTAACGACCATTCTTGCCCCATTCCATCATGTCTATAGTTCCCATGATGTCCGTTCATGGAAATATGCACTCGCGGTTCTAGGTAAGTGGGGGCTATCGACCCCAAATAGCGCTATCCATAAGACCATCAGCTCGAATACGAGTTAATAGGTTGTATTTGTTCTCCGGGGACTTATCATACAAGTTCATAACACCAAATTCATAGTACAAGTTCATAATACTGATGGGTTTTCAGCATTTTAACACTCCTATGGTGTACATGCAACCATAGATGCTTTGGATCTATGTTTTCTCTAATATACATGCAAACTTTGTTTTTCCAAAGCATCACCCTAACTAGCATACAATGGAGTATCTTTACAACAAAAATTCTAGTTAGATAACATACCTTTTGTTGTAGCTGGAAGCCTTGGACCTTTAAGAACTTAGCACCAATAGTGTAATTGCCTCAAATGGAATCACAACACACCTAGGACAAAGGATAACTTGAGAGAAGGTGGCTTGCACTCCAAAATCGGCTCATGTAACTCCAAGTACTCTAGTGCCCATTTTTGGATGCTAAGGGGCTTGTTATATAGTGTGGCAAGATTAGGGTTACACCATGTAAACCCTAATGTGCATGACCTTCCATATTCCTCATGCTCCATGGGTTTAAACCTCCATGGATCATCCATGGGTCACCACATGGGTTTAGCCCAACATAAAGAACTATGGGTCATAAGCCCACATTATAAGAATGAATGGTTTACATAATCAATCCCCATATATTTAATTAGTCTCTTTTGATCACAGAATTAATTCCAAATTAAATCTTGATCAATACTAATTAAATAATATGATTTCATATTAATATATTAGAACTTATAATATATTAATAAACCATAAATAACCTCTTCTCAAAAATCCATCCTATCAAATTGTCCTGATGATATGCAACCCAAATGGACCATGCTACTCTCGGGTCAAGTACATATCAATTATAGTTATGGACTTAGACACTAATCCAATAAATACATGGTTCAAACAACAAATTTCATATCATATAGTTCTTAAAAAAAGTTCATCAAGTAATGTTCATAGAAATTGTAGCATGCTTTCCACTTCAAAACGTTCAAAACCCGAAAATAGGGGGATTCCTAGTAGCGTCCTACGGAACAAATAATTTCTAGTGAGATATAATTCACTAAGCTATTTTCTAGGAACTACCTATCCAACTAGTGGTGTCGTAAAAGTGACGAAAGTGTGTACGATTCTTTATCGGTAACATTAATTCATAATGCATTGTGTCAAGGCATGGAAATAAATTCCAAAAAAGTACAAAAAGTTGGTTTTCTGGTTCTAAAAAAGGCCAATGGTGTCCAGAAATTTTGTTGACATTTTTGAAGGTCATTTGATATTTATTTGTAAATTAAATCTCAATTAATAGAGAAAATTCAAAATAAATGGTAAATAGTTTCTAAAATCCTCAATTTAATTTTTACAGGTTCTCATAATGTTCCCAAGGTAGCGACAAATATTGGTTAGGGTTTTTGAGTCTAATAATACGAATTTGTAAATTCATGCTCAAATTTAATGAAAAATATGGATAAAATACCAAACAGTGTCCAAATCGTCTGAAAATTTACATGGATTTCTTATTCTTTGAATATGTTAATACTACAATTTTTCAGATTTTTATTTTTCGGAAAACGATTATTTTGAATTTATAGCCATTAATTCACCATTTTTATAGAAGAATAAGAAATTGGTTCTAGCCCTTGGGGTTTTACAGATCATCACTTGTATATATGAACTTTCATAAAACAATTTGTTCAAAATATATTTAGAAGCAAAATAGGGGTATTGAACCCCAACAGTTTAAGCAATGTTGCACAATATAGTGCATGAGTTCTAGATGTAGTTGAAAGTTCACGAATTTGTGTAGAATATTATTTGGGGTTTTAATCCACAAAATTTTAGGCAGTATTCGTTGGATATGTTAAGTTTCTAAACTATTTTCCCCAGATTTAAGGTGGGGTTTAAGACCCTTGATCATGTAAAGCAAAACTAATGATCACAGAAAAATTTCTTTTTGCGCAACTGTTTTGTAAAAACTGTCAAAAATCAGATTTTTAATGTCTTATAGTAAGACCAATGGGTTCGAAAGTTAACTCAAGGAATTAGCCCACAGTAATTGAATATCATGATTTGGTTTAGTAATGAGTGACTTGTGCCCGTTCAAAGCTGAACAAAATATTCTGACAGAATGCATGTCACCCTTGGTTGCTTTGAGTGCCCTCTTAGGGGTACTTTCACAAAGACAACATGCATACTTCTTTTATGGTCGAAGATAAACAATAGTAAAATAGATTTTATAGAAGAACAATAAACTTTTAGGTTTATGCATCCAAGTCTTAGATTTAGGGTTATTCCAAGGCCCCAAAGTGGGTGTTTCATTCATGTGAAAGAGAACTCCTTGGAACCACCGAATCTTATACTAGGATTGCACCACAAATCCGATTTCTAGCACATTCATTGAGTGAATAAGCATCCAAGATGTACTATAAATGGTTTAAATGCTATTTTTTATGTAAGAACACAAAAGAAATGAAGAAGAAGGTGTAAAACTCGATTTTGAAATCATATGAACATATGTGCATCTTTACACTCTTAGCAGGGGTTTGATCCCAGATTTTCACCATCTCAAATACATGTAAGGTGTTATGGTGAGAATATACAAACACCATGAGGGAAAACAAGGATTTCTAGCCATAGAAGGGCATAGAATCTGAAAAGCAAAGAATAACTATGAATAAGAGGAAGTAAAATCGTAAAACTATGAGAAAGGGTTGTGTTGTTTACCTTCATTTCGATCTTGAGTGAAGCAATAAAACTTTTAGAACTTCAAAAATCCGAAATTTGGGCAGAGAATGGGGGATTTTCTGAGGTGTAGGAGAGGGTTTAGGGATAGGAAAGGTTTCTTGAAGAGTGGGAGAGAGTTAGAGTGTAGAAATGGTCCTTATGAGTTGTAATAATGGTTCTAAGGCATGGGAAGAGGGAAAGGCCTAACGGCCGAATGTTTAAGAGAAAGAGGGTATTTTTCTTAATATTTGATAAAGTAATAATAGCCTCCCTTGAATTTTTATAAATCTAGGCTTTAAATTTTATAAAAACTCAAATATTATGATAATTTCCTAAGGTTTTATTTATTGGGTTTTATTGAAATATTTACATTTGGAAATAAGTTGTAAACTTATATTTCTTGAATTAATTTAGAAAAATGATAACCTGTGATTTAATTTTTATAAAAATCAATTTCTCATATTTCAACAATTGTTACAAGGGTTCATAATATGTGGTTGTAGGATTTTGAAATCCTTGGATTATACTTTTGGTTCACATTTGGAATTATGAATTATTTGAATTTTCATCAACTTAATAGTTGGTTCATATTATGATTTATTTTTGTTCATATTAGCTTAGAATACTTAACCTTGTTAAGCATTAAATTGTTCCAATATGGAAATTTTAGGGTTGTGGACTACCGAACATAGTTTTCTGTTTAGACTTAAGGTTCAAATTTGGCACGTTACCACTCAGTTGATTCATTCATATGTCAATGTGATCGTTCAATATAAACTAAGGTACACTAATTGTTCCGAGGTATCTATTAAGTCGCGAACCTAGTTCAACTTGTACTCTAGAGCCAAGTTAAGTGCACACAAGGAAATGATGAGGTTTTAGATGAGTACTGACCTGATTTTTGGTAGATGTCACAGTCGCCCCCAGTTGTGGGAATTTCGTCCCGAAATTCAACTGGCGGTAACACTAGTTTAGACATAGCGAATAGTTGAGGATATTTGTTCTTCATGAAATCCTCCCATTCCCACGTAAACTTGGGCCCATGCTTAGAATTCCAACGAACTTTCACGATCATTATTTTTCTTCGTTTTAGTTGCTTAACCTCTCGGTCGAGGATCTCTATGGGTTCCTCCACGAACTTAATTTGATCGTCAATTTGGAGGTCCCCGAGAGGTACGTGTAGGGATGCCTTCGCCAAGCACTTTTTGAGGTTCGACACATGGAATGTGTCGTGTATCGCACTCAGTTCATCTGGTAGCTTGAGCTTATATGCCATTGGACCAACCCTTTCGATAATCTCGAAGGGTCCTACATAACGGGGACTCAGTTTTCCACGTTTAACAAAGCGCACGACTCCCTTCCATGGGGATACTTTTAAGAGTACTCTGTCTCCCTTTTGAAATTCCAAGGGTTTCCTACGCTTGTCAGCATAACTCTTCTGGCAATCGCGAGCAGCTTTTATTCTATCGCGTATTATTTAGAACTTTTCAGTGGTCTCTTGAATTAGATCCAGCGTCATTAACTGCCTATCGCCAATTTCCAGCCAACATAATGGGGAGCGACATTTACGCCCGTACAAGGCCTCATATGGGGCACATTAAATGCTGGTATGGTAGCTATTATTATAGGAGAACTCGACTAATGGAAAATGGTTATCCCAACTTCCTCCAAAGTCAGTCACGCAAACCCGGAGCATATCTTCTAAAGTCTGAATGGTGCGTTCGCTCTAACCGTTATTATGGGGATGATAGGCGGTACTTAAGTCTAAATGTGTCCCCAAGGCTTTTTGAAGTGACTGCCAAAATCGAGATGTAAAACGGCTATCTCTATCTGAAATGATGGAAATAGGTACTCTGTGGCGTACTACGATCTCGTCTATGTAAATTCGAGCAAGCCTTTCCATTCGGTAATCTTCTCGAACGGGAAGAAAGTGTGCGGATTTCATCAGTCTGTCCACCACCACCCAAATAGAATCGTGTCCCTTCGCGGTCCTTGGCAACTTGGTAACAAAATCCATGGATATTTGCTCCCATTTCCATTGAGGTATTTCTGGTTGTTAAATCAAACCAGAGGGCTTTTGATATTCGGCCTTCACTTTGGAACAAGTTAAACATTTCCCAATATACAAGGCAATATCTTTCGTCATTCTAGGCCACCAATAGTATTCCTTTATATCCAAGTACATTTTGTCGGCTCCAGGGTGGATCGAGTATCGGGAATTATGGGCTTCCTTTAAAATTATCTTACGTAATTCGTCGATCTTTGGTACCCATACTCTATTTTTGAAGTACTTCACTCCATCTAAACGTGTTTCAAATCATTTTTCTAGGCTGTGCAATGTTTCACATTTCAAGTTCTCAGTTTTTAATGCTTCGCCTTGAGCAGCAAGGATCTCGGTCTTCAAATTGGTCTGAATAAGGGCTCCGAAGGCATGTACTCGTGACGGTTTTACCCTTTCCTTCCTACTCAGCGCATTGGCTACAACATTAGCCTTTCCTGGATCGTATTAAATTTCGCAATCGTAGTCATTGAGTACTTCCACCCAGCGCCTCTGTCTCATGTTAAGCATCTTCTGATCCAAGATGTGTTGTAGGCTTTTGTGATCGGTATAAATAGTGTACTTAGCTCCGTACAAGTAATGTCTCCAGATCTTAAGGGTGAATACCACCTCTCCTAATTCTAGGTCGTGGGTTTTGTAGTTTTTCTCATGAACCTTCAATTTCCTTGACACATATGTAATAACCTTGTCTTTCTGCATCAGTACGCAACCCAAACCTTGGTGTGACGCATCACAATACACCGTGAAGTTTTCCACATCATCTGGCAAAGCCAAAACTGGCGTATTACACAACTTATGTTTCATCAATTAGAAGGCATCTTCCTGTCGTTCTCCCCATACAAATTTCCTATCCTTTTGGGTCAGAATAGTTAATGGTTGGGCAACTTTTTGAGAAGTTGTCAATAAAGCGCCTATAATAACCTGCCAATCCTAGAAATTGTCGAATTTCTATTGGGGATCTTGGGGCTTCCCCTTTCTTAATTGCTTCAAATTTGGTTCGATCCACGTGCATTCCTTTTTCTCCCACCACATGACCAAGGAATCGTACTTCCATGATCCAAAATTCGCACTTAGAGAATTTCGCAAATAATTTATGGTCTCTCAACTGTTCTAACACTAGCCTAAGATGTCGTTCATGCCCTTCTTTGTTTGGGGAATAGACTAGTATGTCGTCAATGAACATGATCACAAACTTGTCAAGGTATGGCTTATAAATCCTATTCATAACATCTATAAAGGCATCTGGCACGTTAGTTAGCCCAAAAGGCATAACTAAGAATTCATAGTGTCCATAACGAGTCCTAAAGGCAGTTTTAGGAACATCCTCGTCGCATACTCTTAATTGGTGGTATCCCGATCGTAGATCAATCTTTGAAAAGTACGAGGCACCTTGGAGTTGATCAAACAAATCGTCTATTCGAGGAAGGGGGTATCTGTTTTTTGATAGTCAATTTGTTTAGTTCTTTATAATCGATGCACATTCGCATCAATCCATCCTTCTTTTTCACAAATAATACTGGTACGCCCCACGGCGAGGAACTTGGACGAATGAATCCTTTTTCCAAAAGTTCATGAATTTGGCCCGAAAGTTCTTGCATTTCAGAGGGTGCCAAGCGGTAGGGTGCTTAGTTACAAGTGCTTCTCCATAATCAATTCGGAATTCGACTTGTCTTGTTGGAGGAAGTCCGGGCAATTCTTCTGGAAATATTCTGGGGTATTCTCGCACTATCGGAACGTCCTGAATATGTTTCTCTTCCAGATTCTTCTCCGCTACATGAGCCAAGAATGCAAGATGTTTCTTCCTAATATATTTGCGAATCTTCATGCACGAAACTATCTTCAAGTTTTTTCCTGGTTTCTCTCCGTACAATATGAGGGTTTCATTGTTGTGGAGGGGTATTTTGACAACCTTCTCAAAGCATCCTATGTCTGCTCGATTCTTGGACAGCTAGTCCATTCCAACCACTACGTCAAAGCTTCCCAGTTCAAAGGGGATAAGGTCAATACTAAAAAATTTATCAGCTAAGTTCAAGGTATAATTAGGAACTATCTCCCTAGCCTTAATTTCATGACCATTAGCAACTTCAACTACATAGGCATGTTCCAATATTTTTGATTTCAAGTCGATTAGGGGTCAAAATTCATGTGACAAAAAACTTCTATCTACCCGAGAGTCAAATAATACTGATGCATAGTGGTTGTTTAGGAGGAATATATATGTCACCACCTCTGGGTCTTGGCGGGGCTCTTCCGCCTTGATCACAAATGCTCGCCCACGAGCCTGGCCTCCTGGATTTCCACGGTTTATATGGCCCGCCTGGTTCCTGGTATTGTTGTTATTCGGGCCCTTATTCAGATTCGGGCAGGCATTCCTAAAGTGGTCCATGCTCCCACATTCATAGCATGCCTTTTTACCATCCTTGCGATGTTTGTCTATCCTGCAATATTTTGTGAAATGTCTTGCTCGATTGCGCTTGTGGCAGACGGGGCAAGCACCCTCATGATGATAGTTGCATCTTTCGCACTTAGGTTTAGGCCATCGGTATTGCACAGGTTCCTCTGTTTTAACCCCAAAGTTCCTTGCCCTTTTCTTGTTCTTATCTGAGTTATCATGACCAATATCCTGGCCCTCACTTTATCATTCGTAAGGCGGTGCGGCAGGTCTATAGCACTATGAATGGTGGTAGGATTTGCCGAAGTAACCATGCCTCGGATTTCTGGTGCTAAACCCTATATGTATCGGTCAATCCTCTTGCTCTCAGGGATGACCATGTGTGGCACTAGTTCAGCCAGCTCATGGAAACGCACAGTGTAGCCTTCCACATCGGCTCCTACCATGGCATTGTTCCAGAAGTCAGATTCCATTTTCTAGATCTCATCCTTACGACAATATTCCTTCCTGAGTAACTCTTTGAATTCCTCCCAAGTTAATTGGTTCGCTACCTCCCTTCCACGGTTTCAGACTTTTGCATTCCACCATGTTAAGGCTCTATCTTGGATAAGGCAAGCGACATAGGGAGCCTTGCAATCATTTGAGCATTTGTTGATGTGGAGTACGACCTCTATTCCTTCTATCCATTTCAGTAATCTCACTGCACTGTCTGTTCCATGAAACTCCTTGGGTTTGCACGACATGAAGTACTTATAGGTGCATCCCCTTGGGTGACAACCCGTTATTTTCGTCTTATAAATCAATCCAATTCCATCAAAAGTCGGACTTGAATCTGCTATTTGTTTACTGTGTTTAAGGCCAGTATGAGAGTCACTAAGCCTAGTACACTTAAGGATTGGGTGTTATGAAGTATTAGCTTGAGATCAGAAGGCTGTTCACGAACCAAAAAGTCCAACACTTGAGGTCCACGGCCGTGAACACACTTCTAGCCGTGAACTACCATCCATATATATGGAATTGCTTCATTTTTACTTTATTTCTCCAAACTCCAACCGTGAACTATCCATTCTCTCTCAAGTATCATCAAGTGAAGGCTCCAAAACGTAAGCATCTCATCCCTATTCTTGTTTATGCTTAGAAACCCAATTGTTCTAGCCTTGATTCATCATTGTTCATCATTGTTCTTCATCATCTTCAAGATCATCAAGGGTGTACGGCCATAAACCCTTCATGAGGGCCGTAAACCCCTCATGGGATCTTGGGCCGTAAATCCTCCCATGGCCATGAACTTCTATAGTTGGTCGTGAACTCCTTTCTTTCAATCACATGTGATTGTAACACTTTATTTCAAGTGTTTCCTAGCACCTAAGGTTGTTACCTTACATGATTAGTTGTTATATACACTAATTATACACATATATATGTCAATATATGCCAATTAGGATCCATTTGTGCTCGGGACTTAGCTTGGCATACCAAACATCCTATATCGTATTTCCAATCAAATCTCCAACATAAGGTGAATTCATACCCCTTTAATCTACCTTTTAAATGTTTTTACATGCTTTTAAGGGGGGGAATACAAGTTAAACACAATCTAAATTGTGTTAATAATTGTATGTGATATCAATCACACAAAGGAATGTCTTATGCTTTTAAGGACTACCAAATACTTCCAAAATGTCTTAAAGTCATGCTAAATCTTTAAAGTCATGTAAACTCTTTTTGAAATACTGTTAAAACTCTTTTAATACTATTAAACTCTTTGAAAAAGGTTTTATAAACTATTTCATATTATAATTGTCAAAATCATGTTCACATATGTATAAGTATATAAATAAGCCTTAAAGGGCTTAGGACTAATGAGTTGCCTGATCTCTTTTTTCTTGTTTGGATGTGGTTTAAGGTGAGGTTCTTTGTCTGAAGGTCGTTTCCTTCTTAATTATATACATTATACATATGGGAATATAAAAGGTTACTTCAGTCGGTATCATTACCTTTGTATCATGCTGAGCAAATGGATATATTCAGGAGAGATCATGCCAATCAGATAGAACGTATATGTAACATCCCGAAATTCAGGTAAAGCTATTTAACCCTTCTATTTTGTCAAGTTGTCAAGATTAGTCCCTTGAGTGAGTTCTTGTAGCAAATGAGTACGCTGGGCGTACTGGGAAGTACGCTGCGCGTACTCATGCGCTTAATTTTGACGCGGACCCGCCTGGGTACGCTGGGCGTACCCAGGGTTACGTTGGGCGTAACGGGTCCAGATGCAAACCCTAAATTTCTGGCTTGTGCACTATTTAAAGGATGCTAAGGCTCATTTCTCAGCCTCCATATCAGAGAGTGAAACCCTAAGAGAGCCTTCCATCGTCCTTAGCTTGAGTGTGTGTGTTTTGGAGCTAAAAGTGTCTTGGTGTGTTAGTGAAGAAGAAGGAGAGGAGCTTGTGGAGGCTAGGGCTTGAAGTACAAGTTTGGATCTGAGATCTTCAGAGAAAGGAGCTTCATATAGAGGTATAAAGTTCAAAACTTTCCTCTTTATTTGGTTTGATGTTGCATGGACCATTTCTAGGGTTAAAAGTCCCAAAGGTGGAGACTTTATGAGTGTAATGGACTCCATGGACCTAGATCTGTCCCATTTCAGTGATATTTGTGTTATAGATCCATAAAAATCCCAACTTGGTCGTTGTTATGATGTCATGCTTGAGTTAGGAGCTTTCTAGGGATTGGAAATGGAATGTTACGGGTGTTGGTCACTTGTCCAGCCATGCAAAGGCTTAAAGTCACCAACTTTATGGATTAAGAGGCTTAGAAATGGTCAGATCTAGAAGTTGGACGTGGGTATTAACTGTTTAAGACCTCAAGAGCTTAAGAGTCTGAAACTGGGAGTTACGCGGGGCGTAATCCCAGTACGCGCGGCGTAAGGGGTCGCGCACCCCGTTTCTGTGAGGACGCCGGGTACGCTCAGCGTACATGTTTGGTACGCGCAGCGTAACCCGGAGGGTTGACTTTTGTTGACTTTTAGGGTTTGGTCAACTTTAGGGTCTTTGAGCCATGAGAGGGGTAAAATGGTCTTTTACCCTTCTGAGAGTACCAAGAGAGGGAATAGTCTAGCCTTGAGAGATGTATTGATTAAGAGTATTTATTTCATATGATTAGGCAGAGGCTAGGCTAGATTTTACAGAGTTCGAGATTACCGAGTTTCCCGAGGTGAGTCTTCTCACTATACTTTACCTAGAGTGGTAATTAGAGTTATGTGACAGAGTATTTTGTATGCTTTTGCATAATGTGATTTCTATGTGATTTATGTTATGTATGTTACAGAGTTTACAGAGTTAGGACCAGAAGGTCCACAGAGTTAGGGCCAGAAGGGCCCACAGAGTTATGGGACTGGAGGGTCCCACTGAGACACATTGACCAGAGGGTCAACAGAGTTATAGCCTCAAGTGGCTAATATGTGTTGTGTGTGGTATTTTGGGGAACTCACTAAGCATTTATGCTTACAGTGTTGTGTTATGTGTTTCAGGTACCAGTAAGGATCGCGGGAAGGCGCCAGCTTGATCAGTACACACATGAGGAGCTTTTACATATTATGATCTTGGGATGTGATGTTATGAATTGATTATGTGATACAATGATATTTTTATAACAATTATGAATGAAAGCGTGTTTTTCATTTTGTGAAAAATTACTTGAAAATTTGGGTGTTACAGTATAAATTATAATAGGTATAATTTATGTTTCAAAAGTAAATATACAAGTATGATTCACAATTGTATACTTTACATTCCAAGTATATTGGGAAAGGAAAATACTAACAATTCATTTATTTACACCATGATACGTATAATACTTTTAGTATATGGATAATATATTAAAGAAGTAATAATACATCATACCGGGTTTGCACTAACAGGGGTACAAATACAACGTACCAGGGTTAGCAATTCACAGGGTAATAATACATCATATCGGATTTGCACTAACAGGGTATAAATACAACGTACCAGGGTTAGCAATCACGGGGTAATAATACATCATACCGGGTTTGCACTAACAGCGGTACAAATACAACGTACCAGTGTTAGCAATCACGGGGTAATAATATATCATTCCGGATTTGCACTAACAGGGGTACAAATACTACGTACCCGGGTTAGCAATCACGGGGTAATAATAACTCTTACTAGAAACAAACGAGAAATCTATTTTTCTAGATAAGTATATGAGGTCTAAACAACTTTATCACTTTTTAACCCTAATTAACCAGGTTAATATTAGGGTAGTTATTCACCAGTAGTTTATTCTTTTTAAGAAATACTACTATAATAATTACTTTCATAAATAATTGAACGGTTTTATGGGGATTTAAAACCACTCTAACTGAAAACATTCTTCTCATAATTTTATGGATAGTTAAAATTATGACAACCCTTATTATAAGTACAATGGAACGGTTTTATGGAATTAAAACTACTTATCAATTGTAAAGCAGAAAATACAGGATTTTCAGGAGGAACCAGCTAACTTATTTAAGAACTTGGAATATACTTCATATAACTAAAATACTTATGAACTCACCAGCTTAAATGCTCATCTACTCTTTCAAAATAACTTGTATTCTCAGGAGTCCAGTAGACAGGTACACTCTCAGAGCTTTTGAGAACACAGCCTAGTACCGTGTTGCGTCTTATGTCTTCTATCGTATCTACTTTGTTGTTTGAATATGTAATGTATAAACACTTATGTAAAACTTATACTTATTCATGCAATGGTTGTTTGTACTTTGATTACTATAATGCATGTGTTGTGATACTTACATGACGTCCTCTGCCCCCAAACGTTTCCGCCGTTCTGGTTTGGGGGTGTGACACCTTGTTTCCTCATTCTGAACCCCAATTCCATCGGTGTTCTCAGTAGGTGTACGGCCTTCACAGTTTGTCGGACTTGCGTTGACTCCTGTAGTGACTTGAGCCACAATGTTAGGGATAACAGCCATTAGTTGTTGTGAAACCAATTGAGAAATACCAAGAGTGGCATTCTCAGGCTGTGTTGGGCGTGAGCGGGTGTTTCTTCTTTGGGCCATCGTTCTATAATACACAAACAAAATTAACAATGTTTTAGAAAGAAAATAATATCAAGAAAATTTTCAAATCATCAAAACATTTTTGTTTTTTTAGCTCATGAACAACAATGGTAGAGTGAAATAACATGGTGATTGAAAACCATTAAGGTAAATTCCATTCGTAGTTCAAAAATAAAAGGTTTAACAAAGCGTATTGCTTGACACTGCAAGCTACAAAATGCGCTTCAATCATTTTTCCAAAAGCCATAAACCAAAGGCAATACATCATAATTCATAAAACAAAATCATAAAACTGAAACCATGACAATTAGAAATAACCCCAAAACACAATCACCCAGACAAGTGCCACTGCCAGAATCAATGCTAGCCCTCTCGTGATAGCACTAGTGATCATAGCTCTAATTTCCATCCTCCTGGCGGCGTATACATAACCACACATCGTATCCACCACCTCTGACATGTCAGTAATGTTATGATGATGATAACCAATCCGACTACGGGCGTCATGTAGGTTTTTGGCCATGGCTTCCATGTTGCGTCGCTCCTGATAAGTTATCCCGGGTGCGCGCATATAAGGCATCCCTATGACTGGGGGTCGAGGGTGGCTGGGCTCGGGATGCTCGTCCCATGGTTCAGGAGAGGCTGGCACAGGTTCTGGATGCTCAAACCTCAACACTTATCTCAGCATTGGTGTGCTCTTTCTTGCTGTCCTCCTGAGGCGTAGTCCATAAAGGGGCGGCTTGTTGGGTTTTATGTACTCTAACATTCCTATGGTGCACATACAACCCTAATTCTTTGGATCTAAGTTTTCTCTAATTATACATGCAATATTCATATCCAAAGCATGAGGCCTAAACTAGCATACAAAATTTAACATATGAATCATAAAATTGGTTAGAAGATTACCTCTTTATGTAGCTAGTAAGACTTTGGCCTTGTGAGAACTTAGCACCCCAAGTGTTGTGCCTAAAACAAGTCACAAACACCAATAAACAACTAAATGGATATGAGAGAGGCTAAGGAGACTCAAAATCAACTTCTCCTCTTGGAATGCAAGTATTGGTCGATTTTAGGGCTTAGGATAACATATTTATATGTGTAGAAATCCAAGAGTCATGTGTAACCCTAATCCACACATATAGGCTTATGATCCATGCATTTGATTTGGACTAATACTTCATGGACTATCCATAAGCTTAACCCATCATAGATCAATTATGGATCATTAGCCCAATCCATATGTATCAATTTAATTAGTCTCTTTTGATCACTAAATTAATTCTTGATCAATACTAATTAAATAATATGAATCCTCAATTAATATATTATATTTATAATATATTAATAAATCATAAATAACCTCTTACTCAAATATCCATCTATCAAATTATTCTGGTGAAGGCAACCCGAAATGGACCATGCTACTATTGGGTCAAGTACATACCAATTATAGTTATGGGCTTAGACACCTAATCCAACAGTCTCCCACTTGGATAAGTCTAATAACTATAATTGCTAATGCAACAAAAAATCCGCTTGGAAATCATAGCTCTCAAAAAAGCCGTTGTCATACTCTGATGCGTCCATTAGATAAGTGATCATATAATCCTCTATTCTACAAGATATCGTGTGGACAAAGACATGGAATAAAGTCATACTTATTGTCCAACAGTTTGTTTCCCGATTTCTAATTTGTTTGACATAGAACTTAATTGAACACATCAATTATGTCCTGACCGGTCCCAACACATAAGTCAAAACAAAATCATCGAGGGGCCCAAGAGATCACTTTTTAATCCTCTTAGGATAAAATGAACAAATAAACCTCGACTTATATGCTTGTACTAATTACTCGTTAAATCATACACAACAGCACGTTTTATAATATCGAGTTACTGATGCGTTTTCGCACTATGAATGTACAACCAACTCATAATCAACAACTCATATATCTTAGTTTGAAGATTATAAAATATTATCATCTTACAATCACCCGTGATAAATTTGTGAGTGTGGATTTAATCTAATACTCAAATCTTATTTCAAGAGCACTCATGAATGTTTGTAGCAAACTTTGCTATGTCTAACACCTTAGACAATCTTAGAAACCCCATTCACGACAGTCTACTTTCATAACCTACTTCCAAAGTATGATCGACTGTGGATAGTTTGAATAATTATATTATTTTTGAAGTCAAAACATGCAAAATGAAACAATAGTAAATAATTGACACAAGATAGTAACTTTACTTATAAATAAAACTCTTTTTATTCAATCATCAAATGTCAATTACATTTTAGCCATTACAAGTTTCTAAAAAGCTATCTAATCATTAAAACTAATATCGTCCTTCAGCCCGATTCTCCTAGCGCGCTGCAAGTGCTTAACCCTACTCAGTCCCTTCGTAAGGGGATCTGTTGGGTTCTTTTCTGACGGTATCCCCTTCATCACGAAGAGTCCTTCTTCTATTTGATGTCTTATGAAGTGATATTTTCTGTCGATGTGCATGGATCTGCCATGATCCCTTGGTTCCTTGGCTAAGGCTACCGCAACCTCATTGTCACAGAAAATCTCCACAGGCTCCTTTACAGCTGGTACAACACCAAGGTGTCCAATGAAGTTCTTCATCCATATTGCCTCCTTTGTTGCTTCGCTTGCTGCTATATACTCTGATTCGCACGTTGAATCAGCAACAGTTTCCTGTTTGGAGCTTTTCCATGTTATTGCTCCTCCATTAACGGTAAATATCCAGCTCGACTAAGAGTGGAAATGATCTCTGTCGGTCTGAAAGATGGCGCCACTATACCCTGTCACTCTCAAGTCATCACTCCCACCGAGGGCAAGGACCCAGTCCTTAGTTCTCTGCAGGTACTTAAGAATGTTCTTTACCGCAGTCCAGTATGCTTTACCAGGATTCACTAGATATCTGCTAACCATGCTCAAAGCAAAGGCTACATCAGGGCGACTACACGTCATAGCATACATGATAGAACCAACAGCAGAAGCATATGGTATTCAACTCATTTATGCTATCTCAGACTCTGTACTCGGAGTCTGAGTCTTACTCAGTTTGGTATTTCTCTGGATAGGTAATTCAGCTTTCTTGGATTCCTATATGCTGAAACGCTTCAACACTTTGTCCAAGTAGGTAATTTGACTAAGTGTTATTACTCTTTTATTCTGGTTTCTCAATATCCTTATCCATAGAACATAAGCAGCTTCTCTGAGATCCTTCATAGCGAAACACTTCCTAAGCAAGGACTTTACCTCCTACAAGGTTGGGATGTCATTTCCTATGAGCAGTATGTTATCCACATATAACACGAGAAAGCTAACTATGCTCCCACTAGCTTTGACATATACACATGACTCATCCTCGCTTCTCGAAAATCCAAACTCTTTGACTTTCTCATCGAAACAAAGATTCCATCTGCGAGATTCTTGTTTCAATCCATAAATGGATTTCTCAAGCTTACACACTCTATTAGGGAACTTTGCATTGACAAAACCCTCTGGTTGACTCATGTAAACATCTTCATCCAACTTCCCATTAAGTAGAGCGGTTTTGGCATCCATTTTCAATATTTCATAATTATGAAATGCAACTATGGCTACCATAACCCTTATAGATTTAATTTTAGCCACTGGTGAGAAGGTCTCATCATAGTCAACTCCAGGAGTTTGAGTAAGGCCCTTCGCAACCAATCGCGCCTTATAAGTGTGTACTTTCCCATCCATGTCGGTCTTCTTCTTGAAGATCCATTTGCACCCGACTGTCTTACGGCCTGGTACATTGTCAACCAAGTTCCAAACTTGATTGTCATACATGGACTAAATCTCGCTGTCCATTGCCTCCTTCTATTTACCGGACTCGGGGTCTACCATGGCTTCCTTGTAGTTGTTAGGTTCATCCAACTTTACCAGTGCACTATCACTGATAAATGTATCACCCTCAGAAGTAATATGGAAACCATAAAACTCATGTCTCTGTCTAACTCTACTGGAACGCCTCAGATGTAAGGACTCGTCAATCGGTTCAACAGGAGTTTCCTCCTCGGGTTGATCGCTAGTGTTTCAGGTTCCTTAATCGCTTAACTCTTGAAGCTCTTCAAGGTCAATTTGCCTCCCACTGTCCTCTTGGCATATGAGTTCTCTCTCGCGAAAGACTCCTCTCCTCGCAACGAAGACAACATTGTCACTCGGTCTATAGAAGAGATATCCAAAGGATTTCTATGGGTAGCCGATGAAAATACATCGCTCACTTCGAGGTTCGAGCTTGTCGTGAGTTTCTTTTCTCACAAAAGCCTCGCAACCCCAAACCTTGATGTGTGCTAACGAAGGAACCTTCCCTGTCCACATCTCGTGAGGTGTTTTGGAAACCTTTTTAGTTGGGACTAGATTAAGGATATGGGCAGCAGTCTCTAAGGCATACCCCCAGAATGAGATTGGTAACGAAGCTCGACTCATCATAGAACGAACCATGTTTATCAAGGTTCGATTGAGCCTCTCAGCCACACCATTAAGCTGTGGCATCCTAGGTGGCGTCAATTGTGAAACAATTCCACATTCCTTAAGATAGTCATGGAACTCGATACTAAGATACCTTCCTCCTCGATCAGATCGGAGCATCTTTATCTTCCTGCCCAGCTGATTCTCCACTTCTTGTTTAAACTCTTTGAACTTTTCAAAGGTTTCTGACTTATGCTTGATTTAGTATACATATCCATATCTACTATAATCATCAGTAAAAGTCACATAGAAACGGTTAGCATCCCTTGTGGCGGTTCGGAAGGGTTCAGACACATCTGTGTGTATGAGATCCAACAAACCCTCATCCCTTTCACATGAACCAGTGAAGGGTGATTTGGTCATATTTCCAAGCAAACAAGATTCACAAGTGTCATCTGACTTTAAGTCAAATGACTCCAACCCTCCATCCTTTTGGATTTGGGTTATGCGCTTCTTGTTAACATGTCCAAGACGACAATGCCATAAGCATTCTTTATCCAAACCATTAGACGAATCGATATGAAATACATTATTTCCTAAGTTATCTACAACCATCACAGTTTCATATATACCATTAAAAGGTAATGCTTTTGTTGGGTGCAAAGTTATCCATGTATGACTTTGTAAATGGGTTGACTTTTGTTGACCCACTTGCATGTGGTGCATTAACCTTATGACATGAGATAGATAGTGAGAGAGACATGTAAACACCTCTATATAAGGTGGGTTCATACCACTTGTAGAGGTGTGCTTAAGAGATGTAACATTGAGAGTGTTAGTGTGTGTTATTTATGTAGATTTAGATCTAGATCCTTTTTTGTAATAGCTTTCATAATCGAATGCATCTCTTAAACACCGAAATCACTGTTTTCTTTTTGTGTTCTTTAATTCCGCATGCCAAACCAATGTTCATAATTCACTACATTTGGTATCAAAGCGGGTCTTCAAAGATCAACACGATTTGTAAAAGAAACGATTCTCGGTTTGGCAAAATTTGTCACAATTGGAGCATTTATGGTGAGTCTCTCTCTATGATCTCTCTTAATCTCGTTAATTCGTGCGTTGCATTCTTGATTTTTGATCATTTTGATTCATTCGATCAAAAAAAATTTTAAAAAAACCACTTGTTATGATCCAATAAATTTTTCGTTGATCAAGCCCGATCCAATTTCATATTCGTTTGGTTGATTTGATTCTAAATTTGCAATGGTTAATTTTGATCCAGACCTAATCCAACAATCAAGTCAAATTTTGATATTCATGTTACTGTTCACATGTTTGGTTATATGAAGCCCAAATTTCCGATCATTATTGTTCATATCCAATTCATTGAGCCCAAAAGTTGAAATGGTTACTGTTCATTAATTTTGAGTCCATATTGCTTTTGTGATCTGATTTCATTGATAATCTCAAAAGGTGATTAAATCCATCCAATCCTAAAATTCACTTGTGTTCGTCATTTTTTTCCGTCGTTTTCTTATACGACTCTGTTCTTATTACGCATATTATCCAGTTTGTTCTTGAGTCTTGTTTTCATCTCATAGTTCCTAATCGATTGTTATTGATTGTTTATCTGAAATTGGGAATCGATTTCATATGATTTGTTATATGATGAAATTGATTTTGTTCGTGTCCTAGCTTAGAAATCGAAAATTGAGTCTTAAATTTTAAAGATTTTGACCAAGAACAGTTGAAGGAGATGAAGAACACTGGAATAAACACTTTTTGATCTGAAATTTGTTGATATAATTGTCAATTTCGTGTTTATTGATCTTTGAATTCGAAAAGTCAAACGTCATTTCTATGGGTTGATTCATTGAATTCAAAGTCAAAATCGTATGATACAAGTTGAGCATGGGATATGGATATCGAAATCAAGGATGATTTGTGTTTAATTTCGAAATCGGTTATGTCTATGTTCTTGATGTCGAACACAGTTCATATTCGCATCTTTAATGCTTTTTGAAATCGAAGACGATTGGTTGATATTGAGTTTTGAAGACGTAGAGAATAACGAAATCGATGTTGGTTTGGTGAATTGGAGTCAACAATCGAAACCTGAGTCGATTTGGATTTCGTGGGTTGGTGTTAGATTTTACTGGATTGACTAGGTTGCTATTGATTTTGATCTGAAATTTTGAAAGTTTGAGTTCGTTAGTTTGGGATCTGTTGGATTTTGGGGTCACTGTAACAAAAAGCGAATGAAAGATTGTTGTTGATCAACTGAGATGAAAGAGTGAATATTTTGGTAACAAAAAGCAAAGTGTGATTTTCTTGTGTATCAAAGTCGATGACTGGAATGAATAGCAAAGAACGAAGATTTTGAATATCGTGGTCGAAAATTTGGGTTTGGGAAATAACGAATCGAAGGTTTTGGTGATACCAGGACAAACGAATGCTTGAAGCAACTGAGTCACGAATTGATAATTTTCGTTACCAAGTAATGAATGGGAAGGAAGAAAAACTTTGTTGTCTCTGTAACGAATTGGGAAAAAGGAAGAAACACAGAAATTTTCAAAATTAGTCCTTATTGTTTCGAAAGTTTGTCACCTTTTACAAATTTCGACATTTGGGGTAATTTTCGACAGTTTGGAAGAAATAATGGAGAATTTTTGAAATTGGTCCCTGAAATTTTGAAAGCTTGGCAACATTAGTCCAGATTCGACATTAGGACATATTTTCGACATTTTGGGACAAAAGGCAGAAATTTCGAAAGCAGTCCCTGAAGTTTCAAAAATTTGGCTGTTCATATTCAATTTCGAAATTGGACTGATTTTACTGAGAAATTGAAGAAAATGCATTTCAGGCCCCTGCAGTTTATGCGAATTGACGCTTTCTACCCAGTTTCGAAAAAGGGGGAGAGTTTCACATTTTTGGCTGTTTTGGTCGCACTGGGTCACTGCAGAATTTTGAAATTGACAATTTCTATCCATTTTTGGCTGTTTTGGACTTATTGAAGATTTTTGGGGTGTGTTTTTATGCTCAACTTTAGGGTGATTATTTGGAGTTTGAGAAGCTCTTGATCATTCGTTGATGCTCGGTTCGTTTGGTCTCACATCCTAGAGCCCGAATTGAAGAATCATGGAAGAATTGAAGATTTGATGTTCATCTCAACGTGTGTCACGCTTAAGGCTCGGATCGCGTAGTTGCTCGATTTTGGGAGATTTGAAGTGGGTCATTCATTCCTAACTTTGAGGGGGAGAATCTTAGGTGCAAAGTTATCCATGTATAACTTTGTAAATGGGTTGACTTTTGTAAACCCACTTGCATGTGATGCAGTAGCCTTATGACATGAGATAGAGAGTGAGAGAGAGACATGTAAACACCTCTATATAAGGTGGGTTCATACCACTTGTAGAGGTGTGCTTGAGAGATGTAACATTGAGAGTGTTAGTGTGTTTTAATTATGTAGATTTAGATCTAGATCCTTTTTGGTAACACCTTTCATAATCGAATGCATCTCTTAAACACTGAAATCACCATGTTCTTTGTGTGTTCTTTAATTCTGTATGCCAAACCAATGTTCATAATTCACTACAGCTTCAAAATAAAATACACCATTATAATAAGCATTAATACTACAAATTTCATTATTAAAAGAAAAGGTAAAACCTTGTTTATACAAACTATGAAAGGAAATAATATTTCTCGCCATGTCAGATGAGTAGCAACAATTATTCAGTTCTAAATTTAACCCACTACTAAGCAATAAAGTGTAAACTCCAATCTTGGTGACATGTGACTTTCCCCTATTCCCCATGATTAAGTTCATCTTCCCGTGCTCCACATCCCTACTTCTTTTTAGACCCTGCAAATCAGAACAAATGTGTAAACCACATCCTATATCAAAGACCCAAGAATTATCATGTGATGAGTTATTAGACAGAATAGTATAAATACATGCGAAGGAGGGCTTGATCTTCCCATCCTTTATGTCGTGCAAGTATTTGGGGCAGCTTCGCATCTAGTGCCCTTTTTCATGACAATGGAAGCACTCTGCTTCCTTTAGGTTTGAGGAGGGTGTAGAAGGACCACCTTTGGACCCACTAGAACAGGATCCAACTTGGGACTTTCCCTTTTGGCTCTTTGAGGAAGCTTTCCTCTTCTTTCACTTCCCATGTCCAATTTCCAAGACAGGGGCAGTAGCAGTAGGAGTAGAAACAACAGATTTTCCTTTAAGACTACTTTCAGCAGTCCTTAAAAGGCCTTGAAGCTTACTTAAAGTGACCACCTCCTTGTTAATATGATAGGTCATATGAAACTGATCATAACATGGAGGCAAAGAGTGTAGAATAATATCTATGGCCAACTATTCATCAAAGTTGACATTCAACTTCAGCAGGCGATCCACGAATCTTTGCATCCTCTGCAAGTGGGTCGTGATAGAGTCTCCATCCTTCATTTTGGTTATAATCATCGAGGCTATGATTCCATACCTTTCTTGCCTTGCACTTTGATGGTACCTTTCCATCAAGTCTTGGTGAATTTCATAAGGCCAAAAGTCCTCATAGGACTTCTAAAGCTCAGTAGTCATGGTAGCAATCATAATACACGATACTTTGGTCGCGTCCCTCTCATGGGCCTTGTATTCAGCAATCTGTTCGGGAGTAGCGGCAGATTCATCAATCTCCTTCAGCTCTTTCTCTAGGACATATTATTTGTCCTCATAGCGAATGGCCATTCGGATGTTTCGAATCCAATCATTGAAGTTCGAACCATCAAATATGACCCTGCCACATATGTCCATGAGGAAGAAAGAGCCTGAAGGGTTTGGGTTTGAAGCAGTGTTGGAAGACATCTTTAAAGAAATACAAAGTTTAGATTAGATAATGATCCTTAATATAGCACCCAAATGAAATATTAAGGCTAGGACCCAACACAATATTTTACTATTCAGAAGAGGGATGTCGTAATCCAATTGCAAAATATTTGAAGATAGGTAAATGACGATTTACCAAAAACGAAATAGAGTATTAATTTTTAAATGAATTGAAATTCCTAGATTCTTTTGAGATTCATTGAACATTTCAATGGCATGTTTAAATCTCGATTGTTCCCTTCAAGTTTGTGACTGGGATACCGAGGATCACAAACAAGGTGTGAATAACCATACAAATGTTCTTGGTACACTTAATGTTACAAATCGCCTAATCAATGTGCCTGTTAACCACACACGCTCCACTGATCCATGATTAACATCAAGCTACCCTTTGCAACACATTGTTAGTCCCAAATTAGTGTTTCGGTTAACCACACACGCTCCACTAACGACTTAATAAGGTGCAAAGTGCAATTTCATGGAATAGCACCTTTTTCACATTTTCCTAAAGTAACTAAGATTGGAAATCTATAAAAGTTTAGTTACTTTAATAATTATCATTATACTTATTAATGATAATTAATGTCCTATCCTACCCGCTTGGCTAACAACCCTCGACCAGTCATGGAAGAGGTTGGTGAGAGTGGACACCCATTAAACCACCATTTTATAGGCAGTAACCTTATACCCCCCCCCCCTCTTGTAGACCGGCTTCGTGAACGAGGCCTACAAACGGTAAGACTGACTTGTCTTATACATACATACATACATATATATATATATATATATATATATATATATATATATATATATATATATATATATATATATATATATATATATATATAAGTATTAAATTTAATATTATAATAGTATAAGGGTTGAATTTTAAACTTTTAAAATTCTAGGGTTTGAGGACAAGTTTTGGAACTTGTCAAGACTTTTGATTTCTATAACTTATGGATTTTAAAGTTCCATGAATGAGACCTTTCAAATTCCAAACTTGAGGACAAGTTATGAAACCTTTCAAGTTCTCTTGAATTCTATAACTTACAATAATTAATTGTTTCATAAATAAAGACTTTTCATATTCCATAACTTGAGGACAAGTTATGGAACTTTTCAAGAACACATAGATCAAATTAAACTAATCAAATTATCATATAATTCATCATTTACCCATTTGACCTAGTTCATATTCAAAATAGTTTCAAATTTTACCAGTAATTAGTTTTTCATAAAATCAAGTAATTATCTTAAAATTTGATAACCTTCATGGTTTTGGATGGGGATAAACATTACTATACTAATAAAATCAAATTTTATGAAAACCAAAAAAGTTTGTGGTAATGATCCTAATCCAAAACAGTCCAAAAATCGAAAAATTTGCCACCAGATGAGCCAACTCGTCGAGCCAGGCTTTGGACTCGTCAAGTTCATGGAAAAACTTGTCCAACTCGTCGAGTCCATATATGGACTCATGACAGTGGCCAGAAAAGTCATTTTTCCAACTTTAAAAATCACACATTTGCATCAATATAATAGAAAACACTCTAGGCTCTGATACCACTGTTGGGTTTTATGTACTCTAACATTCCTAGGGTGCACATACAACCCTAATGCTTTGGATCTAAGTTTTCTCTAATTATACATGCAATATTGATAACCAAAGAATGAAGCCTAAACTAGCATACAAAATTTAACATATGAATCATAAAATTGGTTAGAAGATTACCTTTTTATGTAGCTAGTAAGACTTTGGCCTTGTAAGAACTTAGCACCCCAAGTGTTGTGCCTCAAACAAGTCACAAACACCAATAAACAACTAAATGGATATGAGAGAGGCTAAGGAGAATCAAAATCAACTTCTCCTCTTCGAATGCAAGTATTGGTCGATTTTAGGGATTAGGATAACATATTTGTATGTGTAGAAATCCAAAAGTCATGTGTAACCCTAATCCACACATATAGGCTTATGATCCATGCATTTGATTTGGACTAATACTTCATGGACTATCCATAAGCTTAACCCATCACAAATCAATTATGGATCATTAGCCTAATCCATATGTATCAATTTAATTACCATCTTTTGATCACTAAATTAATTCTAAATTAATTCTTGATCAATACTAATTAAATAACATGATTCCTCAATTAATATATTATACTTATAATATATTAATAAATCATAAATAACCTCTTACTCAAATATCCGTCTATCAAATTGTTCTGGTGAAGGGAGCCCGAAATGGACGATGCTACTATCGGGTCAAGTACATACCAATTATAGTTATGGGATTAGACACCTAATCCAACACGGCTGAAGTGTCGGCTGTCGTGAAGGCTCGGGTATCGATGGGGCCGAAATCTCCTAAGTCGGTGCCTCGTTGCTCACTTCCTCTCCAGTCTCTGATCCCGTAGATGAATCTTCAGTCTGTTCGGTGCTCAAGTCGCGGTTGTCTTTAGGTCGTGCAGTGACGTAACCTAACTCGTCTGCCGATCCAAGTGCTGGAGAGCTAGTATTTGACATAGCTAGGAAGTACACGAGAAACTATATTGTTTCGACGAGTTTTTAGCAACCTAGTGAATTTCTGTTTTGTTCGATGCTTACATTTAACCTAGGGTGTTCATACCATTCACTATAGCCACTTCCGGTCTTGCACTAGCTCTTCCTTAATTATACATAGCTGATCAGGCTATGTATAATTTGTTGGGTTTTATGTACTCTAACATTCCTATGGTGCACATACAACCCTAATGGTTTGGATCTAAGTTTTCTCTAATTTTACATGCAATAAACATTTTCCAAAGCATGAAGCCTAAACTAGCATGCAAGGTGATATTTGAATCATAAAAAACTAGTTAGAATTATACCTTGTGTAGTAGCTTGAATAACTTGGCCTCAAAAAAGCTTAGCACCCCAAGTGTGATGCCTGAAATGAAATCACAAAACACCAAGAACAATTAGGATGAATATGGAGAGGTTATGGAGAATCTAAAATCGGTTCTTACTCTTCAAATACAAGTGGTCACCGTTTTTGGACTTAGAGATATATATATATATATATATATATATATATATATATATATATATATATATATATATATATATATATCAAGTGGTCACCGTTTTGGACTTAGAGATACATACATATATATATATATATATATATATATATATATATATATATATATATATATATATATGTGTGTGTGTGTGTGTGTGTGTGTGTGTGTAGAATTCCAAGGGTCATGTGTAACCCTAATCCATACACATACGCTAATGATCCACCCATTTGATTTGGATAACCACTTCATGGACTAACCCATAACCCATCACAAATCAATCATGGATCATTAGCCCAATCCATATGTATCAATTTAATTAGTCTCTTTTGATCACTAAATTAATTCTTGGTCAATACTAATTAAATAATTTGATTCCTCAATTAATATATTATACTTATAATATATTAATAAATCATAATTAACCTCTTACTCAAATATCCTTCCTAACATATTGCTTTGATGAATGTAACCCAAATGGACCATGCTACTATCGGGTCAAGTACATACCAATTATAGTTATGGGCTTAGACACATTTTCCAACAGTCTCCCACTTGGATAAGTCTAATAACTGTAATTGCCAATGTAACTTAAAATCCGATTAGTAATCTTAGCTCTCAAAAAGCCGTTGTCGAACTCTGATGCGTCCATTAGATAAGTGATCATATAATCCTCTTTTCTACAAGATATCATGCAGACAAAGACACGGAATTAAAGTCATACTCATTATCCAACATTTTGTTTCCCGATTTCTGATTTGTTTGACATAGAACTTAATTGAACACATCAACAGAGTTCTAATCGGGCCCGACACATAAGTCAAAACAAAATCATCGAGGGGCCCAAGATATCGCTTTTAATCATCTTAGGATAAAAGGAACAGATAAACTTCGACTTATATGCTTGTGCTAACTATTCATTAAATCATACATAATAGCATGTTTTATAACATCGAGTTACTGATGCATTTTCGCACTTTTAATGTACAATCAACAAATAATCGCCAACTCATATATCTTGGTTTGATGATTATACGATATTATCGTCTCACAATCACCCATGATAAATTCCATGAAGTGATATGTGAGCGTGGGTTTAGTCCAATACTCAAATCTTATTTCAAGAGCACTCATGAATGTTTGTAGAAATCTTTTGCTATGTCTAACACCTTATACAATCATACAAAAACCCATTCATGACAGTCTTCTTTCATAACCTACTTCCAATGTATGATCGACTGTGGATAGTTTAAATAATCTTATTATTCTGGAAGTCAAAACATGCAAAAATGAAACGATAGTAAATAATTGACACAAGACAGTAAAATTACTTATAAATAAAAATACCTTTTTTTCAATCATCAAATGTCAATTACATTTTAACTATTACAAGTTTCTAAATGTCTATCTAATCACTAAAACTAATAACGTCCTTCAGCCCGACACTACTAGCGTGCCGCAAGTGCTTAACCCTACTCAGTCCTTTTGTAAGGGGATCTGCTGGATTTTCTTTTTACGATACCCTCTTAACCACGAGGAGTCCCTCTTCTACTTGATGTCTTATGAAGTGATATTTTATGTTGATGTGTATTGATCTGCTATGATCTCTTGGTTCCTTGGATAAGGCAACTGCACAGTCGCTATCACAGAATACCTCCATGGGCTCCTTTATATCTGGTACAACTCCAAGGTCTCTGATGAAATTCTTCAGCCGTATCGCCTCCTTCGATGCTTCACTCGCTGCTATATACTCTCATTCGCACGTTGAATCGGCTACAGTCTCCTGTTTGGAACTTTTCCAAGTTATTGCTCCTCCATTTAGGGTAAATATCCAGCCCGACTGAGAGCGGAAATTTTCTCTGTCGGTCTGAAAGTTGGCATCACTATACCATACCACTCTTAAGTCATCACTCCCACCAAGGGTGAGGATCCAGTCCTTAGTCCTTCGCAGGTACTTAAGAATGTTCTTTACCGCGGTCCAGTGAGCTTTACCAGGATTCCCTTGATATCTGCTAACCATGCTCAATGCAAAGGCTACATCAGGGCGAGTACAGGTCATAGCATACATGATCAAACCAACTGCAGAAGCATATGGTATTCGACTCATTTCTGCTATTTCAGCATCAGTACTCAGACTTTGAGTCTTACTCAGTCTGGCATTGCTTTGGATAGGTAAGTCTCCTCTCTTGGAATCTTGCATGTTGAAGCGTTTCAACACCTTGTCCAAGTAGGTACTTTGACTAAGTCCTATTAGTCTTTTACTCCTGTTTCTCAATATCCTTATCCCTAGAACATAAGCAGCTTCTCCGAGGTCCTTCGTAGCGAAACACTTCCCAAGCCAAGACTTAACCTCCTGCAAGGTTGGAATGTCGTTTCCTATGAGTAGTATGTCATCCACATACAACACGAGAAAGCTAACTATACTCCCACTAGCTTTGACATATACACAGGACTCATCCTCGCTTCTTGAGAAACCAAACTCTTTGACTTTCTCATCAAAACAAAGATTCCATCTGTGAGATGCTTGTTTCAATCCATAAATGGATTTCTCAAGCTTACACACTCTATTAGGGTACTTTGCATCGACAAAACCCTCTGGCTGATTCATGTAAACATCCTCAGCCAACTTCCCATTAAGGAAAGCGGTTTTGACATCCATTTTCCATATTTCATAATCATGAAATGCCGCTATGGCTAGCACAACCCTTATAGATTTAATCTTCGCTACTGTTCACAAGGTCTCGTCATAGTCAACTCCAGGAGTTTGAGTAAAGCCCTGCGCTAACAATCGCGCCTTATATGTGTGTATTTTCCCATCTATGTCGGTCTTCTTCTTGAAGATCCATTTGCACCCGACTGTCTTACGGCTAGTACATTACCAACCAAGTTCTAGACTTGATTGTCATACATGGACTGAATCTCGCTGTCCATTGCCTCTTTCCATTTAGTAGACGCGGGGCCTGCCATGGCTTCCTTGTAGTTGTTAGGTTCATCCAAGTGTACCAGTGTACTATCACTGATAAATGTATCACCTTCAGTAGTAATATGGAAACCATAAAACTCAGGTGTCTGTCTAACTCTATCAGAACGCCTCAGAGGTAAGGACTCGTCAATTGGTTCAACGGGAGTTTCCTCCTTGGGTTGAGCGCTAGTGTTTGAGGCTCCTTCATCGCTTAACTCTTGAAGCTCTTCAAGGTCAATTTTCCTCCCACTATCCTCTTGGCATATGAGTTCTCTCTCGTGAAACACTGCTCTCCTCGCAACGAAGACAACATTGCCACTCGGTCTATAGAAGAGATATCCAAAGAATTTCTGTGGGTAGCCGATGAAAGTACATCGCTCACTACAAGGTTCAAGTTTTTCGTGAGTCTCTCGTCTTACGAAAGCCTCGCAACTCCAAACCTTGATATGTGCTAACGAACGAACCTTTTTATGTCCACATCTTGTGCGGTATTTTGGAAACCTTTTTAGTTGGGACTAGATTAAGGATATGGGCGGCAGTCTCTAAGGCATACCCCCATAATGAGATAGGTAACGAAGCTCGACTCATCATGGAAAGAACCATGTCTAGCAAGGTTCGATTGCACCTCTCAGCTACACCATTACGATGTGGTGTTCTAGGCGGCGTCAATTGTGAAATAATTTCACATTCCTTAAGATAGTCGTGGAACTCGATACTAAGATACTCTCCTCCTCGATCAGATCGGAGCATCTTTATCTTCCTGCCCAATTGATTCTCCACTTCTTGTTTAAACTCTTTGAACTTTTCAAAGGTTTCTGACTTATGCTTGATTAAGTAGATATAGTCATATTTGCTTTAATCATCAGTAAAACTCACATAGAAGTCGTTAGCATCCCTTGTGGCAGTTCTGAAGGGTCCACACACATCGGTGTGTATGAGACCCAACAGACCCTTACCCCTTTCACAAGTACCAGTGAAGGGTGACTTGGTCATCTTTCAAAGCAAACAAGATTCACAAGTGTCATCCGACTTTAAGTCAAATGACTCCAACATTCCATCCTTTTGGAGTTGGGTTATGCACTTCTTGTTGACATGTCCAAGACGACAATGCCATAACCATGCTTTATCCAAATCATTGGATGAATCAATATGCAACACATTATTTCCTAAGTTATATACAACCATCACAGTTTCATACATGCCATTGCAAGTTAATGCTTCAAATTAAAATACATCATTATAATAAGCATTAATACTACCAATTTCATTATTAAAAGAAAAGGTAAAACCTTGTTGATACAAACTGTGAAAAGAAATAATATTCCTAGCCATATCAGACGAGTAGCAACAATTATTCAAATCTAATTTTAAACCATTACTAAGCAATAAAAAATAAACTCCAATCTTGGTGACAGACGACTTTCCCCTATTCCCCATGATTAAGTTCATCTTCCCGTGCTCCACAACCCTACTTCTTTTTAGACCCTGCAAATCAGAACACATGTGAAAACCACATCCTGTATCAAGGACCCAAAATTAGTATGTGATGAGTTATTAGATAGAATAGTATGAATACATGCAAAGGAGGGTTTGATCTTCCCATCCTTTATGTCCTGCAAGTATTTGAGGCAGCTTCGTCTCTAGTGCCCTTTTTCATGGCAATGGAAGCACTCGGCTTCCTTTGGATTGGAAGACGGTGTGACAGAACCAACTTTGGTCCCACTAGAAGAGGATCCAACATGGGACTTTCCCTTGTGACTCTTGGAAGGAGTCTTCCTCTTCTTTCCCTTTCCATGTCCAATTGCCAGGACAGGGGCAGTAGTAGTAGGAGTAGGTATAAGAGATTTTCCTTTCAAACTGCTTTCAACAGTTCTCATGAGACCTTGAAGCTTGCTTAGAGTGACCTCCTCCTTGTTCATATGATATGTCATATGAAACTGATCATAACAAGGAGGTAAAGAGTGTAGAATAATATCTATAGCCAACTCTTCATCGAAGTTGACATTCAACTTCAGCAAGCGGTCCACAAACCTTTGCATCTTTTGCAAGTGGGTCGTGATCATGGAGGCAATGATCTCATACCTCTCCTGCCGAGCAATTTGATGGTACCTTTCCATCGAATCCTGGTGCATTTCATAAGGCCAAAAGTCCTCATAGGACTTCTGAAGCCCAGCAGTCATGGTAGCGATCATTATACACGACACTTTGGTAGCGTCCCTCTCATGAGTTTTGTACTCAGCAATCTGTTTGGGAGTAGCAGTTGATTCATCAATCTCCTTAAGCTCTTTATCAAGGACATATTCTTTGTCCTCATAACGAATAGCCATTCGGATGTTTCGAAGCCAATCATTGAAATTCGATCCATCAAAGATGACCCTCCCACATAAGTTCATGATGGATAAAGAGACGGAAGGGATTGGGTTGGAAGCATTATTTGAAGTAGACATCTTCAAAGAAAGACAAAGTTTAGATTAGATAAGGATCCGTAATATAACACCCAAAATGGAATATTAAGGTTAGGACCCAACACAATATTCTACAATTCGGAAGATGGATGCCGTAATCCAATTGTAAAATATTTGAAGGTAGGTAAATGACGATTTACCAATTTCCACCATGAAAAACGAAATTGAAGATTAGGTTTTAAATGAATTGAAATTCCTAGATTCTTTTGAGATTCATTGAACTCTTCAATGGCATGTTTAAATCTTGATTATGCCCGTCAAGTTTGTGACTGGGATACCGAGGATCAGAAACAAGGTGTGAATAACCATGAAAATGTGTTTGGTACTCTTAATGTTACATATCACCCAATCAATGTGCCAGTTAACCACACACGCTCCATTGATCCATTATTAACATCAAGCTACCCTTTTCCACACTTTGCTAGTCCCAAATTAGTGTGTCGGTTAACCACACACGCTCCACTAATGACTTAACAAGGTGCAAAGTGCAGTTTCATGGAATAGCACCATTTTCATATTTTTCCTAAAGTAACTAAGATAGGGAATTTATAAAAGTTTAGTTACTTTAATAATTTTCATTATACTTATTAATGAGAATTAGTGTCCTATCCTACCCGTTCGGCTAACGATCCTCCACCAGTCAAGGAAGCGGTGGGTGAGAGTAGACACTCATTAAACCACCATTTTATAGGTAGTAACCTTATACCCCCTTTATAGAATGGCTTCGTGAATGAGGCCTACTAATGGTAAAACTGACTTGTCTTATACATATATATAAGTATTAAACTTTAATATTATGATAGTATAGTGTTGAATTTTAATCTTTTAAAATTCTAGGCTTTGTAATTAAAGTTTCACTAATGTAACTTTTCAAGTTCCAAAACTTGAGGGCAAGCTTTGTAACTTGTCAAAACTTTTGAAATTCATAAATTATGGACTTTTATGTTCAATGAATGAGACCTTTCCAATTCCAAACTTGTGTACAAGTTATGAAACCTTTCAAGACTCTTTCAATTCTATAACTTACATTAGTTAATGGTTTCACAAATAAAGACTTTTTATATTCCATAACTTGAGGACAAGTTATGGAACTTTTTCAAGAACACACGTAGATCAAATTAACTAATCCAATTATCATATGATGATCATTTACCAATTTGACCTAATTTGATTCATAGTACATGACAACTTCAAATTTTACAAATAACTAGTATATCACAAAAACAAGTAGTTATCTTAGAATTTGATAAACATCATGTTATTGGATGGGGATAGACATTACCATATCATTAAAATCGAATTCTATAAACCAAAGCAGTTTGTGGTAATGTTCCTAATCCAAAACAGGGCACAAACACGAAAATTTTGCCATCATATGCATCAACTCGTCGAGTCCCATTATGGACTCGTCGAGTTCAAGGAAAAACATATCCAACTCGTCAAGTTCAAAGAGGGACTCGGCGAGTTGGCCCTGGCAGAATCCCAAAAGGTGGTTTTTTCAACTTTGAAAATTACACAATTGCATCAATATAATAGAAAATACCCACGGCTCTGATATCACTGTTGGATTTTATGTACTCTAACATTCCTATGGTGCACATACAACCCTAATTCTTTGGATCTAAGTTTTCTCTAATTATACATGAAATAAGCATTTTCCAAAGCATGAAGCCTAAACTAGCATGCAAGGTGATATTTGAATCATAAAAAAACTAGTTAGAAAATTAGCTTGTATGGTAGCTTGAATAACTTGGACTCAAGAAAGCTCAGCACCCCAAGTGTGATGCCTCAAATGGAATCACAAAACACCAAGAACAGTTAGGATGAATATGGAGAGGTTATGGAGACTCTAAAATCGGTTCTTACTCTTCAAATATAAGTGGTCACCATTTTTGGACTTAGAGATACATATATATATATATATATATATATATATATATATATATATATATATATATATATATATATATATATATATATATATATATATATATACATACATATATATATATATATACATATATATATATATATATATATATATATATATATATATATATATCAATATATATATATATATTTGTGTGTGTGTGTGTGTGTCTAGAATTCCAAGGGTCATGTGTAACCCTAATCCATACCCATAAGCTAATGACCCACCCGTTTGATTTGGATAACCACTTCACGGACTAACCCATAAGCCCATCACAAATCAATCATGGATCATTAGCCCAATCCATATGTATCAATTTAATTAGTCTCTTTTGATCACTAAATTAATCCTTAAATTAATTCTTGATCAATACTAATGAAATAATATGATTCATCAATTAATAAATTATACTTATAAGATATTAATAAATCATAATTAAACTGTTACTCAAATATCCTTCCTAACATATTGCTTTGATAAATGTAACCCAAATGGACCATGCTACTATCGGGTCAAGTACATACCAATTATGGTTAAGAGCTTAGACACCTCTTCCAACATAATTCAGTTCCAGTAGTGCACTACCCGATTTAGTTATACTAGATGGTATGTTTTATTAACTCAACGGTTATAGTTTACGCTTTCCCAATGGAAAAGGGAAAACCAGTATTCTCTATAACCTTAGGCTCTGATACCAAATTTGTCACACCCCAAAACCAAGAACGGCGGAAACGTTCAAGGGTGGAGGACGTCATGTGAAGTATCATAACAGTGCAAAGTAGTAAACAAGTAACAACATCATCCATTGCATTAAAAGTAAAGTTTTTAAAACATGAGTGTTCTATCAAAGTAATAAGACACCAAAATATGTAATCAAAATAAAAGACGAGTCTTGACTGTGCTCCGTCTTCTCAAAACCTACTCAGCGTACCTGTCTACTGGTGACCTGAGAATACAAGTTATTTTGAAAGTGTAGATCAGCATAAAGCTGGTGAATTCATAAGTATTATGGTGTCATTGATTTGAAAAGCTGTTTTGAAAGACTTGTAAATGTTTAATAAAACATTTAGTATAAGTCTGGAAACCCTAGAAAATCCCATATTTCCTACTAGTATAAAAGGTAGTCTTCTACCAAGACCCATGTGCTTTGAAGGATGCATTTCTGTATAAATGAAAGTTTTTCCCATGTGCGACTATTATTATAAATATATAGTCTACCTCATCATTTATGTGAATGTGTCACAAAATAAAAGTAAAAGGGAAATTATATAATCATTTAAGTATTATCCTTTGGTACTAGGATAAACACGGCATAGTAATTGCCGAATAGTATTAACCGTAGACATCCGTCGATGTGCATTTTCCCTCTATAGCTAACAGTTGGGTGTAGAATGGTTAGTCCTGTACATATATAATAGTATCTACACATATAATATGTAATAGTATCTCATCATATAGTATCTATGTAATAGTATCCATGTAATAGTATCTCTTCATATTGTATGTAATGTATTAGTATAGACTCATGAATGAACTGACTCTTGTGTAATTCCTTGTAATAGGAATAGTAGTTTGTATCCCCTAAACTATACCTATAATAGTTTACTGGAATGTAAATTGAATGTCCGAGTAGGTTTATACACCCTTGCTACACAAGAGTGTTGGAACTGAAGAAATGGAAAACGGGAAAACGGAAAGTACTAACTGCACATACGTAGGTTGTACTCTAACTTTAGATGGCCATACTTTCAAGATAGACCTCATGCCGGTCCCGATTAAAAGTTTCGACGTCATTATCGGCATGGATTGGTTGAGTCTTCATCGCGCCGACATCTTGTGCTTTGAAAAAGCAGTTCGTCTTAACCTTCCTAACAGCGAAACTCTAGTTATCTACGGCAACAAACCTAGTACGAACCTTCGCATCATTTCGTGCATACAAGCTCAGAAGTGTTTGCGAAAGGAATATCATGCATTCCTCGCTCACATCGTTGATACGAGTCAAGAAGTGAAAGACATTCAGAACATCCCCGAAGTACGCGACTTTCCCGACATCTTTCCAGAAGAACTCCCAGGATTACCACCACAACGCCAAGTCGAGTTCAGAATCGACTTAGTGCCAGGGGCTACTCCAGTAGCCAAATCTCCATATCGTCTGGCACCAGCGGAGATGCAGGAACTTTCCAGTCAACTTAACGAACTTCTCAAGAAGGGATTCATTAGGCCAAGCTTCTCACCATGGGGAGCACCGGTCTTGTTCGTCAAGAAGAAAGACGGATCGTTTCGTATGTGCATCGACTACAGGGAACTCAACAAGCTTACCATCAAATAAATCGTCAATGCGGGGTACGGGACAACGATTCACTATAAACAAAGCTCTGATACCAATCTGTCACACCTCAAAACCAAGAACGGCGGAAACGTTCAGGGGTGGAGGACGTCATGTGAAGTATCATAACAGTGCAAAGTAGTAAACAAGTAACAACATCATCCATTGCATTAAAAGTAAAGTTTTTAATACATGAGTGTTCTATCATAGTAATAAGACACCAAAATATGTAATCAAAATAAAAGACGAGTCTTGACTGTGCTCCGTCTTCTCAAAACCTGGTCATCGTACCTGTCTACTGGTGACCTGAGAATACAAGTTATTTTGAAAGTGTAGATCAGCATAAAGCTGGTGAATTCATAAGTATTATGGTGTCATTGATTTGAAAAGCTATTATGAAAGACTTGTAAATGTTAAATAAAACATTTAGTATAAGTGTGGAAACCCTAGAAAATCCTATATTTCCTACGAGTATAAAAGGTAGTCTTCTACCAAGACCCATGTGCTTTGAAGGATGCATTTCTGTATAAATGAAAGTTTTTCCCATGTGCGACTATTATTATAAATATATAGTCTACCTCATCGTTTATGTGAATGTGTCACAAAATAAAAGTAAAAGGGAAATTATATAATCATTTAAGTATTATCCTTTGGTACTAGGATAAACACGGCATAGTAATTGCCGAATAGTATTAACCGTAGACATCCGTCGATGTGCATTTTCCCTCTGTAGCTAACAGTTGGGTGTAGAATGGTTATTCCCATACATATATAATAGTATCTACACATATAATATGTAATAGTATCTCATCATATAGTATCTATGTAATAGTATCCATGTAATAGTATCTCTTCATATTGTATGTAATGTATTAGTATAGACTCATTAATGAACTGACTCTTGTGTAATTCCTTGTAATAGGAATAGTAGTTTGTATCCCCTAAACTATACCTATAATAGTTTACTGGAATCTAAATTGAATGTCCAAGTAGGTTTATACACCCTTGCTACACAAGAGTGTTGGAACTGAAGAAATGGCAAACAGGAAAACGGAAAGTACTAACTGCACATATGTAGGTTGTACTTTAACTTTAGATGGCCATACTTTCAAGATAGACCTCATGCCGGTCCCGATTAAAAGTTTCGACGTCATTATCGGCATGGATTGGTTGAGTCTTCATCGCGTCGACATCTTGTGCTTTGAAAAAGCAGTTCGTCTTAACCTTCCTAACAGCGAAACTCTAGTTATCTACGGCGACAAACCTAGTACGAACCTTCGCATCATTTCGTGCATACAAGCTCAGAAGTGCTTGCGAAAGGAATATCATGCATTCCTCGCTCACATCATTGATATGAGTCAAGAAGTGAAAGACATTCAGAACATCCCCGAAGTACGCGACTTTCCCGATATCTTTCCAGAAGAACTCCCAGGATTACCACCACAACGCCAAGTCGAGTTCAGAATCGACTTAGTGCCAGGGACTACTCCAGTAGCCAAATCTCCATATCGTCTGGCACCAGCGGAGATGCAGGAACTTTCCAGTCAGTTTAACGAACTTCTCAAGAAGGGATTCATTAGGCTAAGCTTCGCACCATGGGGAGCACCGGTCTTGTTCGTCAAGAAGAAAGACGGATCGTTTCGTATGTGCATCGACTACAGGGAACTCAACAAGCTTACCATCAAATAAATCGTCAATGCGGGGTAAGGGACAACGATTCACTATAAACAAAGCTCTGATACCAATCTGTCACACCTCAAAACCAAGAACGGCAGAAACGTTCAGGGGTGGAGGACGTCATGTGAAGTATCATAACAGTGCAAAGTAGTAAACAAGTAACAACATCATCCATTGCATTAAAAGTAAAGTTTTTAATACATGAGTGTTCTATCATAGTAATAAGACACCAAAATATGTAATCAAAATAAAAGACGAGTCTTGACTGTGCTCCGTCTTCTCAAAACCTGGTCATCGTACCTGTCTACTGGTGACCTGAGAATACAAGTTATTTTGAAAGTGTAGATCAGCATAAAGCTGGTGAATTCATAAGTATTATGGTGTCATTGATTTGAAAAGCTATTATGAAAGACTTGTAAATGTTTAATAAAACATTTAGTATAAGTGTGGAAACCCTAGAAAATCCCATATTTCCTACGAGTATAAAAGGTAGTCTTCTACCAAGACCCATGTGCTTTGAAGGATGCATTTCTGTATAAATGAAAGTTTTTCCCATGTGCGACTATTATTATAAATATATAGTCTACGTCATCGTTTATGTGAATGTATCACAAAATAAAAGTAAAAGGGAAATTATATAATCATTTAAGTATTATCCTTTGGTACTAGGATAAACACGGCATAGTAATTGCCGAATAGTATTAACCGTAGACATCCGTCGATGTGCATTTTCCCTCTGTAGCTAACAGTTGGGTGTAGAATGGTTATTCCCGTACATATATAATAGTATCTACGCATATAATATGTAATAGTATCTCATCATATAGTATCTATGTAATAGTATCCATGTAATAGTATCTCTTCATATTGTATGTAATGTATTAGTATAGACTCATTAATGAACTGACTCTTGTGTAATTCCTTGTAATAGGAATAGTAGTTTGTATCCCCTAAACTATACCTATAATAGTTTACTGGAATGTAAATTGAATGTCCAAGTTGGTTTATACACCCTTGCTACACAAGAGTGTTGGAACTGAAGAAATGGCAAACAGGAAAACGGAAAGTACTAACTGCACATATGTAGGTTGTACTCTAACTTTAGATGGCCATACTTTCAAGATAGACCTCATGTCGGTCCCGATTAAAAGTTTCGACGTCATTATCGGCATGGATTGGTTGAGTCTTCATCGCGTCGACATCTTGTGCTTTGAAAAAGCAGTTCGTCTTAACCTTCCTAACAGCGAAACTCTAGTTATCTACGGCGACAAACCTAGTACGAACCTTCGCATCATTTCGTGCATACAAGCTCAGAAGTGCTTGCGAAAGGAATATCATGCATTCCTCGCTCACATCATTGATATGAGTCAAGAAGTGAAAGACATTCAGAAAATCCCCCAAGTACACGACTTTCCCGACATCTTTCCAGAAGAACTCCCAGGATTACCACCACAACGCCAAGTCGAGTTCAGAATCGACTTAGTGCCAGGGACTACTCCAGTAGCCAAATCTCCATATCGTCTGGCACATCCGGAGATGCAGGAACTTTCCAGTCAGTTTAACGAACTTCTCAAGAAGGGATTAATTAGGCTAAGCTTCGCACCATGGGGACCACCGGTCTTGTTCGTCAAGAAGAAAGACGGATCGTTTCGTATGTGCATCGACTACAGGGAACTCAACAAGCTTACCATCAAATAAATCGTCAATGCGGGGTAAGGGACAACGATTCACTATAAACAAAGCTCTGATACCAATCTGTCACACCTCAAAACCAAGAACGGCGGAAACGTTCAGGGGTGGAGGACGTCATGTGAAGTATCATAACAGTGCAAAGTAGTAAACAAGTAACAACATCATCCATTGCATTAAAAGTAAAGTTTTTAATACATGAGTGTTCTATCATAGTAATAAGACACCAAAATATGTAATCAAAATAAAAGACGAGTCTTGACTGTGCTCCGTCTTCTCAAAACCTGGTCATCGTACCTGTCTACTGGTGACCTGAGAATACAAGTTATTTTGAAAGTGTAGATCAGCATAAAGCTGGTGAATTCATAAGTATTATGGTGTCATTGATTGGAAAAGCTATTATGAAAGACTTGTAAATGTTTAATAAAACATTTAGTATAAGTGTGGAAACCCTAGAAAATCCTATATTTCCTACGAGTATAAAAGGTAGTCTTCTACCAAGACCCATGTGCTTTGAAGGATGCATTTCTGTATAAATGAAAGTTTTTCCCATGTGCGACTATTATTATAAATATATAGTCTACCTCATCGTTTATGTGAATGTGTCACAAAATAAAAGTAAAAGGGAAATTATATAATCATTTAAGTATTATCCTTTGGTACTAGGATAAACACGGCATAGTAATTGCCGAATAGTATTAACCGTAGACATCCGTCGATGTGCATTTTCCCTCTGTAGCTAACAGTTGGGTGTAGAATGGTTAGTCCCGTACATATATAATAGTATCTACACATATAATTTGTAATAGTATCTCATCATATAGTATCTATGTAATAGTATCCATGTAATAGTATCTCTTCATATTGTATGTAATGTATTAGTATAGACTCATGAATGAACTGACTCTTGTGTAATTCCTTGTAATAGGAATAGTAGTTTGTATCCCCTAAACTATACCTATAATAGTTTACTGGAATGTAAATTGAATGTCCAAGTAGGTTTATACACCCTTGCTACACAAGAGTGTTGTAACTGAAGAAAGAATGAAAGCTCTCATATCAATATATATGTATATGAAACATAAGTTGAAAGAAGTTTTGTAAAACATTTAAGAGTTTTGAACAATAAATAATGATGACTTGATGTCAGTTTATAAAAAGATTCAAAAGTAAATCATTTGATAATAAAGTATAAAACAACTGAAAACTATTGTATTTATCACATTTTGAAGTATGTGAAATCAGTTGGTTGAAAACACAGTTATAAATCACATGTGATTGATTCTATAACTTCCTGTTTTCTACTTGTATTCTCCCCCATGAAAGCATTTAAAATCATTTAGAAGATTTATTAAGGGGTATGAACTCACCTGTAGTGGGTGGTTGTGGATGAACTGAATGATGTAGGATCCTAAGTGTCAAGTGAAGACTTGTACACACACAATGATCCTAGTTAACATATAATCACATATATGTATCCAATTAGTCATAAAACAACTAATTAACCAAGTTTAAGACATCCTAAGACATGTAAAACACTTGATTTAAGTGCTATAAATCATAAGGATTGCATCTAAGGGTGGTAGGACCTTGCTATTGAGTTTGGGGTTCAAGGGTAAACTCCCTTGGATTTTACGGTTTTGCGACCATAACTCCTTGAGTTTACGGTCGTAAACCCATGAGTTTACGGCCGTAAACTCATGTTTCTTTGACCATTTTGTGTTTTGAAGCCTTAAAGATCACAAGAAGCATTCCTACATCCTGTTTAAGCCTTAGGAAGAGATTAGGGCACCATTTCACTCCTTTAGGGAGTTTACGGTCCATGGACCATTTGCCTTTGGGTTTACGGCCATAAACCCAAATGATTTATGATCTTTTGCTGTTTTCAAGTACTAAACACATTAAGCAAGGGGTCTAGACTAGTTTCCAAGGCTTAGAAGCAACTAGGGCACACTTTGGCACCCTTAATAGGGTTTACGGTCCAAGGTGTTCTTGGACCGTAAACACCTTTGATCCTTCATTTCTTGGGTATTTTCTTGATGTTTAGAAGTGTAACAAGCCTTATAACACACTAGGGTAGGAGTACTTACTAGGTAGAAGCTTGAAAAGGTGCTAAAAGTCCAAGAACACTAGTGTGTGTTCTTGGTGTTCTTGGTGAAACTTGAAGATCTACACTTTTGGAATGATTTCACGGATGGAATCATGTTAGATCACTAGATTAGGGTAGATATCAACTTACTAGGGCTAGAAACACTTACAAGTTGAAGATCTTGAAGAAATGTTGGATGATACTTGAGAGAGAATTTGGTTTTGGATCTTGAAAATGTGAAAAGTGGTAAAATATGACTAAGTGTCATATTTATACCCCCTTTTTAGGGTTTACGGCCGTAAACACATTTGTTTACGCCGTAAACTCCAAACTCTTGGAGTTTTGGGACATTATTGTTGCACAATAAACCCTAGGGCATCCTCTCTCCTGTCATCTCCTGAATTACTAACTTTAAAACACTAGAACTTAATCCAAAAAGCCTGAAAGTTAGCAGAAACTGTTCTGACTCTTATTGAAGTGAGAGGTTGTACAGAATAGAAATTGCGGGTTGTCACAAAATTTGTCACACCCCGTTAAAGCGGAAACACGAGGAGTGACAGTCTAAGGTCTCATCACAAAAGGTAAATAGGAGTACCAACCATAAACATTAAACATTTTAAGTTTACATCGCGTACAAAACAAATACATTCAGTTTTCACAATACATAGTTTAATACATAACAAAAGCAACAACTTAAATCATGTTGGTGTGTTATTGATTCACTATTCGTTCCCTGAAAAGCATGCAAAAATAAGGGTCAACTATAAAATCGTTGGTGAGTTCACAAGTTTATAATAGTACATTATTTCAATAAGAAATTGTAGTTTGTTCAATAGAAGTTCTAGTTCAGAAAATGATGAATGTCATTGCATTCCTTCACAACCAAGCCTAACAACCGTTCTTGCCCCATTTCATCATGTTCATGGTCCCCATGATGTCCGTTCATGGAAATATGCACTTGCGGTTATGGGCGAGTGGGGGTTGTCGACCCCAAATAGCGCTATCCATAAGACCATCGGCTCGAATACGAGTTAATAGGTTCTATATGTTCTCCGGGGACTTATCATACAAGTTCATAACACCAAATTCATAGTACAGGTTCATAATACAAGATTCATAAAACAAAGTTCATATCATATAGTTCTTAAAACAAGTTCATCTAGTAATGTTCACAGAATTGTAACATGCTTTCCACCCCAAAACATTTAAAAACCAAAAATAGGGGGCGGCGTGAATACTCACAATGGAAAGTTTGTGGCTCGGGCTTCGCGGGTCGATGTTGACGAGTGCGATTCCTAATAGCGTCCTATGGAACAAATAGTTTCTGGTGAGATATAATTCACTAAGCTATTTTCTAGGAACTACCTATCCAACTAGTGGTGTCGTAAAAGTGCCCAAAGTGTGTACGATTCATTATCAGTAACATTAATTCATAATGCATTGTGTTCAAAATTTCACAAAGGCATGGAAATAAATTCCAAAAATTAAAAAAATTTGTTTTCTGGTTCTGAAAAAGGGAGTTGGTGTCCAAAAATTTTGAAGACATTTTTGAAGGTCATTTGATATTTATTTGTAAATTAAAGCCCAATTAATAGAGAAAATTCAAAATAAATAGTAAACAGATTCTAAAATTCTCAATTTAATTTTTACAGGTTCTCATAATGTTCCCAAGATTGCTAAAGGTATTGGTTAGGGTTTTTGAGTCCAATAACCTGAATTTGTAAATTCATGCTCCAATTTAATGAAAAATATGGATAAAATACCAAACAATGTCCAAATCTTTTGAAACTTTACATGGCTTTCTTATTCTGTGAATATATGAATACTACAATTTTTCATATATTTATTTCTTCTAAAAACGATTATTTTGAATTTATAGCCATTAATTCATTATTTTTATAGAAAAAGAAAAAATTGGTTCTAGCCCTTGGGGTTTTACAGATCATCACTTGTATATATGAACTTTCATAAAACAATTTACTCAAAATATATTTAGAAGTAAAATAGGGGTATTGAACCCCCAACAAGTTAAGCAATGTTGCACAATATAGTGCATGAGTTCTAGATGTAGTTGAAAGTTCACGAATTTGTGTAGAAAATTATGTGGGGTTTTAATCCTCGAAATTTAAAGAATTATTCATTGGATATGTTAAGTTTCTAAAATAATTTTCCCCAGATTTAAGGTGGGGTTAAGACCCTTGATCATGTAAAGCAAAACTAATGATCACAGAAAAATTTCTTTTTGCGCAACTGGTTTGTAAACATTGTCAAAAATCAGATTTCTAATGTCTTACAGTAAGACCAATTGGGTTCGAAATCTAACTCAAGGAATTAGCCCTCAGAAAATGAATATTGTGATTTGGTTTAGTAATGAGTGACTTGCGCCCCTTCAAAGCTGAACAAAATATTCTGACAGAATGCATGTCATCCTTGGTTGCTTTGAGTGCCCTCTTAGGGGTACTTTCACAAAGACAACAAGCATACTTCTTTTATGGTAGAAGATAAACAACAATAAACTAGAGTTTACAGAAGAAAAATAAAGTTTTAGGTTCATGCATCCAAGTCTTAGATTTAGGGTTATTCCAAGGCCCCAAAGTGGGTGTTTCATTCATGTGATAGAGAACTCCTTGGAACCACCGAATCTTACACTAGGATTGCACCACAAATCCAATTTCTAGAACATGCATGGATTGAATAAGCATCCAAAATGTACTAGAAATGGTTTAAATGCTTTTTGTTATGTAAGAACAAAAAAGAAATGAAGAAGAAGGTGTAAAACTCGATTTTGAAATCATATGAACATATGTGCATCTTTTCACTCTTAGCATGGGTTTGATCCCGGATTTTCACCATCTCAAACACATGAAAGGTGTTATGGTGAGAATCTACTAACACCATGAGTAAAAACAAGGATTTCTAGCCATAGAAGGGCATAGAATCCGAAAAGTAAAGAAGAACTATGAAGAAAAGGAAGTAAAATCATAAAACTATGAGAAAGGGTTGTGTTGTTTACCTTCGTTTCGATCCGAAATTTGGGCAGAGAATGGAGGATTTTCTGAGGTGTAGGAGAAGGTTTAGGGATAGGAAAGGTTTCTTGAAGAGTGGGAGAGAGTTAGAGTGTAGAAATGGTCCTTATGAGTTGTAATAATGGGTTTTAAGGCATGGGGAAGAGGGAAAGGCCTGATGGCCGAATTTTTAAGAGAGAGAGGGTATTTTTCTTGATATTTGATAAAATAATAAAATCCTCCCTTGAATTTTTATAAATCTAGGCTTTAAATTTTATAAAAACTCAAATATTATCATAATTTCCTAGGGTTTTATTCATTGGGTTTTATTGAAATATTTACATTTGGAAATAAGTTGTAAACTTATATTTCTTGAATTAATTTAGAAAAATGATAACCTATGATTTAATTTTTATAAAAATCAATTTCTCATATTTCAACAATTGTAACAAGGATTCATAATATGTGGTTGTGGTATTTTGAAATCCTTAGATTTTACTTTTGGTTCACATTTGGAATTATGAATTATTTGAATTTGTCATCAACTTAATTGTTGGTTCATATTATGATTTAATTTTGTTCATATTACCTTAGAATACTTAACCTTGTTAAGCATTAGATTGTTCCAATATGGAAATTTTAGGGTTGTGGTCTACCGAACATAGTTTTGTGTTTAGACTTAAGGTTCAACTTTGGCACTTTACCACTCAGTTGGTTCATTCACATATCAATGTGATCGTTCAATACAAGCTAAGGTACACTAATTGTTCTGAGGGATCTATTAAGTCGCGAACCTAGTTCAACTTGTACTCTAGAGCCAAGTTAAGTGCACACAAGGAAATGACGAGGTTCTAGATGAGTACTGACTTGAGTTTTGGCAGATGCCACAGGAAGATACCTTCCTTCATGTTCTAATGTGATGTAATCACATCATAAAAGGTAGTATTCTAGCTACGGATTACTTAGTCTTAATGTTGACTGTGATGCTTGTGTCGATCGCTTCGATTATCTTTTCCTTCAATCTCCTGACATAAGTCAGATGCTACATCGAACTTGGTTTGTTGAACCGATTAATCTACTTCGCATACTTATTCTCAAGTCGAATTCAATTTGATATGACCACTAAGGTTATAATAACTTTCATCTTCTTAGTCATTACCGAAACAAAATTAACGACAGAAATCAACGAAACAAACTCAACTACTAGTGCCTTAGTAACCTTGTGTCTCTTCCTGATCTAAGTGTGATTCATGTGCTTCCGGTATTATAGGCCTCTACTACCTTTCAAACATACTGATACTCGTCCCAATAATTGTCTTGCAGTTCTCCAAGTCATCATACAAGAAAATCATATAGCAACTTAACACATCGGATAATGTAACATAACTATGGATTATATTACTTCTTAAAACCGATAACAATGTTATTCAAGTCCACCATACATTATGCCTTTTTCATTAGGCTACAAAGCATAATACTATCTATATAGGATGGCTACTTCATGTCTTGAATTTGGAGGAGCGGCTTTTGTAACATCCGTTTCTAGGTGTTTTCATTTTCTAGCTTAAATTAACAAAATATTGCAAAATCAGTCCCTACACATGGCGTACTTGAAGTGTACGTTGGGTGTAGTTCATCTAAGGTGGGACGCGGACTTCGTCGAGTACATTGGGCATATGTGAGAAGTACGCAAGGCATACTCATGCAGACCCCCAAACCCAATTATTTAGGGTTGATCTCGTATTTAAGGACCTTAAGTCCCTTGAGGCCTCCCCATATTCAGCCTGCATCCTCCCCAACCAATGTTCGAAACCCTAATCCTTGATTAGCTTATGTGAACCTCTTTTGTGTGGTCTTAGTGCATAGTGAAGGAGTAAAAGTTTTTACTTGAGGATTGTTGTGGCTAGATCTTGAAGATACAGGGCCTTCATCACCTTTGCAAGCTTTTGGAGGTATAAAGCTCTTACCATTATGGTTCTATGGCTTAGATATAGACTAGCTTTGAGATTTGCAAACTTTTGGTCCCATGGTTTGGTTCTTGTGACTAAAAGCTACTCCAGAGCTCAAGAGTTTGAGGTTATTAAAGAGTATTATAGACTTAGGGTTTGGTCTTGGGCTCTAATAAGCTATGCAAAAGCTTAAAGTTGTCGGCTTTATAAGTTAAGACCTTCCCCAGATTAAGATCTGTGAGTTAGACGTGTTAGAAATTTGGGGTAATAAAGGCACTTGGATATTCTGAGAATTGTGATTTCACTTTTAAATCAAAGTATTTGGGTGGTAGTCCTTAATCATTGATTGGATAAGACTCAGAAGAGATTCAGAACAGAGAATGAGAAGTGTCAATTTCGTAAGTACCCAAAAACTGACCAAAATTCAGTTAAATACCTCCTTTGTTAGAAAACATCACAAAACAGTTTCATGTATCAAATTTGATAAAACTGTCATAAAACTGTTTTTCTAAACAAGTTTTCTATAAGGATTAACACAAAGCCAAAACTGGGTAAAATATTTAAAATTCAGATTTCTAATGCCTTTTTAAGCCAGGGGCTCTACCCCTTGAACCCCGCTCCCAGGGGCGTTGCCCCCGAACCTCCGTTCGTTCAGGGGCTTCCCCCTAAATGACATTATACTTTGAATCTTGAATAAACTTAAACAAGTGTGCACTCTGCACCTTCCTTACTTGTTTAATGATCATCATGATTGATTTTGGTCAACAAGTCAACCCATTACACTTAAATACAATTAGTGAAACAAATCACCAACAAACCTCCTCCTTTTAAGTGTAATCTTAATTAACTTAAAACAAAACATAACAACAACAAAGTGATGCATAAATGAAATGTCGTGACGATTGAATTTCACATTAGTCTATTATTCATTCCAAATATTCGAATATCAGGGTGTCACTAAGGATTGAACCCATTCTATTCATAGTGAATACATGAAGATAATACACACAACAGTTTATATTCTCATAAGTTATAACTTGACACTACATTTTACTAGCTTGTTTCCTATCCTTCAATAAGCATATCAAAGTCAAGTCCCAACTTCTTGAAGCAACTAAACTTCATGCTTATATAGGTAGTTCTTTTGTTATTGCACCTGCAAATGTAATTTTTCAAAGAACTATTAAGAAATAAAATTTCAACCTTCTTAACTTGCAGTATTGAACACATACCTTAGGATGGTGATAATAATGTGTTTCGAACTTCAAATATCAAGCTTTCCACATTGAATTCAGCATCTAATATTACATTAGATGAGAATTAGGTATCTTAATATAAAAGATATTAAGTGGACTTTAAACATATCCATACAGCTGTGTGTGATCGCTAAGTTTGGCTAGTAATGGAATGCTAGCTCTTACAAGCTCAGGTTGTTGACAATTTGAATTGTTAGGTCGTGGGATGGATTGGGAATCCATCAAATTATTTGTGGATTGGGAGAGCACAATCGAATCCAAGTGGGGAAGAATCGCTTGTTTTAAGGCTGCACAAGAATGGATATTCAGGTTTCATTGGGCATCAGTATTGACGCATGGTTGGTATATGGATGGATCCAGGTTGAGGGTTGTGTGAAAGCCTATCTTCCTGTTCTTTTATGATGAAGGTTTTCGGGTTCGAATCATAATTCATATATCTGGTTGGCATTCAGTCGATATGGTTTTGACCCGTGTCTGCTTATGGCTGGTATGGTAGATGGATAGTAGTACCATGGGTTGGGTCCATGGTGATTTGGAAGTGTTGTAAGACAGCGGGGGTGGTCATAGCACTCAATGGATTGAAGATAGTGATAGAGGTGTTGTAAGACGGAGGGAGTTGTTGTGGCATTCACTAGGTTGGCATGTAGTATGGTAGTGTTGTAAGACTGCAGGGTGAACCCTAGTGTGTGCCTTTTTCTTGAGCAGCTGTGAGAGCGGGGTAACCATATTGTTTTGGCTTGTAGTTTTCTCTACTAGGGATTGGATCATAGCAGGGCAGGTTGTGAGACTGTGGGAAGGCCACAGTATGCGGGGAACTAAGGAAGGTTGTGCTCCGGGTGAGGCTGGTGGTGACATAAGACTACAGCTGGGCATGTAGCATTCGTTTAAACCAAGGTGAATATTATTGCATCAATTTAATGGTTGGTTATGTTATCCATTATTGGATCAGAAGGGCTTTTGGAGCTAGTATGGCAAGCAAGGTAGGACAGCTCTTTCCAGATAGACCCTCGTTCAGGAGTCGCATGGTGAGACTGTGTGAGGCTATCAGCCTCAACAACCAGTTAGAAATCTGGTATATCATTTAATAGGTTGGTAATCATGAGACCAGGGTCGTCTCGGCTGCATCAGAAATGTAATGATGGGTCAACAAGATGAGCATGGGATGGTACTAGCGTTGGAGGCTCATGTTGGGAATCGTCTTGTTTTCAAGCGAAGGGTTTTCAGCAGCAATGAATGGTCAGGGAATCCTGTTTCCCAGCGGAACAAACAAAGGTAATCCAGGTTCGGAGGGGTTATGCTCAGTTTGGATTGCATATTGGAGCCAAATTGGCAGTGATTCAGAATTGTCTGTCTGTTAGGAAGTCGGACAAGGTTTTAGTATTTTGGATACCGCGCAGAGTAGTGATGGTTAGTCTTCAATGGTTAACGCTGAAAGGACAAGTATATGTTCGTCGTTAGGTTATGAGAACCCTGTTAAGGCTGGGTTCGATTATAGCTTTGGAAGGGTGTTGTCAGTACGTGTCAACTTTTCAGCTCGTATCGAGGTTGTGGGATTATCGTCTAGGTTCTCTGGCATATCTGGAAGGTAGTAAGGAGTGATTTCAAGGACGAAATCTAATTTAAGTGGGGGAGAGTTGTAACACCCTGTTTCGTGTCATTTCATAATTTGGGGCCGTGATCCGAGGATCACATATCATAAGGCTTCGGGCCTTGGGAAAGAAAGGTTTAGACCCATTTGGTGATGGATTATGTAGGTTGTGGGTACCGAGTGTTCGGTTTGTGTTTTGGAGCCCAAGGGCATATCGGTAAAGTGATGGTACGGACCTTTTATGAATATTGGATTTAAGTTTGAAGGTTTTAAGGCAAAGGATAATTGAAAGGATTGTAGAGCTTCTCATTATCTTTCCTTGGATATAAAGATCATCGAAATCGGACTTAGAACGAAGAAGTTCAGACTTAGAACGAAGAAGTTCAGACTCTTGGAGTACATTGCACGTACTGGCTCGATGCATGATCGCGGAGGAACCCAAGTACATTGGGCGTATGTAGGAGTACGCGGGGCGTACGCTCAGGTGGGACAAACCCTAATTTTTAGGGTTTGTACCCTCTATAATTATCATTATGAGGCATGAGGTTGCTTCCTCATCAGCCTCCTTTCCTCTAAAGATTCCCCATGAAACCCTAGCCTCCCATAGTGTGTTCTTGAGATTTGGAAGTGATTTTGTGTTGTTTGGTGTGCATTAAAGAAGTTGGTGCTTGGTGATCAAGCTTTGGTTGGACTTGAGGTTCTAGATCCAGAATCTTCATCAAATTTGCTAGCTCCAGAAGGTATAAAGTTCTCATCTTGATACCTCTTTGTGTTAGATTGAGATTAGAGCTTGTTTTTGAGCTTATTATGGTCTTATGAGTCATCCTTGTGAGTTTAAGCCACTCCATGAGCTAGGAATGCTATATATTAACCTCTCTGATGTTCCTTGTGTAAAACAATATTATCTTAATGAAGCATATTGGACCATGCATGAGTTAAATTCCTTATTATGGGTCTAAATGGACAAAATCGGATTTTGGGTCCCACTAAGACATGCAAAGTGGTAAAGTTGCCAACTTTATGTATTAATACCTTGAAATGAAGTAGAACTGAGGTTTGAACGTTAAGAGCTTAAGTGGTTAAGACAAAAATTGGACAAATGGGACTCTGGCCGGTACACGAGGCGTAATCCCTGGTACACTACGCGTACTGGGTCAGCTGCCCGTTTTCGAGTCAACACTCGTACGCCGCGCATACGAGGAGTACGTCGAGCATACTCGGTGAAGTGGGATTTCGACGCTTTGGGCCCTTTTTGGACTCGAGATTCTTTTAGGCTTTGGGCCTTAATATATTTTGGGCCTTATGTCTGTTGGGCCATGGTTAGGCCTTAGGTTTATGAGTTGGGCCATTTTTGGCCCTTGGGCCATTATTGGGTTTTAGGCCAAGTTAGTTCGGCCCATTAAGGGAAGGTTAAAATAGTATTTTACCCTAGGAGTGAAGTTGAGGATTCGGGACCCCGGTTATGGTTATTGACCTAATTATTAATTAGGGTTTTGTTTGTTTGGTTAGTGAGCTGATTACCAGTTGCAGTAGCCTGCGTATTTCGTTATCAACATGATCGAGGTGAGTTTGCTCACTATACTGTAGGACACTAGGATATGTTATGTGCTCGTAGTCTTTCTGACTCCTGTTGTATGTTTTATATGCATGTGTGACTGTTTGCTATATGTATGTGGGGTGAAATAGACTCGGTATAGCCTTGTGTTGACATATGAGTTGAAATAGACTCGGAGGTGGAATAGACCCGGGTGTGAAATAGACCCGGTACGGCTTGAGCCGACACATGAGTTGAAATAGACTCGGAGGTGAAATAGACTCGGCACAGCCTTGAGCTAGCATATATGTATGGTATGTTGTATTTTGGGGAACTCACTAAGCTTCATGCTTACGGTTTTCGGTTTATGTTTCAGGTACTTCCCGATCGAAAGGGAAGAGCTCGGGATGATCACATCACACACACCATATCAGGTGCCATAGTGGCCACATTGGCCACCATATTGTCCAACTCATGTGCCATAGTGGCCACTGTGGCATAGTGGCCACCATATTGCAAGTGACCATAGTGGCTACCATATTGCAAGTGACCTTAGTGGCCACCGTGCCACATTAGGACGTTACACATAGAACTTGTCCAACTCAGGTGCCATAGTGGCCACCATATTGCAAGTGACCTTAGTGGCATCATCAGAATGTTTGTTGAAAGAGGCAATCTCCTCAGGAGTAGTGGTGGATTCATCAATTTTGATAAGAGGTTTTTCGAGGACATATTCTTTGCCCTCATAACGAAGATTCATATTCATGTTCCTCATCCAATCCATGTTATTAGGACCGGTGAGATTCTCTTTCGACAAAATCGAGAGTAGAGAGAAGTTTGAGTTGGAGGTGCCGACTTGAGTAGCAACGAGTTCACCATTTCCAAACATTTATATAAAGAGGCATAGTTTTTAGTTAGTGATATAAATCCTTAATATTTCAACCCAAAATAAATATTCAAGGCTAGGATCCAAAATACAATTAACAATAAAGAAGAGGGATGGCATAATCTAATTGCCAATTTATCAAGGTAGGTAATACAAATTTACCAATTTCAATCTAGCATGAAATTCCTAGATCATTTGAGATTCATTGAATCTTATCAATGACATGTTTAATCTCAGATTATGCTCTTCAAATTTGTGACTAGGATGCTGAGGATCACAAATAAGATGTGAATAACCATGAAAACCTGCTTGACAACCTCGATGTCATTTATTGTCTTAAATTAGTGTGCCGGTAAACCACACACACCCCATTAACAATGATAATTTTTCAATTTGTCCATCCCTCAACTTTGTAGTCCCAAATTAGTGTTCTGGTTAACCACACACGCTCCACTAACAACATATAACGAGTGATGTTGTGTGTTCATAGATTAGCATACAATTCACATTTTGACCTAAAGTAACTAGAGTTAGGATTTATAAAAGATTTTGTTACTTTATGGTATCATAATTTTAGAGGGTATGTCCTATCAAAACCGTTCGGCTAATGACCTTCCACCATACAAGGGAGCAGTGGGTGAGAGTGGACACCCATTCAACGACCATTTTATAGGTCGATATCCTTATACCCCCCCCCCTCTCAGAGTATGGGTTCGTGAATGAGGTCTACTATTGATTTGACTGACTTGTCGTATACATATAATATATTAAACATTTAATCATATACAGTATAAGGTGCATTTTGAACTTTTCAAAATACTAGGGTTTGAAATTAATCTTTGGAATTAAACAATTAATAATAATTAATTTTAAACAAAATAATGATTTAATCTTTTATCTTAATTAAAAAAATTAATTAAATAAATTTAAATCATATTACTTAGCAATTAAACAATTAATTAAGTAAATTTAAATAATATAGATTAAATATGTATTTAGTAATTAAATAATTCAACTTTAATCCTAATCATTTATCCTTCTAATTTTCGAAAAAGGGTAGGGTTTATCAGGTTTTAATTATTCAAATTTTAAATCGTATTAAAATAATAATTAAGGAAACTAGAAACCCTAGGGATAACATCAAATTTTAAATCGTATTAAAATAATAAGTAAGGAAACTAGAACCCTAGGGATAACATCAAATTTTTAAAAATAAGGGGGTGGTGGCTCGGGTTTCAGAAACCCCTGGCGAAGTCGAAATTTAAGCCATTAGGGTTTAATTTCCATAAACCCTAATTTTGATCAATTCATTTTAGTGCACAATAAATAGAAAACTAAGGCTCTGATACAACTGATGGATTTTCTAGGTTATAAACAAAATTACATGTGGCAGAAAAACACTTAAACCCTTAAGTTCACATGCAACCTAGATAGGGTCTATGTTTTCTCTATTGATAGCAACTAACTATGAATATCAAGAAACCCTAGGAGAGAGGCTATGAAATCGAAATTCATACAAAATTAGGGTTACATACCTTTTGATTATTATTGTAAATAATCAAAGTAGAATCCTTCTTCTAGATCTTGGAAAGCTAGCACCAAAGGAATGGATACTTCTAATGGCTTGTATCCAAAACCCTAGTAGCACGAAGACTTGAGGAGAGAGGATACTAGAGAAAAATTTCGGCTCTATGAACACAAGAAGGAGTGGACGAAAATAATAAGATCCAGGGAGGGGTTTATATAGCTGAAGAAAACTTTAGGCTAAAGCTAGGGTTTTTGGGATAAGGCCTAGATTAACTAATATAATAATCAAGCTTCCTTATCACCTTATCCTAAGCCTGATGAACGAAAAGTATAGTTTATTCCTAGCCAATTTTCATTCGCCCCCATCCCATGGAGTTCTAGAGTTTTCTTGCTTCAACTTTCAATAAATAACCAAACAGTCCCTGTACTTTTAATCAATTCAGTTAATCCCAAAATTAATTTCAATTCATTTTTGATTAATTCCAAACTAATTATTATTATTTCTTATTAATATATTAATTATATAATATATTAATGAAATCTTTATTCAAATTTATTAATCATATAATAAATTAGCAATTCAACCACTTCTTCCAAAAGTCATTCTATCCAAATACTAGTTTTGAGGGAAACCTAAAAAGGACTTTGCTTCTAAATCAAGAATATACCAATTTAGCTATTAGCTTAGACACCTTAATCCAACAAAAAGAAGGACTATTTTCTGTCACAAGGCACAACTAAGGGAAGATGCAGAAAAATAAGTTGATGGTGACCTGTCCATGTAAAACTGATAACTCTGAAAAGCAAGAGTGAAGGATGCCCATGGATCAAATCAAATTGTATTTCTTTATTCAAATAAGGTCGCAACATGTTACCAGTCAAAGTCATGTGATTGTGTCTATTGTTGTTACAAGGAAAGAAAGAAATTTAGGAAAAGTCAAAAGGAATATGTTCATTCAAGTGGGCATTCCAAATCAGAAGAGGAGAAGGGTACTTTGGCTTTTTTGTATAATTAGAACTGTTAAATTAAAAAAAATTAAGTTTTAATTCGTTTTCCTTAGAAAAATTAATGAAAGTAAAATAAAAATTGGACTTGACATGTTTTATTTAAGTTTTCTTTTGAGTCAAATTTTTTATATTTTCATTTCTTTCTGATAAATTTATTTCTTTTTAGTTGTTAAATTTATTTATCTTTGTTTTCTAGTTATGTTTTGAATAAAAAAACAAAAATAAAAAAATAAGTGTTGTGCAGGCCTTCTCAACAAAGGTTTTCAAATATATAATTTCCATCAGCTTGATAGAAATATAAAAGGGAGAATACATTGAAGTAACAATGGAGTCAGTCATTTCGTTCTGAGGGAAAAATTTAATGTTGTGTCTGGTGTTCAAATTATCATAATTCATTTACCCCATAAAAGTTCTAACAGTGATATCTTCTTGTGTGTTCAAAGTTCTTTGGTTTCAGACACTGATTTACAGTTTAACAAAAGATAGCATGGATGTTTGATCTCGTGATGTTTCTTCTGCTTTGAAAAGAAACCTTCAAGTGGGTCTTGGTGACAGTCTACCTAATGTGTCAATACATATTTAGTTCAAGATTTGCAAAAAAAATTCACCACTTTCATAGAATCTATGAGAAATGTCATTCTTTATGATCATTTATTGTGCTGAAAAAGCGTCTCAAGATGATGGAAGAAATGAACCACAAGCTTAGGGGGAGAAATTAATAATGACAAAAGCAACCGAGATGAAAATTGACAAGTTGGTCATAATATTCTTTAAAGCTGGTTGATTTCTGGAGTTAGCTCTTGCATAAGCTCCATCAGGTATGGTCATTCCTTCTTAAGATGATTGTACCTTTCATGATTTGATGGTGACATTTCATTAGCCAAGTATGTAACTTTTGATAAACCGTTGTACCTAGAAGCATGTTGTTGTATGTGCCTAAAATCTCTCTAAGTATCTCATCAGTGAGATCATCTGTTTAGATGACAGTGAGTCACCCACTCATGCTGATTGTCTAGCATTGTCTAAACTTTCAAAGTGAGATTGCATAGTCCTGATCAGAAAATTATTGTAAGGCTTGGGTGTTTATTTTCTTGGTTAATCATTTCCTACATGACTCCATCCCTAGAAGCATATTTGTTATATCCATCAAGTCTCATGTTCTGCTGAAACATCGAGAATTACTCAGTGGCTTACCTTGATTGCGTAGCCATCAATGTAAGAGTTACTTGTCAGGTCCTTAAATGACAAAGGTTTATTCATGTCCTTGACCTCCTAGACTGAGGTATGACATGGTACCATTATGAATTGATGATGGATTGATTCCAAGATTTTCATTATCCTCTTCCTTGATGTTAGTGATTGGTTGTAAAACTAATAGTTAATAAAACATCTTTCCCCCGTGTTAATGATCTTGCTATGACACTGATTGTGAGTGAGACACACTTTTCACTGATGTCAAGGAATTTTCGTATTAAACCATACGGCAAGGGAGTTTCAGCAACCTAGTGTCTAGGAACACATTGTACCACCCATATAGTATGGGAGGCATGACAATCAAACTAATGTTAAAGAACCAATGTAATAAAACAAACAATAGTGAGCGTCAAATTTTCACATGTCTAAGAACACCTATATTAAACCATACAGTGTATGAGACATAAACATCTCACCCTTTAACTTTATTTGATGTTTTCTTTCATTTCAGGTTTCTTGTTGTTTTCTTTTCAAAAACAAATCAAAAATTAAAAAGAAGGTAGTGCTTATTGATGCTATCAAAAAGGGGGAGAAATTTTTAGTTTTGCTATGTTGTCACTTGAACATTCATAGTATAACAGACACTTTTGAAAGAAAAAAGGTGATATGTGCATATTTAGTTATATATTTCATGCATTATTTTAATACTTTTCACTACATTTATGCCCATTATAGAACAAAATGTAGTTAATTAGTTTTAAAATTTGTTTTGTAGCAGCGAAGACATGCTCGGGATCAAAAGGAAGCTATTGCAGAGCTAAAAGCGGGAAAAGTGGATAAAAATCAAAGAAGACTTAAACCTGGAAGACCACGTCGCGGTTATCTCACCATGGCGTGGTGATTAGAAAAATCCCAATGGAATAGTAACTTGTCGATTACATGTTTTTAATGAAGACCACGTCGTCGTGGCGGTCAACCACGACATAGTGCACCAGATTCGGGAATTATAAATATTACGATTATTCTCTCAAACCTACGGAAGCGAGGAGTATTATTCGACTTTTCGGAGACCTTAGAAGTGATGGAATACAGAGGAAGCTCAGATTTTGATTAAGGTTTAGCTTTTGCAGAGATGTGAGGCAATAATACTTCTTAAAACTTATTCACTTTGTTATTCATTATGATTTTCATTGTGAACTTCGTTTTTAAGAGTTTATATCCAGAAATCATGGGCTAAAAACACTAACTTCTGTTTAGAGTAGATGATCATTATGAATATGTGTTGATTTATTGGATTTTGGATTGTTGCTAGTTGCTAGTTGCTTATTGGTTATGATAATTTGTTAAAGATCCTTCTGTGTTAATGACAACTATATCTTCTGTTTATTGCTGAGTTATTCTGAATTGGATGATCATTATTATTTGGTAAACTTGAGTATTATGAATTTGTGACCATTAAAGTTGTAAGACTAGAGTTTTGATCATAAACCTAGGGTTAAATAGAAGAATAGGTAAATTAATGTGGAAGCTAATATGATCATTCATATATTGAATTGATGTTATTATCCATTAATGTCAATCATAGTACAAATCTAGCATAACTCGAACTAAATACTAGTAATCTTATTTGTTTGTTCACCTAATCAATGAATGAATGAACTAGTTTTACTAAAGGATTATTCTTTTGATCATAAATTTTAGTCAACTTAGGAATCGGTAAGCAACAATCAACCGAATCCATTGCACTTATCCAAGAAATCAACCATAGGAGTATTGTGAATCGAATGTAAACAGAAGTCTCTTTAAGATCTTGTCTTAATCCTTAATTTGAATTGCTTTTGTTTGTTTAATTGATTTTGGTAATAATAGTTTTAATTTTCTAGACTTGAAAAACTAGGAAAAATCCTCTCTTTATATAATTGTTTGAATTAGTTAAAATTTAGTAGTATTTAGCTGAAATTTTCGTTCCCTGTGTTCGATACCCTACTTACCCAAACTATCCTGCTATTCGATTAGGTACACTCCCTATTGCGTATTAGTTAGACTATATTAGTAGTTTTATTACTTAATACATAAAATACATATCAAAAGGTTATACATTAAAGGGGAGCAAAATTGAGATGTTGTTTATCTGAGGGGGAGCTAAATCTAAGGGGGGAGAAGATATCAGCATTCTACTTCAGATGTAGTTAGTTATTTTATTATTTCATTCTTTATTAGTTTAGTTTTGACATCATCAAATAGCAGGAGATTATTGGAACTCATATTTGTATATATTTGATGATGCAAAATATATACATTATAGTTATATTTAATCTGCTCATTGTAGTCATTCAGTCTTGTCTAAGGAAGTCTAAATAATATAAATTAGACAAGCTGATCTGTAAGAGTTTGTTTATATAGTTACTTTGAAGATATGCTGATAAAAGTTCATATGTCGAAGACTGAAGATCATCCCCTCATGAGCAAAAGACACTGAAGGCACTGTCACAACCAAAGGCACTAAAAGTATTATCAGCACGAAGAGCATTCACTGAAGACCTGATCAATGTGTCCATACGCTAAAGTCCTTACACTGATGACACACTGATCAAGTGATACACTGAAGACTTGATGATGACATATTTGGCCCTTACAGAGTTATCAACATGTGAACCAACGGAAAGCACTATCAACATGAAGAGAATCATTCACCGAAGACTGATCAGTGCAAATGTTATTACACTGATGACATTGATCATATGATACATTGATGAGACGTTGATACACTGAGACGCTGGTGGTTATACACTATCAGCTGAAGCTAAAGCTACTCTAGTTGAAGCTGAAGCTTATCAGCATATCATCTTCTGACGATGATGTTGATGCCCTGGCCAACTTGATTCCCTAACGCTGATGCCCTGATCAGCATATGACGTGTTGATGATGATGTCCAAATCTGGAGCAGATCAGAACTACTTGGTGAAGAAGCATTCTAAATATTTGATTTGATTCATTCCTTAAATACCAAATCTGCATTTATCATTGAAGATTCAATCCCTTCAAATCAGGGATTTGATTTAAATGAAGATATGGTGTATCTATAGAGTTCTTATCTCCTAGGTTTGTACTAGTATTTATACTAGCCTTTCTCATTAGTTGAGAGTTGATGAGTTGTATTATTTCTGAGAGATAGAGTTTCTATAGAGATAGATTTAGAGTTTTTGGTGAGATCTGAATCATTGTACTCATTCTCATAGTGAGAGCATTATTCTTAATGGAAAACCTAATACATAATATTAGTTATTATTTGTCAAATACTTGTGTTATTATTCCGCGTTACTATTAGATTCATACACAAGTGTTAAGGTTAGGGACCATTAGCAGCCTATTTATAGCAGGGGTGCACGCCACACATCATAGATGCACGTTATGCTTCTTGTCAGGGATGGTGATATGGCTTCAGTCAGAGGGTGACACATAGCAAAAACCTTGTGGACCACGTTTGCTTGTCAGTGCGCCGCGCATGCTCATGTGCCCCCGAAATTGAATTTTTTTAAAAAATCATATCTTCTTCATACGAACTCCTTTTCAATGTTCTTTATATCCACGTGTAGTTATCAACAAGATCTAAAACTTCCATTTAGACTCCGTCGGCTAATTCTCACTTTATTTTTAACAAGATTAGACTGTTAAAGTCTGTATAAAAATCATAACTTTCATACATGATATCCGTTCTCGAATGTCTTTATATCGACAGAGAGGTAATGATGTGATCTTTAACTCTCATTTAGATTGTTTTTCTTAACAATCGACCGATTTCTATTTCGGTTTCTGTATCGCGCACTACTGCATTGAGACTTTGAAAAATCATAACGTTTTCATATGAAGTCAGATTTGGACGTTCTTTATATGTACGCTCTTGGTTTTACGACTACTACGAATTCCATTTAGATTATTTTCCATCTATAATCCTCTATTGATGATATCTATTTATCGTTTTGACAATCAATTATCCTATTCTTCTTTAATCATCTAGCCCTATCTTGCGGGCGCTATAATATACATGCATACATATAATGGATCACGATCTGCCAATAATACGTGTACTTACGTTTTACATGCCATTTCATCAACACGATTCTATGTGTACATATGGCTTACATGTCATTTTGTCAACACGGGTCTATGTGTACTTACGGCCTACATGCCATTTTGTCAACATGCGGGCCTATAGGCTACCGGCCTCTTTAACCGTTCCACCATCATCCCCTAACTAAGTCTAATATCACAACAATTATGCACATAGAGTCTGCACTTTAGTGTCTATTAATACATGCAAGTTTATACTTTCTACTCTACCAGTTTACACTTAACTATATAAATACTATACTATAATCTCTACTCTACCATCTCTCTATCCTAACATACATGAGCATGTATTGTAGTACATAGTATAGTGAGATAACTCGCATGGGTAGTTTCTCAGAAGATTAACAGCTTTCTAGGCGATCCCAGCAGCAGGCAACGCGCCTAACGAGTATTAAACGTATAATACTATTAGTTATTAATCCTTATGACAATCTGGTAAATGAAAGCTAGATCTTTCACTAATCCTAATGGATACCAAGAGTTCTATCAAGTAAGGATCAGCCAGACCGGATAGTTAGGAGGCAGGACCATTTTAGCATATATCCTTTCTAAAATCAAACATCCAAGTCAACATGACCATTCTAGATACCCTTTCCGTAAGTAGAGCAATCAATAGTATAACTGGAACTACTAATAAATCTTATTTGTATATCCATAACAATGAATATGAATATAAATATAAGTTACACCTAAAGTGTAGCTTAACTTATAGGGATTTTAGCAAAAAGTCGGGAATTGCACTGGCAGAACTTCGACTCGAGAGCTTCTACTAGTCGGACTCTAAGAGACCGCAGAGCTACGCTACTTTGCTCTAAAACCCATAAAATATAGGACTCGATGTGTGAAAGGTCTCTAGAGAGTTTTTGGAGTGAAGAGAGTGTGAGAAATGAAAGAAACCGAAGATATCTATTTATAGCAGGGATGCGCGTCGCGCACTATAGGGGCGCGTCGCGCATCTTGTTGAGGGCGTTGATATGGCTTCAGCGGTTTTTGGGTGGAGTGTCAGTACGCGCCGCACCGTGCGCCTTGTCATCGTGCGCGGATCTTCAAAAATTCATATTTTCTTCATACGAGTTCAGTTTTCGACGTTCTTTATATTCACGTGTAAGTATCGACGAGATCTTCAAAAATCATAACTTGTCCATACGAATTATGTTCTGGACTGTCTTTATATCGATAAAATTGTATCTACGAGATCTTCAACTCTCGTTTAGATTGCTTCGGCTAACAATCGACCGATTTTTATATCGGTGTCTATGTCGTACACTGCTACATTGAAGCTTCTGAAAATCATAATCTCCTCTTATGAAGTCAGATTTAGATGTTCTCTATATGCATGGTCTCGGTTTTGCGATTATTACGACTTTGTCATGACTATTTATCGTAAATAGTCTTCTATAAAAAAATGTCTATTTACGTAACTGGTTGTTTATATTATAAGGCCAAAATGAGATGTTACACTTTCCATAAAAAAAGAAAAAAAAAAAAAAAAAAAAATGGTGACAACATATCACCTTAACGTACACTCCCTCTTTATTTGGAATTATGAAGTAGGACTTCCATTTACCATAATTGAAGCCATCAAAAAGGACAACCAAGCTTTAACACAATCTATCCATTTATCATATAATTATGTGATTATAAAGAGGTTGTCCATAAAATCATGTCTAATTGATTTGAAGGACTTTTCGAAGTCTACTTTGAATACCATAAGTTTCCTCATATTCTTTTCATACACCCGATAATCTTATTCAATATCAAACGGTCGTCAAGGATTTTACTCTCTTAATGAACATTGATTGTTTGTTACTAACCACCTCACCGACAATATTAGAGATTCGATTAGCTAAATGTTTGACTAAAATATTGTATTGACATCCAAGTAGACTAATCGATTGACACTCTTCAACAAAAATTATGTAGAAAACTTTGGGGATTAGTGTAATAGACGAGGATGTAAATCCTTTCAAGTAGTGTAATAGATGAGGAATGGTCTTACAAATATGAAAACATCTTTTTCACATTATACTCGAAAAACGTTTAAGAAAATTAAATGTAAAACCATACAGACCTTGGGTTTTATCATTGCCACAATTTCAAACTGTCTTTTATCTCACTTTTAGTAAATGAGGATTCATGAAAACAAAACACAATCATCAAAAAGGAATTTAAATATGGTTCTGGTTTAAGTTTATTGAATACCAACCACCTCATCAGATTTCTTTTTGTAAGAAAAAAAAAACATTTTTAACGTCATTAGAGTTGCAGGTTTTATCCCGTTGTTGAAGAACTTCAAGTTCTGATCAATGTCTTAAAAACCGGTTTTTTAGTTGAACCGGTAGGGTGACCGGTTTCCGGTTGAACCGGTTCGACCGCCGGGTGAACCAGTTACTATAATTTTCATATTTTTTCCTAGTTTCCTACACACACATACATACTACATACAAACAATCCAAGAATTTAAGGTCCGTAAATTTAAACATTAAAAATACACATAAAACAATTTGTAAATCAATCCAAATACATTAAAAAAAACACATAGCCATAAGTTCTACATCAATCCATGTGTTTTTATTCAACTTAACCGGTTCAACCTGGTTTTTGTAAAAACCGGTCGGTTCGTTCCGGTTCAGAAATAGACATAAAACCAGTGTTAGTTAAACCGCTTTCTTCCTTGGTTCCTGGTCCAACCGGTTCGGGTCGAACCGGTTTTTAAAACATTGGTTCTGATCACATTCGGTTCCTTACTGGATATTTTTTAAATATCCATCCTTTCGGTATCTCAATGTTGACTAATTCTTTGAAAAGATTCATCCTCAGTTTAATTTCAAGAGATAGTTTTTATATTACTTTTAAATGTTTAATAATATAAATAAGATTGTGATTTATGTTTAACAAAAAATATCATATATTTAACAGCGGTTTTTAAGTAACACAAAATTACAATTGGAAAAATCAAAACCATTCGGAATATCCACATAAAGGCAAAAACAAAATGCTACCAACTGAGACCGTAATAATGAACTTAATTTTCAAGAGATAGTTTATATTTTATGTTAGTAATTTCAGTGTTATTAACGTATTTTAGTGTAATTATTATTACTATCGAGACAGACTGAGTATAGTTTACTATTTGAAATTGGAGGTGTGTGGTGTACATTCGGAATGATAAATGTGGACTTAAAAAATACGAGGTTCCAGGGACAACATCCCTGGGTACAAGGTTCCAAGGGGCAGCACCCTTGGCGAGGTCTAAGGGCAGCGCCCCTTATGAGGTCTAAGGGGTTGAGCCCCTCAGCAGACTGGGCCAAGGAGCAACGCCCTAAAAACTAAACGATTTTCTATAACGGGAAAGGGTCTGAACATATATATTTTCTAGCAAAAAAGTATTGATGACATCATGATGATGTAGGTTGTGCTTTTGTCTTATAACTACCCTCAACCAACCTTTTTGGCCCCAATATGGTGTGTAACCACAATTTAACTGCATTCATCCTTATATAAAAGGAAGATGAATATTCGAGAAACATATTACAACTTTCATACTCGAAATTTGATTGCTTTGCATCTCTCTAAAACATATCACAACATGTATTATATGTTTTTACTTCTGATTAGGCATGCAATCAGAATTGAAGTTTTTTGGTTAACCCACTTTTGAATTCGTGTACCCAAGCTATAGGGACCAATACAATCACAATCCTTGAAACATCCAGGTTAAATTGTTATTCGAAATCTCTAAATTCTAAGATTTTACTTTTAAATGATTAATAATATAAATAAGATTGTGATTTTGTTCGATAAAACAAAACTATCATATGTTTAAAAACTTTCTTTAAAGTAAGATAAAATTACGATTAGAAACATCAAAACCATCCCGAATATGAACATAATTTCTATAATACTTACGTTACCAAATGTGGTCATGAAAATGAGCTCAAAACTAGATTGCCGATAGTATTTATTTAGCTACAAATTTGTCGATTTGAATTATATTATACAACATTATATTGATACATTATGCGAGAATAAAATTTTGTGATAAAAGTTATAGATGTATTTTGTTGAAAATACAAAATCACTTGTAATATGAATTTTAATCATAATTAGAATTGTGTAAATGTACTTTTACAATTAAAACATATTTCATAATCGGACTCATCCAAGCTAATTGAGTCAAAACAATTTGTAATGTTAACTGAGACTTAAATTAAGTTTAGTCGCTAAAAATATAAAGCTCAATTGCAAATTTTATAGAATTTTTTATATTTTTTAATAATGCCCGTTAGATACCCTCTAATTATAACTTAAAGTTTTAAGTTTTCAATGGCTAATTTTATTTACTCAACTTCTTTATTCTTGGATAAAGAGCTAGAGTCATGTTAATGAAAAACTATGTACTCGTGCTCGTTTACAAGTATTACAACTTAATTCATTCAAACTCATCCGATGTTGGATGTGTTGAAAACAAAAGTCCAAAAAACGATTAATCTCAGTCTTACGAAGAAAACAAACTCAATAGGTCTTTTATATAAATTTAAGGAAAGCTTCTAGGCATACTAAATAATAATTATTTGTGTTTCTTTAACTAAAACATGTTTCAAAGTTTTAAAAACAGATAACCACACTTGGAACTAATTTTCATCGGTTCTATTAATAATTATTGTTAGCCTATATGTTATTAGCCCACATGTTTATGGGCCCTTTAGTCTTTAGCTCATTAGAATTTTGTCTTGCTAGTATTTATTCTTCGCTTTCTTCTTTGTAGTTTTTATGTTTTTCATCGAAAACCTTGTAATTTCTCTCTCTCAGAATCATATGGCAATATTATCATGGTATCAGAGCGGAGGTTTGATACGTTGTTAGAAGGTTTTGTAGCAGTCATCTGTGGCACAGATCGAACTGATGTTTCATTCAATCTATTTGATGTTTCTTCCTTGCTGATGTCCGTTTGTTTGTTGGTATTCGTTTGTTGTTGCTGTTAGTTCATTGTTGTTGTTCGATCTCTTGTCGTTCGATTGATTGCTTCCGCTGGTTTGTTGCTCTTCTCATTCTCAGATTGCTTATCTATTGTTGTGGTTATTTATTCATTGCCAACATGACTGGAAAGGATGATTCCATTCAGTCAATCAGTACTCGTGTAGATGGAAAAATTATATGTATTAGAGTTATGTTATGAAGAATTTCCTTCGTAGGAAGAATATGTGGGGCTATGTCACTGAGACTAAAGCCAAACCCTCAGTGCCTCAAGCTGAGAATTTCGATTTGCTGGTTGATGCTTGGGAGACTGATAACTCCAAGGTCATTACTTGGATTAACAATTATGTTACTTTGTTTATTGGTATACAGTTCGCTAAATATGACACAGCAAATGAAGTATGGAATTACTTGGAGAGACTGTATACTCAGTCTAACTTTGCTAAACAGTATCAGTTAGAATATGATATTCGTTCCCTTCAACAAAATGACCAGAGTATTCAAGATTTCTATGCTGCTATGTCTGATTTGTGGGATCAATTGGCTCTTACTGAATCTAAAGAGTTAAAAGATTTTGAGCCTTATATTGCTAGGAGGGAAGAACAACGCTTGGTTCAGTTTTTGATGACTTTGCGTTCTGATTTTGAAGGCCTACGTGGAACGATTCTTCATCTCTCCCTCTTCCCTCAGTGGATAACGTTGTTCATGAGCTGATTGTTGAAGAGACTCGTATCATGTCTCACGTGGATAAAGAGTTTAAACCAACCTCCATTCCTACTCCCACTCCTGTTGTGCTTGTTGTTTCCTCTAATCAATCTCGACAAAACTCTGAGGGTTGCTTATGATCAGTGTGCATTCTGCAAACAGAAAAATCATTGGAAAGCTTAGTGTCCATTGTTAGTCAACAAGGGTAGATCTGGTGAGCCTCAGTTGGGACAACAGAATAGGTATGGTCAACAGAAGTTTCAGCCGTGTTCCTCTAGTACTCATCCATGAACATCTCGTCCTCCACAGTTTGATGTTGCTGCTACACCACCAGTCGACACGGAATCTGTTGAAACATGTCACCATCTACATTGGATCCCAAGGTTTTTGAGAGTTTCAGACAGTATTTGTCCTCTAATCCCACTGTCATGTCTGCATCTATGTCTCATTCCGGTCATACTTCATCCGGTACCTCAGGTATTCCCTCATCTTTGTGGATTTTAGATTCTAGTGAAACCTATCACATGACTCCTCATTTGTAATCATTTACTTCTTTGTCACAAGTGTCATCTATCTCTGTTATGTCTACTAGTGATACTGTTGGGTTTTGAGCAATATAACACTCCTATGGTGCACATGCAACCCTAAATGCTTTGGATCTATGTTTTCTCTATTATACATGCATATTTTCAATTTTTCCAAAGCATTGTCCTAACTAGCATACAAATTTCTAATTGAATAAAACATCTAGATAGATGACATACCTTTTGAAGGACTTGTTAGTTCTTGACCCTTGAAAGCTTGAGCACCTCAAGTGTGATGCCTCTAATGGTTCACAAACACCAATATGCAAGAGGATGATTTAAGAGAATAATATATTTAGCTCAATGAGATGGTGCAACCGATTTTGGTCTATGGAGGGTTCTATTTATAGTGTTGGACATGCTAGGGTTACACTTTATAAACCCTAATAACCCATGACTTTCCACATTCTCATGCTCCATGGGTTTAACCTCCATGGACTATCCATGGATTAGTTTAGCCCATGATCATGGATCATTAGCCCACACTACAAGAATGATTGATTTACATAATCAATCCCCATATATTTAATTAGTCTCTTTTGATCACAAATTTAATAAATTAAGTCTTGATCAATACTAATTAAATACTTTTGTATTAATATATTATACTTGTAATATATTAATAAACCATAAATAACCTTATTTCTAAAATTCATCCAATCAAATTGCACTGGTGAAGACAACCCAAAAGGACCATGCTATAATCGGGTTAAGTACATACCAGTTATAGTTATGGGCTTAGACACCAAATCCAACAGTCTCCCACTTGGATAATTCTAATAACTATTATTGCTAATATACTTCATGATCTGACTTAGCAATCGTAAGCTTTCAAAAGCCGTTGTCGAACTCTGACCTAGTCAGTGACTCGCCCTTCAGATAAGTGATCATATACTCCTCTGTTCTCAAGATATCAGCTAGAAAAATACATGGAACAATGTCATACTTATTGTCCAGCAGTTTGTTTCCCGATTTCTGATCCGTCTGACATAGAACATAACTGAACACATCAATTTAGTTCTGACCGGGCCCGACACATAAGTCAAAGCAGAATCATCGAGGGGCCCAAGATATCGTTTTTAGTCCTCTTAGGATAAAAGGAACAGATAAACGTCGACATTATATGCTTGTACTAACTACTCATCAAATCATGCACAACGACACATTTTATAACATCAAGTTACTGATGTGTTTTCATGCCATCAATGCACAACCAAGTCGTAGTCAACAACTCATATATCTTGTTTTGAAGATTATATGATATTATCGTCTCACAATTACTCGCGATAAATTCCATGAAGTGATTCAGGTGAGCGCGGGTTGAATCCAATACTCAAATCTTATTTCAAGAGCACCATGAATGGTGTAGCAGACTGTTGCTATGCCTAACTCCTTAGACAATCTACAAGCCAACTCATGACAGTCTTATTTCATACTTACTTCCAACGTATGATTGACTGTGGATAGTTTGAATAATAATAATAATAATAATAATAATAATTTTATTATTCTGGAAGTCAAAACATGCAAAGTGAAACAATAGTAAATAATTGGCACAAGACGGTAACTTTACTCATAAATAAAACTCCTTTGATTTAATCATCAAATGTCAATTACAATTTTGATATTACAAGTTTCGATTTATCTAATTACTAAAACTAATATCGTCCTTTAGCCCAATGCTCCTCGCATGCTGCAAGTGCTTAACCCTAGTCAGTCCCTTTGTAAGAGGATTTGTTGGGTTGTCCTCTGACGTGTCACAACTAGCACTTTTGGCTAGGAAATTCTGTCCTCAGGTAAGTAAGTACTATTGTGAGACTTTTGCTAACACTTCTAAGTGTACAATATGAGTTCCTAAGGAGCCATAAAGTGTTAGAATGCAATTCTCTCCAAGTATGTGAAACCTCTCCCAATTCTCTCCAAGTATGTGAAACCTCTCCCAATTCTCTCCAAGTATGTGAAATCTCTCCCAAATCTCTCCAAGAATAGTGAATATCTCCCAAATCTCTCCAAGAATGCGAAATCTCTCCAAGAATAGTGAATCTCTCCCAAATCTCTCCAAGAATGCGAAATCTCTCCAAGAATAGTGAATCTCTCCCAAATCTCTCCAAGAATGCGAAATCTCTCCAAGAATAGTGAATCTCTCCCAAATCTCTCCAAGAATAGTGAATCTCTCCCAAATCTCTCTCATATGCGAAATCTCTCCCAAATCTCTCCAAGCATGTGAAATCTCTCCCAAATCTCTCCACGTATCTCAAATCTCTCTCAAATCTCCCTAAGTACCTTCCTTAGTAGAAAACTGCTCAAAACCGGAAGTGGAAACCCCAAAAGGACCCTTTTGGTCTGGAACCTCTTGGTCCGGAACCCTCTTGGTCCGGACTCCTCTTGCTCCTGAACCTCTTGGTCCGAAACCCCTCCCTATTTCGGATGCTTTTGATAGATCCGGAATGCCCATGTTGATTCGGACAATCTCGCAAGCCGGAAGGGTAACTCCGGAATAAGCCTCTCATCCGGAAGGATTAGCCCTGCTTCGGAAAAATCAGGTCAGCATCGGAAGCCTCCGGTCCAGACCTCCGGATCTCGCATGCGCCTTCGGAATCCGAGACACCACTTCGGAACTCCACTGTTGACTCCGGAACTTTGAGAAATGCTCTGGAAATTTCAGAAGGACTTCGGAAATTGCCCTAGAGCTCCGGAATTCACTATTTAGCCCCGAATTTTGGTCATTTTTGGACCTTTTCACCATTTTAAGGTATTTTGAGGCCGGAAATTACACCAAACTCTTATTTTTCCTATCCTAAACCCCTTAGACTCCTATTTTATGCTAAAATTAATTATTTTAAGCATATTCTTCATAAAATAAAAGTTTAGGATTTAGGAAAACCTTATCCTAAATCAAGAAAAGGACAAAGGGATTGACTTTGTGATTTGATGAAATTCCTCATTTCCTATGCAAATCACGGTATTCCATGCTTTACCCACCAAATATCCATGCATGGACCACCAGATCCCCATGCATCAAAGATTCCTTTCCTTTTCCTTATACTCCAAAGCAACGACAGTGAGAGAGTTTAGACTCCACTTTCTCTCTCACTTTTCTCATTTTCCTCTCAAAACTCATTTCCAAGCAAGGACAAGAACTTGCTGAAAACAAAATTCTCAATTTCTGTCACAACCAGGAATTTTGATACCTTGTAAAACCCTTAACAAAGATAACATTGTAGTTAAAACTTGGAAAACATGTATGATGCTTGTTCAATGATCACAAAATTCCATCAAATACTCTACACAAACATTCAAGTAGTCAACAAAGGTTGGAAACCTTAAAAATCTCGGTTCAAGTCCATTTTGGACTAGGATTTTCTTATTGGGCCTAATGGACCAATAAGCTTCCAATTTGACTATTTTGGGCTTAGAACTCTTATATGGGCTCTAATTGGACCCACTTTCTTTTATTTTAACATTTTGGGCCATAATGGGCCTAGAATGAAATAAAATACTCTTATTGGGCCAGAACAAATTTAATTAGCCCTAAAGGGCCATAAAACTCATACTTTGATTAATATTGGGCCGTGAACCATCTCGAAAAAAACAAATGGGCCGAAAATCATCAAAATGGGCCCATAATATGGACTCAAGAACACAAAGGCCCAAACTATTCTTTCCTTCTCCCTTTCTCGGCCCAAGAGGATAACAAAAAAAAATAGAAACTAGTGAAATAAGGAGGGTTAGCCACCTCCTTATTACATTTTGGTCTTCCATGCACCATCACATACTTCCATGCACACCATCATTTCACTTCTCTCTCTCCCTCTCTTCTTATCTTCGGCCGAGAGGAGACACACACACACACACATAATTCATTCCAACTCTTTCCAAATTCTCTCAAGAACACTTTCACTTCTCCTTCCAAATTTTCGAGATTTAGAAGCTTTTCAAAGAGGTTATTCCACAATAATCATCATCATTGGTAAGTTATTGTTTAGATCCATAACCTAGTCTCTTTATTTCATCAAAATTTCCTCCTAACTCACACCATTTTCGTGATCTACACATTAGAAGCTTCTTAACTTCGAAATCAACCCAAGAAGGGTTGTTAGGGCCGAAAAATAGCATCAAACTCTTCCCTTTCTTCTTCAATTCGAAAACAACAAGCAAAGGTGAGTTCATACCCCTCTATTTTCGGTTTTCACAAGTTTTATGGGGGAGAATACAAGTAAAATGTGTATATCTATGTGTATGTGTATGTTATGTGTGATTTCATGTATGTATGTATGATTTTATGTGTTTATGTGGTAAATATGTAACAAAACAGGAAGAAATCTCGAGATCTATGGCACAAGAGGGGAAACAAACATGATCTAATATACTTTTCATTGAACAAGTCATGAAAAGTTTCTATCTAAAGTCATAATAAACATAATGCAACATAAAACTCATTTTTGGGCTATAATTGTCAAATAAACAAAAGTTGGGTTGAAATTTGTCATTTACGGTTTTCTTAAGGACTAAACGAGTCAAAACAGTAAAAATAAATGTTTTTATGACTATTATACTCTTTAAAGGACTAGAAATGCAATTTGTAGCTTAATGGGCTAACTTTTGGGCTTTTCGCCCATATGCCCAAAAATTGCAAAAATACGATTTTAAGGGGCTGAAATGGTACAATTCTCGAAACAGGGAGTAAAAGGGGTAAACAAAACTATTTCAAGGGTTAAAATGCTTTTCTTTTCCAAAAAGGATCAAAAATGTAAAGTTTTTGGAATTTGGGCCAAATTTGTAAAAGTTGCGAAAAAGTTGGACTTTAACCGAAAGACTCTTTACTGGAAGGGCTGAAACTACCAAAGAGTAAATTTTGAGCTAAAAACATTTATTTAAACAAGTCTATGGGTCAAAAATGTCAAGAAAATGAGTTAAGGGCCAAAAATGTCTTTTCTTTATGTAAGGGACTAAAATTGTCATTTTTATTAAAGAAGGGCTGAATGGGTCAAACCAATATTTTGAGTCAATTATTTTGGTTTTAAGATATTTGGTTCAAAAGAATACCAAATTACAACTTATGAAAATAGAATGAAGAATATACATATATTTTCAAATATCGTTATAAACAACCGACAAGCTTCGTGCCGTTGAGAATTTAACAATTGTTCAATCAAACTTCCGACCATTATACTATACCTAAAACAAGTAAATATTCAAATAGTTGGGCTTGAAAGATCTTAATCAAGCTTATTGGGCCTTCGTGACCCATTGGCATGACTTTTGGGCCTAACGATAATAATACATGTCAATTAAGCCTCCTGTGACCCAAATTACATGTTTAATGGACCCTCAATGGCTTCTATGTGCTATTGGACCCCAGTGGCCCATTAGCGTTGCTAGTAAGGTCCAATTAAATCATATGTGAAATGGGCCAACGCGTTCTTCGTTTAAACAACAGCCTAAAATAACTCACGTAATTAGCAGGACTTCGTAATCCTCTTCTCCTCGTTTGTTAGGCTTACTTGCAATCAAAGTAAACAAATTCAGGTCGTTAATCAATAGTAATCAAATTTGTTTGGATTAAGTGAGTAATAATGGGCGACACCTCTAAGCGTCGTTCGTAGTCTGTAGTTATAATCAAAGTCTCCTGGAAGGAGAGCGAGAGTTTGTGTATAGATCTATACGGGGGTGACTCCCCCACACCTCAGCTGTTCGCTACAGTTAGACTCGGCCAGTCTAGGGTGACAAAATCTTAAGATCAATTTCAGCGTTCATTAGGATGCCAAGACAGACGAACTAGTCATTATTATGCATGGTTATAACGACTCACGTAATTAAATAAATCCAATACTATCCGAGTAATCAAGGGAGAGTAATCAAAAATCACTCGTGTGGCGGTATAACAATTTGAAACAATTATTTTATGTTATCGGAAAACATCGGGTTTTTCGAGGAAATCAACACCACTCGCTTGTATTTTCAATAACTATAATGCAAAACTTCCCATTTATACACGTTTTGAAATCATTAATGCACCAACTTATGGATCTTCACACTTCGGTATAAACAATTGTCTTTTCAGAAAATATCGGATTTTCTGGGTTTTATAAACTACACAAATCATTTTTACCACAACCCTGCTTATGAACTCACCAACATTTCATATGTTGACGTTTTCAAAATAACTTGTATTCTCAAGTAATAGGTAAGTTGAAGGGTAATATCAAGTACGTTAGGATGTTATGTTTTGAAAACTCTCAAACAATTGATGCTATGGATATGTAATATTTAAACAATGTATTGGATGTGAACAATGTCAATCGTTATGTATTAATGCATGGTGAAGTTTATGTTGTGTTTCATGTATAGTCATTGTGATGATATTCAATTTGAGTCACGCGAGCCCTCGGACGTTTCCGCCGTCTGGTTCGGGGGTGTGACAGGTTGGTATCAGAGCTCTGTTTATAGTGAACTGGCATATCTAACCACACATTGATATACAACTATAAACCAAAGAGGGACTAAAACAACTCTGAACAAAACAAATAAAACACAACCAATAAAACTGTTGGATTAATGTCTAAGTCCATAACTATAATTGGTAAGACTTGACCCGACCCGGCATGGTCCATTTGGGTTGCATGGCATCATGCATTTGGATAGACTATAATGAGAGAAATAACACTTAAGGTTGGTTAATATATTATAAGTTCTAATATATTAATAAGGTTATTTAATTAGTATTGATCAAGAATTAATTTGGAATTAATTAAGTGATCAAAAGGAGACTAATTAAATATATGGGTTGATTGTGTAAATCATTCATTCTTATATATGTGGGCTTGTGATCCAAGATTCCTTATGTTGGACTAAGTCCATGGGGTGACCCATGGATACTCCATGGAGGTTAAAATCCATGGAGCATAAGGAATGGGTAAATTTATGAGTTACATGGTGTAACCCTAATAGCCACCATATAAAAGAATCCCATGGCTCAAGAAATCGTGCACTAATGTGTGAGTGTGAGGGCTAGACGATTTCAAGGAGTGTTCAAGTTTCTCTCAAGTTATTCCAAGTGTATTTGGTGTTGTGTGAACCATTTGAGGTGTCACACTTGGGGCACTAGGCACTCAAGCTTCATGAAGACATTCTACATCAAAGAGGTATGTATTCTATCTTGTTATATTTATTATTTTGTATGCTAGATTAGGATAATACCTTGGATGTTCATAATTGTATGTATAATAGAGAAAACATAGATCCAAGGTATTTAGGGTTGCATGTACACTTAAGAGTGTTAGAATGCTCATAACCCAACAGTGGTATCAGAGACTAGGCTTGTTTTCTTGTTATACTTGCAAAAGTAGCTGAAAAATCGAGTTGGATGCATATATATTTGATTGTTTTGGCTGGAAGTGGAATAGGAACATTACCCTAAGATGTTTTTGGACTTGTAAACTTGTTTTTGATGTGGTAATGTTCATGCTAATCCAATTTCTAAGATAATTGTCATAATTTCAAGATTTGTATTAGTTTGTATGTTCATGCTAATTTCTTGAAGATTGATGATTTGAATTATCTTGTTCTTATGAGGTTCTTAGATTAATAGAAAAGTTGTGTGAAATAGTTGTTTTCAATCCATTTTAATCTAAGAGTTGATTCCAAAGTGTGTTTTTGTAACTTGTCCTCAAGTTATATGAAAAGTCACATTTAAGAATCATAAAACTCATAAAAGTTGGCAAAGGTTACAAAATGAAGAGTCTAGTTCTAATTAAATGGTTTTATGACTCCATAACTTGTCCTCAAGTTATGGAGGTTCAAGAGTCTCTTCATTAAATTAAAAAAAAAGTGTAACCTTAATTATTTCCATAAGTTACAATAAAAAAAGTTATTTTTTTTATTAATTAGTTTAAAGTCTTCCATAACTTGTCCTCAAGTTATGGAACTTGAAGATTTTTTTTTTTTAATTAAAACTACTTTAAACTCATAAGTTATGGAATTAATTAGTTTTGAATAGTTTCAAAACTTGCCCTCAAGTTTTGGAATTTGAAAAGTTTTCACTTATGAATACTTTAATTCCAAGTTAGCCCTTAGAATTTTAAAAGTAAAAATTCAACCCTTATACTTTATAATATTATAAGTTAATAATATTTATATATATATATATATATATATATATATATATATATATATATATATGTATAAGAGTAAAGTCAGTCTTACCGTTATTAGGCCTCATTCACGAAGCCGGTCTATAAGGGGGGTATAAGGTTACTGCCTATAAAATGGCAGTTTAATGGGTGTCCACTCTCACCCACCGCTTCCTTGATTGGTGGAGGGTCGTTAGCCGAACGGGTAGGACAAGGACTATAATTCTCCTTTCATTAAAAGTATTAATGATAAATACTAAGTAACTAAACTCTTATTAATACCCAATCTTAGTTACTTAGGAAAATGTGAATTTGGTGCTAACCCATGAAATTACACTTTGCACTTTGCTTAAGTCGTTAGTGGAGCATGTGTGGTTAACCGGCACACTAACCTGGACTTAACAAGGTAGGCAAAGGGTAACTTAATATTTATCATAGTATTGGTGGAGCGTGTGTGGTTAACCGGCACACTGATTAAGGGGTAAATATTAAGGGTACCAAGTATATTTGCATGGTTATTCACACCTTGTTTTGTGATCCTCGGCATCCCAGTCACAAAACCTGAAGGGCACACTCGAGATTGAAACATGCCTTTGAACAGTTCAATGAATCTCAAAGATCTAGGACTTTCAAATCCAATTAAAACCTAATAAATTATTTCATTTTTCATGGTGGAAATTGGTGAATCGTCATTCACCTACCTTCAAATATTTTATAGCTTGGATTACGGCATCCCTCTTCTAAGTTATAAAATAGTTTGTTGGGTCCTAGCCTTAATATTTCATATTGGGTGTCATATTAAGGACTTTAAATCAACTATCTTGAATATCTCCCAAAAAGATGTCTGGTCTAGACATTTATGATCTTCCCAAATCTCTTGAAACAAGCTTTCCTAAATGAAGATGATGTCCCATGGATATCATACTTCTTTCACCTCCTCCAATTATTCTCCCTAACCCACAAGTTCCTAAAAAGTTTAAGGTCACTCAAGCCCTATTGGCAAGGCAAGGTCTAGGTGTGATCACATCTTGGAGATGTAGTCACATATTGACAAGCCGGGAGAGTTGGGTGTCAAAGTCTTGAGAAAATTGGTGGCTTAACTACTTTCTAAGTCACATAGTGAGTTCTTTTGGGAATCCTATGAAACAGACTAAGACAAGACCCTTAATGATCTTATCTATTTGCTAAGATCAACTTCCTAAAACGCTATGGACATTGACAATGATGACATTGGATATCCAGTAAAGCTCTCTCTTCCCAATGGAAAGGATCGGCCATAGTCAACTCGGTTGACCCAATGGTAAAGAGAGAGGCGAAGTCTGAGATAGTCCCATTATCGAGGGTCCATAGGTAACTATTGCCAAAGGAAGGGGCATTGGTTACGAAGCTGCCAAATTTACCTAAGGATGTTAAAGTCAATAAGTTTGGCTTTACTTCAGGTAAAGTCCATTGTCTAACTCTATTAAGTACATGCTGATTCTGATCGCGAAGATGGATTTCAATCGCATGGTTCGGTGATCAGAATTTTGGGCTATTACTTAAGAGTTATGATATTTATATTGCTTAGGAATAGATAACAACAAGGTTTTCATATGGATTGTAAGGATAAATTTTTCCGCAAAGTTTTAAAATAAAAGAAAAAGGTTTTGATTTTATTTATTTTAAGTATCCTTACAATGACATTTGTGAAAAGTTGTTGCTTATAAGATTCCATTGATAGCAATATTGGAAAAATGGATTTGATTCTTTCGGTTGTGGTAGTGTCTAATATTACCAAATAAGGAAAGATTCTCATCACCTAAGGTTCAATTGGACCGAAACTTGGAATCATGCAAGTTGTATAGTATGATGAATGAGAACTTTCAGCTTGGAAAATTAAGACTAATTCCTTATGTGAATAAGGAAAGGACTAAGGGATCGAGTACACATTCTTGTGCACTGGTCAAGTCCACCACAAAAGATCAAGAAGACTATTCGTCATGATTTACTTAAGTTCAGTAAATATGGTTATACTTATAAGTTTAAGTATAAGTCTGTAGCATTGGAGAAGTTTCAATGTGAGACAGAACGAATAAGAAGAATCAAAGTATGGCAGAAAGATAAAAGTTTCTCAAATCTGAAAAGATGGGAGAGTACTTTAGTATCATGTTTATGATCATCTTAATGATTAAGATACCATATCACAATTGGTCCTCTAAAGTCATCTTAGTGCATTCTTATGACTAAGAAGAGGAGTCATGAATTGTTGAAATGGTTAAATCAAAAAGATGAGTCATACTTCGTTCCAAAACAATTCTTAGAGTCATACTCCAAGATTGTAACTTGAGTGACATATCTTAAGAGGGTTTGTTAACACTAGTCAAATGTAAGAGTAAAAGGTTATCTACTCTTGTACATTTGAAATTGGTAAGTTGTGATGTTTTGGATAAAACAGAGACCAACTTAGGCCAATTGTGTAAAGTGTTAGTCTTGATAAATAATCCGCACTATCTCTTGAATATTTGACAAGGGAGTCTTATATGTCAAGAGGACAGTGGGAGTCTTAAAGCTCTTGAAAGTTTCAAGACTTAATCAAGAATAAAACCTAAAGTCCTTCACTAGCACATGACTTGAGGTTTATAACCTATCGTGTTGAAATTTTTGTGCCTATTCAAGTTGGCTTTGCATAGGAGTTCTGAGAGTTCTCAATTGGTTGCACAACTACTTGGAAGCAGTGGCAGGCACCTGAGCTGCCAAATGGCAAGAATTTAAGATTGCACAAGTTTAATCAATATGAGTTTGGATTTGTCACTAACCTTGTCTTGTGATTATGGTTTTGACAAATTCACATGGATAAGAACACATACACTATTAAATCTAAGTTTCATAAGGTTTCTCTCCGATTCATGAAAATGATGGTGAGGAAACACTTTCACTAAGTAGATTTTAGCTAGATAGCAATTGTGATATTTGCATTCTCAAAGTCGTTAGTGGAGCGTGTGTGGTTTACCGGCACACTAACATGGACTTGTGAGAAGTGGCAAAGGTCTAAACAATTGAAACTATGATGACGACATCCCTTTTCATAGTTCTAAAAATTTTTAGACACACATGTGAGCTATCTAAGAGAGGTGTATGATTTTGATAAAGTTTTATCAAAATAATCTAGTATCAGAAATCTGAACTTTGGTAAGAAAGTCAGCTGATTTCTGAGTACATGTCAAAGCTAGTGGGAGCATAAGTGTTATGCTAATAATCATCATGTTAGTGGGAGCATGATAATTATGACAAAGGTTGCAAGTTAGCAATGTTAATTATAGAAAACAAAAGTTTCAATTCGTGAGGTTGCAGGGGTTGAAAAAGTTGTTTTGCTATAATTAAGGGAGAGGAAATTATACTTCATTTCAATTCTAAAAGCTTAGATTGAGATTTTAATCGTATTTAATCAAGGATATATATATGAATTTCATGTTGGAATGGCTCAACATAAGGAAATTCTATATATGGGTCCATTATTTGCGTTCTAAAATTCGATTATGATTACGGCATCCCTTTTCATAATCTGAATTTTGAGAACTTGGCAAATTGAAATGGAAATATTATAGCAAAAGACTGGTTTAGTCTTTATGTGAGACATCATGAATCGTGTCCCATATGCTTCGGATATAGGATCGATTACATGTGCTATATTCATCCTTTCTAAAATTTTCCAAATCCCTTGGGCATTATGAAGGGAAAAGGTCTAGAATTGGATATGACTAAAATGATTATGCAATTGTCGAGGACAATCTAAGGTTTACCAAAGATTGGTTGCTCAAGGACAGTTGGAAGTATAATGTTAATTCTGGAAGGACCATATTGACATAATCTGTAAGGAGGCAACTCTTGTTCAGAAGTGATAGTCAAAATGGAATATGGAAATGTTTCAAAGTTAGAAATTATTCAATCTGTGTAAGATTAGGAAACTTAATGAAAGAAGGATGTTTCCAAGGAGCTGATCTCCTTTGGAATGCTCTGTAATGATTGTTGTCAAGTCTTTCTGACTTCGTGCATAATCATTAAGAGGATCAATGCATATAAGTTTAGAATCTAACAGATTTCAGTAAATGGCATGAATTTGGAATTCTTGCATTTGCAGTAAGGATTTGGGACTGTGCAAAGAGGATCATTGGAGTGATGTTCAATTGATCTATTTTACAAAGTAAAGATCATAGACAAACATAGTATGCATACTTGGTGTATGGCATGACTAGTGTTTAGAAAACATAGTGTACATGCTTGGAGCATGGGACAACTATTGTTTTAAATTCAAGTATAAAGTTGATAAAACCGAAACAATGAATAATGAGTAATCAGTATGGTGATAAATAAAAGTGTTTATTTATATTCATAGGGTTTGATACCATATTTGATTCATTTATTCTTGTGTTTCACTTTGCATGTTTTGACTTCCAGAATAACTAAGTCGCTCTTCCTGAATGATTAAGTTATTCAAACCATCCACAGTCGGTCATATGTTGGAAGTAGATATGAATCAAGACTGTCATGGGTTGGTTTGTAGAGATCCAAGTTGGTGGACAAAGTGGTGCTACAACACTCATGAGTGCTCATAAGTTCTGAGTATTGGATTCAACCCGCGCTCATTTGAATCACTTCATGGATTTTATCACGAGTGATCATGAGACGATAATATCTTATATTCTTCAAACCTAGAGATATGAGTTGTTACTATGAGTTGGTTATACATTGATTGCACGAAAACGCATTGGTAACTCGATGTTATAAAACGTGCCTTTGTGTATGATTCAACAAGTAGTAGAACAAGCCATATGAGTCGAAGTTTATCCATTCCTTTTACCTTCGGGATAAAAGCGATATCTGTGGGCCCCTCGATGATTTAAAGATGATACACGTGAGTGCGTGGCCAAGCCAGGACTGATTTGATTTGTTCAATCAGTCAGTCATCATGAATCGGAAATCGGGAAACAACAAATGGACAGAGAGAATGATTGATAATCCATGTCTCAGTCCATATGATATCTAGAATGGAGGAATATATGATCCCTTATCTAATGGACAAGTCATTGATAAAGGTCAGAGTTCATCGAAAAGGTCAGAGTTCGACAGAAGCTTTTAAGAGCTACGATTGCTGATCGGTTCCTGAAGTCATACGCAATAATAGTTTTAGACTTATCCAAGTGGGAGACTGTTGGATTAATGTCTAAGTCCATAACTATAATTGGTAAGACTTGACCCGACCCGGCATTGTCCATTTGGGTTGCATGGCATCATGCATTTGGATAGACTATAATGAGAGAAATAACACTTAAGGTTGGTTAATATATTATAAGTTCTAATATATTAATAAGGTTATTTAATTAGTATTGATCAAGAATTAATTTGGAATTAATTAAGTGATCAAAAGGAGACTAATTAAATATATGGGTTGATTGTGTAAATCATTCATTCTTATATATGTGGGCTTGTGATCCAAGATTCCTTATGTTGGACTAAGTCCATGAGGTGACCCATGGATACTCCATGGAGGTTAAAATCCATGGAGCATAAGGAATGGGTAAAGTTATGAGTTACATGGTGTAACCCTAATAGCCACCATATAAAAGAATCCCATGGCTCAAGAAATCGTGCACTAATGTGTGAGTGTGAGGGCTAGACGATTTCAAGGAGTGTTCAAGTTTCTCTCAAGTTATTCCAAGTGTATTTGGTGTTGTGTGAACCATTTGAGGTGTCACACTTGGGGCACTAGGCACTCAAGCTTCATGAAGACATTCTACATCAAAGAGGTATGTATTCTATCTTGTTATATTTATTATTTTGTATGCTAGATTAGGATAATACCTTGGATGTTCATAATTGTATGTATAATAGAGAAAACATAGATCCAAGGTATTTAGGGTTGCATGTACACTTAGGAGTGTTAGAATGCTCATAACCCAACAAAAACATCTTTACTTGTGCAATATAGGAAAAAGAACATAATACCAAATCAAATAAGATAATACCGACATCTCGGTTGAGTCGGGACTGTTCCTAGTTGTATTAAGGGGATGGATGTAGCCTGATCAACTACATTTTCTCCAAGGTACAACTATCACATGCCCCAGGGAAACCTCGATGGCCGGTAAACCTAAAAACATACCCCTCTGTTACCAAGAAAAGAACATCAACTCAATTTACATAATAATTAAAACATCTTAGGAGTAATAATAGTTTATTCATACACCTCCTCTCAGTCACCATGGAAGGGGAGCACCAGGGCATTCAGTTTCATCAGGCCTTAGTGGCCCACAGAATGATCGAGGACGAACCCGAGGGAGATCAAGGGGGAGCACACGGCGTTGGGCCCGACGAGTACACGGACACAGACTATGAGTTTGATGGGACCGATGACCACATGGAGGAAGAACAAGACACAAACGAGGAGTCCGTCACACCACCTACCAGCGAGACGCAGCAGAAACCGCCTGCCCCACCAGGAAATTCCACAAAAGAGAATCGTTCTCCGGAAGCTGAGATTGCCGCTCTGCGGCGACAGCTATTCGTCATGGAAGCACGAGCGGTGCAGGCCAACCAGGAAAGAGATGAAGTCATTGGAGAAATGACAGAGATGGCCCAGTTGTTGGCACAACACTTTGGTATATGACCTCATTGCCGCCATCGAGCGCTCCTTAGAGTGTTAGGGCTAGTCATATCTATCTTTAGTACTATGCTTATATGATCTATGCTATGTACCATCGACTCTATGTTTAAGTGATTACACTACTCATAGAGTCGTTACGCTGCCGAACTTGCACCACTTATGTATGCTCTTTCGAGCAAATTTTCATGTATCAAAGTACGGATATTATTAATGGAAAAATATATGTGTTCTATTGTGATGTTGTTATCTGTTATGTGTTATGTATCCATGATTGTATGTTAATATGTGAAACTACTTAAGTACACGCAATACACCTAGTTTATAGGACCACAAACTCACAAAAATCATAGGGACTCAACATCTTTCCGATCAATGACAGAAAGATGCCTCACCGACCAACCCGTGGAAACCCTGAGCCAACCCCACCAGAAATCAACTCAGCTGCATTTCAAGCAGCTGTATCTGCTGCGGTCACCGCAGCCATGGCGCAAATCCACCAAGGGAACAATGGTGGAGGCAATGGACAAGGGGCTGGAAGTTCGAACAACGGAATAAATCAAGGACCTACCAAGACATGCTCTTACAAGGACTTCACCAACGCCAAGCCACGAACCTTTAATGGCACGGGTGGAATGATAACCCTAAAGAGATGGATGGAAAAGGTGGAATCGGTATTTGAGATATGTGAATGCCCCGAGGAGGTGAAAGTGAAGTTCGCCGCATGCACATTCGTTGACCAAGCTCTCACCTGGTGGAATGGACATGTGGAGGCCATGACTCTCCCCGTAGCCAACGCCATGCCATGGGCGGAGTTGAAAGAGATGTTGATGGCTGAGTACTGCCCGCAAGGCGAAATTCAGAAAATGGAGCAAGAGTTATGGAATCTCACCGTCCGAAACTCTGATATAGATGCATACATATCAAGGTTTAGCGAACTGTCACTGTTGTGCCCTGGCATGATTACTTCAGAGGGAAAGAAAATCGAACGATTCATCTGGGGATTAACCTCCCCAATTCAAGGAAATGTGATAGCTACAAATCCCGAAACCTTCGACAGTGCCAAGAGGTTGGCCAAGAAACTGTACGACCACAACAACAAGAAGGGCGAGAAGCCAGTGGAAACTGAGGGCAAGAAGGAGAGTGACAATAAGAAAGGAAAGAACAACAAAAGAAAAGGGCGACAAGGCTCAGAGTCGTCAAAGAAGCAACAAGAAGTGAGAGTCAATGTTGCAACAACCCAAGTTCCCTCCACACCACATGCTCCAGCCTCAGCTACTCCAAGTGCCCCTAGGCAGTATTCCGGGAATCTCCCAAAGTGAAACAAGTGCAGTCTCCATCATAATGGCGAATGCAGGGAGATGCATTGTACCGGTTGCAATCGGAAGGGTCACATGACAAAATATTGCAGGACCTATCCTCCCCAGAACCAGCAGCAAGGAAACAACAACAACAACAACAACCGCAATAACAACAACAACACCAACAACAGCGGCAATAATGCTGGATCAAGCCCCACCTGCTATGGATGTGGAAAGACTGGGCATATCCGTCGAAACTGCCCCAACATCAACAACCCTGGGAATGGAGGAGCAGGAAGAGTGCTGACCATGGGACAGGGAGAAGCGGTTCAGGATCCCGCTGTTGTTACCGGTACGTTTCTCCTAAACCACACTTATGCATGCATCCTATTTGATACCGGGGCAGAACGAAGCTTTGTGAGTAATAAATTCAAACACTTGTTAAAACAACAACCCCAGAAGCTTAATGAAACCTTTATGGTGGAAATGGCTAATGGGAAAAACAGAATCCACTGGGGAAATCTACATCGGATGTACCCTGACCTTGAACCATCACGTCTTTCAAATAAACTTAATGCTTGTTTCCATTAGGAGTTTTGATGTGATTATCGGCATGGACTGGTTAAGCCCCCACCATGCTGAAATTATGTGTCACGAGAAGGCCGTTCGCCTTCACCTCCCAAATCATGAAACCATAACTATATACGGAGACAAACCCAGCACGAACCTTCGTCTCATCTCGTGCATTAAGGCACAAAAGTGTCTACGAAAGAAGGACTTGACGTTTCTGGCTCACATAGTGGATAAGTCCAAAGAAGAGGTCCATATTCGAGACATCCCGGTGACTTGTGAGTTCCCGGATGTATTTCCTGAAGACCTTCCGGGGATACCCCCAGAAAGACAAGTCGAGTTCTGAATTGACCTCGTGCCAGGAGCTACACCCATCGCCAAATCGCCCTACATATTGGCTCCTGCGGAAATGCAAGAGTTGTCCAGTCAACTCAGCGAACTTTTGGACAAAGGATTCATCCGACCCAGTTTCTCACCTTGGGGAGCTCTGGTTCTCTTTGTTAAGAAGAAAGACGGTACCTTTAGGATGTGTATTGACTACAGGGAACTTAATAAGCTCACTATCAAAAATCGCTATCAACTTCCGAGAATCGACGATCTATTTGACCAACTCCAAGGAGCAAGTTACTTCTCTAAGATAGATCTGCGATCCGGATACCATCAACTCAAAGTCCGGGAGGAGGATATCCCTAAAACCGCCTTCCGAACTCGTTATGGACATTATGAATTTGTCGTAATGCCCTTCGGTCTAACGAATGCCCCTGCCGCATTCATGGACCTAATGAATCGAATCTGCCGACCATTCCTCGACAACTTTGTCATCGTTTTCATCGACGATATCCTAGTCTATTCTCGAAGCGAATAGGAACACGGCCGACATCTCCGACAAATCCTGGAAACCCTGCGAACCGAAAAGTTATACGCAAAACTCTCTAAGTGTGAGTTCTGGCTTCGTAGTGTGAACTTTTTGGGTCAGGTTGTTAGTCAGGAAGGCATACATGTGGATCCTTCTAAGGTCAAAGCCGTTGAAGGATGGGCGATCCCAACAACACTCACAGAAATTCGCCAATTTTTAGGCCTCGCAGGCTACTACAGGAGGTTCATTCAGAACTTCTCCAAAACAGCCAACCCACTTACCTCGCTTACGCAAAAGGGCGTACCCTTTGAATGGACGGATAAGCAAGAAGCTGTTAGATTAGGTGTCTAAGTCCATAACTATTTCTGGTATGTACTTGACCCGGCCCGACATGGTCCATTTGGGTTGCATGGCATCATGCATTTGGATAGACTAAATGAGAGAAATAACGCTTGTGGTTTATTAATATATTATAAGTTCTAATATATTAATAGTATTGATCAAGAATTAATCTAGGATTAATTAAGTGATCAAAAGATGACTAATTAAATATATGGGTTGATCATGTAAATCATCCATAACTTGTATAGTGGGCTAAAAGGCTCCATGGATAATCAAGTTGGGTTAAACCCATTGAATGCTCCATGGAGGCTCCATGGGAGTTACAAACCCATGGGTCATGGAAATGAAGAGTCATGCCACATTAGGGTTTACATGGTGTAACCCTAGATGTGACACACTATATAAGCAACATGTTCTCCACCAAAATCGGTGACACTAAGAAACAAGAGGGCTAGAGCCGATTTTGCAAGTGTAAGATTCTCTCAAAGTTTACTCCTTTGCATTTGGTGTTGTGTGAAGCATTTGAGGCATCACACTTGGGGTGCTAGGCTCACAAGGTTTCAAGGATCATAATCAACAACAAGGTAAGTTATTTTATCTTTCATTCAAGTTAAAAATGTTCCCCATGTATGCTAGATAGGAATATAACCTTGGAATTCAACTTTGCATGATTATTAGACAAACATAGATCCAAGGTTATTAGGGTTGCATGTACACTTAGGAAGTGTTATAATGCTCAAAACCCATCAGTGGTATCAGAGCCTAGGTTTGTTTGTTGTTTTTTTTTTGTGTGCAAACAGCTTGAAAAAAATCGTTTTTTTGTTTTCTGCTCGTATGAAAGTTTGCACATTTGTTGCTGGAAATGGACTAGAAACATTACCCTAAACTGTTTTGATGTTTTAAAGCTTGTTTTAGATGGTGTAATGTTTATGCTAATCCATTTACAATGGCAATTATTAAAATTACAAGTTTTTTTAAGTGTAATTTTTTATTCTTGAAAGTGTTCATATTCATGTTCTTGAACTTATGAAGATTAGATGATCATAGGAATTGTTTGTAACCTTCATGGTAGTTTAATTCATGATCATAATGTGTTTTAATGGAGTCCATAACTTGTCCTCAAGTTATGGAAAACCAAAAGTCTCACTTTTATTAAAGCCATTAAAAGAACACAAGAGTTATAAAAATGAAGAGTCTTCATTTTTATTACTCAATTAATTCATAAGTTATAAGAAATGAAAAGTTTTGGAAGTTTACAAAACTTGCCCTTAAGTTTTGGAACATGTATAAGTCTTGATTAAAACTTTAGTTCCAACCCTTAGAATTTTAAAAGTTAAAATTCAACCCTTATACTTTATAATATTATAAGTTACTAATATATATATGTATAACGTCAAGTCGTCTTACCGCTAGTACGCCTCATTCACGAAGCCCGTCTATAAGGGGGGTATAAGGTTGTTGCCTATAAAATGGCAACTTAATGGGTGTCCACTCTCACCCACCGCTTCCTTGATCGGTGGAGGGTCGTTAGCCGAACGGGTAAGACAAGGACTTATAAATTCTCATTAAAAGTATGATGAATATTATAAAGTAACTAAATGCTTTTATTAAATTCCCAATTTTAGTTACTTTAGGAAAATGTGAATAAGGTGCTAATCCATGAAATTACACTTTACACTTTGTTTAAGTCGTTGGTGGAGCGTGTGTGGTTAACCGGCACACTAAGTTGGACTTAACAAGGTAGGTAAAGGGTGACTTAAGGTTTACCATAGCATCGGTGGAGCGTATGTGGTTTACCGGCACATCGATTGAGTGATAAACCTTGAGGGTACCAAGTGATTTGCATGATTACTTCACACCTCGTTTTGTGATCCTCGGTATCCCAGTCACAAAACTTGGAGGGCATACTCGAGATTGAAACATGCCTTTGAAAAGTTCATTGAATCTCAAAAGAATCTAGGAATTTCTAAGAACCAATTAAAAACCTAATATTTATATTTCGTTTTTCATGGTGGAAATTGGTGAATCATCATTCACCTACCTTTCAAATATGTTATAGCTTGGATTACGGCATACCTCTTCTAAGTTATAATATATTGTGATTGGATCCTAGCCTTAATATTACATTTGGGTGTTTTATTAAGGACTCTCTTAATATCTAAACTAATCTTGTCCTCTTCTTTCAGATGTCTTCAAACAATGCTGCTTCTGGCTCTAATCCTAATGGCTCCTTTACCCTTATGAACTTGTGTGGGAAAGTCACTTTTGATGGATCCAACTTTAATGAATGGATCAGAAACATCAGGATGATTACCCGCTACGAGGACAAAGAATATGTCCTTGACAAGGAGCTTAAGGAGATTGATGAGACCACTGCAACTCCCCAGGAGATCGCTGACTTCCGGGCACATGAAAGGGATGCTACAAAAGTGGCATGCATCATGTTGGCCACCATGACAGCGGAACTCCAAAAGTCCTATGAGGACTTCTACCCTTTTGAAATGCACCAAGATCTGATGGAAATATACCATCAAAGTGCACGACAAGAGAGGTATGAAATCATATGCTCTATCATAACAACCATGATGAAGGACGGGGAATCCGTCACGAGCCACATGCAGAAAATGCAAAGGTATGTGGATCGGTTGCTGAAGCTTAATGTGAACTTCCCTGAGGAGCTTGCAATAGATATCATTTTGCACTCCTTACCATCGTGCTATGATCAATTCCGCATGACATATCACATGAATAAGGAAGAGGTCACACTCAGCAAACTTCAGGGACTCCTCAAGACCGCAGAAACAGGTCTTAAGGGTAAGTCGGTTGTTAACACTCCTACTCCAAACTCCGCCCCGGTTTTGGCAATCGGGAAAGGTAGAGGGAAGAAGAGGAAGAGCTCTTTGAAGGGTACCAAGGCTAGGACCCTTGATGGCTCTTCTTCAAGTGGAACCAAGAAAGGTTTTGTCACTCCTTCTTCTGACCCTAAAGAGGCTGAATGCTTCTATTGCCATGAAAAGTCACATTGGAAGCGGAACTGCCCAAAGTACCAGCAAGATGTGAAGGATGGGAAAGTTAAACCCAACCATGCAGGTATTTACACTATCTTATCTAATAACTCACCCAATTCTAACTCTTGGGTCCTTGATACCGGTTGTGGTATTCATATCTGTTCTGATTTGCAGGGACTAAGAAGAAGTGAGAATGTGGAGCATGGAAGAATAAACTTAATCATGGGGAATAGGAAAGCTTTACCTGTCACCAAGATTGGAGTTTATACTTTATCGCTAAGTAGTGGGTTTAGTTTAGATTTGAATAAATGTTGTTATTCGCCAGAAATGGCAAGAAATATTATTTCCTTTCATGCATTGTATAAACAAGGTTTCACCTTTTCATTTGATAATGAAGTTGGTTCGATTAATGCTTTCTTTAATAATGTTCTTTATTTTAAAGCATTACCTTGTGATGGTGTGTATGAAACTGTATTTGTGGTTGATAACTTAGGAAATAATGTATTGTTTATTGATTCTGTTAATGATAATAACTTGGATAAAGCATCATTATGGCATTGTCGTCTTGGACATATAAGCAAGAAACGCATAGGCCAACTACAAAAGGATGGAGTATTGGAGTCATTTGACCTAAAGTCAGATGATAGTTGTGAATCATGCTTACTTGGAAAAATGACAAAGTCACCCTTCACAGGTTCTTGTGAGAGGGGTGAAGGTTTGTTGGATCTTATACACACGGTTGTGTGTGGGCCCTTCAAACATGCCACAAGGGATGCTAATCGTTATTATTTGACTTTTACTGATGATTACAGTAGATATGGATATGTCTACTTAATCAAGCATAAGTCAGAGACTTTTGAGAGGTTTAAAGAGTTTAAACAGGAAGTCGAGAATCAATTGGGCAGGAACATTAAGATACTTCGATCCGATCGAGGTGGTGAGTATCTTAGTTCAGAGTTCCTCGACTATCTTAGGGAATGTGGGATTATCTCACAATTGACACCTCCCAGGACACCGCAGTTGAATGGTGTAGCTGAGAGGCGTAATCGAACCTTGTTGGATATGGTTCGTTCCATGATGAGTCGAGCTTCGCTACCAATCTCATTTTGGGGGTATGCCTTAGAGACTGCCGCCCATATCCTTAATCTAGTTCCCACAAAGAAAGTTGCCAAAACTCCTCATGAGATGTGGACTGGTAAAGTACCCAAACTAGACCACATTAAGATTTGGGGTTGCGAGGCTTTCGTGAGACGCGAGACTCATGATAAGCTTGAACCTCGAAGTGAGAGGTGTATTTTCATCGGCTACCCACAGAAATCCTTTGGTTACCTCTTCTACAGACCTAGTGAGAATGTGGTCTTTATAGCTAGGAGGGTTTTCTTTCGAGAGAGAGAGTTCATAAGCCAAGGAGACAGTGGGAGGCAAGTTGACCTTGAAGAAATTCAAGAGTCAAGTGGTGAAGGAACTTCAAACCCTAGCACTCAACTTGAGAAGGAAACTCCTGTTGAGCCAATTGACAAGTGTGTACCTCTGAGGCGTTCCACAAGGGTTAGGAATGCACATGAGCATTACTATGGATTCCATATTACTGCGGAAGGTGATACACTTATTAGTGATGAGACACTGATAGGTCTGGATGAACCTAACAGTTACGCGGAAGCCATGGCAGGCCCTGAGTCAGCCAAGTGGAAAGAGGCAATGGACAGCGAGATACAGTCCATGTATGACAATCAAGTTTGGAACTTGGTTGAGAATGTACCAGGTAGTAAGACTATAGGGTGCAAATGGATCTTCAAGAAGAAGACCGACATGGATGGTAATGTACACACTCATAACGCACGACTGGTTGCAAAGGGTTTCTCACAAACTCCGGGAGTTGATTATGATGAGACCTTTTCTCCAGTGGCCAAGATTAAGTCTATTAGGGTTCTGTTAGCCATAGCTGCATTTCATGACTATGAAATATGGCAAATGGATGTCAAAACCGCTTTCCTTAATGGAAAGTCGGCTGAGGATGTTTACATGAGTCAGCCAGAGGGTTTTGTCAATACAGAGTACCCTAATAAAGTGTGTAAGCTTGAGAAATCCATTTATGGGTTAAAGCAAGCACCTCACAGATGGAATCTTTGCTTTGATGAGAAAGTCAAAGAATTTGGCTTTTCTAGGAGTGAAGATGAATCTTGTGTATATGTCAAGGCTAGTGGGAGTATAGTCAGCTTTTTGGTATTGTATGTAGATGACATACTACTCATAGGAAATGACATCCCAACTCTGCAGGAAGTTAAGTCCTGGCTTGGGAAGTGTTTCTCTATGAAGGACCTAGGAGAAGCTGCCTATATTCTAGGGATAAGGATCTTGAGAGACCGGAGTAAAAGACTAATTGGACTTAGTCAGAGTACCTACTTGGATAAGGTTCTGAAGAGATTCGGCATGCAGGACTCCAAGAAAGGAGAGTTACCCATCCAGAGTAACGCCAGATTGAGTAAGACACAAAGCCCTAGTACTGAGGCTGAGATAGCAGAAATGAGTCGAATACCTTATGCTTCGGCTGTAGGATCGATCATGTATGCTATGACGTGTACTCGACCTGATGTAGCCTTTGCTTTGAGCATGGTTAGCAGGTATCAGGGGAACCCTGGCAAGGCACACTGGATTGCGGTAAAGAATATCCTCAAGTACCTACGGAGGACTAAGGACTGGGTCCTTACCCTCGGTGGGAGTGAAGACTTGAGAGTTGTAGGGTATAGTGATGCTAGCTTTCAGAATGATAGGGATAATTTTCGCTCTCAGTCAGGCTGGGTCTTTACCTTAAATGGAGGAGCAATTTCTTGGAAGAGTTCCAAGCAAGAGACAGTGGCTGATTCAACTTGCGAATCAGAGTATATAGTAGGTAGCGAGGCAGCAAAGGAGGCGATATGGCTGAAGAACTTCATTGGAGACCTTGGAGTTGTACCAGCTATTAAAGAGCCAATGGAAATTTTCTGTGATAGTGAAAGTGCAGTTGCCTTAGCCAAGGAACCAAGGGATCACGGGAGATCCAGACACATCGACAGAAAATACCATTTCATCAGACATCGAATAGAAGAAGGACTCCTCGTGGCAAAGAGGGTATCATCGGATGAGAATCCAGCAGATCCCCCCACGAAGGGACTGACTCGGGTTAAGCATCTCCAGCATGCTCGGAGCATAGGGCTGAAGGATGATATTAGATTTAGTAGTTACATAACCTTGAAATTTGTAAAGTGTAATTGACATTAGATGATGAATAAAAGGTGTTTTATTTATGAGTAAAGTGTTGCTATCTCTTGTCGATCGTTTACTATATTTCTTTTGCATGTTTTGACTTCCAGAATAATTATGTTTGGTATATCATATTATTTGAACCTCCACAGTCGGTCATATGTCGGAAGTAGGTATGAATCAAGACTGTCATGATTGGTTGCAGAGGTCTAAGTTGTTGGACATGGCTACAACACTCATGAGTGCTCATAAGTTCTAAGCATTGGACTCAACCCACGCTCACTGGAATCACTTCATGGAATTTATCTCGAGTGATCGTGAGACGGTAATATCATATAAGTATTCAAACCTAGATATATGATTTGTTACTTATGAGTTGGTTATGCATTTATTGTACGAAAACACATTGGTAACTCGATGTTATAAAACGTGCTCTTGTGTATAATTCAATGAGTAGTAGAACAAACATATGAGTCGAAGTTTATCTGTTCCTTCTTGGATTAGAAGCTGATATCTGGGCCCCTCGATGATTTTGTTTTGACCTATGTACCAGGCCCGGTCAGAACTAAGTTGATGTGTTCAATTGAGTTCTATGTCAAACAAATCGAAAATCGGGAAACAAACTGATGGACACAAAGTAAGACACTGTTCCATGTATTTGTCCGGCTGATATCTAGAACAGAGGATTATATGATCACTTATCTGAAATGGCGTATCATCATCTTCTCAGTTCCGAGAAACCTTGAAAAGAGCTACGATTGCTGATCGGTTCCTGAAGTCATACTTGCAGTTATAGTTATTAGACTTATCCAAGTGGGAGACTGTTGGATAAGGTGTCTAAGTCCATAACTATTTCTGGTATGTACTTGACCCGACCCGGCATGGTCCATTTGGGTTGCATGGCATCATGCATTTGGATAGACTAAATGAGAGAAATAACGCTTGTGGTTTATTAATATATTATAAGTTCTAATATATTAATAGTATTATTTAATTAGTATTGATCAAGAATTAATCTAGGATTAATTAAGTGATCAAAAGATGACTAATTAAATATATGGGTTGATCATGTAAATCATCCATAACTTGTATAGTGGGCTAAAAGGCTCCATGGATAATCAAGTTGGGTTAAACCCATTGAATGCTCCATGGAGGCTCCATGGGAGTTACAAACCCATGGGTCATGGAAATGAAGAGTCATGCCACATTAGGGTTTACATGGTGTAACCCTAGATGTGACACACTATATAAGCAACATGTTCTCCACCAAAATCGGTGACACTAAGAAACAAGAGGGCTAGAGCCGATTTTGCAAGTGTAGGATTCTCTCAAAATTTACTCCTTTGTATTTGGTGTTGTGTGAAGCATTTGAGGCATCACACTTGGGGTGCTAGGCTCACAAGGTTTCAAGGATCATAATCAACAACAAGGTAAGTTATTCTATATTTCATTCAAGTTAAAAATGTTCCCCATGTATGCTAGATAGGAATATAACCTTGGAATTCAACTTTGCATGATTATTAGACAAACATAGATCCAAGGTTATTAGGGTTGCATGTACACTTAGGAAGTGTTAGAATGCTCAAAACCCATCAGAAGCTGCATTCCGAACTCTGAAGCAAGCACTATGCAGTGCACCGGTACTATCTCTACCAGAGGGAACAGAGGACTTCGTAGTTTACTGTGATGCATCGAATCAGGGTCTAGGCTGTGTACTCATGCAGCGTGGGAAGGTGATAGCTTATGCATCCCGACAACTAAAGACACATGAGGTGAATTATACCACCCATGATCTTGAATTAGGAGTTGTGGTCTTCGCCTTGAAGATTTGGAGGCACTACCTTTATGGTACAAAGTGCACCATTTTCACTGACCACAAGAGTCTACAACATATTTTAAATCAAAAGGAGTTAAACATGAGGCAACGAAGATGGGTTGAACTGCTGAACGATTATGAGTGCGAAATCAAGTACCACCCAGGTAAAGCTAACGTAGTAGCTGATGCCTTGAGTCGAAAAGAATACTCGAATCGTCGTTTGAAGACTCTCTCCATAACCATCCAATCGCACCTGACCTCGCGAATCAGAGCAGCCCAGTTCGATGCCATGAAGGCAGAAAACAAAACAAGCGAAGCGCTACGTGGAATGGAAAAGAATTTCGAAGTGAAGGAGGACGGAGCATATTACTTCATGAACCGCATTTGGGTCCCTAAACTTGGGGGATTCAGAGAAGTAGTCATGAATGAAGCCCACAAGACACGATACTCCATCCATCCGGGTTCAGATAAAATGTACTTGGATGTCAAGCAACATTATTGGTGGCCTAACATGAAGGCAGAAATTGCCACTTACGTTAGCAAGTGCCTCACGTGTGCTAAAGTAAAGGTGGAATATCAGAAGCCCTCGGGATTGCTACAACAACCAGTAATTCCCGAGTGGAAATGGGAAAGGATTACTATGGACTTTGTGACCAAACTACCCTAGTCGACTGATGGTTTGGATACCATATGGGTAGTAGTTGATAGGTTAACAAAATCCGCTCATTTCCTGCCAATAAAAGAGTCATACAAGATGGAACGTTTGACAAGGATCTATATCAAGGAAATCGTGAGACTCCACGGAGTGCCTATATCTATCATCTCAGATAGAGATAGTAGGTTTACTTCACGCTTTTGGCAATCGCTTCAGAAAGCTATGGGGACACAACTTGACATGAGCACTGCCTACCACTCATAAACGGATGGTCAAAGCGAGCGAAACATTCAAACGCTAGAAGATATGCTTCGCGCATGTGTGATAGACTTTGGAAGGTCGTGGGATACTCACTTGCCTTTGATCGAATTCTCATACAATAACAGTTATCACTCAAGCATCAAAGTTGCTCCTTTCGAGGCATTGTACGGGCGTAAATGTAGATCACCGTTGTGTTGGGTTGAGGTAGGAGATACTCAGCTAGCAAAAGGACAAACACCAGACAATGCATTAACGGGACCGGAAATCATACGCGAAACGACCGAGAAGATAATTCAGATCAGGGCCCGACTGCAATCATCACGAGACAGATAAAAGAGCTACGCCGATAAGCGGCGAAAGCCCTTGGAATTTAAAGTCGGGGATCGGGTGTTATTAAAGGTCTCTCCCTGGAAAGGGGTGATTCGTTTTGGGAAGCGGGGAAAACTAAACCCTCGATACATTGGACCCTTCGAGATTCTTGCCCGAATCGGTCCAGTGGCTTATAGACTACAGCTACCTGCTGAGCTCAGCAGTGTACACCCCGTGTTCCATGTTTCCAATTTAAAGAAGTGCTTATCCGACGAGACTCTCGTCATTCCATTAGAAGAAATCAAAATCAATGAGAATCTCCTGTTCATCGAAGAACCAGTCGAAATCATGGACAGGGAAGTGAAGCGTACTAAGCAAAGTCGCATTCCGATTGTGAAAGTTCGATGGAACGCGAGACGCGGACCAGAATTCACATGCGAACGCGAAGACCAAATGAAGCAGAAGTACCCTCACCTATTCTCGCATTCTCAAATTTAGCTTTAAAAAGAATTTCGGGACGAAATTCCCTCTAACGGGGGGATGATGTCACAACCAGGAATTTTGATACCTTGTAAAACCCTTAACAAAGATAACATTGTAGTAACAACTTGGAAAACATGTATGATGCTTGTTCAATGATCACAAAATTCCATCAAATACTCTACACAAACATTCAAGTAGTCAACAAAGGTTGGAAACCTTAAAAATCTCGATTCAAGTCCATTTTGGACTAGGATTTTCTTATTGGGCCTAATGGACCAATAAGCTTCCAATTTGACTATTTTGGGCTTTGAACTCTTATATGGGCTCTAATTGGACCCACTTTCTTTTATTTTAACATTTTGGGCCATAATGGGCCTAGAATGAAATAAAATACTCTTATTGGGCCATAACAAATTTAATTAGCCCTAAAGGGCCATAAAACTCATACTTTGATTAATATTGGGCCGTGAACCATCTCCAAAAAAAAAACAAATGGGCCGAAAATCATCAAAATGGGCCCATAATATGGACTCAAGAACACAAAGGCCCAAACTATTCTTTCCTTCTCCCTTTCTCGGCCCAAGAGGATAACAAAAAAAAATAGAAACTAGTGAAATAAGGAGGGTTAGCCACCTCCTTATTACATTTTTGTCTTCCATGCACCATCACATACTTCCATTCACACCATCATTTCACTTCTCTCTCTCCCTCTCTTCTTATCTTCGGCCGAGAGGAGACACACACACACATAATTCATTCCAACTCTTTCCAAATTCTCTCAAGAACACTTTCACTTCTCCTTCCAAATTTTCGAGATTTAGAAGCTTTTCAAAGAGGTTATTCCACAATAATCATCATCATTGGTAAGTTATTGTTTAGATCCATAACCTAGTCTCTTTATTTCATCAAAATTTCCTCCTAACTCACACCATTTTCGTGATCTACACATTAGAAGCTTCTTAACTTCGAAATCAACCCAAGAAGGGTTGTTAGGGCCGAAAAATAGCATCAAACTCTTCCCTTTCTTCTTCAAATCGAAAAGAACAAGCAAAGGTGAGTTCATACCCCTCTATTTTCGGTTTTCACAAGTTTTATGGGGGAGAATACAAGTAAAATGTGTATATCTATGTGTATGTGTATGTTATGTGTGATTTCATGTATGTATGTATGATTTTATGTGTTTATGTGGTAAATATGTAACAAAACGGGAAGAAATCTCGAGATCTATGGCACAAGAGGGGAAACAAACATGATCTAATATACTTTTCATTGAACAAGTCAAGAAAAGTTTCTATCTAAAGTCATAATAAACATAATGCAACATAAAACTCATTTTTGGGCTATAATTGTCAAATAAACAAAAGTTGGGTTGAAATTTGTCATTTACGGTTTTCTTAAGGACTAAACGAGTCAAAACAGTAAAAATAAATGTTTTTATGAATATTATACTCTTTAAAGGACTAGAAATGTAATTTGTAGCTTAATGGGCTAATTTTTGGGCTTTTCGGCCCATATGCCCAAAGATTTGAAAAAATAGGATTTTAAGGGGCTGAAATGGTACAATTCTCGAAACAGGGAGTAAAAGGGGTAAAAAACTATTTCAAGGGTTAAAATACTTTTCTTTTCCAAAAAGGATCAAAAATGTAAAGTTTTTGGAATTTGGGCCAAATTTGTAATAGTTGCGAAAAAGTTGGACTTTAACCGAAAGACTCTTTGCTGGAAGGGCTGAAACTACCAAAGAGTAAATTTTGAGCTAAAAACATTTATTTAAACAAGTCTATGGGTAAAAAATGTCAAGAAAATGAGTTAAGGGCCAAAAATGTCTTTTGTTTATGTAAGGGACTAAAATTGTCATTTTTATTAAAGAAGGGCTGAATGGGTCAAACCAATATTTTGAGTCAGATATTTTGGTTTTAAGATATTTGGGTCAAAAGAATACCAAATTACAACTTATGAAAATAGAATGAAGAATATACATATATTTTCAAATATCGTTATAAACAACCGACAAGCTTCGTGCCGTTGAGAATTTAACAATTGTTCAATCAAACTTCCGACCATTATACTATACCTAAAACAAGTAAATATTCAAATAGTTGGGCTTGAAAGATCTTAATCAAGCTTATTGGGCCTTCGTGACCCATTGGCATGACTTTTGGGCCTAACGATAATAATACATGTCAATTAAGCCTCATGTGACCCAAATTACATGTTTAATGGACCCTCAATGGCTTCTATGTGCTATTGGACCCCAGTGGCCCATTAGCGTTGCTAGTAAGGTCCAATTAAATCATATGTGAAATGCGCCAACGCGTTCTTCGTTTAAACAACAGCCTAAAATAACTCACGTAATTAGCAGGACTTCGTAATCCTCTTCTCCTCGTTTGTTAGGCTTACTTGCAATCAAAGTAAACAAATTCAGGTCGTTAATCAATAGTAATCAATTTTGTTTGGATTAAATGAGTAATAACGGGCGACACCTCTAAGCGTCGTTCGTAGTCTGTAGTTATAATCAAATTCTCCTGGAAGGAGAGCGATAGTTTGTGTATAGATCTATACGGGGGTGACTCCCCCACACCTCAGCTGTTCGCTACAGTTAGACTCGGCCAGTCTAGGGTGACAAAATCTTAAGATCAATTCCGGCGTTCATTAGGATGCCAAGAGAGACGAACTAGTCATTATTATGCATGGTTATAACGACTCAGGTAATTAAATAAATCCAATACTATCCGAGTAATCAAGGGAGAGTAATCAAAAATCACTCGTGTGGCGGTATAACAATTTGAAACAATTATTTTATGTTATCGGAAAACATCGGGTTTTTCGAGGAAATCAACACCACTCGCTTGTATTTTCAATAACTATAATGCAAAACTTCCCATTTATACACGTTTTGAAATCATTCATGCACCAACTTATGGATCTTCACACTTCGGTATAAACAATTGTCTTTTCAGAAAATATCGGATTTTCTGGGTTTTAAAAACTACACAAATCATTTTTACTACAACCCTGCTTATGAACTCACCAACATTTCATATGTTGACGTTTTCAAAATAACTTGTATTCTCAGGTAACAGGTAAGCTGAAGGGTAATATCAAGTACGTTAGGGTGTTATGTTTTGAAAACTCTCAAACAATTGATGCTATGGATATGTAATATTTAAACAATGTACTGGATGTGAACAATGTCAATCGTTATGTATTAATACATGGTGAAGTTTATGTTGTGTTTCATGTATAATCATTGTGATGATATTCAATTTGAGTCACGCGAGCCCTCGGACGTTTCCGCCGTCTGGTTCGGGGGTGTGACAATATCTCCCTGGAGTTGTAAGGTAAATTCCTCCACTCATCTAATATTTTATAATATCTCAAGATGAATCCATATTATTTTATTCATAATAATATGTGAAAAATCACCCTTAGGATAACTTTCTCCCAAGGATGTTCTTCATCTCAGCCAAGAGTTTAAGCCTGAGATCTTCACTCCATAACTCCAGACAACTCCTCAACTAACTCAAGGTGAGCTTCATACCCCACCTTTTCAATATTTGAATGTTTTGGGGGAGAGTACAAGTCAAATCTTGCGTAAATACTTGAATAATTGCATATATACGTATGCTTGTATGTGTGTGTGAACTATTATTAAATTAATATTTTAGTAATATACTCATGAACGTAAGAATTCTCAATTAAATAAAGAACAGAGGATACTTTGTACAAAAGAGCCTCCCAACTATTGGATGTGTCCAACTTAAACCCTTTATCTATGCTTTCATGTCTAAAGATAAAAGTTATAATAGGGATCTTGATAAGTGGACACCATTTCTAGTAAATTTTCGAAAATGGAAACTTTGTGACTATTTTGCAAACTGTCAGGGAGTATTTTATAAATATTCAATATAAAAGCTTGCGTCAAGAAAATACACAAATAGAGCCTTTATGACAGAAATATTCGCATGTCATGAACTGCTGTCGTAAAACCTCAAAGAACATAAGTAATGTTCTATATGTCATAAAACAGAAAATGTGTGTCATAACCAGCAGTTATAAATTTATACAAATTATAACTTGACACTTTTTCTCTCTTGACTAAAATGACTTATTTTTCAATAAACGAAAAGGAACAAACACGAGCACCTAGTTAACGAGCACAATCAACGATATGGAACGAGAACGATACTTCTATTCAATGAGTACGAGTTTCATTATTTATCTAACAAATAATGGATCTCTAACGATTGCTCAAAAGGTTGTTAATATTCTAGTCAGACAAATCTCAAAAGTACCTAAATATAAAAATATTAGTGTACGTCTAAGTCCTGTAAGGAGTTATAGCCATAGTCTCCTGGAGGGAGAGCGGGAATTTGTGTATAGATCTATACGGGGTTGACACCCCGCACCTTCGCTGTTCGCTACAGCTAGACAGGCCAGTCTAGGGTGACAAATGTCTTTTTCCAAACCGAGGGCGCCTGAGAAACGCCAAAACAGGCACTTCGTCAGATTAGTATGGTTATAACGACTCACTAGAATATGTTATATTAACTGGAAATTGATGTAAGGAAAACCTCATAAATAAACTTTGGCACATTGTGTTGACTGTCCTACTCGTGATAGGTGATGGTCCGCATTTGTTGTGTTGACTGTCCTTCTTCATCGCGTAGAATTTCCACAATAGCCATGTTGATTCTTTCTCCTACAAGTATAGAGTCGTAATACTGCTATTTTTACAAATTAAAAAGCGTAGGACTCTATGGAAAACGTTTGTAAACGATTTTGATAACGATAAACTAACCCACACATATACATAGTTGGAAACTAGAACTTATGATTATTTTATAGCAGAAAATATAGGTTTTTCTGGGGAAAACGATTTTTCTACGATTTCGATAACGATAAACTAGAAAGCACACACTCAAATTTTACTCGATAAGAGGAACAAGATTTTCAACCATATTTCCTTTTTGAAAATAAGGGATTTTTCTTGAAACGATTGATTGTTACAATTCAAACGAAATATTGTCGGACACAGCTCGCTTTTACAAGTCACACTACTTTTCAAAATCACTCCTTATAAGGATGAACAAAAGTAATGTCATGCATACACATATTCATGATTTTCAAGGCAAGACTTCAAAAGATTTCATAGAAAATATCGGATTTTCTGAAAGTACAACAAGAACGATTCTAAACAAGTGTAAACGATTTTATACACAAAACTGCTTATGAACTCACCAACTTTTTAGTTGACGCTTTTCAAAACGACTTGTATTCTCAGGTATCTAGTAAGCAGGTAACAAGGGACACGCATGCAAGACTTTTAGCTGTAGCTTGGATTTTTTTCTGCTTATGTCTATTTTGTGTAATTCGAAGAACAAATACAATATGTAAACAATGTAAGTTTGTTATCTCAATGTATGATGTTTGGATTGCTCTGTTTCATTTATATTCAATTGTTATGATACTGCACAATGAAGTCACCAACCTCCGAACGTTTCCGCCGTCTGGTCCGGGGGTGTGACATGACGATATCCCCTTTACCACGAGGTGCCCTTCTTCTACCTGATGTCTTATGAAGTGGTATTTTATATCGATATGTATGGATCTACCATGATCTCTCAGTTCCTTGGTTAAGGCAACCGCACCTTCATTATCGCAGAAAATCTCCATAGGCTCCTTATGGATGGAATGACTCCAAGGTCTCCGATGAAGTTTTTCAACCATATCGCCTCCTTCGATGCTTCGCTTGCTGCTATGTACTCTGATTCACACGTTAAGTCAGCTACAGTCTCTTGCTTGGAACTTTTCTAGTTCACTGCTCCTCCATTCAGGATAAACACCCCGCCCGACTAAGAGCGGAAATTATCTCTGTCGGTTTGAAAGCTGGCGTCGCTATACCCTGTCACTCTCAAGTCATCACTCCTACCGAGGGTAAGGATCCAATCCTAGTCCTCCGCAGGTACTTAAGAAATGTTCTTAACTGCATTCCAATGAGCTTTACCAGGATTCCCTTGATATATGTTGACCATGCTCAAAGCAAAGGCCACATCAGGGCGAGTACAAGTCATAACATACATGATCGAACCAACTGTGGAAGCATATGGTATATGGCTTATTTCTGCTATCTCATCCTCTGTACTTGGACACTGAGTCTTACTCAGTTTGGCATTGCCTTGGATAGGTAAATCACCTTTCTTGGAGTTCTCCATGATGAAGCGTTTCAACACCTTGTCCAAGTAGATACTTTGACTAAGTCATATTAGCCTTTTACTCCTTTCTCTCAATATCCTTATCCCTAGGATATAGGCAGCTTCTCCGAGATCCTTCATAGTGAAACACTTCCCAAGCCAGGACTTAACCTCTTGCAAGGTTGGGATGTCGTTTCCTATGAGTAGTATGTCATCTACATACAATACCAGATAGCTAATTATACTCCCACTAGCTTTGACATATACACAGGACTCATCCTCGCTTCTCGAAAATCCAAACTTTTTGACTTTCTCATCAAAACAAAGATTCCATCTACGAGATGCTTGTTTCAATCCATAAATGGATTTCTCAAGTTTACACACTCTATTAGGGTACTTTGCATTGACAAAACCCTCTGGGTGACTCATGTAAACATCTTCAGCCAACTTTCCATTAAGGAAAGCGGTTTTGACATCCATTTGTCATATTTCATAGTCATGAAATGCAGCTATGGCTAGCATAACCCTTATAGATTTAATCTTCGCTACTGGTGAGAAGGTCTCATCATAGTCAACTCCTGGAGTTTGAGTAAAGCCCTTCGCAACCAGTCGCGCCTTATATGTGTGTACTTTCCCATCCATGTTGCTCTTCTTCTTGAAGATCAATTTGCACTCGACTGTCTTACGACCCGGTACATTATCAACCAAGTGCCAAACTTGATTATCATACATGGCCTGAATCTCGCTGTCCATAGCCTCTTTCCATTTTGCAGACTCAGTGCCTGCCATGACTTCCTTGTAATTGTTAGGTTCATCCAAATTTACTAGTGTGCTATCACTAATAAATGTATCACCTTCAGTAGTAATATGGAAACCATAAAACTCAGGTGTATTTCTAACTCTACCGGAACGCCTCAGAGGTAAGGACTCGTCAATTGGATCAACTGGAGTTTCCTCCTAAGGTTGATTGCTAGTGTTTGAGGTTCCTTCACCGCTTGACTCTTGAAGCTCTTCAAGGTCAATTTGCCTCCCACTGTTTCCTTGGCCTATGATTTCTATCTCGCGAAAGACTCCTCTCCTCGCCACGAAGACAACATTGTCACTCGGTCTGTAGAAGAGATATCCAAAGGATTTATGTGGGTAGCCGATGAAAATATATCGCTCACTCCGAGGTTCGAGCTTTTCGTGAGTTTTTTTTTCTCACAAAAGCCTTGCAACCCCAAACTTTGATGTGGTCTAATGTGGGAACCTTCCCTGTCCACATCTCGTGAGGTGTTTTGGAAACCTTTTTGGTAGGGACTAGATTAAGGACATAGGTGGCAGTCTCTAAGGCATACCCCCATAATAAGATAGGTAACGAAGCTTGACTCGTCATGGAACGAACCATGTCTAGCAAGGTTCTATTGCGCCTCTCAACCACACCATTAAGCTGTGGTGTCCTAGGTGGCGTCAATTGTGAAACAATTCCACATTCCTTAAGATAGTCAAGGAACTCGATACTAAGATACTCTCCTCCACGATCGGATCGTAGCATCTTTATCTTCCTGCCCAATTGATTCTCCACTTCTTGCTTAAACTCTTTGAACTTTTCAAAGGTTTCTGACTTATGCTTGATTAAGTAAATATACCCATATCTACAATAATCATCAGTAAAACTCACATAGAAGCGGTTAGCATCCCTTGCAGCGGTTCTGAATGGTCCACATACATCAGTGTGTATGAGATCCAACAGACCTTCACCCCTTTCACAAGTACCAGTGAAGGGTGAATTGGTCTTCTTTCCAAGTAAACAAGATTCGCAAGTGTCATCCGAATTTAAGTCCAATGACTCCAACACTCCATCCTTCTGGAGTTGGGTTATGCGCTTCTTGTTGACATGTCCAAGACGACAATGCCACAAGCATGCCGTATCCAATTCATTGGAAGAATCAATATTCAATACATTATTTCCTAAGTTATCTACAATCATCACAGTTTCATATATACCATTGCAAGGTAATGCTTCAAAATAAAATACACCATTACAATAAGCACAAATACCACCATTTATATTATTAAAGGAAAAGGTAAAACCCTATTTATACAAACTGTGAAAGGAAATAACATTTCTCGCCATATTGGCCGAGTAACAACAATTATTCAAATCTAAATTTAAACCATTACTAAGTAATAAGGAATAAACTCCAATCTTGGTCACAGGCGACACTTTCCTGTTTCCCATGATTAAGTTTATCTTCCCGTGCTCCACATTCCTACTTCTTTTTAGTCCCTGCAAATCAGAACAAATGTGAATACCACAACATGTATCAAGGACCGAAGAATTAGCATGTGATGAGTTATTAGATTGAATAGTGTAAATACCTGCAAAGGAGCGTTTGATCTTCCCATCTTTAATGGCTTGCAAGTACTTGGGGCAGCTTCGTTTCTAGTGCCCTTTATCATGACAATGGAAGCACTCTGCTTCCTTCGGATATGAAGAGGGATTAACAGAACCAGCTATGGTCCCACTTGAAGAGGATCTATCAAGATAATTTCCCTTGCGGCTCTTGTAGGGAGCCTTCCTCTTCTTTCCCTTTCCATGTCCGATTGCCAGAACAAGGGTGGAAGTAGTAGTAGGAGTAAACACAACCGTTTTTCCTTTTAGATTGCTTTCTGCAGTCCTGAGAAGGCCTTGAAGCTTGCTAAGAGTGACCTCCTCCTTGTTCATACGATAGGTTATACGAAACTGATCATAACAAGAAGGTAAAGAGTGTAGAATAATATCTATGGCCAACTCTTCATCAAAATTAACATTAAATTTTAGCAAGCAGTCTACGAATCTCTGCATTTTCTGCAAGTGGGTCGTGATGGGTTCACCATCCTTCATTTTGGTTGTGATCATGGTGGCAATGATCTCATACCTCTCCTGCCGAGCACTTTGACGGTATCTTTCCATCAAATCATGATACATTTCATAAGGATAGTAGTCCTCATAGGACTTCTGCAGCTCAACAGTCATGGTTGCAATCATTAGACATGACACCTTTGTCGCATCCCTCTCATGAGTAGTGTGTTCAGTGATTTGTTCAACAGTAGCAGTGGTGACATCAATCTCGTTGAGCTCTTTATCAAGGACATATTATTTGTCCTCATAGCGAATAGCCATCCTGATGTTTCTAATCCAGTCATTGAAATTCGAGCCATCGAAAATGACCCTCCCACACAAATTCATTAGGGAGAAAGAGCCTGAAGGGATTGGGTTGGAAGCATTGTTTGGGATAGACATCTGTAAAAGAAGAAGAACAAAGTTTAGAGTAGATGATAATCCTTAATATTACACTCAATATGAAATACTAAGGCTAGGATCCAACACAATATTCTACAATTGCGAAGAGGGATGCCGTAATCCAATTGTAAAATATTTGAAGGTAGGTAAATGACGATTTACCAATTTCCACCATGAAAAATGAAATAGATTATTAAGTTTTAATTGGATTTGAAATTTCTAGATCTTTGAGATTCATTGAACATTTTCAATGGAATGTTTAAATCTCGATTGTGCCCTTCAAATTTGTGATTGGGATGCCGAGGATCACAAATAAGGAGTGAATAACCATGTAAATTAGCTTGGTACATCCAATGTTACAAATCACCTAATCAATGTGCCGGTTAACCACACACGCTCCATTGATCTATGATTAACACCAAGTTACCCTTTGCGACACATTGTCAGTCCCAGATTAGTGTTCCGGTTAACCACACACGCTCCACTAACGACTTAACAAGGTGCAAAGTGTAATTTCATGGATTAGCACAATTTTACATTTTCCTAAAGTAACTAAGATTGGGAATTTTAATAAAAGTTTAGTTACTTTATATTTGGGAAATCTCCAGAAAAGTCCTAAAATTTTACCCTAATTTACGAAAAAGTCCCAAACTAAATTTTGTTTAAGAAAAAGCATGAATTACTGTTAAAATGGCGATTTGACCCCTTTTTCCAGTTTACCGGTTTTATTACTTACCTGTTTCACTAAAGTCCCATTATTTTACCCTAATTTGCGAATAAGTCCCAAAATAAAATTTACTGATGATTTGGCTTTTTTCTCTATGTAACATACATTTTACCGGTTTCATTGCTGACCCGGACGCCTAGTCATTAAATGAGATGATGAGATGGATATGTTGAGTTATATAATGCTATGTTTAGCATAAAACTTGATATCCTGATGTATTGTATATCTTTTTGGAACATAAAATGCATCCAACGAAGACTACAATAATTACATAAACTAACAACAACTGCGTTATTTTTTACGTTTATAAGAAATATCAAAATATCTATCTAATCTTATGTAACCCAATATATCCATCTCATCAGACATCAACTCCTTTTCTGCCCTTTTTTCTTGGAAACACACATTTTATTGGTTTCATTGCTAACGTAGATACATAGTCATAAATGAGTCGATGAGATGGGTATCAAATTTTATAGTAAATGTGGCATTATATAACCCATCGTATTCATCTTATCAGCTAATTTAATGACTAGGTATCTAAGTCACCAATAAAACTGATAAAATGTATGTTACATGAAGAAAAGGGCCAAATCATCAGTAAATTTTATTTTGGGACTTATTCGCAAATTAGGGTAAAATAATGGGACTTTAGTGAAACATGTACTAATAAAACCGGTAAACCGGAAAAAGGGGGTCAAATCGCCATTTTTACCAGTAATTCTTGCTTTTTGGTAAACAAATTTTAGTTTGGGACTTTTTCGTAAATTAGGATAAAATTTTAGGACTTTTCTGGAGATGTCCCCTTTATATTTTTATCATTATACTTTTAATGAGGGAGAATTAATGTCATATCCTACCCGTTCGGCTAACGACCCTCCACCAGTCAAGGAAGCGGTGGGTGAGAGTCGACACCCATTGAACTACCATTTTATAGGCAATAACCTTATACCCCCCTTATAGACCGGCTTCGTGAAGGAGGCCTACTAACGGTAAGACCAACTTTATCTTATATATATATATATATATATATATATATATATATATATATATATATATATATATATATATATATATATATATATATATATATATATATATATATATATATATTATTGAACTTATAATATTATAAAGTATAAGGGTTGAATTTTAACTTTTAAAACTCTAGGGTTCGGAATTAAAGTTTCATTTAATGAGACTTTGTTGGGCAAGTTTTGAAACTTGTCAAAACTCTTCACATTCATAACCTATGAGTTTAATTGATTTTAATGTAAGAGACCTTTCATTTTCCATAACTTGAGGACAAGTTATGGAGGTCATTAAAATGCATTTAGATCATCTTTTCTAACAACTAAATTATCACATAATTCTTGATCTAACTAAAATCATATGCAAGACAATTTCAAATCAACAATGTAAAAGCAATTTTGTTTATCATATAAAAACGACAATTATTTTAAAACTTTGACAATCATCTCGTGGTTGGACGAGTATAAGCACTACCATATCATAAAAAACATTTTTAATGATCCAAAACAGTTTGTGGCAGTGTTCCAAATCGAAACCAAGCCAAGAAACTCGAATTTCTTCACACAGAGCCTTCAACTCGTCGAGTGCAAGAACTGACTCGCCGAGTTGCCCTGTTTACTGAGTGGACTCGTCGAGTCTGTTCATGTACTCGGCGAGTTCACCAGTCAGGGGAAAAAATTCGACTTTTTCAGCTTTGAAAACCTAGTAAGCATCAAATATACTGGAAAACAATCCTAGGCTCTTACCACGGTTATAGGTTTTGAGCACTATAACACTCCTATGGTGCACATGCAACCCTAAATGCTTTGGATCTATTTTTTCTCTATTATACATGCATATTTTCAAATTTTCCAAAGCATTGTCCTAACTAGCATACGAATTGCTAATTGAATAAAACATCTAGATAGATGACATAACTTTTGAAGGACTTGTTAGTTCTTGACCCTTGAAAGCTTGAGCACCTCAAGTGTGATGCCTCTAATGGTTCACAAACACTAATATGCAAGAGGATGATTTAAGAGAATAATCTATTTAGCTCAATGAGATGGTGCAACCAATTTTGGTCTATGGAGGGTTCTATTTATAGTGTTGGACATGTTAGGGTTGCACTTAGTAAACCCTAATAACCCATGACTTTCCACATTCTCATGCTCCATGGGTTTAACCTCAATGGACTATCCATGGATTAGTTTAGCCCATGATCATGGTGTTGGGTTTTAGTATACTACAACATCCTATGGTGCACATACAACCCTAAATGGCTTGGATCTATGTTTTCTCTAATTCTACATGTAATAGTGTTTCCAAAGCATTAAGCTTATAACTAGCATGCAAATAACATATGTATAATTAAACAAGTTTTAGACATACCTCTTGATGTTGTTGATGTTGCTAGAAAGACTTTGGCCTTTAAGAACTTAGTGCCCCAAGTGTTGCACCTCAAATGGAATCACAACCCACCTAGGACAAAGCTGACTCTTGAGAGAGAATTTCCATGCACCAAAAACACCTCCATTAACATCCAAGAATTAAAAGTGCACGGTTTTAGGTTATGGAGCATACATTTTTTGGATTAGGTGTCTAAGCCCATAACCATTATTGGTATGTACTCGACTCGAGAGTAGCATGGTCCATTTAGGTTGCATAACACCAGGACAATTTGTTAGGATGGACTCTTGAGAGGAAGGTTATATATGATTTGTTAATATATTATAAGTTATAATATATTAACATGAAATCATATGTTTTAATTAGTATTGATTAAGAATTAATTTGGAATTGATTTAGTGATCAAAAGAGACTAATTAAATCTATGGGGACTAATTACGGTAACTAGTTATATTTATATGTGTTGGGCTTATGATTCATGTTGGACCAAGTTTATGTACGAATACATAAAGGGTTGGGCCACATCAACCATGGATCATAAAATCCAAGGGTATGGATTTGGGTTATATCCATGACTCTTAAAATACCACATATAAATATGTAGTCCATTGCCTAAAAACCCCACTAGAAGTTCTTAGAGAATGATGGTGTTTTTGGTGCATCGAGTTTCTCTCTCAAGAGTCACCTTTTTCCTAGGTGAGTTGTGATTCCATTTGAGGTGCAACACTTGGGGCACTAAGTTCTTAAAGGCCAAAGTGTTTCAAGATACACTAAAATACATCAAGACTTCAAGCCACATAAAAGGTATGTTACTCTAACTAGTATCTTGTATTGTTTATGACAAATTGCATGCTAGTTATAGGTTTAATACCTTGGAAACTCATTTGCATGTATAATTAGTGAAAACATAGATCCAAGGTATTTAGGGTTGTATGTGCACCATAGGATGTTGTAGTATACTAAAACCCATCAGTGGTATCAGAGCCAAGGCTTGTTTTCAATTATACTTGATGCAAATGGATGAAAATCGAAGTTTTTGGCTTTCTTGACAGGGGACTCGACGATTCCATGAACAAACTCATCCAACTCGTCGAGTTTGTTCTTGCACTCGGCGAGTTGGAGCCCCTAGCAGCATATATTCGAGTTTTTTGGCTGGAATTGGACTATGAACATTACCCTAAGCTGTTTTTGAACTTATAAACATGTTTTTGATGTGGTAATGTTCATGCTAATCCAATTTCAAATATAATTGTCATAATTTCAACATTTGTATTAGTTTATATGTTCATGCTAATTTCTTGAACATTGATGATTTGAATTATCTTGTTCTTATGAGTTAGTTTAGATTAATAGAAAAATTATGTGATAATTTGTTTTCGATCCAATTTGATCTAAAAGTTGTTCATAATATGTGTTTTTGTAACTTGTCCTCAAGTTATATGTAAGTCATATTTATGATTTTTAAAACTCATAATACTTCCATAATGTGACATCCCCTAATTTCTCGGCCAGAAAAGACCGATTTAATTTATGCTTTTTAAAATAAAATCAGAGAAATCTTTTTAAAAGATGTTGCGGAATTGGTCCCCAAAACAAAACATGATAAAAGTTTATCAAAACCTTTCTTTAAGAAATGTATAGTTTCATTTCATATCAAAACCTCGGGATGTCATGTACCGATACAGATCAAAAGCATAAACAAGACATTATAAGCCTTTCAACAGTTATTACAACTACTGGCCTATAATCCAAAAATCTCTCATCGTCCTCCGACTATGCTCGGGGTCCACTACCTGTAATCATAAAAAGCTGGGTGGGTCAGGCTTGGGAGCCTGGTGAGCATATAGGGTTTTCAACCCACAATAATAATAACTTATTAAGTTCACCAATCAACAATAACCCTGATTACCCATTCCCGTTGTCCTCACTTTACGTCCCTAAACACCTATCACAAGGGACCTAACCTAAGAAATATCATCGGGATGGACACTACTGCTAAGAAGACTCCTCATCCATACATGTCCTAAAGGCAACCATGAGGGGGATTGGAGTACGCCAATGAACATTTAGTTCATCAACACCTACAAGTTGCGAACTTGCTAGTGTACCACTGGACTGTCTAGAAAGGTCTGTGATCGTCATCTATACTCCGCTAGACGACAACAACAACAACAACAACATCGATGCCTCTCATCATTTTAACACCCATCGACTATTTCGTCTACCCATGTTCTACCCAACATATTTGTAGATAAAATACATATACAGTTTAAAACTTGTATAAAACATCTATTCAACAGTCACCTCAAATAAACAATTAACATATTTACACATAGCACGTATTTTAAGCTAAATACTTCATATCTATGTGTAAAGTGAAAGTAACTACACACTCACTTGATTTGATGAAAATCGGGCAGCAATTTGTTTCCTAAAACGTTCGTTTCTAATAAAACCGGGAGTTTTATTCAGAAACCGGGCTCTGCGAGGGTCGGGCTTCGAAACCGAAAAGATAAATTTTCCGGGCTTCTCGGGCACTTCGTGGCGTATTCCGGGGGTTATAATTGATACCGGGGCTTTGGGGGAAGTTGGAATGAAAGAAATATGGGTTTAGGGGCTAAAAGTGTTACTTTTCCAAAATATACCCGGGAGGTCTCGCACCCTCCTATTTATAGGTGCGAGCCTCCTGATCCAACGGTTGAGAAGCCTCCAGGTGGCATCAGATGCAAGAAGGGGTCACATGGGCTGCGCATGCGAGGGCCTCGCTGGCAGCCTCTGATTGGACCGAAGTCCGGGTCCGAGGAGGGGGGGCTCGTGGCTTCTGCGAGGCTCGGATGCACGAGGGAAGGGGGCACGCGTCGCCTTCTCACTGGACCACTTCGGATGACTCAGCAGTATTTTGGACACGCGTCGGATGCGAGGCGAGGACACGTGGCCGAAGTCCACGTATGCGAGATTTCTCGGTTTTGACAATATTTCTCGATTTTCGCGCCAAAACTTCTAAAATCCATAACTTTTGCATACGAGCTCCGTTTTTTACGTTTTTTATATGCACGCGTAGGTAAAATTACGCTCTACAACTTCCTTTTAGACTTTGTTGGCTAATTTGAATTTAATTTTTATATTATTATTTTTAACAGACCGGGACAGGAAATCTGTTAAAAATTCATAACTTCTTCATCCGACGTCCGCTTTCGTCTGTCTTTTTACCGTTGTGCTACTATTGACGAGACCTTCGATTCTCGTTTAGGTCGTGTCGGCTAAAAATCGCTCGATCTAAAATTCGAGTTTTTAGCTATCTATCGCTAAGCTGAAACTTCGAAAAATCATAACTTCTTCATACGAAGTCAGATTTGGGCGTTCTTTTTATACCTACTATCGGTTTAACTAACACTACGAGTTTTGTTTAGATCACTAAGGCTAAAAAGTAGTTTATCAAAAACTCACTTTTTACGGCATTCGGCACCGTGCCGGTTTTGTCGTGAAACTTCGACAGGTCATAACTTCTTCGTTATAACTCGGATTTTGGTATTCTTTATATATCCGTAATTCTTGTCTCGACCACTACAACTTTCTTAATAGATATCGGATTTATCTAATATTTATTTTCGACGCTCATTTTTATTCTTAATTAATTAACTCCTAGTAATTAAGCATAAAACACATAATATTCACATAATTCCTTTTTCATTTCTTCAAAATGAGTTACAAAGGTTAACCTAGACTATCACATCAACATTAATGCCTAGGCTAGAAACACGAGCGTTGCACATAAGTTATGAAAATGAAGAGTCTCATTTTTTTAAATGTTTTAAAGCTTCCATAACTTGTCCTCAAGTTATGGAACTTGAAGAGTTTTTCCATTAAACTACTTTAAACTCATAAGTTATGGAAATCAAAGGTTTTTGAATTGTTCAAAACTTGCCCTCAAGTTTTGGAATTTGTAAAGTTTCCCCCCATGAATACTTTAATTCCAAGTTAGACCCTTAGAATTTTAAAAGTTAAAATTCAACCCTTATACTATTATAATATTAATAGTTAATAGTTATATATATATATATATATATATATATATATATATATATATGTATAAGAACCTAAGTCAGTCTTACTGTTAGTAGGCCTCATTCACGAAGCCGATCTATAAGGGGGTATAAGGTTATTGCCTATAAAATGGCAGTTTAATGGGTGTCCACTCTCACCCACCGCTTCCTTACTGGTGGAGGGTCGTTAGCCGAACGGGTTTGACAGGACATTAATTCTCCCTTCATTAAAAGTATAATGATAAATACTAAGTAACTAAACACTTATAAATTCCCAATCTTAGTTACTTAGGAAAAATGTGAATTTGGTGCGACCCATGAAATTACACCTTGTACCTTACCAAGTCGTTGGTGGAGCGTGTGTAGGTAACCGACACACTAACATGGACTAGTAAGAGTGGAAAAGGGTAACTTAATGTTTATCATAGATCGGTGGAGCACGTGTGGGTAACCGGCACATCGATTAGGTGATAAAGATTAAGGGTACCAAGTTAATTTGCATGGTTATTCACACCTTGTTTGTGATCCTCGGCATCCCAGTCACAAACTTAAGAGGGCACAATCGAGATTTAAACATGCCATTGAAAAGTTCAATGAATATTAAAGGATCCAGGAGTTTCAATTCCCTTAAGACCTAAAATTCTTTTTCGTTTTTCGTGGTGGAAATTGCTGAATCGTCATTCGCCTACCTTCAATTATTTTATAGCTTGGATTACGGCATCCCTCTTCCAAGTTATAAAATATTGTGTTGGGTCCTAGCCTTAATATTTCATATTGGGTGTTATATTAAGGACTTAAATCAACTAACTTGAATTTCTCCCATTGTAGATGTCTGGTTCAGACAACTATGATCTTCCCAAATCTCTTGGAACAAGCTTTCCTGAAGATGATGTCCCATGGTTGGATCATGGAAATCATACTTCTCTTCTTCTACCTCCTCCAATTATTCTCCCTAACCCACAAGTTCTTGAAAAGTTCAAGGTCACTCAAGCCCTATTGGCAAGCAAAGTCTATGTGTGCTCACATCTTGGAGATAAAGTCACATATTGACAAGCCGGGAGAGTTGGGTGTCAAGGTCTTGAGGAAGTTGGTTGTTGACTAGGTTATTCAATCACTTTCTATGTCACATAGTGAGTTCCTTTAGGACTACTACATGACAGACCATGACATGACCCTTAATGATCTTACCTATTTGCTTGATACTGCTGAATCAGCAATGATTTGGAGCACGGGTAAAGCAAATTTGATTGGAAGATCGACTTCCCAAACTTCCATGGACATTGACCATGGTAACATTAGAAATCCAGAAAAGCTTTCTCTTCCTAATGGAAAGGGATCGGCCATAGTCAACTCGGTTGACAAAATGGTAAAGAGAAAGGCTAAGTCTGAGATAGTCTCGTGTACCATTACCAATGAGTCCATATGTCTTTATTGCCAAAGGAACGGTCATTGGTTGCGAAGCTGCCCTATTTACCTGAAAGATCATAAGGATGGTAAAGTCGAAAAGTTTGACTCTACTTCGGGTAAAGTCCAATATCTAACTCTATTAAGTTCCTATTTTGAGATTATAATTACATGATGTGACTAGGTCGCATTTTGATGTTTTAAGAATCAAAGAAAAGAAAGGAAGCTTAAAGGAAGAATATGTTGATTCTGATCGCGAAGATGGATTTCGATCACATGGTTCGGTGATCATAATTTTGAGTTGTTGCTTAAGAGTTCTGATAGGTTGCCTAGGAATAAATAACAACATTGTTTTCATATGCATTTGCATTGTAAGGATAAGTTTTTCCGCAAGTTTTAAAATAAAAGAAAAGGTTTTAATTTTATTTATTTTAAATATCCTTACAATGACATTAGTGAAAAATTGTTGTTTATGTGATTCCATTGACAGCAGGATTGGAAAATGGATTTGATTCTTTCATTTGTGGTAGTGTCATAATTTACCAAATAAGGAAAGATTCTCATCACCCAAGTTTCAGTTGGATAGAAACTTGGAATCATGCAACTTGTATTGTATGATGAATGAGGATTTTCATCTTTGGGAAATCAAGACTAATTCCTTGATCACATGTATATGTGAGTCAAGTGAAGGACTAAGGGATCGAGTACACATTCTTGTGCACTAATCAAGGTTCACCACAAAGATCGATAAGACTATTTGTCATGATTTACTAAAGTTCAGTGAATATGGTTATACTTACAAGTTTAAGTGTAATTCTGAAACATTGGAAAAGTTTCAATGTAAGGGAGAACGAACAAGAAGAATCAAATTAGGCAGAAATATAAAAGTTTCTCCAATCTAAAAAGATGGGAGAGTACTTGAGTATCTTGTTTTATGATTATCTTAGTGGTTATGAAACCATATCACAATTGATTCTCTAAGGACATCTTAGTGCATTTGTTTGACTAAGGAGAGGAATCGTGAATTGTTGAATTGGTTAAATCAAAAAGATAAGTCATACTTAGTTCCAAAGAGTCTTAGAGTCATACTCCAAGATTGTAACTTGAGTGACATAATCCTTAGAAGGTTTATAACACTTGTCAAATGTAGAGTAAAATGTTTTCTTACTCTTGTACATTTGAAATTGGTAAGTTGTGAGGTTTTGGATAAAACAAAGACCATCTAAGACCAATTGAGTAAAGTGTTTATCTTGATAAGAATCCTCACTAACTCTTGAATATTTGTTTTTTCAAGGAATGGTTCTTGACAAGAGAATCTTATATGTCAAGAGGTCAGTGGGAGTCTTAAAGATCTTGAAAATTTTCAAGAACTAATCAAGGATATTGTTTATCACTAGCACACGACTTGAGGCTTGTAACCTATCGTGTTGAAATATTCTTATTTTTGTGCCCATTCCAGTTAAAAGTTGACTATGCATGTAAGTTCTGTGAGTTCTCAGTTGTTTGCATAACTACTTGGAAGCAATGGTAGGCCCTTGTGCTTCCAGGTGGCAAGAAGTTAAGATTGAAACAAGTTCAATGCATATGAGTTTGGATTTGTCACTAACCTCCTCTTGCGGTTATGACAAATCACATGGATAGGAACACATATACCATAGAAATCTAAGTGTCATAAGGTTTCTCTTTGATTCATGAAAATTATGGTGAGGAAATGCTTTCACTAAGTAGATTTTAAGTAGATGCAATTGTGATATTTGCATTTTCAAAGTCGTTAGTGGAGCGTGTGTGGTTAACCGGCACACTAACATGGACTTGTGAGAAATGACAAAGGTCTAAACAATTGAGACTATGATTACGACATCCCTTTTCATAGTTCTAAAAATTTTTTAGACACACATGTGAGTTATCTAAGGAAAGGTGTATGATTTTGATAAAGTATTATCAAAGCATCTCGTATCAGAAATATGAACTTTGGTAAGAAAGTCAATAAAGTATTCATTTCTAGAAGTCCAGCTGATTTCTGGATACATGTCAAAGCTAGTGGGAGCATAAGTGTTATGCTAGTAATTATTATGCTAGTGGGAGCATAATCAATTATGATAAGTGTTGCAAGTTAGCAATGTTAATTATAGAAAACAAAAGTTTCAATTGGGTAAAAGTTGTTTTGCAATAATTAAGGGAGAGGAAATTATACTTCATTTCAATTCTAAAAGCTAAGATTTAGATTTTAATCAACTTTAGTCAAGTATATATATATATATATATATATATATATATATATATATATATATATATATATATATATATATATATATATATATATATATATATATGGATTTTATGTTGGAATGGTTCAACATACGGAAATTCTATATATATTGCGTTCTCAAAAATTCGATTATGATTACGGCATCCCTCTTCATAGTCGAATTATGAAAACATGGCAAATAAAAAAATATTGTAGCAAAAGACTGGTCTAGCATCATGTCTCTATGTGAGACATCATGAATCGTGTCCCATATGCTTCGGATATAGGATCGATTACATGTGCTATAATATTTATCCTTTCTAAATTTTCCAAATGCCTAGGGCATTAAGAGGGGAAAAGGTCTAGAATTGGATATGACTTAAATGATTAAGCAATTGTCGAGGACAGTCTGAGGTTTACCAAAGATTGGTTGCTCATGGACAGTTGGAAGTGTTGTGTAAATTTTTGGAAAGGACCATATTGACACATTCTGAAAGGAGGTAACTCTTATTCAGAAGTGATAGTCAGAATGGGAATATGGAAATGTTTCCATAGGTGGAAGTTATCCATTAAATGCTTGTAAGATTAGAAAACTTAATACAAGAAGGATGTTCAAAGGAATGTACTTTGAGTTTGAGACTTTGTTTCCATGGAATTGATCTCCATTGGAATACTCTGTAATGTCTGTTGACAAGTCTTTGTGACTTTGTGCATAGTCATTACAAGAGGATCAATGCATATAATTTTAGAATGTAACAGATTTCAGTAAATGGTAGGATTTTGGAATTCTTACATTTACGATAAGGATTTGGATTGTGAAATGAGCATCATTGGAATCATTTTCAATTGGTCTATTTCACAAAGTAAGGATCATAGACAAACATAATGTGCAAACTTGGAGTATGGCATAACTATTGTTTGGACAAACATAGTGTGTACGCTTGGAGCATGGCATGACTATTGTTTCAGATTCAAGTATAAAGTTGATTATTCGAAACATTATACAATGAATAATGAGTAATCAATATGGTGTTTAAATAAAAGGTGTTTTATTTACTCTCAAAGGTGCTTGGGGCCATATAGGATTAGTATTATTCTTGTGTTTCACTAAGCATGTTTTGACTTCCCGAATATGTAGGTTATTCAAACTATCCACAGTCAATCATGCTTTGGAAGTAGGTATGAATCAAGACTGTCATGAATGGGTCTATAGTTTGTCTAGGTGGCCTAGATATAGCTGCAAGTATTCATGAGTGCTCCTGGAATGAGAGTCGAGTATTGGATTAAACCCACGCTCATTTGAATTACTTCATGGATTTTATCACGAGTGATCATGAGATGATAATATCGTATACTCTTCAAACGGAGACGTGTGAGTTGTAGTTGCACGTCGGTTGCACATTGACATATGTAAACGCAACTAGTAACTTGGTTGTTATAAAACATATCGTTGTGTGTAATTTGATGAGTAAGTGCAAGCGAACATTTGGGTCGAATTGTATCCATTCCTTTTACCCTTGGAGGGATAAAAGCGATATATGTGGGCCTCTCGATAATTTAGTGATGACAAACGAAAGTGCTCGGACGGGTCTGGAGTAATTTGATTTGTTCAATTAGTCAGTCGTCATAAATTGGAAATCGGGAAACAACAAATGGACAGATAGAATGATTATAATCCATGTCTCAGTCCATATGATATCTAGAATGGAGGAATATATGATCCCTTATCTTATGAACACGTCATTAACTAGGTCAAAGTTCGACAGCGGCTTTTAAGAGCTACGATTGCTAGTCGGGATCTAGGAGTCATACGCAATAATAGTTTTTGACTTATCTAAGTGGGAGACTGTTGGATTAGGTGTCTAAGCCCATAACTATTATTGGTATGTACTCGACCCGAGGGTAGCATGGTCCATTTGGGTTGCATAACACCAGGACAATTTGTTAGGATGGACTCTTGAGAGGAAGGTTATATATGATTTGTTAATATATTGCAAGTTATAATATATTAACATGAAATCATATGTTTTAATTACTATTTATCAAGAATTAATTTGGAATTAATTTAGTGGTCAAAAGAGACTAATTAAATCTATGGGGACTAATTATGGTAATTAGTTATATTTATATGTGTTGGGCTTATGATCCATCTTGGACCAAGTTTATGTGTGGATACATAAAGAGTTGGGCCACATGAACCATGTATCATAAAACCCATGGGTATGGATTTGGGTTATATCCATGACTCTCAAAATACCACATATAAATATGTAGTCCATTGCCTGAAAACGCCACTAGAAGTTCTTAGAGAATGATGGTGTTTTGGGTGCATGGAGTTTCTCTCTCAAGAGTCACCTTTGTCCTAGGTGAGTTGTGATTCCATTTGAGGTGCAACACTTGGGGCACTAAGTTCTTAAAGGCCAAAGTGTTTCAAGCAACACCAAAATACATCAAGACTTCAAGCCACATAAAAGGTATGTTACTCTAACTAGTATCATGTATTGTTTATGACACATTGCATGCTAGTTATAGGTTTAATACCTTGAAAACTCCTTTGCATGTATAATTAGTGAAAACATAGATCCAAGGTATTTAGGGTTGTATGTGCACCATAGGATGTTGTAGTATACTAAAACCCATCAATATTTATATGTAGGATTCAAGAGTCATGGGTATAACCCAAATCTATACCCATGGGTTTTATGATCCATGGTTCATGTGGCCCAACTCTTTATGTATCCATACATAAACTTAGTCCAATATGGATCATAAGCCCAACACATATAAATATAACCAATTACCATAATTAGTCCCCATAGATTTAATTAGCCTCTTTTGATCACTAAATTAATTCCAAACTAATTCTTGATCAATACTAATTGAATCATATGATTTCATATTAATATATTAGAACTTATAATATATTAATAAATCATATATAACCTTTTCTCAAAAGTCCATCCTAACAAATTGTCTTGATGTCATGCAACCCAAATGGACCATGCTACTCTCGGTTCGAGTACATACCAATAATAGTTATGGGCTTAGACATCTAATCCAACAGTCTCCCACTTGGATAAGTCTAAAACTATTATTGCAAATATGACTCCAAAATCCCGACTAGCAATCGTAGCTCTTAAATGTAACAACGTAAATTTTCAAACCAAAATTTTCAAATTTAAAACACATTTTTCTCAATTCAAAACATCTCTAGTGTCATAATATCAAGTCATCAAAACACATATCCAAAAACTGTATGTATAGCAAATCCAGGATCCTCTGAAAAACATGATTCAAATCTCTGTTGTGTGTACAATCAAGCCGGCGCCTTCCCGTGATCCTGAGAAGTACCTGAAACACATAACACATGACACAGTAAGCATAAAGCTTAGTGAGTTCCCCAAAATACCACTCATATCTCATCATCCTCTCATGGCTATACTCAGACAAGACCCTTTGGTCAAATATCTTTCAGTGGGACCCTCTGGCCCCACAACTCAGATGGACCATCTGGTCCCTCAACTCAGCAACTCAATGTAATACACAGCATACATATCACAAAGAGAAATAGCGGGATATCTCAATACACAGTATATGCTCATAAGACCCTCTCGTCACACATAGGTTACCACTCAAGGTAAGTATAGTGAGAAGACTCACCTCGTAATCTAGCAAGTAAAAGTCTCGTACTCAGGAATCTCGAACTAGCCTCTGCCTAACACATTAGATATGTACCTCTAATCAATACTCCACTCATACTCAATTACACCAAAGGTTGTTCTCTCATTCTCTCTAACTCTTGGAATGGGTAAAAGATCATTTTACCCCTCCATGGTCTCCATTACTTATGTTGACCAAACCTTAAAGTCAACAAAAGTCAAACTCGAGTCAACAGTCCCAGTTTGACCTGACTCGCCGAGTGCACTCATCTGACTCGTCGAGTCCAGTCGTTCCTCAGAAGTCTTTGTGAGGGTCCAGCTCGTCGAGTTAACCCCTAACTCGCCGAGTAACACCATATCCAACTCATCGGGACAAACCCTAACCAACTCGTCGAGTCGGCTCCTAGACTCGACGAGTCTATTCAGACTCTTTTCTCATTCAGACGATTTCAAGGCATAAAACCTTCCCAAACTCTAGATCGACACTCTCAAGGATCATTTATCGCGTAACGTCACAGACTTTACGTCCATGCAAGGCACTTAGGGATTGAAATGCCAAAACACACCTTAAATAGGGTTTTTCACTCAATAGCATTATTATGGCTAAATAAAGCAGGGACTTTTGGACTCTAGGGACCTCACATGGTCCAGATCTGAAGTTCAAACCTCAACATGAACTCAAAACACTCTAGGTCCTCATATTAGATAGAAAAATCCCTAAACTCCCAAAATCATGAGATCTACTCAACAAAATGAGAAACGTGTAAGCTTTATACCTTTCCCAGAAGCTCTGAGGTGAAATAGCCACGGATCTAGCAGCTCTTTCTCGTCTCTTGGCTTAGAATCCTTCTCTTCTCTTCAAAAGATGCACCAAACACTCAAGATTAGCTCAAAACTCTCTCTCAATCTCTCTCTAAGCTCACAATCCGATTATGGTTTATTCTCAGGGAGGTATAGCCGCAAATTAGGCTATAAGTGCCATTAAATAGGGCCCAAACCTGGGGATTTAGGGTCTCTCATCACAGCGTCTACTTAGCGAGTAGGCTCACGGACTCTCGAGTAGGCCATTAATCCTATGTGGCGCATCGCGACTCTACTCGACGAGTTGTAGCACCAACTCGTCGAGTAGCTCAATGGCCCTCAAAAATAAATAAACAATATACATAGAAATCTAGATGTAACAATTCCCCCCCACTAGAATCAGACTTTGCCCTCGAAGTCATGATCTGGAAATAACTCTGGATACTGCTCTCACATCTCGGACTCCGGTTCCCAAGTCAACTCGGACCCTCTCCGATGTTGCCACTGGACCTGAACCAGGGGTACCTCTTTCTTCCTCAGAACCTTCACCTTTCGATCCATGATCACAATCGGTCTCTCAATGTAATTCAGGCTCGCATCCACCTGAATGTCCTCTAATGGCATCACTGCCGTCTCATCTGCTACACACTTTCTCAGCTGAGACACGTGGAAGGTGTTATGAATCTGGCTCAACTCCACAGGTAGCTCCAAACGGTACGCTACCTTACCCACTCTGGCATTCACCCTGAAAGGACTGATGTATCGGGGCCCCAGCTTGCCCCTCTTCCTGAATTGGATCACTCCTTTCCACGGGGATACCCTCAGGAGGACAAATCTCTAACCTGAAACTCAAGCTCGGATCGTCGCCTGTCTGCGTAACTCTTCTGGCGACTCTGGGCCGTCAGTAACATGTGTCTGACGTACTGAATCTGCTCAGTCATCTTGAGCACTATCTCAGTACTACCCATCACTCGCTGCCCTACCTCTCCCCAACAGATAGGAGTCTGACACCTCCTCTCATAAAGAAGCTCAAAAGGAGGCATACCAATACTGGAATGGTGGCTGTTGTTGTAAGAAAACTCAGCCAAGGGCAGATATGTGTCCCAACTTCCTCCGAAGTCCAATACACATGCTCGAAGCATGTCCTCGAGCGTCTGAATTGTCCGCTCACTCTGCCCGTCTGTCTGCGGGTGGTAGGCTGTACTGAAGTGCAATCGCGTACCCAACTCCTCATGAAACTTCTTCCAGAACCTGGAAGTAAAACGTACATCCCGGTCTGACAATATCGATGTCGGCACTCCATGCTGAGCCACCACCTCTCTTACATATATCTCGGCCAGTCTCTCTGCAGAAGAACTCTCACTAATAGCAAGGAAGTGAGCGCTCTTCGTCAACCGATCCACAATCACCCAAATCGCATCGACACCCCACGCGGTCCTTGGAAATTTGGTGAAAAAATCCATGGAAATTTATTCCCACTTCCATTGGGGAACCTCTAGTGGCTGCAACTTGCCATGAGGACGTTGGTGCTCGGCCTTAACCCGACGACATGTCAAGCACCTCCCGACTACCCAAGCCACGTCCCTCTTCATACAGGGCCACCAATAATCTCTCTTCAGATCCAAGTACATCTTAGTGGCTCCTGGATGGATAGAGAATCTCGATCTATGCGCCACCTCTATCAGAATACGGCGAGATCCGCCAGTAAAGGGCACCAAAATCCGCCCTCGAAAAGTCATAAGCCCACGACTGTCTGTCACAAACTCAGACACCTGCCCAATCACCCGCTCCCTCTTGCGGTTCTCCGGTCTCATGGCCTCCACCTGGGCCTCTCGAATGGTATCTAAGACTGGATTCATCACTGTCATCTTCATACACACATCTCGGATCGGAGCGCTCTCGGCTCTACGGCTCAGGGCGTCGGCTACCACATTAGCCTTTCCCGGATGATACAGGATCTCACAGTCATAGTCTTTCACCACATCCAACCACCTCTCTGTCTCATATTCAGGTTGGGCTGATCCATGAGATACTTCAGGCTCTTGTGGTCTATGTATATAGTACACCGAACACCATAAAGATAGCGGCGCCAAATCTTGAGGGTGAACACCACCGCCCCTAACTCCAAATCATGGGTGGGATACCTCATCTCATGAGGCTTTAGCTGCCTCCACGCATATGCTATCACGTGACCCATCTACATCAACACTGCACCCATCCCTGAGAAAGACGCATCGCAATAGACCACAAAGTCCTCCACTCCCTCTGGAAGGGCTAACACTGGAGCTTCGCACAATCTCTGGTGAAGAGTCTCGAATGATGCCTGCTGCTCAGGCCCCCAAACAAAAGTGACACCCTTCCGGGTCAATTTGGTGAGAGGTACTACAATCTTGGAGAAATCCCTGATAAATCCCCGATAGTAGCCGGCCAATCCCAGAAAACTCCTGATCTTGGATGGGGATCTCGGCACCTCCCATCACATAACCGCCTCAATCTTGGCCGGATCGACCAATATCTCATTATGATTAACAAGATGTCCCAAGAACTGGACCTCTCGTAACCAGAAATCACACTTGGATAATTTGCCATATAGCCTCTCCGACCTCAAAACCCCAAGCACCTCTCGCAGATGCTCCTCATGCTGCTCTCTGGATCTCGAATATACTAAGATATCGTCGATGATCACGATCACGGACCAGTCCAACATAGGCATGCACACCCGGTTCATGAGATCCATGAATGTCGCCGGTGCGTTAGTGAGCCCAAAAGGCATCACCACAAACTCGTAATGCCCATAACGAGTTCTAAAGGCCGTCTTCTGAATATCCTCCTCGCATACTCTCATCTGGTGATATTCGGATCTTAAATCAATCTTGGAAAACCAAGATGCCCCCTGTAGCTGATCAAATAAATCGTCAATCCTCGGAAGTAGATAACGGTTCTTGACCGTCAACTTGTTCAACTCCCGGTAATCGATGCACATCCGGTGCGAACCATCCTTTTTCTTGACAAAAAGGATCGGAGCTCCCCATGGTGAGCTACTCGGTATGATGAACCCTTTCCCCAGCAGCTCCTGGAGCTGTGAGGATAACTCCTGCATCTCTGGCGGCGCAAGGCGATAGGGTGCTTTGGCAATAGGCGCCGCACCCAGAATCAAATCAATCCGGAACTCCACCTGCCTCTCGGGAGGCACACCCGGCAAATCCTCGGGGAATACATCCGGAAACTCGCACACTATCGGAACCTCGGAGATAGAACCCGGTCTCCCTGCAGCAGCCCACGTATCCATCACGTACGCCAGAAAACCCATACAACCCTGCTGTAAACTCTGTCTCGCTCTGGCAGCAGAGTAGAAAGCTGATCCAGATCTAGTACCCTCGTCGTACACCGTAAGTACTCCCCCACTAGGGTCTCGTATAGTCACTAACTATCGATCGCAGTCTATCACAGCTCCAAAACGACTCAACCAATCCATACCCACTATGACACAGACATCACCCATAGCGATCGGTACCAGGTCTATCGGAAACTTAACACCAAAAATCTCTAGAATACACCCACGGCTCACGTCAGTAGCAAAAACCGCATGCTCGTTGGCTATAGAAACCCTTAGAGGTCGACTCAACGCCTCACGTCGGATACTGATGTGAAGACTAAAAGTTATGGACACAAAATATCGAATCACACCCGAGTCAAATACCACCAAAGCAGGTACAAAATTCACAAGAAAAGTACCTATATAAGCACAAAGTATCTCAAAAGAATAATAATAAGAATACATACCGGTAACGACGTCAGGTGCTGCGCGGACCTCCTCCGCTGTCAGCTGAAAGGCTCTCCCACGAACCCTCGGTGTCTCGGCCTTTACTGGCCGACTCTCAGTAGCACGCAAAGAAGCAGGTGTAGATCCCTGGGTCGATCCCTGCACGAGCTGAGGGCACTCGGCCTTCCGGTGGCTGGTCTGGTTGCAATGGAAGCAAACCGAGAACCCCTTGGGCCAATGCTTCGCTATGTGCCCCTCCTTGCCACATTTTTAGCAAATCCCCGCACGGCACGACCCCTCGTGGCTCTTGACGCACTTGCCACAAGTGCGATCCTTCTGGCCCCCAGCTCTGGTATTAGCAGGCTTAGCCCGCTTTATCGCCGGCTGCGACTGCACTGGCCTCCGGTCCTTACCCCGGGATTCCTCCTCCTCCCTGGTCTGTAGCTCAAGCTCAATCTCCCTCCTCCTGGCATTGGCCTGAAGCTCGGCCAATGTCCTGTATGACGAGTTCGCCATGAAATCTCGTATATCCCTCCTCAGTATGCTCAAATATCGGCTCACACGTGCCTGCTCAGTGGACACGTGCTCAAGGCAAAACATCGCCCTCTCGTGGAACATCCTCGAAATCTCAGTCACTGACTTTGTCTTCTGCTTGAGAGACAGAAACTCCTGTGCCAAACGTTCCCTCTCTACCGGGGGAACATACTCGTCTCGGAAAATCTGAACAAACCACTCCCATGTCACTACAACATGATCTGTAAAGGTAAAGTTGGTTGTCACAAACTTCCACCAGTCCTTCGCTCCCAAGCGAAGCTGGTTCAGCGCAAACCGAACTCTCAAGTAATTTGGGCATGAACATGTGTAAAAACACCCCTCGATATCAGAGATCCATCTCATCGCAGAAATCGGATCCTGTGTCCCATCCAACTCTGGTGGCTTTGTGTTGCTGAACTCCCGGAACAACAACGAGTGACCTCCCTGTGGCCTAGCAGCGGCGACAGCTGCAGTGGCGGCAGCAGCAGCAGCCTCAGTGACAGCAGCGTATCGCTCATCAAACGTCTCAATCAGGGTGGTCTTAATAGACCCAAACATCTCGCCAATCTCTGCTCGGATAGTTGCGGCCACCTCCTCGTGAATCATCCTCCGAATCTCATCATCACTAGTCCCACTGCCTCCAGGGTTGTGGTGTGTACCCACCATGATGCCTCTGAAACACAACACAAAATCATCAGAGACTCGCTCGAGCATACTCACACTCGATCACTCATCCCTACTTGTTCCTTAGTTTCCTAAGGATTCTTACTTGGGTTGCATACAGATCTGGTGTTTTCAGTAGTACGGGCCCAATACTACCTTCCACACCCGGCCTGTAGTCACCCCAAGTCCTCCTCCTAGGATTCTAATTCCCAAGTACACTATCTCTATCGAATATCAGACTACTCTCGTCTTAGAATTCTCTCTCTAAGTGTTCCTGCTCACTACTCTCGTTAGCACATACTCATAGCACATAGCAGGTAGCAACGGCTCCTAAGCTAAGGCATCACAAATCAGGCAACCCTAGCCCTAAGATATGAAATACCTATATCATTCTCTAGCATACATCACTATTATTTCAAAAATATCTCATAACACACTAAGTAAGGGTATTTTAGGATATCACCATTCAGGCTCTGGCTGATTGTACACACTGCTCCATCTCGATTTCTCTCTAAACTCTTTCTCTTGTTAGAAAAATTCATTTCTTTTGAAAATCTTTCTCAAGTCCTCAGTTTGAGTCCAAACATAAACGAAGGTGTATTCGAATCCCTCAAACCAATTCCCTGATACCAACTTGTAACAACGTAAATTTTTAAACAAAATTTTTCAAATTTAAAACACATTTTTCTCAATTCAAAACATCTCAAGTGTCATAATATTAAGTCATCAAAACACATATCCAAAAACTGTATGTATAGCAAATCCAGGATCCTCTCAAAACATGACTCAAATCTCTGATGTGTGTACAATCAAGTCGGCGCCTTCCCGTGATCCTGAGAAGTACCTGAAACACATAACACATGACACGGTAAGCATAAAGCTTAGTGAGTTCCCCAAAATACCACTCATATCTCATCAGCCTCTCATGGCTATACTCATACAAGACCCTTTGTTCAAATGTGTCACAATGGGACCCTCTGGCCCTACAAATCAGATGGACCCTCCGGTCCCTCAACTCAGCAAATCAATATAATACACATCATACATATCACAAAGACAAATAGCGGGATATCTCAATACACAGTATATGCACATAAGACCCTCTGGTCACACATAGTTTACCACTCAAGGTAAGCCTAGTGAGAAGACTCACCTCGTAAGCTAGCAAGTAAAAGTCTCGTACTCCGGAATCTCGAACTAGCATCCGCCTAACACATTAGATACATATCTCTAATCAATACTCCACTCATACTCAATTACACCAAAGGTTGTTCTCTCATTCTCTCTAACTCTTGGAATGGGTAAAAGACCATTTTAGCTCTCCATGGTCTCCATTACTTATGTTGACCAAACCCTAAAGTCAACAGAAGTCAAACTCGAGTCAACAGTCCCAGTTTGACCTGACTCGCCGAGTGCACTCATGTGACTCATCGAGTCCAGTCGTTCCTCAGAAGTCTTTGTGAGTGTCCAGCTCGTCGAGTTAACCCCTAACTCGTCGAGTAACAGCATAGCCAACTCATCGAGACAAACCCTAAGCGACTCGTCGATTCAGCTCCTAGACTCGGCGAGTCTATTCAGACTCTTTTCTCATTCAGACGATTTCAAGGCATAAAACCTTCCCAAACTCTAGATCGACACTCTCAAGGCTCATTTATCATGTAAAGTCACTGACTTTACGTCCATGCATGGCACTTAGGGCTTGAAATGCCAAAACACACCTTAAATAGGGTTTTTCACTCAATAGTATTATTATCGCTAAATAAAGCAGGGACTTTTGGACTCAAGGGACCTCACATGGTCCAGATCTGAAGTTCAAACCTCAACATGAACTCAAAACACTCTAGGTCCTCATATTACATAGAAAAAGCCCTAAACTCCCAAAATCATGAGATCTACTCAACAAAATGAGAAAGGTGCAAGCTTTATACCTTTCCCAGAAGCTCTGAGGTGAAATAGCCACGGATCTAGCAGCTCATTCTCGTCTCTTGGCATAGAATCCTTCTCTTCTCTTCAAAAGATGCACCAAACACTCAAGATTAGCTCAAAACTCTCTCTCTCTCTAAGCTCACGGGCCAATTAGGGTTTATTCTCAGTGAGGTATAGCCGAAAATGAGGCTATAAGTGCCCTTAAATAGGCCCCAAACCCGAGGATTTAGGGTTTCTCATCACATCGTCTACTCGGCGAGTAGGCTCACGGACTCGTCGAGTAGGCCATTAATCCTACGTGGCGCATCGCGACTGTACTCGTCGAGTTGTAGCACCGACTCGTCGAGTAGCTCAATGGTCCTCAAAAATAAATAAACAATATACATGGAAGTCCGGATGTTACATTAAAAGCCGCTGTCGAACTCTGATCTAGTCAATGACGTGTCCATTAGATAAGGGATCATATATTCCTCCATTCTAGATATCATATGGACTGATACATGGATTATAATCATTCTCTCTGTCCATCTGTTGTTTCCTGATTTTTGATTTATGATGACTAACTAATTGAACAAATCAAATCAGTCCAGGCCCGGCCGAGCACTTAGGGTTGTCATCACTAAATCATCGAGGGGACCACAGATATCGCTTTTATCTACATGGGGTAAAAGGAACGGATAAACTTCGACCCAAATGATCGCTTGTACTCACTCATCAAATTACACACAACGATATGTTTTATAACATCCAAGTTACTGGTGCATTTACATATGTCAATGTGCAACCGACTCGCAACTACAACTCACACGTCTTTGTTTGAATAATATAAGATATTATCGTCTCATGATTACTCGTGATAAAATCCATGAAGTGATTCAAATGAGCGTGGGTATAATCCAATACTCGAATCTTATTCCAGGAGCACTCATGAATACTGCAGCTATGTCTAGACATACTACAGACCCATTCATGACAATCTTGCCCCAATACCTACTTCCAAAGTATGATCGACTGTGGATGGTTTGAATAACCTAGTTATTCGGGAAGTCAAAACATGCAAAAGTGAAACACAAGAATAATACTAATCCTATATGGCCCCAAAACTTTTGAGTCATATTGATTACTCATTATTTATTATATAATGTTTCAAATAATCAACTTAATACTTGAACTAAAACAATAGTTGTCCCATGCTACAAGCATGCACACCATGTTTACCTATGGTCCTTACTTTGTGGAATGGATCAATTGAAAACATTTCAATGATACTCATTTCACAATTCCAAATCCTTATGAGAAATGTAAGAATACAAGATTCTTTGCCAATCTGTTAGATTCTAAACTTATATGCAATGATCCTCTTGTAACGAATATGCACAAAAGTCACAAATACTTGGCAACAGACATTACAATGTATTCCAATGGAGAACAATTCCATGGAAACCAATTCTCACATTCAAAGTACATTCCTTTGAACATCCTTCTTGCATTAAGTTTTCTAATCTTACACAAATTTAAAGAATAACTTCCACTTATGGAAACATTTCCATATTCCCATTTTAACTATCACTTCTGAACAAGAGTTGCCTCTTTTCAGAATATGTCAATAGGGTCCTTCCAAAATTAACACCATACTTCCAACTGTCCATGAGTAACCAATCTTTGGTAAACCTCAGATTGTCCTCGACAATTGCTTAATCACTTTAGTCATATCCAGTTCTATTCCTTTTTCCCTCTTAATGCCCTAGGCATTTGGAAAATTAGAACGGATGAATATTACAGCACATGTAATCGATCCTATATCCACAGTATATGGGACACGATTCATGATGTCTCACATAAAGACATGATACTAGACCAATCTTTTGCTATAATATTTCTATTTGCCATGTTCACATGATTCGAATTATGAAAAGGGATGTCGTAATCATAATCGAATTTTAGAACGCAAATAATATTTCAATATACAGAATTTTTTTATGTTGAACCATTCCAATATAACATTCATATATATACTTGACTAGATTTGATTAAAATCTCAATCTAAGCTTTTTGGATTGGAATGAAGTATAATTTCCTCTCCCTTAATTATAGCAAAACAACTTTTCAAACCCTGCAACTTTGCGAATTGAGACCTTTGTTTTCTATAATTAACATTGCTAACTTGCAACATTCACCATAATTGATTATGCTCACACTAGCATAATAATTACATCCTTATCAGCATAACACTTATGCTCCCACTAGCTTTGACATGTACTCAAAAATCAGCTGGACTTCTAGAAATCAACACTTTGTTGACTTTCTTACTAAAGTTCAGATTTCTGATATGAGATTCTTTGATAAGACTTTATCAAAATCATACACATTTCCTTAGATATCTCACATGTGTGTCTAAACAATTATGAGGAGGGATGTCATAATCATAATGTTTAGACCTTTTGCCCCTTCTCACAATTTGAATTATGAAGAGGGATGCCGTAATCATAATCAAATTTGAGAATGCAAATATTACAACTGCTATCTTCTTAAAATCTACTTAGTGAAAGTGTTTCCTCACCATCATTTTCATGAATCGAAGAGAAACCTTATGACACTTAGATTTTATGGTGTAAGCGTTCCTATCCATGCGAATTTGTCAAAAACATAACCATAAGAGGAGGTCAGTGACAATTCAAAGTCATATGGACTGAACTTGTTCAATCTTAACTTCTTGCCACCTGGCAGCACAAGGGCCTACCATTGCTTCCCAGTAGTTATGCAAACAACTGAGAACTCACAGAACTCACATGCATAGTCAACTTTTAACTGGAATGGGCACAAAAATAAGAATATGTCAACACGATAGGTTATAAACCTTAAGTCGTGTGCTAGTGATAAACAATACCCTTGATTACTTCTTGAAACTTTTCAAGATCTTTAAGACTCCCACAGACCTCTTGACATATAAGATTCTCTTGTCAAGAATCATTCCTTGACAAAGCAAATATTCAAGACTTAGTGCGGATTCTTATCAAGACAAACACTTCACACAATTGGCCTTAGTTGGTCTTTGTTTTATCCAAAACATCACAACTCACCAATTTCAAATGTACAAGAGTAGAAAACATTTTACTCTACATTTGATAAGTGTTTTAAACCTTCTTAACATTATGTCACTCAAGGCTCGATCTTGGAGTGTTACCCTAAGACTTAATTTTGGAACGAAGTGTGATTAATCTTTTGATTTAACCATTTCAACAATTCACAATTCCTCTTCTTAGTCAAACAAATGCACTAAGATGTCCTTAGAGGATAAATTGTGATATGGTTTTTCATAATCATTAAGATGATCATAAAACATGATAGTGAAGTACTCTCCCATCTTTTCAGATTGGAGAAACTTTTATCTTTCTGCCTAATTTGATTCTACTCATCCGTCCTGTCATACATTGACACTTTTCCAATGTTTTAGAATTATACTTAAACTTGTAAGCACAACCATATTTACTAAACTTTAGTAAATCATGATGAATAGCCTTATCGTTCTTTGTGGTGGACCTGATCAACGTACAACCAAGTGTACCCGATCTCCTAGTCTTTCACTTAACTCACATATACATGTGAACAAGGAATTAGTTTTAATTTCCCAAAGATGGAAATTCTCATGCATCATACAATGCAGGTTGCATGATTCCAAGTTTCTATCCAACTGAAACTTGGGTGATGAGAATATTTCCTTATTTGGTAAATTACCACAAACGAAAGAATCAAATCCATTTTCTAATATTGCTATCAATGGAATCATATAAACAACAATTTTTCACAGAAGCCATTGTAAGGATACTTAAAATAAATAAAATCAAATTTTTCCTTTTATTTTAAAATTGTAGAAAAACTTATCCTTACAATGCAAATACATATGAAAACTATGTTGTTATCTATTCCTAAGCAATATATCATAACTCTTAAGCAGCAGCTCAAAATTCTGATCTTTGAATCATGTGATCGAAATCCATCTTCGCGGTCAGATTTAGCATACTCTTCTTCTAAGCTTCCTCTTCTTTTTCGATTCTACAAAACATCAAAATGCGACCTAGTCACATCATGTAATAAGAATCTCCAAATAGGAACTTAATAGAGTCAGATAGTGGACTTTACCTGAAGCATAGTCAAATTTTTTTACTTTTACCATCCTAGTGAACTTCTAGGTAAATAGGGCAGCTTCGCAACCAATGCCCCTTCCTTTGGCAATAGAAACATATAGACTCTTTGGTAATGGTACATGGGACTATCTCAGACTTAGCCTTTCTCTTAACCATTTGGTCAACCGGGTTGACTATGGCCAATCCCTTTCCATTGGGAAGAGAAGACTTTTCTGGACTTCCAATGTTTCCATTGTCAATGTCCATGTAAGTTTGGGAAGTAGATTTTCCAATCAAATTTGCTTTACCAGTGCTCCAAATCATTGTTGATTCAACAGCAACAAGCAAATAGGTAAGATCATTAAGGGTCATGTCATGGTCTCCCATATAGTAGTCCTTAAGGAACCCGCTATATGACTTAGGAAGTGATTGAAGAACCCAGTCAACAGCCAACTTCCTTGAGACTTCGACACCCAACTCTCCCAACTTGTCAATATGAGACTTCATCTCCAAGATGAGATTACATATAGACTCGGCTTGCCAATAGGGATTGAGTGACCTTGAACTTTTCAAAAACTTGTGGGTTAGGAAGAATAATTGGAGGAGGTGGAGGAAGTGAATTATGATTTCCAGTCCCAGTAATGCACAACAAAGGGATTAATCTTTCACCTTGATTGCCATTTGGTATATCATCTTCATTAGGAAAGCTTTATCCAAAAGGATAAGGAAGACCATAGTTGTCATAACTAGACATCTATGAGGGAGAAATTCAAGTTTAGTTGATTTAAGCCCTTAATATAACACCCAATATTAAGGCTAGGACCCAACACAATACTTTATAACTTGGAAGAGGGATGTTGTAATCCAAGCTACAAAATATTTGAAGGTAGGTAAATGACGATTAACCAATTTCCACCATGAAAAACAAAATTTAACATTAGGTTTTAAATGAATTGAAACTCCTAGATCTTTTGAGATTCATTGAACTATTCAATGGCATGTTTAAATCTCCATTGTGCCCTTCAAGTTTGTGACTGGGATGTCGAGGATCACAAACAAGGAGTGAATAACCATGCAAGTTAACTTGGTACACTTAATGTTACAACCACCTAATCAATGTGCCGGTTAACCACACACGCTCCATTGATCTATGATTAACATCAAGCTACCCTTTTCCACACATTATCAGTCCCAGATTAGTGTGTCGGTTAACCACACACGCTCAACTAACGACTTAACAAGGTGAAAAGTGCAATTTCATGGGTTAGCACCAAATTCACATTTTCCTAAAGTAACTAAGACTTGGGAATTTAATAAAGTTTAGTTACTTTATATTTATCATTATACTTTTAATGAATGGAGAATTAATGTCCTGTCCTACCCGTTCGGCTAACGACCCTCCACCAGTCAAGGAAGCGGTGGGTGAGAATGGACACCTATTAAACTGCCATTTTATAAGCAGTAACCTTATACCCCCTTTATAGACCGGCTTCGTGAATGAGGCCTACTAACGGTAAGATTGACTTACTCTTATACATATATATATATATATATATATATATATATATATATATATATATATATATATATATATATATATATATATATATATATATTAAACCTATAATATTATAATAGTATAAGGGTTAAATTTTAAACTATTAAAATTCTAAGGGTTGGAATTAAAGTAAACATGGGGGGTAACTTTACAAATTCCAAAACTTGAGGGCAAGTTTTGAACAATTCAAAAACTTTTGGTTTCCATAACTTATGAGTTTAATATGGTTTTTACGGAAGACTTTTCAAGTTCCATAACCTATGAACCTTAATGAATCTTTTAAAAGGAAAAACTCTTCATTTTACATAACTTGAGGACAAGTTATGGAGTTCATAAAAACATTACTATCAATTATTCCAATTAACACAATAATCAAATAATTTTTCTATGATCTAGATCAAACTCATAAGTAAAGATAATTCACATCAACAATTTTCAAGAAATTAGCTAGTCACATAAACTAATACAAATCTTGAAACTTTGACAAATATCCTTTATTTGGATGAGGATAATCATTACCATAGCATCAAAATCAAATTTTATGATCAAAAACATTTTGTGGTAATGATCCTAATCCAAAACAGGCCAAAAAAAAAACTCGAAAATCTGCATCCAGAACAGCCAACTTGTCGAGTGCATGAACTGACTCGTCGAGTTGGTCAACTTTGTGACTGGACTCGGCGAGTTCTGCTGTCAGAGTGTAGAAAATTCAATTTTTTCACTTTGAAAACCAATAAAACATCAAGTATAATAGAAAACAACTCATGGCTCTGATACCACTGATGGGTTTTTAGTGTACTACAACATCCTATGGTGCACATACAACCCTAAATGCCTTGGATCTATGTTTTCTCTAATTATACATGTAATAGTGTTTCCAAAGCATTAAGCCTATAACTAGCATGCAAATAACATATGTATAATAAAACAAGTTTTAGACATACCTCTTGATGTTGTTGATGTTGCTAGAAAGACTTTAGCCTTTAAGAACTTAGTGCCCCAAGTGTTGCACCTCAAATGGAATCACAACTCACCTAGGACAAAGGTGACTCTTGAGAGAAAATTTCAATGCACCAAAAACACCTCCATGAACTCCAAGAACTAGAAGTGCACGTTTTTAGGTTATGGAGCATATATTTATATGTAAGATTCTAAGAGTCATGGGTATAACCCAAATCCATACATGTGGGTTTTATGATCCATGGTTCATGTGGCCCAACTCTTTATGTATCCATGCATAAACTTAGTCCAATATGGATCATAAGCCCAACACATATAAATATAACCAATTACCATAATTAGTCCCCATAGATTTAATTAGTCTCTTTTGATCACTAAATTAATTCCAAACTAATTCTTGATCAATACTAATTGAATCATATGATTTCATATTAATATATTAGAACTTATAATATATTAATAAATCATATATCACCTCTTCTCAAAAGTCCATCCTAACAAATTGTCTTGATGTTATGCAACCCAAATGGACCATGCTACTCTCGGGTCGAGTACATACCAATAATAGTTATGGGCTTAGACATCTAATCCAACACATGGATCATTAGCCCACACTACAAGAATGATTGATTTACATAATCAATACCCATATATTTAATTAGTCTCTTTTGATCACAAAATTAATAAATTAATTGTTGATCAATACTAATTAAATAATTCTGTATCAATATATTATACTTGTAATATATTAATAAACCATAAATAACCTTATTCTCAAAATTCATCCTATCAAATTGCACTGGTGAAGGCAACCCAAAAGGACCATGCTACAATCGGGTCTAATACATACCAATTATAGTTATAGGATTAGACACCAAATCCAACATATACATCTATGCCAGTTGAGGGTGTTGGGTATGTCTCTATTTCTCATATCACTCTCCCGGATGTTTATTACATTCCCAAACTTACTTTGAATCTTGCTTCAGTCAGTCAGTTGTGTAAGTCTGGTAATTGAGTGTTCTTTTCTAACTTTATTTATGTTATACAGGATCAACACACCCATAAGGTGATTGGGATCGGCCGTAGGGTGGGGGGATTGTATGTATTGGAGGTTCTCAAAGTATCTATCGTTGCTGCCTCCAGCATTGATTTGTCTTCTTTTCGTTTGAGTCCTTTTTTGTTTGAGTTTTATCTTTGGCATTCTCGTTTGGGACTTGTGTCTATATCATGTTTGAGATTTCTAGCATCTAGTGGTGTTTTGGGTCATTTGAACACTTGTGATATTTCTGATTGTAGTGGTTGTAAAATGGAAAAATTTTCTGCTTTACCTTGTAGTAAAAGTATGTCTTGTTCTACTTCTCCTGTTGATATTATTCATTCCGATGTGTAGAGTCCTGCACAAGTATCCACAAAGGGTGGGTCAACCTATTATGTATCTTTTATAGATGATTATACTTGATATACATGGGTTTATCTTATGGAACGTAGATCTGATTTCCTTGGCATTTACAGCAATTTTAGAGCTTTTGTTAAAACTCAACATTCGACTGTGATCAAATGCTTCAGGTGTGACTTAGGGGGTGAATATACCACTAATGATTTTACTCAGTTACTTGCTTCTGATGGTACCATACACCAGTCATCGTGTACTGACACTCCTCAGCAAAACGGTGTCATAGAATTAAAACATTGTCATATTGTTGAGACTGCCCGCTCATTGCTCCTGTCTGTGCAGGTTACTAGTGCCTTTTGGGGAGAAGCAGTCCTAACTGTTGTTTATGTGATTTGTCGTATCCCTACTTCATTGAATTCATGAATGTCTCCTTTTGAGAAGCTATATGGTCACCTACCAGACTACTCTAGCTTACGAGTTTTGGGATGTACTTGTTTTGTTCTTCGTCCTCATGTTGAGAGGAACAAGTTGGGGTCGAAATCTGCTATTTTTTTATTTTTGGGGTATGGTGTCGTACAGAAAGGATACCGTTGCTATGATCCTGTGAGTCAGAAGTTATATGTTTCCCAACATGTCAATTTTTTGGAACATATTACTTTTTACTTGATTTCTTCTACAACCCACAATGTAACGAAGCCAGACCTTCTGCATATTGATCCTTTCGATGAGAAGATAGAGGCTCAAGACCCATCTATGCCTCCTGATCCTTCAGCTCATAACACGCCCACTTCTTCAGAGAGTTCCTCGACTCCTCTTGCTCCTGAGTCTGCCCCTTTGACTGTTGAAATTGAAGATCCACCTCCACGACCACCCCTCCGGAGGTCTACTCGTCTTATCAAGTCCACCAAGCTTCCATATTTTTCTTACTCTATATACTCAGGACCATTTGCTTCATTTATAGCGAGCATCCATCATCTGTCTGAACCTGAATCGTATAGAGAAGTTGTTTTAGATCCTCTTTGGCAGAATGCTATGGCTGAGGAACTCGCTGCTCTTTATCAAACTCATACATGGGATTTAGTTTCCCTTCCTCCTGGGAAACATACGATTGGTTGTCGTTGGGTGTACAAGATAAAAACAAAAGTTGATGGGTCTGTTGAGCGGTACAAGGCCAGACTTGTAGCAAATGGGTATTCTCAACAATACGGTTTTGACTATGAGGAGACCTTTTCCCCAGTGGCAAAGATGACGATAATACGTACTATGATTGCAGTTGCATTCGTTCGACAGTGGAGGATATTTCAAATGGATGTCATGAATGCCCTTTTGAATGGTGACCTCCATGAAGAGGTTTATATGTATCCTCCCCCAAGAATTCGGCACCAACCGAGTGAGGTTTGTCGGCTTCACAAAGCTTTGTATGGTCTCAAGCAAGCACCTTGTGCTTGGTTTGAGAAATTCTCAACAGTGATTAACTCTCTTGGATTTGTCCAGAGTAATCATGATTCAGCTTTGTTTGTTAGATGCTCGAGTGGAGGACGGATTCTTTTGTCCTTATATATGGATGATATGATTATTACTGGTGATGACCATGGTGGTATTGAGTCATTGAAACATGATCTAGCTCATAGATTTGCTATGAAGGATTTGGGCTTATTGCGTTATTTCTTGGGTATTAAGGTAGCTCAGTCTAAGAAAGGGTATCTTCTTTCTCGGACTAAATATATATTTGACTTGTTTACACGGGCGGGCCTCTCTAACAATCGGACTGTTGATACTCCTCTTGAAACCAATGCACAGCACTCTCCCTACTGATGGTGTTCCTTTGTCTGATCCGAATCTTTATCGCACTATTGTGGGAAGTTTGTATTATCTCACTATTACTCGTCCGGATATTGCTCATGTTGTTCATGTTGTCAGTTAGTTTGTTACTGCTCCTACCTCTATTCATTGGGGAGTTCTTCTCCGTACTCTGAGATATCTTCGTGGCACTTAGTTTCAGACCCTCTTGTTTCCCTCGACGTCTTCTCTTGAGTTACATGCCTATAGTGATGCTGATTGGGATGACAATTGTCATTATCGTAAATCCACCACAAGATTTTGTGTATTTCTAGGAGAGTCTCTCATTTCATGGAAGAGCAAGAAATATGACGTTGTCTCTAGATCTTCCACGGAGGCTGAGTATCGTGCTATGGCTATGACTACATGTGAGATTATCTGGCTACAATGGCTGCTTACGGATATGGGAGTTCACATTTCTTCACCTACTCCCTTGCATTGTGATAACAAAAGTGCGATACAAATTGCGAAGAATTATGTTTTCCATGAGTGGACGAAGCACATTGAGATTGACTGTCACTTCACCCGTCATCACTTACAACTCGGAACCATATCGTTTCCGTTTGTTTCATCAACCTTGCAGCTTGCGTATATTTTTACGAAGGCTCTATCGGCTTCTCGGTTTCGACTCTTGTGTGACAAACTCTCAATGCTAATTGTTCTGGCATTGTGAGTTTGAGGGGGGGGGGGGTGTTAACCTATATGTTATTAGACCACATGTTTATGGGCCCTTTAGGCTTTGACCCATTAGGGTTTTGTCTTGCTAGTATTTATTCTCCGTTTTCTTCTTTGTAGTTTTTATCTTTTCATTGAGAACCTTGTAATTTTTCTCTGTCATAATCATATGGGAATATTATCGGTTATAAAATCTAAAGAATTGTTGTAGTTTTTTTTTTTTTTTAGAACCGGCAATTATTATTAGTGGACCACCACCTAGCAAGGTGCTAGGCAGGCCCAGAAAAAGAAAGTTACATTTGAGTTTGAATTACAAACAATTCAAAGGGCAAATACACCAATCAGTCCATTTAAAACGACAATCTACTCTCCTGTGCCTAAGCCAAGTGAATACAAGAGACTTGACACTATCAATGATCTGGAAGTGGGAAATTCGTATGCTCCTGAACACCCATTCACATCTTGTTTTCCATAATATCCACATTACACCAAAACAAACACAAATTAGGTTGTTTCTCCTTCTCCGACATCTCCCCCAAGTTTTCACGAACCCGATAAGATCCCCGATGGTTTGGAATTGTGGTTTCGGAATATTGCACCATTTAAATATCAGATCCCAAACATTGCTCGCCACTGGGCAACGTATCAGAATGTGCTCCGTATCTTCGTCCTCAAGATGACATTGGGAACATGATGCGTTTATAATTGTGACTCCTCTCTTTTTCAACGCCAGGTTGGTTGGGATATGTCCCATATTAGCCTTCCAAATAAAGGTATTGACCTTTATAGGGATATCATGAATCCACGGGATGATTACTTCGTTGATTGCCGGCTCTATATTATCAATTTTTAATTTGATCGCCTCTACGTGAAAAGTACCATCATCCGATAAGGGGCAGATCCATGACTCCGGATCTGGAGATGGCCGGTGCTCACCAATGGCCTCGTACAGCATCTGAAAGCTATGAATCTGTTCATCAGTTACAAGGGTTGATCTCCATTCCCAAGTATAGCCCTCCACTTGCACTCTTTGACTAATCCTGCAAGCTTTACGTCTTTCAAGTTGATATAGTTCTGGGAATTGATCCTTTAGTGGCTCACCATCACACCAATCGTCCATCCAAAAGAGGATATCGTCACCATTCTTCACTTTTTTCTTTAGAATGTCTCGAAAGCTTATCCCAACTTTAGATAGTTCATTCGTCACCTCCGCGATATTGTTCCACACACCTGCAATAGTTCTTTTTGATAAGATATTAGCAGGTTTGTTTTGCAGATTATGAATACCCATAATTACACGACTCCATAAAGCTGTTTTGTTTGTTTTTAATGCCCACCACCATTTGACAATCATTGATATGTTGAAGGCCCTGAGTGATCCAAGACCAAGTCCCCCTTTATCCTTTGGGGCAACGATCTTTTCCCACGATACCCAAGCAATTTTATACTTGTTATCACTCCCGCCCCATAAGAACTGCCTACGAATCTTTTCAAGAAGGTCAATAACTTGTTTCTAAGAGTGTATACCATTATTAGAACCGTCGGTTTTCAGTTTGGTACTGGTTTAGTGAATTTTACGTGGCTATCCATTAATACACACTCTTCATTATTTACAAAAGAAAATTCTCAACTTTTAATATGACAAAACATAAATAATTTATATGCCTACAATTATTGCGTAACCTCTATTATAAGAAATATATTGATATGTAATTGCTGAAATCGGTAATCTAAAAAAATAGTTAAACATGGATCGAAAATCACTAAAAGTATAAAATAATGCTTAGAAGTTATAACCACTTAAATATCTTATTAAAAATATGTTTTCTACAAATACAGTCTATAACCATTTCTAACAAAAAAAAAATATTAATAATCAACCCATTCCGACCAATTTTAATATAATAATATGCATTTTTCAAATTTCTTAAGCCATCTATTCGGTCACTTCTATCCCAAATATATATAATCATATACCCACATTAAGCAAAGTTTTGAGATTTTAGGTAAATCATTGTAAAGCCCATGTGAGGTGTTGGGTTCACATATTGAATTTAGAAAAGGACTATATGTGGTTCAAATATGACCTTTGTAGGGGACTATAATTGTGTTGTAGGGACAACAATCAAAGTGAAGTCCTTGAGCAATATCTCATCATATAGAGTAACTTGGGTATGCTAGATAGCCTTATAAGATATTTATTTGAGTAATATATACATATATTTGAGTAATATATATATATATATATATATATATATATATATATATATATATATATATATATATATATATAAAGAGAGAGAGATATGTTCATTATCATTGAGTGTTTTATATATATATATATATATATATATATATATATATATATATATATATATATATATATATATATATATAAAGCTTGTTAACGTCTTTTAGTGCTAACTTAAATCATGATTTGATTCAAATGCTAGTCTAAATACGATACAAAACTGGAAATTGAATATACTTGAAACAAGATGTTTTTACCATTGAGTGTTTCTATCGACTTTTCATTACATGAAATTCTTTCAACTTTTAATTACATGAAACTACGAGGACACTCTGTGATGTGACAGAATCGAATCTTGGATTGAAACTGTGTTTTTCATTATACCACAAGGATCATTTTGTAGTTTTCTCAAAACAAAATGAACAATAAATATGAAAGCAATAACAAAATTGTCATTTTACATACGTTTCACATGGTCCCTCTCTAGCGATGATATCCCCGTTTAATATGATCCTTTTCTAACGATGTTATCCCGGGAAGCAAAAACATAACAATAAATCTTTTTCAAATACGGTATAAGTAAGAAATGAAAAAGTTGACCAAATCCATAAACCGAATAAACAATAGCGTAAAATTTATAATTTTTTTTAGAACGACTAACACACATCCTCTGAATTCTACTCCTGAACTACATATTTGTCCACCATGAGATTTAAATCCTCAACCTTTTAGAGAAGTGACACATTTTCAAACACTTGATACCGTTAGCTAAGAGCCATTTGGTTGTAATTTACTATTTACTCTATAAAAAGATAAGTACATATAATTTGATATATGTAGTACTAGTTTATTTTTCCTCAACTAGCATTAAAAAGTCTCCCTTCTCTACACAAACAGAGATACTATGATGGTTCATGGATGATGAAAAATTAATTGTTGTTTTTTCGTTCTGGATTGGTATTTCTTGAGGATATATTAATTTGAAAACCCATACATCAGTTGTTGTATCAGGGATTAAAAGTATTCTAGGTATAGTAATTAGGTTAACATGTCTTAATCAATCTATTTACTTGTCTTTTGTTCTCTTGTTACATTTTATAACACAAAAACTTCTTCTCCAAGGTGGTTTTTTAGAGTCTTGAAAAAAACCAATGAAATTCAAGAATGCAAGGAATGCCCAAAAGGTTTGGACTTTTTGTAAGATGGGCACCATAGGCCAAAAGTTGATCAAGATTTAAAGATAGAATATGCATAAAGATCAAATATTCAAAACAATGCACTATGCAAAAGTAACAAGAATAAGATCCCTTTTTTCAATCAAACCGAAGGGAAAAACTTGTTGAGATTAAAGGGCAATGAGTAAAATTCTTCACTCCTTGTATCTGTCTTGAAAGATCTATATTTGTCCCACCAATGCATCCCTCTATCCTTCCTTGTTGCAGCATCTTTCTGCCTTAATGTTACATCTAGCAACATGGCCAATAATCCACCCACAAATGCTTCCGAAGAGAAAGGCACATTTATCATATCATTCCACTGAAGAAAGAAAAGGAATAAAAAGGGTTCTCATTAGTGTAACTTTGACTTTTTGTGGTCAAACTTGGTACATCTCAAATTAAAATTCGATGAACACTTCTTACCCATCTGGCTTTCGTGTGGACAGGACCATAACCCTTTATCGCAGTGTACTCATTGAAGTATTGTGGTATCGATAACCCCATAAAGATCGAGAATCCAAGAATGAATTTTACTCTGAAACTGTTTAAATTACAAAATTGGAGAAATCCAAGACCTGCTGAGCCTGTTTTCATTCAAATATTTCAAGAAAATAATCACCAGATTAACAGATTAGCAGAAAATTTAACCTAAACTGCAACTCGAAAATGCTTTAACGTTTAATGCGTACCAACATAGGCGAAGAACAGGCAATACAATGCTGCAACAATCGGCGCGGGAATCGATGCAAATACAGCCCCAAATTTTCCTGCAAATCGAGTTCAGTCATCAAGAAATTACGAAACAGAAAGATGAATCGAATGCTTATGTAGAATAACGAATGCTTGATTATTACCAAGAACAGAGAAGAATATCATGAAACCAGCAGAAATCTGGACAACCCTTCTGCTACCAACGCGTGTTAAGCCAAGTAAGCCAGCATTTTCGCTGTAATAGATTTGATTTTAAGAATCTTGCAAAGAAATCTTGACAATTTTATCAATTAAACTGTAATAAGTATAAGCTTACACTGATACGGCTGAACCATTTCCTGTTCCAAAGATTCCAGAAAACAAAATGCCGACTCCCTTTAGAAAGAAAAAAGATAAAGAATCAGTCGAAATCATGGATGGAATTGGGTGGTGGAGTGGCGGGGCTACGGCGGAGTTAGTATTCCGGTACCTGCCAACCAATGCCACGGCTAAGAACCGAAGGCGGCATAGGCGTTGCACTCGCGTATCTAGCAACTGCAATGAACGCGCCAGTAGACTGTTTTGAAAAATCCAAAAAAGAACCCATTAAAATCGAATAAAATGAATATTTCTTATATGTAAGAGTAAATTTTTTTCGAATGGTCCCTATGGTTTGGGGTAATTTATGCACTTGGTCTCTAACTTAATTTTTTAACTCGGGAGATACTATTATTTGTTTTTGTTACGTGTTTGGTCCCTACTGTTTATTTTTTTTACGCGCTTGGTCCCTGTTTTATCTAAAAAGACTATTATTTAAATAGGAAAAAATGATACGGTATGTAAGGTAAGGCGAGGGGGTGGGATTGGAGGTGTGTTTATTTAAATAAATTAAAAAATTAAGGGCAAAAATAATTTTTTTAGGTAATACAGGGACCAAGCGCATAACAAAAACAAACAGTAGAGACCTTCCGAGTTAAAAATATAAGTTAGGGACCAAACCCGCAAATTACCCTAAACCATAAGGACCATTCGTGTAATTTACTCTATATGTAAATACAAGGTATAGTTTAAAGTTAACAACCTCGACAAGAGATACGAATGAAGCAGCCATCATAGCAAAAGCTTCTCCAGCATCAAATGTTGGAGCTCCCCATTGAAACGGATAAGGAACTCGTATCCTATAAAAAAAAAAAAAAAACATTTTTTTAAACAATTTGTGGAATTTAAGAATACATAAACAAAATTCGATGAAAAAAGATTGTATACCAAGGAGCAGCGCCTATGATTCCAGCACGATCGGTTCTACAACTGTATTGAGTTGTGTCAGATTTGTTCTTGTAGGCCCCACCAACAGTGAGTAAGTGAGCATATATCCACACAATCACCACAGAAAATAAGACAGCAAATCGATCAAATATATGACTCTTTCCACTCATAAGATGTGGTATATACTGCAATAAAAACATCATTGTAGTTTAACACAATAGCATTCTAATTTCATTTTTTTTCTTATTAAAACATTTTATTAATAAATACCTGTGAGAAAATCAGCAGAAACACGATTTGGGGAAGTCCAATCTCGATGCATTTAGCAACCTAAAGAAAATGATACAAGTATATAAAACTAAAAGCAAGAAAAAGAAGATATTAATTATAATTTATAAAAGTGAGATGTTATGAAATTGTATTATACCAAGGGAAAACCAAACTCGTATAGCCCATATCCAGTTAGAGCAACCAGTGGAACTGCTGACAATGGACTCATGAACCTTGTGATATTGCGCCAAAGTCCACTAAAACCAAGCACAATTTGAAGAGTTGAGGCCACAATAAGAGCACCTTGTGTACCTCTCATAATTCTCTCAAATTTCTATATAATCATCAAGAAATTGGGATTAAATTGGCTTAAATCTTGAATAAAAATCTTACTTATAGGCCCCATTTGTTTTTCATGACAAAATGGAGAACAAAAATTGCAACGTTTCGTCCACCCAAAAAATGGATAAAAATTGTAATATTTTGTCCTACCCAAAAAAAAAGTGGGACAAAATATGCAACTTTTTTACTCTAATTAATGTTAAATACGTTTAAAATAGCAACTTTTTGTCCCAGAAAAAATATGGGACAAAAATTGCAGTTTTTTGTCCCACCCAAAAAGATGGGACAGGTGGTTACTACTATTAGAATAGTAACTACCTAGTTGATGTCAGATGGACAAAAATTACAATATTTTGCCCTATCCAAAAAGATGGGATGAGACAAAAATTGTAGTTTTTTGTCCCACCCAAAAAGGTGGGACACGTAGTTACTACTACTAGAGTAGTAACTACCTGAGTTGATGTCAGATGGACAAAAATTGCACCATTTTGTCCCACCCAAAATGATGGGAGAGGTAGTGACTAATACGTAGACGTCAGTTGGACAAAAATTGCTGATTTTTATACTATCTAAATATATTTTTTATGTGTAAAAGACGTAAATGCCCTTACTAAATCTTGAATAAGGTTTAGTTTTACCTCTTGAGGATCGACAATGTCAGCATATCGAGCAGCCAAGATGATTGAAATGGTTGTAGGGATGAAAGTAAAGGAGCCTCCAATGACGGCTGGCAACCGAGTTCCAAAAAGTGTTTGTGTTAATGTGTTGATGCCAGCAACAAAGAGTAGTGTCTGAATCATTTTGGCTTTTTCTTCCTTAAACAAACAAAACCCATGTATCCAATCAAATTATCGACTAAAAATAAAAACCAACATTGCAGTTGAGATCTTGTGAAATGACTTACATGCCCTCCACCCATTTGGGGAACGAGAGTGGTGGGAATGAGAACGGTTGTTCCAAGCATCACAAGATAATGCTGAAAACCTAAAAGTATTGCCTCGGCTGTTGCAAATTCAAGAAAATGTCAATTAATAATAAGAAAGCGAAGGATCAAGATTAGGAGATAGGGGCATTTTGGTAATTTTATGTAAACAAGATTTCTATCTTGGAAAAGCATAAGATGAAATGATGAATAATTCGACTTTTATCTCAAGAGGGTTTTCTTTGTTAATTAGAAAAATTAAAAATAAAAACAGAAAAATCATTTCGTGATAATTAATAGTTAATTTTCACACAAATGAGAACTAAAATACACACAAACATAAATTTTATCAAAACACACGCACAATAAAACACATAATGATTGAGTTTAAAGTTTTAACCATCATTCTTCGTTTTACATTAAAATTAATCTTTTTTTTTTTTTTTGTAAAAAAAAAACACTGATTTTGCAAGAACGTTCAATTTTGTTGAAGTTATGATCAATCAATCTAGCTTTTCTTTTCCTCCATAATCAATAATCCTTGCAAGTTAACAATTTTGCTTTGAACGCAATATAAATAATAAAAAAACGTAATCATGATCCAAATTTTACATGGTTTTGTAATTTTGTTTTTGCACAACTCCTGAATGTTTACACATAAGGGTTTTTACTGATCAAACCCTACATGAGATAACACAAAAAAATGCTAGAAACCCATGATAAAAATGAGAAAAAACATTAGGAATACAAAGATAAGTATGTGTTTGAAGAAGAAGAAGAAGAAGAAGAAACAGAGCAAAAACTTACGCCATGGTGGTGGACTTGTTATGCAATAAGAAACATTCGGAAGCTGATCTTTAGCAGGATGCGGCTGCAACTCATCTTGTTTCGGCGGTGGCGCTTGCCCTCCTCCGGCCATCTCTGTCGTCTAAAACCTTTTTCTTATGAATCCAAAAAAAACCCACAAATTTCGACACGATATAACCTTGATTTCAACAATATGACACAAAATCTTGAAAAGGGTATCACTCAATCCCCATAACCTGTTGTTTCCTATCTAAAAAGCATAAATAAATGGATTACAATACCACGACGCAAATTTCTGTGGAAAAAAATGCGAACTTTTTCTTGAAATCTTGGTTGTACACAATGTGATGACACAAAAGATTAAAGAATGAACACCCACTTGATAGAACTCTTCACGAAAACATGGTGGAACTGGTTTTGATAATTTTTTAGGAAAAAAGGGAAAAAGGGGTGTGAAACAGAGTTAAGAAATAGAGAAAGATGAGAGTAAGGAACCAAAGAAAATCAAAATACTATCTTTATGAGGAATATTTTGGTTCTTTTTTGAATTCAATTGGTTTAGGGTTTTGAGAGTGTTTTACTTTTGATTCTTTAGAGTAAAGAAAAAGTTGTAAAGCATCTCACTCTCTCTCTCTCTCTCACTCTCTCTCTATCTTCCCCACTGCCAACTTTACTCATCTGTGCACTTTGTACAGTCATGCACAAGGAAGCCATTCAAATGGCTTTGCTTTAATGATTTGTACTGATCCTATCACCTACCTGAATAATAAATTTTTCAGTAAATTAAAGTCGTAATTTTAAGACATATCTTGTTGCATTTACATCATATAATAAGAAATGATTCCTTCGTATGCACTCAAAGAATTCGGTTTTGTTTTGTATATGCCCAGAATCGTATGATAGTTGTGAAAATCATACATAATGGTCAATGACTCAATGGTATCGAATAGTACACAACAATTCATGCGTTATATAGTTGTATCATACAACATTTTAAAACACCAATTGTTGTGTACGGAGAAAAATTGTTGTGTACGGATTAGCTCCATATCCAATATTATGTTTCATTTATTGAGAGATAAAATGTTTGTTATCATATAGCCATTTGTGTTTTTTTAGTATGATGTTTGTTTATATTACACGTTTGAATTGTGTGTAGTTTGTTTAATTACCAAACAAAGTGATTTCTTAAACGGGGAAACAAATTAAAACCCATCAAGATCTAAATGATGGGAGATCATTATTCCAAAAAATGAAATCCACATTAAATTTTATGATTTAGTGATGTGCACAATAATTGTAATTAGAGTGTTTGTAATTAGGAATCAAGAATGTTGTAATTAGGGATCAAGAATGTCGTGGAGAGCTGTGGTGGCCTCCCTACAGGCCGAGGAACGTTTTCTAGAAAAAAAATGAAATAGTATGTAAAGTAACATTGACATGTAATGTGAAAAAAAAAAATATACCGGCGTTAGAGAGTAGTATTTTATATTTTTATATGGATGATTTAAATTCTTAAATAAAAGAAACATCTCCTGTAAATGATAGGTGTGACCTTTGATGTAACCATTATGATATGTTTGACAACTATTTTTTTTTTATAGTGGGTTTAGGTTATTTTTTATCATTAAATTTTTTTGAATATTTTACTTTGTTTATTATATTTTGTTTAAGTTATCATTTATTATTGAATTTGTTTATTTTGATCACTCTAACCAGTGATAACAAGTGTATAACATCGAATAATGTTGTCAAAGTTGTAATTAATTATTTAACTTTTCTTGGTGTTTTATTTTAGTTATTATACTTTGTTTAAGCTACCATTAGTTATTGAACTTGTTTATTTTTTTTTTCATTTTAGTCACTATTTTTTATTATCATTTATAAAAAAAAATTAAAAAAACTAATATTTTTTTCCTTTTTCTCCATAACTAAACTTGTTACATCAATTATTGTAGTGTAAATTATATGAATAATCTTTTTGATTCAGGGTAGCGTACACATTTAGTCCTTAGCTTTTTTAACTTGAACGTTCTCAATGGTTTTAAAAAAGACTATTTTGCCCTTATTCACCCCATCACTCTGGTTGTTGGTAGAAACACACTCAGTCATCATCATTATGTTTTGCATGAAGCAATTGAAAACATTAAACGTATATGTTACCCTAAATCACAAGGATTATTCATATAATTTACTCTTAAACAGTTGATGTAATAAGTTTAGTTGTGGAGAAAAGAAAAAAAAATTGTAGTATTTTTTAATTTTTTGATAAATGATAATACAAAAATAGAGTGACTAAAATGAAAAAATTAAGTAAGTTCATTGACCAATGATAACTTAAATAAAGTATAATAACTAAAATAAAACACGAAGAAATGTTCAATAACTAATTATAATCTTGACAATGTCGTTCGATGTTATAGACCGGCTACCACCGGTTAGAGTAACCAAAATGAACAAAAATAAACAAGTCCAACGATCAATGGTGGTTTAAACAAAATATAATGATCAAAATAAAACACCCAAAAAAGTTCAGTGACTAAAAATAACTTAAACATTTTTATATTTTCAAAAGCCTTTAACTTTTAGTTTTTTTTTTTTTGAAACAAAAAAAAATATAAAACTTTGTTCGAAAGTATGATTTTATTATTTTAAACAAAATGCTCATATTTGAGAGCTTTTATCTTTTATCTATAATGTCATTTTACATGCATTAAAAGGAAAGTAATTAAATACTTATATATAAATAAAAGTTACAACTTTTATTCATTTGTTACGAGCAAACACCTTATAGGGTAATTCATGAGAATGTTAATAATACTTGTGTCTCATTTTCTATGGACACATTTTTATGAAATCATTTTAGTAATTCCTACGTAATTTGGCAAATAAAAAAGTATTACCTACCCAAATGCAAGTTTATAAGTAAGTAGATAGGGATTGAAGCATTGACACTCAAATGTGTCATTCCATTAGAAAGAGAATAAGATTCAAAGCAAAAAGGTTTAAAAGATGGAAGTTGTGAATAGTGCTTTTGCTTAGACACCAAGGACACAGGGAATCAAGAACTTTAGTACCCGATGTTTGGTTAATCATAATGAAATTTTGTGCTTGTGTTTTGTCCGTTTTCCACAAAAGACACAATTTATCCGGTTTATATGAAAACAACATTTATTACAAATTCCATGAATTAAGAAATAAATTACCTTTATTTTGTGATATAAAAAAACCTTCATCGCTAGCTTATGGTTAGGTCTGACAATGGAGCGGGTTTTGACCCTGATCCGATCCGAATCCGTAAAAATTATAAGGGTTTGGATTGTGATTTGTGATTCGTTTACCCGTTAGCGACTCGTACCCATTAACCCTTTTACTAAAAGGGTCGGGTATGGATCACTAACGATCCAATCCGTTTATAACCCGCCCCGTGTATATTTTAATAATATATATTTATTATTTATATTATATATTGTGATTTCTATTTGTTATTTTGTTAATTACCATTTACCATTTACGGGATAGGATGGAGTCATGGAATCGAGGAGACATTCTCGAGGACATATTCTTGACTCCGATAGTAGACTTAAGCCTTTAGTCTTTACGTTCCAAATTACCAATTCCAACTTCCGATCGTTGTTTTGTTCAAAGAAATCTAATGTAGTTGCTACAAGCAAAACCGAGTTGGGGTTTTATTTAGAAGAATCTTTATTTCGAAGAAGCGAGTCTTTTGATGTCCTAGATTGGTGGAAAGTCAATAGTGCCAAACAGCCTACTCTTGCAAAGATCGCACATGACACATTAGCCGTTCTGGCAACTAGTGTTGCATCCGAGGCAAACATTTAGTAGTGGAGGAAGAATAATTGATGAATGCCGTTCATCCTTGGTACCTGAAACTGTAGAGGCGTCGGTGACTACACAAGATTGGCTACCCTCGAATAAACAAAAAAGTATGTTGCTTTAACTCTAGAAGCCACTTAATTTTATTTACTTGAAATCACTTAATATTTACTTGTATGTGGTTACTTTTGTACAGGTGCTTAGTGAGTTGAATGGTCGGATTCTTGATTTTTTGAAGATGCATCTCAAGGTCTACGTTTTGTCATGCATGTTTGTTATAGTTAAGGTTTTAAAGTACGGAATTGCGCCTCGAAGCGTTTTCCCTCTGCCTCACGAGGCGTAAGCCTCGAGGCGGAGTGACGTAAGCCCAAGGCAGAATTTTATATATATATATATATATATATATATATATATATATATATATATATATATATATATATATAATAAAATACTAAAGTTAGTAAACAAGTTCAAATCCATTAGTTATAAAAAAGACATTCAAAAACATAAAAAGTCTAAAACTGCAAAAGACACCGCCACATAGGAATCACAAAAGTTAGTAAACAAGTTCAAATATAATAATCAGCATCATTCGCATCACTTTCTAACGGGTCACCCTCATCTTCTTGAACCTATTCATCCTCGTCAATCAAATTTACTTGAACATCTTTCTTTTTTCTAGTTCCACTTCCTTCCCCAATTGTCCCGCCACCTCTAGGTCTTCCAGTTACCCTGCCACCTCTAGGTCTTCCAATTGCCTCGCCATCTTTCTCCCCTAATTCCCCGCCACCTACAATATCATCTTCCTCATCATCACTTGGGGCAGCTATCCACTCATTATCCGACAATACATGTTCAACAACTAAGGGGTCATCTTCTTTTAATTTAGTCCTCTTAATGAACTTTTGCTTCAACTTTTTATTGTACATGATGTAAACCAAGTTGTTCATTCTTTCAGTGTTTAACCGATTACGTCTCTTTGTATGGACTTGATTGAACGTACTCCAATTACGTTCACAAGCTGAAGCGGAACACGTAAGACCCAAAACCTTTATTTCGAATGACTTGAGTTCCGGAGCATCGTCTCCATATTCCCCCCACCATGTAACTATATATGTTTATAAAAAAGTTAATAAGTAATGTAATTTATATAAAATAAAAACTATAACTATAATAACAAAAATAGGTAATAATATAACAAAAGTAGGTAATAATATACCAGGTGGACGTGTCTCATATGTCGATAAAGAACCTCTATATCCAAATAATCCTCTTTTTCCTTTGTAAGCAACGAGTTAATCTTCAATCTTCAAATAAATTGTCATATCCTTCACGAGCCTTTCCATGACATCATACAATCATCGCTTAATCTCCGGATGCTCGGAAACATTGGGACTCCATCGATATTGTGGATTTAAGTAGTAGGCAGCCGTGTGCAAATCACGATGCATTTGCAACTCCCATTTTTTTATCGATAATGTCCCAGATCTCTTTATAAGAAGCGAGGTTGTTATCCAAGTTCTTTGCTATTTTTTCTTTGCACTCGTCCATCGCCCCATAAATAAATCTCATTGCTGGTGTTTGCTCCCATCAACAAGCCTTAAAACTTGAACAAGTGGCATTGTGGTTTTCATGGAATAAACCACACAGGCCAAAAATTTCTTTCATCCATAATTATATTTTTTTTATCTCTCTACCATCGAGTATCTTAGCCCAAGAAGATGTCACCCATTCATTTGAAATAAACATTTGTTGTAAGTTTTGTTTCGAGTCGTAAATGCTTTGTATAGTCAGAAAAGTTGTGGCGAATCTCGTGGCGGCCGGTCGAAGTAGATCTTTCTTCAGAATCTTCCGGGATAAACTTAACACCCACTGATGGTTGTAGATGAAATTGCTAACCTTTTTTGTTTTAAGCAAAACATTTTTATGTTGAGTTAAATCACCATTTTTTTCAAGCATCAAATCGATGCAGTGAAATGCACACGGGGTCTAATACAAGTTTTTTCTCTTCTCCATTAACAATGCTCCAACAGCTTTGTATGCACTAGCATTGGCGGTCACTACTTGAACAACAATATCTTCCCCGATCTCTTCAACAACTTCATCAAGCAACTCGAAAAAAATTTGAGCATTTTTTATGCAATCTGATGCATCAATAGTTCTAAAAAAAACAGTTCCAAATTGATTGTTGACCAAAAAATTGATCATACTATGGTTTCTCATGTCTGACCAACCATCTGATAACAAGACACCTCGGTTGTCTTCCAAGTTACTTTTATGTCATCCACCATTGTTGTCGTTGTCTTGACTTCTTCTTGAAGGATCCAAGTTCTTGACTCATGCATTGAAGGGGGTTTCAATCCGCGTCTATAGTTTCCAATAGAATGTACCATATTAGTAAATGATGGACTACTGGATACATTAAACAAGATTCCATTCTCGTAAATGAACCTCCCAATATCCAAGCAAACTTGGTTTCGATGCTCTTTAGCATTCGTCGGGGTCATTCTTACAGGTCCTTGACCATCTCTTTCATCATCCTGTCCCTCCACCATCCATCTATCTATTGGTCCACTAACACCCTTAGAGTTACAAGTTGTAAATGAAGGATCAACACTTTCACCTATGTTGTAGTATGCCCCACTTACCACATTTTCTTCAAAGGCCATTCGAGAAGCTAATTTAATAGCCTGAAATGCTTTCAAAAATTGAAGCATTTCCTCTTTCACTATATCTAGAACATTAGGACAAGGCTCTACATCTTGGTGTGTACAAGCAATATGATTTTTCACTCTCTGAACCCCTCCCTTAATGATTTTGCTACAATAGTTACATTTTAGATATTTGTAAGCCTTTTTCGGACCCTATTCTATTATTTCTTCACTATGCCTCCAAGCAGGATCCGACCTTCCACTTCCACCTTTACTAGACATCCTCACTGTAAATAGAACGCAACAAAATTAGATATGAAAAACATTTATAATACAAATTGTTTTGATAGAAGAATAAGAACATTCAGATGTGAAAACAAAGTTCATACAGTCAATGTAGTTTGTCATTGTAGTTACACAGTCCCAAAGAAATCATGCTTAACAAAATAATAATAATAATAATAATAATAATAATAATAATAATAATAATAATAATAATTACAAAATGCTTTTGAAAGAAGAATAAGAACATTTATGTAACGCCCCGATTCCCGAGTATCGATTTATGGTTATAAATTCTCATGATTTCAAGGTCTACTCGACGAGTTGGTGGCCTGACTCGCCGAGTAGCAGCGGGTTGGTCCGCGAGTTTAAGTGACCTACTCGCTGAGTCCAAGAAGGGAATCGACGAGTAGGAGTTGGAGGATGAAACCATAAATCTCAGGGTATTGCACCCTATTTAAAGGATCATTGGCCTCCCCCAGCCTCCCCTTTACTGCTTCTTGTCCCTCTCAAACCCTAATATGTGTGTGTGTGCTCCATTGTGTGTTTCAAGCCTTGGGAGGAAGATTCTTGGAAAAGGGAGCTTGAAGATCAAGTAGCTAGCAGCAAGGAGCTTGTGTGGACCTGAAATCTACCTCAGATAGCACCATTTGAAGGTATCAAGTCGTTACCTTGACCTTCTTTCCTTCTAGATCTCCTTTGGGTTGAAGTTTAGGGCTTTTCATCATGTTATGAAGCTAATCTTGGGTATGAGCTAGGATCTGAAGTTGCAACTTCAGATCTGAACTCTTCTTGGTCTTTAGATCCATAAAGCTTACAGTTTTAGCAAGTATGAACCCTCCCTTTTGAGTTAAACCCCATTTCAAGTTTATATTTGGCATTATGAGTCATTAGAGCCTTGCATACACGTAAAGTTTGCAACTTTACGTGATAAACATGCCTTGGGAAGCTGGATCTACAATATGGAGCCTTGGCATGGCTTAAAAAGCGTATGTATGAATGATGGATTGAAGGGACTCGGCGAGTCGCAAGGTCGACTCGGTGAGCCGTATGAAGATGGTCATGAACGCGACGAGTTGATGAACAACTCAGCGAGTCCGATGAAGATTGCCTTGGGCTCGGCGAGTCAGTCGAATGACTCGGCGAGTCGGCTAGGGTTTTCTCAGTCTTTGGACACGTATGAACTCGGCGAGTTAAAGGAAAAGTCGACGAGCCAACCAAGGATTTCACGACTTCTCGAGTTCAGGAAGGACTCGACAAGTCGGTGAACTGCACTCGACGAGTCGAGTCAACATGGACTGTTGACTTTGACTGTGGACTTTGACTTTGACCAAGAGTTGACCAGTTGACTTCTGAGGGTATTCTGCTAATTTGGAAATTTATGAAAAGGGTCTTATCGTAACTATAGGTGGTGGAGTTCGTGTTGGTGATCCGGGAGTTGAGCTTTCTGTTGGATATAGTGTCTAAGTCCATAACTTTATTTGGTATGAACTTGACCCGACCCGGCATGGTCCATTTGGGTTGCATGGCATTGCAATACTTGGATAGACTAAATGAGAGAATAAGGCACTTATGATTATTAATATATTATAAGTTCTAATATATTAATAATAGTATTATTTAATTAGTATTGATCAAGTATTAATCTAGTATTAATTTGGTGATCAAAATGAGACTAATTAAATATATAGGGTTGATTATGAGAATCATCAATTCTTTTATGGTGGATTAATGATCCATGGTTTATGGGTTTGGTTGTAACCATATGGAGCTCCATGGATAGTCCATGGGAGTTACAAACCCATGGGTCATGAGAAATGAAGAGTCATGACAATTAGGGTTTACATTTGTAACTCCTAATTATGACACACTATAAAAGAAACCTTATAGCATGCAAAATGTGCACTAAGTGTTTCTAGAGAGGGCATAACCGATTTTGAGGCTAAGTGACATTCTCTCAAGTTATTCCAAGTTTTGTGGTGTTGTATGAAGCATTTGAGGCACAACATTTGGGGTGCTAGGCTCACAAAGTCTTGAAGGAATTCAAGCAACAACAAGGTATGTATTTCTACTAGTCTTTATGTTTTATGAAATCCCCATGCCATGCTAGTTAGGAAATAACCTTGAAAAAGAAATTTGCATGTATATAGAGAAAACATAGATTCAAGGTTATTAGGGTTGCATGTACACTTAGGAAGTGTTAGAATGCTCAAAACCCATCAGTGGTATCAGAGCCAAGGATTGTTTTCTGTATACTTGATGCAAAACTACTTAAAAATCGAAAAATCTGCACTCTGACGACTGGACTCGCCGAGTTCATGGGGAGGACTCGCCGAGTCCATGAACAAATTCATCCTACTCGTCGAGTAGGATCATGCACTCGACGAGTAGGAGCGTGTTGGGCAGTTTTTTCGAGTTTTGTTGCTGGAAATGGATTAAAATCATTATCCCAATCTGTTTTGGACTTGTAAAATCTGTTTTTCAAAATGATAATGATTATGTTAACCCATTTTACATGAATTTTATCAATTTTCAAGTATTGTATATGTTTATATGATTTCTTGAAATTGCTTGACATGAATTTGTGTTCTTATGAGTTTTAGAAGATCATAGGAATTATGTGTAACCTCCATGTGTGTTTAATTCATGATCTTAATGGCAATGATGGTGTCCATAACTTGTCCTCAAGTTATGGATAACCAAAAGTCACTTCTTTAAATTGTGATTAAAGAACTAAAGAGGTTTCATAAAATGAAGAGTCTTCATTTTTATGAACCATTAAAACTCATAAGTTACAAATTGAAGAGACTTGGAATAGTTTCAAATCTTGCCCTCAAGTTTTGGAATTTGAAAAAGTCTTACACTTTAATACTTTAATTCCAAATTAAACCTTAGATTTTTAAAAAGTTTAAAAATCAACACTTATACTATTATTATAATTTTATTATATAGATATGTATAAGAATATGTCATTCTTACCGCAAGTAGGCCTCATTCACGAAGCCGGTCTATAAGGGGGGTATAAGGTTGTTGCCTATAAAATGGTGACTTAATGGGTGTCCACTCTCACCCACCGCTTCCTTGATCGGTGGAGGGTCGTTAGCCGAACGGGTAGGATACGACTTTAAATACTCATTAAAAGTATAATGAATTATAAAGTAACTATACATTATAAATTCCCAATCTTAGTTACTTTAGGAAAATGTGAAATTGGTGCTAGCCCATAAAATTACACTTTGTACCTTACCAAGTCGTTAGTGGAGCGTGTGTGGTTAACCGGCACACTAACATGGACTAGTAAGTGTGGCAAAGGGTAACTTGACTTTATTATAGATCGGTGGAGCGTGTGTGGTTTACCGGCACATCGATTAGGTAATATTGTTGAGGGTACCAAGTCAATTTGTATGGTTATTCACACCTTGTTTGTGATCCTCGGCATCCCAGTCACAAACTTGAGAGGGCACAATCGAGATTCAAACATGCCATTGAAAGGTTCAATGTATCTCAAAAGATCTAGGAGTTTCAAAACCAATAAAACCTAATAATAAAATATTTCGTTCTTATGGTGGAAATTGATAAATCGTCATTTACCTACCTTCAAATATTTTATAGTGTGGATTACGGCATCCCTCTTCCAACTATAAATAGTTTGTTGGATCCTAGCCTTAATATTTCATTTGGGTGAATTATTAAGGATTCCTAATCTAATGAAACTTGTCTTTCTTTCCTTTCAGATGTCTTCCAACAATGCTTCTGGCTCAAACCCAACAGGCTCCTTTTCCCTTATGAACTTGTGTGGTAAGGTCATCTTTGATGGATCCAATTTCAATGAGTGGATCAGAAACATCAGAATGATTACCCGCTATGAGGACAAAGAATATGTCCTTGATAGGGAGCTTAAGGTTGTGAATGAAGCCACTGCTACTCCTGAAGAGTTTGCGGAGTTTGTTGCACATGAAAAGGATGTTACTAAAGTAGCATGCATCATGATGGCCACCATGACTCCTGAACTTCAAAAATCCTATGAAGATTTCTACCCTTATGAGATGCACCTGGATCTGATGGAAAGGTACCATCAGAGCGCGCGTCAAGAGAGGTATGAAATCATCTCCTCCATGATAACCGCAAGGATGAAGGATGGTGAACCCATCACCGGTCACTTGCAGAAGATGCAAAGGTTCGTTGACCGGTTGCTGAAGCTAAATGTTGACTTCCCTAAGGAAATGGCGATTGACATCATTCTCCATTCCTTACCTCCAAGTTATGATCAGTTTCGTATGACTTATCACATGAACAAGGAGGAAGTCACACTTAGCAAACTTCAAGGACTCTTAAGGACAGCTGAATATGGCCTTAAGGGTAAAGCGGTTGCTACTTCTACTCCTTCAACAGCCCCTATTCTGGCTATTGGGAAGGGAAAGGGTAAGAAGAGGAAAAGCCCTTCAAAGGGTACCAAGGGTAAGACTCTTGATGGTTCCTCTTCAAGTGGGACAAAGAAAGGTCCCATTACTCCTTCTTCAAACCCAAAGGAAGCACAGTGCTTCTATTGCCAGGATAAGGGACACTTCAAGCGAAGCTGCCCCAAATATCTGCAAGATGTAAAGGATGGGAAGGTTAAACCCACCCATGCAGGTATTTACACAATATTGTCTAACAACTCATCTAATGCTAATTCTTGGGTGCTTGATACAGGTTGTGGTATTCACATTTGTACTGATTTGCAGGCACTAAGAAGAAGTGAGCAAGTGGAGCACGGAAAGATAAACTTAGTCATGGGCAACAGGAAAGCATCACCTGTTACCAAGATAGGAGTTTATTCTTTATTGCTTAATAATGGGTTAATGTTAGATTTGAATAAGTGTTGTTACTCGCCCGAAATGGCGAGAAATATTATTTCTTTTCATGGCTTGTACAAACAAGGTTTTTCATTTTCATTTGATAATAAAAATGGTGCTATTAATGTTTATTACAATGATGTATTTTACTTTAAAGCATTACCTTGTGATGGTGTATATGAAGCTGTGAATGTTGTAGACAATCTAGGGAATAATGTGTTGTATATTGATTCTTCGAATAGCTTGGATAAAGCATCCTTGTGGCATTGTCGTCTTGGACATGTCAACAAGAAGCGCATAGGGCAACTCCAAAAGGCTGGAGTCTTGGAATCATTTGACCTAAAGTCGGATGATAGTTGCGAGTCTTGTTTACTTGGAAAAATGACAAAATCACCCTTCACTGGAACTTGTGATAGGGGTGAAGATTTGTTGGACCTGGTACACACAGATGTGTGTGGGCCCTTCAGAGTTGCTACAAGGGATGCTAATCGCTATTATGTGACTTTTACTGATGATTACAGCAAATATGGATATATCTACTTAATCAAGCATAAGTCAGAAACCTTTGAAAAGTTCAAAGAGTTTAAGCAGGAAGTAGAGAATCAATTGGGCAGGAACATCAAGATGCTCCGATCCGATCGGGGAGGAGAGTATCTTAGCATTGAGTTCCTTGACTATCTTAAGGAGTGTGGGATTGTCTCACAGTTGACACCTCCCAAAACACCACAGTTGAATGGTGTAGCTGAGAGGCGCAATCGAACCTTGTTGGATATGGTTCGTTCCATGATGAGTCGAGCTTCGTTACCAATCTCTTTCTGGGGGTATGCCTTAGAGACTGCTGCCCATATCCTTAATCTAGTCCCTACTAAAAAGGTTGCCAAAACACCTCACGAGATGTGGACTGGGAATGTTCCCAATTTGGACCACATCAAAATTTGGGGTTGTGAAGCTTTCGTGAGGCGTGAGACTCATGATAAGCTTGAACCTCGAAGTGAGAGGTGTATTTTCATCGGCTACCCACAGAGATCCTTTGGTTACCTCTTTTACAGACCCAGTGATAACGTGGTCTTTGTAGCAAGAAGAGGAGTCTTTCGTGAGAGAGAATTTATAAGCCAAGGGGACAGTGGGAGGCAAATTGACCTTGAAGAGCTTCAAGAGTCAAGCGGTGAAGGAACCTCAAATACTATCGACCAACCTGAGGAGGAAACTCATGTTGAGCCGATAGATGAGTCTGTACCTCCAAGACGTTCCACTAGGGTGAGGAACACACCTGATTTTTATTATGGTCATCACATCACCACTGAAGGTGATACATTTATTAGTGATAGTACACTAATAGATTTGGATGAACCTAATAATTACAGGGAAGCCATGGCAGGCCCTGAGCCTGCTAAATGGAAGGAGGCTATGGACAACGAGATTCAGTCCATGTATGACAATCAAGTGTGGAACTTGGTTGACAATGTACCAGGTCGTAAGACAGTTGGGTGCAAATGGATCTTCAAGAAGAAGACCGACATGGATGGGAAAGTACACACTTATAAAGCACGACTGGTTGCGAAGGGCTTTACTCAAACTCCGGGAGTTGACTATGATGAGACCTTCTCACCAGTAGCTAAGATTAAGTCTATTAGAGTGTTGTTAGCCATAGCTGCATTTCATGATTATGAAATATGGCAAATGGATGTCAAAACCGCTTTCCTTAATGGGAAGTTGGCTGAGGATGTTTACATGGCTCAGCCAGAGGGTTTTGTCGATCCAAAATACCCTAATAGAGTGTGTAAGCTTGAGAAATTCATTTATGGATTGAAACAAGCGTCTCGCAGATGGAATCTTTGATTTGATGAGAAGGTCAGAGAGTTTGGCTTCTCTAGGAGTGAGGATGAGTCATGTGTGTATGTTAGGGCCAGTGGGAGTATAGTCAGCTTTTTGGTGTTGTATGTGGATGACATACTTCTCATAGGAAATGACATCCCAACTTTGCAAGAGGTTAAGTCTTGGCTTGGGAAGTGTTTCGCTATGAAGGACCTTGGGGAAGCTGCCTATATCCTAGGGATAAGGATATTAAGAGACAGGAGTAAGAGACTAATTGGACTCAGTCAGAGTACTTATGTGGATAAGGTACTGAAGAGGTTCAGTATGCAAGATTCCAAGAAAGGAGAATTACCAATCCAGAGTAATGCCAAGCTGAGTAAGACTCAGAGTCCGAGTACAGAGGCTGAGATAGCTTAAATGAGTCATATACCATATGCTTCTGCTGTGGGCTCGATCATGTATGCTATGACTTGTACTCGCCCTGATGTGGCCTTTGCTTTGAGCATGGTCAGTAGATATCAAGGGAACCCTGGCAAGGCACACTGGACAGCGGTAAAGAACATTCTCAAGTATCTGCGGAGGACTAAGGACTGGGTCCTTACTCTCGGAGGCAGTGATGACTTGAGAGTGGAAGGATATAGTGATGCTAGCTTTCAGACTAATAGGGATAATTTCCGCTCTCAGTCAGGCTGGGTCTTTATCCTAAATGGAGGGGCAATTACTTGGAAAATTTCCAAGCAGGAGATAGTAGCTGATTCAACTTGTGAATCAGAGTACATAGCAGCAAGCGAGGCAGCAAAAAAGGCGATATGGCTAAAGAACTTCATCGGAGACCTTGGAGTTGTACCAGCTATAAAGGAGCCAATGGAAATTTTCTGTGACAGCGAAAGTGCGGTTGCTTTGGCTAAAGAACCAAGAGATCACGGGAGATCTAGGCACATTGACAGAAAATACCATTTCATCAGACATAGAATAGAAGAAGGACTCCTCGTGGCAAAGAGGGTATCATCAGATGAGAACCCGGCAGATCCCCTCACGAAGGGACTGAGCAGGGTTAAGCATTTACAGCATGCGAGGCGTATTGGGCTGAAGGATGATATTAGTTTCAATAATTAGATTCCTGAAACTTGTCAAATGTAATTGACATTTGATGATAAATAAAAGTTGTTATTTATTTGTGAGTAAGGTGTTACTATCTTGTGTTGATTGTTTACTATGTTTCAATTTTGCATGTTTTTACTTCCAGAATAATTATGTTATTATTCAAACCATCCACAGTCAGTCAAACTTTGGAAGTAAGTATTGATTTAAGACTGTCATGAATTTGGCTTGTATGATTTGTCTAAAGTGCTTTAGACAATGCAATGGTTGCTACAACATTCATGAGTACTCATAAGGGCTGAGTATTGGATCCAACCCACGCTCACTTGCATCACTTCATGGAATTTATCTCGAGTGATTGTGAGACGGTAATATCATATGAATCTTCAAACCTAGAGATATGAGTTGTTGACCATGAGTTGGTTATTCATTGATTGTACGAAAACGCATTGGTAACTCGATGTTATAAAACGTGCCTTTGTGAATAATTCAACAAGTAGTTAGTACAAGCATATCAGTCGAAGTTTATCTGTTCCTTCTAGAAATAGAAGCGATATCTGGGCCCCTCGATGATTTGGTTTTGACTTATGTACCGGGCCCGGTCAGAACCTAATTGATGTGTTCAATTTAGTTTTATGTCGAAACAAATCAGAGATCGAGAAACAAATGCTGGACAATAAGTAAGACCATGTTCCATGTGTTTGTCCGGCTGATATCATGAGAACAGAGGATTATATGATCACTTATCTTAAATGGCGTATCATCATCATCTCAGTTCCGAGAGACTTTGAAAGAGCTACGATTGCTAGTCGGGTTTTGAAGTCATATTTGCAAATATAGTTATTAGACTTATCCAAGTGGGAGACTGTTGGATATAGTGTCTAAGTCCATAACTTTATTTGGTATGAACTTGACCCGACCCGGCATGGTCCATTTGGGTTGCATGGCATTGCAATACTTGGATAGACTAAATGAGAGAATAAGGCACTGATGATTATTAATATATTATAAGTTCTAATATATTAATAATAGTATTATTTAATTAGTATTGATCAAGTATTAATCTAGTATTAATTTGGTGATCAAAATGAGACTAATTAAATATATAGGGTTGATTATGACAATCATCAATTCTTTTATGGTGGATTAATTATCCATGGTTTATGGGTTTGGTTGTAACCATATGGAGCTCTATGGATAGTCCATAGGAGTTACAAACCCATGGGTCATGAGAAATGAAGAGTCATGACAATTAGGGTTTACATTTGTAACTCCTAATTATGACACACTATAAAAGAAACCCTATAGCATGCAAAATGTGCACTAAGTGTTTCTAGAGAGGGCATAACCGATTTTGAGGCTAAGTGACATTCTCTCAAGTTATTCCAAGTTTTGTGGTGTTGTGTGAAGCATTTGAGGCACAACATTTGGGGTGCTAGGCTCACAAAGTCTTGAAGGAATTCAAGCAACAACAAGGTATGTATTTCTACTAGTCTTTATGTTTTATGTAATCCCCATGCCATGCTAGTTAGGAAATAACCTTGAAAAAGAAATTTGCATGTATATAGAGAAAACATAGATTCAAGGTTATTAGGGTTGCATGTACACTTAGGAAGTGTTAGAATGCTCAAAACCCATCACTTTCTAGTTTCAGACGACAGTTGCGAGGTGAGTTATCCTCACTATACTAAGGGGTCTAAGGCACCAAGGCCGGCCCATTAGATGTGTTATCCTAGCAGTGTTGGATGTTGAGTATCAGTTAGTGTTGCATGATAGTGGTTATGCCAGTTAGGTAGACCTATAGGACTATCTGTGATGTTATATGATTATTGCATGCTCAGTGGTTATGATATGTGTTTGTTATATGGGATGGGTTGAGGTTGCACTGCTTCGTGCGGTAGCCAACAAAACCTAGGAGCATTCCAGTTACGGGCTAAGGGAGACTCGTACTGTGGGCTCGAGAGCATTCTAGTTACGGGCTAAGGGAGACTCATACTGTGGGCTCGTGGGTATTACAGTCTGTAGGGCTGTGGGCCCGTTATGTGCTGTTCTGTTCAGTTGTTATGATATGATGATGCTGACATGGTTATGTGGACTGTATGTGTATCGGTATTTTGGGGGAACTCACTAAGCTTTCGGGCTTACAGTTTCAGTTTATTGTTTCAGGTACATCAGGGGATCGTGGCAAGGCAAATGCGTGATCATACAGCTCCTCACTTTTTATGACTATGTTTCTGGGATACTCTGATATTATACATTTTGAAAACAAGTTTGTAATAACTAATGGTTTTTGGGTTGGTTAAAAAGTTTTAAATTGGCTTGAATTTTTGGGTGTTACAAGTTGGTATCAGAGCCTTGGTTTGAGTGAATTGGAGGAACACTCGTGTGAATCCAGTCTCAAACTAAGGAAAATGTTTTCAAAATAATCTTCAAATGGTTTTCAAAATAATAAAGGAGGATGCAAGTGTACGATCAGCCGGAGCCAGTAAGTAGACCCCAAAATACCATACAAGTTATTTGATATTATGCGATATTTTAGAACAGCATGCTAGTAATAAGATAGGGATCCTCAGGAACCGTATGATAGAATTGCCTGATCTTTGATGCCTTATCTTATGTAGAGTACCTCATTGATTGTTGTATGACTCTTTCGTGTGTGAATTAACTATTGGGTGGATACTCCAAGTCACATGCTACATGGGCTAAATGATGTTAGGGTAAGGGGTTTGGTTCTGCTGCGCAACTCTTGTCTGAGTCCAACCGTTGTAGGATTAAATCTTTTAGCCTATGATTGTTTAAGCCATGCGGTATGTGATTGTATTCACGCAATAGTTAACTGGCACCAATGGAGGGTCGCGTGGCAGTTGGTGGATGGGTTTGTAATGAGAGGCCGGGAGGCCAGTTATGAGATATATTTAGCTTTCCTCTAGGAGTGAGGATTGAGAGCTCGCTATGTTTATGTATATTGTTAGGGCGTTGTGGTGATACTTGAGACAAATATGGGTAGATGTGGAAGGTAGTATGGGCCCATACTACTGAAAGCACAGGACCCATACGCGTGTCAAGGAAGTCACAACCCCTAGGGTTTTGGTTGTGAGTAGGTTTCCCGTCGTTTATGCGGAATATCTGATATCTTCCTGGTATATGTTCAGCATGGTGATGGCAAAACGATTTGAGGCGGGATCCGGATCGGGATCGGGAGCGAGTGGCCAGGATAGGCCGGTATTGTTCTTCGATCAGATACGAGAGATGATTTCCATGGAGATTTCTCAGATTCTGCGGGAAAAATTGTTCGGTGTCGTGGACCGGCTCACCACCAGGGTGATCGCCAAGTTCGAGGAGCAAGTTGCAGCGTTGCAAACTGTGAGAGATGTTGCTACCGGGATGACCACTGGGGGAGTGTCGGTGGTGGGGTCACAACTAGGAAGGAGGAGGAGGGACTATGACAACTGTCAATTCAGTTCATTCTCGGACTCATGCATCTTTATAAAAACCATTCATGCACAACATGCCAGGGCCTAGTAGTATAAATTAGGTCAAAATCTTGCATAAACTAGGATCCAACTAAGATCTAGGACTAATATACTTGACTCTTACGATTCTAGTAAGTTGTTTAGCTACTGTAGGAAATGTCGATATCCGAATTAGAATAAACTCCAAACATTTGTTACAATTGAAAAAAGAGTATCAAAACCTTAAAAATAAATTAAAATTTTCTAATTTCATTTCATTATGATGGTAAATATCTAACAAAGTTCCAAAAGCCCTAAAGAACCCAAAAATCCAAATTTATAAACTTTAAAACCTAAAAACCCTATAAGATTTGTTATGAACCTCATTATATCAAATTTAAATAATTAAGTTATGTGATATAACGAAAGACATAAAAACTTAATTATCAAACATTAATCATAATTTATTAGTTAAAAACAAAGATTTTTAATAAATCAAGAATTAAATAAAGAAGCCTTTTTATAAAAGTTGGGGTTTTATAAAAATTAAGGGGAAATTATATAAATGTGAATTAGGAGAGAGAGGACCTCTCTTATACTCATAAATTTCGTCCATACTCTCTCCCATGCTCTCTTTTCCCCAAAAATCTTAATCATTTTATCCCTCTCTTACACTTCAACTTCCCCTTCACTCTCTCTCACACTCCACTCTTTACAACAATCAAACTCTCTCTTCCTCTCTCCAAACCCACGAAAATCATCAGCCAAGAACACCTCTCCACACTCAAATCTTCATCTTCTAAGGTTGTTCTTCAAGGTATTCACGAAAATCCTTCATTTTCCCTTACTTTTCCTTCTTGTTTTAAAGGGTTTTCTTGTACTTCTCTTCCTTCTACACCATTCTTTATGAACATTCATGAACATGTTCATGAATGTCGAGTTTGATGATGATGGTGGTAGGGTTTCACCCAAGAACAACATGCATGTTATTTAATGGTGAAATCCAAGGACCAAAACCTATGTCAAACACTAAAGTTCGGATTTTTACAAGTTTTAAAGGTTCATACACCTTATGCATTCAAGTATTTCCTTTAAAAACATCACTATGACAAACATATGTCCATGCATGGTCTTCAAACCGTGATGCATGTGATGAACACCAAGCTAAAGAGCTTGATGATCAAAGTACATTGTTAATAGTGCATGTAAATGATTTTGTCTATAAAAATATCTAAAAGTTCTTTTCTGTTCAAATCAAAATTTTTCCAGATTCCCATTAAGGTAATATGAACATCTGGAAAATCCCAAGAGTTTTTATTGTTTCCTTGATTTATTAAAATTATTGCAAGAAAACAAGGGCATAAATCACATAAAATACTTCCAGAGGTCTATAAATCCGGAATAAATTCGTGGGTGACCCCTATGGTGAATAATGACCTTTCATTAAATTTCATCGATTTATGTTGCTGTTTAGTATGATTTTCAATTTTCTTTTTGTTTGGGTGCAATAAATCACAAAACCACTTTAAAGAGTGTGAAAATTGTATCTAACAATTTTCGCAGCTCTTACCTGTGGTAGGAGACTCAGAAACATAATTTCAGAATTTTTCATCATGCCTTTCTATTTTTCCCAATTTTTGGTAGTTATAATGGCCTAAAAATAGGAAAAATAGTTCTGATTATCCAAATTTCATGAAAATTTACCAGAATATCATGTTGTATATTAGGAGGTTACATAAAAACTTTGATGAGTTTCCTCTACTGTATATTATTTTTCTCCTATTTTCTAAGGTTAAATACACTTAAATAAACTTAAATACACATAAATACCCAAAACCGGATTATACAACATGAAAACCACTTTTGGTATTTTTCCCAGATTACTTACACTGTAAATTATGTTACAAAAGTTTTTGGTAATTTATTTTAACTGTTTATTATTTATTCTTCAATTAATGATTATTTAAGGGGATAAAACAAGGAAAAATAGAAATACCCACTGAAAAATATCTTTTATATTTTTCCCAGCCTAGTTATGTATAATAACAGTTAAATAAAAAGTTTGGGTAATTTTGGAAACTGTTTTCTATTTATTTCAATTTTTTTTGGAATAAATGTTCAAAAATCGTAAAATATAATTAAACAGCTTGGAAATCCATTTTTATATTTTTCCTAGCTTAGTAATGTATAATAACAGTTAAATAAAAAGTTTGAGTAATTTTGGAAACTGTTTTCTATTTATTTCAATTTTTATTAGAATAAATGCTCAAAAATCATAAAATATAATTAAACAGCTTGGAAACCCATTTTTATATTTTTCCTAGCTTAGTAATGTGTAATAACAGTAAAATAAAAAGTTTGAGAATTTTTATCCTTTGAATGCTATTTTTCGTGAATTTATGTTGTTATGAAGGCTTAAAAATTTGGAAAATAGTTAACCATATCAAAAATTCAAGGAAAATTTTCTGGAAAACCTCTATTGTATTTAGAATGAAAAATACAAGGTTTGGCAATTTTTGGAAACTATTTGATGATATTTTACATTTTTAGGAATTTAAAACACCTTTAAATGTGTTGAAACACCCTTAAATTTATATTACTAAATCTGGAAAATTAATATCCCAAAGTTGTATTTATCGCATGACTTGTAGAATTTCATCATTTCAGAAAAAGTGTAACCAATTAATATAAAATCCAATATTAGAACATAAATTGGCATTTCACTATATGTAGAGTTTAGTATATTAGCATTAGATTTCGACATGGAAACTCACTAGTGTGTGTTTGATGTCGTAGGATCCCGGCATTAAGACGTTGGTGTATTCTAAGGCACCACTTGTATCTACTCGAAACATTGTGAGTATTCACCACTCCCCTATTTTCGTTTTTTTATGTTTTGGGGTGGAAAAGCATGTCCCGAAAAACTATTATTTGAATGTTGTATTTAAATTGATTTGTATCAAACATGATTGCTATTTTATTGCTATGTCTCTCTATGTATGTCTATGCAACACGGAACATGAGAACTTATCGTACTAAGGCCCTTCCCTTATCTCTAACCATTAACTCTTTGAGCCAATGGTCATTATGGATAGCGCTATTAGGAATTGACAACTCCTCACTCGCCCTATTGCTGGAGTGCATGATACCATATTCATGTATGGAACGATAAGCATAGATCTTGATAGGGCTTCAGTCATAGGTTTGGTTGAGACTCATTGTTTGCTCATACACATACAAACTCGTTTCTCATTATAGCAATAAACTTGTTATCAATAATAGCAATCAACTTTGTTTCTCATTAAAGCAATGTACTTGTATTTATGAAAAGCCTTATTCCAAATCTTGATTTTATAAACTTGTGAACTCACCAACTATTTTCATAGTTGACGCTCGTTTTACATGCTTTTTCAGGAAATAATTAGTAAGTGGGTATAAAGATTCATCATCATAGAGCATGCTGCATCGTGTTGAAGTTATTTATGAAGTTATATTTTGAACAATGTTATTTTGGAAAAACTTGTACTTGTTTCTATTAAGCTATGGGTTGTAAAATTTTGAATATTGCTATGGTGATGTATCTTTATCTTTTGCAATGAAACCGTTATCGCTGTCATATCTTGCGTTTCCGCTTTAGCGGGGTGTGACAGAAGTGGTATCAAAGCTAAAGTTATAGAGAACATCAGTTTTCCTTTAAGAAAACAGAACCTATAACCAAAACTTATAAAAATTCTTTTTACATCAAACATATTACTAATATAATTAGGTCGGGAATTGTATCGTTGGACCTCAATTAAACATAGCCTGATCACCTATGTTTAATTAAGGAAAGATTTATACAAAGCTTGAGCTAATTATAATGGGAATATGTTCAACAAAATTTTTGAGAAAACTTTATTTCAAAAAAATTCAAAAAGGTTAATTTTGGTGTGTGTAAGCATTGCATATTATAGGCATGCATTGTCATTTATTTCATATCTCATTGAATCTATATCTCAGTCCACTATGTCGACATCGTCATCTTCTCACGCTACCGCCTCAGCCGATGACTCCGGCTACGTCACTGTTATCCCTCGACGTGATCCCCCCGCCTCGGTGGAGGAAGACCCCTCGAAAGACACAGAAGATACAGGAAACTCGGTGGAGATCAGTAATGACAACGCCCCGAGTCAGCGACGCGAGGCATCGCCTACATCGGTGATGCCACAGCCACCACTTTATGGGCTTCGCATTCGGAGGACGGCGAGGAAGAGTGTTCCCATTCCAGGAAGGATAATTAAGTTATGGGATATAACGAAAGACATAAAAACTTAATTATCAAACATTAATCATAATTTATTAGTTAAAAACAAAGATTTTTAATAAATCAAGAATTAAATAAAGAAGCCTTTTTATAAAAGTTGGGGTTTTATAAAAATTAAGGGGAAATTATATAAATGTGAATTAGGAGAGAGAGGACCTCTCTTATACTCATAAATTTCGTCCATACTCTCTCCCATGCTCTCTTTTCCCCAAAAATCTTAATCATTTTATCCCTCTCTTACACTTCAACTTCCCCTTCACTCTCTCTCACACTCCACTCTTTACAACAATCAAACTCTCTCTTCCTCTCTCCAAACCCACGAAAATCATCAGCCAAGAACACCTCTCCACACTCAAATCTTCATCTTCTAAGGTTGTTCTTCAAGGTATTCACGAAAATCCTTCATTTTCCCTTACTTTTCCTTCTTGTTTTAAAGGGTTTTCTTGTACTTCTCTTCCTTCTACACCATTCTTTATGAACATTCATGAACATGTTCATGAATGTCGAGTTTGATGATGATGGTGGTAGGGTTTCACCCAAGAACAACATGCATGTTATTTAATGGTGAAATCCAAGGACCAAAACCTATGTCAAACACTAAAGTTCGGATTTTTACAAGTTTTAAAGGTTCATACACCTTATGCATTCAAGTATTTCCTTTAAAAACATCACTATGACAAACATATGTCCATGCATGGTCTTCAAACCGTGATGCATGTGATGAACACCAAGCTAAAGAGCTTGATGATCAAAGTACATTGTTAATAGTGCATGTAAATGATTTTGTCTATAAAAATATCTAAAAGTTCTTTTCTGTTCAAATCAAAATTTTTCCAGATTCCCATTAAGGTAATATGAACATCTGGAAAATCCCAAGAGTTTTTATCGTTTCCTTGATTTATTAAAATTATTGCAAGAAAACAAGGGCATAAATCACATAAAATACTTCCAGAGGTCTATAAATCCGGAATAAATTCGTGGGTGACCCCTATGGTGAATAATGACCTTTCATTAAATTTCATCGATTTATGTTGCTGTTTAGTATGATTTTCAATTTTCTTTTTGTTTGGGTGCAATAAATCACAAAACCACTTTAAAGAGTGTGAAAATTGTATCTAACAATTTTCGCAGCTCTTACCTGTGGTAGGAGACTCAGAAACATAATTTCAGAATTTTTCATCATGCCTTTCTATTTTTCCCAATATTTGGTAGTTATAATGGCCTAAAAATAGGAAAAATAGTTCTGATTATCCAAAATTCATGAAAATTTACCAGAATATCATGTTGTACATTAGGAGGTTACATAAAAGTGGTGACACTGCTAGTGCTGCTAGACGAGAGGCAGGTCATGCTGACACTGCTAGTGCTGCTAGACGAGAGGCAGGTCATGCGATGACGACATATTATGTGCTTGGAGGGCTATTACTGATTGTGGTGTTGATGTTTCTTGTTGGGATAGCGATTAGTATTTGGTTCTGATTTCAGTATTTTATTTTATTTTGTCATGAAACGAAAACCCATGTTGGGTGTCTTTTGGGGAAAAACATTTAAAATTTTATTTGGGGAATTGATGTGTTGTTTTGGTTTTAAGACTATTTCAAATGGTGATGAAGAAGTTTATTTTATGTTTAAAAACTTTTACTATGAGGTCAAACCCTAGAATTTACTTAGTCAATGGTCGAATAAAAAGATTTTTCTTTTCTTTCTTTTTTTTTCAAATCTATATGCCTAGTATTAATGCAAACCATTAATTTGACAACACTTACGGTTTTCAAAATAGTAGTGAACTAAATATTATACATTATTTTATGTATTTATACGTATTTCTACTCTTGTGTCTTAGAACCATGTCAGGAAGGCCTAATCGTGGGCGCTCACAGAACGAAACACCCGATGTTGCTCAAATTGTAGCACAACAACTCATGGCAGCAATCCCAAACATTGTCACTCAAGTAACTGCGGGACTTAATGCTAACCAAGGAAGTAGTGGAGGAAACCGGGGAAACAATGAAAGAGAATGCAACTACAAGTCCTTTATGGCCTGTAAACCTAAGGAATTCCATGGAAAGGAAGGTGCGGTCGGGTTGCTGAAATGGATTGACAGCATGGAGTCGGTCCTTCACATTAGCAAATGCCTCGAGCGCAACAAAGTTGAGTATGCAACTTGTCTACTCCAAGATAGGGCATTGACCTGGTGGAATACTCTAGTGCAAACCCGAGGTCGTGCAGTGGCATATCAGCTAACTTGGGAAGACCTGAAGAAGCTACTGATAGAGGAGTATTGTCCCAAGGATGAAATTCAGAAGCTTGAATCTGAGTTCTGGAACCATTCTATGGTTGGAACACAAATAGAGAAGTACTCAGTCCGATTTCATGAACTAGCAAAACTGGTACCTCACATGGTTACTACTGAGGAGAAACGGATAGATCGTTACATCTGGGGTCTGGCACCAGAGATTCGGGGAATGGTTACTTCAGCAAACCCAACTACCATTCAAAGTGCAGTAAGTCTAGCAAATCGACTAACCAATGATGTGATAAGGATGGGAGCATCGACAAAGGAAAACTCTAGTAGCAAGAGGAAGCCAGCAGATCAGGGAGAGAAGAAGTATGGAGGCAAGTCAGGGAGGAAGCAGAAAGTCTCAAGAAACTTTATGGTAAGAGCCCAGGAGCAAGAACCAGTGAAAACTCAGGAACCAGAAGTCATGGAAGTGCAGGAGCGAAAGCAGTACTCAGGACCGCTTCCGAAGTGCAATAAGTGTAACTTCCATCACAAGGGAGCTTGCCCAGTGTGCCAAAACTGTAAACAAACAGGCCATTACTCAAAGTATTGTAAGCTGAATAAGGATGGAAAAAGGGCATGTTACGAGTGCGGGAGTGCTGATCATCTCCGTAGTGCTTGTCCCAAACTGAACAAGGGGCCTGGTAACAATGGACAAGGCCAAGCTAGGCAAAATTTCCAAGGAAATCTAGGTGGGCGGCCAAGAGGTGTAGCCTTTGTGATTGGTGCAGAAGAAGCTCGTCAGAACCCTGAAGTGATAACAGGTACGTTTCTCATGAACAATCATTTTGCATTAGTAATATTCGATGCGGGAGCAGAAAGGAGTTTCGTTTCTTTAGCATTTAGACCGTTAATTGACTTGAAATCAAGAAAGATGAGGAATACTTATACTATTGAACTTGCTGATGGGTATGAAATTAGGGCCAATGAAATAATTCCTGGCTGTACTCTGAATTTAGCTGATAAACTCTTTAGCATTGACCTAATTCCTATCGAGCTAGGTAGTTTTGATGTAATAGTAGGAATGGATTGGTTATCCAAGAATAGAGCGGACATTGGTTGTTACGAGAAAGTCATCAGGGTACCTCTCCCCAATGGAGAAACCCTTATCATACACGGTGAGAAGCCAGGAAGAAGTTTAAACATTGTATCAAGCATGAAGATTCACAAGTACCTGAAGAAGAATTGTATTGCATTCATGGCCCACGTGCTAGAAAGAGAACCCGAAGCTAAGCAACTCAAGGAGATTCCAGTGGTTCAAAACTATCCCGAAGTGTTTCCGGAGGAATTACCCGGTCTACCCCCTCACAGACAGGTCAAATTTCGGATAGACTTAATTCCCGGAGCGGCACCGGTAGCAAAAGCACCATATCGCCTCGCGCCATCCGAGATGCAAGAACTGTCCGGACAACTTCAAGAACTTCTAGACAAAGGGTTTATACGACCAAGTTCTTCACCTTGGGGAGCCCCCGTGTTATTCGTAAAAAAAAGACGGGTCATTCCGAATGTGTATTGATTACAGAGAATTGAACAAGTTGACAATCAAGAATCGATATCCTCTTCCTCGAATTGATGACTTGTTCGATCAGTTGCAGGGCGCTTCATACTTCTCACAGATCGACCTCCGATCAGGATACCATCAACTAAGAGTTCACGAAGAAGACATTCACAAAACAGCATTTAGAACCCGTTATGGACATTATGAGTTCTTAGTCATGCCTTTTGGACTAACGAACGCACCTGCTGTTTTCATGGATTTGATGAATAGGGTCTGTAGACCACACCTAGACAAGTTTGTAATTGTATTTATCGATGACATACTTGTTTACTCACAAACCAAAGAAGATCATGAGAGACATCTGAAGCTAGTGTTGGAGCTGTTGAAGGAGCAGAAATTGTATGCCAAGTTCACTAAGTGTGAATTTTGGATTCGGGAAGTACATTTCCTTGGTCATGTGATCGGCGAAAGAGGAATTCATGTAGATCCAGCTAAGATCGAGGCAATCAAGAAATGGGAAGCCCCCAAAACCCTGATAGAAATACGACAGTTCCTAGGATTAGCTGGGTACTACAGACGCTTCATTGAGAATTTCTCTAGGATTGCTCAACCATTAACATCTTTGACCCAAAAGGACAGAAAATTTCTCTGGGAAGAGAAACACGAAGAAGCGTTTCGAATCCTGAAGAACAAGCTGTGCAATGCACCAATTCTGGCCTTACCAGAGGGATCAGAGAACTTTGTAGTGTATTGTGATGCGTCTCATCAAGGATTAGGATGTGTGTTAATGCAAAAAGATAAGGTCATTGCGTATGCTTCCAGACAACTCAAACCGCATGAGAAGAATTATACAACCCATGATCTAGAACTAGGAGCAATAGTTTTCGCTCTAAAGATATGGAGGCATTATTTGTACGGAACCAAGTGCACCATTTATACCGATCACAAAAGCCTTCAACATATCCTAGATCAGAAAATGTTAAACATGCGGCAGAGGAGATGGGTAGAGTTGTTTAGTGATTATGACTGTGAGATACGATATCACCCAGGGAAGGCTAACGTAGTAGCCGACGCTCTAAGTAGGAAAGAAAGAATGAAACCTTCCCGTGTGAGAGCTTTGGGAATGGTAATTCAGACAAGCTTGAAATCTCAAATCATTGATGCCCAGGAGAAAGCGCTATTCAAGGAACGTCTTCCAGGCGAAACCTTACATGGTTTGGAAGTGAGATTTGAAACCAAACCTGATGGAGTTCGTTATTTTAAGGACAGGGTCTGGATTCCAAGGGTTAACGATCTGAGAGACATGGTACTAGAGGAGTCTCATCGATCTAAATACTCAATCCACCCTGGAGCGGATAAAATGTACAAGAATCTTAAAGAGTACTATTGGTGGCCTGGAATGAAAAGGGATATTGCCTTATATGTTGGGAAGTGTTTAACTTGCTCAATAGTCAAAGCTGAACATCAAAAACCATCCGGCTTATTGCAACAACCTGAAATTCCCCAATGGAAATGGGAGCAGATATCCATGGATTTCGTTACCAAACTTCCTAGAACTGCTAAAGGTCATGACTCAATTTGGGTCATAGTGGATCGACTGACGAAATCTGCTCACTTTCTCCCCATTCGGGAAGATTTCAAGATGGAAAAATTGGCCCAAATCTACATCGACAAAATTGTTTCTCTACATGGTGTACCCCTATCTATCATTTCTGATAGAGATAGTCGTTTTACATCACGATTTTGGTGGATGTTACAGAAGGCACTAGGAACCAAGATAGATTTGAGCACAGCTTACCACCCTCAGACAGATGGGCAAACAGAGAGAACAATACAAACATTAGAAGACATGCTACGAGCGTGTGTCATTGAGTTCAAAGGAAATTGGGATACTCATTTGCCTTTGGTTGAGTTCTCCTACAATAACAGTTACCACACGAGTATCCAATGTGCTCCATATGAAGCATTGTATGGACGCAAGTGTCGTTCGCCCTTATGCTGGACAGAAATCGGAGACAGACAATTGACTAGACTCGAACTTATCCAGGAAACATCTGACAAGATTGCTATCATCAAAGATAGGCTTAAAGCTGCCAGAGATCGTCAGAAAAGTTATGCGGATAATCGTCGAAAACCATTAGAATTCCAAGTAGGAGACAAGGTACTTTTAAAAGTGTCGCCTTGGAAAGGGCTTGTACGTTTTGGTAAGAAAGGAAAACTAAGCCCGAGATATGTTGGACCCTTTGAAATCATTGAAAGGATTGGTCCGGTGGCTTATAAACTCCAACTGCCCCAAGAGTTAAGCGCCATTCACGCCACATTCCACGTCTCCAATCTTAAGAAATGTCTAGCCGACGAAGCATTGATAGTACCCTTGGAGGAAATTAAGATCAATGATAAGCTAAACTTTGTTGAGGAACCGATAGAAATCCTTGACAGGGAGGTAAAACAACTCAAGCGGAGTAAGATTCCGATTGTGAAAGTTCGATGGAACTCAAAACGCGGGCCGGAGTACACCTGGGAGCGTGAGGACTTCATGAAGGAAAAGTATCCACAACTTTTCCCATGCAATGACAAACGATGACATAGAATGAATTTCGGGACGAAATTCTTTTTAAGTGGGGGATACTGTGACAACTGTCAATTCAGGTCATTCTCGGACTCATACATCTTTATAAAAACCATTCATGCACAACATGCCAGGGCCTAGTAGTATAAATTAGGTCAAAATCTTGCATAAACTAGGATCCAACTAAGATCTAGGACTAATATACTTGACTCTTACGATTCTAGTAAGTTGTTTAGCTACTGTAGGAAATGCCGATATCCGAATTAGAATAAACTCCAAACATTTGTTACAATTGAAAAAAGAGTATCAAAACCTTAAAAATAAATTAAAATTTTCTAATTTCATTTCATTATGATGGTAAATATCTAACAAAGTTCCAAAAGCCCTAAAGAACCCAAAAATCCAAATTTATAAACTTTAAAACCTAAAAACCCTATAAGATTTGTTATGAACCTCATTATATCAAATTTAAATAATTAAGTTATGGGATATAATGAAAGACATAAAAACTTAATTATCAAACATTAATCATAATTTATTAGTTAAAAACAAAGATTTATAATAAATCAAGAATTAAATAAAGAAGCCTTTTTATAAAAGTTGGGGTTTTATAAAAATTAAGGGGAAATTATATAAATGTGAATTAGGAGAGAGAGGACCTCTCTTATACTCATAAATTTCGTCCATACTCTCTCCCATGCTCTCTTTTCCCCAAAAATCTTAATCATTTTATCCCTCTCTTACACTTCAACTTCCCCTTCACTCTCTCTCACACTCCACTCTTTACAACACTCAAACTCTCTCTTCCTCTCTCCAAACCCACGAAAATCATCAGCCAAGAACACCTCTCCACACTCAAATCTTCATCTTCTAAGGTTGTTCTTCAAGGTATTCACGAAAATCCTTCATTTTCCCTTACTTTTCCTTCTTGTTTTAAAGGGTTTTCTTGTACTTCTCTTCCTTCTACACCATTCTTTATGAACATTCATGAACATGTTCATGAATTTCGAGTTTGATGATGATGGTGGTAGGGTTTCACCTAAGAACAACATGCATGTTATTTAATGGTGAAATCCAAGGACCAAAACCTATGTCAAACACTAAAGTTCGGATTTTTACAAGTTTTAAAGGTTCATACACCTTATGCATTCAAGTATTTCCTTTAAAAACATCACTATGACAAACATATGTCCATGCATGGTCTTCAAACCGTGATGCATGTGATGAACACCAAGCTAAAGAGCTTGATGATCAAAGTACATTGTTAATAGTGCATGTAAATGATTTTGTCTATAAAAATATCTAAAAGTTCTTTTCTGTTCAAATCAAAATTTTTACAGATTCCCATTAAGGTAATATGAACATCTGGAAAATCCCAAGAGTTTTTATCGTTTGCTTGATTTATTAAAATTGTTGCAAGAAAACAAGGGCATAAATCACATAAAATACTTCCAGAGGTCTATAAATCCGGAATAAATTCGTGGATGACCCCTATGGTGAATAATGACCTCTCATTAAATTTCATCGATTTATGTTGCTGTTTAGTATGATTTTCAATTTTCTTTTTGTTTGGGTGCAATAAATCACAAAACCACTTTAAAGAGTGTGAAAATTGTATCTAACAATTTTCGCAGCTCTTACCTGTGGTAGGAGACTCAGAAAAATAATAAGTTCAGAATTTTTCATCATGCCTTTCTATTTTGCCCAATTTTTGGTAGTTATAATGGCCTAAAAATAGGAAAAATAGTTCTGATGATCCAAAATTCATGAAAATTTACCAGAATATCATGTTGTACATTAGGAGGTTACATAAAAATTTTGATGATTTTCCTCTACTGTATACTATTTTTCTCCTATTTTCTAAGGTTAAATACACTTAAATACACTTAAATACACATAAATACCCAAAACCGGATTATACAACATGAAAACCACTTTTGGTATTTTTTCCCAGATTACTTACACTGTAAATGATGTTACAAAAGTTTTTGGTAATTTATTTTAACTGTTTATTATTTATTCTTCAATTAATGATTATTTAAGGGGATAAAACAAGGAAAAATAGAAATACCCACTGAAAAATATCTTTTATATTTTTCCCAGCCTAGTTATGTATAATAACAGTTAAATAAAAAGTTTGGGTAATTTTGGAAACTGTTTTCTATTTATTTCAATTTTTATTGGAATAAATGCTCAAAAATCGTAAAATATAATTAAACAGCTTGGAAATCCATTTTTATATTTTTCCTAGCTTAGTAATGTATAATAACAGTTAAATAAAAAGTTTGAGTAATTTTGGAAACTGTTTTCTATTTATTTCAATTTTTATTAGAATAAATGCTCAAAAATCATAAAATATAATTAAACAGCTTGGAAACCCATTTTTATATTTTTCCTAGCTTAGTAATGTGTAATAACAGTAAAATAAAAAATTTGAGAATTTTTATCCTTTGAATGCTATTTTTCGTGAATTTATGTTGTTATGAAGGCTTAAAAATTTGGAAAATAGTTAACCATATCAAAAAGTCAAGGAAAATTTTCTGGAAAACCTCTATTGTATTTAGAATGAAAAATACAAGGTTTGACAATTTTTGGAAACTATTTGATGATATTTTACATTTTTAGGAATTTAAAACACCTTTAAATGTGTTGAAACACCCTTAAATTTATATTACTAAATCTGGAAAATTAATATCCCAAAGTTGTATTTATCGCATGACTTGTAGAATTTCATCATTTCAGAAAAAGTGTAACCAATTAATATAAAATCCAATATTAGAACATAAATTGGCATTTCACTATATGTAGAGTTTAGTATATTAGCATTAGATATCGACATGGAAACTCACTAGTGTGTGTTTGATGTCGTAGGATCCCGACATTAAGACGTTGGTGTATTCCAAGGCACCACTTGTATCTACTCGAAACATTGTGAGTATTCACCACTCCCCTATTTTCGTTTTTTTTATGTTTTGGGGTGGAAAAGCATGTCCCGAAAAACTATTATTTGAATGTTGTATTTAAATTGATTTGTATCAAACATGATTGCTATTTTATTGCTATGTCTCTCTATGTATGTCTATGCAACACGGAACATGAGAACTTATCGTACTAAGGCCCTTCCCTTATCTCTAACCATTAACTCTATGAGCCAATAGTCATTATGGATAGTGCTATTAGGAATTGACAACTCCTTACTCGCCCTATTGTTGGAGTGCATGATACCGTATTCATCTATGGAACGATAAGCATAGATCTTGATAGGGCTTCAGTCATAGGTTTGGTTGAGACTCATTGTTTGCTCATACACATACAAACTCGTTTCTCGTTATAGCAATAAACTTGTTATCAATAATAGCAATCAACTTTGTTTCTCATTAAAGCAATGTACTTGTATTTATGAAAAGCCTTATTCCAAATCTTGATTTTATAAACTTGTGAACTCACCAACTATTTTCATAGTTGACGCTCGTTTTACATGCTTTTTCAGGAAATAATTAGTAAGTGGGTATAAAGATTCATCATCATAGAGCATGCTACATCGTGTTGAAGTTATTTATGAAGTTATATTTTGAACAATGTTATTTTGGAAAAACTTGTACTTGTTTCTATTAAGCTATGGGTTGTAAACTTTTGAATATTGCTATGGTGATGTATCTTTATCTTTTGCAATGAAACCGTTATCGCTGTCATATCTTGCGTTTCCGCTTTAGCGGGGTGTGACAGGGACCTTTCAGCAGAGGACGTAGAGTTGGAGACAGCTAACCTGAGTACTGGAAGTCAGGAGGGTCAGGAGGTGTGTGGCAAGTGTGGGGGAACCCACAGATTTGCTTGTCACAAATTCAGGTGCTACAAGTGCGGGGAGAGAGGGCATGTACAACGGGATTGCAAGAAGGATCAGATATGCTTTCACTGTCACCAGCCATGTCATTTCAGGTCCAGCTATCCTGGGTTGAGGGCGGAAGGAATTCAGATTCCAGCGGTCATCGTCCCTCCGGAAGTCAAGGTCGAACCGCAAGAAGTCTCTGGTATGTAATTGGAAAACCCCATTCTGTAATATTATTGTGGCCAAATCGCCTGTGATTGGTATTTATTTTGTCTTGGAATATTGTGGTGTATGGATAAGCAGTAATCTCAGGTTAGTTGCATGTTTTGTTTAATCTATGTGATGCGGAGTTTCATGAGTTGTTAGGCCATTGGAGGTGTCAGGAGAAATTTAGTATCAAAGAATGGTAGGTGATTAGAGTTCAGGGATTCACTAAAGGATGGGAAGTAGAGTGGTTGTTTAGAATTTTATCATCTATGGCAAGGGTTGTGCCCTTTCAGTTTTTCGAGCTCGAAGGAGTGAGTAGGTTTGTGACACCAGGATCAGGTTGTATTCCAGCTCGGGTTCAGTTGGTCGTAGGGATTGGCGACAGTAGTTCAGCGCTGGTGAGCGCGGATGGGTCAATGTGGCATAAGTATTTTGTGAGGTCCGGTTCGCCTTGGATCTCTTGTATCGGGCGGTAAGGATTGACCGTGCGATCTATTGCACTTTTGGGATTGTAGACTGTGTCTTGGGGGTAGTTGTAGCTCGGTTTAGGACAGAGGTTGCTTCGTCTACTACAGTTCAGTTGTGGACGGTTGAGCGGGTGAGTGAGGCAGGGTGCGAACCTTGAATGAAATGATTTCTAGAGCCGAGAGCGGGAGACTTGTTTGGAGCATCTTGAGGAGAAGGGTATTATGGGAGAGGTCTGCGGACAGAGTTCCGCAGGATGATTATTCAACATTGTCAGGATTCAGTGGTTTTAGTAACCGTTATTGATTGTCGGATGAAAGCGCCAAAGGAAGTAGCTCGTTGTTGAGGTATTAGTTGGAGTATTTATCTTTTGGTCTTCAAGATTTAGATGCTGGATCATTCAAGCATTAGGGATTGTCGGTTTCACTGGAATTCAGGAAGTGTTCATCTGGTTCTTAGAAGTGTGCGATCATTTGGGATTGGCTAGTAATGGAGCACTAGTTGGTAAGAGTTGGTTGTTATCGGATTGATCGTTGGAAAGGGAGGAAGATTGAGAATTCTCAAATTTTCATGCATTGTGAAGACTTAGTCGAATCTAAGTGGGGGAGAATCGTCCTGGGATTCGGAAGCGGGAGTGGTTTCAAAACTGGGATAAGTTTTGCATCCTTGTCAGGAAGAAAGGCAGCCCTAGTGGCTGCTTGGTTTGAGGGTTGTGTTGATTGGGGGTTCGGTAAAACTCCCCAGCATAAGAAACACGTCTTTTGGGTGCTTGATAGCAGACGTTGGGGAACCAGGTTGGAGTTCTAGTCAGGAATCGAGCTCAGTTCGAGTATTCGGTCGAGGGTTTGCTCGACTCTGAGGGTCTTTGGATTGATAGATCGAGGGTTTTGTTAGCTGCCAGGGCTCGGCAGTACATTTAGCATGGGTGTGCGAGTTATTTAGCGTATGTGGTAGACACACGGATCAGGGATCAGACCACGGGTTCCCGAGGGGGTGGACGATCGACATGAGGCCTAGGGTTAGGCCGGGGTTAGAGTTAGGGATGTCAACGGGACCAAACGGGAGCAGAAATGGTTGCCCCCGCCCCCGCTCCCGAAATCAATTGTTGCCCCCACTCCCGGTCCCGCCCCCGGATCCCCCGCTTACACAGCCCCCGGTCCCGCCCCTGGTTACCTCCATCGCCCCCGGTCCCGCTCCCGTTCCCCCGGTACTCCCGGTTTATAGGCTTAAAAATGGATTCTTTTTGCTAAAAAATTGATTTGTTTTAGGCTAAAAAAATACTATTTTTAATAACTTTTGTATATAAACAAACATGTAAGCCCTTGATAAATCAAGAATTGATCAAACAAAAAACATCACTAAAGTTATAAACATGTATATATTTTTTATATAAATATAAACGGGGCCCCCGCGGGAGTACGGGACGGAAATACTCACTCCCGCCCCCGGTCCCGAAAATAAACGGGAGTTAATATCGCCCCCGCCCCCACCCTCGCCCCCGCTCCCGATCTCGAATTTTTTAAAAAATTAGTCCCGTACGGTATCGGTGTCCCACGGAAACGGGGTCCCGCGGGGGTTTTGACATCCCTAGTTAGAGTCCATAGAATGGATCAGGAGTTCAGAACCCCAAGTGGGTGAGAACAGTCTGCATGGGAAGGATCACCGGGAAGGGTGGTCCAGGGAGATGCTCCACAGTTTAGAGCGGTCCGGATAGACTGAAGGCTGGTGGGGCGTACCAGTTAGGCCGAAGGCTCGGAGAACGGTCCAGCCACGCTGAAGGCCCAGAGAGGCGGTCCAGACTTGCTGAAGGTTCTTAGAGTGGTCCAGATAGACTGAAGGCCTGGTAAGGCGGTCCAGTCATGCTGAAGACTCTGTATGTGGTTGTAGATCTATGTACGGATATCGAGTATGCTGCTATGCTATATCAATCAGTAGGTCTGTCCCCAAGTATTGAACATGTTACTGGAGTAGGCTGTAGACTCCGGTGTATTTTGGTTGATCGGAAGTTGTTGTTAGAGATCGGATGGAGTACAAAGGATCTTGGTGATCTCTTCAGTTCAGAGTGTCTCACAGATTAATCTTCTTGGATCGGGTAATACTCCAGTTGGGGACGGAGAGTAGACCCAAATGGGTATTCGTCAGCTTTAGGAAGACTTGGGATTAAAATGTTCTGTCATTCAGGTTCTGGGAATCGGGTTAGATCTTCCTCATGATCGTCTATGGCATTTGGATAGGGTTGAGGTGGTCCTGCTTTATGCAGTAGGCCAAGATACCCGGTGCGGGCCGACTGAAAGTCGTAGGCACGGAGGCTCAAGGGGAGCGGTAGGGTTGAGGCGGTAGGCCAGTAAACCCTGAGAATTTCAACTTGATAGTTGAATTGATTAGACATGTTGGCATTCCAACCCGTAGGGGGTGATATGGGTTAGATATGAGTGCCATACTGGTTGGCCGGTAGTGGTAGGTATTATAGTGGTTTGGAGTTATTGTGGCGAATTTGAGAATGGTGAATGAGACGCAAGGATAGATCCTTGGATCTCAAGTTATGAGTAGACCCGAGTTATGTTCATAGAGGTATTCCAATCTAGGGTTTTCCATCCTGAGGATGACCGGACCCTATGATTGATTGGACCTGATATGCTTGGTATTCCAGCCCAAGGCTGATTGGGCCATGCATGTGTGTTCGTGTTTTAGTGGATCGATTGGGTATGATATTTTTGGGAAAAATATTCTGTCAGCACAAAAAGGGGTTCACTTCATGAAGAGGGGAAGTTGGGTTTCCGATACTTTGGATCATCAGGATTTTGTCAAGATGACAAAATGGCAGGAAGGATAGACCTTATGGAAAGGTTCGATTGGGATTTACATCACCTTTCATGTTTCGCAGTTGCGAAAGTGCATCATGGAACAGGAGGCGATAGTGTCGTTGGATGACATTCAGGTCGCCAACGCTTGAATTCTGTTGAGAGACCTGTGACCATACTGGGAAGAAGGGTGAAGGTTCTGGGGAACAAGGAGGTACCTTTGGTAACGGTACGGTGGGAGCACCAAAGAGGGTCTGAGTGGACGTGGGAGCCAGAGGCAGAGATGCGGGAGCATTATCCGAGGTTGTTCACCATAGCAGACTTCGAGGACGAAGTCTACTTTAAGTGGGGGAGAATTGTAACGCCCCGATTCCTGAGTATCGATTTATGGTTATAAATTCTCATGATTTCAAGGTCTACTCGACGAGTTGGTGGCTTGACTCGCCGAGTAGCAGCGGGTTGGTCCACGAGTTTATGTGACCTACTCGCCGAGTCCAAGAAGGGACTCGACGAGTAGGAGCTGGAGGATGAAACCCTAAATCTCGGGGTATTGCACCCTATTTAAAGGATCATTGGCCTCCCCCAGCCTCCCCTTTACTGCTTCTTGTCCCTCTCAAACCCTAATACGTGTGTGTGTGCTCCATTGTGTGTTTCAAGCCTTGGGAGGAATATTCTTGGAAAAGGGAGCTTGAAGATAAAGTAGCTAGAAGCAAGGAGCTTGTGTGGACCTGAAATCTACCTCAGATAGCACCATTTGAAGGTATCAAGTCGTTACCTTGACCTTCTTTCCTTCTAGATCTCCTTTGGGTTGAAGTTTAGCGCTTTTCATCAGGTTATGAAGCTAATCTTGGGTATGAGCTAGGATCTGAAGTTGCAACTTCAGATCTGAACTCTCCTTGGTCTTTAGATCCATAAAGCTTACAGTTTTAGCAAGTATGAACCCTCCCTTTTGAGTTAAACCCCATTTCAAGTTTAGATTTGGCATTATGAGTCATTAGAGCCTTGCATACACGTAAAGTTTGCAACTTTACGTGATAAACATGCCTTGGGAAGCTGGATCTATAATATGGAGCCTACCACAGAGGTGGCGTCTCTAGTTCGATAAGCAGCCGCTTCGCCTCAAGGTGGGCATTTCTCATGATTTTTCAAACGATGGCTATAGTAGACATTTGTTTTTTTAAGAAATGTTATTTGAAGTATTAAATTGTACTACACATTTATTTTATTTAAGAAATGTTATTTTAATTATTAAGTAAAATGTGATTCATGTGTTTGATTATTTAAAATCATGCGGGTTACGGAGCGGGTTTGGATATTCGTTGATTCGGTGAATACGGGTATGAGTTTGATTATTCAAAATCATGCGGGTTACAGAGTGGATTTGTATCATCTTTTAAAATTTGTTAAAAGAGTTTGGATCAAGGTTGATCCGCTCCAAATCCGACCCATTGTCAGGCCTACTTATGGTTGAATTATCTTCGATTTTATAAATATTAATAAAATATCGTTTTGCCTACATAGAACTAATATTTGTATCATAAAAATAGATGTTGATCTAGGTTTATTACCTTAAAATATTAATAAAATATGTTTTATCCACATAAAAGTAAATGTTTAAAAAAATATTTATAGATAGTTAATATAAAATATTTAAGATTTCTCGATGCAAAACTTTATATATATATATATATATATATATATATATATATATATATATATATATATATATATATATATATACTAGCGGTTTATCCACGCTAAGCGACGGGTGTCAATTGTTCTTTCAAAAATTAGTTTGTGGAGACGATTAGTGTACATTGTTGATTAAAAACGTCATTAAGTCTTTGTTTTTTCAGTATAATTACGATTTATGTTGTTTTTTTGTCACAATAGACGGGTAAGTTATAAATCAACGTGTAGGTAGAAATTCTTAATTGGTCTAGGCGGTGAGATAAAGCGACTAATTGGCGCCTAGCCAGAGATCCTTAATTGTATTCGATTTTATTTTTTAGTAAATAAATATTATATATCTCCTAAAAAAATTAATAATATGACAACTTTTTATTGTTATGTATGTTAGAATATAAATAATTCATTGAAAATTTATTCAAATATTTATATGTTCTAATAAAATAAATAATTAGAAATTTTAAAATTTTAAAGTTTGAATGTAATATTTGAATTTTTGAAACATTGTAATTTTGACGTAATTTTTTATGTAATATTCTCAGTAAATATAAAATTGTCCCCACAAGTAATAATTAAGAAAAATTATTTTACACTACATCTTAGAGAATTTTATTAATATTAAAAAACCAAAGAATCACTATGTTGCAAGCATAATATTGCAAGTGTATAATGACGCACAAGTGATCCACACAAGTCTATTTACATAATATAATGACTACTATAATAAAACTACAACATAATTTTAATACTTCCAATCCACTAAGGGAAACCACCACTGTCTTCTAACATACACGAAATCTGAACCAAAAAAATCCAGTTGGAAATGAGCAAAAGACTATAGGGTAAAATCGTCCAAATCAGAACACATATGATACTTTATCTAACAATCATCAATCATCTCATAGGGAAAATCCGTCCAATTAAAGCAAACACTATACATATCAGTAGCTTAAGAAAAATTTCAAATCCAAAATCTCCAACATCACAATCATTTTGGACTATTTACACATGTTTATCAATTACTGTCTTTACAAATTCAACCATGTACTTGTAGAGCAAACTCCAACAGAATGGACACCAGACATTGGTCCTTTTGTTTTTCCTTTTTGATTCCAACTTCGGTCTCTACATGCTTGAATATAGGGTACATTCTGCCAATTGCCAAATATGCTTGTAAAAATAAGATATTATCGTTGAAAAAATGATCAAGATTTTGTTTATGATGAAATCTATGAGGGATTTAAAACAAACCCACAAAGAAGAGTGAAATTTTAATGAAAAATTTGTATATATTTTATTGTGTTAACTGTTGAATACCTTGTCTTCTGTTAAAATAGACTTATCAGATTTTCCCAACATCTTCATTTCTTATACCATTAAATGATTAAGAAACAGAAGGTTTTCAAGTCTACTTACAACTGAAACCCCACTACAAAACCCTAATCTACACTCTCGATTTATCACTCAATACAACTTACTACAGACTAAGAACTCATCTGCAAACTATAAAGACAAAGATTATACACAAACTATTACAGATGATCAACAAAAGAATAAAAGCATGAAACCCTAAGAGAGAAGAAGGTAATCAAAAAAGAAAGAAGATGAGTTCTTCTTTCTTTTATCACTTAGGAGCTAAAACATTGATCTGGAAGATGACTGAATGAACCATCCTTCACTCTCTCTCTCTCTCTCTCTCTCTCTCTCTCTCTCTCTTCTTTTATACTTCAGATACACGGATACAATTATAACCCGAACCAGAACCGACCCAAGTCCATGACCCGCGTGTTTATCCTGCAATTTTACTTTGACAACCACATAAAAATATATTTTGAACACAAAACACCCTTTATTAAAAAAAATTATTTAAGCTAAAAAAATATGAGATTGTAACTTTATATTATTTTCAAAATCCCCCCTCAATTGAGATTTGGGCCCTGCCCACACTCTGATGTCTAGGAGATTCAGGCCCCGCCCACACTCCGCTGTCTAGGAGATTCGAGCCCCGCCCACACTCCGCTGTCTAGGAGATCCAGGCCTCGCCCACACTCTGCTGTCTAGGAGATTCGGGCCCCGCCCACACTCCGCTGTCTACCATGCATACAAGTATCACACAGACAACAAGTATATCTATTCCTATCAAGCAGTCACATATATATACTCCAATAATACTACAAGATTCGGGCCCCGCCCACACTCGGCTACTATGAGATTCAGGCCCCGCCCACACTCGAATAATAATGAGATACGAGCCCCGCCCACACTCACATACATAAACAAACATATACAAGTATCACACAGAAAACAATTATAGAAATCCAACAATATGACTGATATCTATACTATGATAATAATGAGATACGGGCCGCGCCCACACTCCGTGTTCCTATCAAGAACATATAAACTACACGGGCCGACATTGGTGCCTTAGACCTGTTCAATCCAGGACGAAACTCACCTCGCACTGCAGACGATCCCTGCCTGCTGGCTGCTGGCTGACAGATTCCCGAACTGTCAACATCAAAATAAACCCAATTAACAATCGAGTTCCAATGCATAACCATACGTTCATACTTGGGTAAAAAGACCATTTTACCCCTAGCCTAGTTTGGTCCAAGATTAAGGTCCAAACTCATACTCTGAAGGCCCAAAAGTCAAATAATCAACCAAGGCCCAACTATGGCCCAATTTTCCAAATTGGGCCCAAACTCCTCACATGGTCTTACCTTAAGGCCCAACCATTTATTATTGGTCCAACACTTGGCATTCTAATGGTCCAATATCTCATAATCATCAAGGCCCAAATATGGCCCATCTATGGCCCAATTTTCCAAATTGGTCCCAAACCTTTCCAATGGGCTTTATCCTTAAGCCCAATGCAAGTGTTCTAGTCCATTTACTTGTTAATAGTTGGCCCATCAAGAATCCAGACATCGAGGCCTAACAGAAAGGCCCAACTCTAAACCCAGCACAATTAGGGTTTTCACATGAAATGACGATTAGGGTTAATTAGAAACACTTAACCCATTAAGGACTTAATCCATTAACTCCATCAATATAGTAGGTCAATCATACAATGTAACTGGACACAATTCACGCTTCAATCCACTGGTCCAAACGCGGTTCCCGGCAATCCAAAACTAGCATCTTCCAAAATTAGGGTTTTCTAAACCCTAATTAGGGTTTCTAACCCAAGCATGTGCCAGTTAGTCAAACGGTTAGGCTTTTAGGTCAATTAGGGCTTCATTAGGCCGAGCACCACCCACTGTCACCTCGGGCGGTGGTGGTGGAAGGCGGCACACGACGACAGCCACCACCTTACGGCGGTGGTGGTGGTTTTTCCTTCAATCCTTCCGCCAAAAATGTTTAAACAAGTATCATTCTACTAAACATACTCATAACATCACAACATACACACACAACCACCACCATACGACGGTTGGTGGTGGTGAAACGGTGGCAGGAGGCGGCAGCCACCACCTCACGATGGTGGCAGTGGGGTTTCAGCCAAAAATACACACATTCCACACCACAAATACCGAAAACAACCACTACACTCGAACATACGCACATTCAACCACCTCTTAGGCGGCAGGCGTCACCGGAAAAACGCAAACAGCGGCCCCCCATGGCTACCGACGGCGGCAGGTCCGATTCCGGCGTCACACCCACAAAAGAACGAGAGAGAGAGAGAGAGGAAAAGATGGGTCGTAACTAGCTTACCGAGTGCCTCCGTTCGTTCCTAACTCAAACAACGGCATTCACAACCTCCTTCGTGGGTCTTGGTGGCTCTTCTGGCTTCCCTTACGTCTCCGGCAGCAGCGATGAGGTGGCGCTCGTCGGCGAGACAGCAGGCGGCGGATGGACTTCCAAGGACGGTAGCGGTTGAAGATGCTACAAATGGTGGTGGCGGCTGGTGGTATAACGACTTAGGGTTAGGGTTCTAATATTCCAACGAGAGGGAAAAAAAGAGATACGAGGTTAAACCCGTGTCTCATTTCAACTTTTTCCATATTTCCGAAATCAGCCCCTCCTCACAAAATCTTTTTAGCTTTAATCCAACATTTACCATTTAGCCCCTGATTCCATAAATTCATTTCATTTTAGGTCCAAAACTTACCATTCAGCCCCTTAGCCTCCCAAATCTCTTCAAATTAAGTCCTAATAATTTACCAAGCAGTCACTGCCTTCATAAGTATTTACAAACCACTTTGGAAGTTACACTTTTAACCCCTAACTTCCAAAATTGTATCAATTAACTCCTCAAGACCAACACGTTGCTATATTATTATTGATTTTTGGGCTACTATTCATTCATTAATTTGTCTATTTATTTATTTAATAAACAGGATGTTACGTATCCCTTCTCAACTTTGATAACACAAATAAGGCAACCAACAAAGGTTTTTGGAAATTTTGATGTTTAGTTTAATCACACTACAAAAAAGTATTCTCTAATTTCTCAAAACTCAAAACACTCTAATCTTTGCAACTAATGACATCTGAATGTTTTCAACCAGTCTTCCATTGGTGTTGGATATTCGTTAACCAACTTAATAGTTGTTGCATTTAGACCTACAAACAAAAACCTTAAGATTTTTGCAACATTACGAGTTGTGTGAAACGTTGAGCAGTTTAAATAAAGCTCGATGCAAGAAATTTTATGCATTTTTTAAGGAACAAGGAAATATGACTTTGAAAAATTGTTGGATTGGTGATCATTGGAGACTTGGAGCCAAAGCAGAAGATTGGATTAGAAGATTCTTTTTATGAACATTGGATTGGGTTAGACCCAAAGCAGAGATGTGAAGAAACAAGGCTAATGTGTATAGGCTGACTCGACAATGTGTGGAGAATATGGGAAAACAATTAAAAGGATTTTCATCTAATTGGTTATATTTCTAAGCCCGAAATACCCAAAACCCAAAGGATCAAAAACCAAAATAACCAAAACTGGGAATTAAGGATTTGGAGAACCGAAAACTTAACCAAATACCCCTACTCAATTCCAACCGGTCCTGATTTGTTTCATCAGATAAAAACACATATCCCTAGCTTAGGCTCATGTTAAGTTGTTTTCTATTTTTTTTAAATGTTAAATTAAATAAACAGTGGAAATAAAGTCTAAAACATATTAAATTATGGTTAAAATAGTAATTTTATATCAGTTATGAAACAAAATATCTTTCGAATTTTGACTAACCAACCAATCGTCGTATAATTTTTTTCGACTAAAATTTAGAGCTATAAAGAGGCTCGTCCCTGACATTTCGAGGGTCTTGTGCCAAAATCAAAGTGAGACCCCATAATTTTCATATTGTAAAATATTAATATTAAGTTATTTTGCTACCGCTAAATTCAAAGCATAAAGTTGCCCACAAACATCTCGCAAATTCACTACCACAACATCATGTCTTGACTCATTGGTTATGAGTTGTAATTATTACAAGCAACTTTTCAAAAAAAAAAAAAGATAAAAAGTCAACGGGTTACTATTTTCTAAACATCGATATTATGACATTTTTATAAGAAAATTCATCAATTACATTTTCATAATCAATATTATCAAAAGATTTGTTCTCAAATGAAAGTAAAGCCAAAGCGTTTATTCTCTCTTGAGACATGATCGAGCACAAATAACATTTTAAAAGCTTTAGTTTTGAAAAACTTTTTCCGTTAATGCAACTATACTGAGAATAGTTAAATTTATTTTGTGTGCTAGACAAGAAAATGAGTAAGTGTTTATAATTTTTAAGAAATTTAGTATTCCATTAACTGTATTATGTTCAACTAGTAAATGATAATAGATCTTTATATATGTCTCTTCATCAACAAATTTATACATAGCTTTTACTATTTTAAGAGTTTGAGTCACTATTGCTTTCATACTTTCATTCTTCTTTCCCACCTTATAGTTGAAAAAGATTTTAAATGAGACTCTATTAGCTAAAAGTAACTTTTAGAATTTATGATTAGATTTATTTTATAACGGCGACATTAACATCAAAAACTAGCAAATGCTAGAAAATTACATATGAAAAGTTTGAAAGGAAGGAAATTTCACCCACTCTAACCAGTTAACACAAAACTTAGGCCTTCTAGCACTAATTCAAAAAAAAACTATTGAAACATAATAGAGTCCTAAAGAAAAGACTTGATGGGTTTGTGATTGCTAAACAACAACCTGTTTCAAAAAGACCATATCAACCAAAACATGGTCAAACAAGCAGCATCCAAACATCTCTTAACATTCGGGAAGACGCATTTCATCACTCCAAGCTAACCAATCTGAAATAGAAGAAAAAAAGGAATATCCAATTCCCACCAAGTCGCAAAAAGGTTCCATAACTCCACACCCATGCAACAAGAGAAGAAAATATGGTTGACTGTGTTCACATTAAGATCTCAAGTAGGAAACCGCACAGAGCCAATATCAATGCCTCTCCTATCCAAATTTACTATAGTATGGATTTTATTCAAATTCATATTTCAAAAAACACATTCACCTTGGAAGGGAGAAACGGCTTCCACCTAGTAGGATCATTAGCAACCTCTAATAATTTTGAGTCGATAAGAGACCTAGCAGAAGCCACAGAGAACCCTGAAGAAGCATCAATGGACATAATCCAAGTATCCTGATAAGAATTATGAATAACCAGATTAGTAACATCCCTCAAAGCTGAATATTGCATAGCCTCCACACCATCTCTCACAGGTCTTTTAAAAAACAACAACCAATCTAAACAACGCAAACGATATGAAATTTTACACATCTAATCGTTATCTAAAAATAAATCCGCGGAAACTACACTTTAAGACATTGAGCCCCACACTAAACATCATCCTAAAAAGTAGTCTTGGCATCATTACCCACTGTAACAACCCATTTTTTTTTCAAAGAAATTTTTCATTTTTAATTAACCAAACACATTCCCTTAAATCAAGAAATTCCAAAACAATTGTTTCAAACCCATATTCATTACAACTTTATTTTTTTCAAATATCAGAGTGTCCCATAAAGTCGCCTGAGAGAGAGAGTGCACGTCGCGCCATCAAGCTTTGCCCTTGCCCTTGGACTCAGATGAACCTGAAACAAATCCACAAACTGTAAGCGAATGCTTACTGAGTCCCCCAGAGCATACCACACACATACACATATCCTGTTAGCTAATCAAAGCTACAAACGTAACACATAAGCCATGCATACATAAAACCTGTAAGAATGCCATGGGCTACCCCACATGGTCTTTACATAGGACTGCCGTGGGCTACCCCACATGGTCTTACATCCAATGTCATGGGCTCCCCCATGGTCTTTACCTAGGAATGCCATGGGCTACCCCGCATGGTCTTATGTCCAATGCCACGGGCTTCCCCCGGGGTCTTCCATGCAAAAACACACAATCACATATCATAACAAATCACATTCCATATCAAATCACATAATGACCATCACATATAACATAATCACATGGGCCGGCCTTGGTGCCTTATACCCATTGATATGGTCAGAAGACTCACCTCTCAAAGGCTGAACTGGCAAACTGTAGTCAGATATATCCCACGCTGCTCCTCCCAAACTGTCTATAATCAATGAGTAAATATCTCAGCATAATCCCATAAATACCCCCAGGGTCAACCCTGGTCAAAGTCAAGGTCTATAGTCAAGGTCAATAGTCCATATTGACCTTGACTCGTCGAGTACAATCAGTCACTTGTCGGGTTCCCTGCTTACTCACTCGCCGAGTCACCCGAGGGACTCATCGAGTTCATTGATGTTCACGGCCATAAACTACCAACCGTATACCCCTGACCGTGAAACCTTGGCCGTGAACCCTTGGCCGTAAACCCTTGGCCGTAAACTCTTTCGACTCGCCAAGTCACCAGAGGGACTCGACGAGTTCTCACGTAATCGGTTCTTTCCAGTGGGATTTAAGGTTTCAAACTTCAGATCCGTACTCTCCTAGTGAAGATATCACGTAAAGTTGCAAACTTTACGTGCATGCATAGCCTCACATGGCCATAACACCAAAACTAACCTTCAAACAAGGTTCTTATGCATAGAGAGGGAATGAGCCCAATAAAAGATGCAACTTTATGATATTTGGGGCCTAAGAAGGTCTAGATCTGGAACCTTATCCTTGTGATAGGTCCAGATCTAAGCTTGCTTCCATTTCCTCAAAGTTGGTCACAACTCTCAAATAGAAATTATGCTTAAGGTAACAGATTCATACCTTAAATCAATGCCCAAGACGAACTAGATGCTAGATCTAGTGTTTTCCCCTTAATACTTCTTCTTCAAGCTTGGAATCCTCCCCAAAATCTCAAGGATAAGCTCCCAATTGATCTTGCTCCACTCACAAGAGGGTTTGCGGCCGTAAACGTTCTTCTATGGTGCTAAGGGAGGCTACTGGGGCGGATAATGACGTTTATATATGGGGCAAACCCAAAATTTAGGGTTTTCTTTAAACAGCTTGGACTCGCCGAGTCGCCCTTCGACTCGCCGAGTCGGTCCCGATCCGCGTTTCATGATCTCACGACCCTACTCGACGAGTTGACCTCCAACTCGCTGAGTCCATGCATAAATCCTTTCCAATCCAAACCAGGTGTTATAAATCTCCCCCACTTGAACTAGACTTCATCCTCGAAGTCTGCTGACTCAAACAAATTGGGGTAATGAACTCGCATCTCATCTTCCGGTTCCCAAGTCCATTCGGAGCCCTTCCGATGTTGTCATTGCACTTTCACCAGTCTTACTTCCTTATTCCGAAGAACCTTCGTCTTCCTATCCAAGATGGCAACGGGCTTCTCGATGTAGTTCAAGCTCTCATCCACCTGGATATCACCCAACGAGACAACCGCAGCCTCGTCTGTGACACACTTCCTAAGTTGCGACACATGGAATGTGTTGTGAATCTGGCTAAGTTCTGCCGGCAACTCCAAGCGGTAGGCTACCTTACCTACCCGATCAGTAATCTGGAACGGTCCTATATATCGGGGCCCTAGCTTGCCCCTTTTGCGAAACCTAATGATCCCTTTCTAGGGCGATACCTTCAGCAACACAAAATCCTCCACCTAAAACTCAAGATCTGATCGCCGTCGGTCAGCATAGCTTTTATGACGGCTCTGCGCGACCCGCAACCGGTCGCGCACCTGCTGAATCAATCCGGTTGTCTTGAGCACTACCTCAGTGCTCCCCATGACCCAGTGTCCAACCTCATCCCAAAAAACTGGGGTCCTGCACCTCCGAACGTATAACATCTCGAACGGTGCTCGATCGATACTGGCATGATAACTGTTGTTGCACGAAAACGCTGCCAATGGGAGATACGTATCCCAACTCCCTCCAAAATCCAACACGCATGTCTGTAGCATATCCTCCAGTGTCTGGATCATTCTCTCACTCTGACCATCGGTTTGGGGGTGGTACGCTTGTTGGGTTATGAGCATTCTAACACTCCTAAGTGTACATGCAACCCTAAATACCTTGGATCTATGTTTTCTCTATTATACATACAATTATGAACATCCAAGGTATTATCCTAATCTAGCATACAAAATAATAAATATAACAAGATTGAATACATACCTCTTTGATGTAGAATGTCTTCATGAAGCTTGAGTGCCTAGTGCCCCAAGTGTGACACCTCAAATGGTTCACACAACACCAAATACACTTGGAATAACTTGAGAGAAACTTGAACACTCCTTGAAATCGTCTAGCCCTCACACTCACACATTAGTGCACGATTTCTTGAGCCATGGGATTCTTTTATATGGTGGCTATTAGGGTTACACCATGTAACTCATAACTTTACCCATTCCTTATGCTCCATGGATTTTAACCTCCATGGAGTATCCATGGGTCACCCCATGGACTTAGTCCAACATAAGGAATCTTGGATCACAAGCCCACATATATAAGAATGAATGATTTACACAATCAACCCATATATTTAATTAGTCTCCTTTTGATCACTTAATTAATTCCAAATTAATTCTTGATCAATACTAATTAAATAACCTTATTAATATATTAGAACTTATAATATATTAACCAACCTTAAGTGTTATTTCTCTCATTATAGTCTATCCAAATGCATGATGCCATGCAACCCAAATGGACCATGCCGGGTCGGGTCAAGTCTTACCAATTATAGTTATGGACTTAGACATTAATCAAACAGTCTCCCACTTGGATAAGTCTAAAACTATTATTGCGTATGACTTCAGGAACCGATCAGCAATCGTAGCTCTCAAAAGCTTCTGTCGAACTCTGACCTTGTCGATGAACTCTGACCTTTGTCAATGACTTGTCCATTAGATAAGGGATCATATATTCCTCCATTCTAGATATCATATGGACTGAGACATGGATTATCAATCATTCTCTCTGTCCATTTGTTGTTTCCCGATTTCCGATTCACGATGACTGACTGACTGAACAAATCAAATCAGTCCTGGCTTGGCCAAGCACTCACATGTATCATCTTTAAATCATCGAGGGGACCACAGATATCACTTTTATCCCGAAGGTAAAAGGAATGGATAAACTTCGACTCATATGGCTTGTTCTACTACTTGTTGAATCATACACAAAGGCACGTTTTATAACATCGAGTTACCAATGCGTTTTCGTGCAATCAATGTATAACCAACTCATAGTAACAACTCATATCTCTAGGTTTGAAGAATATAAGATATTATCGTCTCATGATCACTCGTGATAAAATCCATGAAGTGATTCAAATGAGCGCGGGTTGAATCCAATACTCAGAACTTATGAGCACTCATGAGTGTTGTAGCACCACTTTGTCCACCAACTTGGACCTCTACAAACCAACCCATGACAGTCTTGATTCATATCTACTTCCAACATATGACCGACTGTGGATGGTTTGAATAACTTAATCATTCAGGAAGAGCGACTTAGTTATTCTGGAAGTCAAAACATGCAAAGTGAAACACAAGAATAAATGAATCAAATATGGTATCAAACCCTATGAATATAAATAAACACTTTTATTTATCACCATACTGATTACTCATTATTCATTGTTTCGGTTTTATCAAATTTATACTTGAATTTAAAACAATAGTTGTCCCATGCTCCAAGCATGTACACTATGTTTTCTAAACACTAGTCATGCCATACACCAAGTATGCATACTATGTTTGTCTATGATCTTTACTTTGTAAAATAGATCAATTGAACATCACTCCAATGATCCTCTTTTCACAGTCCCAAATCCTTACTGCAAATGCAAGAATTCCAAATTCATGCCATTTACTGAAATCTGTTAGATTCTAAACTTATATGCATTGATCCTCTTAATGATTATGCACGAAGTCAGAAAGACTTGACAACAATCATTACAGAGCATTCCAAAGGAGATCAGCTCCTTGGAAACATCCTTCTTTCATTAAGTTTCCTAATCTTACACAGATTGAATAATTTCTAACTTTGAAACATTTCCATATTCCATTTTGACTATCACTTCTGAACAAGAGTTGCCTCCTTACAGATTATGTCAATATGGTCCTTCCAGAATTAACATTATACTTCCAACTGTACTTGAGCAACCAATCTTTGGTAAACCTTAGATTGTCCTCGACAATTGCTTAATCATTTTAGTCATATCCAATTCTAGACCTTTTCCCTTCATAATGCCCCAGACATTTGGAAAATTTTAGAAATGATGAATATAGCACATGTAATCGATCCTATATCCGAAGCATATGGGACACGATTCATGATGTCTCACATAAAGACTAAACCAGTCTTTTGCTATAATATTTCCATTTCAATTTGCCAAGTTCTCAAAATTCAGATTATGAAAAGGGATGTCGTAATCATAATCGAATTTTAGAACGCAAATAATGGACCCATATATAGAATTTCCTTATGTTGAGCCATTCCAACATGAAATTCATATATATATCCTTGATTAAATACGATTAAAATCTCAATCTAAGATTTTAGAATTGAAATGAAGTATAATTTCCTCTCCCTTAATTATAGCAAAACAACTTTTTCAACCCCTGCAACCTCACGAATTGAAACTTTTGTTTTCTATAATTAACATTGCTAACTTGCAACCTTTGTCATAATTATCATGCTCCCACTAACATGATGATTATTAGCATAACACTTATGCTCCCACTAGCTTTGACATGTACTTAGAAATCAGCTGACTTTCTTACCAAAGTTCAGATTTCTGATACTAGATTGTTTTGATAAAACTTTATCAAAATCATACACCTCTCTTAGATAGCTCACATGTGTGTCTAAACAATTTTAGAACTATGAAAAGGGATGCCGTAATCATAGTCTCAATTGTTTAGACCTTTTCCACTTCTCACAAGTCCATGTTAGTGTGCCGGTAAACCACACACGCTTCACTAACGACTTTGAGAATGCAAATATCACAATTGCTATCTAGCTAAAATCTACTTAGTGAAAGTGTTTCCTCACCATTATTTTCATGAATCGGAGAGAAACCTTATGACACTTAGATTTAATAGTGTATGTGTTCTTATCCATGTGGATTTGTCAAAACCATAATCACAAGACAAGGTTAGTGACAAATCCAAACTCATATTGATTAAACTTGTGCAATCTTAAATTCTTGCCATTTGGCAGCTCAGGTGCCTGCCATTGCTTCCAAGTAGTTGTGCAACCAATTGAGAACTCTCAGAACTCCTATGCAAAGCCAACTTGAATAGGCACAAAAATTTCAACACGATAGGTTATAAACCTCAAGTCGTGTGCTAGTGAAGGACTTTAGGTTTTATTCTTGATTAAGTCTTGAAACTTTCAAGAGCTTTAAGACTCCCACTGTCCTCTTGACATATAAGACTCCCTTGTCAAATATTCAAGAGATAGTGCGGATTCTTTATCAAGACTAACACTTTACACAATTGGCCTAAGTTGGTCTCTGTTTTATCCAAAACATCACAACTTACCAATTTCAAATGTACAAGAGTAGATAACCTTTTACTCTTACATTTGACTAGTGTTAACAAACCCTCTTTAAGATATGTCACTCAAGTTACAATCTTGGAGTATGACTCTAAGAATTGTTTTGGAACGAAGTATGACTCATCTTTTTGATTTAACCATTTCAACAATTCATGACTCCTCTTCTTAGTCATAAGAATGCACTAAGATGACTTTAGAGGACCAATTGTGATATGGTATCTTAATCATTAAGATGATCATAAACATGATACTAAAGTACTCTCCCATCTTTTCAGATTTGAGAAACTTTTATCTTTCTGCCATTCTTTGATTCTTCTTATTCGTTCTGTCTCACATTGAAACTTCTCCAATGCTACAGACTTATACTTAAACTTATAAGTATAACCATATTTACTGAACTTAAGTAAATCATGTCGAATAGTCTTCTTGATCTTTTGTGGTGGACTTGACCAGTGCACAAGAATGTGTACTCGATCCCTTAGTCCTTTCCTTATTCACATAAGGAATTAGTCTTAATTTTCCAAGCTGAAAGTTCTCATTCATCATACTATACAACTTGCATGATTCTAAGTTTCGGTCCAATTGAACCTTGGGTGATGAGAATCTTTCCTTATTTGGTAATATTAGACACTACCACAACCGAATGAATCAAATCCATTTTTCCAATATTGCTATCAATGGAATCTTATAAGCAACAACTTTTCACAAATGCCATTGTAAGGATACTTAAAATAAATAAAATCAAAACCTTTTTCTTTTATTTTAAAACTTTGCGGAAAAACTTATCCTTACAATCCATATGTAAACCTTGTTGTTATCTATTCCTAAGCAATATAAATATCATAACTCTTAAGTAATAGCCCAAAATTCTGATCACCGAACCATGCGATTGAAATCCATCTTCGCGATTAGAATCAGCATGTACTTAATAGAGTTAGACAATGGACTTTACCTGAAGTAGAGCCAAACTTATTGACTTTAACATCCTTAGGTAAATTTGGCAGCTTCGTAACCAATGTCCCTTCCTTTGGCAATAGTTACCTATGGACCCTTGATAATGGGACTATCTCAAACTTCGCCTCTCTCTTTACCATTGGGTCAACCGAGTTGACTATGGCCGATCCCTTTCCATTGGGAAGAGAGAGCTTTACTGGATATCCAATGTCATCATTGTCAATGTCCATAGCGTTTTAGGAAGTTGATCTTAGCAAATAGATAAGATCATTAAGGGTCTTGTCTTAGTCTGTTTCATAGGATTCCCAAAAGAACTCACTATGTGACTTAGAAAGTAGTTGAGCCACCAACTTTCTCAAGACTTTGACACCCAACTCTCCCGGCTTGTCAATATGTGACTACATCTCCAAGATGTGATCACACCTAGACCTTGCCTTGCCAATAGGGCTTGAGTGACCTTAAACTTTTTAGGAACTTGTGAGTTAGGGAGAATAATTGGAGGAGGTGAAAGAAGTATGATATCCATGGGACATCATCTTCATTTAGGAAAACTTGTTTCAAGAGATTTGGGAAGATCATAAATGTCTAGACCAGACATCTTTTTGGGAGATATTCAAGATAGTTGATTTAAAGTCCTTAATATGACACCCAATATGAAATATTAAGGCTAGGACCCAACAAACTATTTTATAACTTAGAAGAGGGATGCCGTAATCCAAGCTATAAAACATTTGAAGGTAGGTGAATGACGATTCACCAATTTCCACCATGAAAAACGAAATAATTTATTAGGTTTTAATTGGATTTGAAAGTCCTAGATCTTTGAGATTCATTGAACTGTTCAAAGGCATGTTTCAATCTCGAGTGTGCCCTTCAGGTTTTGTGACTGGGATGCCGAGGATCACAAAACAAGGTGTGAATAACCATGCAAATATACTTGGTACCCTTAATATTTACCCCTTAATCAGTGTGCCGGTTAACCACACATGCTCCACCGATACTATGATAAATATTAAGTTACCCTTTGCCTACCTTGTTAAGTCCAGGTTAGTGTGCCGGTTAACCACACACGCTCCACTAACGACTTAAGCAAAGTTCAAAGTGTAATTTCATGGGTTAGCACCAAATTCACATTTTCCTAAGTAACTAAGATTGGGTATTAATAAGAGTTTAGTTACTTAGTATTTATCATTAATACTTTTAATGAAAGGAGAATTATAGTCCTTGTCCTACCCGTTCGGCTAACGACCCTCCACCAGTCAAGGAAGCGGTGGGTGAGAGTGGACACAAACTGCCATTTTATAGGCAGTAACCTTATACCCCCCTTATAGACCGGCTTCGTGAATGAGGCCTACTAAGGGTAAGATTGACTTTACTCTTATACATATATATAAATATTATTAACTTATAATATTATAAAGTATAAGGGTTGAATTTTAACTTTTAAAATTCTAAGGGCTAACTTGGAATTAAAGTATTCATAAGTGAAAACTTTTCAAATTCCAAAACTTGAGGGCAAGTTTTGAAACTATTCAAAACTAATTAATTCCATAACTTATGAGTTTAAAGTAGTTTTAATTAAAAAAAAAACTCTTCAAGTTCCATAATTTGAGGACAAGTTATGGAAGACTTTAAACTAATTAATAAAAAAAAATAACTTTTTTATTGTAACTTATGGAACTAATTAAGGTTACACTTTTTTTTTTAATTTAATGAAGAGACTCTTGAATCTCCATAACTTGAGGACAAGTTATGGAGTCATAAAACCATTTAATTAGAACTAGACTCTTCATTTTGTAACCTTTGCCAACTTTTATGAGTTTTATGATTCTTAAATGTGACTTTTCATATAACTTGAGGACAAGTTACAAAAACACACTTTGGATTCAACTCTTAGATTAAAATGGATTGAAAACAACTATTTCACACAACTTTTCTATTAATCTAAGAACCTCATAAGAACAAGATAATTCAAATCATCAATCTTCAAGAAATTAGCATGAACATACAAACTAATACAAATCTTGAAATTATGACAATTATCTTAGAAATTGGATTAGCATGAACATTACCACATCAAAAACAAGTTTATAAGTCCAAAAACATCTTAGGGTAATGTTCCTAGTCCAATTCCAGCCAAAACAATCGAATATATGCATCCAACTCGATTTTTCAGCTACTTTTGCAAGTATAACAAGAAAACAAGCCTAGGCTCTGATACCACTGTTGGGTTATGAGCATTCTAACACTCCTAAGTGTACATGCAACCCTAAATACCTTGGATCTATGTTTTCTCTATTATACATACAATTATGAACATCCAAGGTATTATCCTAATCTAGCATACAAAATAATAAATATAACAAGATTGAATACATACCTCTTTGATGTAGAATGTCTTCATGAAGCTTGAGTGCCTAGTGCCCCAAGTGTGACACCTTAAATGGTTCACACAACACCAAATACACTTGGAATAACTTGAGAGAAACTTGAACACTCCTTGAAATCGTCTAGCCCTCACACTCACACATTAGTGCACGATTTCTTGAGCCATGGGATTCTTTTATATGGTGGCTATTAGGGTTACACCATGTAACTCATAACTTTATCCATTCCTTATGCTCCATGGATTTTAACCTCCATGGAGTATCCATGGGTCACCCCATGGACTTAGTCCAACATAAGGAATCTTGGATCACAAGCCCACATATATAAGAATGAATGATTTACAAAATCAACCCATATATTTAATTAGTCTCCTTTTGATCACTTAATTAATTCCAAATTAATTCTTGATCAATACTAATTAAATAACCTTATTAATATATTAGAACTTATAATATATTAACCAACCTTAAGTGTTATTTCTCTCATTATAGTCTATCCAAATGCATGATGCCATGCAACCCAAATGGACCATGCCGGGTCGGGTCAAGTCTTACCAATTATAGTTATGGACTTAGACATTAATCCAACAGTCTCCCACTTGGATAAGTCTAAAACTATTATTGCGTATGACTTCAGGAACCGATCAGCAATCGTAGCTCTCAAAAGCTTCTGTCGAACTCTGACCTTGTCGATGAACTCTGACCTTTGTCAATGACTTGTCCATTAGATAAGGGATCATATATTCCTCCATTCTAGATATCATATGGACTGAGACATGGATTATCAATCATTCTCTCTGTCCATTTGTTGTTTCCCGATTTCCGATTCATGATGACTGACTGATTGAACAAATTAAATCAGTCCTGGCTTGGCTAAGCACTCATATGTATCATCTTTAAATCATCGAGGGGCCCACAGATATCACTTTTATCCCGAAGGTAAAAGGAATGGATAAACTTCGACTCATATGGCTTGTTCTACTACTTGTTGAATCATACACAAAGGCACGTTTTATAACATCGAGTTACCAATGCGTTTTCGTGCAATCAATGTATAACCAACTCATAGTAACAACTCATATCTCTAGGTTTGAAGAATATAAGATATTATCGTCTCATGATCACTCGTGATAAAATCCATGAAGTGATTCAAATGAGCGCGGGTTGAATCCAATACTCAGAACTTATGAGCACTCATGAGTGTTGTAGCACCACTTTGTCCACCAACTTGGACCTCTACAAACCAACCCATGACAGTCTTGATTCATATCTACTTCCAACATATGACCGACTGTGGATGGTTTGAATAACTTAATCATTCAGGAAGAGCGACTTAGTTATTTTGGAAGTCAAAACATGCAAAGTGAAACACAAGAATAAATGAATCAAATATGGTATCAAACCCTATAAATATAAATAAACACTTTTATTTATCACCATACTGATTACTCATTATTCATTGTTTCGGTTTTATCAACTTTATACTTGAATTTAAAACAATAGTTGTCCCATGCTCCAAGCATGTACACTATGTTTTCTAAACACTAGTCATGCCATACACCAAGTATGCATACTATGTTTGTCTATGATCTTTACTTTGTAAAATAGATCAATTGAACATCACTCCAATGATCCTCTTTTCACAGTCCCAAATCCTTACTGCAAATGCAAGAATTCCAAATTCATGCCATTTACTGAAGTCTGTTAGATTCTAAACTTATATGCATTGATCCTCTTAATGATTATGCACGAAGTCAGAAAGACTTGACAACAATCATTACAGAGCATTCCAAAGGAGATCAGCTCCTTGGAAACATCCTTCTTTCATTAAGTTTCCTAATCTTACACAGATTGAATAATTTCTAACTTTGAAACATTTCCATATTCCATTTTGACTATCACTTCTGAACAAGAGTTGCCTCCTTACAGATTATGTCAATATGGTCCTTCCAGAATTAACATTATACTTCCAACTGTCCTTGAGCAACCAATCTTTGGTAAACCTTAGATTGTCCTCGACAATTGCTTAATCATTTTAGTCATATCCAATTCTAGACCTTTTCCCTTCATAATGCCCCAGGCATTTGGAAAATTTTAGAAAGGATGAATATAGCACATGTAATCGATCCTATATCCGAAGCATATGGGACACGATTCATGATGTCTCACATAAAGACTAAACCAGTCTTTTGCTATAATATTTCCATTTCAATTTGCCAAGTTCTCAAAATTCAGATTATGAAAAGGGATGTCGTAATCATAATCGAATTTTAGAACGCAAATAATGGACCCATATATAGAATTTCCTTATGTTGAGCCATTCCAACATGAAATTCATATATATATCCTTGATTAAATACGATTAAAATCTCAATCTAAGCTTTTAGAATTGAAATGAAGTATAATTTCCTCTCCCTTAATTATAGCAAAACAACTTTTTCAACCCCTGCAACCTCACGAATTGAAACTTTTGTTTTCTATAATTAACATTGCTAACTTGCAACCTTTGTCATAATTATCATGCTCCCACTAACATGATGATTATTAGCATAACACTTATGCTCCCACTAGCTTTGACATGTACTTAGAAATCAGCTGACTTTCTTACCAAAGTTCAGATTTCTGATACTAGATTGTTTTGATAAAACTTTATCAAAATCATACACCTCTCTTAGATAGCTCACATGTGTGTCTAAACAATTTTAGAACTATGAAAAGGGATGCCGTAATCATAGTCTCAATTGTTTAGACCTTTGCCACTTCTCACAAGTCCATGTTAGTGTGCCGGTAAACCACATACGCTTCACTAACGACTTTGAGAATGCAAATATCACAATTGCTATCTAGCTAAAATCTACTTAGTGAAAGTGTTTCCTCACCATCATTTTCATGAATCGGAGAGAAACCTTATGACACTTAGATTTAATAGTGTATGTGTTCTTATCCATGTGGATTTGTCAAAACCATAATCACAAGACAAGGTTAGTGACAAATCCAAACTCATATTGATTAAACTTGTGCAATCTTAAATTCTTGCCATTTGGCAGCTCAGGTGCCTGCCATTGCTTCCAAGTAGTTGTGCAACCAATTGAGAACTCTCAGAACTCCTATGCAAAGCCAACTTGAATAGGCACAAAAATTTCAACACGATAGGTTATAAACCTCAAGTCGTGTGCTAGTGAAGGACTTTAGGTTTTATTCTTGATTAAGTCTTGAAACTTTCAAGAGCTTTAAGACTCCCACTGTCCTCTTGACATATAAGACTCCCTTGTCAAATATTCAAGAGATAGTGCGGATTCTTTATCAAGACTAACACTTTACACAATTGGCCTAAGTTGGTCTCTGTTTTATCCAAAACATCACAACTTACCAATTTCAAATGTACAAGAGTAGATAACCTTTTACTCTTACATTTGACTAGTGTTAACAAACCTCTTTAAGATATGTCACTCAAGTTACAATCTTGGAGTATGACTCTAAGAATTGTTTTGGAACGAAGTATGACTCATCTTTTTGATTTAACCATTTCAACAATTCATGACTCCTCTTCTTAGTCATAAGAATGCACTAAGATGACTTTAGAGGACCAATTGTGATATGGTATCTTAATCATTAAGATGATCATAAACATGATACTAAAGTACTCTCCCATCTTTTCAGATTTGAGAAACTTTTATCTTTCTGCCATTCTTTGATTCTTCTTATTCGTTCTGTCTCACATTGAAACTTCTCCAATGCTACAGACTTATACTTAAACTTATAAGTATAACCATATTTACTGAACTTAAGTAAATCATGACGAATAGTCTTCTTGATCTTTTGTGGTGGACTTGACCAGTGCACAAGAATGTGTACTCGATCCCTTAGTCCTTTCCTTATTCACATAAGGAATTAGTCTTAATTTTCCAAGCTGAAAGTTCTCATTCATCATACTATACAACTTGCATGATTCTAAGTTTCGGTCCAATTGAACCTTGGGTGATGAGAATCTTTCCTTATTTGGTAATATTAGACACTACCACAACCGAATGAATCAAATCCATTTTTCCAATATTGCTATCAATGGAATCTTATAAGCAACAACTTTTCACAAATGCCATTGTAAGGATACTTAAAATAAATAAAATCAAAACCTTTTTCTTTTATTTTAAAACTTTGCGGAAAAACTTATCCTTACAATCCATATGTAAACCTTGTTGTTATCTATTCCTAAGCAATATAAATATCATAACTCTTAAGTAATAGCCCAAAATTCTGATCACCGAACCATGCGATTGAAATCCATCTTCGCGATTAGAATCAGCATGTACTTAATAGAGTTAGACAATGGACTTTACCTGAAGTAGAGCCAAACTTATTGACTTTAACATCCTTAGGTAAATTTGGCAGCTTCGTAACCAATGTCCCTTCCTATGGCAATAGTTACCTATGGACCCTTGATAATGGGACTATCTCAAACTTCGCCTCTCTCTTTACCATTGGGTCAACCGAGTTGACTATGGCCGATCCCTTTCCATTGGGAAGAGAGAGCTTTACTGGATATCCAATGTCATCATTGTCAATGTCCATAGCGTTTTAGGAAGTTGATCTTAGCAAATAGATAAGATCATTAAGGGTCTTGTCTTAGTCTGTTTCATAGGATTCCCAAAAGAACTCACTATGTGACTTAGAAAGTAGTTGAGCCACCAACTTTCTCAAGACTTTGACACCCAACTCTCCCGGCTTGTCAATATGTGACTACATCTCCAAGATGTGATCACACCTAGACCTTGCCTTGCCAATAGGGCTTGAGTGACCTTAAACTTTTTAGGAACTTGTGAGTTAGGGAGAATAATTGGAGGAGGTGAAAGAAGTATGATATCCATGGGACATCATCTTCATTTAGGAAAACTTGTTTCAAGAGATTTGGGAAGATCATAAATGTCTAGACCAGACATCTTTTTGGGAGATATTCAAGATAGTTGATTTAAAGTCCTTAATATGACACCCAATATGAAATATTAAGGCTAGGACCCAACAAACTATTTTATAACTTAGAAGAGGGATGCCGTAATCCAAGCTATAAAACATTTGAAGGTAGGTGAATGACGATTCACCAATTTCCACCATGAAAAACGAAATAATTTATTAGGTTTTAATTGGATTTGAAAGTCCTAGATCTTTGAGATTCATTCAACTGTTCAAAGGCATGTTTCAATCTCGAGTGTGCCCTTCAGGTTTTGTGACTGGGATGCCGAGGATCACAAAACAAGGTGTGAATAACCATGCAAATATACATGGTACCCTTAATATTTACCCCTTAATCAGTGTGCCGGTTAACCACACATGCTCCACCGATACTATGATAAATATTAAGTTACCCTTTGCCTACCTTGTTAAGTCCAGGTTAGTGTGCCGGTTAACCACACACGCTCCACTAACGACTTAAGCAAAGTTCAAAGTGTAATTTCATGGGTTAGCACCAAATTCACATTTTCCTAAGTAACTAAGATTGGGTATTAATAAGAGTTTAGTTACTTAGTATTTATCATTAATACTTTTAATGAAAGGAGAATTATAGTCCTTGTCCTACCCGTTCGGCTAACGACCCTCCACCAGTCAAGGAAGCGGTGGGTGAGAGTGGACACAAACTGCCATTTTATAGGCAGTAGCCTTATACCCCCCTTATAGACCGGCTTCGTGAATGAAGCCTACTAAGGGTAAGATTGACTTTACTCTTATACATATATATAAATATTATTAACTTATAATATTATAAAGTATAAGGGTTGAATTTTAACTTTTAAAATTCTAAGGGCTAACTTGGAATTAAAGTATTCATAAGTGAAAACTTTTCAAATTCCAAAACTTGAGGGCAAGTTTTGAAACTATTCAAAACTAATTAATTCCATAACTTATGAGTTTAAAGTAGTTTTAATTAAAAAAAAAACTCTTCAAGTTCCATAATTTGAGGACAAGTTATGGAAGACTTTAAACTAATTAATAAAAAAAAATAACTTTTTTTATTGTAACTTATGGAACTAATTAAGGTTACACTTTTTTTTTTAATTTAATGAAGAGACTCTTGAATCTCCATAACTTGAGGACAAGTTATGGAGTCATAAAACCATTTAATTAGAACTAGACTCTTCATTTTGTAACCTTTGCCAACTTTTATGAGTTTTATGATTCTTAAATGTGACTTTTCATATAACTTGAGGACAAGTTACAAAAACACACTTTGGATTCAACTCTTAGATTAAAATGGATTGAAAACAACTATTTCACACAACTTTTCTATTAATCTAAGAACCTCATAAGAACAAGATAATTCAAATCATCAATCTTCAAGAAATTAGCATGAACATACAAACTAATACAAATCTTGAAATTATGACAATTATCTTAGAAATTGGATTAGCATGAACATTACCACATCAAAAACAAGTTTATAAGTCCAAAAACATCTTAGGGTAATGTTCCTAGTCCAATTCCAGCCAAAACAATCGAATATATGCATCCAACTCGATTTTTCAGCTACTTTTGCAAGTATAACAAGAAAACAAGCCTAGGCTCTGATACCACTGTTGGGTTATGAGCATTCTAACACTCCTAAGTGTACATGCAACCCTAAATACCTTGGATCTATGTTTTCTCTATTATACATACAATTATGAACATCCAAGGTATTATCCTAATCTAGCATACAAAATAATAAATATAACAAGATTGAATACATACCTCTTTGATGTAGAATGTCTTCATGAAGCTTGAGTGCCTAGTGCCCCAAGTGTGACACCTTAAATGGTTCACACAACACCAAATACACTTGGAATAACTTGAGAGAAACTTGAACACTCCTTGAAATCGTCTAGCCCTCACACTCACACATTAGTGCACGATTTCTTGAGCCATGGGATTCTTTTATATGGTGGCTATTAGGGTTACACCATGTAACTCATAACTTTATCCATTCCTTATGCTCCATGGATTTTAACCTCCATGGAGTATCCATGGGTCACCCCATGGACTTAGTCCAACATAAGGAATCTTGGATCACAAGCCCACATATATAAGAATGAATGATTTACAAAATCAACCCATATATTTAATTAGTCTCCTTTTGATCACTTAATTAATTCCAAATTAATTCTTGATCAATACTAATTAAATAACCTTATTAATATATTAGAACTTATAATATATTAACCAACCTTAAGTGTTATTTCTCTCATTATAGTCTATCCAAATGCATGATGCCATGCAACCCAAATGGACCATGCCGGGTCGGGTCAAGTCTTACCAATTATAGTTATGGACTTAGACATTAATCCAACAGTCTCCCACTTGGATAAGTCTAAAACTATTATTGCGTATGACTTCAGGAACCGATCAGCAATCGTAGCTCTCAAAAGCTTCTGTCGAACTCTGACCTTGTCGATGAACTCTGACCTTTGTCAATGACTTGTCCATTAGATAAGGGATCATATATTCCTCCATTCTAGATATCATATGGACTGAGACATGGATTATCAATCATTCTCTCTGTCCATTTGTTGTTTCCCGATTTCCGATTCATGATGACTGACTGATTGAACAAATTAAATCAGTCCTGGCTTGGCTAAGCACTCATATGTATCATCTTTAAATCATCGAGGGGCCCACAGATATCACTTTTATCCCGAAGGTAAAAGGAATGGATAAACTTCGACTCATATGGCTTGTTCTACTACTTGTTGAATCATACACAAAGGCACGTTTTATAACATCGAGTTACCAATGCGTTTTCGTGCAATCAATGTATAACCAACTCATAGTAACAACTCATATCTCTAGGTTTGAAGAATATAAGATATTATCGTCTCATGATCACTCGTGATAAAATCCATGAAGTGATTCAAATGAGCGCGGGTTGAATCCAATACTCAGAACTTATGAGCACTCATGAGTGTTGTAGCACCACTTTGTCCACCAACTTGGACCTCTACAAACCAACCCATGACAGTCTTGATTCATATCTACTTCCAACATATGACCGACTGTGGATGGTTTGAATAACTTAATCATTCAGGAAGAGCGACTTAGTTATTCTGGAAGTCAAAACATGCAAAGTGAAACACAAGAATAAATGAATCAAATATGGTATCAAACCCTATGAATATAAATAAACACTTTTATTTATCACCATACTGATTACTCATTATTCATTGTTTCGGTTTTATCAACTTTATACTTGAATTTAAAACAATAGTTGTCCCATGCTCCAAGCATGTACACTATGTTTTCTAAACACTAGTCATGCCATACACCAAGTATGCATACTATGTTTGTCTATGATCTTTACTTTGTAAAATAGATCAATTGAACATCACTCCAATGATCCTCTTTTCACAGTCCCAAATCCTTACTGCAAATGCAAGAATTCCAAATTCATGCCATTTACTGAAATCTGTTAGATTCTAAACTTATATGCATTGATCCTCTTAATGATTATGCACGAAGTCAGAAAGACTTGACAACAATCATTACAGAGCATTCCAAAGGAGATCAGCTCCTTGGAAACATCCTTCTTTCATTAAGTTTCCTAATCTTACACAGATTGAATCATTTCTAACTTTGAAACATTTCCATATTCCATTTTGACTATCACTTCTGAACAAGAGTTGCCTCCTTACAGATTATGTCAATATGGTCCTTCCAGAATTAACATTATACTTCCAACTGTCCTTGAGCAACCAATCTTTGGTAAACCTTAGATTGTCCTCGACAATTGCTTAATCATTTTAGTCATATCCAATTCTAGACCTTTTCCCTTCATAATGCCCCAGGCATTTGGAAAATTTTAGAAAGGATGAATATAGCACATGTAATCGATCCTATATCCGAAGCATATGGGACACGATTCATGATGTCTCACATAAAGACTAAACCAGTCTTTTGCTATAATATTTCCATTTCAATTTGCCAAGTTCTCAAAATTCAGATTATGAAAAGGGATGTCGTAATCATAATCGAATTTTAGAACGCAAATAATGGACCCATATATAGAATTTCCTTATGTTGAGCCATTCCAACATGAAATTCATATATATATCCTTGATTAAATACGATTAAAATCTCAATCTAAGCTTTTAGAATTGAAATGAAGTATAATTTCCTCTCCCTTAATTATAGCAAAACAACTTTTTCAACCCCTGCAACCTCACGAATTGAAACTTTTGTTTTCTATAATTAACATTGCTAACTTGCAACCTTTGTCATAATTATCATGCTCCCACTAACATGATGATTATTAGCATAACACTTATGCTCCCACTAGCTTTGACATGTACTTAGAAATCAGCTGACTTTCTTACCAAAGTTCAGATTTCTGATACTAGATTGTTTTGATAAAACTTTATCAAAATCATACACCTCTCTTAGATAGCTCACATGTGTGTCTAAACAATTTTAGAACTATGAAAAGGGATGCCGTAATCATAGTCTCAATTGTTTAGACCTTTGCCACTTCTCACAAGTCCATGTTAGTGTGCCGGTAAACCACATACGCTTCACTAACGACTTTGAGAATGCAAATATCACAATTGCTATCTAGCTAAAATCTACTTAGTGAAAGTGTTTCCTCACCATCATTTTCATGAATCGGAGAGAAACCTTATGACACTTAGATTTAATAGTGTATGTGTTCTTATCCATGTGGATTTGTCAAAACCATAATCACAAGACAAGGTTAGTGACAAATCCAAACTCATATTGATTAAACTTGTGCAATCTTAAATTCTTGCCATTTGGCAGCTCAGGTGCCTGCCATTGCTTCCAAGTAGTTGTGCAACCAATTGAGAACTCTCAGAACTCCTATGCAAAGCCAACTTGAATAGGCACAAAAATTTCAACACGATAGGTTATAAACCTCAAGTCGTGTGCTAGTGAAGGACTTTAGGTTTTATTCTTGATTAAGTCTTGAAACTTTCAAGAGCTTTAAGACTCCCACTGTCCTCTTGACATATAAGACTCCCTTGTCAAATATTCAAGAGATAGTGCGGATTCTTTATCAAGACTAACACTTTACACAATTGGCCTAAGTTGGTCTCTGTTTTATCCAAAACATCACAACTTACCAATTTCAAATGTACAAGAGTAGATAACCTTTTACTCTTACATTTGACTAGTGTTAACAAACCTCTTTAAGATATGTCACTCAAGTTACAATCTTGGAGTATGACTCTAAGAATTGTTTTGGAACGAAGTATGACTCATCTTTTTGATTTAACCATTTCAACAATTCATGACTCCTCTTCTTAGTCATAAGAATGCACTAAGATGACTTTAGAGGACCAATTGTGATATGGTATCTTAATCATTAAGATGATCATAAACATGATACTAAAGTACTCTCCCATCTTTTCAGATTTGAGAAACTTTTATCTTTCTGCCATTCTTTGATTCTTCTTATTCGTTCTGTCTCACATTGAAACTTCTCCAATGCTACAGACTTATACTTAAACTTATAAGTATAACCATATTTACTGAACTTAAGTAAATCATGACGAATAGTCTTCTTGATCTTTTGTGGTGGACTTGACCAGTGCACAAGAATGTGTACTCGATCCCTTAGTCCTTTCCTTATTCACATAAGGAATTAGTCTTAATTTTCCAAGCTGAAAGTTCTCATTCATCATACTATACAACTTGCATGATTCTAAGTTTCGGTCTAATTGAACCTTGGGTGATGAGAATCTTTCCTTATTTGGTAATATTAGACACTACCACAACCGAAAGAATCAAATCCATTTTTCCAATATTGCTATCAATGGAATCTTATAAGCAACAACTTTTCACAAATGCCATTGTAAGGATACTTAAAATAAATAAAATCAAAACCTTTTTCTTTTATTTTAAAACTTTGCGGAAAAACTTATCCTTACAATCCATATGTAAACCTTGTTGTTATCTATTCCTAAGAAATATAAATATCATAACTCTTAAGTGTTGAGTGTGAATCCACGGAGGTTGTTGAGTGTGAATCCACAGAAAAGTTGGTCAAAAATGGCAGGAAACCAGGAACCATGTGTGAAGCCACAACTGGTCAAAAATGGCAGGAAACCAGGAACCATGTGTGTTTCCATCTCTATATAAGAGATTCATCTGTATTTGTAAAACTTGTATCTAGTGTAACACAGAAAGAGTGCAGATTAGCACCAAGAAATGTAAATTCCTAGTTACCGGTGGACGTAGGTCAGAGAAGGACCGAACCACGTTAAATTCCTCATGTTCATCCTTGTGTTCTTGTTTTTCGTGAGCTGTGTGTGTGTTTAGAGTCGTGTGTTAAGTGTCTCGATCCTAACAAGTGGTATCAGAGCTTTGGTTTAGCTCTAGAGGGTGATTTTCTGTTTTTTGGTCGAAATTTTTTTTCGTCAAAAACGATTTTGGTGTATACCGTTGGAAAGGTCTCGTTCCGAAGATTCCGAAAATATTTTTTCTGAATTTTTTGACCACCGGAAGACGTCCAAATCGCCGGTCAAAGGTTTGCCGGAATAGTGACCGGGAAAACCAGTTCGTCGGAGTAGACGACAATGTAGCACCAGATACTGTAGCAGTCCGCCGGAGAAGACGACACTGTAGCAGGAACTGTAGCACGACGTCAGCAGTGATATCAGCAGACACTGTAGCAACACTGTAGCAGATTTAAAAATTTACAATTTGGCCCCTGAATTTCCAGAAAATTGCAAGATAGGTCATTGTTCTTTCAGAAAATGGCAGAAAGCAGTAAGCTTCAGATTGAGAAGTTTGATGGGAAAGATTTTGGTTGGTGGAAGATGCAAATTGAAGATTTGCTCGTACAGAAAGACTTGGACGTAGTTTTAGGTGAAAAACCGGAGGCGATGACACAGGCAAACTGGGAGACTTTGGATAAGAAGGCCAAGGCATTTATTAGACTGACGTTGTCAAAGGATGTTGCCTTCAACATTTTGAAGGAGACCTCGGCAAAGGGAATCATGGAGGCATTGTCTAATATGTACGAGAAGCCGTCGGCAGCAAATAAAGTCTTCCTGATTCGGGAACTAGTCAACACGAGGATGAGGGAAGGAAGTTCAGTTACAGTACACATCAACAATTTGAACTCGATTTTATCCAGACTTGGGTCAGTGGGAATAAAATTTGAGGACGAAGTTCAAGCTTTACTACTGTTATCATCATTACCTGACAGTTGGTCCGGAACAGTTACAGCCGTTACTAGTTCCGCAGGATCGAAAGAGCTCACTTTTGAGGGAATTCGGGATTTAATTCTAGGCGAAGACGTCAGACGAAGAAATTCCGGGGAATCATCAAGTGAACAATTGAATGCGGTCAGAGGTAGAAGAAATAACAGAGGTAGTGGGAGCGGGAACAGGAGAAGGAGTCAGTCGAGGACTCGAAATGATGTGACTTGTTGGAACTGTAAAGAGGTTGGACATTTCAGGAATCAATGTCCAAAAGACAAGAAAGAGGTTAACGTTGCAGTAGACCATTCAAATGATGATGTTTTGATCTGTAGTGTGGAGAGCAATGTGGATTCCTGGGTTATGGATTCGGGTGCTTCATTTCACGCTACCCACAGCCGTGAAGCACTGCAGAATCTAAAAGAAGGAGATTTTGGTAAGGTAAGACTGGCGAACGATGAGGTTCTTGATGTGACGAGCATAGGTGACTTAGTTTTGAAGACTCCAGTTGGTCCATGGACTTTGAAGGATGTCCGGGTGATTCCAAGTCTGAAGAAACAGTTGATTTCTGTTGGGCAGTTGGATGAACAGGGACACGAGGTTAAGTTCAGGAATGGGCAGTGGAAGGTTGTCAAAGGAAATCTTGTGATAGCTCGTGGACATAAGAAGGGTTCATTATATATGGTCAGATTACCATCTGAGGGAGTAACCGTCCCAATTCAGAAGAAAAACAAAATCCGGTTCATAGAGTCTCGTGGACAGAAGAAGGTTTGCTTTGCAGATGGCAAACCCAGAGTCACAGGTCAGATTCAGGTTGAACGTGTTTGGAACGGTTCAGAAAAACCAGTCAAGGGCATTCATAGCAGTGGGAGCATGGGCTTTGTTTCAGCTAGAATACCCAGAACACAGTGGGTTAAGAGAACCAGTATTCCATCTGTAAAAGTCTCTCCAGATTATCTGCTTCACATGGAGAGTGTCGTTTGTTCTCAGGATGTTCCAGGATTGGGCAGTTCATTTCAGTGGGAGCCGGTGGAGACAGAGAACAGGTAAATTGAAGAGAAGGCAGGGTAACTAGGAAGGAGTTAAGATCAATTTTTTTTTTAAAATACAGATGCACAGTTGAAGCACAGGTGAAGATTGTTCTGTGGCTTCAAGTGGGAGATTGTTGAGTGTGAATCCACGGAGGTTGTTGAGTGTGAATCCACAGAAAAGTTGGTCAAAAATGGCAGGAAACCAGGAACCATGTGTGAAGCCACAACTGGTCAAAAATGGCAGGAAACCAGGAACCATGTGTGTTTCCATCTCTATATAAGAGATTCATCTGTATTTGTAAAACTTGTATCTAGTGTAACACAGAAAGAGTGCAGATTAGCACCAAGAAATGTAAATTCCTAGTTACCGGTGGACGTAGGTCAGAGAAGGACCGAACCACGTTAAATTCCTCATGTTCATCCTTGTGTTCTTGTTTTTCGTGAGCTGTGTGTGTGTTTAGAGTCGTGTGTTAAGTGTCTCGATCCTAACATTAAGTAATAGCCCAAAATTCTGATCACCGAACCATGCGATTGAAATCCATCTTCGCGATCAGAATCAGCATGTACTTAATAGAGTTAGACAATGGACTTTACCTGAAGTAGAGCCAAACTTATTGACTTTAACATCCTTAGGTAAATTTGGCAGCTTTGTAACCAATGTCCCTTCCTTTGGCAATAGTTACCTATGGACCCTTGATAATGGGACTATCTCAAACTTCACCTCTCTCTTTACCATTGGGTCAACCGAGTTGACTATGGCCGATCCCTTTCCATTGGGAAGAGAGAGCTTTACTGGATATCCAATGTCATCATTGTCAATGTCCATAGCGTTTTAGGAAGTTGATCTTAGCAAATAGATAAGATCATTAAGGGTCTTGTCTTAGTCTGTTTCATAGGATTCCCAAAAGAACTCACTATGTGACTTAGAAAGTAGTTGAGCCACCAACTTTCTCAAGACTTTGACACCCAACTCTCCCGGCTTGTCAATATGTGACTACATCTCCAAGATGTGATCACACCTAGACCTTGCCTTGCCAATAGGGCTTGAGTGACCTTAAACTTTTTAGGAACTTGTGGGTTAGGGAGAATAATTGGAGGAGGTGAAAGAAGTATGATATCCATGGGACATCATCTTCATTTAGGAAAGCTTGTTTCAAGAGATTTGGGAAGATCATAAATGTCTAGACCAGACATCTTTTTGGGAGATATTCAAGATAGTTGATTTAAAGTCCTTAATATGACACCCAATATGAAATATTAAGGCTAGGACCCAACAAACTATTTTATAACTTAGAAGAGGGATGCCGTAATCCAAGCTATAAAATATTTGAAGGTAGGTGAATGACGATTCACCAATTTCCACCATGAAAAACGAAATAATTTATTAGGTTTTAATTGGATTTGAAAGTCCTAGATCTTTGAGATTCATTGAACTGTTCAAAGGCATGTTTCAATCTCGAGTGTGCCCTTCAGGTTTTGTGACTGGGATGCCGAGGATCACAAAACAAGGTGTGAATAACCATGCAAATATACTTGGTACCCTTAATATTTACCCCTTAATCAGTGTGCCGGTTAACCACACACGCTCCACCGATACTATGATAAATATTAAGTTACCCTTTGCCTACCTTGTTAAGTCCAGGTTAGTGTGCCGGTTAACCACACATACTCCACTAACGACTTAAGCAAAGTTCAAAGTGTAATTTCATGGGTTAGCACCAAATTCACATTTTCCTAAGTAACTAAGATTGGGTATTAATAAGAGTTTAGTTACTTAGTATTTATCATTAATACATTTAATGAAAGGAGAATTATAGTCCTTGTCCTACCCGTTCGGCTAACGACCCTCCACCAGTCAAGGAAGCGGTGGGTGAGAGTGGACACAAACTGCCATTTTATAGGCAGTAACCTTATACCCCCCTTATAGACCGGCTTCGTGAATGAGGCCTACTAAGGGTAAGACTGACTTTACTCTTATACATATATATAAATATTATTAACTTATAATATTATAAATTATAAGGGTTGAATTTTAACTTTTAAAATTCTAAGGGCTAACTTGGAATTAAAGTATTCATAAGTGAAAACTTTTCAAATTCCAAAACTTGAGGGCAAGTTTTGAAACTATTCAAAACTAATTAATTCCATAACTTATGAGTTTAAAGTAGTTTTAATTGAAAAAAAAACTCTTCAAGTTCCATAACTTAAGGACAAGTTATGGAAGACTTTAAACTAATTAATAAAAAAAATAACTTTTTTTTATTGTAACTTATGGAACTAATTAAGGTTACATTTTTTTTTAATTTAATGAAGAGACTCTTGAACCTCCATAACTTGAGGACAAGTTATGGAGTCATAAAACCATTTAATTAGAACTAGACTCTTCATTTTGTAACCTTTGCCAACTTTTATGAGTTTTATGATTCTTAAATGTGACTTTTCATATAACTTGAGGAGAAGTTACAAAAACACACTTTGGATTCAACTCTTAGATTAAAATGGATTGAAAACAACTATTTCACACAACTTTTCTATTAATCTAAGAACCTCATAAGAACAAGATAATTCAAATCATCAATCTTCAAGAAATTAGCATGAACATACAAACTAATACAAATCTTGAAATTATGACAATTATCTTAGAAATTGGATTAGCATGAACATTACCACATCAAAAACAAGTTTATAAGTCCAAAAACATCTTAGGCTAATGTTCCTAGTCCAATTCCAGCCAAAACAATCGAATATATGCATCCAACTCGATTTTTCAGCTACTTTTGCAAGTATAACAAGAAAACAAGCCTAGGCTCTGATACCACTGTTGGGTTATGAGCATTCTAACACTCCTAAGTGTACATGCAACCCTAAATACCTTGGATCTATGTTTTCTCTATTATACATACAATTATGAACATCCAAGGTATTATCCTAATCTAGCATACAAAATAATAAATATAACAAGATTGAATACATACCTCTTTGATGTAGAATGTCTTCATGAAGCTTGAGTGCCTAGTGCCCCAAGTGTGACACCTCAAATGGTTCACACAACACCAAATACACTTGGAATAACTTGAGAGAAACTTGAACACTCCTTGAAATCGTCTAGCCCTCACACTCACACATTAGTGCACGATTTCTTGAGCCATGGGATTCTTTTATATGGTGGCTATTAGGGTTACACCATGTAACTCATAACTTTACCCATTCCTTATGCTCCATGGATTTTAACCTCCATGGAGTATCCATGGGTCACCCCATGGACTTAGTCCAACATAAGGAATCTTGGATCACAAGCCCACATATATAAGAATGAATGATTTACAAAATCAACCCATATATTTAATTAGTCTCCTTTTGATCACTTAATTAATTCCAAATTAATTCTTGATCAATACTAATTAAATAACCTTATTAATATATTAGAACTTATAATATATTAACCAACCTTAAGTGTTATTTCTCTCATTATAGTCTATCCAAATGCATGATGCCATGCAACCCAAATGGACCATGCCGGGTCGGGTCAAGTCTTACCAATTATAGTTATGGACTTAGAAATTAATCCAACAACGCTGTGTAGATAACAGCTCCTAAAACTGCTCGGACGAATGAACCCTCGGCCTAACAGCTCCTCACGGGGAACTGCTCACGGGGAACTGCTCGGACGAATGAACCCTCGGCCTAACAGCTCCTAAAACTGCTCGGACGAATGAACCCTCGGCCTAACAGCTCCTCACGGGGAACTGCTCACGGGGAACTGCTCGGACGAATGAACCCTCGGCCTAACAGCTCCTAAAACTGTGTAGATAACTCATGCTTCTCGGGTGGTGCCAACCGATATGGTGCCTTTGCCATCGGAGCGGCACCCGACACTAAATCAATGCGAAACTCTACTTGCCTCTCCGGAGGCACTCCTGGTAACTCTTCGGGGAAAACATCCCGAAAGTCCTGAACAACCGGCACACTGCCTACATCCTTCGTGATCTCTAACCTTGTATCCGAGATATATGCTAGAAATCCCCAACAACCCTGCTGCAGGAACCTCCTAACCCTCGCAGCCGAACAGAGGGTCAGCCCCTGCGATGCCTTATCACCCTATATCACCAATTCTCCCCCACTTGGGGTTCGAACCTTCACCAACTGATTCTCGCAGTCAATCATGGCTCCGTTGGCCCCAACCAATCCATTCCGATAATCACTTTCAGCCCTCGCAACGGTATCAGGACTAGGTCGACACGGATCTCTCACCAAGCACATTCAGGACATAGTCTCGATACACACTCGCAGCACTAACAGTGTGGTCATCCGCAATCTCCATCTCTAGCGGGGAATCCAAAGTTCCCAGCGTGTCCCGAAACTTCTTGCTGAGCGCAAGAGATACGAACGATCGGGTAGCACCCGAATCAAACAAGACATGAGCAGACATACCATTGACCAAAAATGTCCCTATACAATAATATAGTACACTTAAGCGAAACAACTACATAGAGTAGGGAAGAATGAATACGTACCAGCCACTACGTTTGGCGCTGCCCGTGCCTCCTCGGTAGTCAGCTGAAATGCACGGCTCTTCACTGCTGGAGCTTCCGCCTTAGCAGGGCGACCATCGGTAATCCTCATTGTGGCGGGCGCGGGCGCCGCCACTGCTCCCCCTCCTCCCTACAATCTTGGATAATCGGCCTTTTATGGCCAGTCTGGTTGCAGTGGAAACATATCAAGCCCTTCTTAGGGCAATCCCTGCTCACGTGGCCCTGCTGACCACAAGAGTAACATCCCGATATCCCAACTGTCCGACACTCCCCACTATGAAACCTCTCACACTTGGCACATCGGCCCCTGCCCTGCTGGCCTCTACCCGAAGAATCAGAGGTCTTAGGCTTCTTAGCCTGAGCCCCTGCTGCCTGCACCTGCTCAGTCTTCCGCTTAGTGCGGGAATCCAACTCTATCTCCCTCTCATGGGCCTTCTCCACCATCTCGTTTAAGGTTTTGCACCCCGTAAAGCTCACGAATTCCCAGATATCATCCCTCAGCATGGAATGATATCGGGTCCGTCTCATCTCCTCATCAGTAGCATACCGTGGGATCAACAAAGCTGGCTCCCGAAACTTGGTGGTGATCTCCGCTACAGTCTCGGTGGTCTGCTGCAAAGCATGAAACTCTCGCACTAGTCGTTGCACCTCAATGGGTGGTGCAAACTCCAAATCAAACCGCCGGAAAAACTCAGCCCATGTCATCTCAGCCACCCGGCTGGTCCCACCTGTCTAGTAACCTCGCCCCACCAATCTCGGGCTCTATCTCTTAGCATGCAAGAAGCAAACCCAACCTTTGCCACATCCGGGCAAGAACTCGTACGCTGGGCGTTTTCGATATCCGCCACCCAGCGTCGGCTGACAATGGGGTCCCTGACTCCGAAAAACTCCGGCGCCCCACACGCCTTGAACTCCTGAAACGAGGGAGTCCGGGCCCTCATCTGCCCCGTAGCAATCTCAGCCCTGAATGATCTAAGTCTCTCCTCCATGATCTCCATAATGCCCTCCTTAACCGTCCCAAAGATGACTAGGGTATCGTCAAGGATGCCCTTTGTAACCTCGGCTGTAATGATATCACGCAGTCTCTCATCAATAGGCTTGATACCGCTGCCCGATCCAGACCCCGATCCCGATCCCGATCCTGATCCTGATCCCCATGTACCGAATCGTGTCACCACCATGCTAGGGAAGGTTGCTATGGAACGTATTTTCGTTGTTAATCTCCAATGGATCGTGTGACAACTATCAAAATTCAAGTCGGTTCTAGATTTGATAAACCTAGTTGTACGTGTAGGCACGACACATACTAGACGTAGTAACTAGAAACTAAGTTATAACCTACTAGAAACTTGGAAACAATTAGAATCAATGGATAGTATACTTAGATTTCACATTGATATGTGAATTCTACAACTACTTAACTGTAGTGAATATCCATATTTAGGTCACTCTTTGACTCGAACACCTTTTCATGAATCATATACACACATCATGCACTTGACCTAGTGGTAGAAATTAGGTCCTAGTCTCGTTGGAACTTAAGTCAGAGTTGAAAACTAGGACTAGTATACTTGATTCCTCAATTTCGCTTGAATCTCGGAATCACTACATAGAATGCCAATAAACCGATAAAATAAGTTACAAACATTATTTATAACTATGAAAAGAGTTATAATACCATAAGATAAATTTAAGTCTCAAAGATTCTATTGATTTTGATATCCAAAGATTTAAAAATCTCAAAAACCCTAAATGCCCTAAAAACCTAAATTTATGAAATTTAACCTTAAAAATTCTATAAAAATAGTTATGAGCCTCATAATATGATCTTATAATAATTAAAATTATAAAAATTCATTAAAGGAAAATAAAATTGAACTCATTAACATTTACCCTTAATTTATAAATCAAAAATCAAGGTTTTATGAATAAAAACTTGATTTTAGTGCACATTTTATATAAAATTTAGATATTTTATAAAAGAACTTAAATTTTATAAAAAAAAAAATGAATGAGAAAGGGGTATTATACTCAAAATTTCGGACCCCTCTCTTCCCATATCTCTCTCTCACACTCTCATTCTCCAACACACACATCTCTCTTCTTTCTCTCTCTAGAAAACTCTCTCTACCTTCTCTCTAATTTTTTTTTCCAAACACCACAACCACAACCTCTTAACCAAGAAATTATGGAGATTCATAAGGGTTTTTCAAGCCACAAATAAATTTAAGGTAAATAACATACATCTCTTGAAGATCCACAACAATGATTTAAGCCATGCATGTGCATTTTACTTCAAAAACCGACTTCTACTTCTTCATCTTCTTCAAACTTGTTTTCTTTTTGTTAAAATGGTTATTATAACATCATGGATGTTTTTTTAACACCATGCATGTATGTTAAACAAGGTTTCATGTTAATGATCTTAGTGCAAAAATCGATTTTAAGGATCAAAACATCAAACTCATTTTTAAGAGTTCTTAAGAAATAAGATTTTTGTATTTTAATGAATGTATGTAAATTATGATTTTTAAATATATTTGATCTCTGGAAACATGACCATAACATGCATGGATCATGATATCTTTAAAATATTTCAAAAGATTTACTCAAAGAAATGATGAAAACTCACTTTTCTAACCAATCATCATGCATGCAATCTGCCAGATTTCTTTACCTGACTTTAAACTGCCATATCTCACTCATTTCTTAACCAAAATTCGAGATTCTTTTTCTGAAATATAATATGTTGAGTTAGCTTTCAAACCCATCTGACCTCACTAGAAAATTCCAATATTTCGATTTTTAGCAATTTTTACAAAATTGTTGCTCAATCGGCACCTTTTTGTGAATACTAGTTTTGTATTGCATGTTCAAAGGTCTTATTCGTCACTAAAAATCTAGGAAAAATTAATTTGAGCACTTAACATCATGTATTAAGAGGTACAAAAAGATCTTGATTCAAAAGTCTTTGGAACATGTTGATAAAATTCTCAAAGTAACATCAATAATCTTTACCAAAATCACAAGTATCAAATTTTCTCTATAATTTATTGAGCCTTTAGGCATGTTTTCCACATCAAATATAAGAAAATGATTTTTTTATTGATATTAAATTGTATGAAGATGCATTCTGGAAATTTTCAGCTCAATATATATTTTATTTATTTTTACATAAAAATAATAAGAAAATAGAGTGTTAAAGCATATAAAATACTTACACTTGTAAATAAATTCTGGAAAACTTTGTGGATGATCCTTTTAGTTAACAAAACATCTCTCATGAAGGTTCATGGATTTTTGTTACTGTTTAGTATGGTTTTGAATTTTCTTTTTATTTAGCTCCAATAAATCATAAAACCACTTTAGGGAATGTGAAAATATTATCTATTATTTTTCGCAGCTTCTACCTTATGTTTAAGACACAGAAAAATATTTTGGGAATGGTTAAAAATGTATATCTATTTTTCCATTATTTTTGTGTTTATAATGGACTAAAAACAGGAAAAATAGTTTTCCTCATCCAAAATTCATGAAAATTTACCAGAGCACCTTCTAATATATTAGGATGCTACATATAAATTTTGATGATTTTTCTCTTCTGTATGCTATTTTTCTTCTATTTTCCCAAGATTTAATACACTTAAATGCACAAAAATCATAAAATTGGGTTAAACAGTTTAGAAATCCATTTTTATATTTTTCCCAGCTTAAGTATGTGTAATAACACTTGTAAAAAAAGGTTTTGTGAATTTTTGAAACCGTTATCTATTTATTTCTATTTTTATAGAATAAATACACAAAAATCAGAAAATTTGTGTTAAACTTTTTGAAAACACATATTAATATTTTTCCCAGATTATGTACACTGTAAAACAATTAAACAAAAATTATAAGAAATTTTCATGATAATTTACTATTTTTCCATGATTTTATGATTATTCAAGGAATTAAATGGTGAAAAATAGTTAGACAAATCAAAAATTCAATAAAATTTATCTTAAGGTCTTTGACTTCAATTAAAACTGAAATGAAAAGTTTGGGAAAGTTTAGAACCAAATTGATTTAGTTTTTGAATATTTAATCATTGAAACACCTCTTAAAATGTTAAATATTAACATTTCAATAATGAGAATTTTCCACTTAAATTGTTATACAACAATTGATTCATTGAAATTTAATTTTCACAGAAATATGTTTTAAACTTATCAATATTAAATTTTGACACAATATTGACATAATTCTATTGTAGTAGCAAATATACTAGTGTTAGCTTTCTATTAGAGACTCATTAATGTGTAACATCGTGTAGGAATCGATAGTGGTACAAGTGGATCGTAGTTGAAGGCAACATTTGCATCATCTCAATGCATATTGTGAGTATTCACGACTCCCCTATTTTCGTTTTTTTAAATGTTTTGGGGTGGAAAAGCATGTCCAAAAATCTATTTATTGTTCGTTGTATTTAAATTGATTTGTATCAAAATTGATTGCTATATTTTGCTATGTATGTTTATGAAACTTGAAACATGAGGCCTTATCGTCTTAATTCCCTTCCCTTATACTTTAATCCAACCATTAACTCTTTGAGCCAATGGTCATTATGGACAGCGCTATTAGGAATTGACAACTTCTCACTCGCCCGATTGCTGGAGTGCATGATACCATATAATCTATGGAACGATAAGCATAGATCTTGATAGGGCATCAGTCATAGGCTTGGTTGGGAACTCATTGTTTGCTCATACACATACAAACTTGTTATTTATTATGGCAATAAACTTGTTTATTAATTATAGCAATGAACTTTGTTTCTCATTACAACAACGAACTTTGTTTATGCAAACTTAATACTCATTTTTGCAATATATTTCTATTTATGGAAACTTTTATCAAAACTTTGATTTAGATTCATGAAACCAATATTATTATTATTTTTTTTATCTGTGAGTACTCACCAACTATTTTTATAGTTGACGCTCCTTTTACATGCTTTTTCAGGAATCATCGAGTAAGTGGCACTTAGGGACACATCACTTTTAGGAACATTCGCATGTGTTGTATTTCAATTTACATTGTAATTTCTTTTAAAAGTTGTTCAAACCCATTGTAAATTTGTAATGATTTTTAATACTATGGTTGGTGTTGTCTTTTAACTTTAGCTATGATACCCTTTATACTGCCAAGCCTCCTGTTTCCGCTTTAGCGGGGTGTGACAGATCGTGCTATGGAATGTCGTTCCATAGCGATGTTGCTACCACATTGTCTACGGATTTTATTTCTGGTAGCGAGAGTGGGAGTTGCTAGGGAAAATGCTACCGACTCCATATCCGTTGGTATTATGCTACCGATAGTTCCATGGAACAAAAATTCGTAGCAATTTTCCAAAGACATTTGTTACCAAATCACTTTCCATTGTACTGCTGCTATGGAATTCATCATCGTGGTTAATATGCAACGGAGTTTGTGAGGGAAACCAATTCCATAGTTGAATTGCTATGGAAGTACCATTCGTAGGTATTTGCTAGGAAATTCTGCTATGGAATATGATTTCGTTTGCTTTTTTTGCTATGGAACAAAACGCGTAGCTAATTTGTGACGGCATTTGTTGGGATGTTGTATGCTTAATTAATTTTGTTATACTATGGATGAATTATTATTATAATCATTGGAGTTTGTAAGATATGGTTTGAATGAAATGTTTTTGAATTGGTAATATGTGGCATAAACTAATGGCTAAAAAATATAAAAATGAATAGATATTGCTGGCAAGCAGACTCGAACTTAAGCTTATGCTAGAAAAGGGCGCGGTTAAGCCAGTTGTGCTAATCAAGTTGTGTATAATTTATTGAAAACATAGTATTATAATGAATAATTAACAACGAATTCATTACAAAGTTATTTTTAATTACATTAACCGGGCATGTTAAAGTATATATAATCTATGTAGATTATTTTCCTTAATAACGAATTCATTAGAAACTTATTTTTAATTACATTAACTATACTTCATCACAAAAATAACATGGGTTTTACAAATACTTCATCCTACTCAAACAACATAGCAAGCAAAAATGACTAAAATGCCCTTTTAACAGAACCACAATAAAATTATATTAGTACTATACAACTTCATATACAATACAATAAGAACACTAATATTCAATGTCCATTCTATTATCAACCATTAATATTTTTAAGAAATATACAAAACCTACCATACTCTACATACCAACGACAAACCGTGCAATATCTTTGTCGATCCTCATCCTCTTCATGGCCTATTGCAAATGCACCTTTAACAGAATGACGTGGGTCTTAACATTGGAATGTGATGTTATTCGTTGTAAGTCTATGAACAACATCAATAGCCCGCAACAACTCTTTGGCACTATCAACAACACTCGTGTACTCCCCATCATCCGGAACTGCCCAGCCAAAATAGGCATCAAGTAATTGTAAACATACACATTAAAATATCCATCAATTAATCCAATGTACCCTTTTCAATAAAACAGTAAATATTATACAACACAACACAACTAAATACTAACCCCAAACTACAAACATGCCTTAATTAACTATATATATAATTTAATTTACATATATACCATATATACATACCTTCATCACATTGATGAGACCCTCTTGAAATGTAGATCATTCCAAGCAAATAAATTGCCTCAAGATGATCTTCATCTGCTACTTTTCTCAATAAAGTCAATCCTAAATCAAAATTGCCATAATAAAAGCACTCATCCTGTTGACAGAATAATAATATCAATATATAACATCTATGACACAAAATATTAATAAATGGTATATTTAGATTACATATAATTAATGAAATTACACATACAATTTCCTTGTCTATACATGGCTTCAATGTTACTATGCAATGCACATGTGCGTATAAATTAATCAGCTTTTAGAGTTTTGGGATCCATTCCTTCAAACATGTCAATACATGCTGTTCTGTACACTTGAGGATCACCCCCTGCTTCATACATCTTCTTTGAACTTCAAAAATTTAAATACACAGTAAATAACAAACAAATAAAGTTTTATTTCATCAAATATACATTCATTAGTTGATGTTTATTGATAATTACCAAAGTCTTGCAGAGACGATGTCTTTCGCAGATTCTGACCCTAATACTACAAATATCTGACTCAAAAGCTCCAGTGGGAGATCATCTAACGAAAGGCGAATTCTAGTATTCGACATTCTACTTACAAAATACACATTGGAGTAGTTGATTTCAATTTCTTTTTTTTTTAAAAATTAAGCGTAAATATGAAAGACAGGTGTAACAGGGTGTGGAAAAAAACTTACTTTATGCTGATTTGGTCGAGAGGAGTACATGAGTCTCTATTATCGGAGAAAATCATTTTTGAGAACGATTATTCTAAGACGATTTGGGGGTTTTAGTGTTTGTATACAGATTTATCGTCCAGAAAAGTTGAGATGTTATGAATGGTTGAAGAACTGGAACGCCGGCGTGACGTCAGATGTATGATGGCGCCTTAACAATTTAGAGTGCAAAAAGACGAATTTGCCCCTGAAATCATTCCAAATATGTGAATACTGAGGGTATTTGTGTCAAAACACATATTCAAATATTATAGCCTTTTATATCTGGGTAATATTGGACTTTTGATTGTTAAATTGAAAAAGACAAAAATAACATATATATCATAATCCATAATGTAATACATTTATATTAACATTTCACCAAATTACTAGTATATATTCATATACTAATATACATATTAAAAGTGGAAAAAAAATTTAATAGTAAACTTATTTACATTAGATTTTAGACACAATACTTTTCTTTTGTTGCCAGTTTTAGTCCCTATCTTTATAGTAACTTTTTTTACTTTGATTTCAGCCACAATACTTTTTCTTTGTTGCCGCTTTTAGTCCATATGTTTATTCCTTTACAATTTTACCCTATGAAAAGCATGGGTACTCCACTAGTTGATATTAAACCAAATTACCAAGTCCAAAATAAAATACATGTTAGTTTATGCCTTTACAAATGTATTTTATATGTATTTAATACTAGGAAAGAACAAACATTTGCTACATACAACTATAATCACAATACAATATAAACACTAATATTAAAAGTCCAAAATACATTATTCAAATTTCAAACATTATTTAAACACCATTCAAACATCATTCCAAACTTTAACTCTTTTAGTCCCTTATATTAAACCAAAAGAATCTACATAACATTAATTGTCATAATATGAAAGTACATATCAACAAACTACTCATAAATTATACCAAACTCCCTAGAAAACCTAACGAAACAAGCATCCCATAAACAAATGTCACACATAAACACCCATTTGTATCCATTCACAAAAGCGTCTGACACACTACCTACAGACTTATGCAATGCACAAGATCTATGGAAGCCATGGAAGTGTACATGTTTCCTCCCCTCCCTATTTAAGTGGAGACGAACCTTAGAACAAGTTGCTCTAAGATTCCACTTACCTTTTGCTCTGCGGTAAGCATTGTTCAACATGTCCAAAGCTTCGTGCTTCCTATGTCTCCCTTCAGCCATCAGCATCATTCCCAGGACAAATGTTGAATCCAAATGTCCCAATGCAGATGCTTCTTCAAGCATCGTTTTCCCTTCATGTTCAGCTTCTAAGAAAATAACTTCATCTGAAAAAAACATTAAACACATAATTTCAAGTTAAAGTTATGCAAAACAAGTAACAAATTAATTACTACTATGCATATATACAACAACGTACCAATCCATTCCTGAATAGAATATTTGGGTTTCTCATCTCTATGCATTTATTGACAACCGTATGTTTCTGGTCAGAGCAAACACGAAATCGTAATCCATCTAACTCCATATGTTTATATACTTCATCCGTTTTTCCTGCCTCGTTGAAGAATCTGCAACTGCAAACGAAACACAATATTCGCTCGATAATGTAAAGACAACTCAAATACACTTGTGAAATAGAATGATCAAAGGAAAAACTTACACACTCTTCATCCTGAAAGCCTCGACTACTGAAATTTTTGCCAAGTCGACTATTATTTTCTCCATCACTTCAAATGGCATGTCTGATAGCGATTTCGTTTGATTTCTTGATTGAATCTTAGATGAAGTACTGGCTTCCATAATAATAAACATTCACTAAGATAACGATTCTGCGAAATTGATTTTAGGGTTTTTTGTCTGTCGGAATTTTTAAGTTGGGGATGTTTCAAAGTGACTGATTTTCAGAGTGAAGACCTGAAACAACGTGTTTCGTCGGAAAACATTATGGCGCCTAGAAGATGTTCCATTACAAAATGACCAAATTATACTAATACATACAATGACTCGTATTTAATTAGTAAGGATGGTTTTGTAAAAACTCATATTTAAAAGAAAAATCAATTTCTATTTTAATTAATCAAGGTTGTAAAAATCGCTCGTCGGTAGCTCGGCGGTCGACTGGCACAAATGATATATGTTGACCAATGGCCCATATGTCCTCCATATGTCAACCATGGACACCATAAGCAACAACCATGTTGACCAATGGCCCATATGTCAACCATGGACACCTTAAGCAACTACCATGTTGACCAATGGCCCACATGTCAACCATGGACACCATAAGAAACTACCATGTTGACCAATGGCCCATATGTTATCCATGGACACCATAAGCAACAACCATGTTGACCAATGGCCCATATGTCATCCATAAGTCAACCATGGACACCTTAAGCAACTACCATGTTGACCAATGGCCCATATGTCATCCATATGTCAACCATGGACACCTTAAGCAACTACCATGTTGACCAATGGTCCATATGTCAACCATGGACACCATAAGCAACAACCATGTTGACCAATGGCCCATATGTCATCCATATGTCAACCATGGACACCTTAAGCAACTACCATGTTGACCAATGGCCCATACGTCATCCATATGTCAACCATGGACACCTTAAGCAACTACCATGTTGACTAATGGCCCATATGTCATCCATATGTCAACCATGGACACCATAAGCAACTAACATGTTGACCAATGGCCCATATGTCATCCATGGACACCATAAGCAACAACCATGTTGTTCAATGGCCCATATGTCATCCATATGTCAACCATGGACACCTTAAGCAACTACCATGTTGACCAATGACCCATATGTCAACCATGGACACCATAAGCAACTACCATGTTGACCAATGGCCCATATGTCATCCATGGACACCATAAGCAACAACCATGTTGACCAATGGCCCATATGTCATCCATATGCCAACCATAGACACCTTAAGCAACTACCATGTTGACCAATGGCCCATATGTCATCCATATGTCAACCATGACCATAAGCAACTACCATGTTGACCAATGGCCCATATGTCATCCATGTACACCATAAGCAACAACCATGTTGACCAATGGCCCATATGTCATCCATATGTCAACCATGGACACCTTAAGCAACTACCATGTTGACCAATGGCCCATATGTCAACCATGGACACCATAAGCAACAACCATGTTGACCAATGGCCAATATGTCATCCATATGTCAACCATGGACACCTTAAGCAACTACCATGTTGACCAATGGCCCATATGTCATCCATGGACACCATAAGCAACTACCATGTTAACCAATGGCCATTACCATGTGGACCAATCAACCATATGTCATCAATGGACACAATAAGCCACTACCATATATATTGACATGACCCGTACGTCTTTTGTATATAAATTTCAGTTTAATTAGAAAAGCATAAAGATGTATAGTTTATTAATGTTTAGTCCTCGTATATAATTTTAAGTTAAAATTATACTATGAACACATCGTTACTCTATGTTCTTTCTTGACGTTATTTGTATGTATATATCCTATCTATCAATCTGTAGCTACATTAAATAAATTTGAATTACGAAATATTTAGCGATAATTAGCACAGTTCGAATTTTTTATTAGCGGAGGTTCAAAGTATTTCACAATTTGTTTCCCTCCAACCTACACACGTTTATGCTGCATATTAGGGTAATTAATTACCGATTAGAAATAGGTTTTACATTTTCTGTAATCATCATCTCCGGCTGCTTATTGATCGAAATCTTTGTTCGTTATACGTTTGTGCACTGACTTTGGCAATATAGGTTGTCACTCATCTAAAATTTATTTTAATTTAATTTATTGTTCTCGTGATGATCGATCATTTTTTGTTCTCTGATCATCTTCATGTAAATTGGTTTTGATTGTATTCAATAGTTTGCATGCAAAGTAATGCCTTCATATATAATTTATTTTTATTGTTTGTGTCAGAAAGATGTCGATCTCGAAAGCAAAAGGAGCATCCAGTGTGAAGCCAACTAAATTCATTGCAACACAAGTTATGAAACGCAATAGGATTTCTGCTGCAAAATTCATAAACAGACAGTTACAAGATGAAGAAATCGACTTGCCAATACCAACAACCACATCCAAAGCACCTATAACATCTACCAACAAAACCCCTAAACCTATATCATTAACATCACCCATGACTGCCACTTCCTCGGCATCACTTAAAACATCCACACCCTCCTTAGAAAAAAACATTTAAAACTTCAGAAACTGGAACAATACAATCGTCAACACGAACATCAATAACGAAAACTTCAGAACCTACATCATCTAAACCATCCTCAACACCAACACCCACTACCACATTATCAACACCTATATCTACTACCACAACCTCAAAACCTGCATTTACACTACCATCCTCCACAACTACAATAACTAGCACACCCTCCTTAAGTAAAGGAACTACCACATCCTCAACATATACATCTATCCCAACACCTACCCCAAAATATACCCCATCAACAACACCTATCCCAGAATCTACCCCGTCACCAACACAACCACCCATGAATGGATATGTAGTGGAAAGTGTAGAAGGTGAAAACAATTCCTCTGAAGATTGTGGACTAGATGGACGTTTTAATGTTCATGTTTGGAAAAATACGTGAGTTACCAATTCAAATCTTAATTACAACTTTTTTTATGTATTAAATTTTGGTTTACACCTACATATCAATTCATAACTAAACACATCACATGATTACTTGCAGGCTAATGCCACCAGGCCCTTGTGCACACGTTATTATTCAGTCCTTTAAACAAAGAGTAGATCCAGAAGGGTACGCTTGGGCACAAGTAAGCAAAGAAATGCGCGAATTATATTGGGAGGAGTTTCAGGTAACTATAAGTGATAAATTGTTGTTTGGTAAACATTTACACTTCAACTTATGTTTATATTGTTAATGTGTAGAAAAAATGTTGTTGGGATGAGACAATAGACTCGCTGGTGAGGCAAGCTTGGGCAAGGAAAGCGGCACAAAGTTATGATCAATATCTCTTCAACACGAGGAGCCCAAAAAGAAACAAACATGGCTTGAAACCAGCTCATATTCCACAGGAAGTCTGGAACTTCTTGCAATTAAAATGGAATACAGAAGAATACAATCTAAAATCTGAGCAGAACAAGAAGAATAGGCGTAACGGTGTGGTTGATGGAGTAGCAAAACCCACACATAACGCTGGATCCGCATGTCATTTGAAGATAGCTTCTGATTTGGTAATTTTTTAAATGGTACATCGTATCAATGTTTGCATATATTTATCTGTATATTTGACTTTTTATATGGTATTTATGCAGAAGAGGAAATTAGGACATGAGCCACCCCATAGTGAATTGTTCCTGTATACATACACTAAGAATCATGATGGAGTCACTTTCACAAATGAAAAAGATAGAAAAATTCATGTAATATTCATTTCAATTTAAATTAACTTTTATATTGTAGCTACTCCATAATATCATTCCTAAATTTGATATCTTTTAACTTATAATATTTTTATTTTGTAGGCGGCCTATACAGAAAAACGGGAAGAGTTGGAAGCTGAAGGTGTTGAATTTGAGGAGGACAAGCTATTTTATGCTGTTGTAGGTGGTCATGATAAAAAAAGAAGACTTTATGGATTAGGCTCTTTTGCAAAGGCGGTTCCCAATAGGAATGGTAAACGGATGTAACTTACATTCCGGAAAAAAATGATGAAGTAGAAGAAATAAGGGAGCTTGTTGCTAAACAACAACAACAAAACGAAGAGCTTAAAGAAATGATGAACGCCCAACAAGAGGAAAACAAAGCAATGGTCAGGTATCTTGAAAAACAACTTCAAACAACATTGGATCTTATTAATGGCTTTACAAAACAATAAGAGTAGTAGGTTGATATATGTTTATTGAAGATTATGTATTTTAGAGTAGCAACTTTCTTTTTTCAATGTAATAAATAATTATTTTGTTATTTTATGATATGATGGTTATGATTTTTTTGTTTTTTTTTGTTTTTCGTATATTACTACAAAATTATTTGGATATAATTTATAAATCAATTATCTATCGGTCCATATTGAATATGGTATATAATATATACACCACTAAAATTGCTAGGGATTCATGACCACAGAATTTGCTAGGAAGTGATCAAACGGAATTTGCTAGGGATTCATCACCACGAATTTAGCTAGGGATTCATCACCACAGATTTAGCTAGGGATTCATCACCACAAATTTAGCTAGGGATTCATCACCACATATTTTTCTAGGGATTCATCACCAAAGATTTTTCTAGGGATTGACTACAACGGAATTTGTGACGGAAGAACTACCACAAAATTTGTGATGGAAACCTACTACGGAATACACGACGGAATACCATCTACCACAGATTTCATTCCGTTGTCACAATTGCGACGAAATTATCGTTTCCGTTGCAAACCCCTCGCTATGGCGTTTTTAGGGACGGAAATAGGTCGTTGCAAATTCCGTCGCTATTCGTCTTTTGCAACGGAATTTCAGCTTTTCGCAACGGATTCCTTCCATAGCAAAATCGCGTTTTTCTTGTAGTGAACATGGCGAACACATTGGGAACTACTTACTTGGCTCAGCCGATCGCGCGCGTTGCACTCTCTTCTCTTCATTTCTTAAAAGTTTTTAACTTTTATTTTGAAAACAATTTATCATTTCCTTAGTTTGAGTCCTGACACACCCGAGAGTGTGCCCGAATCCCTCAAACCAAGGCTCTGATACCAACTTGTAACAACCCAATTTTTTTTTCAAAGAAAATTTTCATTTTTAATTAACCAAACGCATTCCCTTAAATCAAGAAATTCCAAAACAATTGTTTCAAACCCATATTCATTACAACTTAATTTTTTTCAAATATCAGAGTGTCCCATAAAGTCGCCTGAGAGAGAGTGCATGCCGCGCCATCAAGCTTTGCCCTTGCCCTTGGACTCAGATGAACCTGAAACAAATCCACAAACTGTAAGCGAATGCTTAGTGAGTCCCCCAGAGCATACCACACACATACACATATACTGTTAGCTAATCAAAGCTACGCACGTAACACATAAGCCATGCATACATAAAACCTATAAGAATGTCATGGGCTACCCCACATGGTCTTTACATAGGACTGTCGTGGGCTACCCCACATGGTCTTACATCCAATGCCATGGGCTCCCCTCATGGTCTTTACCTAGGAATGTCATGGGCTACCCCGCATGGTCTTTTGTCCAATGCCACGGGCTTCCCCCGGGGTCTTCCATGCAAAAACACAAAATCACATATCATAACAAATCACATTCCATATCAAATCACATAATGACCATCACATATTACATAATCACATGGGCCGGAATTGGTGCCTTAGACCCATTGATATGGTGAGAAGACTCACCTGAACTGGAAAACTGTAGTCGAATATATCCCACGCTGCTCCTCCCAAACTGTCTATAATCAATGAGTAAATATCTCAGCATAATCCCATAAATACCCCCAGGGTCAACCCTGGTCAAAGTCAAGGTCTATAGTCAAGGTCAACAGTCCATATTGACCTTGACTCGTCGAGTACAATCAGTCACTCGCCGGGTTCCCTGCTTACTCATCGACTCGTTGAGTCACCCGAGGGACTCGTCGAGTTCCTTGATGTTCACGGACGTAAACTACCAACCGTACACTAGGGATGAGATTTAGAACCGGAAAACCAGACCGGAACCGGAATCGGACCGGAACCGGAACCGTTAGAACCAGAATATGTAAAACCGGTCTGGGTCCCGGGTTTAAAGAATGGCTCTATCCAGGTTCCGGGTAATCCGGGTTTCGGGTCCTTCGGGTCTGGGTAAACCGGGTTTAAGAACCGGAACCGTGTTAGGAACCGGAACCGGTTTTAGGGACTGGAACCGGTTTTTATGGAAAGTTTAAAACATGCATATCTCATTCGTTTGAAGTCGGATTGGCATGAGGTTTTTTCCATAGTATAGTTTATAGTTTTTACATGATTTTAGACTATAAATTTGTCATTTTTGAGTTTATATTCATTGACTTATAGTCTCTCAAAGTCGGGATATCAAAGCTGAAAATTTTATGTTTTTCAGCTTTTTTTTGTATTCTGTGATAGTTTTAAAACATGCATATCTCATTCGTTTAAAGTCGGATTGGCATGAGGTTTTTTCCATAGTATAGTTTATAGTTTGTACATGATATTAGACTATAATTTTGTCATTTTTGGGTTTATATTCATTGACTTATAGTCTCTCAAAGTTGGGATATCATAGCTGGAAATTTTATGTTTTTCAGCTTTTTTTATATTCTGTGATAGTTTTAAAACATGCATATCCCATTCGTTTGAAGTCGGATTGGCATGAAGTTTTTTCCAGAGTGTAGTTTATAGTTTGTAAATGATTTTAGACAATAATTTTGTTATTTTTGGGTGTTTATTCATTGACTTATAGTCTTTCAAAGTCGGGATATCAAAGCTGAAAATTTTATGTTTTTCAACTTTCTTTGTATTTCGTGATAGATTTAAAACATGCATATTTAATTCGTTTGAAGTCGAAATAGCATGCAGTTTTTTCCAAAGTGTAGTATAGAGTTTGTACATGATTTTAGACTATAATTTTGTCATTTTTGGTTTCATATTCATTGATTTTTACTCTCCCAAAGTTGGGATATCAAAGCTGTGAATTTTTTTTTCTCTGCTTTATTTTTGTATTTTGTGAAATTTTAAAACATGCATTCGACCCACTTTACCCGGTTCCCCGGGTTTTTCGGTTTTAGACCCACTTTACCCGGTTCCATTCGACCCATTTTGATATTTCCGGGTTTTCCGGTTCTAGACCCACTTTACCCGGTACCTTACCCGGAACCGAACCGGAACCGGTTCCTATATACCGGTCCGGTTTCCGGTCCTAAAAAATCTCATTAACCGGTTCTCGGGTTTTCCGGGTCCGGGATTGGACCCACTCTCATCCCTACCGTACACCCCTGACCGTGAACCCTTGGCCGTAAACCCTTTCGACTCGCCGAGTCACCAGAGGGACTCGACGAGTTCTCACGTAATCGGTTCTTTCCAGTAGGATTTAAGGTTTCAAACTTCAGATCTATACTCTCCTAGTGAAGATATCACGTAAAGTTGCAAACTTTACATGTATGGATAGCCTCACATGGCCATAACACCGAAACTAACCTTCAAACAAGGTTCTTATGCATGGAGAGGGAATGAGCCCAATAAAAGATGCAACTTTATGATATTTGGGGCCTAAGAAGGTCCAGATCTGGAACCTTATGCTTGTGATAGGTCTAGATCTAAGCTTGCTTCCATTTCCTCAAAGTTGGTAGCAACTCTCAAATAGAAATTATTCTTAAGGTAACAGATTCATACCTCAAATCAATGCCCAAGCCGAACTAGATGCTAGATCTAGTGTTTTCCCCTTGATACTTCTTCTTCAAGCTTGGTATACTCCCCAGGATCTCAAGGATAAGCTCCCAATTGATCTTGCTCCACTCACAAGAGGGTTTGCGGCCGTAAACGTTCTTCTATGGTGCTAAGGGAGGCTATTGGGGCGGATAATGACGTTTATATAGGGGGCAAACCCAAAATTTAGGGTTTTCTTTAAACAGCTTGGACTCGCCGAGTCGACCTTCGACTCGCCGAGTCGGTCCAGATCCGCGTTTCATGATCTCACGACCCTACTCGACGAGTTGACCTCTAACTCGTTGAGTCCATGTATAAATCCTTTCCAATCCAAACCAGGTGTTACACCCACTTTTCGAATGCATAAATAAATAAAATCAATACCTTTCTCCTAGAGATTTTTGGTAGAGTTAAGAATTGCAATCCATTGACTCAACGTAGATCTAGGCACCACCTTTCTCCTAATATAACCATCAACCCAATAAATATTTGAAATGACATTGGCCCAATTGCAACCAGGATGCAACCGGAACCTGCAAATCCATTAGAATATAAGAGATTTATTCAAAACAAAAATACTCCCAATACCAAAACCTCCAAGCTCTTTATTTTCCATACACTTTCTCCATGCCACCCAAGTTATTTTTTTATCATCCAAATCACCACCAATAAAAAATTTATTCCTTATCGAGTCCAATAATCTCTCAAAAGCCCTCGACATTGTTTATAACGACATGTAATAAGTTGGAATATTTCCCAAGCACTGCCTTAATTAGAGTCAATCTTCCACCAACTAAAATGCAATTAGCTTTCTAACTCGTGAGCTTCTATTTGAAATTATCAATAACACCTTTCCAATTAAAAATAAACGACATATTACAACCCACAAGAACACCAAGATAAGAAAAAGGCAAACAAGACACCCTACAACCAAGAACACGTGCCATCTCAACCACATCCTTATTAGAAACCCCAATGCCAAGAAGCTTACTCTTTTGGACATTAAGTTTAAGACCAGAAGAGAGAAAAAAGCATCTCAAAAGACAAATCAGAATGTTGGCATTACAATGGGACCATTCTCCTATGAAAATGACATCATCAACATACATCAAATGAGAGACGGTAAGGCCATGGAAACCAATAGAAACACTTCTAAAAATACCAATGTGAAAGGATCTACGAATAACAACATGCAAACCTCCATAGTTAGAATGAAAAGAAAGGGAAACATAGGGTCACCTTGGAGAAGACCTAAACAAATATCAAAGACATCAATAGGAGGGCCATTAATTAAAATAGAAGTCTGAGCATTCATAAGACAACCTTCAATCCGTCTTCTGCATTTGCACCCAAACCCCAATTCGTCCATAATGAGATCCAAATAATCCCATCTAAGAGATTCAAATTCCTTCTCGAAGCCAGTTTTAAAGATAATCAGAGACCGATTGCTCTGATGATACCACTCCATAACTTCATTAAGCATCAGAGGACCATCCAAAATGTTTTTGCCTTTTATAAACACAGATTGCTCACGACTAACACACCCGCCAATAAACTTACTTAAACGATTAGTTAACATCTTACCAATAATTTTATATATGCAACCAATTAAGCTAATAGGCCTATAATCAAAAACAAACTTGGCGTTAACAATTTTTGGAATCAACGCTATAAAAGAAGAGTTACACCCTTTAGGAAAGCAAGAAGTGTTTGCAAATTCCTCCACACACTGAAAGACATCATCTTCAAAATCTCTCAAAAAGCTTTCAAAAAGCAAAACTAAAACCATCAGGACCTGGTGCTCAATCACTGCCACAGTCCCACACAGCTCGTTTGCTTTCATCATGCGAAAAAGAAATTTCCAAAATAGAAGAATGAGTAAAAGAAAGTCGATTAGGCATATCAACCCCACACCAAAACTGAGAACCAGAAACATGAGCAAAATGTTTCTTAAAATGATCTAAGAATTCGTGTTTAACAAGACCTGGATCATCAATCCTGATGGAGATTGGTGCCCACAGTTACAACAATTTGTAATATCACTATTACTAGTAGGGTCCTTTTGGGTTACACATTAGGACATAAATAAACAATAAATGACATGGGAAGTTATAGGTTTGTTTGTTAATGTCACACCACGCTAAAGCGAAAACGCAAGATATGACAGCGATAAAGGTTTCATTGCAAAAGATAAAGATACATCACCATAGTAATAGTTAAAAGTTTACAACCCATAATTAACAAAACAAAATACAAGTTTTTCCAAAATAACATTGTTCAAAAGATAACTTCATAAAATAACTTCCACACGATGCAACATGCGCTATGATGATGAATCTTTATACCCACTTACTAATTATTTCCTGAAAAGGCATGTAAAACAAGGGTCAACTATGAAAATAGTTGGTGAGTTCACAAGTTTACAAAATCAAGATTTGGTATAAAACTTTCCATAAATACAAGTACATTGCTATAATGAGAAACAAAGTTTATTGCTATAATAAATAACAAGCTTTTATGTACATGAGCAAACAATGAGTTCATAACCAAGCCTATGACTGATGCCCTATCAAGATCTATGCTTATCGTTCCATAGATTAATATGGTATCATGCACTTAAGCAATCGGGCGAGTGAAGAGTTGTCAATTCCTAATAGCGCTATCCATAATGACCATTGGCTCAAATAGTTAATGGTTGGATTAAAGTATAAGGGATGAGACTTAAGACGATAAGGCCTCATGTTTCAAGTTGCATAAACATACATAGCAAAATATAGCAATCAAGATTGATACAAATCAATTTAAGTACAACAAACAATAAATAGTTTCTGGACATGCTTTTCCACCCCAAAACATTTAAAAACCGAAAATAGGGGAGTGGTGAATACTCACAATGTTTTAAAAAGGTACAAGTGGTGCCTCAGAATACACCAATGCCTTACTACCGGGATCCTACGACATCAAACACACGCTAGTGAGTTTCTCCGTCGAAATCTAATGCTAATATAGTAAATTCTACATATAGAGAAATGCCTTTTTTTGTTCTAATAATTGTTTTATATTAATTGGTTACAATTTTTCTGAAATGGTGAAATTTTATAACTCATTTGATTAAGACAATTTTGGATATTAATTTTCCGGATTTTTGTAATATTAATTGAGGGTATTTACACACATTTAAAGGTGTTTTAAGCTCCTAAAATCCAAAATATTATCAAACAGTTTCCAAAAATTCTCAACCTTTCCATATTCATTCTAAATATAGTAGAGGTCTTCTAGAAATTTTCCCTTGGATTTTTTTATGTGATTAATTATTTTTTCAAATTTTTAAGCCTTCATAAAAATATAAATTCGTGAAAAATAGCATCCAAATGATAAAAATTCTCAAACTTTTTATAATACTGCAATTAGACATACTTAAGCTGAGAAAATTATAAAAATGGACTTCTAAACTGTTTAACCCAATTTTTTGATTTTTGTGCATTTATTCTAATAAAAATTGAAATAAATAGAACAAAGTTTCCAAAATTACCCAAACTTTTTTTTATTACTTTTATTAAACATTCTTAAGCTGGGAAAAATATAAAAATGGATTTCTAAACTGTTTAACCCAATTTTATGATTTTTGTGTATTTATTCTAATAAAAAATGAAGTAAATAGAAAAAAAGTTCCCAAAATTACCCAAACTTTTTGTATTACTGTTATTAAATATTCTTACGCTGAGAAAAATATAAAAATGGATTTCTAAACTGTTTAACCCAATTTTATTTTTTTGTGCATTTATTCTAATAAAAAATGGGTTTAAGTGTATTTAATCTTGGGAAAATAGAAGAAAAATAGCATACAAAAGAGAAAAATCATCAAGAATTTTACGTAGCATCCTAACGTATTATAAGGTGTTCTGAAAAAAATGCCATGAATTTTGGATGACTAGAACTATTCTTCCTATTTTTAGTCCAATATAAATTCAAAAATCGAGGAAAAATATGAATGCATTATGAAAAATTCTGAAAATATTTTTCTAAGTCTTCCACATAGGGTAGGATTTACGAAAATTATTAGATACGCTTTGCACAGTCTCTAAAGTGGTTTTATGATTTATTTGGATTAAACAAAAAGAAAATTCAAAACCATAGAAAACAGTAACAAAAATCGAGTAGACTCACTGAGATGTCATAATTTACTTCTGGGGTCATCCACGAATTTACCTAGCATTTATAGACCTCAGAAAGTATTTTAAATGTTTTATGGTCTTGTTTTCTTGTAATAATTTTATTAAATTAAATAAATGATAAAAACTCTTGGAATTTTCCAGATCCTCATATCATCTTACTGGGAATTTGAGGAAATTTTATTTCGACCAGAAAAGGATATCTAGATTTTTTTATGAACAAAACCTTTTACATGCACTATTAACAATGTACTTTGATCATCAAGCTGTTTAACTTGATGTTCATTACATGCATCATGGTTTGTAGACCATGCATGGATATATTTTGTTCATAGTGATGTTTTCAAATGAAAAACTTGAATGCATAAGGTAGATGAACCTTTAAAACTTGTAAAAATTCGTATTTTAGGGTTTGACATAGGTTTTTGTCCTTGGATTTCACCATTAAACAACATGCATGTTGTTTTTGGGTGAAACCCTACCATCATCATCATCAAACTCGAAATTTCATGGATATGTTCATAAAGAATGGTGTAGAAGAAGGAGAAGTGCAAGAAAAACCTTTAAAACAAGAAGGAAAGTGAAGGAAAATGAAGGATTTTCGTGATTACCTTGAAGGACAACCCTAGAAGATGAAGATTTGAAGGTTGAGAGGTGTTCTTGGCTGGAGAATTTCGTGGCTTTGAGAGAGAGAAGAGAGTGTTTGAGTGTGGTAAAGAGTGGAGTGTGAGAGAGAGAGAGAGTGAAGAGAGGGACATGAAGTGTAAAAATGGACTTAATGATTGAAGTTTTAGAGAAAAGAGAGCATGGGAGAGAGTATGGATGAATTTTATGAGTATAAGAGAGGTCCTCTCTCTCCTAATTCACATTTATATAATTTCCCCTTAATTTTTATAAAACCCCAATTTTTATAAATATGCTTCTTTATTTAATTCTTGATTTATTAAAAATCTTTGTTTTTAACTAATAAATTATGATTAATGTTTGATAATTAAATTTTTATGTCTTTCATTATATCCCATAACTTAATTATTTAAATTTGATATAATGAGGTTCATAACAAATCTTATAGAGGTTATAGGTTTTAAAGTTTATAAATTTGGATTTTTGGGCTCTTTAGGGCTTTTGGAACTTTGTTAGATATTTACCATCATAATGAAATGAAATTAGAAGATTTTAATTTATTTTTAAGGTTTTATACTCTTTTTCAATTGTAACAAATGTTTGGAGTTCGTTCTAATTCAGGTATTGGCATTTCCTACAATAGCTAGACAATTTACTAGAATCGTAAGAGTCAAGTATATTAGTCCTAGATTTTTGTTGGATCCTAGTTTCTACAAGATTATGACCTAATTTATACTACTAGGCCATAACATGATGTGCATATATGGTTTATAAAAAGATTCATGAGTCCGAGAATGTCCTGAATTTGAGAGTTGTCACAGTTAATTAATTAATAGTCTCTAATTAACTAAATGAAATCTAGAAGTTCTGGAATGTTCTGGAGGATCAAAGAGGATAATTTAAGTAGTCAGATAATTACCATTTATATGGATAATTATTAGGTGACTAAATAATTATCTTTTAGGGTTTTATATCCCTCCCTCTAAGTAGAGGGCACAATGGACAGACTTAGATGATGATTTTTCTAAAAAACCAAAGAGAAATTTGGTTGTCTCTCTTCATTCCCGTAATCACCCAAATTCTAGTTACCACGTCATGGTGGTTTAATTGCCACGACATGGCGCTGCTGTTTATAGTAGATCCGGATGTTAGGCTCCTCATTCAAGGTGTTCAATTGATTGGTTGTTGTTGGGTGTTGTTGATTCGAGTGCCTTGGGTCCGACTACGAAATAGGAGTTATATGTTGGACTCTTAAGATCTCATCAATTAATCAAGGATCTAGAAGGATTTCTATGAGTACAAAAGGTATAATTTCTTGCATATTAAAGTTGCAGTTAGATAGGTTGTTCATAGATCTAGTTTTCAGGCCTATTAATGATCAGAAATTGTTGCTTCTGATGTCCCTTTAATGTTTTTTATCAATCCTCATAATCCATTAGTGGTATCAGAGTGGTATGTACACATTTATTGCACTTTATGTTTTCTATTTTTATGTGTTCAATTGAGTTTGTATGCTTAGATCTGATCTAGTTTCTAAATGTTAAATGTTTTTAATTGTTTTAGAAGCTGAACTTTGTGAAAATTGATAATGCAGGAATCTACCCTAATCACAACGACGTGGTAGGTATGATCAGAAAATGTGTTTTTGTGTCTCACCATGTCGTAAAATATGGATCCTAACGCTCTTTGAAATAATTTGATAATTGGATAATTATTCATTAAGGATCAATAAAAACAAATTATGATGAAACTTTAATTGAATGGTGTCTTAGAAGTATCCACTAAAACTTAACTGCTATAAAATGCTCTAAAAGGATAAGCTAGAACGAATGGTCAATCTTGCTCATCGTTTAAGAACAGTTCTCTTAAACAAAAGAAAGATCGTACCTTTATCTACAGGAAGGAGCAAGTCTTAAATCCACTTCGTAAATTAATAACATTGATGCTACATGGTATTGCATCGAGTTAGGAGTTGACTATGGACACATAACCAACTGGCTAACCTGTGCACATAATCAGGTGATTTTGATTTGATATGAGCAACTTGGAAAGATCCATCTTTGCAAATGTTAACTGTACAAACTGAAGTTAGAATTCCAACTAGTGTAGATTATCAGGTGATTCTGATTTGATGTAAGCTATTTGGAAAGATTCATTATGGAGCTATATTTTATGTTTAGTACGTTTGGAATTAACATGGAAAATTAGAGAGATTCAAAGCATTAAAGAACTAAGTGCATTCTCAAGGAAAATGAGTTGAAATTGAAGAAAGTTGGATACATGGAGGAATGAAGCTGAAAATAGAGAAGAAGAAAGAAGAAGTTGTGCAAAATGCATGGCACGACGTGGCAATCTTAAGGCTACGATGTGGCCACATTTCCTAACACAAAAACTTCTGAGACTTGGGGCATACACATTTTAAGTGAGGTCCATGGCGTGGAGGTCTAATTTCCATGGCGTGATGACCAATTTTTGGCAACTATATATATAGAGCTTTAGGTCAAAATTCAAAGGTTGGCTTGAGGATTAAGCTTAGGGCTGTGACTAAAACTCTCTGGAGAACCCTTGGAAGTTCAGAATTCATTTGATGTTCAAGCATTGAAGAGATTTAGAAGAAGAACATCATTCAATCATTCGGTTTTCTAGCTTTAACCATGTCTAGTCTAGTTATCTTTGATTTTATGCTTGTTTCTGTTTTTAATCATGGGCTAGTCACCCTATACTTTTGTATAGTGAAGATGAAACCGTAACCTATGTGTTGATTTCGAATTTATGGATATTTTATGTTGATTTTACTAATGTTTGACAAATCACAATCCTTGCATTTTGAAGTTATAGCTTATATTGCTTATTATAAAAGTTTTGTGTAGTAGACGATCATTCTAATTGCATGAATTTGTTATCTAGTTGTTTATGAACATTAAATAATTAGTTCTAGTGATTGAACAAATCCTAGAATTAGGTGAATAAAAGTTAGCACTTTGACTGTGTTAGTGAGCATAATTTTAATTTGTGCTTGATTTGTTTGTCTTGATCTTGGATAGGTAATTCATAGATTTGTCATTCATAGTCCAATTCATGCTTATATCAATTTTGTGTTTAACCTGTGCTTGATCATTGTATGGTAATTCAGAAATTGGCAAAACTAGGTATTGGAACATGTTAACTAGTTTCTTAATGAATTGGCAATCACTATAAGTTATCCACTAGAAATCAACCATAAGAGAGGGGAATTCAAAACTAAACGGAAGTACTCTTTAACTTGAATTAATAATTGTTTCATTTGCTTGCTTAGTTTTAATTTTTTAATTGCTATTGTTTGAATTAAGTTACTGAACTTGCAAAATCTGTAAAAACCCTCATATTTAACTGTTTTTCTTATATTAATTTTTAGTAGTTATTTTATTAGCTAAATTCCATTCCCTGAGTTTGATACATGACTTATTTTTCTCTACTATAAACTGACTAGGTATACTGCCCATAAGTGTATTAGTAGTTAAGTTTTGTGAGGTTATAAATTTAAAACTGGTGGATATATCTGTGGACATCAAGTTTTGACGTCGTTGTCGAGGAACGACTTATTTTAGCTTTAACTTAATTACTTTTAGTTAATGGATCGTTTTTGTGGGGTAAAAACCACAAAAAGTTACTTTTCTGCATAGTTTTCATTTTTGTGTATCCATCTCCCACGACGTGGTAATTTATTTGCCACGACATGGGCACTGTTCGTCTAAAAAATGTCGTTTATTCTATTTTAGTTCGTTTTTATGCTTTCCTTTGTTTGTTTTAGTGATATATGACCAGGGTATCAAATTTTTCGATCATACCAACTCTTGAAGATCCCGAATCCGCATTCCACAAGAATAAAGATAAAAGGTCGACAAATCAAGTAGCAGTTTTCAATTGGAAAAGCGTTTCGAAAGCTTTGGGAAGACTCCCGACAAGAAAGGAATCGAGATGGTGAAAATCAAAAGAATGACGATGAAGGAGTTCAAAAAAGCAGATGCGTGATGATAACTGGCTGAGTCTTGTTCCACCATAAATTCCAGCCGCATCAAAATTTGAGCTTAAGGGACACATTCTCTCGATGCTCAAAGATATTCCATTTTCCGGAAAGGACCATGAAGACGCATTTAGACACGGTAATGGGGTGTTGGACATTGCAAACTACTTCAATGTTGCAAATGTTTCACGAGATGTGATGTTATTAAGGATGCTTCCAGTGACATTTACATGAGAGGCTAAAATTTGGTTAAAGTCACTTGCACCTGGAACGATCACAACCTGGACCAATCTTTGCAATGCGTATATTGAATAATTCAGCCCTCCCTCGAAAATATCCAAACTCAAAACGAAAATAGCGAACTTCCATCAAACCGATGGAGAATCTTTATATGAAGCTTGGGAGAGATACAAGTGAATGTCAAGGGACTGCCCTCGGCACGACCTTAATGTGCCTCAAGAAGTGTCCATCTTCTATGATGGGATAAACGTGACCTCGAGGCAACTCCTTGATTCTTCAAGGACCCATGAAAAAGAAGGATCCATCTACCATCAAGGCATTAATTACAGAGTTCGCAAAACATTTATGAGAATACCACAACCCTCGTGAAGATATTGATGGGTTTTGAGCATAACAACATTCCTATGTGATCATGCAACCCTAATTGCTTTGGATCTAAGTTTTTCACTAACTGAACATGCAAATTAAATTCCAAAGAAATAACCCTAGATCTAGCATACATAATCCGAAAATTACATAATAAAAGGGTTATGATGTTACCTTACTTGTTATGTAGTAATAACAAGATTTCCTAGCTTGATCTTGACCTTTGAAAGCTTAGTGTCCCAAATGATGCACCTCTAATGGCTCACAAACACTTGTAGCAAGAGGATGATATGATATGAGACAGAATAACACCTAAAACCGGCTAGGGTTCTTCCAAAGGCAATAGTGGCCGATTTTACCAGGTATGAGGTCCTTAAATAGCTATGAATGCTAGGGTTTTCAGGTGGAAACCGTAAATCCTTGCTTAGGCCCCAAGCAGCCCATTGACACTCCTTCTAGGAGCCCTTGGACGACTTCTATAGGGCCTCCCTATAGATTTCATCCACTCCATACCAAAAGAGTCCAACAGCCCAGTTTTGCAACTATGAATGATTTGCAAAAGATCCCCCGTTATTTTAATCAGTTCCTTTAATCTCAAAATTAATACCAAATTAATTTCTGATTAAATACGAATTAAATAATATGATTTCTAATTAATATATTATTTCCATAATATATTAATAAACCATTTATTAACCTCTCTCTCCAATATCATCCTATCAAGTTGCTAAAGTGAAGGCAACCCAAAAGGACCATGCTCAAATCAAATCAAGTACATACCAATTATTGTTATGGGCTTAGACACCTAATCCAACAGTCTCCCACTTGGATAAGTCTAATAACTATAATTGTGGGTATGACCTCAAAATTTGATCAGCAATCGTAGCTTTCAAAAGCCGTTATCGAACTCTGACCTAGTCAATGACGTGTCCTTAAGATAAGGGATCAAATATCCCTCCGTTCTACAAGATATCTTATGGACATGAGACATTGATTATAATCATTCTCTCTATCCAAGAGTGTTTCCCGATTTGTGATTTATGACGACTGGCTAATTGAACAAATCAAATCAGTCCAGGCTTGGCCAAGCACTTTATTTGTCATCATCAAATCATCAAGGGGCCCACAGATATCGCTTTTATCCCATTTAGGGTAAAAGGAACGGATAAACTTCGACTCATATTCCTTTACTATTTACTCATCAAATCACACACAACAATATGTTTTATAACATCAAGTTACTGATGCGTTTACGTATTATCAATGCACAACCGACTCGTAGACAAAAACTTATCTGTCTCCGTTTCAAGAATATAAGATATTATCGTCTCAAAATTTACTCATGATAAAATCCATGAAGTAATTCTTGAGCGTGGGTTAATCCAATACTCAAATTCCTATTTCAGGAGTACTCATGAACGTTGCAGCAAACATTTGCTATGTCTAAGCACTTAAACAATCTACAGTCGGATCCATAACAGTCTTAATTCACTACTTACTTCCAAAGTATGACCGACTGTGGATGTCTGAATAACCCAGCTATTCAGGAAGTAAAACATGCAAAGTGAAACACAAGAATAACCTAATTAACTATGGTCTCAAAACGTTTGAATATAAATAAAACACTTATTATTTAATCACCATGTTAATCAGACTTTATTCATTGTATAATGTTTCGAGTAATCAACTTAACGCTTGAATTAAAACAAGAGTCATGCCATGCTCCAAGCATGCACACTATGTTTATCTATGGTCCTTTCTTTGTGAATCAGATCAATTGGACACATTTCTAATGATGCTCATTTCACAATTCCAAATCCTTATCACAAGTGAAGGAATACCAAACTCTTGCCACTTACTAGAATGTGTTAGAGTCTAAACTCACATGCAATGATCCTTTTCTAATGTCAAGGCACCAAAGTCACAGAGAGTTAGCCAATGATATTACAAATAATTTCATTGGAGATTTGTTACAAAAACAATTCCATGGAAATGAAGTCTCATATTCAAAGTACATTCGCTTGAACATCCATCTTGCATTAAAGTTTCTAATCTTACACACAGATCTTATTATCCAACTCCCACTATGGAAACATTTCCATATTCCCATATGACAATCAATTCCGAACAAGAGTCACCTCCATTCCGAATTATGCTAATATGGTCCATCCAAATATTACTATACTTCCAACTGTCCATAAGCAACCAATCTTTTGGTAAACCTCAGACTGTTCTTGACAGTTGTTTAACAACTTCAGTTACATCTTATTCTAGTCCTTTTTCCCTCTTAATGCCCTTGGAATTTGGAAAAATAGAATAAGTGAATGTTACAGCACATACAATCGATCCTATACCCGAAGCATATTCGATTCGTGATGTCTTACACATAGACATCATAATTGATTAGTCTCTTGCTATAATATTTCCATATATAGAATTTCCTATGTTGAATTACTTCAACACGTTATTCATTAATGACTAATTTCCATTAAAACTCTAGTCTAAACTTTTAGATTTGAAATGAAGTATTAGTGCTCTCTCCCTTAAGCCTTACTACAGCGAAACAACTTCCAAACTATGCAACTTTGCGAATTTGTAACCTTTGTTTCCTATAAATAACATTGCCTACTTGCAACACTTTGTTTAACCATCATGCTCCCACTAGCATAATGATTATACCCTTACTAGCATAACAATTATGCACCCACTAGCTTTGACATGTACCCAGAAATCAGCTGGACTTCTAGAAATCAATACTTATTGAATTTCTTACCAAAGTTCGGATTTCTGATACGTGGTGCTTCGATAAGTCTTTATCTAGACTTATCAAGCTCATATATCTTTCATTAGATAACTTATGTGTGTGTCTAAACCCTTTCAGAACTTTAAAATCTACTAGTGAAAGCGTTTCCTCACCATCATTTTCATGAAGTAGAGAGAAACCTCTTGCCACTTAGATAATGGTGTATGTGTTCCTATCCATGTGAATTTGTCATTTCCAACCACTATCACAAGACAAGGTTTATGAAAAACTCAAACTCATATGGACTGAACTTGCTTAATCTTAATTTCTTGCCATTCGGCAGCACAAGGGCCTGCCAGTGCTTCCAAGTTGCTGAGCAGCTCACCCATATAGATCAATGTACTTTCACTGATCAAGGTGCTTTGCCTTATGCAATCAAATGAGAACTATAGAAATCACATGCATAGTCAACTCAAGTGGAATGGGCACAAAAACAAGAATATGTCAACACGATAGGCTATAAACCTTAGGTCGTGTGCTAGTGATAACTACAAAGGTTTATTCATGATTAGTTCCTGAAACTATTCAAGACCATTAAGACTCCCACTGACCTCTTGACATATAAGATTCTTTGTCAAAGAACATTCCCCGACAAACAAATATTCAAGAGTTAGTGTGGGTTCTTATCAAGAAAAACACATCAATTAATTGGTCTTAGTTGGTCTTTATTTTAGCCAAAACATCACAACTACCCATTTCAAATGTGCAAGAGTGAGAAAACATTTCTACTCCACATTTCATGAGGTGTTACAAACCTACTTATAACATGTTACTCAAGGTACAACTTGGAGTAACTAGAGTATAACTCTAAAACTCGATTTTGGAATGAAGTACGGCTAATCCTTTTGATTTAACCATTTCAACAATTCCCGATTCCTCTTCTTAGTCATATAAATGCACTAAGGTGTCCTTAGAGGATCAATCGTGACATGGTTCCACAATCATTAGGATGATCATAAAACACGATACTAAAGTACTCTCCTTTCCTTCCAGATTGGAGAAACTTTTATCTTTCTGCCTAATGGAATCTTCTTATTCGTTCTACTATACTTTGAAACTTTTCAAAGAATTAGAATTCCACTTAATCTTATTAGCATAACCATATTTACTGAACCAACAGTAAATCATGACAAATAAACTTAGCATCCTTTGTGGTGGATATGACCAGTGCACATCAATGTGTACTAGATCCTTTAGTCTTTCAATTGACTCACATATACATGTGAACAAGGAATTAGTCTTAATTTCCCAAAGATCAAGATTCTCACACATCACACAATTCAAATCGCATGATTCCAAGTTTCTGTTCAATTGAAATTTGGGTGATGAGAATCCTTCCTCATTTGGTAAATTATGACACTACCACAAGCGATATAACTAATAATCAAATCCATTTTCAACATTGCTAACAATAGAAATATAAACACCAATTTACATAAATGCCATTGCAAGGAAACGTAAGATAAGATAAAATTTAAAAATTTATTTTATTGATAAAATGCGGAAAAACTTGTCCTTATAATGCAAATACAAATGAAAACTATGTTTCTAAATATTCCTAAGCAATCTATCATAACTCCTAAGAAGTAGCTCAAAAATCAGATCATCAAACCATGCGATCGAAATCCATATCTCACGATCAGACTCAGCTCACTCCTCATTTAAGCTTCATTCTTTCTCTTTAATCCTACAAAACATCAAAATGTGATCATCACATCATGTAATACGAATCTATAAATAGGAACTTAATAGAGTTAGATAGTGGACGTACCTGAAGTAGAGTCATACAACTTGACTTTCTTATCTTTGCGATCTTTCAGGTAGACAGGGTAGCTTCGCATCCAATGTCCCTTCACTTGGCAATAGAAGCATATGGACTCTTCAGGGAAAGCACATGGGAGTATCTCAGAACTAGCCTTTCTCTTTACCATATGGTCAAATAGTTTGACCTTGGCCGATCCCTTTCCATTGGAAAGAGAAACCTTTTCTGGACTACCAATGTTGCGATTGTCAAGGTCCATGGAAATTTGGGAAATAGATCCTCCAAAAAAAATTTCTTGATCAGTGCGCCAAAGCATTGTTGCTTCAACAACAATTAGCAAATATGTCTAATCAATAAGGGTCGCATTGTTGTCAGTCACATAGTAGTCTTTACAAACTGACTATATGACTCGGGAAGTGAATGAAGAACCAAGTCAACAGCTAGCTTCCTTGGGAAAACGACACCCAACATTCCATTTCTTTCAATGTGCGACTTCATATTCAGGACGACTGCAAACACAAAACTTCCATCTTGGTGTTTGCATGCCAATAGGGCTTGAGTGACCTTGAACTTTTCAAGTTGACGAAAACGTAGGTCAGGGAGAATCACCGGAGGAGGTGGAGGAAGTGAAGTATGATTTCCAGTTCCACCAATGCATGAAGAAGGGATTGATCTTTCACCTTGATCGACACGTGGAAGATCATCTTCAAAAGGAAAGCCTTTTCCAAAGGATTGAGGAAGACCATAATTGTCAGAACTAGACATCTACAAAAGGGAGAAATTCAAGTTAGTTGATTTAAATCCTTAATATAAAACCCAAATGAAATACTAAGACTAGGACCCAACACAATAATTCAAAATTCAGAATAGGGATGCCGTAATCCAATTGTAAATTATTTGAACGTAGGTAAATGACGATTTACCAATTCCACCACGAAATCAAAATTTTAAACGAATTAGGTTTTTAAATGAAATTCCTAGATCTTTTGATATTCATTGAACTTTTCAATGACATGTTTAATCTCGATTATTCCCTTCAAGTTTGTGACTGGATACCGAAGATCACAAACAAGGTGTGAATAACCATGGAAATAAGTTGGTACTCTCGAGGTCATTTATCACCCAATCAATGTGTCGGTTAACCACACACACTCCATTGATCAATGATAATTTACGAGAAACCCATTGCCAACAATATTAGTCTCATGTTAGTGTGCCGGTTAACCACACACCCTCCACTAACAACCAATAAGGTGCAATGTGCAATTTCATGGGTTAGCATCAAATTCACATTTTCCTAAAGTAACTAAGATTGAAAATTTTATAAAAGTATTTAGTTACTTTATAAATCATTATACTTTTAATGAGAGTTTAGTGTCCTATCCTACCCGTTCGACTAATGACCCTCCACTAGTCAAGGGTGAGGTGGGTAAGAGTGGATACCCAATGTCAGTCATTTTACAGGCCGCTTCCTTAAACACCCTTATAGACCAACTTCGTGAATGAGGCCTACTAACGGTAAAACTGACTTTTCTTATATATATATATATATATATATATATATATATATATATATATATATATATATATATATATATATATATATATATAATTAATCTTTTAATTTTATAATAGTATAAGGGTGTCTTTTAAACTTTTAAAATACTAAGGTTTAATCTTTTAATAAATTAAACTTTTAATTCAATTAAATTTAAACCATTTTAGGGATTTATTAATTGTCTTTTAAATAAACACTTAATTAATTTATTAATAGAATCCATGAGGGTGTATTTTTAAAATATTAAAAAATACCAGGGTTCTGAAATTTAAGATTTCAAAATTAAAACTATTTAATTAACTTTCAAATTATAAAACCATAGGGTGTAATTTTAAACTTTTCAAACTATAAGGTTAAATTTTAAATCAAAATAATCTTATCATTATCCAAATCTAACCAAATCCTTCAATTTTGATAAGGATATCACATTACCATTAAAAAAAATTGATTTTAGGCAGTAAAAACGAAATAAGGCAACTATCCTAATCAAAACAAGATCTGAAAATCAAAAAATAAGGGAAGAGACGAGTCAACTCGTTAAGTTGGCCAATGAACTCGTCGAGTTCATCCACCTCCTCGAGTTTAACATTGAACTCGTCGAGTTCTTCCTTCAGACAACAAAAATCGATTTTCTTATTCTTTGGACAATTCATTATTGCATCCATTCAATTGAAAAACATCCTAGGCTCTGATACCGCTGATGGGTTTTGAGCATAACAACATTGCTATGTGATCATGCAACCCTGATTGCTTTGGATCTAAGTTTTTCACTAATTGAACATGCAAATTAAATTCCAAAGCAATAACCCTAGATCTAGCATACATAATCCGAAAATTACATAATAAAAGGGTTATGATGTTACCTTGCTTGTTATGTAGTAATTACAAGAATTCTTAGCTTGATCTTGTCCTTTGAAAGCATAGTGCCCTAAATGTTGGACCTCTAATGGCTCACAAACACTTGTAGCACGAGGATGATATGATATGAGAGGGAATAGCACCTAAAATCGGCTAGGGTTCTTCCAAAGGAAAGAGTGTCCGATTTTACCAGGTATAAGGTCCTCAAATAGCTGTGAATGCTAGGGTTTTCAGGTGGAAACCCTAAATCCTTGCTTAGGCCCCAAGCAGCCCATGGACACTCCTTCTAGGAGCCCTTGGACGAATTCTATAGGGCCTCCCTATAGATTTCCTCCACACCATACCAAAAGAGTCTAGCAGCCCAGTTTTGCAACTATCAATGATTTGCAAAACAACCCTCGTTCTTTTAATCAGTTCCTTTAATCCCAAAATTAATACGAAATTAATTTTTGATTAAATACTAATTAAATAATATGATTTCTAATTAATATATTATTTCCATAATATATTAATAAACCATTTATTAACCTCTCTCTCCAATATCATCCTATCAAGTTGCTAAAGTGAAGGCAACCAAAAAAGGACCATGCTCCATTCAAATCAAGTACATACCAATTATTGTTATGGGCTTAGACACCTAATCCAACAGTCTCCCACTTGGATAAGTCTAATAACTATAATTGTGAGTATGACCTCAAAATTTGATCAGCAATCGTAGCTTTCAAAAGCCGTTATCGAACTCTGACCTAGTCAATGACGTGTCCTTAAGATAAGGGATCAAATATCCCACCGTTCTACGAGATATCTTATGGACATGAGACATTGATTATAATCATTCTCTCTGTCCAACTGTGTTTCCCGATTTGTGATTTACGACGACTGGCTAATTGAACAAATCAAATCAGTCCAGGCTTGGCCAAGCGCTTTATTTGTCATCATCAAATCAGCAAGGGGCCCACAGATATCGCTTTAATCCCATTTAGGGTAAAAGGAACGGATAAACTTCGACTCATATTCCTTTACTATTTACTCATCAAATCACACATAACAATATGTTTTATAACATCAAGTTACTGATGCGTTTACGTATTATCAATGCACAACCGACTCGTAGACAAAAACTTATCTGTCTCCGTTTCAAGAATATAAGATATTATCGTCTCAAAATTTACTCATGATAAAATCCATGAAGTAATTCTTGAGCGTGGGTTAATCCAATACTCAAATTCCTATTTCAGGAGTACTCATGAACGCTGCAGCAAACATTTGCTATGTCTAAGCACTTAAACAATCTACAGTCGGATCCATAACAGTCTTAATTCACTACTTACTTCCAAAGTATGATCGACTGTGGATGTCTGAATAACCCAGTTATTCAGGAAGTAAAACATGCAAAGTGAAACACAAGAATAACCTAATTAACTATGGTCTCAAAACTTTTGAATATAAATAAAACACTTATTATTTAATCACCATGTTAATCAGACTTTATTCATTGTATAATGTTTCGAGTAATCAACTTAACGCTTGAATTAAAACAAGAGTCATGCCATGCTCTAAGCATGCACACTATGTTTATCTATGGTCCTTCCTTTGTGAATCAGATCAATTGGACACATTTCTAATAATGCTCATTTTACAATTCCAAATCCTTATCACAAGTGCAGGAATACCAAACTCTTGCCATTTACTAGAATGTGTTAGAGTCTAAACTCACATGCAATGATCCTTTTCTAATGTCAATGCACCAAAGTCACAGAGAGTTGGCCAATGATATTACAAAGCATTCCATTTGAGATTTGTTACAAAAACAATTCCATGGAAATGAAGTCTCATATTCAAAGTACATTCCTTTGAAAATCCTTCTTGCATTAAAGTTTCTAATCTTACACACAGATCTTATTATCCAACTCCCACTATGGAAACATTTCCATATTCCCATATGACAATCAATTCCGAACAAGAGTCACCTCCATTCCGAATTATGCTAATATGGTCCATCCAAATATTACTATACTTCCAACTGTCCATAAGTAACCAATCTTTTGGTAAACCTCAGACTGTTCTTGACAGTTGTTTAACAACTTCAGTTACATCTTATTCTAGTCCTTTTTCCCTCTTAATGCCCTAGGAATTTGGAAAAATAGATCAAGTGAATATTACAACACATACAATCGATCCTATACCCAAAGCATATTCGATTCATGATGTCTTACACAAAGACATCATACTTGATCAGTCTCTTGCTATAATATTTCCATATATAGAGTTTCCTATGTTGAATTACTTCAACACTGTTAGAACTAAGTTCTCTTAGGATCGTATGATTCTATGCAAGCTAATGATTAAGAATGTAATAAAGAACACAAGAATGGCACTGAATATGTCGTATGATTAACACTTCAACACCTCAAAAGAGCTCGATGAAGAACTTCGACTGTAGAGGTGTTTAGGGTTACAATAATAAACGTAATTATCAACTTTTAATACGCATACATGCATGCATATTTATAGTAAAACCCTATTAAATAATCTAGATAATCACGGATGGACAGGCCCAATCCGGATACAAAACTTAAGGTCCAAGACGCAACACAAATGGATTCAACAATCTCCCCCTTTGCGTCTTTGGAACCGAGACCTCAATCCTGTTTAATAACAGAAGCCTTCTTCACAGTTCTAAACACCTTCGGTATAACGGCTAAAAGATGGTAACGAAACGTAATATACCACCGAAGCATGTCTGTAAAATTCTTCTTATCAACCTCTGAATTCTTCTTGCATCTATGAATGATGTTGATGATATGCTCAAAGCAGTCTGTTGAAAATAGATGCTTATCAACCAGAGCAAACAAAAACCTGTGAGCTTCACCTTTCGTGAACATGACAGTAAGATTTGTTGAATCTATCTGTCCCATTTTCATCTTGTTCACATCCCCTGGTTTCGGTGTAGGCTTGACAGTCGGCTTCTTGTTCATAACTCTTGCTATCTCCTGATCCATAGTAGCAACTTCATGGATGTAGGAGGCCAACATTCTCTTCAGATGTTCTAAAATAGGCTCATATTCCTTAGGATTAGTGAGCAGAATGTTGAACAGCAAAATCCAGTCATGGGGATTGAGATTAGGAAGATCTGCTAGAGAGATAGTTGACACCGTGTTCGCTGAACCACGAGTGATCTTGAAATTAACGTTAACAAATCTCCCAGCAGGTGAGGGTTTGAGTACCTTGTTTGTAATGATCTTCTGTGCGCTCCAAGTCAGGTACTGCGGTTGCCCATACTTCAAGTAGAAGTCTATCAACTCTCGGTCAACCTTAGGATGGGGAAAAGGAACCTCAGCAGTCGCATCAAACCAATGAAACGTGAAAGCTTTTCTGGTAATTGGCATGTCGAACTGCGAGTCCTTGGAGTTATCACAATCAAACGAAGCAACCGGTTCCAACCAATAGACAGAAGGAAACTCAATCGCCTGATTGATAAGTGTCTCTTTTGTCCACAAGGGAAACAAAGCCTTCTTGCAGTTCAAGGCATCTTCTTCTTCTTTGTTACTCCTTTCCCTCTCCTCTGCTTCTTTAGCAATTTTCAGAGTTTCATCCAGCTCTCTGTCTCTTTTCTTTCGTTGGAGAGCTTCAGCAATGGTTTCTTCTACATCACTATCACTTTTTTTCAATGGTCTCCTTTGGCTTTGCTCGTGAACAAGAACCTGAAGCTACATTATCCTTCAGTTCGGTTGTTACTTTCGGTTGAGCACCTTCTATTTTCACAATGACTCTCGGTTGAACAACACGAGCACTACTTTCTCCCCCTTGTTTTGGAGGTACGAATCCCTCCGAAACACCCTTCATTTCATGCAGTATCCACTAATCAGTAACCAGAATGTGGGAAAACTGAAAATTTTCGTGCATTAGTGTGACAAAGATAAAGAAATAAAGCAAATGTGTATGGGATGTGAGTGATGTCTCATTACTAGACAGAAAGCAGAGGATTCCGGGCAAGAATCGCTTCCTTCAAAGTCAAGAGAGACTGGAAGTGCTTGTGTGGTTTCCCGAATGATACGATCAACTGTTTGTTAATAAACATTGAAAGGCTTCTTTTATAGATTAGGCTTAGGGTAGCTTATCTTCAACCGAACTTCGAGTCTTAACATAAAACCGAACGTTGGAAGAAGTACCTGTGAGACCGATGTGGTCTGTTGAACAGGTAGGTTGGATATATTATATAGTGACTAAAGAGGTAGCAGAAATCTCAAAAAATAAACTGGATCTCTTTGGGAAGAAACGCCTTGGTAGTAGACAATTTCATAAAAGACCACACAAAAATAAAAAGAGATTTCATTAGGTAACCAGTAAGTTCTTGAATAATTAATTCACCGTCAATTCATTATTGGTGTTGGATATTGGGTTTCACTTAGTACGTGGTATACGTATCTAAGATCACAAACACAGATGTTGTGTAACCATAAACCTCAGTGGTAAGGACCGAGAGTCTCAAGGGTTACAATGGTGAATTGAAAGGAGATGGAGAATATAAGGGAGGTGGCTATAGAACCGAAAGTACCTTCTGCTATATAGACGTGACAAAGCACAGAAACTCTTAACTCATATAAGAAGAGTAAGGTAGCTCTAGACTGAGTTGCAGTTAATGGCCTAATTGGGAAGAAACGATAGGTATAGATCGAATCATTAAGGCCTGCTCAAAGTCGTAGAGGCTTTGGTCAACATGCAGCAACATGCTTCTAGGGACCCTTAACTAGTTCGTACTGAAATTAAATATACCTGCCTTAGATTTTCATTCTGTTGTACTGGTACTCTTGTCACCTAATAAAAATAAGAAACACACCACACATACCAGCCAAACAGACAAACGAAACAAACAAAGAAAATATTTTTGAATTTTTAGAATTTTCTGAAAAGGAATAAAAACAGAAAGATAAAATATTTTTGGATTTTTGAAATTTTCTGAAAAAGAATAAAAACAGAAAGATAAAATATTTTTGGATTTTTGAAATTTTCTGAAAAAGAATAAAAACAGAAAGATAAAATATTTTTGGATTTTTGAAATTTTCTGAAAAAGAATAAAAACAGAAAGATAAAATACAAGAGAAAAGAGTGTACAAGATATACAACTGAAACCTTATCTTAAATGAGTGAAGCGAAATAGACCGAACGATCGGTTCATTTCGGTTCCTTAAAATTCTAGAGCCGAAATAGACCGAGCGATCGGTTCATTTCGGTTCCCGAAAATTACGGAGCCAAGATAGACCGAGCGGTCGGTTCATTTCAGTTCCCTAAAATTCCAGAGCTGAAATAGACCGAGCGGTCGGTTCATTTCGGTTCCTGAAAATTATGGAGCCGAAATAGACCGAGCGTTCGCTCCATTTCGCTTGTCTAATTTTTAGTGAGAGATGTCTAATTTTGAGGATTCAATTCAGCCTCCACTTCTACTTCAAATTCTGATTGATCGTCATCACCTTCGACAGGTGTATCTTCTTTCTCCCCCTCGACTGGCGAAGTGTAACCTGAGGCAGCATCAGAGTTAGTATTTCCTGTGGAAGTTGGTTTCTCCCCCTCAATTGAACTACTACTTGTTGATTTTGGATCTGTACTTTCCCCTTCACCCGGACCTTTATGTGTTGGGGAGGGAATTGGATTCTCCCCCTCAACCGAGACTTGGGTTGTCTTTGGTGCTGTCGAGCTCTCCCCCTTGAACATTGAATTATTGTTTGGAGAGTCAGTTGATGACGTAGCACCCTTAGGGTCACTTTCCATCTCTTTAGCAACTTCGTCTATGACCTTTTTGAGATTATCGATTTTGTTATTTGCTGCTTTCGCCTCGGAGTGAATTGCTTTCTCCGGTTCATCAAATAGCCGAATGTATTCCTCGAACAAGTTGGATATTGGAACCGAGACTTGGCCAGATTCTGGGAATATTTCACCTAGGTTACTTTCAGTCCTCTGAACCTTCTTTATATAATTATCATCAAAGGTGACATAATAAGTCTCTTCAATCCTTTTGGAGCGTTTATTCAGCACTCTGTATGCTTTTGATGACAGAGAATAACCTAGAAATATGCCTCATCGGCTTTGACATCGAACTTGTTTCGGTTCTCCTTTGAATTGAAAATAAAGCATCTTGAACCGAAAATGTGGAAAAATTTAACATTCGGTTTCCTATTGTTTAAGATCTCATATGGAGTTAATGAGAATCTCTTATTGAGCAAGGACCGATTCTGAGTGTAACAGGCAGTGGCAATTGCATCGGCCCAGAAGTATAATGGTAGGGAAGCGAAACTGAGCAAGGTTCTGGCTGCCTCGCATAACGAACGGTTTCGTCTTTCACCAATCCCGTTCTGCTATGGTGTATAAGGGGCCGAAAAATTGTGAGTTACCCCCTTATCAGCCAGAAAGTCCTCGAAATCCTTGTTCTTGAATTCCAGACCATTGTCACTTCTGATGTTCCTCACCATCTTCCTCAGCTGTACTTCCACTTGCTTGATGAATGTCTTCAACTTGGGAGTTGCATCTGATTTCTGCTTAAGAAAGAAAACCCAAGTGAAGCGTGAAAAATCATCTACAATGACTAGAATGTATTTACTACCACCAATGCTCTCAATAGCCGAAGGTCCACACAAGTCAATGTGCAATAGTTCAAGAGCTTCAACTATCTTCGTATTGATGCGTGTGGGGTGGCTCTTTCTACTCTGTTTCCCCATTTCACATGCAGCACATAAATGCTCTTTATCGAATTTGAGAAGGGGAAGGCCTCGAACGTGATCACCAAGCACCAATTTGTTGATGTCTTTGAAGTTTAGATGCGAGAGGCGTCGATGCCATAACCAGCTTTCATCGGAATTTGCCTTTGACAGCAGACAAATAGCTGGTGTACCTCGAATTGGGTTTAGATTCAGAGGGTACATTTCTCCCTTGCGTTCAGATTTCAGCAGAACCTTCTTGGATCGTTTTTCAATTATCTCAGACCCCTCATCATCAAATGATACCTTCAAACCTGTGCCCACAACTAATTGTGACACGCTGATGAGGTTGTGCTGCAATCCTTCTACATACACTACTTTCCTAATTGAGAATTTGCCATTGGTTATCATGCCATACCCTTTGATTGTTCCATAGGAATTGTTTCCATACTTTACACACCCACCATCTTTCAGGGACCGAAACTCCCTCAGCTCTTCCTTCCTCCCTGTCATGTGACGCGAGCAGCCACTATCTATGTACCATTCATCATCGAACTGCTCGTCACTGATTACCTGTAGATTCAAGCGGATTTAGGAACCCAAAGTTTCTTGGGTCCTGGTGAATCTTTCACAGAAAAAGGAATTACAGCAGAAATATCAACCAAATATGTTCTTTTTACTAAAGTGGTTTGATCTTTTCTTTTAATTGTATACACCTTGATTTTAGTTTTATCTTCTTTAATGTTCGGTGCATTGGTTGGTGTGTTGTTAGATGGTTTATGATTTTTCTTTTGACTTCTAGGGTTAGCTGATGATTTCTTATTACCCAACTCAGAGTTTGGTACTATCTTTCCCTTTCCTTTCATGTCCTTCAATGAATTTGTTTTGCTTTGGGACTTGGAGGGACCGAAACTAGGTTTAGGACCGAAACTGGGTTTAGGACCAAAACTGGGTTTAGGACCGAAACAGGACTTGGAATAGTAGGAGTTTTGACTGAAATTTTCCTTTAATTTCTCCTTTCCTTTTTCCATTGATCCTTTCTTGGGAGGCTCATAGTTGGAGTTTTGAGAATTCCAGTGCCTTTTTCGTTCATTTAGATTCTTAGCATATATTTGATTTCTCCAGCGTTTCTGCTTAGCATGCTCCCTCTGAGATTTGTGGATATTGAAGCTGGCCTTTGGCTTCTCCTTTTGAGTTTCGGTTGTCTTGTCGGAAATTTTTGATTCGTCACCTTTCTTGGTTAGAACTTTCGGTTCTTCAACCCTCTTGAGTAGAACTTTTGGTTCTTCCATTGTTTTGATTGGAGCTTTCGGTGCTTCCATTGGTTCCTCAGGGATTTCTTTGGTTCCACTTGTGCTTGGTTTGTCGAAATTGGAGGGTGTGTTGATGGGTTCAGCAATGTATCTTCCTATAAACCTCCATGTAGTCTTCTCAGATAGACCCACAGTTTCGTCTGCGTTGTCAATGGGGGCAGACCAGAAGTAGTCTTCGCACCCTTCAGCATTATCTTTATCGACCAAGATCCTTAACTCTGCAGTTTGCTTTGGAGTGACACCTGTAACTGCGTATACCTGATTTGGCACAGTCTGAACCTTTTGATAGACCATGGCCTTTTCCTTGAGTTTCTGTTTCTGATCTTTTGACAGACGAGCGAATTCAACCGAGTTTTCTGATATTAATGGTTTTTCATTCTCAGTTTCATTCCTCATAAACTCAGAGCAGTCAACTTCGTCCTCTACTGAGATTACACTCATCTCGCTTTCCTCATCAAATTCAGACGTATTACCTAAGTCTATTTTATTTTCATCGACAAGTTTGGCGTTTGAATGATCAAATGTTTGAATAGTTTCAGATTTAATTTTTAGCCTATCATTTTCATCTAAGATATCTTTTAGCATACTTTTGTGTTCCTTAGAATCAATGAAGGATTCTATCTTGTCCAGACCAAGCCTATAAGACATGGATGTCTCTTCGGAGGACACTTCTGATTCACATTCTGCTATGATCTCATCTTCCTTAAATTCAAGAAAGGGAAATATCATTTTATGAATTTTCTTTCCAATTTCACAACTTAAATGTAATTGAGCAATATTAGTATATAAACGCTTAGCTATTAAACAAAAAATATTTCTTTGTTTTAAAAACTTTAAATTGTCTCTTTGCAAATAAATACTTTCGTCCCTAGCTCTAACTAACTCTGCTTCCTTCAGCTCAATCCACATTCTTCTTTCCTCACTTTTTGAAGACACCCTGCTGAGTTGGTCAGTTAGGTTAGAATTCGCTAAGCGAGTTTGCATGAGGCTGCTACTTAGGTTAGAAAATTTAAAGTTTAATTCATTTAATTCTTCTACATAATCTGTTTTTGGAATTTTAAGAGATTCAAGAATAGATTGTACCTTTTTGATCAGCCGATCGCAGTCGTTGATCTTTTCACTCACTGGTTTGGCTGCAAAACACTTGTTCTCGGTCAGGTTCGGTTCCTTATCTGCACTTTCAGTTGATGGCCCAGCAGTGACAATTAAACACCTTCCAGCCGAACCTTCTTCTTTTGCCACAAAAGCCTTTCCATGAGTGGGCCTTCTAACCTCTTCATCTTTAGAGTCGGTTGACCACACTTCTACGCCACCGAACTTATCTTCCCCAGCATTCTCCTGTACAATCAAGGCATTCATTGAGCTGTTAGTCGCCTTCTTCTTCTTGACTTCTTCTAACTTGCGCATATAGTATGCCTCATCATCTTCACCCTCTCTCTTCTCAGCCATTTTTCTTAACATGCAATCTTTGGCAAAATGGTTCTTGCCGTGACAGTAATTGCAGTCGTATCCAGAGTTTTCTGCAAGCTTACTCTCCTTCTTTTCATCATCCTTTTGAGAGGAGTTCTTTGCTTCATCTTTCACCTTCTCTGAGCTGTAACTTCCCTGCCAGTTTCGGTTCTTGTTGACGGGGAATTTTCTTCTTGCAAACTTCTTCGGATTGGATATCATCAAAGCATATTCCTCGCTAGTCAGATCACACTCAGACATATCAGTCTCTTCTTCATCTTCTGGGATACTTTTGTCTTTTGAGACAAGAGCCAGAGATCCCATACCAGAAACAACTTTCGCTTCTTTGGTTACCACACTTTCATGGGACTTGAGTATTCCCACCATTTTCGCCAGAGAGTAGGATTTGAATTGTTCATGTGCTTTCACAGTTGATACAACAGCCATCCATTCTGGTCTCAGCCCGTTCATAAAAGTTACTTTCTGCTCAATTAACTTCCTCTCTATACCATGCTTGATCATCTTACTCAGAAGATGATTGAACCGATCAAAAGTCTGTATGAGCTTCTCTTTAGGTTTCTGTTCAAAGAATCCAAATTCTGACAGCAGCAGAGTTTGAATGGAGTGTTCCAAATCTTCATCAGTCGAATAGAGTTCTTTCAACATATCCCAGATTTCTTTGGCCGTTGTGCATGAACCAACCAACCGAAAGGTGTCAGATTGCAAGGCGAATCTGATCATCCTCATAGCCTTCACATTACATAGCAGCTTATCTTTCTCATCCTGTGGCATCTTCTCTACATCCGTCACCAGCTTGTTATAGTCCTTTTGGGACTTGACAGTTGTGTTTGTTGCTGAATGAACAAATGGCCCAAGTGTGATTGCTTCCCAGATAAGATAGCCATTATCTTCAGATCCAACCACGTAGTCTTCGAAGTGATGAGCCCATACTTCGTAGTCTTGAGTGTAAAGAATGGGTATTCTGGTCGTGGATCCAATGCTGTTTGAGATGTTGATTGGGTTCGTTTGTGAATCTTCGTGAGACATGGTGGGCTGCTAGAATCAAACCTGTAAACTAGAGATTAGGGTTTTATCTAAAACAGAGTAGTCGTCGATATGAAGAAGACGACTTCTATTTGTACGATAAAAGCGGAAACCCTAAAGTATTCTGAATACAGAAGGAATGTGTATTGATCACAAAGTCTACTGCTCTGATACCAATTGTTAGAACTAAGTTCTCTTAGGATCGTATGATTCTATGCAAGCTAATGATTAAGAATGTAATAAAGAACACAAGAATGGCACTGAATATGTCGTATGATTAACACTTCAACACCTCAGAAGAGCTCGATGAAGAACTTCGACTGTAGAGGTGTTTAGGGTTACAATAATAAACGTAATTATCGAATTTTAATACGCATACACGCATGCATATTTATAGTAAAACCCTATTAACTAATCTAGATAATCACGGATGGACAGGCCCAATCCGGATACAAAACTTAAGGTCCAAGACGCAACACAAATGGACTCAACAATCTCCCCCTTTGCGTCTTTGGAACCGAGACCTCAATCCTGTTTAATAACAGAAGCCTTCTTCACAGTTCTAAACACCTTCGGTATAACGGCTAAAAGATGGTAACGAAACGTAATATACCACCGAAGCATGTCTGTAAAATTCTTCTTATCAACCTCTGAATTCTGCTTGCATCTATTAATGATGTTGATGATATGCTCCAAGCAGTCTGTTGAAAATAGATGCTTATCAACCAGAGCAAACAAAAACCTGTGAGCTTCACCTTTCGTGAACATGACAGTAAGATTTGTTGAATCTATCTGTCCCATTTTCATCTTGTTCACATCCCCTGGTTTCGGTGTAGGCTTGACAGTCGGCTTCTTGTTCATAACTCTTGCTATCTCCTGATTCATAGTAGCAACTTCATGGATGTAGGAGGCCAATATTCTCTTCAGATGTTCTAAAATAGGCTCATATTCCTTAGGATTAGTGAGAAGAATGTTGAACAGCAAAATCCAGTCATGGGGATTGAGATTAGGAAGATCTGCTAGAGAGATAGTTGACACCGTGTTCGCTGAACCACGAGTGATCTTGAAATTAACGTTAACAAATCTCCCAGCAGGTGAGGGTTTGAGTACCTTGACTGTAATGATCTTCTGTGCGCTCCAAGTCAGGTACTGCGGTTGCCCATACTTCAAGTAGAAGTCTATCAACTCTCGGTCAACCTTAGGATGGGGAAAAGGAACCTCAGCAGTCGCATCAAAGCAATGAAACGTGAAAGCTTTTCTGGTAATTGGCATGTCGAACTGCGAGTCCTTGGAGTTATCACAATCAAACGAAGCAACCGGTTCCAACCAATAGACAGAAGGAAACTCAATCGCCTGATTGATAAGTGTCTCTTTTGTCCACAAGGGAAACAAAGCCTTCTTGCAGTTCAAGGCATCTTCTTCTTCTTTGTTACTCCTTTCCCTCTCCTCTGCTTCTTTAGCAATTTTCAGAGTTTCATCCAGCTCTCTGTCTCTTTTCTTTCGTTGGAGAGCTTCAGCAATGGTTTCTTCTACATCACTATCACTTTTATCAATGGTCTCCTTTGGCTTTGGTCGTGAACCAGAACCTGAAGCTACATTATCCTTCAGTTCGGTTGTTACTTTCGGTTAAGCACCTTCTGTTTTCACAATGACTCTCTGTTGAACAACACGAGCACTACAATCTAAACTTTTAGATTGGAAATGAAGTATTAGTGCTCTATCCCTTAAGCCTTACTACAGCGAAACAACTTCCAATCTATGCAACTTTGCAAATTTGTAACCTTTGTCTCCTATAAATAACATTGCCTACTTGCAACACTTTGTTTAACCATCATGATCCCACTAGCATAATGATTATACCCTTACTAGCATAACAATTATGCTCCCACTAGCTTTGACATGTACCAAAAAATCAACTGGACTTCTAGAAATCAATACTTATTGACTTTCTTACCAAAGTTCAGATTTCTGATACGTGGTGCTTTGATAAGTCTTTATCTAGACTTCTCAAGCTCATACACCTTTCATTTTGTAACTTATGTGTGTGTCTAAACCCTTTCAGAAATTATAATATAAGTTCTGAATGTTCAAACTATTTCTTGCCATTTCTCACAATTCGAACTATGAAAATGGATGCCGTAATCATACTCGAATTTGAGAACGCAAATATCACAACTGCTAACTCTAATGATATTAATCAATCCTTTAAAATCTCCTAGTGAAAGCGTTTCCTCACCATCATTTTCATGAAGTAGAGAGAAACCTCTTGCCTCTTAGATATTATGGTGTATGTGTTCATATCCATGTGAATTTATCATTTCCAACCACTATCACAAGACAAGGTTTATGAAAAACTCAAACTCATATGGAATGAACTTGCTTAATATTAATTTCTTGCCATTCGGCAGCACAAGGGCCTGCCAGAGCTTCCAAGTTCCTAAGCAGTATCACAACACCCTGCAGCTGACTAGTGAATACTACGGCTCCCCACAGTATCACTACACCCTCCAGCTGACTAGTGAATACTACGGCTCCCCGCTGTATCACAACACTCTCTTGCTGACTAATGAATAATACGAATCCCTGCAGTATCACAACATCCTCTCGCTGGCCCCACGATCTCATCCTCAGACCATCAACACATTGCGTTCACTAACTCATGCTCCGCAGCCCAACACAATTACACACACCTACCCAGATTATGCACCACCACTCCTAATGTAAATTCTCGTATACAAGGCACTTTTCTCAGCACCGTTACACCCTTGGGCAATCCCCGTCTAGCAAAAATTAACTAATGACCTCTTACTCGGAAACATAGTCGCCAGATTTTTCACGTGCCGTCTGACCAACCCAGGTCCCATAATGATCCAACAATCTAGGGCATGATACTCGGATACCGCGATACACCATCTCAAAATCTCACAACGTCCTGATACGGCCACTGATCTCTCTTCCGCACAACTCATAACCTCGAGATACCCCAATTCTCGATCTGAAACACTGAGGAGTTGTCAGGGACTGAGAACACGCTGACAACAACCCGAACTCCATTCTCTACCAAGCAAATCTCGTGCGAAAATACTCATACCGACTCTGAAATTGGTCGCCAAATCATCTGTTGCCCTTACCGAAGTGCGGATAACAACTCATATGTGGAGCTATCCACCTCCGCCGTCCGAATCCTGACCTCCGCAACCTAACTGTCAGAAAACTCAACATCGTGGCACTCGAGGAATCTGTTGGATTAGGTGTCTAAGCCCATAACTATAATTGGTATGTACTTGAATTGATAGCAGCACAGTCCTTTTGGGTTGCCCTCAACCTAGCAACTGGACAAGGAAATTATGAAAGGAGAGATATTAATTTATAAGATTAATAAATTAATATATATATAAATGATTTATTAATATGTTAATGGATTAATATATTAATTAGAAATCATTATGTTTAATTAATTGTTAGCCAGAAATTAATCAGAATTGATTTTGGGGTTAAAAGAATTAATTATAAGGTGCAGGGACTAGTTTGCAATTATCTAATAGTTGAGTGGAAGGCTCTAGAACCCCCTTGGAAGAGGGTGGACGAAATCTTTAGGGGAAACCCTAATAATTTCGTCCATAGGGGCTTGGATAAGGCCCTTGGGTTTGCTTAGGCCCTAAGCAAAGGATAACTAGGGTTTCCCTTAAACCCTAAATCCCTCAGCTATATAAGGAGCCTCCTGGTTCATGTTTTTGGTCACTCTTTCTTTTGAAGAAACCCTAAGGCCAAGATTTTGCATACTCCCTCTCTCCTCTCTCTCTTCTACGTTCCTTCTTGCTAGTTTGGGTGTGATTCCATTAGAGGCATTACACTTGTGGTGCTAAAGCTTCCAAGAAGATCAAGATCAAGATCAAGGGATTATCAATTGTTTGCTATAACAATTGAAAGGTATGTAAACCCTAAACCCTAGTTTGTTAATTTCGAAATTAGCCTCTCTCCTCTAGGGTTCTTGTTTTGCAATTCAAAGTTGTATGTTCAATAGTTAAAACATAGATCCAAAGTAGGTTGCATGTGAACTTAGGAATTGTTTCTAGTTTATTTGTTGTACATAAAACCCATCAGTGGTATCAGAGCCATTGTTGTTTTAAATTGAATTGCTACAATTGTTGAATTGCAAATTAGGGTTTATAGCTATTAAACCCTAAAGGCCAATTTTTCGATTTCTAGGGTTTTGGATCAAAGGGTTTTTTCGAAAACCCTAGCCTCCAAAGAACCCTAATCGAAATTAGGGTTAGGGTTTTGAAAACCCTAGCCTCCTCCCTTGTAAATTTCGAAATTTGCTTAGAAGTTTTAGGGTTTCTTGTTTTGGATAATTGTTGCTTAATTAGATTAATTGGATAATTATCCTTACCCTATTTTTCGAAATTTAGAGGGATAAGGATTAGGATTAAATTAATGGATTAATTTAATTAGATAATCCTTACAAGATTTAATAATTTGATTAATAGTTAATTAAAAGATAAATATTAAATCTAGTTAATTGGTTTATTTAAATTTAAATTTAATAGCTTAAATTTCGAAATTTATAAACCCTTGAAGTTTTAAAATGTTTTAAAACACACCTTATATATATTATAATTAAAAGTTTAATATTATATATGTATAAGAACATGGTCAGTCAAATCGCTAGTATGCCTCATTCACGAAGCTAATCTATAAGGGGGGTATAAGGAAACTGCCTATAAAATGGTAGTTGAATGGGTGTCCACTCTCACCCACCGCTTCCTTGATTAGTGGAGGGTCGTTAGCAGAACGGATTTGATAGGACAACTACTTCTCATTAAAAGTATAATGATATTAAAGAAAGTACTAGAACATTATTTTCAAAATCCCAACTCTAGTTACTTTAGGAAAAATGTGAAAAGTATGCTAATCCATGAAATTGCACATTATGCTTTATTGGTCGTTAGTGGAGCGTGTGTGGTTAACCAGCACACTAAAAGGCACTAATAAAGAGTAGTAATGGGTATCTCATAATTGTCATTTTGATGGAGCGTGTGTGGTTTACCAGCACATCAATAGTTAATGATAAAGACAATGAGGTTACCAAGCACATTTGCATGGTTATTCACATCTTGTTTGTGATCCTCGGCATCCCAGTCACAAATAGAAGAGCATAATCTGAGAATAAAATATGCCATTGAATAGTTTCAATGTATCTCAAAAGAATTAGGAATTTCACTTCGTTTGTTTCGTCTAATGGTGGAATTGGTGAATCGTCATTCACCTACCTTTATGAAATTTGCACTTGGATCTCGGCATCCCATTTCTAAGTTGTGAATCTTCATAGTTGGATCCTAACCTTGATATTATATCTTTGGGTTATTCTATTAAGGTATCTTGAAATCTAACTAAAACTTTCTTTCTTTTCAGATGTCTACTCCTGGAAACACTTCTGCTTCGTCCTCCTCCAACCAAAACTTCTCTTTGCTCAATATATGCTCCAAAGTCGTTATGGATGGCTCAAACTATAACGATTGGATGCGCAACATCAAGATGGCTCTTCGTTTCGAGAACAAAGAATATGTTCTTGAAAAGGAGCTCAAAGAGCTTGATGAGAATGAAGCTACTCCTGAAGATCTTGCTGCCTACAAGAAACATTACGATGATGCTACCAAAGTGGCATGCATCATGGTGGCAACTATGTCCCCAGAACTGCAGAGGTACTATGAGGACTACTGGCCTTTCGAGATGAACAAGGACCTTATGGAAAAGTACCATAAGCGAGCTCGTCAAGAAAAGTTCGAAGTAGTCAAGTCACTCATGGCTTGCAAGATGAAAGATGGGGAGTCAGTTGTGTCACATGTGCAAAGAATGCAACGCTACATAGAGCGTTTGGTCAAGCTCAATATTCACTTTGATGAGGAATTGGCCATTGACATGGTCTTGAACTCACTTCCTGAATGTTATGGTCAGTTTATTCTAACTTACCATTTGAACAATACTGAGCAGACCTTGGCCCAATTGCACAACTTGTTGCAGACAGCTGAGGCATGGATGAAGGGTAAAAGTATACCCTCCATACCTGCTAGTGCCCCTGTTTTGGCTATTGGACAGGGAAAGGGGAAAAAGAGGAAAGGTCCTCCCAAGCAAAACTGGAAGAGCAAGGCTCAAGCTGGGTCATCTAGTAATGGCCCAAAGGCTAAGCCCAATGGTTCCACTCCCCATGTTTCTGATCCAAAAGAGGCAGTTTGCTTTTACTGCAACCAAAAGGGGCATTGGAAGAGATCTTGCCCACAATATCTGCAAGATATCAAGGATGGCAAAGTGAAGCCATCTTCGGCAGGTATTTACACTATTTCTGCTAATAACTCATTATCTTCTCGTTCATGGGTCCTTGATACAGGATGTGGTTTTCATATCTGTTCTGATTTGCAGGGTCTAAAGGAAAGTGAGGAGATAGAGCGAGGAAGGATAAACCTGATCATGGGAAACAGAAAGTCTTCACCAGTAACCAAGATCGGAGTTTATCAGCTTCTGCTTAGTAATGATGTTAGATTAGATTTAATAAATTGTTGCTATTCGTCTGAGATGACGAGAAACATTATTTCATTTCATGCATTGTTCAGACAAGGTTTTACATATTCTTTTAATGATTTGAATGGTTCAATTTCTGTTTATAAGAATGGTGTTTTTATGTTTGAAGCTTTGCCTTGTAATGGTGTGTATGAAACAGTGACTTGTGTTGATAGCCTAGGAAATAGTGTACTTAATATTGACTTGTCTAATAGTGTAGACAAGGCATGCTTGTGGCATTGTCGTCTTGGACACATTAACAAGAAACGCATAGCCCAACTCCAAAAGGATGGAGTGTTGGAATCATTTGACCTAAAGTCAGATGATATGTGTGAATCTTGTCTTTTGGGAAAGATGACAAAATCACCATTCACAGGGTCTTGTGAAAGAGGTGAAGGTCTGTTGGATCTCATACACACAGATGTGTGTGGGCCCTTCAGATCAACTACAAGAGATGCTAATCGATTCTATGTGACTTTCACTGATGATTATAGCAGATATGGATATATCTACTTGATCAAGCATAAGTCAGAAACTTTTGAAAAGTTCAAAGAGTTTAAGCATGAAGTCGAAAATCAATTGGGCAGAAAGATAAAGATACTTAGATCCGATAGAGGCGGGGAGTATCTTAGTATCGAGTTCAACGACTATCTGAAAGAATGTGGGATAGTCTCACAATTGACTCCTCCTAGGACACCACAATTAAATGGTGTAGCTGAGAGGCGCAATCGAACCTTGTTAGACATGGTTCGTTCTATGATGAGTCGGGCTTCGCTTCCTATTCACTTCTGGGGGTATGCCTTAGAGACAGCCGCCCACATCCTCAATCTTGTCCCTACAAAGAAGGTTGCCAAAACACCTCATGAAATGTGGACAGGGAAAGTTCCCTCGTTAGCACATATTAAAGTCTGGGGTTGTGAAGCTTTCGTAAGACGAGAGACTCACGACAAGCTAGCAGCTAGAAGTGAGAAATGTGTTTTCATTGGTTACCCAAAGCAGTCTTTTGGATATTTGTTCTACAGGCCTAGTGAGAACGTGGTCTTTGTAGCACGAAGAGGAGTCTTTCTTGAAAGAGAGCTCATATTCAAAGAGGACAGTGGGAGCACTATTGACCTTGAAGAAATTCAAGAGTCAGCCAATGAAGGAACCTTAGATGACACTAGCATTCAACCAGAGGAAACAGTTCCTGTTGAACCAATTGATAACTCATTACCTCTTAGAAGATCCACTAGGGTGAGTGTGCCACCTGAGTTGTATGGTTTTCATATTACTTCAGATGGTGACACATTCATAAGTGACAGAACACTGGTAAACTTAGATGAACCAGTCACTTATAAGGAAGCAATGGCAGGCCCAGAGGCTTCCAAGTGGAAAGAGGCAATGGACAGCGAGATTAAGTCCATGTATGACAACCAAGTTTGGAATTTGGTTGATAGTGCACCAGGTCGCAAGACAGTTGGGTGCAAATGGATCTTCAAGAAGAAGACAGACATGGATGGGAATGTGCACACATTCAAAGCTCGACTGGTTGCAAAAGGTTTCACTCAAACCCCAGGGGTTGACTATGATGAGACCTTCTCACCAGTAGCTAAGATTAAATCTATTAGGATATTGCTCGCCATAGCTGCCTTCCATGATTATGAAATCTGGCAGATGGATGTCAAAACTGCTTTCCTTAATGGGAAGTTGGCTGAAGATGTTTACATGAGTCAGCCAGAGGGTTTTGTTGATGCAAAGTTCCCTAATAGAGTGTGCAAGCTTGAGAAATCCATTTATGGATTGAAACAAGCATCTCGCAGTTGGAATCTTTGCTTCCATGAGAAAGTCAAAGAATTTGGTTTCTCTAGAAGTGAAGATGAGTTCTGTGTGTATATCAAAGCTAGTGGGAGTATAGTAACTTTTCTGGTGTTGTATGTCGATGACATATTAGTCATTGGTAACGACGTTCCAACCTTGAAAGAAGTTAAGTCTTGGCTTGGAAAGTGTTTTGCCATGAAAGACCTTGGAGAAGCTGCCTATATTCTTGGGATTAGAATATTGAGAGATAGAAAGAAGAGACTAATTGGACTTAGTCAGAGCACATACTTGGATAAGGTACTAAAGAGGTTTAGTATGGAAAATTCCAAGAAGGGAGAGCTACCTATCCAGAGCAATACCAAATTGAGTAAGACTCAATGCCCGAGTACAGATGTTGAAATAGATGACATGAGTCGTGTACCTTATGCTTCCGCTGTCGGATCGATCATGTACGCTATGACATGTACTCGCCCTGATGTGGCATTTGCTTTGAGCATGGTCAGTCGCTATCAGGGAAACCCAGGTAGAGCTCATTGGGTAGCAGTTAAGAATATACTCAAGTATTTGCGAAGGACAAAGGACTGGGTCCTTGTGCTTGGTGGCAGTGATACTTTGAGAGTAGATGGTTACAGTGATGCCAGCTTTCAGACGGATAGAGATAACTTCCGTTCTCAGTCAGGCTGGGTGTTTTTACTGAATGGAGGAGCAGTTACTTGGAAGAGTTCCAAGCAAAATACGGTGGCTGATTCTACTTGTGAATCAGAGTACATAGCAGCAAGTGAAGCGTCGAAAGAAGCAGCTTGGTTGAGGAACTTCATCGGGGATCTCGGAGTTGTTCCAACCATCCAGGAGCCTATGGAACTGTTCTGCGATAATGAAGGAGCGGTTGCCTTGACAAAGGAACCAAGAGATCATGGTAAGACCAGACATATCGACAGAAAGTACCATTTCATCAGACATAGAGTAGAAGAAGGCCATCTTATAGTAAAGAGGGTGTCATCTGAAGATAACCCAGCAGATCCTCTCACAAAGGGTCTGAGTAGGGCTAAGCATATTCAGCATGCTCGGAGCATAGGACTGAAAGATGATATTAGTTTTAGTAGTTAGATTAGTTTTTGAAACTTGTAACAAAGTAAATGTAATTGACTTTTGGTGATTAAATAATAAAGTATTATTTATAAGTTTGGCTACTACCTTTTGTCGATTGTTTATTATTGTGTTTCATTTTTGCATGTTTTACTTCCTGAATAATGAGATTATTCAAACTCCACAGTCGCTCGTACTCTTGGAAGTAAGTAGTGAATTAAGACTGTCATGAATTGGATTGCAGATTGTCTAAGGATAGACATGGCAATAGAATTGCTGCAATGTTCATGAGTACTCAGAAATTGAGATTTGAGTATTGGATAAACCCTCGCTCAGAGTATTACTTCATGGAATTCATCACGAGTAATACTGAGACGATAATATCTTATAATCTTGAAACGAAGATATATGAGTTGTAATTTACAAGTCGGTTGTGCATTGGTGATACGAAAACGCATCAGTAACTTGGTGTTATAAAACGTATTGTCATGCATAATTTGATGAGTAAAAGATACAAGCATATGAGTCAACGTTTATTCGTTCCTTTTGCCCTAACAGGAAAAGCGATATATGTGGGCCCCTCGATGATTTGGTGTTGACTTATGTGCTGGGCCCAGCCAGGACTAAATTGATGTGTTCGATTAGAAGTCCTACATCATCACAAATCAGGAATCGGGAAACATAGATTCTGGACAAACAGATTGATTACATTCCATGTCTTTTGTCTGGGGATATCAAGCAGAACGAAGGGTTATATGATCACTTATCTTAGGACACGTAACTGACTGGGTCAGAGTTCGGCAGCAGTTTTTTGGAAGCTACAATTTGCTGGTCAAATTTAGAAGGCATACTAGCAATTATAGTTACAGACTTATCCAAGTGGGAGACTGTTGGATTAGGTGTCTAAGCCCATAACTATAATTGGTATGTACTTGAATTGATAGCAGCACAGTCCTTTTGGGTTGCCCTCAACCTAGCAACTGGACAAGGAAATTATGAAAGGAGAGATATTAATTTATAAGATTAATAAATTAATATATATATAAATGATTTATTAATATGTTAATGGATTAATATATTAATTAGAAATCATTATGTTTAATTAATTGTTAGCCAGAAATTAATCAGAATTGATTTTGGGGTTAAAAGAATTAATTATAAGGTGCAGGGACTAGTTTGCAATTATCTAATAGTTGAGTGGAAGGCTCTAGAACCCCCTTGGAAGAGGGTGGACGAAATCTTTAGGGGAAACCCTAATAATTTCGTCTATAGGGGCTTGGATAAGGCCCTTGGGTTTGCTTAGGCCCTAAGCAAAGGATAACTAGGGTTTCCCTTAAACCCTAAATCCCTCAGCTATATAAGGAGCCTCCTGGTTCATGTTTTTGGTCACTCTTTCTTTTGAAGAAACCCTAAGGCCGAGATTTTGCATACTCCCTCTCTCCTCTCTCTCTTCTACTTTCCTTCTTGCTAGTTTGGGTGTGATTCCATTAGAGGCATTACACTTGTGGTGCTAAAGCTTCCAAGAAGATCAAGATCAAGATCAAGGGATTATCAATTGTTTGCTATAACAATTGAAAGGTATGTAAACGCTAAACCCTAGTTTGTTAATTTCGAAATTAGCCTCTCTCCTTTAGGGTTCTTGTTTTGCAATTCAAAGTTGTATGTTCAATAGTTAAAACATAGATCCAAAGTAGGTTGCATGTGAACTTAGGAATTGTTTCTAGTTTATTTGTTGTACATAAAACCCATCAGAATCACAAACCACAATAAGGTCTCTGGCCAACTGCTACTCTCTGTGGATATGCTCGTCTGTTCCTGCACACGTGCAACATGCATCATCTCGCTCTGCCCTCACCTCATCCACCAATAATTCAAGTCTCATGTGTCCGCACCGCAGATCTCCATAACCAGTTCTCTAATCGCCCTTGAACAGATTGTTCCCTATCCATAGAATACCCAGTTCTCCCCCACTCAGGGTTCGAACCATCACATATTGTCATACCAACAGTCTATTCAATAGATCGTTTCACCAGATACATTGTCACACCCCCGAACCGGACGGCGGAAACGTCCGAGGGCTCGTGTGACTATCAATTGAAATATCATCACAATGAATATACATGAAACATAACACATTCATCACCAAACATTAAATATTACAGATGGTATTGTTCACATCAAGTACATTGTCATAGGTTACAGAAATCCAAAGTATTAATAGTACGATGAGTGACGTTACACAAAATAAATCCATACACACTTGAAAGTCCTTCTGCTTAACGATTACCTGAGAATACAAGTTATTTTGAAAATGGTCAACATATATAATGTTGGTGAGTTCATAAGCATGTTTGAATAAAAGTCTTTGTATTGTTTATAAAACCCAGAAAATCCGATATTTTCTGTAAGAGTCTGAAAAATGATGTGAAAATCGAGTATAATGCATGTGTGAATTTCATAGTAGTAACATATAGAAATGCAGTTCAAATTTCTTTGTATTCTTTCTGTTGTAAGTAAGTGGTATTTGAATAATAGTATTTCCCCAGAAAATCCGATATTTTCTGATTTATAAAAATGTCATGGTTTTTGCACTGTAGAAATGTTTTGTATCATTATGACTTACGAGTTTTTAATCTTCTGTAATGTCTTAATGGAAATGGATCTCTATATCAGTCGTTATAATCATACATGATAGTGATTGATTTGCCTATCTTGGCATTTTTCCAAATGCCGGATTTTCGATCAAAGTTTTGTCACCCTAGACTGGCCTAGTCTAACTGTAGCGAACAGCTCAGGTATGGGGGAGTCACCCCCATATAGATCTATACACAAACTCTCGCTCTCCCTCCAGGAGACTCTGATTATAACTACAAGCTACGACCATACACTCAATGATGTCAACCGACACGTCTCACTAGATCCCATTTGTTTTCACATGAATTTTTATAATGTTATATGTATTTAGAAGTTCGAACACTAGATGATGCATGAAATGAAAAGGTAAGGCCCAACAAACATGAAGAAAAGGCAACTATGACCCATTAGACGTGTAAGTTATTTCCATGCTAAATTAGCATGTAAATGGGCCACTAAGGCCCAATAACAAGTAAACGCTAAATTAGGCCCATTTAGCATGTAATTGGGTCACTGAAGCCCAATAGACATGTGATGAATACATTGGGCCCAATAAACATGTAAATGAATCACGAAGGCCCAATAAACATGTATAGGAAGTATTAGGCCCAATATTCGTACCGTTATTGTATTTCGTTTATTCGTTATAGTATTGTTCACTTCGTCGGAGAATTTATCCATAATGTTATGAAAATCTAGTATTTTGTTATAACGGTATTTTTAGTTTGTTACGTCAAAATTCTATAATTTGAACTCGTGTTTAAAAAAATTACACTTTAGGCCCCTTAAGAACTAAATTAACATTTAGAGGCTTATTTTCTACATAAAATGTCATTTTTGGTTTATTTTAATTAAAAATAACATTTTAGTCCATAGAGTTATAAAAAATTGTATTTTCGCCCCAAATGTTTAGTAATTTATGTTTTGGTCCAAAAATACATATTTTGACATTTTTGGCCCATCTTTGCAGAAAATTACATTTTTAGCCCCTTATTTGCATAAAATGACATTTTCGGCCCAATTTTTATACAATTAACATTTTTGGTCCAAATCTTGAGATAGTGTCATTTTCAGCCCCTAATCTCGTTTATTCTCATTTTTGGCTCAAGTTTTGATTAAATGACATTTTAATCCCCAAAAATTGATATTTTTGCAATTTGGGCCCAATAGGCCGTGAGGCCCACCTTAAGGCCCAAAATGCCAAATTTTACACTTTTGACCCTTAGAAAAATATGGTTGTTATAAAAACTCATTTTTAAGCTAATAATACCTTTTTAACCCCTATAAAACCGTAGGTGTCACTCTTGACCCCAAACTTTTGTTTATTTGCCAAAAATGATCCTTATACAAGATTTTATTTAGTTTTTCACAACTTAGGCATCTATAACACTTTTAACTTTGTAGTAGGGTGTCTAAAGTGTTTTTGGTTTATGAATCTCACATATTTTTGTTGAAGTTTCATGGTTCCATCGAGTTTATCACACAATCACAATACAAGCCAAGAAAATCACACATAACATGCACATATACATAGATCTACACATAAACACTTGTATTCTCCCCAAAAAACAAGTAAAAACCGAAAACAAGGGGGTATGAACTCACCTTTGCTTGTTGTTCTCAGTTTTGGAAGAAGAAATGGAAGAGGTTTCGGCTCTAGCAAGCCTTCCTTGGATAGATCTCGAGTTCTATGAAGTGCTAGAGTATGGATCATGAAGTAATGTGGTTTAAGAAGAGATCTAATGTGTAACTTGAAGTTAAAACTATGAGGTCTAACCAAAACTTACCAAATGTGATGAACCTTGATGTAGAACCTCTTGCATGCACTCAAAAATCTCGAATTTTTGATGGATGAAGGAAGAGTTCTAGAGTGTGTTTGAGAGTGTTTTGAAGAAGATTATGGAGGTGGTATGATGGAGGGTTCGACCGAGAGTGATAAGGGGAGAGGAAGAGATAAGAACTTTGGTTATTACATGAGAGGTAATGCATAGATTACCTCTAAATAATACTTAGGTGTCATGGTTAGATAATCCTTCATTAATCCCCCTTTTTTTTAAAAAAAAAACCATGGGCCGAGAATGGGCCTAGTGGAATGAAGAAAAATGGTGTTGGGCTCTAGTTCTTGGTCTTGTTTGAATTTCATAGGTCCAATATTATTCTTCGGCCCATTGGGCTCATTAGATGGTTCACGACCCATTTGAATGAAAGAAAGGGAGTTTATGGCCCAATAAAGCAAATTAATCAATTATGGCCCAATAAGGCCCATTAGGGTTAGAATGAATCATTTTAGGCCCAAATGGTCCTAATTGTTATAGATTTATGAATTGGGTCCTATTTAGAATCCAAATAGGGTTTCTAAGCCCAATATAGTTGAATTGAATGCTTATTGGTCCATTAGGCCCAATAAGGAAATCCTAGTCCACAATGAACTTGAACCTGGATCTCTAGGGTTTTCAACTCCCCAATTGACTATTTTGATACTATGTGTAGAGTTTTGAACTTCACTTGTGAATCTTGATTAAGTTTGTTGTCATAGAATGTACATAGTGCATGGTATCAAGTTAGAGTTACAAGTATTATCATAGATGATGTTTACATGATTACAAAATTTCCTGGCTAAAAATGCCAGTTGTGACATACATCACACTTGACTTTTGGAATCGTACAACGTAACACTCGATGATCTTCCCGATAGAGGCCAAGCAACTCCAAATATCCTGAATCTCAGATGAAATCCTCAGAACCCTCCTAACGTGACTGTCTCTAGTCATCCCAATATCTCATACCGACACACCGTGTCTCCGATCCCTCAACCAACATTCCATTTGGAAGTAATGCACTATCACACACCGTGTCTCCGATCCCTCAACCAACATTCCATCGCGTCGATCATCATAGAAACAAGAGACTTCACTCCCATAGCCAATACACAACATAGGCAACGAGGGCTGCCGCCCCGGTATACTCCTCTTGATCCCCCGAATCTACTGCTAGAAGTATGCCTTACTTGAACAAGGCATCTCCTTCTCCTCATCTATCTAAGTCCCCACCGTTGACTCTTTCACGGTATAATAAACTCGCAACAACATATCACAATTACTCTGGTGAAACATCGCAACTATATGATACCCCACGGAATTACCTCCAACTCTGGAAGCGGAAAATCGTTATCTCGTTCGCTCCATACAAGAAGCGAAAATAGTGTAATCTTCGTCACAGGATGTGACATCGGAACCATCGGTCGAACACTCAACCCAGACCGAAATTCTCCTTAGCGTATCACCTCCACTTTTACCTCAAGTCCTGCGACTCCAACTGGCAGCCCACCAGTCAACTCCTCGTATCTAAGCTCAACTCCCTCATATGGTACACTTCATTGAAGCCCAATCGACACGGTTAACACGGTTAACCCATACTTTCCACCAGGATTGTCCCAAATTTCCTAAGTAGCTGCTCAACCTTCTCGATCACCAATCCCGTTACACATAGTCGCTCTCCAGCGAATACTCTCCTCTATCAGCATACTCATATGACTAAAGTCACTCCCCAGGCTCTTCCAAGGTTCTCACACTTCTCTGCCATCAGCTACTGAAGAACTCCTCATGATGCCAGCCATCTACCTTCGGAATATCGTCATATTCACTCGTAGTTGACTCTCATCATCAAGAGTTCCACAAAGCATAAATCAAGCAACATTCGAGCATCGAATAACCTCCACCAGCACTTAAAACCACTATGGATTATAACTCCTGTCGCTCTATCCACAACTCAAAAGGCATCACCGACTCAGGCAACCCTACCCCTCGTGGAATCTAACTACCCTCTCAGTAGATTCCTCTAAAAGCACATCTAGGTATCTCTCCTAGATTACTCCACTACTCAAATCTCTCTCTAATAGATTCCTGCTAGATACTCCTACTCAGCACACACTCAAGGCACATAACAAATAGCAACGACTCCGAGGCTAAGGCATCACAAATCAGGCAACTCTAGCCCTAGAATATGAAATACCTAGCCTATCGTCTAGCATGCATCACTAATATCTCATAAATATCTCATAACACAAATAAGTAAGGGTATTTTGGGAAATCACCGTGCGTGCTCTGGCTGATTGTACACATTGCTCCAACTCGTTTTCTCTTAAAACTCTTTCTCATTTTAGAAAAATCATTTCTTTTGAAATTTTTTCTAAAATCCCATGTTTGAGTCCAGACACACCCGAGGGTACATCCGAATCCCTCAAACCAAGGCTCTGATACCAACTTGTAACACCGTAAATTTTCAAATAAATTTTTCATTTTTAAAACCGCATAACTCAATGTCACATTTCTCAAAAATCACAAAAGTGTATAAGTTGTCAAAACACAAGTCAACAAATGTTGATTAAATCCCAGAATCCTCGATATCATAATCTCTGACTGGTGTGTACAATCAAGTGCGCGCCTTTCCGTGATTTGGAAAGAGTACCCGAAACACATATCACACGAGACGGTAAGCACGAAGCTTAGTGAGTTACCCAAAATACCACATACACAAACAATAAGCCTCTCATGGCTATAACTCGGCATGGACCCTCCGGTCTCATGCGTCTCGGTGTGGACCCTCCGTTCTCACAGCTCGGTTTGGACCTTCCGGTCCTGTCTCAGTGGAAACCCTCCGGTCCCACAACTCGGTTTGGACCCTCCGGTCCTATCTCAGTGGAAACCCTCCGGTCCCACAACTCGGTTTGGACCCTCCGGTCCTATCTCAGTAAAACATAGAATATAACATATATATCATACAGACAAAATGCATAATATTACGTAACTTAAGTAAGCACATAAGACCCTCCGGTCACACATAGATACCACTCATGGTAAATATCGTGAGAAGACTCACCTCATAAGCAAGCAAGCAAATAACCTCGTACACGAATCTCGAACTAGCCTCCGCCTAACACATAGGATAATTATCTCTAATTAATACTCTATTCACAACCTAAAGGTTACTCTCTCTTTCTCTAACTCTTGGAATAGGTAAAGGACCATTTTACTCCTCCATGGTCCCCACACTCACTGACTTGACCAAACTCTAAGGTCAACAGAAGTCAACACTCGAGTCAATAGTCCATGTTGACCTGACTCGCCGAGTGCATCTATGTGACTCGTCGAGTCCCCTTGTTTCCTCTGAAATGTCGTGAAAATCCAACTTAACTCTTCGAGTTGTCTCATCAACTCGCCGAGTTACCCGTGTCTAGACTCATCGAGAAAAACCCTAGTTGACTCGTTGAGTCAGCTCATTGACTCGGCGAGTCCATTCAGTCTTTATCCTCAATCATATGTTTTAAGGCACATCTACCACTCCAAACTCTAGATCTAGCCTCCCAAGGCTCGAATGTCACGTAAAGCTTTGATCTTTACGTTCATGCATGACATATTTGCTCCATAATGCCAATACAAGCTCTAATCAAGGGTGTTAAGCACAAAAGCTCTTCTATGGCTGGATAAAGCTGGGACCTCTGGGCTCTATGGACCTCACAAGGTCCAAATCTGATGTCTCAATGCTTAGCAAGCACAATTCATACAAAATCTCAAAGAAATATGGAAAAAGCCCCAAAAGTTCCTCATTAACAAGATCTAAACAACATGATGAGCAAGGTGATGACTTTTACCTTCCAACAAAAGCTCCAAGTGAATGAATACCGGATCCCACCGCTTTTCCTCATCCCTTGGTTGAATCTCACTTCTTCTTTTCCAATGATTCACCAAAACACTCAAATATTAACTCTACCACGCTGATTAGGGTTTCACACAGAGGAGTTGGGTAGCTGGTGAGGCGGAAATAAGGACATAAGTTCCTTTAAATAGGCCCTAACCTCGGAGATTTAGGGTTTCATCTCACAGCACCAACTCGACGAGTCGGCTCTCTGACTCGTCGAGTTGGTCATTAAATCCACGTGACCAATCCGACCCCACTCGACGAGTTGGGAACGACACTCGTCGAGTCACTCATCAAATCCCAAAAATAAATATACAAATGTAGTACCTGAGAGTTGGGATGTTACAATTCTCCCCCACTTGAATTAGATTCCACCCTCGAAATCGCTCCGTAACCACACATAGATCGAACCCAAGAACCCGAGAAGCACCACCGAAGGAATCTCATATCATACAATAATTTCCCTCCAAAGACACCTGAACCGAAATAGGAACTCCCAATCCCGAAAAAGGATGGACCCCTCTGTCGCTGCGGTACTCGTTCTGACTCTCCAGAACCTGAAAAATCTAGTGGTCTATCTCCCTGCCAGATCGCCCATGCAAGATATCATCATGTTACTCGCTCGTTGAATAACAGACCCCGATAACACACTGCCAATTCTGATTTTCTTGTTGCGACTGATGGAAACAAGTCGTTGGCCAATAATTGGCTACCGATCACTCATGTCATATATACCAATAGATCCAGATCGTAGCTCAAAAGGAATGGAAGGGTCACATCTCACCAGGGACCCACCACTTGTACTGCTATTAGAACCCATCTGAAAAATGAACCTCAATACTCCGTCCTCAGACATAATGAAATGATCATGCCTGCTCGAAACTATCCTCTGACATCTATGCTCAATAGCCCCAGCTTCCTCTCTAATACCCCCTCCAACACTGAGCACAAGGTCAGCTCCCGACCCAACAGTGGAACTTCCAAAGGATACCCATTGCACACCCAATAAATCGGCCTTCCAGACTTACCTCTAATAATAGCTATCTCTGCCCATCATATGACACACCAGTCATGAAATTCGCTTTACCTCGAGCGAATACTACAACCCCATCTGAAGTCGTCTCACCTCCGACCTTTGTCGTCTGCTACTCACTAGTTCCATGCGTTTCGCGGTCCTCCCCATACCAACGAACCGACCCACTCGGGTCTAAGACAACAGATGGAACCTAACTATGAATCTGAAATCTCATCCCGCCTACTCGATACACAGATTGTTCCAAACTCAAACTCAAGAGTCTGATCCAACAGAGGAATTGGAACCACTCATTCCAATCTGATACTCAACTCGCGACTCGACATCCGCAAATTCACGCGTACCCCATTTCTTCAATTCCTTCCGATTGCGATAACCCCTTCTCAAATCGGGATATAACGATTACCGACCATCACGGAGACCCCCAGTCTCACCCCTGGTTCGGCCACCAGGTTCCCAAAAACTCAAATGATAAGGCTACCCAAGCCTAAGAACTCCTCGACTTCATGCTTTGACTAGTGAATAATATGATTCCCCATAGGCTTACAACCCCCTCTCGCTGATTAGTGAATACTACGGCTCCCCGCAGCATCGCAACACCCTCTTGCTAACTAATGAATACTACGCAATATCACAACACCCTCCAGATGACTAGTGAATACTATGGCTCCCCGCAGTATCACAACACCTTCCAGCTGACTAGTGAATACTACGGCTCCCCGCAGTATAACAACACCCTCCAGCTGACTAGTGAATACTATGGCTCCCCGCAGTATCACAACACCCTCTTGCTGACTAATGAATACTAAGGCTCCCCACAGTATCACAACATCCTCTCGCTGGCCCCACAATCTCATCCTCAGACCATCACCACACTGCGTTCACTAACACATTCTCTACGACCCAACACAATTACACACACCTACCCAGATTATGCACCACCACTCCTGATGTAAATTCTCATATACAAGGCACTTTTCTCAGCACCGTTACACCCTTGGGCAATCCCTGTCTAGCTACAATTAACTAATGACCTCTTACTCGGAAATATAGTCGCCATATTTTTCACGTGCCGTCTGACCAACCCAGGTCCCATAATGATCCAAAAATCTAGGGCATCATACTCGGATACCGCGATACACCATCTCGGAATCTCACAACGTCCTGATACGGCCACTGATCTCCCTTCTGCACAACTCGTAACCTCGAGATACCCCAATTCTCGATCTGAAACATGGAGGAGTTGCCAGGGACTGAGAACACACTGACAACAACCCGAACTCCATTCTCTACTAAGCAAATCCCGTGCGAAAATACTCAAACCGACTCTGAAATTGGTTGCCAAATCATCAGCTGCCCTTTCCGGAGTATGGATAACAACTCATATGCGGATCTATCCACCTTCAGTGTCCGAATCCTGACCTCCGCAACCCAACTATCACGAAAATCAACATCGTCTCACTCGAGGAATAACAAAGCACAATAAGGTCTCCGACTAACTGCTACTCGCTGCGGATATGCTCATCCATTCCTGCACAAGTGCAACATGCATCATCTCGCTATGCCCTCACCTCATCCACCAATAACCCAAGTCTCATGTGTCCGCACCGCAAGTCTCCATAACCAGTTCTCTAACCACCCTTGAACAGCTTGCTGATCCTCTCCATAGAATACCCAGTTCTCCCCCACTCAGAGTTCGGACCATCACCAATTAGCATACCAACAGTCTATTCCATATACTGTTTCACCAGATACATCACACTTGACTCTTGGAATCGTACAATGTAACACTCGATGATCTTCCCAATAGAGGTCAAGAAACTCCAGATATCCTGAATCTCTGATGTAATCCTCAGAACCCTCCCAACGTGACTGTCTCTAGTCATCCCAAAATCTCATACCGACACACCGCCGGATATCCCAACTGACCTGAACTAGTTACGACTCTCAATCTGGAAGTAATGCACTATCACACACCATGTCTCCGATCCCTCAACCACCATTCCATCATGTGGATCATCATAGAAACAAGAGACTTCGATGCCAGAGTTGATACATAGCTTAGGCAACAAGGGTCGCCGCCCCGGTATACTCCTCTTGATCCCCCGAATCTACTGCTAAAAGTATTCCTTACTCGAACAAGGCATCTCCTTGTCCTCATCCATCTCAGTCCCCACCAATGACTCTTTCACGGTATAAGAAATACCTCGCAGCAACATATCACAATTACTCTGGTGAAAACATCGCAACTATATGATACCATACATAATTACCTCCAACTCTGGAAGCAGAAACTCATTATCTCGTTCGCTCCATACGAGAGAGAAAATAGTGTAATCTTCATCACAGGATGTGACATCTCAACCATAGGTCGAACACTCAACCCAGACCGAAATTCTCCTCAGCGTATCACCTCCACTTTTTCCTCAAGTCCTGCGACTCCAACTGCCAGCCCACCAGTCAACTCCTTGGTATCTAAGCTCAATTCCATCACATGGTGCACTTCATCGAATCCCAATCGACATGGTCCTCCAGCCCCACAGATACCATATCCTCTCTCTCAATCCGAACATCCATCGTCGAATAACTGGTAAAGATGAAAATACCCTCTGCTATGAATCATGGTACCCGAACCATGTTATCTCCCCTTAACCTGCTATTTAGAAGCTTTGGGATTCTCCCTGCTTCAAATATGGGTCCTCTGCTTTCAGTAGTATGGGCCCGTATTACCTCCCATATCTACCCATACCTTCCACACGGATTGTCCCAGATTTCCTAAGTAGCTGCTCAACCTTCTCGATCACCAATCCCGTTACAAATAGTAGCTCTCCAGCGAATACTCTCCTCTATCAGCGTACTCATCTGACTAAAGTCACTCCTGTTGGATTAGATGTCTAAGCCCATAACTATTATTGGTATGTACTTGAACCGAGAGTAGCATGGTCCATTTGGGTTGCATGGCACCAGAACAATCTGAAGGATGGATAATTGAGAATAGGTTATTTATGATTTATTATTATATTATAAGTTATAATATATTAATATGAAATCATATTATTTAATTAGTATTGGTCAAGAATTAGTTTGGAATTAATTTTGTTATCCAAAGAGACTAATAAAATATGTGGGGATTGATTATGTAAATCATTAATTCTTATAATGTGGGCTTCTAATCCATAGTTCCTTATGTTGGGCTAAACCCATGTGGTAACCCACGGATGATCCATGTAGGTTTAAACACATGGAGCATGAGGAATATGGAAAGTCATGCACATCAGGGTTTGCATGGTGTAACCCTAATCAAGCCACACTATATAAGGACCCCTCTAGCTCATGAAATTGGCACTAGTGGAAAGACAAAAGGGCAAGCCGATTTTATGAGTGCAAGTGACATCTTCTCAAGTTCCTCCATTTGTTGGTGGTGTTGTGTGATTCCATTTGAGGTGCAACACTTGGGGCACTAAGTTCTTAAAGGTCCAAGGTTTCAACTACACTAAAAGGTATGTCATCTAACTTGTATTTCATGTTTTTATACTCCATTGTATGCTAGTTAGGATGATGCTTTGGAATATTGAATGTATGCATGTATAATAGAGAAAACATAGATCCAAAGCATATAGTGTTGCATGTACACCATAGGAGTGTTAAAATGCTCAAAACCCATTAATTGTATCAGAGCCTAGGGTTGTTTTCAATTATACTTGATGCTACTTGTTGTTTTAGCTTGAAAATCAATTTTCTGCTGTTCTGGACAGTGGACTCGCCGAGTCCACGCGAGGACTTGCCGAGTCCAAGCACAATTATGACCAACGCGTCGAGTTTGTTCTTGCACTCAACGAGTTGATGCTCAAGAATGCAGATTTTCGAGGTTTTTGGCTAGAATTGGACTAGGATCATTACCCTAAGCCGATTTGCACTTATAAACCTTTTTTTGATGTGGCACTGATCATGCTTATCCAATTTATAAGATAATTGTCAAAGTTTCATGTTTTGTATTATTTTATATGGGTAGGCTAATTACATGAAATTTGTTCGATATGAATTGTCTTGTTCTTATGAGTTTAATTTAGATCATAGACAAAATTGTTTGATTTTAGTAAGTTACAATAGTTGATCTAAATGTTTTGATGAATTCCATAACTTGTCCTCAAGTTATGGAAAATGAAAAGTTTTTCTTTTAAATAGATCATTAAACTTATAGGTTACGAACTTGAAGAGTCCTTTTCCGTAAATGTTTTTATGAACTCCATAACTTGTCCGCAAGTTATGGATTTTCAAGAGTCTTTTCATTAAAGTCTATCTTAAACTCATATGTTATGGATTCCAAAAATTTAGAAAAGTTCAAAACTTGCCCTCAAGTTTTGGAATTTATAAATGTAGAGTCTTCTTTTGACACATTTAGTTCCAAACCCTAGAATTTTAAAGTTTAAAATAATACCCTTATACTATTATAATATTATAGGTTTAATATTTATATATATGTATAAGAACAAAGTCAGTCTTACCGTTAGTAGGCCTCATTCACGAAGCCGGTCTATAGGGTGGGTATAAGGTTACTGCCTATAAAATGACAGTTTAATGGGTGTCCATTCTCACCCACCGCTTCCTTGACTGGTGGAGGATCGTTAGCCGAACGGGTAAGATAGGACTCTATTTCTCCCTTCATTAAAAGAATAGTGATAAATATAAAGGAACTAAACACTTATAAATTCCCAAATCTTAGTTACTTAGGAAAATGTGAATATGGTGCTAACCCATGAAATTGCACTTCAAACCTTGTTAAGTCGTTAGTGGAGCGTGTGTGGTTAACCGACACACTAATCTAGACTGACAGTGCGTGACAAAGGGTAGCTTGATGTTAATCATAGATCAATGGAGTGTGTGTGGTTAACCGGCACATTGATTAGGTGGTTGTAACATTGGGTGTACCAAGCTAATTTGCATGGTTAGTCATACCTTGTTTGTGATCCTCGGCATCCCAGTCACAAACTTGAAGGGCACAATCGAGATTTAAACATGCCATTGAATAGTTCAATAGATCTCAAAGGATCTAGGAATTTCAGTCCATTTAAAACCTAATGTTCAATTTCGTTTTTCATGGTGGAAATTGTTATATCGTCATTTACCTACCTTCAAATATTTTGCGATTTGGATTACGACATCCCTCTTCCAGATTGTAAAATATTGTGTTGGGTCTTAGCCTTAATATTTCATTTAGGTGTTATATTAAGGACTTAAATCAACTAAACTTGAATTTCTCCTGTATAGATGTCTAGTTCAGACAAGTATGGTCTTCCCAAATCTTTTGGAATTAACTTTCCTCATGAATATGATATTCCACAAGACAATCAAGGTGAAAGATTAATCCCTTCTTTGTGCTGTAGTGGAACTTCACTTCCTCCACCTCCTACAATAATTATCCCTAACCCACAAGTTCAAGGTCACTCAAAGCCCTATTGGCAGGAAGGAAAGTTTTTATGTGCTCTCGTCTTGGAGATGAAGTTATATATTGACAAGCTGGGAGAATTGGGTGTCGAAGTCTTAAGGAAGTTGATTGTTGACTGGGTTCTTTAATAACTTCCTAAGTCATATAGCGGGTTCTTTAAGGACTACGATATGGGAGATCTCGACATGACCCTTGTTGATCTAACATCTTTACTTGTTGCTGCTGAATCAACAATGATTTGGCGCAATGGTAAAGCAGATTTGATTGGAAGATCTACTCCCCAAACTTCCATGGACATTGACGATGGTAACATTGGAAGTCCAGAGAAGCTTTCTCTTCCCAATGGAAAGGAATCAGCCACAGTCAAGTAATTTGACCAAATGGTAAAGAGAAAGGCTAGTCTGAGATAGTCATGTGTACCATTCCCAAAGAGTTCATGTGTTTATGTTGCCAAGAGAGGGGGCATTGGTTGCGAAGCTGCCACTATCTAACTCTATTAAGTTTTTATTTGGAGATCCTTAATACATGATGTAATGTAATTACATTTTGATGTTTTGAAGGATCGAAGAAGAGAAAGGAAGCTTAAAGGAAGAGTACGCTGAATCTGGTCGCGAAGATGGATTTCAATCGCATGGTTCAATGATCGGATTCTTCAGCTGCTGCTTAAGAGTTATGATAGATTGCTTAGAAATACTTAGAAACACAATTTTCACTTATAATTGCATTGTAAGGAGAAGTTTTCTGCATTTTAAAAATAAACAAAAATTTTGTTTTATTTTATATCTCCTTACAATGGCATTTGTGAAAATTGATGTTTATGTATATTCTAACAATGTTCAATATGGATTTGATTCTTTCATTTGTGGTAGGTTCAAAAGTTTCCAAATAAGGAAAGATTATCATCACCCAAATTTTAATTGGACATAAACTTGGAATCATGCAAGTTGAATTGTGTGATGAATGAGAACCTTCATCTTTGGGAAATTAAGACTAATTCCTTGTTCACATGTATGTGTGAGTCAAGTGAAGGACTAGGGGATCAGGTACACTGGTTGTGCGCTGGTCAGGTCCAACACAAAGAGCGATAAGAATATTCTTCATGATTTACTAAAGTTTAGTAAATATGGTTATCCTTACAAGATTAAGTATAATTCTGAATCGTTGAAAAAAGTTTCGATGTGTAGCAGAGCGAATGAGAAGAATCAAATTATGCAGAAAGATAAAAGTTTCTCCAATCTAAAAAGATGGGAGAGTACTTGAGTATCATGTTTTATCATCATCTTAATGATTATTAAAACCATGTCACAATTGATCCTCTAACGATATCTTAGTGCATTTGTATGGCTAAGAAGAGGAATCGTGAATTGTTTGAAATGGTTAAATCAAGAAGATGACTCATACTTCGTTCCAAAACAAGTCTTAGAGTCATACTCCAAGATTGTAACTTGAGTGACATAATCTTAAGAAGGTTTATAACACTTATCAAATGTAGAGTAAAATGTTTTCTACTCTTGTACATTTGAAATTGGTAATTTGTGATGTCTTGGATAAGACAAAGACCAACTAAGACCAATTGTGTGAAGTGTTTGTCATGATAAGAATCCGCACTAACTCTTGAATATTTGTTTGTAAGGGAATGGTTCTTAACAAGAGAGACTTATATGGCAAGTAGTCAATGAGAGTCTTAAGGATCTTGACAAGTTTCAAAAACTAATCAAGAATAAAACCTATTGTTTATCACTAGCACACGACTTGAGGTTTGTAACCTATTGTGTTGACATATTCTTGTTTTTGTGCCCATTCCAGTAAAGTTGACTATGCATGTGAGTTCTATGAGTTCTCAGTTGTTTGCATAACAACCTTGGAAGCAATGGTAGGCCCTTGCGCTGCCAAGTGGCAAGAAATTAAGATTGAACAAGTTCAACCCATATGGGTTTGGATTTGTCACTAACCATGTCGTGTGATTATGGTTATGACAAATTCACATGGATAGGAACACATATACCATAAAATCTAAGTGTCATAAGGTTTCTCTCCAATCCATGAAAATGATTGTGAGGAAACACTTTCACTAAGTAGATTTTTAAGGAGATAGCAATTGTGATATTTGCATTCTCAAATTCGATTATGATTACGACATCCCTTTTCATAATTTGAATTGTGAGAAATGACAAAAGGTCTAAACATTTGAGAATTATTTATGTAAGTTCTTAAATTGTTTTAAGGAAAGGTGTATGAGTTTGAGAAGCCTAGATAAAGTCTTATTAAAGCATATCTTGTCAGAAATCTAAACTTTGGTAAGAAAGTCAATGAAGTATTGATTTCTAGAAGTCCAGCTGATTTCTGAATACATGTCAAAGCTAGTGGGAGCATAAGTGCTATACTAGTAAAGTAATGATTATTACGTTAGTGGGAGCATAATCAATTATGATGAATGTTGCAAGTTAGCAATGTTAATTATAGAAAACAAAAGTTTCAATTCGCAATTGTAGGGTTTGCAAAGTTGTTTTGTTGTAATTAAGGGAGAGGAATTCGTACTTCATTTCAAATCTAAAAGCTTAGATTGAGATTTTAATCAGATTTAATCAAATATATATATGAATGTTATGTTGGAATGGTTCAACATAAGGAAATTCTATATATGGAAATGTTAATCGTGTTCTCAAAATTTGATTATGATTACGAAATCTCTCTTCATAATCAAAATTATGAGAACATGGAAAATAGAAATATTATAGCAAAAGACTGATCAAGTATCATGTCTTTATGTTAGACATTATGAATCGTGTCCCATATGCTTCGGGTATAGGATCGATTGCATATGCTATAATATTCTGGTGTTCTAATTTTCCAAATGCCTAGGACATTAAGAGGGTAAAAGGAATAGAACTGGATACGACTAAAGTGGTTAACAACTATTAAGGACAATCTAAGGTTTGCCAAGGATTGGTCGCTTGTAGTTGGAAGTATAAAATGGATGGACCATATTGACATATTCTGAAAAGGTGCAACTCTAGTTCAGAAGTGATAGTCAAAATGAGAATATGGATATGTTTCCATAGGTGGAAGTCATTCCTTAAATATGTGTAAGATTAGAAAACTTAATGCAATAAGGATGTTCAAAGGTATGTACTTTGAATTTGAGACTTTGCTTCCTTGGAATTGTTTTGTTGTCAATCTCCATTGGAATACTTTGTAATGTCTGTTGCCAAGTCTCTATGACTTTTGTGCATAGTCACTACAAGAGGAGCATTGCATATAAGTTTAAAATCTAACAGATTATATTAAATGGCAAGAATTTGATATTCATACATTTACGGTAAGGATTTGGGATTGTGAAATGAGCATCATTGAAATATTGTCAGTTGATCTATTTCACAAAGTAGGGACCATAGAAAAACATAGTGTGCATGCTTGGAGCATTAAACAATGAAAAATGAGTTATCAGTATGACTCAAAAGTTTTGGGGCTATATAGAATTAGTATTATTCTTGTGTTTCACTTTGCATGTTTTGACTTCCCGAATAACTAGGTTATTCAAACCATCCACAGTCGATCATACTTTGGAAGTAGGTATTGAGGCAAGACTGTCGTGAATGGGTCTGTAGTTTGTCTAGGACATAGCTACAGTTTTCGTGAGTGCTCCTAGAATTAGATTCGAGTATTGGATTCAACCCATGCTCATTTGAATCACTTCATGGATTTTATCACGAGTGATCATGAGACGATAATATCTTATATTCTTCAAACGGAGAGGTATGAGTTGCAGTTTGCAAGTCGGTTGCACATTGATGATATGTAAACGCACCAGTAACTCGGTGTTATAAAACATATCATTGTGTGTGATTTGATGAGTAGATAGAGCAAGCATATGAGTCGAAGCTTATCCATTCCTTTTACCTTGGAGGGATAAAAGCGATATATGTGGGCCCCTCGATGATTTAGTGATGACACCCCTAAGTGCTTGGCCAAGCCTGGACTGATTTGATTTGTTCAATTAGTCAGTCGTCATAAATCGGAAATCGGGAAACAATAGATGGACAGAGAGAATGATAAAAATTCATATCTCAGTCCATATGATATCTAGAATGGAGGAATATATGATCCCTTATCTAATGGACGCGTCATTCACTAGGTCAGAGTTCGATAACGGCTTTTAAGATCTACAATTGCTAGTCGGGTTGGAGTCATGCTTGCAATACTAGTTATTAGACTTATCCAAGTGGGAGACTGTTGGATTAGATGTCTAAGACCATAACTATTATTAGTATGTACGTGACCCGAGAGTAGCATTGTCCATTTAGGTTGCATGGCACCGGAACAATCTGAAGGATGGTTAATTCAGAATTGGTTATTTATGATTTATTAATATATTATAAGTTCTAATATATTAATATGAAGTTATATTATTTAATTAGTATTGGTCAAGAATTAGTTTGGAATTAATTTTGTGATCAAAAGAAACTAATTAAATATATCGGGATTGATTATGTAAATCATTCATTCTTATAATGTGGGCTTCTGATCCATAGTTCCTTATGTTGGGCTAACCCCATGTGGTGACCCATGGATGATCGATGGAGGTTTAAACCCATGGGGAATGAGGAATATGGAAAGTGATGCACATTAGGGTTTGCATGGTGTAACCCTAATCAAGCCACACCATATAAGAACCCCTCTAGCTCATGAAATTGGCACTAGTGGAAACACAAGAGGGCAAGCCGATTTTATGAGTGCAAGTGACATCTTCTCAAGATCCTCCATTTGTTGGTGGTGTTGTGTGATTCCATTTGAGGTGCAACACTTTGGGCACTAAGTTCTTAAAGTTCCAAGGTTTCAACTACACTAAAAGGTATGTCATCTGACTTGTATTTCATGTTGTTTATACTCCATTGTATGCTAGTTAGGATGATGCTTTGGAATATTGAATGTATGCATGTATAATAGAGAAAACATAGATCCAAAGCATCTAGGGTTGCATGTACACCATAGGAATGTTAGAATGCTCAAAACACATCAACTCCCAAGGCTCTTCCTAGGTTCTCACACTTCTTTGCCAACAGCTGTTGAATAACTCCTCATGATGCCAGCCATCTACCTCCCGAATATCATCATATTCACTCGGTAGCTGACTCCCATCATCAAGAGTTCCACAAAGCACAAAGCAAGCAGCATTCGGGCATCGAATAACCTCCACCAACACTTAAAACCACTCTGGCATATAACACCTCTCGCTCTATCCTCAACTCAAAAGGCATCGCCGACTCAGGCAACCCTACCCCTCGTGGAATCTAACTACCCTCTCAGTAGATTCCTACAAAAGCACATCTAGGTATCTCTCCTAGATTACTCCACTACTCAAAGCTCTCTCTAAAAGATTCCTGCTAGATACTCCTACTCAACACACACTCAAGGCACATAACAAATAGCAACGACTCCGATGCTAAGGCATCACAAATCAGGCAACTCTAGCCCTAGAGTATGAAATACCTAGCCTATCCTCTAGCATGCATCACTAATATCTCATAAATATCTCATAACACAAATAAGTAAGGGTATTTTGGGAAATCACCGTTCGAGCTCTGGCTGATTGTACACACTGCTCCAACTCGTTTTCTCTTAAAACTCTTTCTCGTTTTAGAAAAATCATTTCTTTTGAAAATTTTTCTCAAATCCCCGGTTTGAGTCCAGACACACCCGAGGGTACATCCGAATCCCTCAAACCAAGGCTCTGATACAAACTTGTAACACCGTAAATTTTCAAATAAAATTTTCATTTTTAAAACCACATAACTCAATGTCACATTTCTCAAAAATCACAAAAGTGTATAGGTTGTCAAAACACAAGTCAATAAATGTTGATAAAATCCAAGAATCATCGATATCATAATCTCTAACTGGTGTGTACAATCAAGCCGACGCCTTCCCGTGATTTTGAAAGAGTATCTGAAACACATATCACACCACACGGTAAGCACGAAGCTTAGTGAGTTCCCCAAAATACCACATACACAAACAATAAGCCTCTCATGGCTATAACTCGGCATGGACCCTCCGGTCTCATGCGTCTCGGTGTGGACCCTCCGGTCATGTGTCTCAGTGAGGACCCTCACGTCTCACAGCTCGGTTTGGACCCTCCGGTCCTGTCTTAGTGGGAAGCCTCCAGTCCCACAACTCGGTTTGGACCCTCCGATCCTATCTCAGTGGAAACATTCCGGTCCCACAACTCAGTTTGGACCCTCCGGTCCTATCTGAGTAAAATATAGAATATAGCATATATATCACACAAACAAAATGCATAATATCACATAACTCAAGTAAGCACATAAGACCCTCCGGTCACACATAGATTCCACTCATGGTAAATATCGTGAGAAGACTCACCTCGTAAGCAAGCAAGCAAATAACCTCGTACACGAATCTCGAACTAGCCTCCGCCTAACACATAGGAGGAGGCTAGTTCATGGAATTAATTTAGTGATCAAAAGAGACTAATTTAGTGGCACTTTACCCGTCCATGGTCCCCATGTTTACATGACTCACCGAGTGCATCTATGTGACTCGTCAAGTCCCCTTGTTTCAAAATCCAATTTAATTCGTCGAGTTGTCTCATCAACTCGCCGAGTTAACCGTGTCCAGACTCATTGAAAAAACCCTAGGTGACTCGTCGAGTCAGGTCATTGAATCGGAGAGTCCATTCAGTTTGTATCCTCAATCATACATTTTAAGGCACATCTACCACTCCAAACTCTAGATCTAGCCTCCCAAGGCTCGAATGTCACGTAAAGCTTCGATCTTTACGTTCATGCATGGCATATTTGCTCCATAATGCCAATATAAGCTCTAATCAAGGGTGTTAAGCACAAAAGCTCTTCTATGGCTGGATAGAGCTGGGACCTCTAGGCTCTATGGACCACACAAGGTCCAGATCTGATGTCTCAATGCTTATCAAGAACAAGTCATACAAAATCTCAAATAAATATGGAAAAAGCCCCAAAAGTTCCTTATGAACAATATCTAAACAACATGATGAGCAAGGTGATGACTTTTACCTTCCAACATAAGCCCCAAGTGAATGAATGTTGGATCCGACCACCTTTCCTCATCCCTTGCTTGAATCTCACTTCTTCTCTTCCAATGATTCACCAAAACACTCAAATATTATCTCTATCACTCTCTCTTAGCTCAAATGGCCGATTAGGGTTTCACACAGGGGAGTTATGTAGCTGGTGAGGCGGAAATAGGCCCAACCTCAGAGATTTAGGGTTTCATCTCACAGCGCCAACTCGGCGAGTCGGCTCTCTGACTTGTCGTGTTGGTCGTTAAACCCACGTGACCAATCCGACCCTACTCGACGAGTTGGGGACACCACTCGTCGAGTCACTCATCAAATCCCAAAAATGAATACACAAATGTAGTACCTGAGAGTCAGGATGTTACAGATTTGCAGCCACTTCTGAAAAGAGACACGACGCAACTGATGCTACCTTGAGAAACCATCAAGCCTCCACCTCATGTTATGGAAATCTCTGCTGGTGGTGGAGCCATTTTGGGGCCTCTGTTTGTTCTTGAGAGAGAAAAGAAGCATACCAATCAACAACTTGAAGTAGTAGAAGAAAACTCGAAAAACATGTCTACCCAGTTTACACGATGTGGCGATCATGATGCCATGTCGTGGCCATTGGAAAATGATTTTGATTCATCTTTTTTTTCGACCTTATCAAATACCATTTCCGTACCTATACCGATCCAAACAGAACCCACTGGATTTGGAGCAGAAGAAATTCATGGAGCAAGTCCTATCCCTTTCTATTAACACACCTTTCATCAAAGCCATGGCTAAAATTCCTAAATTTGCTAAGGATGTGATATGAAATCATAAGGAGTTAGCAAAGGCATCTACCATTGTGCTTAATGAGCAATGTTATGTAGAAATCATTGAAGGGTTTCCAACGAAGATGCAAGATCCGGGGAATTAAACATTGCCCTACGAATTCGGTAATTCTACTAAAACAAATGTTTTAGCTGATTCGGGGGCTAGTATTAATCTAATGCATTTCTCGTTTTACAGGAAGCTCGGGTTGCCCACATTAAAGAGCACGAGGATGACCATCTACATGGCGGATCACTCAATTATCTATCCTCAAGCGATTATAGAAGACTTATTGGTAAAGGTCGGGAAATTTGTTTTTCCGGTAGACTTTGTTGTGCTAGACATGAAAGAAGACGAAGACCTTCCCATAATCTTGGGAACACCATTTCTAAGAACCGCTCACGTTCTTGTTGACATCCATGACTCCAAGCTAACACTTAGAGTGGAAGATGAAGAAATCACATTTGGAGTGAACCACAAGGCAAAACACCAAGAATCTGCGGATGAAGTATTATGTGAATGATTAAGATGATTTGGTGGAGGTCAAAGAAGAAGTGAAAGGTAACAATGAGCTAGAAGAAATAAAAAGAATAATGGAGTAATAAATTATAGTTTGGAATTGGTCTAAGCCAAAAGAAGAGTTGAAGCTCACGAAGCCTCGAGCATCAACCACCATGATATTTGAAATGTTTGCGTTCACTATACCTAAGGTGGAAATTGAGGAAAGAATTGAGGATGAAGAGCTTGTTAATGAAGAAGAGGAAAGCAATGGTGAAGAATTTGTTGGATTAGGTGTCTAAGCCCATAACTATAATTGGTATGTACTCGACCTGAGAGTAGCAAGGTCCATTTGGGTTGCCTTCACCAGAACAATCATATAGGATGGATATTTGAGAAAGAGGTTATTTATGATTTATTAGTATATTACAAGTATAATATATTAATTGAGGAATCATATTATTTAATTAGTATTGATCAAGAATTAATTTGGAATTAATTTAGTGATCAAAAGAGACTAATTAAATTACATGGACTGATTATGTAAATCAGTGATATATAGTGTTTGGGCTATTGATCCATGTTAGGCTATGTTTTATGTAAGTATCCATGAAGAGTTAGCCCACATGAGATATGGATCATAACCCAAATGTATGGATTAGGGTTTACCCATGACTCTTGGAATCCTACACTATATATTTGTTATCCCTTAGCCAAAATTGGTCCACCCTAAGCATTCTATGAGTTCTAAGAGAACCCTAGCCGATTTTGGTGGTGCTTAACCTCTCTCTCAAAGTCCTCCTTTGTTCATGGTGTTTGTGAACCATTTAAGGCATCACACTTGAGGTGCTAAGCTCTTGAAAGGCCAACAACTACAAGCTACAAATAAGAAGTATTCTTCTAACAAGTTTTATGATTCATTTACCAAATTTGTATGCTAGATAGGTGTATGCTTTGGAAAATTCAAATTACATGTATAATTAGAGAAAACATAGATCCAAAGCATCTAGGGTTCATTGTGCACCATAGGAGTGTTATAGTGCTTAAAACCCAACAGTGGTATCAGAGCCTAGGATTGTTTTCTGTTATATATGATGCTTGTTAATTTTCAAAGCTGAAAAAATCGATTTTCTGGCCTCCGACTGATGAACTCGCCGAGTCCACTAGCTTACTCGACAAGTCCACTCAGTAAAAGGGCAACTCAACGAGTCAGTTTTATGCACTCGTCGAGTGGATAGCTCTAGTTACATAATTTCGAGTTTTTGGCCAGAATTGGACTAGGATCATTACCACAAACTGTTTTGTGGTCATCAAAAATGTATTTTCTGATTTGGTAATGATGATCCTCATCCAATTAAAGGACAATTGTCAAATTTTAAGATAATAAAGATATTATTTGTATTATTTGATATGAATTGTCTTGCTATGAGTTATATTAGATCAATAGTGAAATTATATGATAATCTTGTAAGCTAAAATTGATCTAAGTTGTTCTTGAAATGAGTTTTTGTAACTTGTCCTCAAGTTATATGAAGAGTCTAATTCATGAACATTAAAACTCATAAGTTTTCATAAGTTATGAAAATGAAAAGTTTTCAAGAGTTACAAAAATTGCCCTCAAGTTTTGGTATTTGAAAAGTCTGAAATTTTGAAAGCATTAACTCTTGTAATTGAAAGGTTTCAAAAGATGAAACTCTTGAGTTCATAACTTAAAAATTAATTAAATAGTTTTAATTTTGAATTTTTAATAACCTAGATGCTTTGAATAGTTCAATTACACCTTATGGACTTTATTAAATTAATTAAATTGATTAATTAAAAGAGAAGTTTAATAAATCCATCATAACATGGTTTAAGATTAATTAAATTAAAAGTCTAGTTTAATTAAAAGATTAAACCATCTAGTATTTTAAAAGTTTAAATACACCCTTATACTAAATAAAAGTAAAAGTTTAATATTATATATATATATATATATATATATATATATATATATATATATATATATATATAAGTTAAAAGTCAGTCTTACCGTTAGTAGGCCTCATTCACGAAGCCGGTCTATAAGGGGGTATAAGGTTACTGCCTATAAAATGGTGGTTTAATGGGTGTCCACTCTCACTCATCGCTTCCTTGACTGGTCGAGGGTCTTTAGCCGAACGGGTAGGATAGGACATTAATTCTCATTAAAAGTATAATGAAAATACCAAGTAATTAAACACTTATAAATTTCCATTCTTAGTTACTTAGGAAAAATGTGAATTTGATGCTAACCCATGAAATTGCACATTGCACCTTATTAGTCGTTAGTGGAGCGTGTGTGGTTGACCGACACACTAATATGGGACTAATGAAGGATGGCAATGGGTAGCTCAATGTTAATCATAGATCAATGGAGCGTGTGTGGTTAACCGACACACTGATTAGGTGATTTGTAAAATTAAGTGTATCAAGCTAATTTGCATTGTTATTCACACATTGTTTGTGATCCTCGGCATCCCAGTCACAAACTTGAAGGGCATAATCGAGATTTAAACATGTCATTGAAAAGTTCAATGAATCTCAAAAGATCTAGGAATTTCAATTCATTTAAAACCTAAAATTCATTTTTCGTTTTTCATGGTGGAGATAGGTAAATCGTCATTTACCTACCTTTAAATACTTTACAATTGTATTACGACATCCCTCTTCCGAATTGTAGAATATTGTGCTGGTTTCTAGCCTTAATATTTCATTTTGGGTGTTATATTAAGGACTTAAATCAACTAACTTGAATTTCTCCCATTGTAGATGTCTAGTTCAAACAACTATGGTCTTTCTGAATCTTATGGAAAAAGCTTTCCTCATGAAGATGAGGTTCCCAAAAATCATACTTCATTTCCTCCACCTCCTCTAATAATTCTCCCTAACCCACATATTCAAAAACTTGAAAAGTTCAAGGTCACTCAAGCCCTACTGGCAAGACAACACCAAAATGGAAGGTCTGTGTGTGCACATCTCTTAGAGATGAAGTCACACATTGACAGGCTGGGAATGTTAGGAGTCGTTGTGTCAAGGAAGTTGGCTATTGACTTGGTTCTTCAATCACTTCCTGAGTCATATGGTGAGTTCATTAAAGCTTACTATATGACAGACCGCGACATGTCCCTTATCGATCTTACTTATTTGCTAATTGTTGCTGAATCAGCAATGATTTGGCGCACTGGTAAAGCAAATTTGATTGGAAGATCTACTTCCTAAACTTCCATGGACATTGACAATGGAAACATGGGAAGTCCATAAAAGATTTCTCTTTCCAAGTTAAAGGGAAATGCTAAGTCGGAGATTGTCCGATGTACCATTCCAAAAGAGTCTGTTTGTTTCTATTGCCAAAAGAATGGGCATTGGTTGCGAAGCTGCCCTGACTACCTGAGAGATCTAAGAGATGGTAAAATCAAAATGTATGACTCTACTTCAGGTAAGTCCGCTATCTAACTCTATTAAGTTCCTATTTAGAGATTCTTAATACATGATGTGATAACATTACATTTTGATGTTTTGTAGGATCGAAGAAAAGAAAAGAAGCTTAAGGGAAAAGTGTTGGGTTTTGAGCACTATAACACTCATATGGTGCACATGCAACCCTAAATGCTTTGGATCTATGTTTTCTCTAATTATACATGCATATTTTCAATTTTCCAAAGCATTGTCCTAACTAGCATATAAATTGACAAATGAATAATACATCTAGTTAGATGACATACCTTTTAGAAGGACTAGTAGTTCTTGACCTTTGAAAGCTTGAGCACCCCAAGTTTGATGCCTCTAATGGTTCACAAACACCATATGCAAGAGGAGGCTTGAGAGAATAGGTTAGCAAGCTCAAAATCGTGTATCACTCTCTTGGAATGATGGGGCAACAGATTTTGGCTCTAAGGGATTCTATTTATAGTGTGACAAATGCTAGGGTTACACTTTGTAAACCCTAATGACCTTTCATATACTTAGGCTCCATGGGTTAACCTCCATGGACTATCCATGGATTATCTCATTGGTTTAGCCCATCCTAAATAACCATGGATCATTATCCCACACTATTTAATTATTCTCTTTTGATCACTAAATTAATTCCAAATTAATTCTTGATCAATACTAATTAAATAAAATGATTTCATATTAATATATTATACTTGTAATATATTAATAAATCATAAATAACCTTATTCTCAAAAGTCCATCCTATCAAATTGCACTGATGAAGGCAACCCAAAAGGACCATGTTACAATCGGGACAAGTACATCCCGGTTATAGTTATGGGCTTAGACACTAAATCCAACAGTCTCCCACTTGGATAAGTCTAAAAACTATAACTACCAATGTAACTCTAGGATCCGACTTAGCAGTCGTAAGCTTTCAAAAGCCGCTCTCGAACTATGAACTAGTCAGTGACTCGTCCTTTAGATAATGGATCATATATTCCTCTGTTCTCAAGATATCAGCTGGACAATTACATGGAACAATGTCATACTTATTGTCGAGCAGTTTGTTTCCTGATTTCCGATTTGTTTGACATAGAACTTAACTGAACACATCAATTTAGTTCTGACTGGGCCCGACACATAAGTCAAAACAAAATCATCGAGGGGCCCAATATATCGCTTTTAATCCTCTTAGGATAAAAGGAAACAGATAAACTTTGACTCATACGCTTGTACAAACTACTCATTAAATCATGCAGCACGATACGTTTTATAACATCAAGTTACTGATGCATTTTCGTATCATCAATACACAACCAACTCGTAGTCAACAACTCATATATCTTAGTTTGAAGACTATATGATATTATCGTCACACGATCACTCGTGATAAATTCCATGAATTGATTCAAGTGAGCACGGGTTGAATCCAATACTCGAATCTTATTTGAAGAGCACTCATGAATGGCGTAGCAAACTCTTGCTATGTCTAACGCCTTAGACAATCTACAAGCCACTTCATGACAGTCTTCTTTCATACTTACTTCCAACGTATGATCGACTGTGGATAGTTTGAATAAATCTTATTATTCTGGAAGTCAAAACATGCAAAGTGAAACACAAGAATAATACTAGTCTTATATGGCCCAAAAAACTTGAGCGTAAATAAAACACGTTTTATTTAATCGCCATATTGATTACTCATTATTCATCGTATAATGTTTCGATTGATCAACTTAATACTTGAATTAAAACAATATTTATCCCATGCTCCAAGCATGCACACTATGTTTACCTATGGCCCTTACTTTGTGAAATAAATCAATTTGATTTCCAATTAAACCCATTTCACAATTCTAAATCTTTAAGCGTAAGAATACCAAATTCATGCCACTATTAGAATGTGTTAGTTCTAAAGTATTATGCAAAGATTCCTTTTGTAATGTCTGGGTACCAAAAGTCATAGAGACTTGACCAACGGTATTACAAAATATTCATTTGGAGATTGTTACAAGACAATTCCACAGAGATGAAGTCTCAAATTCAAAGTACATTCCTTTGAACATCCTTGTTTGCATAAAAGTTTCTAACTTACTCATATATTCTTGATATCCAACTCCCATTATGGACACTTTTCCATAATTTTCATATGAGTATCCATTCTTAATAGAATCCTATCTATTCAGAATTATATCAATATGGTCCATTCATTACTATACTTCCAACTATCCATAAGCAACCAATCCTTAGCGAACCTTAGATTGTCCTTGACAATTGTTTAACCACTTTAGTCATATTTAGTACTAGTCCTTTTTCCCTCTTAATGCCCTAGGTATTTGGAAAATTAGAACACATGAATATTATAGCATATGCAATCGACCCTATATCTGTAGCATATAGGACACGATTCATAATGTCTTACATAAAGACATGATACTTGATGAGTCTTTTGCTATAATATTTCTATTTTCCATGTTCTCACAATTCGAACTATGAAGAGGGATGCCATAATCATAATCGAATTTTGAGAATGCAATTAACATTTCCATATATAGAATTTCCTTATGTCGAATCTTTTCAACATAACATTCAAATATGTCTTTGACTAAATTTAATTAAAAATCTCAATCTAAGCTTTTAGAATTAAAAAATGAAGTATAAGTTCCTCTCCCTTAATTATAGCAAAACAAATTTTCAACCCTGCAACTTTGCGAATTGAAACTTTGTTTTCTATAATTAACATTGCTAACTTGCAACACTTACCATAATAATTATGCTCCCACTAGCATAATAATTATTATCTTACTGGCATAACACTTATGCTCCCACTAGCTTTGACATGTATCCAAAATCAGTTGGACTTCTAGAAATCAAAACTTATTGACTTTCTTACCAAAGTTCAGATTTCCGATACGAGATGCTTCGATAAGCCTTTATCCAAGCTTCTCAAAGTCATACACATTTCCTTAGATAGCTCACCTGTGTGTCTAAACTATTTCAGAACTTACAACAATAAGTTCCGAATGTTTAGACCTTTTGCCATTTCTCACAATTCTAACTATGAAGAGGGTGTTGGATTAGGTGTCTAAGCCCATAACTATGGTTGTTATGTACTTAACCCGAGAGTAGCATGGTCCATTTGGGTTACATATCACCAGGACAATTTGATAGGATGGAATTTTGAGAAGAGGTTATTTATGATTTGTTAATATATTATAAGTTCTAATATATTAATATGAAATCATATTATTTAATTAGTATTGATCAAGAATTAATTTAGAATTAATTTTGTAATAAGAAGAGACTAATTATATATAAGGGGTTGATTTGGTAAAATCATTCATTCTTATGGTGTGGGCCAATGATCCATGATTCTTTAGGTTGGGCTAAACCCATGTGACAACCCATGGACGATCCATGGAGGTTTAAACCCATGGAGCCTAAGGAATATGGAAATTCATGCCCATTAGGGTTTACATGGTGTAACCCTAATCTTTCCACACTATATAAGAAGTCCCTTAGCATCCAGAAATGACACTAGTGTTCTTGGAGTCACTATAGCTGATTTGATTGGAAGAAACTCTCTCAAAAAGTCATCCTTTGTTCTAGGTATGTTGTGATTCCATTTGAGGTGCAACACTTGGGGCACTAAGTTCTTAAAGGCCAAACTCAAGAAGTTCTACAAGCTACAACAAAGAGGTAATTCTATAACTCTATTTTATGTTGATTATGTCATTTGTATGCTAGTCGTAGGCTTAATGCTTTGGAAACAATATCTCATGTATAATTAGAGAAAACATAGATCCAAATCATTTAGGGTTGTATGTGCACCATAGGATGTTGTAGTATACTAAAACCCATCAGTGGTATCAGAGCCTAGGATTGTTTTCTATTATACTTGATGTTTTATTGGTTTTCAAAGAAAAAATCGAATATCCTGCCTTCTGCCAAGTGAACTCACCGAGTCCACTGGGTGACTCGCTGAGTCCCCTCTTTAAATGGCCAACTCGACGAGTCCAGTTCATGTACTCGTCGATTTGGTGCTCCAGTGGGCAGATTTTCGAGTTTTGTTTGGCCTTTTTTGGATTAGAATCATTACCACAAAATGTTTTAGTTCATAAAATTTGATTTTGTTGTTATGGTAATGATGATTCTCATCCAAATAAAAGATAATTGTCAAAGTTTCATGATTTGTATTAGTTTTTATGATTAGGCTAATTTCTTGAAACTTGTTTGATATGAATTATCTTAACTTATGAGTTTAATTAGATCATAGGCAAATTTTTTGATTTTGTTAGTTAGAATTTTTTATCTAATTGTTTTTGCTGAAATCCATAACTTTTCCTCAAGTTATGGAAAATGAAAGGTCTATTTTTAAATGTCATCTTAAATGGTTTTAAGTCTTCCATAACTTGTCCTCAAGTTATGGAACTTGAAGAATCTTTCACATAAATGTTTTTATGAACTCCATAACTTGTCCTCAAGTTATGGAATGTCAAGAATCTTTTCATAAAACCTTTATTAAACTCATAAGTTATGAAAATCCCAAAGTTTTGAAAAGTTTTAAAACTTGCCCTTAAGCTTTGGAATTTGTAAAGTCTCACATTTTGAATACTTTAGTTCCAAACCCTAGAGTTTTAAAATTTAAAATTCTACCCTTATACTTTATATTATTCTAAGGTTGAATAATTATATATATGTAAAAGTTAAAAGTCAGTCTTACCGTTAGTAGGCCTCATTCACGAAGCCGGTCCATAAGGGGGGTATAAGGTTACTGCCTATAAAATGGTGCTTCAATGGGTGTCCACTCTCACCCACCGCTTCCTTGACTGGTGGAAGGTCGTTAGCCGAATGGGTAGGATAGGACATTAATTCTCATTAAAAGTATAATGAAAATACCAAGTAACTAAACACTTATAAATTTCCATTCTTAGTTACTTAGGAAAAATGTGAATTTGATGCTAACCCATGAAATTGCACATTGCACCTTATTAGTCGTTAGTGGAGCGTGTGTGGTTAACCGGCACACTAAGCTGGGAGTGACAGTGCGTGGAAAAGGGTAGCTTGATGTTAATCATAGATCAATGGAGCGTGTGTGGTTAACCGACACATTGATTAGGTGGTTGTAACATTGGGTTTACCAAGCTAATTTGCATGGTTATTCACACCTTGTTTGTGATCCTCGGCATCCCAGTCACAAACTTGAAGGGCACAATTGAGATTTAAACATGCCATTGAAAAATGCAATGAATCTGAAAGGATCTAGGAGTATCAATCCATTTAAAACTTAATAATCAATTTCGTTTTTCATGGTGGAAATTGGTAAATCGTCATTTACCTACCTTCAAATATTTTGCAATTTGGATTACGACATCCCTCTTCTGAATTGTAAAATATTGTGTTGGCTCCCAGCCTTAATAATTCATGTTGGGTGTTATATTAAGGGCTAAAATCAACTAAACTTGAATTTATCCCATTATAGATGTCTAGTTCAGACAACTATGGTCTTACCGAATCTTTTGGAAAAAGCTTTCTTTATAAAGATGATTTTCCACAAGGCGATCAAGGTGAAAGATTAATCTCTTCTTTGCGCTGTAGTGGAACTTCACTTCCTCCACCTCCTACAATAATTCTCCCTAACCCACAAGTTCAAGGTTACTCAAAGCCCTATTAGCAGGAAGGAAAGTTTGTATGTGCTCATGTCTTGGAGATGAAGTTACATATTGACAAGTTGGGAGAGCTGGGTGTCGAAGTCTCGAGGAAGTTGGTTATTGAATGGGTTCTTCAATCACTTCCCGAGTCATATAGTGAGTTCATCAAGGACTACTATGTGACAGACCACGACATAACCCTTATTGATCAAACATATTTGCTTGTTGCTGCTGAATCAGCAATGATTTGGCGCACTGGTTAATCAAATTTGATTGGAAGATCTACTCCCAAACTTCCACGGAAATTGACAATGGTAACATTGGAAGTCCAGAAAAGCTTTCTCTTCCCAGTGGAAAGGATTGGCCATGGTCAAGTCATTTGACCGAATGGTAAAGAGAAATGCTAAGACTGAGATAGTCACGTGTACTATTCCCAAAGAGTCCATATGTTTCTATTGCCAAGAGAAGGGGCATTGGTTGCGAAGCTACCACATTTACCTGAAAGATCCAAAGAAGGTAGAATCAAAAAGTTTGACTCTGCTTCAGGTAAATCTACTGTCTAACTCTATTAAGTTCCTAATTGTTGATTCTTAATATATGATGTAGTGCAATTACATTTTGATGTTTTTTAGAATCAAAGGAAGCTTAAAGGAAGGGTATGTTGAATCAGGTCGTGAAGATGGATTTTAATCGCATGGTTCAATGATCGGATTTTCGAGCTGCTGCTTAAAGAGTAATGATAAATTGCTTAGAAATATGTAGTAACATCGTTTTCATTTGTAATTGCATTGTAAGGAAAAGTTTTTCCGCTTTTTATAAATAAATAAAATTTTGTTTTATTTTATTATATCTCCTTGAAATGACATTTGTGAAAATTGATGTTTGTATGTTTCTAAGTTAGCAATATGAATTTGATTCCTTCGTTTGTGGTAGCGTCGAGAATTTTCCAAATAAGGAAAGATTCTCATCACCCAAGTTTCGGTTGGATAGAAACTTGGAATCATACAACTTGTATTGTGTGATGAATGAGAACCTTCATCTTTGGGAAATTAAGACTAATTCCTTGTTCACATGAATATGTGAGTTAAGAGAAGAACTAGGGGATCAGGTATACTGGGTGTGCGCTGGTCAGGTCCACCACAAAGAACGATAAGACTATTCGTCATGATTTACTAAAGTTCAGTAAATATTGTTATGCTTACAATTTAAAGTATAATTCTGAATCATTGGAAAAGTTCAATGTATGGCAGAACGAATGAGAAGAATCAAATTGGGCAGAAAGATAGAAGTTTCTCTAATATGAAAAGATGGGAGAGTACTTGAGTATTGTGTTTTATGATCATCTTAATGATTATGAAAACCATGTCACAGTTGATCCTCTAAGGATATCTTAGTGCATTTGTATGGCTAAGAAGAGGAATCGTGAATTGTTGAAATGGTTAAATATAGAAGATGAGTCATACTTCGTTCCAAAAACAAGTCTTAGAGTCATACTCCAAGCTTGTGCCTTGAGTGACACTAAATTAAGAAGGTTTATAACACTCATCAAATGTAGAGTAACATGTTTCTTACTCTTGTACATTTGAAATTGGTAAGTTGTGATGTATTGGTTAGGACCAAGACCAAATAAGACCAATTGTGTGAAGTATCATTCTTGATGATAATCCACACTAACCCTTGAATATTTGTTTGTCAATGAATGATTCTTGACAAGAGAATCTTATATGTCAAGAGGTCAGCGGGAGTCTTAATGATCTTGAAAGTTCCAAGAACTAATCAAGAGTAAACCTATTGTTAATCACTAGCACATGACTTGAGGTTTATTACCTATCGTGTTGACATATTCTTATTTTTGTGCCCATTCCAGTAAAAAATACCCCACACTTGACTTTTGCTTGCCCCCAAGCAAAACTGAATTTTAGCACACTAATATCACATAAGACAATCCCAATTGAACCCAACCATTATGCCAAGACCGCAACGCATGCATTTGTGTCTAAATTTTTTTCCTATGGACACCCCCTAATTCTAAATACTCACAATCCTCATAAACACTCGCCCACTTCTTTTGAACAATGCTCATTTTATGCATCCCTCCGAATCCGTCCGCATAAAACTTTCTTAACCTCAAGGTATTTTTGGTTATGCTACCCAACGTTGAATCATAAAAAGTGACCCTCTTGAACTTCAGCTACCGCAACCTCTTCAGCTACCGCAGCCATCCAACACCCGCAGTCAAGCCACTTCTTCAGCAACCGCATTCGGAGTCTCTACCTACCGCAGTCACTTTACTAGATTACTTCACTTGTCTTTATTGTAATACTATCTATTGTCCAGTATGCCTTACATGGCTATTGTTAGAGATGTAATCTATTGTACTTCGTGAGTCTCTATAAATAGAGCTCATTCTTTTCTGTATTCATTAATCTTAACACACGCATCTATCTATTCTGAATACACATCTCTGATGTTATCGTTTCTATCTCTCTATGACTCATCCCTTCTTACTCTCAAATATTACTAGAATACAACTGATTATAACCTCTCTTCTGAGCAAGTCTTTCGTGACTTAATCACTAAGTTTGATCTTCCTTATTAACTCGGTTTGAATCATTCCTTGTTATGAATCAACTTATGTGTATACTTGATATAACAATTGTTGTCATTTCTATTTCTTTACTTTTCCGCAACTAACTCTCTATCTATCTAACTCTAACTTATTAATATTATTGTTGAGCTTTTAGATCCTTCGAGATTAACTATTCCGCAATACACTTGTTCTAACATTTGTTTAAATGTGTCTCTAAGTTTTTCTCTCAACAATTGCTATCAGAGCCATAGTGGTTGCTTTTTGAAAACGGAACTCTGATTTTCAAAGGGCCTTCTATACCACTGAAGCTCCTTTCTTAAAAAAAACTTCAAAATGGCACAATCGTTATCTCTGAATGTTTCCAACAGTGTTGGTGGTTCTAACCGAGCCCCAATACTGGTAGCAAATGAATATCATCACTGGTCACAAAGAATGGAAATATACCTAAGGAGACTTGGTAGAGATGTATGGCGATCCGTAGAAGAAGGACCACATGTCCCAGTCCTTACACCAGTCCAAACTGACGGCGCTACAACCAGAATAGGAGGAGGTCAACCAGTCATGAACCGTCCCACCAAGGATGATCTCGATAAAATGGAAAATGATGCTGTTGCTTTTTATGAAATCTCCTGTGGAGTTGCTCCTGACAACTTCGATATTATCATAAATTGCAAATCAGCAAAAGAGATCTGGGAAGTTCTCAAGAATTTGTACGAAGGCTCAGAACAAGCACAAGACAAGAAGCTTACTACCGCACTCAATGAGTTCAACAACTTTAAAGCTCATACTGGCGAAAGTTTGGAAGACTCCTTCAAAAGGTTCAACCTGATAGTCACCAAGTTATCCAATGCAGGCACCATCCGCAGTAACCATGAAACAAATCTTCAGTTTCTTAATGGTTTGGGAAGACATTGGACTACGGATAAGATGATAGTCCAGGGCGATAGAAAGATTCACTCTTTGTCACTCTACAAGCTCTATGGAGAGCTGCAAGCACAAGAATCCACCGTACTCAAAGACTGTGCTGACTTCGGAGGACCACTTGCTCTCGTAGCACAAGCCCCACCGCAGTCACTCTACTCTCCCTCGTATGACACTTCACCGCAATCATACGAAGCTGACTCAGAGTATGACGATGAAGAAGAATTTTAGAAGGCTATTGCTCTGGTTAGCCAACAGTTCAACCGTCTACCACCTCCTTCCTTCCGCAAGAATCAACAGTTCAACAAACCTCCATTCAACCGTAACTTCGGTTCCCAGAATAACCATCCTCGATATTCCAAAAGTTCTCATCCACCACCGCAATATCTAAATAATCAACCAAAGGAAGCACCGCAGTCTACTCAAACCACTGACTCCGGTACTCCCTCAGAAGACAAGACTGATGTTGTAATTTGTCACAAATGCAACAAAGAGAATCAATTTGCAAGAGATTGTAAGGCCGATGTAGTAAAAGACAGAGCATTCTACCTTTGAATGGCTCAAGCGTTGGAAGATAAGGAAAAAGAAAGGGCATATGTAGCCCATGTCAAAAGAGACCATCAAGTTTGGTCATCCGGAGACGAAGATGAAGCCATCAGCAGTGTCAAAGGAAAAGGGAAAATCGGCATGCTGGCAACTGCGGATGATGATGGGTCTACAAAGCTGGAAAAGAACTACTGCTACATGGCAAAGGATGGAACTCTAAGCATCGTCGAACAGGTAAAACTTATGATCCAAACTCTAAACTATAGCATGCATGACTGTCAGCCCTACATAGATGATCTTAATGACACTTGTGCTGCCGTCCATACAGACTATAACAAAGCCTTAGATGAGAAGAACATTGCATCCCAAGAGATGTTCCACGTGAGAGGACGACTGGATAACAAAAGACTCAAAATGGCTATGTTAGAGAAGGACCTAGAGTTAGAAAAAGATGCAAGAATGTTGAGTGAAACCCAATTAGAGATAGCTTTAAACCAGAGAGATTTAGCTCAGAATGAAATTGTACGCTTAAATCTCTTAATTGAAAAATTGTTTAATGAAAGTGAAGCTATTGAAAATTTGGTAAACAATGGAACCGTGGACAATACATACAATTGGGGTTGGTCGAATGGATATCCTACCGCAATGGATTCCTCACCTCGGTTCAATAAAGACAGACTGTATGTCCCTCCAGACCAAGAATTTCATTTCCCAGTCAATGACAAGACCTTTCCTGAAGACATCAAAACTCACTTCGGTAGACTGCATAGTCTAAGCAATAATTGTGTCATTGAGGAAATTGTGCCTGAGGTTTCGGGTCACACATGTGATCAAATTCCTATCTGTGGCACCATTTATCCAAATTCTCAAACCTCATCCGTAGTTGATGAAGAAATTGTCATTGAGGGCCCCGAAGTATCGATAGACTTCCCATCTCTGTCCTCAGACCGTGGTGTTTCTCACTATAGCCAAAAGTCCGACAAAAGTCCCACTGCAGTCCCAACTTACTCTGCGGTAGTCAATTCATCACTACCGCAGTCATCAGTAAAAGGAACTGTGACTCTTCAACCAATTCATCACGAATTACCCATAGAAAACTTTGAAGTAGGTTAATGCTCTCAAATTCCTGAATCTTCAAGTTCAGATGACTCAAGCCCTCGTTTTCACAAATTTTCAAAGGGTTCTAGGAAACCGCAGTTGAACAACAGAGACTGCGGTTCACCAAAATCCTTAGCTAAAAAGGCTTTCAAAGAAGAAATTCGATCCCGTGGCACAAATAGACAAATTTTTCCGAAAAACAAGAAACATGTCAGATTTCCAAAATCTAAAAGTCCAGAAAAATTTGTTTTCTCACACTACTTTTCAAAAAACTCTCCTTTCAAGAAAACACACAAAAAGGAATGTCAAATTTCATCAGTCATTCCTACTTCATCTGACACAACCCAAAAGAGTGTTCAGTCTTTTCAAAACAATGGTTTTCAGGTCTATTCCTCAAATAATCCTAAATGGAAAGGTATTTTACCCACACCAACACTTTTAAAGTCACATCAAAATTTCCATAAGTGGAAGGGTATTCTACCAAATCCACCAAAAAGGACTCAAAGATCTACACATACTAAACCTTGTTCAAAACAAACTTTTCAGAAACCAAACAACACTCATGTCAGATCTTTTCAACCTCGGACCGGTAACAAGTCCAATTCATCCTATGGACCGCTGACCAAGCATAGTGTCAGATCAAAAGACAAAATCTCCTTTTGTAAATGTCATTGTAGTTGTCAAAATGATTCATCCTATGTCAAATCTAGTCAGAGTCATAAACCTCGTACTTTTTCAAAACACAACACTCCAAATCTGCACAAACACCTAGGACTAGGAATAAAAGTTGACAAGAGACCCGTCCCTGCAACCTCGGTCCATGCAACTTTCAAAAATTCACCAATTGCCCCAGGCTCCAAACTAGTTTAGATGCCTAAACTAACCGTGTAATTCTCAGGCTTTGTGCAAGGAGGAACAAGAAGAAGAGTGGTTAATTGACAGTGCCTGCTCCTTGCACATGATCGGAAGGTTAGAATACCTTCGGGATTTCAGGCCAATATGCAATGGTGGAAATGTTACATTCGGCAACAATGCGAATGGAATCATCCGAGGTTACGGTGTTCTCACTACGGGGAACTTCTCTATTCAAAAGGTTGCTTATGTAGAAAGCCTTAAACACAATCTCATCAGTGTTGGCCAACTATGTAAGGCAGGCCATCAAGTTGAATTTGATGATCAATTTTGCTATGTAATGACAAGTGATAGGAACACGTGTCTGATCAAATCCCGATCCGAAGGTACGATGTACCCTTTGGATGTCTCTCTGATCATTGGTAGACCGCAGTTGTGCTTCCTATCCAAAGCCGTATCCGAAGTCAGCTGGCTATGGCACCGCAAGCTAGCTCATCTCAACTTCAGGTATATCAACAATTTGGTCACCGGAGAACTAGTCAGAGGTCTCCCTATTCTCAAATTCAGCAACGATACTCTCTGCCCTGCATGTGAATGTGGGAAGCAATCAAAAGCAAGTCACCCTATGGTGATTGATTCTTCAATCTCTGAACCTCTAGAGCTCTTACACATTGATCTCTGCGGTCCATCAACCGTAGCCAGTCTCCATCACAAGAAGTACATACTGGTTATAGTAGATGACTTCACACGCTTCACATGGGTTTTCTTCCTCAGACTCAAGTCAGAAACACCGTAGATTCTCATCAATTTCATCAAGGAAATAGAACTTCAGATCAAGCTTCCAGTAAGACGTATCCGCAGTGATAATGAAACCGAGTTTACCAATCATCTTCTCAACAGTTTCTTGGTTTCCAAAGGCATCACTCACAACTTCTCAGCTCATTATACACCACAACAAAATGGAGTAGTACAGAGAAGGAACCACACACTAGTAGAAGCAGCCAGATCCATGCTCAACTTCGCACACCTTCCTCTCTACTTCTGGGCTGAAACTGTAGCAACCGCATGCTTTGTACAAAACCGAAGCATTGTGTGCAAACGCCTCAATAAAACACCATATGAGGGCCTTAACAACCGCAAGCCAAATGTTCTCCTCTTTCATATCTTTGGGTGTAGATGTTTCGTAATCAACAACCGCGATCAGCTTAACAAGTTTGCACCGAAGTCTGATGAAGGCATCTTCCTTGGTTATTCCACTAACAAGGTTGCTTATCGAGTGCTCATCAGACGTACAAGGCTGATCATTGAAATCTTTGATGTGAAATTTGATGATTCTCACATCTGCAACGCCCCTCCATCCACTGAAACCACCGCAATCATGGAAAGCGATATTCCTGCCTCTTCAGGTCCTTTAAATCTAGTTGAAGTCAATTATGACGATCTTTTCGATCCTGTTGAAACGGAGAAACTATCCGAAGTTCTTGTGTCCCCCGTAGTTCAACAACAACACGCTGATGTTTCTGGACCATCTCTATCTGAAGTAGCATCTCTCAATACTTTCACCTCTCCGGTTGAGGGGGAAAGCTCTACTCCGGATCTAGCAACAACCGTCGAGGTTCCAGTACTTGATGCTGCTCAAGTTCCTATCCGGAGAGAATCATTACCATCAAACGTATCTTCGGATTCGGATGATGAACTCACAGAGAACATTGACACGAGAACCGATCGAAGGATTATCACTCTCCCATCCGCAGTCCAGGGGGAACCTTCTCAGGTTCCAGAGGAACTCCCATCAGCAATCCAGGGGGAACCTCTCCCAACTGCTCAAGAAAACTCCATTCTCGTTCCAACAAACCTAGATGACTCAGCAGGATGTTCTCAAGTCCAGGGGGAACTGCCATCTCCAACCGCAGATTCTTCTGATATTCAAGATATTCCCTCTACCGCAGCTGCTGATCATCTACAACCCCGTCTTCATGTATGGACGAAGGACCACCCACCAGGTCAAATCATTGGCAACCCATCCGCAGGTATCCAGACTCGATCTTCCAAGGACTTATCTGATCATTGTCACTACGCAGCATTTATGTCCTAAGTTGAGCCCCGAACGATCAAAGAAGCATTACTAGAACCTGATTGGATATCCGCAATGCAAGAAGAGCTGGAAGAATTCAAAAGAAACAAAGTGTGGAAACTCATCCCGAAGCCACACGGTCACACCATTGTTGGTACTAGATGGGTATTCAAAAACAAGCTGGATGAATCTGGTGCGGTAGTCAGAAACAAGGCAAGGCTAGTTGCAAAGGGCTACAATCAACTTGAAGGTGTTGACTATGATGAAACGTATGCTCCGGTGGCACGAATGGAAGCCATCCGAATCTTCTTAGCATACGCAGCCCACAAAAATGTCAAGGTACACCAAATGGACGTTAAGAGTGCATTTCTCAATGGGGAACTAAAAGAAGATGTTTATCTTCAGCAACCTCCAGGCTTTGAAAGTATTGAATTCCCAGACCACTGCTACAAACTTGAAAAAGCAGTCTACGGTCTGAAGCAAGCCCCAAGAGCATGGTACGAGACTCTCTCTGAATTTCTTGTCTCGTCCGGATACAAAAGAGGAGTGATTGATCCCACTTTATTTAGAAAAGCAAATGGTGACCATCTTATGCTTTTACAAATATATGTGGATGATATCATCTTCGGATGATCAAGGAATGGTGGATGAATTTGCTAAGCTCATGACCAACAAGTTCAAAATGAGCATGAATAGAGAGATTAACTTCTTTCTAGGACTTCAAGTGAAACAAGTTCCGCAAGGGATATTCATTCATCAAGAGAAATACACCAATGAACTGTTAAAGAAATTTTCTATGGTCAATTGTTCTTCGGCTAAGGTCCCCATGGCTTTCGGATATAAGATCTCTGCTGATCCCTCAGGCGAATCTGTGGATCACAAGACTTATAGAGGTATCATAGGCTCTTTGATGTACCTCACCGCAAGCAGGCCAGACATTGTCTTTGCAACAGGTGTATGCGCAAGGTATCAGGCTGACCCAAAAGTGTCACACATGACCGCAGCCAAACAGATACTACGGTACCTGAAAGGAAGCAAGTCTCTTGGATTATGGTACCCTGCAGGCAACGATTTCAGCCTTCAAGCATTCACAGATGCAGATCATGCCGGATGCAAACTAGATCGAAAAAGCACTTCAGGTGGTTGTCAATTTCTGGGTGGAAGACTCGTCAGCTGGTCATCAAGGAAACAAAGTTGTGTATCTCTGTCTACCACAGAAGCTGAGTATGTGGCCGCAGCCAGCTTTTGCTCTCAAGTCCTTTGGATGAAAACTCAACTATTGGACTACGGATACAGAATGCTGCGGATACCGATCTATTGTGACTCTGAAAGTGCTATTGCTATTTCTCACAATCCAATTCAGCACTCCAAGACTAAGCATATTGAACTACGGTATCATTTCATCAAAGACCACATCTTGAAAGGTAACATTGAACTCATCTTTGTTCATTCTCATGAAGAGATTGCTGATGTGTTCACAAAAGCCCTCGACTCCACAAAACTTAACACCTTCCTGCAAATGTTAGGAATGATGAATCCAGACCCGCAATTCTTTTTGAATTGTTAGATACCGCAGACCATCCTTGGTCTCCGTTGCGGTTCTAACTGAAATTTACTTATGATAGATGATTTTGGTACCGCAGTCTAGGTATCACAACCGTATATCATACTTATCTTTCATGGGTCCTTATTGTTTGTTATTACTAATTTTTGTACAAGTGTTCTTCTCAGTTCCTATACTACATACATTCATCTGGTCATCCGCAATGACATCTGGTCATCCGCAATGACACCTGGTCATCCGGAATGAAGTTTCCATCCGCAATCACGTTGATAATCTCTCAACTGTTTCATCAACCCTTGAATCTTTTGTGTGCTATTTAATGATCCTTCATTAAATAAAACTTTAAATAACAAAAAAAAACATTCCCTTGAGAAACTGTCTCATTCTCTTTCTGAATAAACCTTGTGTCAGACCTATTTTTAGGTATGATGACAAAAAGAACATTTTTCCATAATCACATCCTTAATTTGTCTTTTCCGCTTACCTAGAACGTCCCATCCGTTACAACTTCCTTTCCCCTCACCCCACGATCACCTGACGTGATGATGTACATCTGACTTTTCATTAAATGCAAACCCTTTTTTGACAAATCTCAAAAATCCTTTTAAACCATTTCATTTTATGTGGCTGAGATTTAATCTCCAATTCAAAAGATTCCCCCCAAACGATGTTTTACCTTATCCTTTCTTTTTACCTAGGGTAAAAATTTCATCCCTTTATAAACCCTTCTTCTTCCCCAAAATCACTTTACGCTTTCTGAACATTGAACCTTCCCTCTCAAATCCTTCAAGAACTCTGTCTTTCTACTCTTTCTCTCAAGATCCTACAATGGTGAAATCCAGTGCATCCAAGAAACAATCCAAGGCTTCTGGATCAGTGAATCCTACTGGTTCAGACTCTCCCACGATTGCATCAAGCAACTTCAGAGCAGTGTTCGAAGATCATCCATCTTACAATGCTCCAACCAAGCTGATGATTAAGTTTCTGAAGAATCATCCCCTGTTTGGCCCCTTTGATGTTTTCACAGATGTTGTCCCAATCTCAACCCTTTTCAAATGTGCATTCTCCGCTTATCGCCCAATCGGAAACCCCCAAGAAGTTCATCTTAACCTGGTTAATGATTCTTTGGTCATTCTGTCCAAGGAAAAGTTTCTTTCTGCCATAAACCTCCTTGTTCATCCCTCCATCAAGATTTTCTCTCCATCCATGGCGGACATTACCTCTGCCCTTTACCAAATGGGATATCAGAAAAAGATTAAAGGAATTGGCGAATTCAAGAAAAAACAATTGCCTGTGGTCTGGCAATTTGTTTGCCACTTTATCATCCGCAGTCTATCCGGCAGAACCGGAGGCACGGATAATATGGGACTCAAGCTTCTCGAGCTGGTATGGAGTATATTCACAGGACACGATGTAAACTACGAGCAGATCTTATGGGACGACTTTCTTCAATACATTCCCAAGGAGAACCCAAGGGAGAACCCAACCGAGCTCACCTTTGCAAGGTTCTGGTCACTCTGCATTTCAGACCTTCATGCGGATGCAGGAATCGACATGGGCAGTGACATCAATTTCTTTGTCACCAAGGATCTTAAAAGGTACAATCCCTCCTCTGATCAATCTAATTTTGGACCAATTCGAAGACTCCCTACCCACATTCTTTGCACACTTGGTCTTGAGACTGCTGATGTCTCGGATCATATTGAGGCTACGGAAGGTATTGCCCCATACCCTCCTACCCCGCCTCTTCAAAATCCATCCGCAACCATTAACCCTGAAGGTACCGCAGTCCCTTCTGCCACTACTCTCTCCAATATTTCTCAAAAAAGAAAGCAATTGGCCACCAAGAAGAAACAACGAACACCCAAGAAGGATGCTCCCAAACGAACCGCACCCACCAAGAAACGTAAAATCAAACCAACCGCAACCACACCTGATAGTGATTCTAATGAGGATAGGCAACCAATTGCTATCCTTAAGAAAAGAAAAACCGATACCTCTGGCCAAATGCGTGACCGGACCGATACTGAAGCCTCTCAAAAGGCTCCGGTAGTCCTTGGGGTGGCAGCAGACCCATTCAACACCACTATCATTTTCCAATCAGACTCAGAAAGTGAGTCTGATTCACCACATCGTGGAGACTCCCCCCCAGTTCACTCCCACGAGGATGACACTGGTACTCGCCCTAAGGTCTCCAAGGCTTCCCGACTGCATTTCTTTTCACCTGAGGAGTTGCGCTCCATCCTCTTGAACGTAACCCACACACTTCAAACACCTCCCCAACCGCAGGGCACTTCTTCCGCCCATGCCAGAACTGAGCCGAGGCCAAACTTGACCATGGGTCAAGGAGACCAAGGAAGCTCAGGAAATCCTACTCTGCTTACATCCGCAGCAGGTGGTTTAGGCACGGTGAGCACAAATGTGCAAGGATCCGTGGACCCGAAGGACACTTCGATGCGTTTTCAAGGATTTGACGGAGATGAATCAAACGACTCATGGTTACGCTACACTCCGGTAACTGAGTCATAAATCAAGAAATATGACATTTTCAGAAGGGCATTTCAAGCCCGCAAGGAACAACAGATCAAGCAACAACAACAAAAGGAGCAAGAAATCCAGTCAGTGGCAAAGTATTGGGCAGACGCAATCAATAATGCCAATACCGTAGCCACCATTCTAAAGGTTCAAGACTGGATGACCGAGATGGCTGAAACAATCCTCAAAGCTCAAGCAACTGGTGAAGGTGCAGGTACCTCCAGAGTAACTCCAACTCCAACTCCAACTCCAAATCCAATTCTAACTCCAACAGTTCATGAATCACAAGACGAAGGAACCGCAATAGAAGTCAGTTCTGCTCCCACCTTCGGTCTTGATGATGAAGACATTCAGGAGGTAAATAAGCCCAGTCCTTCTGATGATCACCTGATGATGTTTGATGAAGAAGAGGAATCCAGTGGCTCTCACCATTCAACTTCCAAACCTAAAGAGAAGAAGAAAAAGAAGAAGAATGCGGTCACGAGAAAGGAGTTTCTAAGCTTACAAGCAAAAGTTGATCAAATCTTAGCTGCGGTCAAGCCAACCCAACCGCAACCAGAAGACTCCCCCGGACCGCAGTCACTGATCGAACGGATAGAACGCCTGGAAACACGTGAGCGTTTGGCTGCTGAGAGAATTTCTCTCAAAGTTGAAATCGGGATCCGGTCCCTTGACAACAACCGCAAAGCAGATCACAAGGACTTCATGGCTGATGCGGAACGCCTCATCTCTGAGGTGACCGCAATCAAAAAGGATCTCCAAGCAGCCATTGCGGATCAACCCACACAGTCTCAAAAACTGATAGCTGAGACTCACACTGTGTATGAGTCCACTATCTCAGTTCTTCAAGCCACAATCAATAGACTGCAACGATCCCTGTCCTCCAACTTTCACGGTCCCAGGATTCTTCAGCTCACAAAAGAAATTCATAAACTGCTCTTCAACTCCACTATCCCCAATAATCAACAACTGGCAGATGACCTCAAAGCTAAATTTCAAAACGTATTTGCCAAAGTTGATGGCCTTCGTCAATGGCTTGAGGAAGCCCCTGGGTTGCATTCCTCAAGAGGGGGAAGTGAAGAAGAATTCCATCATTAACATCACTCCACCTCACAGCATCCGAGTCCCCCCATCATCACAGAAAAAATTCCTACACCGCAACCCTCACCACAACCATCTCATCATACTCCACCTCATAACACTCCACCGCAAGAGAAGGTCACTCCTGAGAAACCAGAGACTCCCTTTCACTTCAAAAACCTGGCTGAGCACATGTCCTCTCCAATCTCAAATGAATCTCCTGCCACCACCCAAAGGAAACAAGATTGGAAGGCAGCCAAACTTGCAGAGCTCATATGGAGAGAATGCGGTTTTGATACTATGATGGACGAATCCTTGATAAACTCTTGGATCAATCCTCACCGCAGACTGTTGGACGAAGATTACAGACCCCACCTCACATATGCTGAACCCCCTACTGATGGCTACTGGGATGTCCCAATATCTCCAAATGCCAAATACTTCACAGTATTTGAGCAATTCGACCGCAGCCTTCCAGATCACAAAAGACTGCCAATGGAATTTGAGAGACTTAGTCTTTTTCATGCTAAGCATGCCTCTCCCATTGAGAAGATATGGTCTAACGATAGACCATCCGCAGTCAAGAACTACAAGATTCGGAAGTTCATGAAGGCTGACTACATCCAATATACCCTCACTAGAAGGGAGCATGACTATGTCCGCACCCAAGCAGACTTCCCTTGTATGAATTCGGAAGAAATATTTCTCATTGCCAAGGTGTTCCAGAACAAGTCAGAGAAGCACCAGCAAATGAAGATTGCGCTTGAAAGGGCTAATACCTTTTTGAAGGAAACGGTCTGCGATTTCGCCAAGATCGACGCAGACATCTATCCCATCATTGCCAAGAAATTTGATATGCCACCACTTGACCCTGCACCAATGCCTACCGAAGGCTATCAAGAAAGATCCTTAGGCGCAACCAACTTTCCTGAACTTGGAGTCATTTTCAAAAGGAAGATCGATAACGTCAAATATTTCATTACTATGACTGCCATGCATCGCCTCACCAAGAAGCAACTTGACATCTGCCGAACCGCAGTTGAAAGATCGAAGCACACTACCGCAGAAGTCAAGTTCGAGATCTTAAGGAGAATCATCTGGCTGGAAAACATCAGGAAGTTTTGGTGGATCCTGATCAAGTTCCTCAAACTTGATAGCTGAACAAAAGTTAAAGAGGTCACTTAGGGGGAAATTGTTGAATCATAAAAAGTGACCCTCTTGAACTTCAGCTACCGCAACCTCTTCAGCTACCGCAGCCATCCAACACCCGTAGTCAAGCCACTTTTTCAGCAACCGCATCCGGAGTCTCTACCTACCGCAGTCACTTTACTAGATTACTTCACTTGTCTTTATTGTAATACTATCTATTGTCCAGTATGCCTTACATGGCTACTGTTAGAGATGTAATCTATTGTACTTCATGAGTCTCTATAAATAGAGCTCATTCTCTTTTGTATTCATTAATCTTAACACACGCATCTATCTATTCTGAATACACATCTCTGATGTTATCGTTTCTATCTCTCTATCACTCATCCCTTCTTACTCTCAAACATTACTAGAATACAACTGATTATAACCTCTCTTCTGAGCAAGTCTTTCGTGACTTAATTACTAAGTTTGATCTTCCTTATTAACCCGGTTTGAATGCATTCCTTGTTATGAATCAACTTATGTGTATACTTGATATAACAATTGTTGTCATTTCTATTTCTTTACTTTTCCACAACTAACTCTCTGTCTATCTAACTCTAACTTATTAATATTATTGTTGAGCTTTTAGATCCTTCGAGATTAACTATTCTGCAATACACTTGTTCTAACATTTGTTCAAGTGTGTCTCTAAGTTTTTCTCTCAACACCCAAGCATACATGATCTAGAAAAAATTACAACTTTTGATACCACAATGGAGCTCTTTGGAATTCTTCACTTCTTTGATAAATTTATCCTTGATTTCTTTGAATTCACCACCTTTTCGTTTGATTTTTGGTATCTTCAAATTTTTGATTCTTCGGAATTTTGATCTTTTGATCTTCATACTTTGATTTCTCCAAAATTCATACAACTTTTCTTGTAATTCTCTTTTTTTTTAACATGTAACTCACTCTTTTTTTTCACTCAATACCTACATGCTTAAGCAGGGGCGCTCAACTTCAACCTTTATTGGTTAAAGATATTAGTTTTCCTGGATACATTTCAAGTACACGATGCTAAACATATTGCGTCCCTCAAACTAAGCGAGGTTGTGTTTTTGTCCCATGATTTCACTAGAATAAAGGAGGCCCCAAATGCACTAGAACGTATATAGGCTCAACTAAACATTTGGGTCTTCAAAGAATCATCAAACACAATACTAGCATGATTCTTAATTGCTTTTTACCAAATTTTCTAAATTAAGTCCTAGCAATTTGTGTGCAAAAATTTCAAAATTTAACTAAAATTTCAACTAATGTAACCAACCCCCTACCCCACGCTTAATTTATGCAATGACCCCATTGCATGTTATGCATGATAAAGAACATAAAAGTAAAGAGAGAATTGGAACAAACTCCCCTGGGATAGTAGTGGTGAAGTTGATATTTCTCATGAAAAGCTCCATTTTCCATTGACTTTAGACATGGGAACAGCTCATCCATGTCTTGGGTGTCAAATCTCGTGTGGTAAAACTCCAAATGTAGAAAGAAAAACTCTCGGAAACGCTCGGAAAATGATCTTCAAAAATGCAGCCAATTGTCGCGTCAAATATCAGCAAATCATCAGCTTAAGAGATAAAATAAGGCTCAACTTGTCGAGTTTGTAGGGTGGCTCGCCGAGTTGTAGCGTAATACTGGAAGAAGTCGAGTTTTTATACTGGGACTCGTCGAGTAGGTAAGTGCACTCCCCAAGTCCATCACTGTATGAAAAAAAAATGTTTTTGCTCCAGGTCCGATTCTGATGTGTGTGGGGAATATTAAATTGATACTTTCCCCATTTTTTTCTTCAGTAAATGATCTCTTAATAACCTCTTTTATCATTGGACTCGTAATTATACTCAAAACTTCGTTTTCTCTCTCGTCTGGACTCGATTTTTCCCTTGGTTATCCTTGACTCTAGACTCTCACATGTATCCTTACACTTAAACTGAAAAGATAAAAAACAAATACCAAGTAATAAAAAAAACATCAAAATAAAAATCCGAAATTATCCTTAAATACTAAAATTTTAGAAAGAAAAAGAAAAGCAAACTCGAATGACAGGTTGCCTCCCGCAAACGCTTCTTTTTGTGCGAGTCTTTAGCTGGACTCTCAACTTAATAAACTTCCAAGAAACTCAATACCAATCCATCTGTTGCATTGAATATCTTTTTTGGACCAATTTGTAAAATTTGTCTCTTTTCTTCAAAAATTAGCCAAACGAGCTTGAATTCATAAAACCCAAAAATCTTGACAAGGTTTGGAACCGGTTGGGTACTAATCAGAAATGGATCGTGCTTCAGAACTTTCTCCAAAGTTGGAATCGTCACCCCATTCTTAGAAACACAAACCGGAAATACAGGGGGCCATGTTGTGGTAATGGTCAAACCACAGCTTGGTTCCTGCAATTCAGCTTGTTCTTGTTCTTCATCTGACCCTTCTGCCATCAACCTTTCCAGCTCCTCCTAATCTCTTTCTGGATAAAATTCTTCATCTAGTAAATTTAGCTCTTGTAACTCAGATTGTTCTTGTTTATTAGGCAAGATGTTATCTAACCATCTTCCAAATTCCTTCAAATCATCATCTGAGTCATATTCTTCATCTTCTTGCTCAATTTCCTGTACTACTTCCTTAAGAAAAGCATCAAGAGCATCGAGATTTGGAAAATACATAATAAATAAAAATAAAAATAAAAATTAAACTAAATATAAAAAAAATTAATCAATAAATTAAAAACGATAACAATTAGCAAATAAAATTAACTATTTGAACCGTTCCCCGGCAACGGCGCCAAAAACTTGATGTATGTGGAATGCACTAGTTTTAATCCTACTAACTTAGACACAAAATATACACACAAAAGGTAGTGTACCTAACAATTAATAATATAGTTCAAGCAAGTAGGGCATCGAACACAGGGAACGGTAAACAATTAAAATAAATGTTAATATTATCTAAATAAAACAAGTAATAGAAAGGGGGTTTTCTCTAGTTTTGCAAGACTAGAAACTTAAACAATTAACTAAAACTTAAACTAAGCAACTAAGAGCTAAGCAAATAAAAATCAATTACATTTAATAATTAAGGAGACTTCTGTTTAGGTTTGAATCATTTATTCCTATGGTTGATTTTGTGACAAGTGCAATGGATTAATTGGCATTAGCTACTGATTAGTGTGGTTAGGTTCACGTTCGCGGTTACTAATCCTTAAAAAACAAATTAATTCAAGCAGTGATCAGTTGATTAAACCAATGAGTTTCCTAGTTTATTGATTCGGGTTAAATAAGACTTGTAATTAGTTAATCAAATTACTAATTCAACTAACCTCTTGTTGATGGTTTGTCACACAAGCTCACACATTAATTTACCCACTTTCTAGTTAATCCTAGTTTCACGTTCGCTAATCCTAGGCACATAACTATGTTTTCACATAAATCACATGAGGTAAGAAATTAAGAGATGTTCATGCAGCTTAATTACTTAATAATTAACAAAAAATAGTTATGGTTAATGCATAAGGTTCTTTAACAAGCTTAATAAAACAAAGTTCACCAAATTAAATTAATCCAACCACAAAATCAAACCATAATCACAAAATCATCTATCCTAAACAAAAGGTATGAGTTTTAGCTCATGATTACAGCAGAAACAAGCTCAAAAACGAAATCAATTGGTAAAACCATAGTTCAAACAAGAGATTAGGTAAAGAGTAAACTTGATTTTGCCTTGATTCTCCTTAAAATTGAATGTAGGGTTGATTCCTTAGCTTCCCACGCTCTAATAGCACCTTCAGTCGACAATTGGCCTCCAAGGGTTAATCTATATGCTAGGGTATCGGGCAGGAATGCCCTTTATATAGATTTTCACAAAACAGAGGTGACTCGTCGAGTCCAGTGACCGACTCGGCGAGTCCGTCACTTAAGACCCGTGTACGGCAAGTCAACGTCAAGAATCACGAACTTTCTGATCAACTCGTCGAGTTGATGCCAAACTCGTCGAGTCCGTTTGGAATCAGCATTTTCTCAAAACACGAAAGACGTCCGAAATTGTGTCTAGTTTTCAGAACATTTTGAGTCCGTTTGGAATCAGCATTTTCTCAAAACACGAGGGGTCAAGCTGTCCATCAACATCCTTCTTTCTTCAAAATCCAAGATCCAAGCTTCCAATCGCCAATTCCGCTTCATTTTCCTTCCGACCATGTAATTATTGCTGAAAATGAAATATTTAAGCTAATTAAGCACCTTTGGTTCATTATTTGAGATAAAATTAACATAAAGCATTAAGATCATGCATGATTTTTATGACTAAATAAGCCTATATCAGTTGACTATGCATGTGAGTTCTATGAGTTCTCAATTGTTTGCATAACAGCCTTGGAAGCAATGGTAGGCCCTTGTGCTACCAAGTGGCAAGAAATTAAGATTGAACAAGTTCAGTCCATATGAGTTTGTATTTGTCACTAACCATTTCGTGTGATTATGGTTATGACAAATTCACATGGATAGGAACACATATACCATAAAATCTAAGTGTCATAAGGTTTATCTCCAATTCATGAAAATGATTGTGAGGAAACGCTTTCACTAAGTAGATTTTAAGGAGATAGCAATTGTGACATTTGCATTCTCAAATTCGATTATGATTACAGCATCTCTCGACATAGTTCGAATTGTGAGAAATGGCAAAAGGTCTAAATAAAGTCTTATGATTTTGAGAAGCCTAGATAAAGTCTTATCGAAGCATCTTATATCAGAAATCTGAACTTTGGTAATGAAAGTCAATAAGTATTGATTTCTAGAAGTTCAGTTGATTTCTGAGTACATGTCAAAGCTAGTGGGAGCATAAGTTTTATGCTAGTAAGATAATAATTACTATGCTAGTGGGAGCATAATTATTATGGTAAGTGTTGCAAGTTAGCAATGTTAATTATAGAAAATAAAGGTTTCAATTCGCAAAGTTGCAGGGTTTGAAAAGTTGGTTTGCTATAATTAAGGGAGAGGATATTATACTTCATTTCAAATCTAAAAGGTTAGATTGAGTTTTTAATCAAATTTAGTCAAGGACATATATGAATGTTATGTTGAAAAGATTTGACATAAGGAAATTCTATATGGAAATGTTGATTGCATCCTCAAAATTCAATTATGATTACGACATCCCTCTTCATAATTCGAATTTTGAGAACATGACAAATAGAAATATTATAGCAAAAGGCTGATCAAGTATCATGTCTTTATGTTAGACATTATGAATCGCATCCCATATGCTTCGGGTATAGGATCGATTCCATATGCTATAATATTCTCGTGTAAATTTTCCAAATGCCTAGGGCATTAAAAGGGAAAAAGGAATAGAACCGGATATGACTAATGTGGTTAAACTATTGTTAAGGACAATCTAAGGTTCGCCAAAGATTGGTCGCTTAAGGACAGTTGGAAGTATAGTAATGGATGGGCGATATTGACATTATTATGAATAGACAAGAGTCTATTAATAATGAGTTGTCGTATGGAAAATATGGAATGTTTCCATATTGGGAGTTGAAGAATAGATGAGAAAGTTAGAAACTTTTATGCAAGAAGGATATTCAAAGGAATGTACCTTGAATCTGAGACTTCATTTCCATTGAATTGTCTTGTTACAATCTCCAAAGGGAATATTTTGTAATATCGTAGGTCAAGTCTCTGTGACTTTTGGTACCTAGACATTACAAAAGAATCATTGCATGATAGTTTAGAATCTAACACTTTCTAGCAGTGACAAGAATTTGGAATTCTTACACATGCAATAAAGATTTGGAATTGTGAGATGAACATCATTTGAAATGTTTTACAATTGATCTATTTCACAAAGTCAGGAGCATAAACAAACATAGTGTGCATGCTTGGAGCATGGCATAGCTATTGTTTTAATTCATGTATTAAGTTGATAAATCGAAACATTATAAAATGAATAATGAGTAATCAATATGGCCCTCAAAGGTTTTGGGGCCATAAAGGATTAGTATTATTCTTGTGTTTCACTTTGCATGTTTTGACTTCCCGAATAACTAGTTTATTCAAACCATCCACAGTCGATCATACTCTGGAAGTAGGTATTGAGGCAAGACTGTCGTGAATGGGTCTGTAGTTTGCCTAGGTGTTTTAGACATAGTTGCAGTGTTCATAAGTACTCCTGGAATAAGATTCAAGTATTGGATTCAACCGACGCTCATCTGAATCACTTCATGGATTTTATCACGAGTGATTGTGAGATGATAATATCTTATATTCTTGAAACAAAGACGTGTGAGATGTATTTGCAAGTCGGTTGCACATTAACATATGTAAACGCACCAGTAACTTGGTGTTATAAAACATATTGTTGTGTGTGATTTGATAAGTAAGTACAAACAAGAATTTGAGTCGAAGTTTATCTGTTCCTTTTACCCCATGTGGATAAAAGTGATATATGTAGGCCCCTCGATGATTTAGTGGTGACACCCGAAGTGCTTGGCCAAGCCTGGACTGATTTGATTTGTTCAGTTAGTCAGTCGTTATAAATCGAAAATCGGGAAACAACAGATGGACAGAGAGAATGATTAAAATCCATGTCTCAGTCCATATGATATCTAGAATGGAGGAATATATGATCCCTTATCTAATGGACGCGTCATTGACTAGGTCAGAGTTCGACAATGGCTTTTAAGAGCTACGATTGCTAGTCGGGTTGTGGAGTCGTACTTCCAATAATAGTTATTAGACTTATCCAAGTGGGAGACTGTTGGATTAGGTGTCTAAGCCCATGACTATAATTGGTATGTACTTGACCCGAGAATAGCATGGTCCATTTGGGTTGCATATCACCAGGACAATTTGATACGATGGACTTTTGAGATGAGGTTATTTATGATTTGTTAATATATTATAAGTTCTAATATATTAATATGAAATCATATTATTTAATTAGTATTGATCAATAATTAATTTGGAATTAATTTTCTGATCAAAAGAGACTAATTAAATATAAGGGGTTGACTTGGTAAAATCATTCATTCTTATGGTGTGTGCCAATGATCCATGATACCTTAGGTTGGGCTAAACCCATGTGACAACCCATGGATGATCCATGGAGGTTTAAACCCATGGAGCCTAAGGAATATGGAAAGTCATGCCCGTTAGGGTTTACATGGTGTAACCCTAATCTTGCCACACTATATAAGAAGACCCTTAGCATCCAAAAATGACACTAGTGTTCTTAGAGTCACTATAGCTTATTTGAGTGGAAGAAACTCTCTCAAAAAGTCATCCTTTGTTCTAGGTGTGTTGTGATTCCATTTGAGGTGCAACACTTGGGGCACTAAGTTCTTAAAGGCCAAACTCAAGAAGTTCTACAAGCTACAACAAAGAGGTAATTCTATAACTCTCTTTTATGTTGATTATGTCATTTGTATGCTAGTTGTAGGCTTAATGCTTTGGAAACAATTTTGCATGTATAATTAGAGAAAACATAGATCCAAAGCATTTAGGATTGTATGTGCACCATAAGATGTTGTAGTATACTAAAACCCATCAGAGGGATGTTGTAATCATAATCGAATTTGAGAATGCAAATATCACAAATGCTATCTCCTTAAAATCGACTTAGTGAAAGCGTTTCCTCACAATCATTTTTATGAATTTGAGAGAAACCTTATGACACTTAGATTTTATGGTGTATGTGTTCATATCCATGTGAAATTGTCATGACCATAATCATAAGACAAGTTAGTGACAAATCCAAACTCATATGGACTGAACCTATCTATTCTTAATTCCTTGCCACCTGGCAGCTCAAGGGCCTACCATTGCTTCCAAGTTGTTATGCAAACAATTGAGAACTCATAGAACTCACATGCATAGTCAACTTCAACTAGAATGGGTATGGAAACAAGAATATGTCAACGCGATAGGTTACAAACCTCAAGCTGTGTGCTAGTGGTTAACAATAGGTTTATTCTTGATTAGTTCTTGAAACTTGTCAAGATCTTTACGACTCCCACTGACCTCTTGACATATAAGATTCTATTTGTCAAGAAACATTACTTGACAAACAAATATTCAAGAGTTAGTGCGGTTTCTTATCAAGACAAACACTTCACACAATTGGTCTTACTTGGTCTTTGTTTTATACAAAATATCAAAGCTTACCAATTTCAAATGTACAGGAGTAGAAAACATTTTACTCTACATTTGCTGATATGTCACTCAATATACAACAATTCCCAATTCCTCTTCTTAGCCAAACAAATGCACTAAGGCGTCCTTATAGGATCAAATTGTGATATGGTTTTCATAATCATTAAGATGATCATAAAACATGATACTCAAGTACTCTCCCATCTTTCCAGATTGGAGAAACTTTTATCTTTCTGCCTAATTTGATTCTTCTTATTCGTCCTGCTGTACATTGAAACTTTTTCAATGATTCAGAATTATACTTAAACTTGTAAGCATAACCATATTTACTAAACTTTAGTAAATCATGATGAATAGTCTTATTGTTCTTTGTGGTGTACTTGACCAGCGCACAACCAAGTGTATCTGATCCCCTAGTCCTTCACTTGACTCACATATACATGTGAACAAGGAATTAGTCTTAATTTCCCAAAAATGAAGGTTCTCATTCATCATACAATACAAGTTTCATGTGTAAGTCCCAAAAATTAGCTTGAGTATCAATCTGATCCAATTGATGGTGCGGAATCCCAATCAATTGGATGATGAAGATCAAATATGGAAGGAGGAGAAGAAGATGATGAACTTGATGAATCTTCAATGTTTATATGATTAGAATGATATTCCAACACAAGATCCAAAAACACACACTAGTTCTTTCTCTAACTTTCTCTCTCTACAATATGATCCTCTCTTATGTCTCTCCTATCCTCTAGCACCCTATTTATACTTATGGACCAAAACTCAAGCCCAAGACCGAAAACCCATGCGTTTTAGGACCAAACTACAAATATACTAATAATATTTTCAGCCCAAGACTAAAAATAATAAATGCTTAGAAAAGAAAAGTATAAACCATATTTTTAGACCCAACAATCTCCCCCTTGGTTTATAGCTTTCTTTTCTTTGATCCAACAAACTCCCCCTAAAAATGTAGTTGGCTATTCTTGTCAATCTTCATTTAGAGCTTGGCTTCAGCTTTAATCTTCGATTTCTTCACAGCTTCAAGATGAACAAATGAATCTTCTAGTTGAATGAGTTCATCTTGAATGGATGGGCATTTATTCAGAATTTGGCATTGAAAGCACATTGGGTGTGGAGGCTTCTGGAAAAGATTCTTGAAAGATAACACTTTCAGTTTGAGAATCTTCAGAGAGAATAATAGAGAACGAATCTTCTGGATCACTTCAGCAGGTTCATAGATTGCAGCAAATTGATTGAGGAGGCTTCGATGCAACTTGTCACATAATCTTCAAGTCAGCTTCACCTTGCTTCTGGGGTTGAAAAATTGTATGTTGAAAAATGATCTTCACTTCTAGTTCCTTCGAATGAATGTTCTTGAATGATCACTGTTGCACCTTGAGAAGTAACCGAGACTAAAAAGTCCCTGTGGATCACAGAAAGAATCATAAAGACCCTTCTCACCACAGTTGTTCAAGGATGAATCCTTGGCTCAGAAAAAGACTTCTCGCAGTATCTGTGTGAACTTGGAGGAACGCACTGCGATTTGTTGAGTATCGGAGAACTACTCTTGGCTAGTTTTGATGTTAGCCCATGTATATCCTTGATCATAGATCTCAATACAGTTATCAAGTTAACGATTTAACTTGGCCCTTGGCAAGACGTTCAACGATACATGTTTCCCTGTTTGGTGAATCTCCCTAGTGTCGTGACAGTTCTTAGGTAAAGAAAGCTGACAAGACCAATTTGACAATTTGTACAGTTTCAGACTTTCAATTCCTTAGATACGACAGTTCTTAGATAAGAAACTGCCTGACTAGCATTTTGTACAATGTCACACCAGGTATGAGCCATTATCCGTCAATTCATGGGTGAAATCTAGAACATTAAAAATGTTCACCGTCAATTCAGAATTAAATGGTTTTGGATTTTTGTTTTCACTTAGAGTCATGGTGAAAACGACATCTAAGATCATAAACACAAACTTTTTGGTAACCGTCAGCCGAGTTGTTTTATACTCGAACCTCAAGGGGTACCTGTACGTGGAAATGATTTGATGGAGAAAATTTTAGATATGGGTGAAGAATCGTTGGGTGTTTCACATTGGTCATGGTGAAAATGACCTTTGAACATTAAAATTTGATGTGAAGACTCCTATTAAGACTGGTATATGTCTCAATATGAAAGAGTCTATCACTCACATATAAAACATCCGTCAATTCCTTGTGAAAGTAGTGTGAAGTGAAATGACCGTCAATTCCTTTCCCATTTTCAGATTTCTTCTCCTTGCTCAAAATATTTTGATACAGTCTCCTTGAGTCTCATCTTCTCCTGAATTCACTTTTCAAGACAAATAAAATTTTGAGATAAAGATAAAAAATAAAAGTAAACTTAGCACACTAAGAAAATAAAAATACAAGTAAAATACGCTCAAAAACAGTATTTTTGGATTTTTGATTTTTCTGAAAGACAAATAAAAATATTTTTGTATTTTTGAAATTTTATAAATTTTTGTTTTGTTTTTTTTTAATTTCTCCCCTTTAAATTTGTGCATATAATAAAATATGAACAAATTTAACAAAAACAAAAGTAAAATACAAAAACTTTTGGGATCAAAGTTGTCAGGCAAATAAACTTGCCCTTTACCACAAAATCTCATATCATTTCCCAATAATAACTAGCAAAGAAAAGCATATTTTTGTAATTTTTGATTTTTATAATTTTTTTGTATTTTTATTTCTCCCCCATAAATGGAGCATAGGGAAGAAATAAAATAAATGCGCAAAATTAAAAGAAATTTGTCTTTGAAACGAATCATTTTAATAAATACTCAGGAGTATCGAAAGAATTCACACCGAAAGTCAGCAATTGAAGACGCAAGCAACAACAAATTCAGCCTTAGCTGTGCTTCAATCTCGGAACAGATCCAAAAATTCTTCAGATCATTAAGCACAAACCCCATTTGTGATCCTTTCCTTTCATCCTTTCCCGCAAAGGACACATACTCTCAAACAAAGTTCTGAGTGTTGTACAGTTGAGAGATGCCTCCTATCATGTGCCTGGAATAGCCACTATCAACAAACCGAAGTCTGATGATATGCCTCCATAGCTGCTCCAGCACAGAGCGGGATCAAATGGTCTTTGGAACCCAATCGATTTTGAAACTGGGTTGACCTTTGTCATTTACACACGGTACTCTCTCCCAAGACATATCCTGCTTATCACAAACAGAAGATGAAGAAATGTTAGAATCATTAGAAGATTTGGGAGAGTGAACCTTTGGTACCCATCTGTAGTTGGGTTTAACCCATTTCTTGTTCGAGCGGATGGGTGCCTCGGCACTTGATTTTGAACTTGAAGCCGATCTTCGAGATGACTTTGATCTAAATGATCTTGGTTTCACTGGAGCATCTCTTGGATTGGACTTCTTGGCCGGCATTCCCTTCTTGACTTTGGGATTTTGATTCTTGGCCTTATACGCGTTCCAGTCACCATTGTGAGATTGTGACCTGGAAGAGTTTCTTTTGGAGAATCTCCCACTTGGCGCATTCTGCCATCCTTGTGCGTAATAGGGAACATATGCGCGATTAGGACAATTTCTGGCAATGTTTCCAGGTGTTCCACAGTGAAAACATGTCTTTTTCTTCGCGTAGGAGTTGTTTCTTCCTGCCCCTGGTGGCGTGTCCTTACCTTGTCGCTGATTGTTCCCACAAGCACACTTGCAGCAGACACTTTGCTTCACTTGATTTGGTGGCCTGTATTTACCAACAACAGGTTGATTAGAAGCAACAGATTCAGAGTTCAAGGACTCATTTGTTTGTTCAATAGTGTTCTCATTGTTCTCATCTTTTGCTACTTTACCTGCACAAGAAGTAGAATCATCAGAAACGTTCACCTCAATATCCTCAGTTGGCCTAGATTGTTCAGTCTTAACTAAAGCTGGGACATGAGTTTGGCCATACTGAGCATGGATTTCTTCCTCATTAGTCTCAAGGGGTGGGTTATAGTTGTCATTGAAGGGATGTGGAACACTATTATACCCTAGACCCTTACTTTGATTATCTTTGAACTTTAGTTGTTTTTCGATCATAGATGCAACTACCTCACTTGACACATCGAATTTCTTAAACGTGAATTCAGCATCATTATATTTAGCTTTCAATGCATCAATTTCGGTAGTCATGTTAGCAAGCTGTTCCTTAACATATTTATAATTTTCACATTTATTGCTATATTCTTTTTGAAGTTTTCGGAAATCCTTAGTTTTGGCCTCTAGTTGTGTTTTTAAGGGTTTTTGGGCCTTCCTAAGAGTATATCCTTCATATTTCAGGTCCTCATTTTCCCTTTTTAGCAAATCAATTTGTTCACGAAGAAATTTGATTGTACCTTCACAAGATTGAGAACATGAAACTTCAGTGACCACGATGTTTGAGGAACTCATTGTTTTAAAAAAATTGCCCTTTGACTTAAAACCTCAAAAGTCAACCTTAAAAGTCAAGCTTAAAAAGTCAAACTTAAAAGTCAAACTTGAAAAGCCAAACTTAGAAGTCAAACCGAAAAGCTAAAAGTAAAAATTTGAAGGTTAAAGTTTAAAGTCAAAGGTCAAACTTGAAAGTCAAAGTCAAAATTTTAAGGTCAAAAGTCAAAAATGATAGTAAAAAAATTAAAAACCAAAATTTTGGGTTGAAAATGAAATTTTCAAATTTAAAAAATTGATTTGTTGGACTAAAATTGTCAAATTGCGAAATTGGACCGAAAGTATAATATTTAAGTTAAATCGCGAAGGCATATAACAAGTGGCTTGCTAGATGAGTTGGTAAGGCGTTGGTTTGAGGAGGCAAGGGACCCGGATTCGAAACCTTGCACCCCCTGATTTTTGAATATTTGCTGCTACCGAGAACTCACACCAATGCTGCTGACCGCAAGGGAACCGACAAGTTGCGAGGACCGACCACGTGAGCCTGTTGACCGAACACGTGCTGGGCCAAGAACCTGCGAGACCTCGGACCGTAAACGAGGACTGGACTGCAAAATCTCGTGGGCCGAACACCTGTTGGCCGAGAACTGTCCGAGGACCGCAAACGAGTTGGACCGTAAACGTCCGAAGCCGGCCGTAAACACTTCTTTGGCAGTGAACCCTTCTTCGGCAGTAAACGCTTCTTCGGAAGTAAACCCTTCTTCGGCAGTAAACCCTTCTTTGTTCGTAAACCACTCGCAGATTACGTGAAAAACAACGTTTTTCACCCCTTTTTGCTCCAAAACTCGATCAAAAACTCGTTTTTATGAAAAACACGAAGAACAAACCCCCAATATTTTTTCAAAATCTATCCAAAAACGCAAAATCCTTCAAGAAAAAGTGCAAAAACGCTCCAGATCTTGCCAATTTGATTGATACAATCCAAGCTCTGATACCAACTGTAAGTCGCAAAAATTAGCTTGAGTATCAATCTGATCCAGTTGATGGTGCGGAATCCCAATCAATTGGATGATGCAAGATCAAATATGGAAGAAGGAGAAGAAGAAGAAGATGAACTTGATGAATCTTCAATGTTTATATGATTAGAATGATATTCCAACACAAGATCCAAAAACACACACTAGTTCTCTCTCTAACTTTCTCTCTCTACAATATGCTCCTCTCTTATGTCTCTCCTCTCCTATAGCACCCTATTTATACTTATGGACAAAAACTCAAGCCCAAGACCGAAAACACATGCGTTTTCGGTCCAAACTACAAATAAACTAATAATATTTTCGGCCCAAGACTAAAAATAATAAATGCTTAGAAAAGCAAAGTATAAGAAGGAGTAGAAGCAAAGAATGATCCAACAATGCACACGTCTATTAGGCCGAAAACATCAGGTACACTTGGATACACACACATGACTATTATTCATCTGACACATCTGACACTATTTAAAGGGGGCAACGAACCGCAAACACGTTCACGGCCGTACACACATTCGCGACCGTGAACACCCTCACAGCCGCAAACACACAACACCCATACATTACATGACCAAAACCCTATCAAGACTTATACAGATTGATGCCTAGACCAAACCAATAAAATATGACCTAACAGAATGATTCCAAGTTTCTATCCAACTGAAACTTGGGTGATGAGAATCTTTCCTTATTTGGTAAATTTAGACACTACCACGAAAGAATCAAATCCATATTGCTAAAATAGAAACATACAAACATCAGTTTTCACAAATGCCATTGCAAGGAAATATAAATAAGATAAAAAGTCAAGATTTTAGTTATTTATAAAAGGTGCGGAAAAACTTTTCCTTACAATGCGATTACAAATGAAATTCGTAATTTGTGATGTCTTGGATAAGTCAAAGACCAAATAAGACCAATTGTGTGTAGTGTTTGTCTTGATAATAAACCGCACTAACTCTTGAATATTTGTTGTCAAGTAATGTTTCTTGACAAAGAGAATCTTATTTGTCAAGAGGTCAGTGGGAGTCTTAAAGATCTTGAAAAGTTTCAAGAACTAATCAAGACTAACCCTATTATTAATCACTAGCACACGACTTGAGGTTTGTAACCTATCATGTTGACATATTTTTATTTCTTTGCCCATTCCAGTTAAAGTTGACTATACATGTGAGTTCTATGAGTACTCGATTGTTTGCATAACAACTTGGAAGCAATGGTAGGCCCTCGTGATGCCAGGTGGCAAGAAATTAAGATTGGGCAAGTTCAGTCTATATGAGTTTGGATTTGTCACTAACGTTGTCTTGTGATTATGGTTGTGACAAATTCACATGGACAGGAACACGTACACCATAAAATCTAAGTGTCATAACGTTTCTCTCCAATTCATGAAAATGATAGTGAGGAAACTCTTTCACTAAGTAGATTTTAAAGAGTTACCAATTGTGATATTTGCATTCTCAAATTCGATTATGACTACGGCATCCTTCTTCATAGTTCGAATTGTGAGAAATGGCAAAAGGTCTAAACATTTGAGACTTATTGCTATAAGTTCTGAATAGTTTAGACACATATATGGGCTTTCTAATAAAAGGTGAATGAGCTTAGATAAAGGTTTATCGAAGCATCTCGAAATCTGAACTTTGGTAAGAAAGTCAATAAAGTATTGATTTCTAGAAGTCCAGCTGATTTTGGATACATGTCAAAGCTAGTGGGAGCATAAGTGTTATGCTAGTAAGATAATAATTGTTATGCTAGTGGGAGCATGATTATTATGGTAAGAGTTGCGACTTAGCAATGTTAATAATAGAAAACAAAGGTTTCAATTCGCAAGGTTGCAGGGTTTGAAAAGTTGTTTTGCTATATTTAAGGAAGAGAAATTCATACTTCATTTCAAATCTAAAAGCTTAGTTTGTGAGATTTTAATCAAATTTAGTCAAGGATATATATGAATGTTATGTTGAAAAAATTCAACATAAGGAAATTCTATATATGGAAATGTTATAGCAAGAGACTATTAAAGTATCACGTCTTTATGTAAGACATTATGAATCATGTCCCATATGCTTCGGATATAGGATCGATTGCATGTGCTATATAATATTCTCCTGTTCTAATTTTCCAAATACCTAGGGCATTAAGAGGGAAAAAGGACTAGAACCGGATATGACTAAAATTATTAAACAACTAGCAAGGACGTTATGAGGTTTACCAAGGATTGGTTGCTTGTGGATAGTTGGAAGTATAGGAATGGATGGACCATATTGATATAATTTTAAATAGATAGGATTCTATTAAGAATGGATTGTCATATGGCAAGTATGGAAAGGTTTTCATAATGGGAGTTGGATATCAAGAATCTATGAGTAAGTTATAAACTTTTATGCAAGAAGGATGTTCAAAGGAATGTGCTTTGAATATGAGACTTCGTATCTATGGAATTGTCTTGTAACGATCTCCAATGGAAAGTGTTGTAATTGACATAGTCTCTGTGACTTGTGCACATTGTCATTAGAAAAGGATCACTGAATATAAGCTGAGAAGCTAACAGATTACAGTAAGTAGAAAGGACTTGGTATTCTTACACTTGCGATAAAGACTTGGAATTGTGAAATGAGTATCATTGGAAATGTATACAATTGATCTATTTCACAAAGAAGGACCATAGGTAAACATAGTGTGCATGCTTGGAGCATGGGATAACTATTGTTTCAATTCAAGTATTAAGTTGATCAATCGAAACATTATACAATGAATAATGTGTAATCAATATGGTAATTAAATAAAAGGTCTTTTATTTATATTCAAAAGTGGTGAGACCATATTGGATTCGATTATTCTTGTGTTTCACTTTGCATGTTTTGACTTCCCAAATAACTAGGTTATTCAAACCATCCACAGTCGATCATACTTTGGAAGTAGCTATTGAAGCTAGACTGTCATGAATCCGCCTGTAGATTGTCTAAAGTGTTTTAGACATAGCACAAGTTTGCTAAAGTGTTCATGAGTTCTTCTGGAATAAGATTCGAGTATTGGATTAAACCCACACTCATCTGAATCACTTCATGGATTTTATCACGAGTGATTGCGAGACGATAATATCTTATATTATTGAAACCAAGACATGTGAGTTGTAGTTTACAAGTCGGTTGCACATTGACATATGTAAACGCACCAGTAACTTGGTGTTATAAAACATATTTTTGTGTGTGATTTGATGAGTAAGTACAAGCAAGCATTTGAGTCGAATTTTATCCGTTCCTTTTACCCAATGTGGGATAAAAGCGATATATGTGGGCCCCTCGATGATTTAGTGATGACAACCCTAAGTGATTGGCCAAGCCTGGACTGATTTGATTTGTTCAACTAGTCAGTCATCATAAATAGGAAATCGGGAAACAACACATGAATAGAGAGAATGATTAAAATCCATGTCTCATTTCATACGATATCTAGAATGGAGGAATATATGATCCCTTATCTAATGGACGTGTCATTGACTAGGTCAGAGTTCGACAACGACTTTTAAGAGCTATGATTGCTGGTCGGGATTTTGGAGCCGTACTTGCAATAATAGTTATTAGACTTATCCAAGTGGGAGACTGTTGGATTAGGTGTCTAAGCGCATAACTATAATTGGTATGTACTCGACCCGAGAGTAGCATGGTCCATTTGGTTTGCCTTCACCAGAACAATCTGATAGGATGGATATTTGAGAAAGAGGTTATTTATGATTTATTAATATATTACAAGTATAATATATTAATTAAGGAATAATATTATTTAACTAGTATTGATCAAGAATTAATTTAATGATCAAAAAAGACTAATTAAATTAATGGGGACTGATTATGTAAATCAGTGATATATAGTGTTTGTGCTATTGATCCATGTTGGGCTAAGTTTTATATAAGTATCCATGAAGAGTTAGCCCACATGAGATATGGATCATAACCCAAGTGTGAGGATTAGGGTTTACCCATGACTCTTGGAATCCTACACTATATATTTGTTACCCCTTAGACAAAATTGGTGCACCCTAAGCATTCTATGAGTTCTAAGAGAACCCTAGCCTATTTTGGTGGTGCTTAACCTCTCTCTCAAAGTCATCCTTTGTTCATGGTGTTTGTGAACCGTTTGAGGAATCACACTTGAGGTGCTAAGCTCTTGAAAGGCCAACAACTACAAGCTACAAATAAGAGGTATTCTTCTAACAAGTTTTATGATTCATGTACCAAATTTGTATGCTAGATAGGTGTATGCTTTGGAAAATTCAAATTGCATGTATAATTAGAGAAAACATAGATCCAAAGCATCTAGGGTTGCATGTGCACCATAGGAGTGTTATAGTGCTTTAAACCCAACAGAATTTACACTTGACAAGATGGATGTGGAAGTAAGACACAAAGAATTGGAAAAGAAGACTAAGATGTCTGAAAAAGTAAAGGAGAGAAACACAAACATCAAGAGAACGCCAACAAAAAGAAGAAGGAAAACACAAAGAATGTATATAAAAGACAGTTTGTAGCCTACAAAAGGAAGAGGATGGAACTGAAAGAGAACAGGAGATCCCACTCACACCCACAACAGTGTAGAGTGGGAAGGAGTCCAACTCACGAATCCTCTAAAAGAAGCACTTATCGGGAGGCAACCCGATCTTTAGGTCTTAGATTGTCAAAAAATTACATTGCACTCAAATTCTTTATCTTTACTGTGAAATGGTGAATGCATTCCCGATTATTGTGTTTGGATTGGTAGAAAGCTGATACCCTTTGAGTATTATGAACCAAAATTGACCAGAAAATGTCCCAAAGCGACGAACTGCTGTCAGAAAAAAATCATGACGTGCCCCTATACGTCACGACATGGCTTCTGGGATTGTAGGAATTGTTTGTTTTCTATTTAGCTAATATGTTGGGTATTGTTTTTGGTTGGTTTTTGTTGTTCTTATTTTGTAGAAATGGAATCAAGAAGAGGTTCTCAACATGACCAAAGTGATATATCAAACATGCATCTATTTTATTGATTCCCACAAGATTCTCGCAAGAAGTTTTGGAATGATTTAACTCCCTTTTGGGATAGATGCACACTGGGAACTTTGTGGTTGCTCCTGTGATTGACTGGGTTTAGTTGATACATAATGGAATTATGGATCAAGTGAACCAATATCCGGACAAGGTTTATGAGGGTAATGGATTCTCGTTTGTTTGTAATGTGTGGCAGAATTTATTTTCAGGAGCTATCAGTTGAGTTCTTCGCTACTGTTAACTTTGAAGTGAACATAATGGATCTACTGTACCCGAAAGCGATCACTTTTAGACTTGGTGGGTATTACTGCAAGTGTAGCCTTGCGGAGTTTGCATGGTAGATGTGATTGTATGGTAGGGACGAAGTTACGTCACCGCACTTTGCCTTGTTTTATCAAACTACTAGAAGAGGTTTTATACCCGATGAGCAAGATTTTGTGTTTTGGCAAAAAATTGCCAATCGAAAGTATGAGTCTAAATCTTCTCAAGAAAGTTACACTTGATCATCGATCTACCGATTTATTCACCGACTCCTCACGTTTAGCATCAACCACAATCAACATGGAGATAAGGTCCCAAGGATGAATATTTTCTATTTGTGGAGCATTATTACACCATGCGTATTTTGTGACATACCTTATATGTTGGCTTGTTTTTTTAGAGAAAGAGAGGAGAGTTCACGCCCGGGAAGTCCAATCATTAGGGGACATTTTTTGACATGTTTAGCAAAATCGTATGGTGTGTTGAACCCGGGCATGGTTCTATTTTTGACATGTATTTGGGGGAACAATCTCACCATTATCGTTTTGGAAGCAATACGAGTGGTGGAGAAAGTGAGAGGTGTTTATATTATACCGATGTATAACCTGATGGTGCAGATTAAAGAAATCGAGGAGCCAAGACCGTGAGGGTGGTGAAATGTTAGACAACGTCAGGAGCAATCCCAACAACCACCACGTGATGTACCCATGGGAGGAGGCCTATCTTGGGATGACATGGTTGTGGCTTATCTAGATAGGATGCATTTAAGTGTAAATTGGATTGGGGAACAATGGAGAACATGGTGCAACACTTCAATATTGCACAACCAGCGACCTTGGGTAACTAATACCTATATTTTCCATCATGGAATGAGATTTAGCCGGGACATAATGATGGAGTCGGGACAAGCGGGGTGCGGGATGACGATGAGGAGTGATAACGATTATCATTTTCTTTTTATTTTGTGTTTTGGTGTGATTTGTTTTGTCTTAGACTATTTTTTTGTTTGTTTTTTTTTTTTTTTTGGATATGTAACTGAATGATATTGATGTTTTCTATTATTACATAGGAAGTTTGTTTTATTTTGGTTGTGTAGGATAAGGAGTTAGTGCTAGAATGAAAAATAGAGTTGTGAGTGTTGAAGAATATAATCGAGAACCATATCTTTAAATAAGTGTGCTGTGTGAGTATCGTTTTCGAGAGAGTTATGTTAAGAATTCGAAAGATAAAGAGGATTAAAAATAGCCTATTGTAGAAATGAGATGAATTGAAGAATTTCCAGAAGTGCATTTGGGTAGAAGTTGATTTTGAAGAATCCCAGTAACCATGATGTGGTGGTCTCTATGCAACATTGTGGCATTCATGATATTTACGATTCAGACCTCTCCATAATTGATCCCACATCGCGGCGTATGCTTTCCCACACTGTGACATTACTATAGTGAATTATTATGAAAATTTTCACACTACACCTTTTCGAAGAAGCGATTTTTTTTATTTTGTCAGCATGTTCACGAGAAGCAGTAGGAGTCCAGTTCCAGAAATTTATCGAAATGTTCAAGCTTTCCTGCAAACAATCGGCTTCGATCTTGCCACTACTAACCTAGGGGGTTTGTTCCTTTTTCTCCCTTTATTTATTTTAATATGCTTTTAATTGTTTTTTGCATACAATGAGGGCATTGCATGAACTAATTATGGGTTAGGGTTGAAAAAGGATTTCAAGCATTTTTTATTAACATAAGAAAAAGTTGAAAAAAATGCTAGATTGAAAATTTTTAAAATTTTACATAGACTTGAAACTTGGTCAAATTTTAAAATCTAGTTACATTTTAGAATAAATTGTTATATTATTGTGTTGAGATTTAGGTTGCTAGTGTTGTGTGGGACGATGCGATGCGAGCTCCAATGTTTAATTGAACCAATATGTGTTTTAGTGTATTTGTGACTTCTCTATCCTAGTGAAATTATGAGAGAAAAACACAATCTTATGCAGTTTTAGGGACATAATAAGTTTTTCTTTGTGAATACCTAGATCTAATAAAAAGCCTACCAATGACTGATTTATCTCCTTGTTATTTCTATTAAAATAAAGCAAGTCAATTTTCCAAGATTATCTGTTTATTTTTCTACAAAGTTGAGTCTAGTTATATATAAAATAAGAAACAGTTCAGGAGTGAGACCAATCTGTAACACCCAAAAATTCAAGCCAATTTAAAACTTTTTAAACAACCCAAAAACCATTAGTTATTACAAACTTGTTTTCAAAATGTATAATATCAGAGTATCCCAGAAACAGTCATAAAAAGTGAGGAGCTGTACGATCACGCCTTTGCCTTGCCACGATCCCCTGATGCACCTGAAACAATAAACTGAAACTGTAAGCCTGAAATCTTAGTGAGTTACCCCCAAAATATCGATACACATACAGTCCACATAAACATATCATAACAAACTGAACAGAACATCATGCAATGGGTCCACATCTTTACAAGTTGGATTACCCCTAGGCCCTCAGTATGAGTCTGGAATGCCTATCGGGCCCTCAGCTCGTATCTAGAATACCATCGAGACCTCAGTACGAGTCTGGAATGCCTACCGGGCCCTCAGATCGTATCTGGAATGCTCCCGAGTCCTCAGTATGAGTCTGGAATGCCTACCGGGCCCTCAGCTCATATCTGGAATAGTCTAGGGTTTGTTGGCTACCGCACGGAGCAGTACCACCTCAACCCATCCCACATAACATGTCGACATGTAACAGATAAATGCACATACAGGTAATCAATCAGTGTCACAGGTAGTCCTACAGACCTACCCTCTAGCATATCAACTAGCATGCGTAACCAACTCATACTCAACATAATACAACTACTAGGATATCACATCCAATGGGCCGGCCTTGGTGCCTTAGACCCCTTAGTATAATGAGGATAGCTCACCTGGCACTGCTGAATTCCCGCAGGTGAAGCTTCCGCTGCTGGTTGACAGATTCCCGAACTGTCCACATCAAACAATACCCAATTAATAATTGGGTTCCAAGCCCAAGGTCCAACTCACACTACAAAAGCCCAAAAGTAAAATAATGGGCCAAAGCCCAACATATGGCCCAATTTGGAAAATTGGGCCCAAGCCTATTCATGGTCTTATTCTAGGCCCAACACCATATGGTCATTATGGTCCAAACTATGGCCCATCTATGGCCCAATTTTCCAAATTGGCCCCAACCCCTTACATGGACCTTACCCTAGGCCCATTAAATTATTTTAGCCCATTTGCTTGTTCTTGGATGGCCCATTATTCTCCCAATCATCAAAGCCCAATAGAAAGGCCCAACTTAAGGCCCAAGTGAAATTAGGGTTTCACATAAAATGATGATTAGGGTTAAGTTTCCTACATAACCCATTAAGGACTTAATCCATTAAGTCCATTATTGTTAAGTTAGTTTGCCAATGATTATTATTTAATATTTAAGCTTATTAAATAATTCCCGTGTGTGTGTGTCTCAATCGATTCCTAAAATTAGGGTTTCAAGGCATTAGGGTTTTCCAAACCCTAATTAGGGTTTCCAACCCAAATACTAGCCCATTAATCAAATGGTTGGGCTTTTAGGTCTATTAGGGCTTTATTGGGCCTATTAGGCCCACTAGAATATCATTAAGCCCATTAGGGTTTTATTGGGGTCCATTAGGGTTTACAAGGCCCATTAGGGTTTCTTTGGTCCCACATTGTCCAAACATCCAAACGAGTCACAAACCAAACAAGGCACACCGCCACTCGACACGGCGGCCGGTGGCGGCAGCCACCACCCTACGGTGGTGGTTTGAGCTTTTCTTTTCATTGTCCCTACTCTATTACAGTACAATTTTACAATAACATCCAAATACACACATACTAATAACACACACACACACACTAATAAACACACCACACACAGCCACCACCTCACGGTGGCCTGTGGTGGCAGAAATGATTTAAGACATCAACCGCCATGGTTGGCAGCCATGGTGGATTTTTCCTTATTCCCGGCAAAGAGATCACACCCACCACGTTGTCTGGCTCGTAGATGAGTCCGTCAATTTATCTGGTGGCGAAAGGCGGCGGCGGTGACACAAAAGGAGGGCAGCAGCGACAGCTAGACGAAGGAGAAGGTGGCAGCGGGCTTGGCGACCGATCCGAGCGTCGACAGCGACACAGAAAGGCGGACAACAGCGGCGCTCGCGGCGGTGGCGAGCCACGGTGACAGCAGCGGTGGTCGGCGGAGCTTCCTAGCGGCCATTTCATGATACCGGCGAACATAAGAAGAAGAAGAAGATAACAGGAGAGGAGATGAAATAAACACTATTAGCAGCAACAACAAAAACAGATGGAGACGAGGACGGAGGAAGGTGGCAGCGGACGCCACAACCTTAACAGCGGTCTTCAACGGAGCGAAGACAGCGGCGGTTCTCATCATCGACGTCGGCGATGCAGCAGCGAATCCGATGATTTCCGAGCTCGGTGATGCCAACAGCGGTGGAGGGGGATTGCTAGGGTGGTAGCGGCGACCGGAGGTGAAGAAGAGGGAGGCGGCCGGTGGTGGGAGACATAAGGGTGGAGGTGGCGGCTGGAAATAGGAGTTTGGGTTAGGGTTTGTTAAGTGTTCTTAAATGAATGGAAAGAAGGTGACTGGGGAAAGAAGGGAGTCGGGTATAAGTCCCGCTCCAAAACAACCTATGCACATTTTACATGTTTGGCCCCTCCTCATGAAATCTTTTTCAATCTAAGGCTAAAAGTTACAAATCAGCCCCCATCATCCAAGATTTATAACAATACAAGCCCCGAAAGTTACCACATAGCCCCTCCATGACAATTTCTTTCCATTTTAGCTCCAGAACTTACTCTTTAGTCCCTCGGGATTTCCGGGTTTATTATTTAATTATTATATTTTAAACGGGATGTTACAACCCTCCCCCACTTAAATTTGATTTCGTCCTCGAAATCATTTCTTATCATTCCTTACACGCCAGACAACTTGAACTTCATGGCCACAACTACAAGCATATGCCAGCCTTTCCAAGTCAACGGTCAAACTTGACCAGACTCGCCGAGTACACTCGCATGACTCGGCGAGTTCATGTGTGTCCTCTGACTCCTCGTATGCCTCACTCGACTCGTCGAGTGAACCTTCCACTCGACTCGTCGAGTGAACCTTCCACTCGACCGGTTACCACTGGAAACGAATCGCGGGGCAACCCGACTCGACTCGTCGAGTCCCCTTATGGACTCGGTGAGTTCCTTCCATGGCAACACTCAAACGACCTTCTGAGGTCAGATCTGCTTCTCCAACTAGTAGATCTAACCTTATAGCACTCAAAAGTCACGTAAAGGTTCAAACTTTACGTTCATGCAACACATACAAAGCCATAAATGGAGAAATAACCTTTAAAATGGTAACCTACTCACAAAACTCTCATGAAACAGCATAAAGCTGGAAGGTTGGGACTTTTTGGACCTCTCATGGTCCATATCTAACATCTACACCTCCTTGGGACATCACATGCTTCAAGATCCAACTCAAAAAGATGCAAAGAAACCCTAGATTCAAGAAATCTATGAAATACACGAAATGGGAAAGGATTTGTACCTCCAGAAGCGAATCTCAGTATGAACAACACAGATCCAAGCTCCACAATCGATCTAGCTTGGACTTTCCCACTCCTTCTTGCAAGATCACACCAAAAGGATGAAGAATTAGCCTTTCCCTTGCTCTCTAAGCTCTCTTCGCTCTCTAGGGTTTCTCAGGGGAGTAAGTGGCCGCAAATGAAGGCCATAAGGACCTTTAAATAGGTCCTCAACCCGAGAAATTAGGGTTTTCCTCGTCAGCACAGACTCGTCGAGTCAGATACCCGACTCGGCGAGTCCAGTCGCTAAAACGCGTCAAAAGTCATGACCCTACTCGACGAGTTGATGCACTAACTCGTCGAGTCCCTCCAATAACTCCAAAAATTAAATAATCAAAATACCATACCCGCCAATCTGGATGTTACAATTCTCCCCCACCAGAAACAGACTTCGCCCTCGAAGTCTCATTCTGCAAACAACTCTGGGTGCTGCTTCCTCATCTCCGCCTCCGGCTCCCAAGTCAATTCGGACCCTCTCCGATGTTGCCACTGGACCTAAACCAGGGGCACCTCCTTGTTCCTTAGAACCTTGATCTTTCGATCCAAGATTGCGATTGGCTTCTCAACATAATTCAGGCTCGCATCCACCTGAATGTCCTCTAGTGGCACTACCGCCGACTCGTCGGCTATACACTTCCTCAACTGAGACACGTGGAAGGTATCATGTATCTGGCTCAACTCCGCAGGTAGCTCTAAACGATACGCTACCCTGCCCACCCTTACGGTCACCCTGAAAGGACCAATGTATCGGGGCCCCAGCTTGCCCCTCATCCTGAATCAGATCACTCCTTTCCAAGGAGACACCTTCAGGAGTACGAAGTCTCCAACCTGAAACTCAAGCTCGGATCGTCGTCTGTCCACATAACTCTTCTGGCGACTCTGGGCTGAAAGAAATCTCTGCCTGACCTGCTGTATCTGCTCAGTCGTCTGAAGCACTATCTGAGTGCTACCCATCACTCCTTGCCCTACCTCTCCCCAGCAGATGGGAGTCTGACACCTCCTCCCATACAACAACTCGAAGGGAGGCATACCAATGCTCGAATGGTGGCTGTTGTTATAGGAAAACTCAGCCAACGGCAGATACGTGTCTCATGGAACTTCTTCCAGAACCTGGAAGTGAAACGCACATCTCGATCTGACACAATCGAGATCGGTACTCCATGCCGCGATACCACCTCTCTCACATACGACTCTGCCAGCCTCTCAGCGGAAGAGCTCTCACTGATAACAAGGAAGTGAGCACTCTTCGTCAACCGGTCGACAATCACCCAAATTGCATCGACTCCCCTCGCGGTCTTTGGCAACTTGGTGATAAAATCCATAGAAATCTGTTCCCACTTCCACTGGGGAACCTCAAGTGGCTGCAACTTTCCGTGCGGACGCTGGTGCTCGGCCTTAACCCTGCGACAGGTCAAGCACCTCTCAACAAACCATGCAACATCCCTCTTCATACAGGGCCACCAACAATCTTTCTTCATATCCAAATACATCTTAGTGGCCCCGGGATGGATCGAGAACCTCGATCTGTGCGCCTCCTCCATCAAGGTGGTACGTGTCCCGCCTGCATATGGCACCCAAATCCGACCCTGAAAGGTCATAAGCCCTCGGCTATCGGTAATGAACTCAGATACCTGCCCAATCACCCGCTCACTCTTGCGGTTCTCCGGTCTCACAGCCTCTGCCTGGGCCTCCCGAATGGTGTCCAACACCGGAGTCATCACCGTCAACCTCATACAAATGTCTCGAATCGGGGCACTCTTCGCCCTACGTCTCAGGGCATCAGCTACAACATTAGCTTTGCCCAGGTGGTACAGGATCTCACAATCGTAATCCTTTACCACATCCAACCATCCCCTCTGGCGCATATTCAGGTTGGGCTGATCCATCAAATACTTCAAGCTCTTGTGGTCCGTATATATGGTACACCGAACCCCATACAGATAGTGACGCCAGATCTTGAGGGCGAACACCACTGCCCCCAACTCTAGATCGTGGGTGGGGTACCTCTTCTCATGGGGCTTCAGCTGCCTCGATGCATATGCTATCACATGACCCCTCTACATAACTACTGCACCCAACCCCGATATCGATGCGTCACAATACACCACAAAATCCTCCATCCCTTCTGGGAGGGCTAACACATGGGCCTCGCATAGCCTCTGGCGAAGTGTCTCAAACGAGGTCTGCTGCTCCGGACCCCACAAAAAAGCAACACCCTTCTGGGTCAACCTGGTGAGAGGCACGACAATTTTGGAGAAACCCTTGATAAATCTCCGGTAGTAGCCGGCCAATCCCAGAAAACTCCTGATCTCGGTGGGTGATCTCGGCACCTCCCACCTCATAACCGCCTTAATATTGGCCGGATCGACCAATATCCCATTCTGGTTAATGAGGTGTCCCAAGAACTGGACCTCTCGTAACCAAAAATCACACTTAGAGAAGTTGGCGAAAAGCCTCTCCGACCTCAATACCCAGAGAATCTCTCTCAGATGCTCCTCATGTTGCTCCCTAGATCTCGAGTATACCAGAATATCGTCGATGAACACGATCACTGACCGGCCAAGCATCGCCTGCACACCCTGTTCATGAGATCCATGAACGCTGCCGGTGCATCGGTGAGTCCAAAAGGCATCACCACGAACTCGTAATGCCCATAATGAGTTCTGAACGCCGTCTTCTGGATATCTTCATCCCGCACTCTCATCTGATGATATCCAGACCTCAAGTCTATCTTGGAGAACCAAGACGCTCCCTGCAACTGGTCGAACAGATCGTCGATCCTCGGCAATGGATAACGGTTCTTGACCGTCAACTTGTTCAACTCCCGGTAATCAATGCACATCCGGTGTGAACCATCCTTTTTATTGACAAAAAGGATCGGCGCTCCCCACGGCGAGCTACTCGGTCTAATAAACCCCTTCCCCAGCAGCTCCTGAAGCTGCGAGGATAACTCCTGCATCTCTGGCGGCGCAAGGCGATAAGGCTCCTTGGCGATAGGCGCTGCCCCCAGAACCAGATCGATGCGGAACTTCACCTGCCTCTTGGGAGGCACACACGGCAACTCCTCGGGAAAAACATCCGGGAACTCGCGCACTATCGGAACATCATCAACCGAACTTGGCCTCTCCGCGGCTACTCGCGTATCCATCACATAGGCTACAAGCCCGCTGCAGCCCTGCTGTAAACTCTGTCTCGCTCTGGCAGCCGAACAGAATGCTGACCCACATCGGGTACCCTCGCTGTACACAGAAAGTACTCCCCCACTAGGGTCTCGTATCGTCACCAACTGTCGCTCACAGTCTATAACAGCTCCGAATCGGCTCAACCAATCTATACCCACTATGACACACACGTCCCCCATTGCAATCGGGACCAGATCTATCGGGAACTCAACACCGAAGATCTCGAGTACACATCCTCGAATCACATCCGTAGCATACACCGCTCGCTCGTCAGCTATAGAAACTCGCAGAGGTCGACTCAACGCCTCTCGCCGAATACTGATGTGCTGACTAAACACTAAGGATACAAAAGACCGACTCGCACCCGAGTCAAATAACACCAAAGCAGGTACATAATTAACAAGAAAAGTACCTACGCATATCATAAAATAAGCACAATATCTCAACTCAATATAAATAAATGAAAGGATACATACCAGCCACGACATCGGGCGCTGCGCGTACCTCCTCCGCTGTCAACTGGAAGGCTCTCCCGCGGGCCTTCGGTGCCTCGGCCTTCATTGGTCGGGTCTCGGTAGCTCTAGCAGCAGGTGCAGACCCATGCGCTGATCCCTGAAGTAGCAGAGGGCACTCGGCCTTCCGATGGCCGGTCTGGTTGCAATGAAAGCAAACCGAGAATCCCTTGGGGCAATACCTCGCGTAATGCCCCTCCTTCCCACACTTGTAACACACCCCAGCTCTGCACACCCCCTCGTGACTCTTGCCACACTTCCCACAAGTGCGGCCCTTCGGACCCCCAGATCTCGAATCAGCGGGCTTCGCTCGCTTGGCTGCCGGCTGAGACTGTGCCGGCCGCCGATCCCTCCCCTAAGACTCTGCCTCCTCCCTGGCCTGAGTCTCTAGCTCGATCTCCCTCTTCCGAGCATTTGCCTGAAGTTTGGAAAATATCCGGTAAGTCGAGTTCGCCACGAACTCGCGAATATCTTTCCTCAGAACGCTCAGATATCGGCTCATGCGTGTCTGCTCGGTAGACACCTGCATAGGGCAAAACACCGCCCTCTCATGAAACTTCCGGGTAATCACAGTAACAGAATCAGTACCCTGCTTGAGGGTCAAAAACTCCTGAGCCAGTCATTCCCTCTCGACAGGGGGTACGTACTCATCACGAAACATAGTGGTGAACCTCTCCCAGGTCACCGCAGTAAGCTCAGCGGGGGTGAAATCTGCCGATACAAACTTCCACCAGTCCTTCGCCCCCAAGCGAAGCTGGTTCAGCGCGAACCGTACTCTCAAATGCTCCGGACACGAGCAGGTATAGAAACATCCCTCAATATCAGCAATCCATCTCATCGCAGCGATCGGATCCTGCGTCCCATCAAACTCTAGTGGCTTCGTGTTGCTGAACTCTCGGTACAGCAACGAGTCACCTCCGTGTAGCCTGGCAGCAGTGACGGCTGCGGTGGCCGCAACAACAACAACATCAGTAAGAGCGGCGTACCGCTCATCAAAAGTCTCGATCAACGTGGTCTTGATAGACCCGAACATCTCTGGTATCTCAGCTCGGATGGCCGAAGCCACCTCCTCATGAATCAATCGGCGGATCTCCTCATCACTGACACTGCTGCTCTCAGGTGTGAGGCGTGTCCCAACCATGATGTCTCTGAATTACAACATAAAAATATTAGAGACTCGTTCGAGCATACTCGCTCTCGATAACGCAACCCTACTTGTTCCCTAGTATCCTAAGAATTCTTACTTGGGTTGTGCACTGATCCGGTGTCTTCGATAGTACGGGCCCTATACTACCGTCCACACCGCATCAATATTCACCCCAAGTCCTCCTCCTTGGATCCCAAGTCACAAGTACTCTACATCTCTCTAGCATAGGCTACCCTTCGGTAGACCTCTCATAAGCTCCTCACTGCTACCTACTCACTCTCAAGCATCTCATAGCAGTAGAAATCTCCCTAGGCTAAGGCATCACAAATCAGGCCACTCTAGTCCTAATATGAGTACCTAGCCTACTCTAGCATGCATATCATATCACATAATATCTCATAACACATAATATAAGGGTATTTTGGGAAATCACCGTTCGGGCGCTGGCTGATTGTACACACTGCTCCGTTCTGCCTTTCTCAAAATCTTTTACTCTCTTAGAAAAATTGTTTCTTCTTCTATTTTTTTTGAAAAATTTCCTCAAATCCTCAGTTTGAGTTCAGATACGCCCGAAGGTGCATCCGAATCCCTCAAACCAAGGCTCTGATACCAACTTGTAACGACGTAAATTTCGAAAACAATTTTTCGTTTGTAAAACATACTTTCATTTATAAATTATCATACTAATCCAACGTATCACATGTTATCACAATAAACAAATCCCAAGATCTCAAATACATAAATCCTCTCAGTGTGTACGGATCATGCCGGCGCCTTCCCACGGTCCTCGCTAGTACCTGAAACACATAACACAACAACTGTAAGCATAAATGCTTAGTGAGTTCCCCAAAATACAACACATACGCCACTCGAGGCTACAGTACGACCCTCCGGTCGATGTGTCTCGGCGGGACCCTCCCGTCCCGTAGCTCATTGGACCCTCTGGTCCGGTCATAGCACGTTGGACCCTTCGGCCCGGTCTGCATCGTTGGACCCTTCGGTCCGGTCTATATCGTTGGACCCTCCGGTCCGCTCTATACAATCACATAGCATACATATATCACATTGCACATAATCCCATACATACACATAGCACACAAGACCCTCCGGTTTACACATAGATACCACTCTAGATAATATACAGTGAGAAGACTCACCTCGGGTAACTCGGATAACCTCGCACATGAATATACTGATCTAGCCCCCGCCTAATCACATAAACAATATCCTCCAATAAATAATGGCTCCCACAGGCTAGATTATATCCCCTTCTAAAATCCCACAGAAGGGTAAAAGACCACTTTACCCCTCCCTGGCCCAAAAGTCCTAATGTTGATCAAAGCCCTAAAAGTCAACGAAAGTCAATGGTCAAACTTGACCAGACTCACTGAGTGCACTCGTGTGACTCGGAGAGTTCATGCGTGTCCTTTGACTCCTCGTATGCCTCAGTCGACTCGTCGAGTGAACCTTCCACTCGACCGGTTACCACTAGAAACGAATCGCGGGGCAACCCGACTCGACTCGTCGAGTCCCCTTATGGACTCGGCGAGTTCCTTCCATGGCAACACTCAAACGACCTTCTGAGGTCAGATCTGCTTCTCCAACTAGTAAATCTAACCTTATAGCACTCAAAAGTCACGTAAAGGTTCAAACTTTACGTTCATGCAACACATACAAAGCCATAAATGGAGAAATAACCTTTAAAATGGTAACCTACTCACAAAACTCTCATGAAACAGCATAAAGCTGGAAGGTTGGGACTTTTTGGACCTCTCATGGTCCAGATCTAACATCTACACCTCCTTGGGACATCACATGCTTCAAGATCCAACTCAAAAAGATGCAAAGAAACCCTAGATTCAAGAAATCTATCAAATACACGAAATGGGAAAGGATTTGTACCTCCAGAAGCGAATCTCAGTATGAACAACACAGATCCAAGCTCCACAATCGATCTAGCTTGGACTTTCCCACTCCTTCTTGCAAGATCACACCAAAAGGATGAAGAATTAGCCTTTCCCTTGCTCTCTAAGCTCTCTTCGCTCTCTAGGGTTTCTCAGGGGAGTAAGTGGCCGCAAATGAAGGCCATAAGGACCTTTAAATAGGTCCTCAACCCGAGAAATTAGGGTTTTCCTCGTTAGCACAAACTCGTCGAGTCAGATACCCGACTCGGCGAGTCCAGTCGCTAAAACGCATCAAAAGTCACGACCCTACTCGACGAGTTGATGCACCAACTCGTCGAGTCCCTCCAATAACTCCAAAAATTAAATAATCAAAATAGCATACCCGCCAATCCGGATGTTACATATATATATATATATATATATATATATATATATATATATATATATATATATATATATATATATATATATATATATATATATATTTCAAGCTTTAGCTCGAAATTCAGAGGCTGGATTGAAGATTAAGCTAAGGGCTGCGACTAAAACCCTCTGGAGAACCCTTGGAAGCTTAGAATTTGTTTGATGTTCAAGCATTGAATAGATTTAGAAGAAGAACAACATTCAATCATTCGTTTTGCTAGCTTTAACCATGTCTAGTCTAGTTAGCTTTGATTTTATGCTTGTTTCTGTTTTAATCATGGACTAATCACCCTATACTTCTGTTTAGTGAAGATTAACCCATAACCTATGTGTTGATTTCGAATTTATGGATATTCTATCTTAATTTTATTACTGTTTGAAAAATCACAATCCTTGCATGTTGAAGTTATAACTTATATTGCTTCTTTTACAATTTTTTTTTGTAGTAGATGATCATTCAAAATTAAATGAATTTGGTATCTCGTTCTTTATGAACATTAAATAATTAGTTCTAGTGATTGAATAAATCCTTGAACTAATAGAAGACGTCATGGACCTCGGTGACTACATGTCACATGGGAAATTAGTCACTGATACAGTGCGATCAGAGTCTATCGAGTATCAGAAGTTATGGAAGGCCCAATAAGCCAAAATTGGAGGAAGCTATGAGGAATGAGATTCAATCCAAATACTTGGGCCTTCCATAACTTCTGATACTCGATAGACTCTGATACTCCATATAGTGTTTGCCGATCTTCAAAGGATGACAATCATGGATAGGAATACACATATATACAAACCTAGATGGGTTGTGAAAGATATGTAGGCTTGAGAATTAGATTAATGGGCTATAACAATCATTTCAAGTTTGGATCATTTGCTTCAATGAGAAATTTAAAAGTAGAATTACCAGAAACAAAAGATAGTCCATATAAATGTCGAAGCTTGTGGGAGCAATGTTATGCCTTGTATTGAAATAGGAAACGATGTCCTAACTTTGCTAAGTGTAAAAGCTTTACATAGCTTAGGAATTTTATCGCTTTGAAACACATGGGAGGAACAAGAACATATACTTAGAGTCTATGGAGATAGATCTAAGTGAATTATTGATTTAAGCCAAATACTTGGAATCTTGAGGAAAATCAAGATGCAGAATTCTTTAAAAGTTTGTGCTAGTAAATCTAATGACTCGTATGTCTTATGCATGACAAGTCATATAAAATCATTTTGGATATAACCAACGAATAAAGAACCAATAATATTCTTTGGAATCCTAAAATAACGAAAGAGATAATCTTGCTAGTATGGAAGAAATTATTGAAAGAGTTACATTGATCGTGAGTTCCTTTTAAATAAAGATGTTTCCGTTTAACAGTCGACGTTCGTGTATTAGCTTGAAAGAGTACCAAGTAATACACCTAAGTGTAATTGATAATAATCTTAGAGTATATTTCAGTTAGTTAGATTGCAAAGAAAAACTGTGACTAAAAGAAATTCATGAGTGACCCTAATGTTGTATTCAATAATTGATGGTCCTCTTGAAGTTTCTTGTGACTAAAAGGTGACTTTACATAGAGTATAGATCCCAAGTCACATAAATCGCATGGTAAATACTCAGTAAATACCTTCATGATTGTGAGGACATCATAATCAACTAAAGAGAATCATGTCGATTCATTCCTTTAAACTAAAGTCACCAGTCAAGGTTAATAGTCACATTGATATCTAATGTCATTAGATTTTTCATGTATATTAACTTGATCACTTTAGTTTTATCTTTTTCTTAAATTTAGGAACTTGTGCAATTGTGGTCTCTATTTGATCTGGCGATTATTAAGTGGAGAACTTAATGTTCGATGGAGTTCGGTCATTCTGTTTAGATTATCATTGTATTCCACTTTTTCATGTTTAGAACCACTTCCAAAATATTAATTTCTTCAAACTTCCACAATCTGTCCTACTCCTGAAAGCAAGTAGTGATTTAAGATTGCCATGGAGCATTGGCAGATTGTACATAAGGATGAACATAGAAAATTTTGCGACCAATACTCATGAGTACTTTAAATGGAGATTTTAAGGTATTGGAGTAACTCGCATGTAGAGATTACTTCATGGATTTTGTTGATGTGTATTTTTAATGCACTGGTTTTTTATTTATAATTCCTAGCCTATCACATCTAAAACACACCTTACAGGCAATGAACCTGATCGAGTATAGTATAGTTTTGATAAGCAAGCGTGTCGAAATCAAGGGGAACGGTAGTGAATTAATATTATAATTTTGATTATAAGTTATACTAAATAAAAGAAAGCAGTAAAAATGGGGTTTTATTATTAAATATCAAATAATCAATAACTAAAATATCTGGATAAGCTGATTGGAAATGAATCACTTTAGGTACTTTAGTTTATATTGGATTACATCTTAAAATCATTGTTAAATTTAATAATAGTGCAATGGATCTATTAGTTGGTTACCGAATTCTAATGTGACTAGTTATCTTAATCGGATTTCCTAGTACTAATAATTAATAAACAACTAACACAATGATCATGTAATTAGTGAACACATAATTAATATAATATATTTGCATTATGAATAATATGATCTAGTGATTTCTCATCAATGTTCATGACAGTCTATCGAAGCATAACATGTATATCTAAGCTCTCTAACACAGCCAAAGTCACAGATTAACATCACCTAACCATTGGATTTGATCAATCTCTAGTCCTAACAGTTTAATGATCATAAACTAATTAAGATTGAAGTTAATGTAATTAGATTGGTCCTATTAACTACACATAACTCAGAAATAAGAAATAAAAATCATAACTTTAACATGATAGGTGATGATCAATCAATCACAATTAATAACCAAACTAATAAAATCCACAATCATTGAAATCAACACATAAAATCGAGTTTCATCTACTCCAAAAAAAGGAACAGGTTTTAACACCCAAAATTCAGAAATAAAAAACATAAATAGAAACAACTGGAATGCTAATCATGTTCAAAACAACAAACCGAATGACTCTTGTTATGAACTAACTCTCGAATCCTTCAAATCTTCGCTCCATATCAGCTTAACCACCCTCCGACTCCTTCTAGACCCTCAAAATGGCAGATCTGAGGTTGATTTTCGTAGGGAACGAATTATGGTTGAAGATATGTTATTAGGGCTAATTTCCGGCTCAACTTATATGTTACAACGCCGCCACGATGTGGAGAAAGGTTTGCCACGCCATGGGAGATGGAATCTTCCCGTGCACGAAAATTTCCAATTTACCACACCGTGAAACGCTTTGCCACGACATGGGAACTGGGAATCAAAATTTTCTCAAAACAAGAAAGTTGTCCAAAATTTTGTCTAGTTTCTGAAACATTTTAAATTTCGTCAATTGGATATACGAGTCATGAGGTATGGTCAAAATACCAACAAGGGGTCAAGTTGTCCAACAACATCCTTTTGTGTCTCTTCAGCTCTTTTCTCCTCCTTTTGCATCCCAGCTTCGATTTTAACTGTATTTGAAAATTTAAAAGAATATTAAGTATTATATATATATATATATATATATATATATATATAAAACATTTTACTCAAATATATTAGGATAATGGCCTAAAATACATTGTTAAATAAGGTCATATCATCAACCACAAGTAATTCTAAGATGATAATATCATATATTCTTCAAATGGAGATGCATGTGATTTTCTCCTACAGTATGTTGTGTCTTGGTTTCTCCTCAATGTTGCTTGTTAATAGGAATCATATAGGGTTTGACTAGATATTGACATAAGGAATAGGTGGAATCTATGTAGTCAAAATTCATTTGTTCACTTCTTCTTTAAATAGTTGGAGTCGATATCTTGCGACACCTCAATGATTTGTTGTTGATATTAAAATGCATGGTCATGCTCAAACTTAATTGATATATCAGTTATGCAGTTTGTTTTGATTGACACAAGTCAGTTTCGGGAAACAAAATCGTGAACGTTTGAGATTGACAATATCCATGTCTCACGTTCTTATAGATATCTTGAAGAACAAAAGAATATTTGATCACTTATTTAAGGGTTGTATCACGAATCTATGTTGTGAGTATGGCAGGTACACTTGGCTGTATACCCTCTACTCATTACTAGTGAATATTAGACCATATAACTTGTGCAAGTGGGAGTGATGGAGATTGGTGTCCATAATTAGAACAATTGGTAATATCACTATTAATAGTAGGGTCCTTTTAGGTTACACGTAATGATAGAAATAAGCAATATATAACATGGGAAAAACATAGGGACTTGATTCGTTAATTAATTAATAGTATTTAATTAATTAGATGAGATCTAGAAGTTCTTGAATGTTCTGGAGAATAAAAGAGGATAATTTAAGCAGTTAGATAATTACCATTTATATGGATAATTATTAAGTGACTAGATAACTATCTTTTAGGGTTTTATATCCTTCCCTATAAATAAAGGGCACTATGGACGAATTTAGATGGTGAGTTTTTTAAAAAACCTAAGAGAAATTCGGTTGCCTCTCTTCATTCCCGTAATCACGCAAATTCCAGTTACCACGCTGTGGTGGCTTTATTGCCATGACCTTGTGTCGCTGTTTACAACAAATTTGGAATTTGGGCTCCTCGTTCAATGTGTTTAATGAATTGGTTGTTGTTGGGTGTTGTTGATCTAAGTGTCTTGGGTGCGATTACGAAAGATGATTTCTATGTTGTACTTTTAAGATCTCATTAATTAATCAAGGATCTAGAAAGATTTATATGACTACAATAGGTATAATTTCTTACATATTAAAGTTGTAATTAGATATGTTGTTCATAGATCCGATTTTCGTGGCTATTGAGGATCAGAAATTGTTGCTTCCAGTGTCCTTTTAATCTTGTTTATCGATCCTCATAATCCATCAAATCTAGCTCCCATATTTCGAAACACTTGTAATAGCCATCTAGATGTGTTTCTTTTTAAGAACACCATGAAAAAACATATAATTTTCATCACGTTCAACCACCCAGCTAACTTTGGCCTTCTACGCCACATCTACAACCTCAAGTTTATTAATTTCAGCCAACCCGTTAACTGAATCATTTCTACTCGCCACATTTTCTTTCGAAGCAATCCCTCGATCAATGAGGCTCTCCTAATGACCTTCTTCAAAGTTTGGAGTTTCATTTTTAGAGAAACCATGCAATTAAGTTCTAAAGTACCATCTTGTTTCAATGAATTGACCACTAGCTGTCAAAAATCATCCATAAGCAACCAAGAATTAAAGAATCGAAAAGGTATAGGAGCATAATCAACAATATTCTGAAAAAAGAGGATAGGTCTATAGTCTGGAATATGTTTATCCAAAACTACAACTTGAGAACCGGGAAAAGTATCAAGAAAAAAATCAGTAACCAAAAACTGGTCAAGCTTACTCATTTTTTGCGCCCATCTATCAAACCATGTGAAACAGTGAAAGAGAACCCACCAAGGAAATTATCAACCAAATCAGCATCCCTGATAAAATCATTGAAAAAATATGCTTGTATTTGATTGAAAACTGGACCAAAACATTTTGAAGCATACCTAACCACATTGAAGTCTCCCAATGGAATCGTAGTAGAATTCCGCTTCCTCATAACACCCAACAAGTTAGACCATAACGCTCTCTTTTCCGAGAACAACTATGGAATATACACCAGAAGGAACATCAAAGGTAAAATAAGAGGCAACCACACCCATTGAATGGAAAAAATGAATTTGAACAGAAAACTTTGGATTTTGGAATAATAGCTTATTCCAAACACAAGGAATACCCCCGGAACGACCTCTAGCTGAGCTACAAGCAAAGTAAAAAAACATATTTCCCCACACCTGAAGAATCACCCACAAATCCAAATGCTCCAACTTAGTCTCTTGAATTGCAAGAAAATTAACATTATGCAGAAAACATAATTTATTTAACCATCTATGCTTTTCAATATCCCCGCTTCCTTAAACATTGATACAAAGCGCATTCATTAACAACCAAACATTTCTCCATTTCCAGAAATAATGCCCTCATGAGTCTTTTCACAACTGGTCATGTCCCACCTAAGGGCATTCCCCACGACAATGGTAGATTCCATATGCCCAATAAAAATACCTGAATTTATTTTATTGACATTATTCTTAGATTTCCCATCCTACTTACATTTTGCTACTTCCAAGCTTTTAACACTGCCTGAATCATGACAACTTCGAACCGAGGCAATGAAACTGACATCAACACCTGTTGTAGTCGAAACATTACCACCACCATCAGACAGATTCTCAAAACTAAGAGAAGCAGACACCAAACAACCAATCTCTGTTGGGGTAAAACCTAGGGGAAATAAAGGATCAGAAGGCTGATCAGATGACAAAACATCATCAACAGTATACACGGATCCATTAGTTAAAGGAGGCACACCAATCGGATTACTAAATTTGCAATCAAGAGGATCTGATCAATCAAAGATGCTAAACCAAATAGATCATCATTATCACATTTCGTTTTTTTTAAAATCAGAAATAATAGGCTTGACCTTTGCACTAACATCCAAAACAAATGGAGGAGGCGATTCATTAACAAAAGAACCCTCATCTTCTTTTTGAAATGTATCAAAAACAGAAAAGTCCACAAAATCATCATCTTCATCGTCTCCATCTTGCTTATCAATAGTTGGATCCATATCTTGTTCCAGTTTAATGTCAGAATTAACCTTTGGAACCCCATGCTTTCAATTCACGAACACCAACACAATATTCCACTCCAAATATCTTAACATATGAAGTCTCGAATGAGAGGTTTTAATACCCAAAAGCATAGAACAACGCTTACGATCATCAACACAATCTATAGAAATACTCTCACCCTACTTGTTATCAATATTCTTGAATGTATCATTATTCCAAGCTAAGATCGGAACACCTTCCACCTCCAAACGCATTATTCTCTCTTTAACACAAAAAACTACGTGTAATGGTTTTAAATTAGAGAACCATGAATTAATTCGCGAGTGAATAAGAAACAAATCCCTAGATCGTTCATAAGAAAAACAAAAAAGAACCTAATAACCTCCCAAGTATACTGGCTCCACATCCAAGAAACCTTCACCATGATACATAATTTGTGAATTACCTATTGCTCTAAAGTCTTTATAGCAACCAAGAAGAGCCAAAGGAAAAGAAAGATTATTACCACCATCAGAAACCACATTAGAAGGTGAAAGAATGTCCTCAAAATTCTTGTCCTTAGCATCACTTGCATGATCGCCGGTTAATACTTTTTCGTAAGAAGTCTTTGCTACAGAAACCTTACTAACCAGCAAATCAGATACTGACTTTGGAACAACCTTAGATGTAACAACATCATGTGAAAATCTTGCCATATTTGCATGCAACAACAAATTACCAATCCAAATACTACACACAGATTTCAATAGATTCACTTGATCAACAACCCAAATGAACCTAACAAAAGCAAACATTTATCCCAACTTATTCTTTTTCATTGAACAAACACATTAACAACCACACCCGTACGAGCACAAGTGTTCCATAATTCACGAATAGAAAAATAGGACGTAAAGTTAGATACATGTACCAAAATTGCCAATTTCCCCAGTTGTTTTTGTTATGAGTCTGAAATCTTCTACTTTTTCCCTAATCTTTGAAACACCGATGTTCATTTCCTTCCCTTCACTGTCTTCCAATCATCGTCTGCTATTCACCACGTCAACTATTGCATGGAGCTGCCGTTGGCGTTTGATCCCACTAGAAGGGTAAAAAATTTGAAATCGCCGGAAGTATCTTTTGTATTAATTTATTTATGATTAGATTTTGATTTTTTGTATTATATTTTCGCGGCAAAGTGTCTTTTATAAAATATGAAATCGCTTGCTAGAATTTATTTTAGAAACTGATTTGTATTGTTTTTTGGATACATATATTTTCCTTAAATTTGTGATACATTTTAGAATTTATGATTAGATATTAATTTTTTGATTTTCTTTGATATTTTTTTTCATAAATAAAATGACATCAAGATTGCAAACAAATGTTATATTGTATATATAAGTAACCGACATGACTAATTTTCTATAATGATAACACATAAGAATGTATTTTACAAAAATACCAACATCATAAATATTGATTTGTCCTAAAATTCAAGGCATCCTAAAATCAGAAGTCCCGTACCACTTTACCGCCCACACACCCCAAAACCGTCATTGACCTTAACTTGTAAGGCTAGAAAAAGATTTCGAGCTAGAGAATTGGGTCAAAACCCCAAAGCGATTTGTTGTAGCGTCTACTGGCCCAATAGCCCACTATTATTTTTACGTGGGGTGAGATTCTTCAACTCCTCTCTCATGATGCATGTCTAATAAAAGTTTGAATTAAATGTTCTTAATGACAAATTTACAAAAATAATTATATATGAAAAGTTCCACATTAATTTGGTCATACTGTTTATATATACATTTTAATAAAATGATAACACAATCCACAAACTGAATTTTTATGTTTTGTAAAATAGCACGTCAATAATCTCCAATATTATGTGTTTAGTTTTATTTTTTTTGTGTCGTCTCTTCGCAAAGTCTATTCGAGATGTTCATGAAGAAACCTCTCGATATGCAACACATTTGTTACTAGTCTTGCATTTTTGTGTTATGCGCATAGATCATAACATTTTCTTTTTACATACTTTGCAAATAGTAACCATAATTGCAAATTTAACACTTATAATTTATAAGGGTAATGATTTTTTTTTTTTGTTCATATTTATTCTATTTTTTGTATATCATTTACCAATGAACTTATTTTTTGTGTTAAAAGAATATCATTATGATAAGTTATTGTAGATCATAAACATATTTCTTGAATGTCAAAAATAAGTTCACAGATAAATTATGTACGCAAAAAAGAAAATGATTAAATGGGAACGAAAATAAAATTTTGTTACCTCATAACTAATTACCCCTTCTTAATCTTTCATCTTTTTATTAAAGAAATATGTTAGTGTAATACCAGCTTTTTGTAACATGTATTTTTTGTAACATGTATTATTCCAAGGGATGTAGTTATAAGACATAAATAAGGCTTCTTTAAATTGTGTATTGGTGTTTAGCACAATATAGCTAAAAGAAGTTGTAGTGCATACGAAGACGATTCTGTGGATATAAAGTTTGTCAAAAATGTAGTTCGTGTAAATAAGTTATGATCATTTGAAAAGTAAGTTGCTATTTTAGGCAAATCGTGACGTGATCTATGTGACGACACATTGCAACAAGTGTTGAGTCGTCCGGTCTTGGACACACATTGAATGGTCAAGACATGTGGCATAAATCGTGGCGCGACTCCTAGGAAGATACTTGGATATAAATAGCTATTATGTGTGTAATGTTGGGGAGTTTTGCACATTGATCAGAAGAAGCTCTGGAGGTGTTCCCGAAGGCTTATGATCAGAAGATTATATGGATGTATGGGGATACAAGGATTTAGTTACGAGGTTATCCGGTGTATCTTTTTTCTCATTATTACGTAATTATATTTATGTAATATTTTGCGGAGGATTATTAGACCCAAGTATCTGTTACGAGAGTTCGTGATATGGTGCTATTACGAACCATATGGTGAGATTAGTAGATATATCTTACGGTTAAATTCATAGTTTGGAAAGTGAGGTTTATAAACCCTAATTTATAGGAGACACCGAATGTGTAAGATTTCACTAACGGTTTAAGTGTTAATTCAGTAGGTATTATATTCTAGAGATTGATTAGTTTGGTGACAAGTGGTCATGGAGTTTAGTCGTAATAGTTGTGACAAATTCTGAGAAATTTATAATTTATTGAATAGATGTTGGTGAAACGGAAAACTAAAGGGCAGTGGAAGCCAGAGACTGAATTAGGAATTGGTCTACTAACTATCCAGGTGAGTAACTGTAACGCCCGCAGATCCGGGCTAGTCAATTTAGAGACAATAAGCATCAAAAATAAGTTTTTGATGGAAGATTATTTAGAAGGATTAATCTTTCCAAGTGGTAGTATATGTTACAAGGGTTCCGTACATATAAAGAACGCCGAAATCCGAGTTATAACGAAGAAGTTATGACCCGTCGAAGTTTTACGGCAAAACCGGCACGACACTGGAGACGTAAATAGTGATTTACGATGGAGGACTTTTTTGCCTTAGCGATCTAAACGAAAGTCATAGAATATGTTAAAACGAGAGCGTCCATAAAAAGAACGCCCAAATCTGACTTCGTATGAGGACGTTATGATTTTTCGAAGTTTCGGCTTAACGGTGTACAACCCGATGTTCGAATATTAGATCGAGCGGTTTTTAGCCGACACAACCTAAATGAGAATCGAATATATCGTTAATAGTAGCATAACGATAAAAAGACAGACGAAAACGGACGTCGGATGAAGAAGTTATGAATTTTTAACGGACCAATCTTGTCCCGGCCTGTTAAAAATATAACTTTTAATATAAAGTCAAAATTAGCCGACGGAGTCTAAACGAAAGTTGTAGAGTACGTTCCCGCCTACGAGTGGATATAAAGAACGTCGAAAACGGAACTCGTATGCGAAAGAAACGAATTTTTAAAGTTTAGACTCGAATTTGCGAAGCCTGTTGCTCGATTGATGACGTGGCAAGATCCTAGTCGTTGCTCGCTGATCACGCCTCGCTTCGGATGAAGGACACGTCACCCTCGCATTACGCCCAACATCCAAGCTCGGAACACGCCGCGTACGCGAACCCCTCCTCGGTCCAGCTTCGCCCACGTCGCCCCAGCAGATCATCGACACGTAGGTATGGCTTCGGATGTACGCGCTGCGTACTTCGGTTCTACGCTTCACGTAGCGAGGACCCTCGCAGCCATAAAAGGAGGCTGAGGCAGCCTCATTTCTTGCACCTTTCTTACTTCTCTCTCTAGTTTATTTCTCTCTCTAACCCATTCCAACCCCCCTAAACCCTAGGTAAGACCCCTAGCACCCGAAGGAAGCCCCGAGGCTCCCGGAGTCCCGAGAAAAAGGGTCTTTCGGTTCGGAAACGCTGCTCCGAGCAAAGCCCGGTTTTTAAGAAAACCTGCTGTAAGTAAGCTACGGCTACGCAATTTTTAATATAGTTTCTAATTAATTATAGTAACATTATTAGGACCTTAAAATAATTATTTGGGCTATTATTATGAGTTATATAGAGTGTTGTTTAACACTTATATAATAATAATAATAGCTAGACTATTAATTAGTCGCGGTTAACGTTAGACTAAACCCTAGTGGAATTGATATTATGTTTTGTCGAGGGAAAATTATTTTGAGATAACGAAGCGCTGTTTAAGTGCATAGTCACCACCTTTTCAAGTGAGTGCATAGTTACTTTCATCTTACACATAGATATGAAGTATTTTATATTAATTATGTGCTATGTGTGCATATTATCTGTATACTTGCTATCTATGCTGGAGGAACGATTTTATACAAGTTTTCTATGATTTAAACTGTATATGTATTTATATCTACATAATATGTTGGGTAAAACATGGGTAGATAAAATATGAGGATGATGAGTTGAGAGGTGATATAGACCATGAGGTAAGGGTGAGAGGTGGACGATGAGAGAAGCCTTGTTCCCAAATGTTGGCCCTGTCATCTAGCAGAGTATGGATGACAACCACAGACTATTCTAGACAGTCCAGTGGAACACTAGCAGGCTCGCAACCTGTAGGTGTTGTGAACGATGTGTTCACCCGGTGTACTCTAAACCCTGGCGATCATGCAGACTTGGTGCCTATACCTTGGCGATCATGCGGACTTGGTTGCAAAAACCCTGACGACTATGCAGGCTTAGTGCTTGTTGTATAAACCCTGGCGACTATGCAGACTTAGTGCCAAAACCCTGGCGACTATGCGGACTTAGTGCCTGTTGTATAAATCCTGGCAACTATGCAGACTTAGTGCCTAAACCCCGGTGACGATGGACTTCGTGCTGATTCCTTAGGGTGATCCTTAGGAATGAATGAACGAGGAATAGTTGATTCTTAGGGTAGATCCTTAAGAGTAAAGAAGATAATGGGGATGGGTAATTGGGTTGATTGTTTGATGTTTAAACATAATAATTATATTATTGTAGGTTGAAAACCCTATGTACTCACCAGGTTTCCCAACCTGACCCACTCCAACTTATTTCTATCACAGGTGTCGATATGAAGTTACATTACATTGAGAGATTTAAAAGAGATGTAGATCACTAGTGTAAATGAATGTAAGTTCTGTTTATGCTTATGTTTCTGTGTTGACGATGACATCCCAAATGTTGTAAAAATGAATAAAAATACATTTCTTAAATGCTTTGATAATGTATTTATCATGTTTTACTAGGAACAAATTTCGCAACGTTTTTATTAAAAGAAGTACTCTGATTTTTATAAAGCATAAACAAAATCGATCTTTTCTGGCCGTGAAAATGGGGATGTCACAGTAACTTTACTCTAACACCTGATAATGTTGATGTGTGTTTTTGCATAATAAGTGGATTTATATTGTGATATTATTAACTTTTATTTATACATTAAATATGGTGAATATTAATGTGTTGTAGTATGAAAGATGTGTTATTATATAGGTGTATCGAATAATGTATTTACTTTGGTCGGAGTATATTCAATCTAGCTTATTACAATGTTGGGTGATTATCTAATAACTTTGGGGTAAGTGATGTATAAAATATGTTAAAAGTCTCAAATGGTGTTATGAAACGTAAATATGTTTGAGTAGTTATGTTGTAAAGTATGATTGGAGTATGTCGTTGATGATATATTGTTATATGTGTTGATTTATCATTATTATTATGTTATTGTTGTTGTTATTCACTAAACCTCGTGGATTATGGTATTCTGTTGTTGTTGTGTAGCAGGTTAGGTTGTTAGAACCCGAATCGGATCATGTACTTGATGCCAATACGATTCCTGGTGACAACTTCTTGTATTCCAATACGATTCCTGGTGACAACTTCTTAAATAAATATTTTTTATGAGTGTACCTAGTACAAAAAAATGGGCGTTACCAATTTTAATTAATTCCTTTAATCCCAAAATTAATTCCAATTAAATTCTGATTAAATATTGATATTTCTAATTAATATATAATTTTCATAATATATTAATAAATTATTTATTTAAATTTATTAATCAAATAATAAATCAACCTCTTTCTCCAAAATCATCTTGTCTAGTTGCTAGTCTTGAGGGCAACCCAAAATGACTGTGCTACTATCAATTCAAGTATAGACCAATTATAGTTATGGGCTTAGATACCTAATCCAACAGTCTCCCACTTGGATAAGTCTAATAACTATAATTGCCAGTATATTCTTCTAAAACTGATCAACAAATTATAACTCTCAAAGCTGCTGTCGAACTTTGACCTAGTTAGTCATGTATCCTAAGATAAGTGATCATATAATCATCCATTCCATAAGATATCGCGCATATATGAGACATGTAACATAATCAATCTCATGGCCAATACTTTATTTCCCGATTTATGATTTGTAATGAAAAAGTGCTACTAATCAAACATATCAATTTATTCATGGCGGGGCCCGACACTATAAGTCAACACAAAGTCAGCGAGGGGCCCAAAGATATCGCTTTTTCCCCCTAAAGGATGAATAAGGAACAGATAAACTTTGACTTATGTTCTTGTAATATTTACTCATCAAATCATACACACCAATACATTTTATAACATCAAGTTACAGATGTGTTTACGTATCATCAATGCACAACCAATTTGTAAACAACAACTCATATATCTTTGTTTGAAGATTATAAGATATTATCGTCTCAGAATTACTCGTGATAAATTCCATGAAGAATATATATGAGTGTGGGTTAATGCAATACTTAAATCTTCATTTCAAAGTACTCATGAATATTGTAGAAACACTATTTCCATGTCCAAAACTCTTTAGACAATCTACAATCCAATTCATGACAGTCTTGATTCACTACTTACTTCCAAAAGTATGATCGACTGTGGATGTTTGAACAATCTAATTATTCGAGAAGTAAAACATGCAAAAATGAAACACAAAATAAATAATAGGCAAAAGGTTGTAATCCAACTCATAAATAAGTATCCATTACTTAATCACCAAAACTAATATCATCCTGCATATCCCCTCACAAAGGGTTTGAGTAGAGTCTCAGACCCTTTGTGAGGGGATCTGCAGGATTCTCTTCTGATGATATCCTCTTCACGACGATGTGACCTTCTACTCTATGTCTAATGAAATGGTATTTTCTGTCGATATGCCTTGATCTTCCATGATCTCTTGGTTCCTTTGTTAAGGCAACCACGCGTTCATTATCAAAGAAAAATTACATTGGCTCCTTGATGGCTGGAACAACTCTAAGGTCTCCGATGAATTTCTTCAACCAAATAGCCTCCTTTGATGCTTCGCTTGCTGCTATGTATTCTGATTCACAGGTAGAATCAGCCACTGTCTCCTGTTTAGAACTTTTCCAGGTTACCACTCCTCTATTAAGGGTAAACACCCGACCAAATTGAGAATGAAAGTTGTCTCTGTCTGTCTGAAAGCTGGCGTCACTATACCCAGTTACTCTTAAGTTATCATTGCCACCAAGAACAAGGACCCAATCCTTAGTTCTTCGCAGATAGTTAAGAATATTCTTAACTGCAATCTAGTGAGTTGTACCTTGATTTCCCTGATAACGACTGACCATGCTCAAAGAAAAATCCACATCAGGGCGAGTACATGTCATAAAATACATGATAGATCCAACGGCTGAAGCATATGGAACTCTATCCATTTTTGCTATCTCTGCATCAGTACTCGGGCTCTAAGTCTTACTCGGTTTGGTATTACTCTGTATAGGCAATTCTCCTTTCTTGAAATTCTCCATACTAAAACACTTTAGTACCTTTTACAAGTATGTACTACGTCCAATTAGCCTTTTACTCCTGTATCTCAAATCCTTATCTCTAGAATATAAGCAGCCTCTCCCAGATCCTTCATAGAGAAACACTTTCCAAGCCAAGACTTAACCTCTTGCAAAGTTGGAATGTCGTTTCCTATAAGAAGTATGTCATCAACATACAAAACTAGGAAGGTTACTATACTCCCACTAGCTTTGACATATACACAAGATTCATCTTCAATTCTAGAGAAACCAAATTCTTTGACTTTCTCGTCAAAACAAAGATTCCATCTACGAGAAGCTTGTTTCAATCCCTAGATCGATTTCTCAAGTTTACACACTCTATTTGGATACTTTGCATCCACAAAACCTTCTGGCTAACTCATGTAAACATCTTCATCTAGTTTCCCATTAAAGAAAGCAGTTTTGACTTCCATCTGCCAAATTTCATAGTCATTAAACGCAACTATGGCTAGCATTATCCTAACATATTTTATCTTAGATACTGGTGAGAAGGTCTCATCATAGTTAATCCCTAAGGTTTGAGTAAATCCCTTCACAACCAGTCATGGTAAATTATATCTTTATTGATCTATTCATAGATACTTGTGAGAGATTCCACATTTCTCAAGTCATAGACGATTTCTACCTTTAATGCAAATAATTTGTGTTTATGATTAGTTGTATTCGTATTCAATAATTCCTAATTGAAACTAGTGCCAACTGATGCAACATAAGGCTATGGTTTTAGAGCTGCTTCAAGTCTTATGTACCTCCTATGTGCTTTTTCAGTATAAGCTTGCTTTCTGACTACTAAGCTTTTAGAGGAATAAGAGAACTTATTCTTGGAAACAACATTCTAGAGTATTCTACAAGTATGCATTTAGTAGATTTTGAGTTTAGAAGCTTTAGTCTAACATAGGATTTAAATCCTTAAAATATTAAGTAAGATAAGGATGGAGCCTTTCCGTAGTAAATCTTATGAATAGTTTTATCTGCTAATTAGTTGGTGTTTGTATTCAAGATACAAGTGATAGTGATTAAGGTATAATCCTAAAAAGTGCAAAGGAAGATAACTTCCATCGATTAGAAACTAAATCGTACCTATTATGGTTTACATCATCCTTTATTATCACTAAGGCCTTAGAGGGTTCAACTGGTTTGTATCTCAACTTCAAACTTGAAAACTTCGACAAAGCATTCTCAATTATGTTATAATATGTAAAATATAATTGTAACTACTATAGTTGTTAATAAAGTTGATTTAGTATCTTGTGTTAAATCTTAGACATTATGTTGGGTATAGGAGATTGCGTCATTGTGCTTTTTATTTTAGTCCTTTTTGTATACGGTTTGGGCCTATCCAACCGTCATTTATTAGGGTTATAGAATCTATATATAGTGCATGCATGCATCGTGTATTAGTTAGTTGTTGATTTTCATTGTAACCATACCACACCTCTACAGTAGCAATTCTTAATAGAGTTCTTCTGAGGTTGTGGCTTATTAATCATTCGACATCAGTTTGATTCATCTTGTGTTCTTATTTACTTTGTGTTCTTGTGTTGCTTGTTAAGAATCTAATCGATCTTAAAGAGTTTTAGTCTCATCAATTGGTATCAGAGCAGGAGGCTGTGTAAATAATACACATCTCTTCTGTTAGAAGAAAATCTTTAGGGTTTCGGCTTTTATCAAATACATTGGAGCCGTCATCACTTTATTGACGTTGTTCCTAGATCTCGATATTACCCTAACTCAATCTTTACAAGTCTGATTCTTAACAGGTATGCAGATCAAATCATCATGTCTCTCGACGAATCTCAAAATAGTCCCATCAACATCTCTAACAGCATTGGCTCGACCACGAGGATTCTGATCCTATACACTCATGAATATGAGGTATGGGCTCTTCATTTTGAAGACTATGTTATCGGCTCAGAGGATAATGGATACTTGATCTGGGAGGCTATCACTGTAGGTCCTTTCGTTCACTCAGGAACCAACAGAACCATCAACACACAGAAAGAGCTCAATCAGCTTATGATAGACGTGAAAGAAGTCCCTCAAGATGAGAAGGACAAACTGATTAGCAATATAAGAGCAATGAGGATGATTAGATTCGCTTTACAATTTGATACCTTTCGTCTAGTGAGCACGTGTACTTCTGCAAAGGAAATCTGGGTAAGGCTTAAGGAGTTATATTCCACCGATGAGGATCTCGAACATTCCATCCAAACTCTTCTACTTTTGGAGTTTGGTGACTTCAAGCAATAGCCTGAGGAAAGTCTTATTCAGACATTCAATCGTTATAACCATATTCTTAGTAAGATGATTAAGAACGGTATTGGCAAAGAGGTGATCGAGCAGAAGGTCACTTTCATGAATGGCCTAAGACCCGAATGGATGGCGGTGGTTTCAACTGTTAAAGCACATGAACAGTTCATGTCTTACTCATTGACAAAGCTCGTAGATATTCTCAAGGCACATGAAAGTGTTGTGAGAAAAGACTCAAAAGTTGTTTCTGTTGGATTAGATGTCTAAGCCCATAACTATTATTGGTATGTACTCGACCCGAGAGTAGCATGGTCCATTTGGGTTGCACTTCACCGGAACAATTTGTATGGATAGTCTTTTGAGAATAGTATGTCTATGGTTTATTAAGATATTATAAGTTATAATATATTAATATGAAATCATATTATTTAATTAGTATTGATCAAGAATTAATTTAGTGATCAAAAGGAACTAATTAAATATGGACTCTGATATATATATATATATATATATATATATATATATATATATATATATATATAGAATGAGACAAGTTCATTTAGGTTGGGCTAAGCTTGCGTGGATAGTCCATGGAGTTCTTAACCCATGGATCCTATGGAAATGAAAGGTCATGGGTATTAGGGTTTACATGAATGTAACCCTAATCCTCCATACTATATAAAGAGGTCTTTGGCACATGAAATGGCACTAGTGTGTGAATACAAAGGGTGGGCCGATTTCTAGAAGTGCTTTCTATTCTCTCGAGTTTTTCCAAGGTGTTTTGGTGATTTGTGATTCCACTTGAGGCATCCACATTATTGGTGCTAGGCTCTTGAAGCTCCAAGGAATCAACCACAAGAAAAAGGTATGTCATCCTACTAAGTTTTATATTACAAGTACCCCATGGTATGCTAGTTAGGATGAGAACCTTGGAAAAATCATATTTGCATGTATAATAGAAAAAACATAGATCCAAGGTTTTTAGGGTCGCCTGTATACCATAGGAGTGTTAGAATGCTCAAAACCCATCAGTGGTATCAGAGCCTAGGCTTGTTTTCTTTGTACTTAATGCAAATTGCTGAAAAATGTCGAATTTCTGCACACTGTCCTGTTGACTCGCCGAGCCCCTCATGGAACTCGACGAGTCCATGCATATATTCAACCAACTCGCCGAGTCAGTTCATGCACTCGACAAGTTGGCAGGCCTGAGTGCATATTTTCGAGTTTTGGTGCTGGAATTGGTCTATAATCATTACCTTAAACTGTTTTGGACTTATAAAACCTATTTTTGATGTGGTAATGATTATGGTAAACCAATTTCAAGGATATTATCAAAATTTCAAGTTTTATATGTGTTTATATGATTGTTGTTGTTGAGATGATTATTCATACACTTATGAGTTTTGGTAGATCATAGGAATTATTTGCAAAATTGTTTGTTAGTTAATTCTTGATCTAAATGTTTTTAATGGAGTCCATAATTTGTCCTCAAGTTATGGGTTACCAAAAGTCATTTCTTTTAAAGATCCATTAAAGAGTCATAGGTTACATAATTGAAGAGTCTTTCTCATAAATAGTTTTATGGACTCCATAACTTGTCCTCAAGTTATGGATGTTCAAGAGTCTCTCCATTAAAGTTTTAAAACATTAATTAATTGTCCTCAAGTTATGAAAATCCAAAAGTTTCTTGAATTGTTGAAAACTTTCCCTCAAGTTTTGGAATTTGTAAAGTCTCATACACACTTTAATTCCAAACCCTAGAGTTTTAAATGTTAAAATTCAACCCTTATACTTTATAGTATTATAAGTTAATAATATATATATGTATAAGAGCAAGTCAGTCTTACCGTTAGTAGGCCTCATTCACGAAGCCGGTCTATAAGGGGGGGTGGGTATAAGGTTGTTGCCTATAAAATGGCAGCTTAATGGGTGTCCACTCTCACTCACCGCTTCCTTGACTAGTGGAGGGTCGTTAGCCGAACGGGTAGGACAATGACTATAATTTTCATTATAAGTATAATGATAAATATAAAGTAACTAAACCATTTATAAATTCCCAATCCTAGTTACTTTAGGAAAATGTGAATTTGGTGCAAACCCATGAAATTACACTTTGTACCTTACCAAGTCGTTGGTGGAGCGTGTGTGGGTAACCGGCACACTAACATGGACTAGTAAGAGTGGGAAAGTGTGACTTAATGTTTATCATAGATCGGTGGAGCGCGTGTGGGTAACCGACACATCGATTAGGTGATAAAGATTAAAGGTATCAAGTTAATTTGCATGGTTATTCACACCTTGTTTGTGATCCTCGGCATCCCAGTCACAAACTTGAGAGGGCACAATGAAGATTTAAACATGCCATTGAAAACTTCAATGAATCTCAAAAGATCTAGGAGTTTCAATCCAATTAAAACCTAATACCTATTTCGTTTTTCATGGTGGAAATTGGTGAATCGTCATTCGCCTACCTTCAAATATTTTATAGCTTGGATTACGGCATCCCTCTTCCAAGTTATAAAATATTGTGTTGGGTCCTAGCCTTAATATTTCATATTGGGTGTTCTATTAAGGACTTAAATCAACTGACTTGAATTTCTCCCATTATAGATGTCTAGTTCGGACAATTATGGTCTTCCCAAATCTCTTGGAACAAGCTTTCCTAATGAAGATGATGTCCCGCGATTGGATCATGGAAATCATACTTCTCTTCCTCTACCTCCTCCAATTATTCTCCCTGGCCCACAAGCTCGAAGACTTGAAAAATTCAAGGTCACTCAAGCCCTACTTGCAATGAAACATGAAGATGGAAGGCTTGTGTGTTCTCACGTCTTGGAGATTAAGTCACATATCGACAGGCTGAGAGTGTTGGGTGTCGAAGTCTCAAGGAAGTTGGTTGTTGACTGGGTTCTTCAATCACTTCCTCAGTCGTATAGTGAGTTCATTAAGGACTACTATGTGACAGACCACGACGTGACCCTTATTGATATTAATTATTTGCTTGTTGCTGCTGAATCAGAAATGTTTTGGCGCACTGGAAAAATAAATTTGGGTGGAAGATCTACTTCTCAAACTTTCAGGGACATTGACAATGGTAACATTGGATGTCCGGAAATGTTTTCTCTTCCCAATGGAAACGGATTGGCCATGGTCAACCCGGTTGAACAAAAGGTAAAGGGAAAGGCTAAATCTGTGATAGTCCCGTGTACCATTCCCAAAGAGTCTATATGTTTTTATTGTCAGGAGAAGGGGAATTGGTTGCGAAGCTGCCCTGACTACCTGAAAGATCTGAGAGAAGGAAGAATCAAAAAGCTTGACTCTGCTTCAGGTAAGTACACTATCTAACTCTGTTAAGTTTCTAATTGTTGATTCTTAGTACATGATGTGACTAGGTTGCATTTTGATGTTTGGCAGGATCAAGCAAAGGGAAGGAAACTTAAAGGAAGAGTATGTTGAATCTGATCGCGAAGATGGATTTCATATCGTATGGTTCGAAGATCGGATTTTTGAGCAACTACTTAGGAGTTATGATAGATTGCTAGGAAATATGTAATAGCATAGTTTTCATTTAAAGTTGCATTGTAAGGAAAAAGTTTTTCCGCATTTTATAAATAAATAAAATTTTGTTTTGTTTTATTTTATATCTCCTTGCAATGACATTTATGAAAAATTAATGTTTGTATGTTTCTAGCAATATTGGAAATATGAATTTGATTCTTTCATTTGTGGTAGTGTCTAAATTTACCAAATAAGGAAAGATTTTCATGACCCAAGTTTCAATTGGACATAAACTTGGAATCATGCAAGTTGTATTGTATGATGAATGAGAATTTTTGTCTTTGGAAAACTAAGACTAATTCCTTGTTCACATGTATATGTGAGTCAAGTGAAAAATTAAGGGATCAAGTACACATTCTTGTGCACTGGTCAAGTCCACCACAAAGATCGATAAGACTATTCGTCATGATTTACTAAAGTTTAGTAAATATGGTTATACTTACAAGTTTAAGTATAATTCTGAAACGTTGGAAAAGTTTCAATGTATGGCAGAATGAATGAGAAGAATCAAATTAGGCAGAAAGATAAAAGTTTCTCAAATCTGAAAAGATGGGAGAGTGCTTTAGTATCATGTTTTATGATCATCTTAATGAATATGAAACCATATCACAATTGATCCTCTAAGGACATCTTAGTGCATTCTTATGGCTAAGAAGAGGAGTCATGAATTGTTGAAATGGTTAAATCAAGAAGATGAGTCATAATTCGTTCCAAAATAATTCTTAGAGTCATACTCCAAGATTGTAACTTGAGTGACATATCTTAAAGAAGGTTTATAACACTTGTCAAATCTAAGAGTAAAATGTTTTCTACTCTTGTACATTTGAAATTGGTAAGTTGTGATGTTTTGGATAAAACAAAGACCAACTAAGGCCACTTATGTGAAGTGTTTGTCTTGATAAGAATCCGCACTATCTCTTGAATATTTGTTTGTCAAGGAATGGTTCTTGGCAAGAGAGTCTTATATGTCAAGAGGACAGTGGGAGTCTTAAAGATCCTAAAAGAGTTTCAAGAACTAATCAAGAATAAAACATGTAGTTTATCACTAGCGCACGACTTGAGGTTTGTAACCTATCGTGTTGACATACTCTTATTTCTGTGCCCATTCCGGTTAGAGTTGACTATGCATCTGAGTTCTACAAGTTCTCAATTGTTTGGATAACAACCTGGAAGCAATGGTAGGCCTTGTGCTGCCAAGTGGCAAGAAGTTAAGATTGCAAAAGTTCGGTCCATATGAGTTTCAATTTGTCACTAACCTTGTCTTGTGATTATGGTTTATCAAAGCATCTCGTATCAAAAATCTGAACTTTGGTAAGAAAGTCAATAAAGTATTGATTTCTAGAAGTCCAGCTGATTTCTGGATACATGTCAAAGCTAGTGGGAGCATAAGTGTTATGCTAATAATTATCATGTTAGTGGGAGCATGATAATGATAAGTGTTGCAAGTTAGCAATGTTAATTATAGAAAACAAAAGTTTCAATTGGGAAAAGTTGTTTTTGCTATAATTAAGGGAGAAGAAATTATACTTCATTTCAATTCTAAAAACTTAGATTGAGATTTTAATCATCTGTAGTCAAGGATATATATATATATATATATATATATATATATATATATATATATATATATATATATATATATATATATATATATATATGAATTTTTGTTGGAATGGTTCAACATAAGGAAATTATATGTATATTGAGTTCTCAAAATTCGATTATGATTACGGCATCCCTCTTCATATTCAAATTATGAAAACATGGCAAATAGAAAATATTATAGCAAAAGACTGGTCTAGGATCATGTCTTTATGTGAGACATCATGAATCGTGTCCCATATGCTTCGGATATAGAATCGATTACATGTGCTATAATATTTATCCTTTCTAAATTTTCCTAATGCCTAGGGCATTAAGAGGGGAAAAGGTGTAGAATTGGATATGACTAAAATGATTAAGTAATTGTTGAGGACAATCTGAGGTTTTACCAAAGATTGGTTGCTCATGGACAGTTGGAAGTATGGTGTAAATTTTTGGAAAGGACCATATTGACATATTCTGAAAAGAGGTAACTCTTGTTCAGAAGTGATAGTCAAAATGGGAATATGGAAACGGTTCCATAGGAGGAAGTTATTCATTAAATCTGTATAAGATTAGAAAAACTTAATGCAAGAAGGATGTACAAAGGAATGTACTTTGAATTTGAGACTTCGTTTCCATGGAATTGCTCTCCATTAGAATACTTTGTAAATGTTTGTTGCCAAGTCATTACAAGAGGATCAATGCATATAAGTTTAGAATTTAACGGATTTCAGTAAATGGCAAAGAATATTTTTATGCTTACATTTGCGATAAGGATTTGGGATTGTGAACTTAGCATCATTGGAATCATGTTCAATTGATCTATTTCACAAAGTAAGGATCATGGACAAACATAGTGTGCATACTTGGTGTATGGCATAACTATTGTTTAGAAAACATAGTGTGCATGCTTGGAGCATGGGACAACTATTGTTTTAATTCAAGTATTAAGTTGATTATTTGAAACATTATGCAATGAATAATGTGCAATCAATATGGTGATAAATAAAAGGTGTTTTATTTATATTCATAAGTTCTGAGACCATATTGGATTCGATTATTCTTGTGTTTCACTTTGCATGTTTTGACTTCCCGAATAACTAGGTTGTTCAAACTCTCCACAGTCAATCATATTTTGTAAGTAGGTATGAATGAAGATTGTCATGAAGTGAGCTTGTAGATGTCTAAAGTGTTTAGACATAGCAAAAGTTGCTACAACATTCATGAGTGCTCCTGGAATGAGATTCGAGTATTGGATTCAACCCACGCTCATTTGAATCACTTCATGGATTTTATCATGAGTGATCATGAGACGATAATATCTTATATTCTTTAAACCTAGAGATATGATTTGTTGACTATGAGTTGGTTATACATTGATTGCACGAAAACGCATCAGTAACTTGATGTTATAAAATGTGCCTTTGTGTATGATTCAACAAATGGTTAGTACAAACATATGAGTCGAAGTTTATCCATTCCTTTTACCCTTGGAGGGATAAAAGCGATATCTGTGGGCCCCTCGATGATTTACTGATGACACCCCTATGTGCTTGGCCAAACCTGGACTGATTTGATTTGTTCAATTAGTCAGTTGTCATAAATCGAAAATCGAGTAACAACAAATGGACAGAGAGAATGATTATAATCCATGTCTCAGTCCATATGATATCTAGAATGAAGGAATATATGATCCCTTATCTAATGGACGCGTCATTTGACTAGGTCAGAGTTCGGCAACGGCTTTAAGAGCTACGATTGCTAGTCGGGATCTTGGAGTCATACTTGAATAATAGTTTTAGACTTATCAAAGTGGGAGACTGTTGGATTAGATTGCTAAGCCCATAACTATTATTGGTATATACTCGACCCGAGAGTAGCATGGTCCATTTGGGTTGCACTTCACCGGAACAATTTGTATGGATAGTCTTTTGAGAATAGTATGTCTATGGTTTATTAATATATTTTAAGTTATAATATATTAATATGAAATCATATTATTTAATTAGTATTGATCAAGAATTAATTTAGAATTAATTTAGTGATCAAAAGGAACTAACTAATTATATATATATATATATATATATATATATATATATATATATATATATATATATATATATATATATATATATATATATAGAATGGGCCAAGTTCATTTAGGTTGGGCTAAGCTTGCATGGATAGTCCATGGAGTTTTTAACCCATGGATCCTATGGAAATGAAAGGTCATGGGTATTAGGGTTTACATGAATGTAACCCTAATCCTCCATACTATATAAAGAGGTCTTTGGCACATGAAATGGAACTAGTGTGTGAATACAAAGGGTGTGCCGATTTCTAGAAGTGCTTTCTGTTCTCTCAAGTTTTTCCAAGGTGTTTTGGTGATTTGTGATTCCACTTGAGGCATCCACATTATTGGTGCTAGGCTCTTGAAGCTCCAAGGAATCAAACACAAGAAGAAAGTATGTCATCCTACTAAGTTTTATATTACAAGTACCCCATGGTATGCTAGTTAGGATGAGAACCTTGTAAAAATCATATTTGCATGTATAATAGAGAAAACATAGATCCAAGGTTTCTAGGGTTGCATGTACACCATAGGAGTGTTAGAAGGCTCAAAACCCATCAGTTTCTAGTTTGAGCTCTCTCGCACTCGTGGCTATAGGAAAATCTATGGATGATAAAGAACCTGAGACTGATCTCTCAGAATGTGATCTTTCTAGTGAAGAGTATGCTTTAATGGTGTCTAACCCCATGCGGTTCGCAAGGAAGAAATTTCCTTCTGCTAAGAACCGAAACTGGCAAAGGGAGTTATAGCTCCGAGAAGGCGAAGGAGGAGAACAGAAATACTCCTCAGAAGGAAGAAGAGAAGAAAGAAGGAAAGCTAGTTGGTGATTCGGGGTTTGACTGCCATTACTGTCACGGGCAGAATCATTTGGCGAAGGAATGCATGTTACGAAAGCTGAATGAGAAGAAAGAGGAAGAAGATGATGAAGCTTACTTCAAGCGCAAGCTGGAGGAAATCCAGAAGAAAACAACTAATGATAAATCTATGCCTGCTTTGATTGTGCAGGAAGATTTCGTAGAGAACGAGTTCGGTGGAGTAGAAGTTTGGTCTACTGACTCGGAAAGTTTGCAAGCCCACACATGGCAGGGAATTTGTTGCGAAGGAAGAAGGCTATGAGGTTACTAGCAGATGTTTAATGGTACCAGCTGGTGTGTCACAAATGAGAGGCTACACAACAGATGACGGGTGTGAAGAAGCGAAGGAGAGGGAAGAAAAATGCTTTACCGCAAAACCAGTCGGAGAGCAGATCAATGAGTGTGATCACTTAATCAAGAAGGTAAATTACATCCTCGAATCTCTTAAAATACCCGTATCTAACTATGAAAAGGAATTAAATTATTTAAATTCACCTTCTCTAGTTTAAGTAGTAGCCTAAAACAAACTCGCCTCACGAATTCTAACCTAACTGATCAAATTAGCAGGGTGTCTTCCAAGGGTGAGGAGCGAAGGATGTGGATAGAGAAGAAGGAATTAGAGTTGGTTAGGGCAAGAGATGAATTGATTTATTTACAACGTGACAATTTAAAGTTTTTGAAACAAAGGAATATTTTTTGCTTAATTGCTAAACGTCTTTATTCCACTATTACTCAGTTGTATTTAAATTGTGAGATTGGCGATAAAATTCACAAAATGATTTTACCATTCCTTGAATTAAAGGAAGACGAAACAGATGCTGATTGCTATAAATGTGAATCAATTGTCTCATCAGAAGAAACTTCTGAAGCCTACATAATTGGACTAGACAAAATTGAGTCATTTATTAAGTCCAAAGACTACAAGGACATGCTCAAAAACTTACTGGATGAAAATGACAAATTGAAAATAAAGACTGAAACTGTACATAAATTTGATTCATCGAGTTCAAAGTTGAGTTCAGATAACAAGATCAATGCTGAGAATACATCTGAATTTGACGAGGACAGTGACATGAGTGAAATATCTGTAGAAGATGAGGTTGACTATTCTGAATTTGTTAAAACAGAACCAACAAAAGTCCTTATATCTAAAAATTCTGTTGAGTTTGCTCGATTGTCTAAGGACAAGGTCAAAATCCTGAAAGGAAAGGCTGTAGTGTACCAAAAGGTACGAACCGTACCAAATCAAGTGTACACTACAACTGGAGTTACTAAGGATCATACAGTTGAGCTAACAAACATAGTAGATGAAGATAACATTGATGGCTGTGATGAGTATTTTTGGTCAGCTCGAATCGACAATGCTGATGAAACAAAAGGTTTGTCGAAACGAACCTCGTGGAAAGTGAAAAGCAGATACGTAGCTGAACCGCTAAATAAACCATCAAAGTTTGATAAAGCTAGTACAAGTGGCACCAAGGACGTTCAAAGTGAACCTTCAAAAGGTTCAAGCAAACCTAAGTCGGTAAGAACCGAACCTCATGCCAAGAAGGAGAAACCGAATGTGAATATTCACAAATCTTCCAAGCAACTCGCAGAGCAGAAACATCAATGAAACAGGAGATATCAGAAAAATCTCAACGAGAGGAAGCAGTTTTGGGAATCCCAGAACTCAACTATGTACGTGAAGAAAAAAGCTTCCAACCAAAAGACAAAAGTACATCCTCAGGCGAAACCTAAACAGTGTTCACACTGTCAATCCTGTACTTCACAGAAACAAAAAGGCAGTTTCGCTCATAAATCTTCAGTTCCAAAAAGGTTTTCTGAAAAACCCAATCCTCTTCACTCTCTACCAAAGAAAACTCCTATCAAGGATGATAAAGGGAAGGGAAAGCTCGTCTCAGATTCTGAAGTTCAAACAAAAAAGGCAATACCTAACCCTAGGAAGGAAAAGAGAGAATTTGTTAAGAATCAACATAAAGAAAAACAAACCGATTCAAACAAAACGAGTAACAAAATCAATGTTTTCACCATTAAAAGGAAATATGAAACAACTTTAATAAAACAAATGTATATGCTTGATCTTTCTGTTGCTTTTCCTTGTTCTGTAAAAGGCTCACCAGGACCCAAGAAACTTTGGGTTCCTAAACCCGCTTAATATTTGCAGGTCATACATGACGAGCAGTTTGACGATGAATGGTATATTGATAGTGGCTGCTCGCGTCACATGACAGGAAGAAAGGAAGAGCTAAGAGAATTTTGTGCTCTCAAAGATGAAGGATGTGTAAAGTATGGCAATAATTCTTTTGGAACAATAAAAGGATATGGGATGATCACAAATGGAGATTTCTCTATTCGGAAGGTGGCTTATGTGGAAGGATTGCAACACAATCTAACTAGTGTTTCACAACTAGTTGTGGGAACTGGCCTGAAGGTATCCTTTGATGATGAAGGATCAGAAATTATAGAGAAAAAGGCGAAAGTGGTTTTGTTGAAGTCACAACAAAAAGGGAAGATGTATCCCTTAAACTTAAATCGCATAAGAGGGAAGCATGTTGTATGTCTGCTAACGAAGGCTCACATTGATGAAAGGTGGCTATGGCACCGAAGGCTATCGCACGTTAACTTCAAAGACATCAACAAGCTAGTTCTTGGTGATCAAGTGTGAGGGCTTCCTCTCTTAAAGTTTGATAAGGATCACCTGTGTGCAGCATGCGAAATGGGGGAAACAAAACAGAAAGAGTCATCCAACTCTTGTAAACACAAAGATCATCGAGCCTCTTGAGCTTCTTCATATTGATCTATGTGGACCGTCTGCAATCGAAAGTGTCGGTGGTAGTAAGTATATACTTGTTATTATTGACGATTTTTCCCGTTTCACTTGGGTATATTTTCTTAAACATAAATCAGAAGCTACTCCACAGGTGAAGAACTTTATAAAGCAAGTGGAAGTTCAGTTGCGAAAGCTGGTTCGTAACATCAAAAGCTACTCCACAGGTGAAGAACTTTATAAAGCAAGTGGAAGTTCAGTTGAAGAATTCTTATCTGAAAAAGGAGTAACTCACAACTTTTCTGCTCCCTACACTCCACAGCATAATGGCGTAGTTGAAAGACGAAATCGTTCCCTATGTGAAGCAGCCCGAACCATGCTTAGTTTCGCTGGTTTACCTCTGTATTTCTGGGCTGATGCAATCGCCACAACTTGCTACACTCAAAATAGATCCTTCTTGAATAAGCGATTTACCCTTACTCCATATGAAATATTAAATAATCGCAAACCTAACGTCAAGTTTTTCCACGTTTTCGGTTCCAGGTGCTTCATCTTTAATTCTAAAGAAACCTGAAACAAGTTCGATGTGAAGGCAGACGAAGGTATCTTTCTGGGTTATTCGCTGACCTCTAATGCATATAGGGTTCTCAACAAACGATCCAAGAAAATGGAAGAAACCTATTATGTCACGTTTGATGACAACTATCTGAAGAAGATTCAATCAAGCAAAAGTCAAATGTGAGACATCTTTCCAACACCAAGTCCAGTCACAATTCCAATAGCTTACCTTTATGAAGAATACATGCTACTCTTTGATGAGCCAGAGAAGGCTATCCACTCTGAAGCAAAAGCAGCAGCTAATAAAGTCGATGAGATAAAGAAGATAATCGATGATGCCACAAAAGAAATGGAAAGCGAACTTCCAATCTCAAGCGAACCTTCAAAATAAAGTACTCCATTGCAGGGGGAGGGTTCGTCTCCGGCAAATAAATCCGATTCGCCTTTCCAGGGGGAGAACCCATCTCCAACCATGACCCATGAAAGTCCACTCGAGGGGGAGAATTCTGAGGCTAAGGTTGAAACCGTCTCATCATTGGAGGGGGAGAATCAAAATACAAATGTTGATTCGTATGTTCAATCAGAATTCGAAGAGGAAGTCAACGCTGAAATGGACCTTGCCTATGATCCATCCTACCTTCTGCTCACAAAATGGACAAAAGATCACCCAAAAACTCAAGTTATTGGTGAATCGTCTGAGGGAGTTCTTACACGCTCTTAACTGAAAGCGAAGCAAACTGCTTTATTCTCTCAAGTGGAATATTGCATGTTTAACTCGTTCATCTCCAAAGTTGAACCGAAAACAGTTTATACTGCACTCGATCACTCTGATTGGGTTCAGGCCATGCAAAACGAACTCAATGAGTTCGAACGAAACAAGGTTTGGAGATTGATTCCCACACCACCTGATACATCTGTGGTCGGTCTAAAATGGGTGTTTCGTAACAAGATGGATAAGGAAGGCAACGTCATAAGGAACAAAGCGAGACTTGTGGTAAAATGATATTGTCAGGAAGAAGGGATCGACTATGAAGAAACTTTTGCTCCAGTAGCAAGGTTAGAATCAGTTCGAATCTTCTTGGCATATGCAACGCACAAAAATTTTGAGATATTTCAGATGGATGTCAAGTGTGCTTTCCTGAACGGAGAACTAGAAGAAACCGTATACGTTGAGCAACCTCCGGGTTTCGTGAATGAAAAGTATCCCAACCATTGCTATATTTTGGATAAAGCCGTTTATGGTCTGAAGCAAGCTCCTAGAGCCTGGTATGAAACTTTAACTCATTTTCTAAAGATGTCAAAGTTTAAACAAGGTTCGGTTGAGCCAACCTTCTTTCGCAAGAAAGAAGGTGACCATTGAATGATCGTCCAAATCTACGTCGATGACATCATCTTCGGTTCCACAAATTCTAGCCTAACAGCTGAATTCCGGAAGTTGATGGAGACTAAATTTGAGATGTGTTCAATGGGTCCAATTAATCTTTTCCTTGGATTGAACATAAGACATGGAACAGACGACATTTTTATCAGTCAGGAGGCTTACACAAAGACTTTACTGGTGAAGTTCGGCATAATGGGAGACTCAAAGGTGAAAGTTCCAATGGCTTTCGGGACGAAACTAACACCATCTCTGGAAAAGCCGGCTGCCGATATGACACTCTATCGCCAAATGATAGGGTCTCTAATGTATCTTACAACTAGTAGACCAGATATTATGTTTTACGTTTGTTACTGTGCCAGGTTTCAAGCCAATCCACGCGAACCTCACATGTTGGCAGTCAAGAGCATCTTCCGATACCTGAAGCGAACCTCATCTCTCGACATATGGTATCCAACGAAATCAGGATTCTTTGTTCATGCATTCTCTGATGCCGATCTAGGAGGATGTGGTCTAGATAGGAAAAGTACCACATGCGGTTGTCAATTTCTAGATGACAAACTCGTCAGCTGGCAGTCCAAGAAACAAACGTGTGTATCCTTGTCCACAGCCGAAGCTGAATATATAGCCGCTGCATCGTGTGCTTCGCAGGTCATTTGGATTCAAAGTCAATTAAGATACTATGGCCTAAACATGAAGCGAATACCACTCTATTGTGACTCTAATAGCGCAATCCGAATATGTCACAACCCAGTGCAACACTCAAAGAGGAAACACATAGCACTGAGGTACCACTTTATCAAGGACCATGTGGAAGATGGAAACGTTGAAATTCATTTCGTGCGCTCCGCTGATCAATTGGCTGACATATTGACGAAAGCCTTGCCTGAAGCAACCTTCAACAATATACTCCAAGGCTTAGGAATGATGGAAGCTGAATCTGTACAGAAACCACATTCGCTTTATTAAAATTTTAACAAGCGAAATAGAGCGAACGCTCGGTCTATTTCGGTTCCGAATTTTTCGGGAACCGAATTGTACCAAACGCTCGGTATGTTTCGCTTCATTTATCAAAAAGCGATCGTTCGGTTGATACTTTATGTATACTTTTTGTATATTTTATTGTTTTTCTTTTCTGTTTTTATTTCTTTTTCAGAAAAATCGAAAAATCAAAAATATTTTTTTCCTTCTGTTTTTATTTCTTTTTCAGAAAAATCGAAAAATCAAAAATATTTTTTTCCTTCTGTTTTTATTTCTTTTTCTGGAAAAATCGAAAAATCAAAAATATTTTTTTCCTTCTGTTTTTATTTCTTTTTAAGATAAATCCAAAATACAAAAATATTTTTCCTTTATGTTCTTATTTCTTTTTCAGACATATCGAAAAAGCAAAAATATTTTTTTAAAACCTATGTTGTTTTCCAATTGTTGTTTGTCTTAATAATGTATCATGGGGAAGGTATTCACTCTTAATCTATATGCTAGCTAAGTGTCCCTAGAAGCATGCTGCTTCATGTTGGCCAAAGCCTTGACGACTCTAGAGTGAAGCCTTACTGATTCGATATATACCAATCGGTTCTTCCCAATCAGGCTGTTAAATTCACTTAAGTCATGAGCTACCTTACTCTTCTCATATTGAGTTAAGAGTTATCTGCTTGGTCACTTTCTTATAGCAGAGGTACTTTCAGTTCTTTAACCACCTCACCATTTTTCTTCATTACTTTCGAATTCATACTTGTAACCCTTGAGACTCTCATATATTACCACTGAGGTTTATGGTTACACAACATCTGTGTTCATGATCTTAGTTTCGTCAACCACGATCTAAGTCAAACTCACAATCGAATACCTTACATGTATTGACGGTGAACAATTGACTGTTCTAGTTTTTCACCCATGTATTAACGAAACCACTCATGTGGTGTGTACCAAGAAATCTCTTTTATTTTTTTGAGATCTTTATGAAATTGTCTAAAACTAAGACATTTCTTCCCAAAAGATCATGTTTTAATTTTATTTTTGAGATTTCTAAATTTTTCCTATGTCACTACATAATTATCCAACCTACTTGTTGGTTAAAGCGACACTGGCTACACAAGTACTTTATCCCACTTTCGTTCTTATATCAAGTCCGTAGTTTGGTTGAAGCGAAAGCCACCCTTTAAAGCCGAAATTAAAAGATGCCTTTCAATGTTTCTTAACAAACTTTTGATCGTACTTCAACGGGAAACCAAACAGACATTTCTAAGTCTCTCTTGACTTTGAAAGAAGAGATTCGTGCCCGGGATCCTCAGTTTCATGTCTCGATTGACATCACATACATCCCATAGATATAATTTGATTTATTTCCTTTTCTTTGGCACACTCTTGCACGAAAGTCTATTGACTTTCCAAAAGTCTTGTTCGTATGATGCGTTAAAGGATAATATGAAGAGGCGGGGAATGGATAAGATTTCAAATTAAAGGCGCGTGAATTTGAACCATCACCAAGTGATCCCGCCGCCTGACACGCTTTTGGGGGTAACAGTTGTTAAATCACGTCTAATCAGGCATCGTTTCAGAAAATCACAATTACGTGATCATTGAGGATTTTCTCTCCTGGTAATCGTATAAAGGGATTTCTCATAATTCCTTTCTCCTTTACCACTTACAAAATCTCTCAAGCATTCAAAAGGCAAATACTCTCTCTACTGTTCATCTTCCATACCAACCTTCAACAATGGCAGAATCATCTTCAGTTCACGAACACACCGCCTCTTCTCACGATCAAGCCTAATCAGAACCTGATCATCGACTTGGATCCATTCCAGTATGATGCTTTTATGTTGCAGATCGTCGAATGTCTTAAGTACTCGCCACTGGTACATGCACTTTCCAAAGTAGAATTTGTGCCAATGTCTCTTCTATCTCAAGTTTACTCTTCAGCAAAGTACGTCAAGGCTGAATAGCGAATTATGTTCGAGATTTTCGACAAGAAAACTTCAGTCTCCAAAATTAGTTTTTGCGCTCTTTTAGGGCTAACTTATGTGGACTCAATGGTGAATCCTGACTCGATTACGACTGCACGGATCTTCGAGATGTTCTACACATGGGGTACACTGATCTTCTCACCACCATCACAAAAGTCAAGAAATCCTGCCTACCTCCTCAATGGAATGGGTTGTTTACCCTTCTCTTTAAGGGTTTTTCTGAACGAGTGGCTGGATTCGATGGTGCAAGCAAAGCTTTCATGACCATCATCTATGGTCTCTACCATGGCATCAACCTCGATTATGGGTCTATTCTCTGGACTCAATTAGTTCAAAGTTTGAATTCATCCTCTCGCCACACTGAGATTTCATGTGGGTGATTCTGGACCATTGTTACCAAAAGGGCTATGGAGAAATTTCAAGTCCTAGTCATGGCGGATTCTTTAAAGTCTGCAATTGCTACTTTCCATACCACAAAGATCATCGTGGCCGACCCTTCCAAGTTTCCGTTCATTGGTCCAATCCTTGAAACGATGTACAGGTGTGTTTCGGGTGCTAGTCAAATTATTTCTGAATACAAGAAACAATCCTTTTCAGGTTCAAGGTTATTCACTCCCGAGATGCAACGTTCCCTTATTGAAGCTGACAAGTCAAAGAAAGGAGGTAAGAAAGGGGACAGAAAGAAAGAAGTTCAAGAGGGACCCTCCTCTAAACCTATCGCACCGAAGAAGCGAAATGGTCAAGCCGCTGAACCTTCGGCTCCTAAGAAGCGAAAGCTGCGAAAAATGACTCTCAAGCCGAAAGTCTCCTGAACAAGCGATTCCGATTATGTACCTTCGGATCAACAAGTAGAAGAATCAAGCGAAAGCGAAGCTCATCAGTCTGAGGGTTCGTCTCGAGGAAGTTCGCCTCCACCTTCACCACGTTCTTCTATTCCTATTTCGATAGCATCTTACCCACCTCCTGTTTCATCTCCACCACCCACTTCTACACCATTACCACCACCCATCTTCACCGAGACAACAACCACCACCACTACCACTACAACTGAACCACCTGTGAATGTCAACGCATCTGATGCAGGGGCACAAAGTTCTGGTTTTTAAATCCATGTTACTTCTAAACCACTTTCCCCACTTGACTCCGATGAGTCTGACACCATTCTTGGTGGCAGCGATGTGGAGTTTGACACATTCCACTATACCCCCTTTACCGTTTAGAGCGACAGTGATGATGATGCCCCAGTCACGAAAAGGCATCTAAAATCCCTGAATGAGAAGCTCGATACCTTACTTGCCTCTGCATCTTCCTCTTATACTACCGAATACTCTGAAGCAGCCGCCAAGGCCCTGTTCTCTACACTAGTCAAAGAGCATCAGGAATCGATTGAGAAAGCCACGAAAGGTGTGGATGCCTCTACAACTTCTTGTAAGAAAGCGACTGAAAATGTCGAAAAACTAATCTCCGATGCTCAAGTATTTTTGGAATCTCTCCAAGCGGCTGTTGAAAAGAATGTTAATACGGTGAACGCTACTATTGAAAAACTCACAACTTCGCTCCAAGCTGAGAAGAAACATTTTGAAAGCGTTCGTGCATGGATTAACGCTGATAATACCAAGTTCGTATCTTCCGTCAACTCTCGTCTTGATCAGCTTCAGACTGAGTTAGCAGTGGAAAACAAAATCATGGACAAACTGGCTCTTCGTACTACTCAGCTCAAAACTCAAACTCTAAAGCTGAGACAGGAGAACAAGGATATTGATGAGCTCCACTCAGAAAAGACAGTCATGAAGACTTGTGTGGGTGATGTCAGTCTCCTACTCACCAATCTGCTTGATGCTCATGACTCTGTTCTTACAATCAGTGTACGTCAACACTTGGCGGAAAAGCTTCGTCTGGCGCTTGAGATTCTACATCTACTTGAAGGTGTTTCTGAGGCGGGTGCTCCTCCGAAACAAGGGGGAGAAGTAAAAGTAACTCAACCTCCTACTACTCAAACAACCGAAACAACTCACACTCCACCGAAACCGAAGGTCACGAATGAACTGAAAGGTAATGCAGCTTCGAGTTCCAAAGGGAAGAAAATCATCGGTGAAAGTGAAGAAGAAGAAGAAACTGAAGAAGAGTTGTTAAAGCGAAAGCAACGTGACCGAACTCTAGATGAAAATCTTAGAATTGCACGTGAAGCTGAAGAGAGGGAACGAAAAGAGAAAGAAGTCCATGACATGCTGGAAAGTATAAAAACTCTCTTTCCATTGTGGACATTGGAAAAGTTGTTGAAAGAAGCAATTGAGTCTCCAAGCACTCATTGGCTTGAACCGATCATCTCTTTTGACTTGGAGAATTCTGAAGACTCACAGTTTGATATGCCAATCACCCGAAGGGCATTTGTTTTTCATTGCTTCGAGTCGACAGTATCAATTCCCTCTCCTGACGAGAAAACTGATCGGTATCTAATTGAGTACTATTTTACTTTTTCTCAACCTCAATACTTGACCTGCAATGCACAAAAGATTACATCGGTCAAGGTTATAAAGCAAGTCACTGCAGGAAGCTTCATCAACGTAGAGTTTCGGGTGACTCGAGGTTCTGAAAACTCGGTTCATGAGATCTCTCTTGCTGATATACTAAACCTTTCCACGATTGGATCTTTCTCACAAACTTCCTACTAACCGAAGAACAAAAGTATGAACCCATTCTTGCTCACATAAAGCGAATGCTTGTATCATACATACATGAAGTAGCAAAGCTAGATCAGGAGATCACCTCTGCTTTGAGAAAGAAGCCAACTGTCAAACCAATTGGTAAAGCAAGCGAAGTGAACAAAATGCAAATGGGCAAGATAGACACGAAATATCTCACAGTGATGTTCACTCGTGGAGATAACCAAAAGTGTCTGTTCACCTTACCTGACAAACACCTGTTCTCCAATGTTTGTTTGGAGCACATTTTGAATATCATAAATAGGTGCAAACAGAATGATGATGCTGTCAAGAAGAATTTCAATGATATGCTTCGCTGGTATATTCTTTTTCTTCATACTCTATTGGCTATCATACCGAAGCTGTTCAAAACAGTTAAGAAAACGAAACAAGCACAACAGTAGATATCTCTCGCCTCAATTGACGCAAAAGGGGAGATTGTTGGGTATAGGCGATTGCGTCATTGGACTTTTTATTTTAGTCCTTTTTGTATACGGTTTGGGCCTGTCCAGCCGTCATTTATTAGGGTTATAGAATCTATATATAGTGCATGCATGCACCGTGTATTGTTAGTTGTTGATTTTCATTGTAACCCTACCACACCTCTACAGTAGCAATTCTTAATAGAGTTCTTCTGAGGTTGTGGCTTATTAATCATTCGACATCAGTTTGATTCATCTTGTGTTCTTATTTACTTTGTGTTATTGTGTTGCTTGTTAAGAATCTAATCGATCTTAAAGAGTTTTAGTCTCATCAAATTCATTAGAAAAGAAGTCATGCATCACAATATATAGTTCCTTAATAATTATTTTATCTACATTTTATTGAAAATTTCATTAGAAATCTTATATATATATATATATATAAAAATATTTACATATGTAAAATATACTACATTATTTTCCTTCAAAAATCTATTTCTTGAAGTTGGAATATGTGAATATCATTTATAAAATAAAGATAATAATTTCATACGTAAGTTTGATTTAAAATAAGTTTAAGTCAAAAGTGTGTGCATATACAACTTGTTATTTATAAAAAAATGATATTTACTTTATAATTCCATTAAGAGATGTAGTTCTCTAAAACAAAATTTTAATTATTATAGAATATAAAGTTAATCGTTACGAAAAAACAATTAAGTAAATAATCAATTATTAATAAATTAACTGAGATATATATATATATATATATATATATATATATATATATATATATATACACACACATACAAACACACACAAACACACACACACACATATATATATATATATATATATATATATATATATATATATATATATATATATATATATATATATATATATATATATATATGTGTGTGTGTGTGTGTGTGTGTGTATTTAAACAAGCTAAATTAAAACATACATTGTTTCAAAACAAATATTGGTATGCAATAGAAGTACATTATGTTCTAAGCATAAATAATAACTATACTCCGAGAGTGCAGATCCAACTTGCTTGTGCTCAACTGGTTACTTTTTTTTGTAAGTATTTGCAATCAATTTACAAATATTAGATTAACATTAAGTACAAAGTACTTGAGTGTTATATGAAAAGTATGAGTTCTATCTAGTAGATACATGAAGTACTAGTCTCTTCAAAATTTGTTTTCAGATAAGAGGGGCAGTTCCTCTTCCAGTGACTTGATTCTATCCAAAGAAACATGATCAATCTATATGGGCCTTCTTGGATTTCATAGGCCTAAAGGTGTCCATTCCATAAAACATGGGCTTATTAGATCATACATGGTGACTCTTTTCAGCCTTGCATTATTCCATTGTTTGAACTAGCTTAAAACAAAAATATCATTGTATTGTTGGAATATTTGCATAACCTGTCGGAACATTAGATATACATCTAATTTGAAGAACTTCTGTAATTGGCCTACAACTTGGTTATAGAAATCATGAATACACCCTGGCCATCAAAAAATAACACTAAGTGGTTAGGTGACCTTTATCCTACTAGTACATACACAAGATGTGACGGTGCTAAGTTATACAAGACTTCCTAGAAGTCGGGAATAATTGTTCCTAGTATGATGTTAGAAACATCTTCAACATCATAGTGCTAACATCAGGTATCATGTACATGTTTTTTTTTCTCAAAGCAGATGGTTTAGAAATAGGACCTTTATGAATGTTAGTATTTCTTATAGATCTTTAAATGAAATATAAAACATGGTAATGAAATTGGATTATTCATCTACAAAATCTAACAAAATTCATTTAGTATTTTCAATATTTAATGTTCAATAATTAATACCCTTTTAGTTTCTAAAAACATTAATTATCAAAGTCTAGGATCCAAGTTTCAAAACAAATAAATGGTTATGTATCATTTATCCCATTCGTCTGAATCCAACTAGGTTGATATCGATTATCGATTAGATACTAGTATATAATTCCTAGTTTTATGGGATCGTTAATAACAAATTTTAATAGACATGTTTGATCTCATCTATGTCGCAGATCTCTCTTGCTTAGGTATCATTTATCACAAAATATTTTTGATCAAATCATCTAGTTTGAACATGTAGAACCGGCACATAACTATCAGTTAGGCATCTTTTATCTCACTAGAATGTCTGAAACTACCTCGTCCATCAAAAGTTAACAATAATAGGTTATGTAACATTTATGCCACTAGCGTATCTAGAGACGTGAGATTGCTTTCAAAATGGATTGCATAGATTTGAGGTTTATAAGGGGTATTTGATGTTTTTATAATTTTAATTTAAAAAATATATGATATCTTGGTTATTACATGCATAAAATAAGCCACAATACCATTTTTTAAAAAAAAATCACTTTTAAAGGTTCCATATAGAAGCTAGTTGTTATATAAATCGACGCGGTTCAATTTTAAAGTTAATATCCAATATTAAGTTTGAAGTTTGAGCGTTGTAGAACCTTATATATCTATTAATATAACTTCCTTTTTTATTTACATATTAGAGTTTTTATAAGTTTTAAAATCACCATTTTAGGACTTATAATTTAGTATTTCAAAATTTGCCGTTAGTAACGCTTTTATAAAACCTGATTTTATTTTAAAACTATAACTTGTTATATCTTATGTTCACATTATAAGTTTTGAAAACCAAAATTCATGTGATGTTTATTTTGTTCAAAAATTATTTAATCATGTGAAAAAACTAATTTAGTCAACCACATATAATAACCAACATTTTAATAAACATTACATGCATGCAGAATAATGCAAACCAAGCCAAGATCTAATGTCACTTTTATGAGCCAACATAAAAGAGTCAAGTCCTTCCTAAGGGACGAAATGGACCAAAATAATTAAGTTGTTCTTCATGTTGACTTCAAGCTCCCACTTGTAATGAAAATCTACTTTGATGCAAATTTATAAGACTTTTATAAAAGTTATGAACTTCTATAAAAAGCTTATAAAACCGTGGATGGATTCTTCAAAATAGACATTAATCTTCATCTTGTTAAATTTTATATAAAATAAATCTAGTCTAAAACTAATATATTACATACAAATAATAAAGATGAAAACTAGAAACTTTTATTATTACATACCATTATGAATAAAAGAATATTACAACCATTTTAAAGAATCATCATATACGGCAATACAATAAGGTCCATGGCTTGTTTATGTATTCTAAAATATATCTAGCATACAAACCAACCTTTATTTTTATAAGACAACTTTAATGAAAAAATACATACGAAAACTTTTGTCACATAAAATAACAAGAATATCCTAACAAAAAAAAGTTATATATATTTTCCAAAAACCAAGAATATCCTAATAATCATAAATTTTAACCAAGCTTGCAAAATGTCTCTGATACCAATTTTTGGATTTTTATTCAAAAGTTGTTTTAAAAACACAAAGATAGCAACGAAAGACTTTAATTTTGAACAACATAAAACTAGTTTTATTCCCACCAAAGGATCTACTTGCAAAAATTGGAAAGAAAACAACAACCAAAGTAAAAGAAAGTGATACAATCTTTGAAGACTTTGGCTCCTTTTGGCAATTAAGAAGTGGATGTAGAATGTAGAGAAACCCTCCTTCTTGTCTAGGACACCAACAATGAATCAGCTTGATGGAGGTGCTAGCCAAATCTTGTAATGATAAGAACTCTTAAGCTTTAAGTTAATACCAAGTATTAAATCAAAGAGAGTGTCAAAGTATCATCATCATCTTCAAGTGTCTTAAACAATAAGTAGAAAAAAGAAGAAAAAAAAGAAGGAAAAATGTAGGGTACAAGCTATGGTTTTCCAAGGGAAAAAGAGAGATACAAAATTTAACTCATTTTCTCCATGCTAATGCATGGAATCATTCTTACAAGTCAAAACAAACTATACCGAGATATGACTAGTTGTAAGGGAGCATGGAGCTTAGTACTTTTGGAAGAAAAGTGAAGAAACATTCCATCCCAACCCCACCCTAGGTGGTTACGGTTTTGGACAAGGAGAAGGGGAAGAGGGCCTAGCACTCTTCCTATTTTATATAAAGAACATCTCATTTTTTATAAAAAGCTAATCTAATTTAGTTTATATAAAAACATATGGTTTATATAAATCATTCCAAGTGTATTTATTTAATATTAGATAGAAAAATATACTTTTCACAAAATAAATATTTTCCAATTAATTACAAGAAGTATAGTATTTATCAAGAATAAAAATCCTTATATATATATATATATATATATATATATATATATATATATATATATATATATATATATATATATTTAATAAGAACTAAATTATTGCAAATAATATATTATTATCAAGTTGTTATTAGTGTGACCCTTCTTAGATCATATGTTATCTAGCAATCTCATTATATAATGTCTCTTTGGGCATAAAGATTTTTCAGAAGCTCCTCCCCTTTCTTACTCAACTCAAGAGAAAGCATCTAGTAAAATCAGTCTTCAATCTCTTGAGACATACAAATCAGTATCAGATGCAACAGATGCTCAGTTGGAGTATTTGGAATGTTATCAGATCTCATAAAACAAATAACCCCATTTGTACCCCCGTAGAACATTCCATGAACTAGAGTTCTGATAAAAAGATCTTCCTCAGGTTCAATTCCTAGAGGCAGAGTATTAGTGATAGGAATCAAACCATAGGGTAGAAGAAAAGATGTAGTTTGGCCTTTCTACGCCTTAAACATGGTGAAATAGTGGGAAGAGGTATGGAAGTAGATGTTGAGGTTGAGGCATCAGTGGGAACCAGATAAAGATTCTGAACCCTATTCATCATTAGGTTCATGGCCTACTTAAACTCTTGATAATGGATTCCTTGATGTCCTTTGATGATGTTGGAAATTTCAAGCCATTCACTATAACCATACTTAACCAGAATAGGATAAAGAGCCTTCTTAGGGTATTCACCATTGTCACCCTTTCTAGTGAGATGTACAGTGAGAATCTTTAGTATCTTCAACTACTAATATTTTAATAGAGTCGAAACTAGCTTGTTCCTGAATAGATGAAGACTCCTGTAAGGGTTAAAATGTTGTAATTAGTCGAAATATATTTTGCCTCTTCGAATGTTTTGTAATGTATTTTACTAAGGCACTTTTATTCGAAACTTTAGTGTCTATGCCTTAGTATATTTTTTGTACGCTTTCTGTTCCCTATAAATAGGGATATTTACTAGAGTTAGAAAAGAGTTTTTACAGACCTGTCTTTGTACTCTGTAAACATTCGAAAGCGTAATAGAGCGGAAACAAGATCATATTTACATCTGGTGTTCAATTTCGCATTCTTACTTGATTCTATACTCTGATTCATTTTATACTCGATTATTTGATTCTTCAATTGGTATCAGAGCAGGAATCACATCTGTGATCTGATTTTCATCCATTCAAAAAGTTTTTGAATCAAATTTTTGGTTCAAGAGTTTTCGCACTTTTTGATCGTGAAAAATTTGTCTAGATTTCAGTTTGTGATTTGATTCTGCATTTGAATTGTTGAAAAGAGTTTTCTTCTTGTAATTCCGATTTGATTCAACTAGTTTGTTTTCAAATTTCCAAATCTTCTTAAAAAATTTCAAAGTCATCTTCCGTACAACAATGGCGAGCTTCAATCTCAATTCGATGACCTCGTTTTCTTATTTGTTAGGATCATCAACCAAAATTCCAATGCTAATCCCTGAATATTATGATCAGTGGGCTGATCGTATGCAGGATTATCTGAATGGTCTTGATGAAGAATTATGGTCATGTATCGTTGGAAATGTCAATGTTCCGGTGAATGTTCAAGCAATTGGATCATCTTCTACAAGTTCTGATATTGATAATCAAACTGATCGTCTGAAGAAACTGGAGAAGAGGTGTATGAGGGAATTGCGAGGAGCTTTACCTCAAGTTGTGTACAATTATGTAAGGAGTGTTGGATAAGGTGTCTAAGTCCATAACTATTTCTGGTATGTACTTGACCCGACCAGGCATGGTCCATTTGGGTTGCATGGCATCATGCATTTGGATAGACTAAATGAGAGAAATAACACTTGTGGTTTATTAATATATTATAAGTTCTAATATATTAATAGTATTATTTAATTAGTATTGATCAAGAATTAATCTAGGATTAATGAAGTGATCAAAAGATGACTAATTAAATATATGGGTTGATCATGTAAATCATCCATAACTTGTATAGTGGGCTAAAAGGCTCCATGGATAATCAAGTTGGGTTAAACCCATTGAATGCTCCATGGAGGCTCCATGGGAGTTACAAACCCATGGGTCATGGAAATGAAGAGTCATGCCACATTAGGGTTTACATGGTGTAACCCTAGATGTGACACACTATATAAGCAACATGTTCTCCACCAAAATCGGGACACTAAGAAACAAGAGGGTTAGAGCCGATTTTGCAAGTGTAAGATTCTCTCAAAGTTTACTCCTTTGCATTTGGTGTTGTGTGAAGCATTTGAGGCATCAAACTTGGGGTGCTAGGCTCACAAGGTTTCAAGGATCATAATCAACAACAAGGTAAGTTATTCTATCTTTCATTCAAGTTAAAAATGTTCCCCATGTATGCTAGATAGGAATATAACCTTGGAATTCAACTTTGCATGATTATTAGACAAACATAGATCCAAGGTTATTAGGGTTGCATGTACACTTAGGAAGTGTTAGAATGCTCAAAACCCATCAGTGGTATCAGAGCCTAGGTTTGTTTGTTGTTTTTTTTGTGTGCAAACAGCTTGAAAAAAAATCGTTTTTCTGTTTTCTGCTCGTATGAAAGTTTGCACATTTGTTGCTGGAAATGGACTAGAAACATTACCCTAAACTGTTTTGATGTTTTAAAGCTTGTTTTAGATGGTGTAATGTTTATGCTAATCCATTTACAATGGCACTTATTAAAATTACAAGTTTTTTTTTAAGTGTAATTTTTGATTCTTGAAAGTGTTCATATTCATGTTCTTGAACTTATGAAGATTAGATGATCATAAGAATTGTTTGTAACCTTCATGGTAGTTTAATACATGATCATAATGTGTTTTAATGGAGTCCATAACTTGTCCTCAAGTTATGGAAAACCAAAAGTCTCACTTTTATTAAAGCCATTAAAAGAACACAAGAGTTATAAAAATGAAGAGTCTTCATTTTTATTACTCAATTAATTCATAAGTTATAAGAAATGAAAAGTTTTGGAAGTTTACAAAACTTGCCCTCAAGTTTTGGAACATGTAAAGCTTGATTAAAACTTTAGTTCAAACCCTTAGAATTTTAAAATTTAAAATTCAACCCTTATACTTTATAATATTATAAGTTACTAATATATATATATGTATAACGTCATGTCGTCTTACCGCTAGTACGCCTCATTCACGAAGCCGGTCTATAAGGGGGGTATAAGGTTGTTGCCTATAAAATGGCAACTTATTGGGTGTCCACTCTCACCCACCGCTTCCTTGATCGGTGGAGGGTCGTTAGCCGAACGGGTAAGACAAGGACTTATAAATTCTCATTAAAAGTATGATGAATATTATAAAGTAACTAAATGCTTGTATTAAATTCCTAATCTTAGTTACTTTAGGAAAATGTGAATAAGGTGCTAATCCATGAAATTACACTTTACACTTTGTTTAAGTCGTTGGTGGAGCGTGTATGGTTAACCGGCACACTAACTTGGACTTAACAAGGTAGGTAAAGGGTGACTTAAGGTTTACCATAGCATCGGTGGAGCGTGTGTGGTTTACCGGCACATCGATTGAGTGATAAACCTTGAGGGTACCAAGTGATTTGCATGGTTACTTCACACCTCGTTTTGTGATCCTCGGTATCCCAGTCACAAAACTTGGAGGGCACACTCGAGATTGAAACATGCCTTTGAAAAGTTCATTGAATCTCAAAAGAATCTAGGAATTTCTAAGAACCAATTAAAAACCTAATATTTATATTTCGTTTTTCATGGTGGAAATTGGTGAATCGTCATTCACCTACCTTTCAAATATGTTATAGCTTGGATTACGGCATACCTCTTCTAAGTTATAATATATTGTGATTGGATCCTAGCCTTAATATTGCATTTGGGTGTTTTATTAAGGACTCTCTTAATATCTAAACTAATCTTGTCCTCTTCTTTCAGATGTCTTCAAACAATGCTGCTTCTGGCTCTAATCCTAATGGCTCCTTTACCCTTATGAACTTGTGTGGGAAAGTCACTTTTGATGGATCCAACTTCAATGAATGGATCAGAAACATCAGGATGATTACCCGCTACGAGGACAAAGAATATGTCCTTGACAAGGAGCTTAAGGAGATTGATGAGACCACTGCAACTCCCCAGGAGATCGCTGACTTCCGGGCACATGAAAGGGATGCTACAAAAGTGGCATGCATCATGTTGGCCACCATGACAGCGGAACTCCAAAAGTCCTATGAGGACTTCTACCCTTTTGAAATGCACCAAGATCTGATGGAAAGATACCATCAAAGTCCACGACAAGAGAGGTATGAAATCATATGCTCTATCATAACAACCATGATGAAGGACGGGGAATCCGTCACGAGCCACATGCAGAAAATGCAAAGGTATGTGGATCGGTTGCTGAAGCTTAATGTGAACTTCCCTGAGGAGCTTGCAATAGATATCATTTTGCACTCCTTACCATCGTGCTATGATCAATTCCGCATGACATATCACATGAATAAGGAAGAGGTCACACTCAGCAAACTTCAGGGACTCCTCAAGACCGCAGAAACAGGTCTTAAGGGTAAGTCGGTTGTTAACACTCCTACTCCAAACTCCGCCCCGGTTTTGGCAATCGGGAAAGGTAGAGGGAAGAAGAGGAAGAGCTCTTCGAAGGGTACCAAGGCTAGGACCCTTGATGGCTCTTCTTCAAGTGGAACCAAGAAAGGTTTTGTCACTCCTTCTTCTGACCCTAAAGAGGCTGAATGCTTCTATTGCCATGAAAAGTCACATTGGAAGCGGAACTGCCCAAAGTACCAGCAAGATGTGAAGGATGGGAAAGTTAAACCCAACCATGCAGGTATTTACACTATCTTATCTAATAACTCACCACATTCTAACTCTTGGGTCCTTGATACCGGTTGTGGTATTCATATCTGTTCTGATTTGCAGGGACTAAGAAGAAGTGAGAATGTGGAGCATGGAAGAATAAACTTAATCATGGGGAATAGGAAAGCTTTACCTGTCACCAAGATTGGAGTTTATACTTTATCGCTAAGTAGTGGGTTTAGTTTAGATTTGAATAAATGTTGTTATTCACCAGAAATGGCAAGAAATATTATTTCCTTTCATGCATTGTATAAACAAGGTCTCACCTTTTCATTTGATAATGAAGTTGGTTCGATTAATGCTTTCTTTAATAATGTTCTTTATTTTAAAGCATTACCTTGTGATGGTGTGTATGAAACTGTATCTGTGGTTGATAACTTAGGAAATAATGTATTGTGTATTGATTCTGTTAATGATAATAACTTGGATAAAGCATCATTATGGCATTGTCGTCTTGGACATATAAGCAAGAAACACATAGGCCAACTCCAAAAGGATGGAGTATTGGAGTCATTTGACCTAAAGTCAGATGATAGTTGCGAATCATGCTTACTTGGAAAAATGACAAAGTCACCCTTCACAGGTTCTTGTGAGAGGGGTGAAGGTTTGTTGGATCTTATACACACGGATGTGTGTGGGCCCTTCAAACATGCCACAAGGGATGTTAATCGTTATTATTTGACTTTTACTGATGATTACAGTAGATATGGATATGTATACTTAATCAAGCATAAGTCAGAGACGTTTGAGAGGTTTAAAGAGTTTAAACAGGAAGTCGAGAATCAATTGGGCAGGAACATTAAGATGATTCGATCCGATCGAGGTGGTGAGTATCTTAGTTCAGAGTTCCTCGACTATCTTAGGGAATGTAGGATTGTCTCACAATTGACACCTCCCAGGACACCGCAGTTGAATGGTGTAGCTGAGAGGCGTAATCGAACCTTGTTGGATATGGTTCGTTCCATGATGAGTCGAGCTTCGCTACCAATCTCATTTTGGGGGTATGCCTTAGAGACTGCCGCCCATATCCTTAATCTAGTTCCCACAAAGAAAGTTGCCAAAACTCCTCATGAGATGTGGACTGGTAAAGTACCCAAACTAGACCACATTAAGATTTGGGGTTGCGACGCTTTCGTGAGACGCGAGACTCATGATAAGCTCGAACCTCGAAGTGAGAGGTGTATTTTCATCGGCTACCCACATAAATCCTTTGGTTACCTCTTCTACAGACCTAGTGAGAATGTGGTCTTTGTAGCTAGGAGGGCTTTCTTTCGAGAGAGAGAGTTCATAAGCCAAGGAGACAGTGGGAGGCAAGTTGACCTTGAAGAAATTCAAGAGTCAAGTGGTGAAGGAACATCAAACCCTAGCACTCAACTTGAGGAGGAAACTCCTGTTGAGCCAATTGACAAGTCTGTACCTCTGAGGCGTTCCACAAGGGTTAGGAATGCACCTGAGCATTACTATGGATTCCATATTACTGCGGAAGGTGATACACTTATCAGTGATGAGACACTGATAGGTCTGGATGAACCTAACAGTTACGCGGAAGCCATGGCAGGCCCTGAGTCAGCCAAGTGGAAAGAGGCAATGGACAGCGAGATACAGTCCATGTATGACAATCAAGTTTGGAACTTGGTTGAGAATGTACCAGGTCGTAAGACTATAGGGTGCAAATGGATCTTCAAGAAGAAGACCGACATGGATGGTAATGTACACACTTATAAGGCACGACTGGTTGCAAAGGGTTTCTCACAAACTCCGGGAGTTGATTATGATAAGACCTTTTCTCCAGTGGCCAAGATTAAGTCTATTAGGGTTTTGTTAGCCATAACTGCATTTCATGACTATGAAATATGGCAAATGGATGTCAAAACCGCTTTCCTTAATGGAAAGTTGGCTGAGGATGTTTACATGAGTCAGCCAGAGGGTTTTGTCAATACAGAGTACCCTAATAAAGTGTGTAAGCTTGAGAAATCCATTTATGGGTTAAAGCAAGCACCTCGCAGATGGAATCTTTGCTTTGATGAGAAAGTCAAAGAATTTGGCTTTTCTAGGAGTGAAGATGAATCTTGTGTATATGTCAAGGCTAGTGGGAGTATAGTTAGCTTTTTGGTATTGTATGTGGATGACATACTACTCATAGGAAATGACATCCCAACTCTGCAGGAAGTTAATTCCTGGCTTGGGAAGTGTTTCTCTATGAAGGACCTAGGAGAAGCTGCCTATATTCTAGGGATAGGGATCTTGAGAGACCGGAGTAAAAGACTAATTGGACTTAGTCAGAGTACCTACTTGGATAAGGTGCTGAAGAGATTCGGCATGCAGGACTCCAAGAAAGGAGAGTTACCCATCCAGAGTAATGCCAGATTGAGTAAGACACAAAGCCCTAGTACTGAGGCTGAGATAGCAGAAATGAGTCGAATACCTTATGCTTCGGCTGTAGGATCGATCATGTATGCTATGACGTGTACTCGACCTGATGTAGCCTTTGCTTTGAGCATGGTTAGCAGGTATCAGGGGAACCCTGGCAAGGCACACTGGACTGCGGTAAAGAATATCCTCAAGTACCTACGGAGGACTAAGGACTGGGTCCTTACCCTCGGTGGGAGTGAAGACTTGAGAGTTGTAGGGTATAGTGATGCTAGCTTTCAGACTGATAGGGATAATTTCCGCTCTCAGTCAGGCTGGGTCTTTACCTTAAATGGAGGAGCAATTTCTTGGAAGAGTTCCAAGCAAGAGACAGTGGCTGATTCAACTTGCGAATCAGAGTATATAGCAGCTAGCGAGGTAGCAAAGGAGGCGATATGGCTGAAGAACTTCATTGGAGACCTTGGAGTTGTACCAGCTATTAAAGAGCCAATGGAAATTTTCTGTGATAGTGAAAGTGCAGTTGCCTTAGCCAAGGAACCAAGGGATCACGGGAGATCCAGACACATCGACAGAAAATACCATTTCATCAGACATCGAATAGAAGAAGGAATCCTCGTGGCAAAGAGGGTATCATCGGATGAGAATCCAGCAGATCCCCTCACGAAGGGACTGACTCGGGTTAAGCATCTCCATCATGCTCGGAGCATAGGGCTGAAGGATGATATTAGATTTAGTAGTTAGATAACCTTGAAATTTGTAAAGTGTAACTGACATTAGATGATGAATAAAAGGTGTTTTATTTATGAGTAAAGTGTTGCTATCTCTTGTCGATCGTTTACTATATTTCTTTTGCATGTTTTGACTTCCAGAATAATTATGTTTGGTATATCATATTATTCGAACCTCCACAGTCGGTCATATGTCGGAAGTAGGTATGAATCAAGACTGTCATGATTGGTTGCAGAGGTCTAAGTTGTTGGACATGGCTACAACACTCATGAGTGCTCATAAGTTGTGAGCATTGGACTCAACCCACGCTCACTGGAATCACTTCATGGAATTTATCTCGAGTGATCATGAGACGGTAATATCATATAAGTCTTCAAACCTAGAGATATGATTTGTTACTTATGAGTTGGTTATGCATTGATTGTACGTTAACGCATTGGTAACTCGATGTTATAAAACGTGCTTTTGTGTATAATTCAATGAGTGGTAGAACAAACATATGATTCGAAGTTTATCTGTTCCTTCTTGGATTAGAAGCTGATATCTGGGCCCCTCGATGATTTTGTTTTGACCTATGTACCGGGCCCAGTCAGAACTAAGTTGATGTGTTCAATTAAGTTCTTTGTCAAACAAATCGGAAATCGGGAAACAAACTGCTGGACAATAAGTAAGACATTGTTCCATGTATTTGTCCGGCTGATATCTAGAATAGAGGATTATATGATCACTTATCTTAAATGGCGTATCATCATCTTCTCAGTTCCGAGAGACCTTGAAAGAGCTACGATTGCTGATCGGTTCCTGAAGTCATACTTGCAGTTATAGTTATTAGACTTATCCAAGTGGGAGACTGTTGGATAAGGTGTCTAAGTCCATAACTATTTTTGGTATGTACTTGACCCGACCCGGCATGGTCCATTTGGGTTGCATGACATCATGCATTTGCATAGACTAAATGAGAGAAATAACACTTGTGGTTTATTAATACATTATAAGTTCTAATATATTAATAGTATTATTTAATTAGTATTGATCAAGAATTAATCTAGGATTAATTAAGTGATCAAAAGATGACTAATTAAATATATGGGTTGATCATGTAAATCATCCATAACTTGTATAGTGGGCTAAAAGGCTCCATGGATAATCAAGTTGGGTTAAAACCATTGAATGCTCCATGGAGGCTCCATGGGAGTTACAAACCCATGGGTCATGGAAATGAAGAGTCATGCCACATTAGGGTTTACATGGTGTAACCCTAGATGTGACACACTATATAAGCAACATGTTCTCCACCAAAATCGGGACACTAAGAAACAAGAGGGCTAGAGCCGATTTTGCAAGTGTAAGATTCTCTCAAAGTTTACTCCTTTGCATTTGGTGTTGTGTGAAGCATTTGAGGCATCACACTTGGGGTGCTAGGCTCACAAGGTTTCAAGGATGATAATCAACAACAAGGTAAGTTATTCTATCTTTCATTCAAGTTAAAAATGTTCCCCATGTATGCTAGATAGGAATATAACCTTGGAATTCAACTTTGCATGATTATTAGACAAACATAGATCCAAGGTTATTAGGGTTGCATGTACACTTAGGAAGTGTTAGAATGCTGAAAACCCATCAAGGAGTTGTACAACTGCAAAGGAGACCTGGAACAATTTGAAAGATAAGTTTCAAGGAAGTGAGAAAACAAAAATGAATTCAGTCAAACAGTGTTTGGTTGAGCTGAAAGATTTTAGACAAAAAGAATGTGAAACGATTGAAGTCTACTATGATCGACTGAACAAGTTAATCTATCATTGTAATCGCTATGGAATTACCAGGACTTCAATGGAATTCAATCTCATCTTTGTGATGGGTCTTCGAAAAGAATGGAGAAGCGTGAGTATGATGGTGAAGAATCAGCAAAGTTTTGATACATCAACTCTCAATGATTTGTACAATCAGTTGAAGACACACGAAACTGAGGTAAATGAATTTGCTGAGGAGTCGAAGCTGAATTTGGGAGGTCCATTGGCACTTGTGTCAAAGATATCTGAGAAAGAAGCCGAAAATGGTGATTCTGAGGAAGAAGAGGGATTCATCATGAATTCGGATGATGAGGCAATAGCATTTTACTCGAATAATCGTGTCAATAAGTTTTTCAAAAAGCCGTTCAATCCGAAGGCTAAGCTTGCTGAGGTAAAAGGAAGTAATGTGAGTAAAACTTTTGTTGAGGAGAAAAAGAACATTGAGAAGAAAGATTTGAAAATGTCTGAAGGAAAGAGTGTGAAAAACCTGAAAGGTGATGCTGGTGTTGATTGTCATTATTGCAATGGAGCCAATCATCTTGCGAATGATTGTATGCTTAGGAAGAAGGATGAGAGAAGGAATAAAGTCAAAGATGAGGCTTATTATGCAGAGAGGCTTGAGGAGGGTCGTGCGAAAGCCAATAATTTATCACTGGTTGCAAGGGGTGAACAGGAGGACGATGGAACATATCAAATCTAGTCATCCGGATCAGACGATGAAGAAATGAGGAATCCAACACATGGACCAATGTATGCGAAGATGGAGGAGGACTCAGATGAAGAGGAATTCGAAGTGAAAGGAAGATGCTTCGTATCCAAGACAACAGACAAATCTCCAATGACAACAAAGGTACGTAATATTCTCGAATCTTTTAATATTCCTACACATGCTTATGACTCTGAACTAATATCTTTTGATGAGACTGTTACTTATTTTGATTCAATTGTTGTGTCTGCTAGCAATGAGGCCAACAAGTTGTCCATGGAGTTATTAGAGACCAAAAAGCGATTAGACATGAAAATAAGTAAAGTTGATTGTTTAGAATTACAAATAACGAATATTATGTGTGATAGAGATACTTTGTCAAATGAAGTCAAACTTTTGCTAGCACAAAGAAATATATACTGCAATTCTACTAAGAGACTTTATGGCAAATTAACTGATTTACATCATTCATGTGAAATAAGTAAAGAGAAACATAGAAAATTACTACCTTTTCTAGCATACGAAAGAGTTTTTACAGACCTGTCTTTGTACTCTGTAAACATTTGAAAGCGTAATAGAGCTGAAACAAGATCATATTTACATCTGGTGTTCAATTTCACATTCTTACTTGATTCTATACTCTAATTCATTTTATACTTGATTGTTTGATTCTTCAATTGGTATCAGAGCCTCTTTGATACGAAAATAAAAGAGCTAAGGTAGATAATATTTCGTATGATTGTGAGAAAATAATAGCTAATTTTGACAAAGTTCCTGATGATAGATATAAATATGGAATTGTCAAAATTGATGAATATCTTGATGCGAATGAGTTAGTTAACATAGTGAATGATACTTTGACTAAATCTGAACAAATTCAAATTTTGAAAAAGACTGAGAATTCAACATCTGATTCTCAATCTAATTTTGTTGATATTGAAGATAATTCTGACAATATTAGTGAAATTAGTGATCTTGAGGATGATGACATTTCCCAGTTGTCTGTTGTTAATGTTGCATCAACATTTAAAGGGAAAGAAAAAGTTAAGGACTTGATGGTTAAGAAAGAAACTTATATACCCTCAACTTCGAAAGTTTGTGATATGGACTTCGTGGATCTCAGAGACAGTCAAACTGATGATAGTGATGATGAAAAAGAAGAACAAATTTCGAAGGAAGAGAAATCTTCAAAGGAAGAAGAAATTCCTCGAATAGTGGTTTATCAAGTGTATGGTGATACACAAAAGTTTGAAAAAGTGATGAATGAAAAAGGTGATCACTATCTTGAAACGAATACTGTGGTTTATCCAAATTTCAAGTGTACAGAAGATGTTATTTTTCGAAATCAAGTATTCGTAACTACTGGAAATGTTGAGAATATCAAACCAGAATTAAAGAAGTTAGTTGAAGAAGATAATTTGAAAACAACTGATGAAGGTTTCTTTGCAAGTCAAAGCACAGTTGAAAACAACCTAACAAAGAATTCGTATGTTTTTCACCGTCAAAAACCGCAAAGAAAATGGGTTGAAAAATCAAAAGTTGAAAAAGAGAATTCAAAACAAGTTGTAAAGGAAAATGAAAAAGTTGTCAAACAAAACTCCACGGAATTCAAAGATCAAATTGACAAATTTTCGAAGGAAAATAACATTTCAAAAAGACAAGCTAGGAAGAAAATATTTTGACAGATTATTGAGTCTCAAAAGATGTCTGATTTACAATCACCCAAAAATGTTTTTAAAGCTAAAAATTCCTCTTTTTCAACAAATAATCATCATTCATTAAAATCAAATCATTTAAGGTCTGAAGTGAATAAACAACCAAAGTTTTCGAAAGTCTCAAAAACTAAAATTTCAAATACATCAAATCCAAATAAAAAATTCTTTCAACGTCAAGATTTTAAATCCACTGTTGATACATCTTATGGTGAATCTTTTCTAACCAATCCAAAAGTTGATTTTGTTCCTAAAAAGCCAAATTTTCCTAATCATACGAAGAAAGAAACTATGAAAATTTCACATGAAAAGGGAATAACTTCAAGGAAGAACATTGATCATTGGCTTGAAGGCAAAGGAAAAATGTATCAGTCGAATACATTTTCAAAGGAGCAAATTCACGAAGCCCATGAAAAGTATGTAAATACTTCATCAAATGGAAGTTTATCTTCTAAGGATTCGAACATATCTATCAAAGCATGGAAACCAGTAATCAAAACAAAGAATGTACATTCACAAACTCAGAATACGAAGGGTAATGTTAGTGAACATTCGAAACCATCAAAATCTTATGTTTCGGTTCCTCTAAATGAAGATGTAAACTTAACTGATAGTCTCAAAACCAAAGTTAGTGATTGGGTTAAAAGTTCTTCATTACATTCAAAATTGAAATCTAATTTCCAAGGACCCAAAAAACCTTGGGTACCTAAAATTTTTCACTGATTGTAGGTACTATGTGACGAGCAATATGATAATAAAATGGTACATTGATAGTGGTTGCTCTCGTCACATGACTGGGAAGAAGGATAATTTACGTGATTTTCGAAGCCTAGAGAATGTTGGAGTAGTGAAGTTTGGGAACAATCAAAAATGTCAAGTCAAAGGATATGGGAAGATCACAAACAGACAATTCACAGTGAATCGTGTTGCGTATGTTGAAGGTCTTCAACATAACTTGATAAGTGTTTCCCAACTTGTTGTGGGCACTGACAATCAAGTTCTTTTTAATGAAGAAGGAAGTGTTATTTTGAATGTCAACACTAACAAAGTTTTACTTAAATCCAAAAGGAAAGGTGACATGTTTACTTTGGACATCAATCCGATAGTAGGGAAACCTGCTATATGTCTTCTTTCAAAAGCAACATCAGACTTAAGTTGGCTTTGGCATCGAAGACTTTCTCATCTCAACTTTCGAAACATCAATAAACTTGTGATACAAGATTTGGTAAGAGGATTAACTGTACTTAAATTTGATAATGATTCTTTATGTTGTAACACCGTAAATTTTAAAACAATTTTTCACATTTTCAAAACATACTTTCATTCATAAATATTCTCAAATCTCAATGTATCACATATCAATTCATAAAAACACATCCCAAGATCACAATGTGTAAAAACTCCAATAGTGTGTACTGATCATGCCGGCGCCTTCCCGCGATCCTCACTGGTACCTGAAACACATAACACAAAACACTGTAAGCATAAATGCTTAGTGAGTTCCCCAAAATACCACATATAACACATATTAGCCACTCGAGGTTGTAACTCTGTGGACCCTCCGGTCCTAAGTCTGTGGACCCTCTGGTCCTAACTCTGTGAACCTTCCGGTTCTAGCTCTGTAAACTCTGGAACATACACGGCATGAATCACACAAAAATAATGAAGTGTATCACAATCACATAAATAGCATACAAGATACTCTGTCGCATAACTCTAATTACCACTCTAGATAAAGTATAGGGAGAAGACTCACCTCGGGTAACTCGGTAAATCTCGAACTCGGTAAAATCTGGTCTAGCCCCCGCCTAATCACATGGAATAAGCACTCTAATCAATACAACCCTCAAGGCTAGACTAATTCCCCTCTTAGTACTCTTAGAAGGGTAAAAGACCATTTTACCCCTCTCATGGCCCAAAGACCCTAACATTGACCAAACCCTAGAAGTCAACAAAAGTCAACGGTCAAACCAGACCGGACTCGCCGAGTGCACTCGTGTGACTCGGTGAGTACATGCATGTCCTCTTCGCCCCTGGTCCTCACTCGACTCGCTGAGTCAACCCTACACTTAACGGGTCATCACAGGTCGCGATTCGCGGGGCAACCCGACGCGACTCGTCGAGTCCCTTATGGGCTCGACGAGTTCCTCCCATGAAAACACTCAAAAGATCTTTTGAGGTTAGATATGCTTCACCAACCAGTAGATCCAACCTTCTAACACTCGAAAATCACGTAAAGGTTCAAACTTTACGTTCATGCAATGCTTATAAGACTAAAAATGGAGAAATAACCTTTAAAATGGGGTTCTACCCTCAAGGCTCACATGAAACCTCATAAAGCTGGAAGCTTGGGACCTTTTGGACCTCTCAAGGTCCAGATCTATCATCTCTACCCAAAGGGACCTCATATGCTTCACAATCTAACTCAAAATTGTGCAAAGGAAACCCTACATTCAAGGAATCTATCAAATACACGAAATGGGAAGGAACTTGTACCTCAAAACGTGAATCTCGGTGTGAACAACACAGATCCAAGCTCCACAATCGATCTAGCTAGGATTTCCCCACTCCTTCTTGCAAGATCACACCAAAGGATGAAGATTTAGCCTCCAAAATGCTCTCTAAGCTCTCTTTGCTCTCTAGGGTTTTCACAGGGGAGTAGTGGCCGCAAATGACGGCCATAAGGGCCTTTAAATAGGGCTCAGGCCCTTAGATTTAGGGTTTCACTTTACAGCACAGACTCGCCGAGTCCACGCATCGACTCGTCGAGTCCAGTCATTAATCCAGACAAGAATTCGCGGTCCTACTCGGCGAGTCTGAGCGCCTACTCGGCGAGTCCCTCCCTAAAACTCAAGATAAATACATAAAATAAGATACTTGGGAATCCGGATGTTACAATTCTCCCCCACTAGAATCAGACTTCGCCCTCGAAGTCTTGCTCCTCAAACAACTCTGGATGCTGCTCCCGCATCTCCAACTTCGGTTCCCAGGTCAGCTCGGACCCTCTCTGATGTTGCCACTGGACTTGAACCAGGAGCACCTCCTTGTTCCTCATAACCTTGATCTTTCGATCCACGATCGCAACTGGCCTCTCAACATAATTCAGGCTCACATCTACCTGAATATCCTCCAATGGTACCACCGCCGACTCGTCGGCTATACACTTCCTCAACTGAGACACGTGGAAAGTATCATGAATTTGGCTCAACTCCGCAGGTAGCTCAAAACGATAGGCTACCCTGCCCACCCTCGCGGTCACCCTGAATGGACCAATGTACCGGGGCCCCAGCTTGCCCCTCTTCATGAATCGGATCACTCCTTTCCAAGGAGATACTTTTAGGTGTACGAAGTCTCCCACCTGAAACTCAAGTTCGGATAGTCGCCTATCCGCATAATTCTTCTGGCGACTCTGAGCTGTCAACAACCTCTGCCTGACCTGCTGTATCTGCTCTGTTGTCTGGAGCACTAACTCAGTGCTACCTAACACTCGCTGTCCGACCTCTTCCCAGCAGATGGGGGTCCGACAGCTCCTCTCATACAACAACTCAAAGGGAGGCATACCGATACTCGAATGACGGCTGTTGTTATAAGAAAACTCAGCCAATGGCAGATACTTGTGCCAACTTCCTCCGAAGTCCAACACACATGCCCTAAGCATGTCCTCGAGCGTCTGAATCGTCCGCTTGCTCTGACCGTCCGTATGTGGGTGGTATGCGGTACTGAAATGCAGCCTCGTACCCAACTCCTCATGGAATTTCTTCCAGAACCTGGAAGTGAAACGTACATCTCGATCCGACACAATCGAGATCGGTACTCCATGCCGCGATACCACCTCTCTCACATACAATTCTGCCAGCCTCTTAGCAGAAGAGCTCTCATTGATAGCAAGGAAATGAGCGCTCTTCGTCAGCCGGTCAACGATCACCCAAATTGCATCGACACCTCTCGCAGTCCTAGGCAATTTGATGATAAAATCCATGGAAATCTGTTCCCACTTCCACTGAGGAATCTCAAGTGGCTACAACTTGCCATGCGGACGCTGGTGCTCGGCCTTAACCCTGCGGAAAGTCAAGTACCTCTCAACAAACCATGAAACGTCCCTCTTCATACAGGGCCACCAATAATCTTTCTTCAGATCCAAATACATCTTAGTGGCCCCGAGATGAATTGAGAACCTCTATCTGTGCGCCTCCTCCATCAAGGTGGTACGTGTCCCGCCTGCATATGGCACCCAAATCCGACCCTGAAAGGTCATAAGCCCCCGGCTATCGGTAACGAACTCAGATACCTGCCCAATCACCTGCTCTCTCTTGCGGTTCTCCGGTCTCGCAGCCTCTGCCTGGGCCTCCCGAATGGTGTCCAACACCGGAGTCATCACCGTCAACCGCATACAAATGTCTCGAATCGGGGCACTCTCCGCCCTACGGCTCAGGGCATCAGCTACAACATTAGCTTTGCCCGGGTGGTACAGGATCTCACAATCGTAATCCTTTACCACATCCAACCATCTCCTCTGGCGCATATTCAGGTTGGGCTGATCCATCAAATACTTCAAGCTCTTTTGGTCCGTGTATATGGTACACCGAACCCATTACAGATAGTGGCGCCAGATCTTGAGGGCGAACACTACCGCCCCCAACTCTAGATCGTGGGTGGGGTACCTTGTCTCATGAGTCTTCAGCTACCTCGATGCATATGCTATCACATGACCCCTCTGCATAAGTACTGCACCCAACCCCGATATCGATGTGTGACAATACACCACAAAATCCTCCATCCCCTCCGGAAGGGCTAACACTGGGGCTTCGCATAATCTCTGGCGAAGTGTCTCGAATGAGGCCTGCTGCTCCGGGCCCCAACTGAAAGCCACGCCCTTCCGGGTCAACCTGGTGAAAGGAACATCAATCTTGGAGAAATCTTTAATAAATCTCCTATAATAGCCGGCCAACCCCAGAAAACTCCTGATATCGGTGGGGGATCTTGGCACGTCCCAGCTCATCACCGCCTCAATCTTGGCAGGATCGACCAATATCCCATTCTGGTTAACGAGGTGCCCCAGGAACTGGACCTCTTGTAACCAAAAATCACACTTGGAGAATTTGGCGTAAAGCCTCTCCGATCTCAGAACTCCGAGGACCTCCCTCAAATTCTCCTCATGCTGCTCTCTGGATCTCGAATACACCAATATATCATCAATGAATACGATCACCGATCGATCCAACATCGGTCTGCACACCCTGTTCATGAGATCCATGAACGCCGCCGGTGCATTGGTGAGCCCGAAAGGCATCACCACGAACTCGTAATGCCCATAACGAGTCCTGAACGCCGTCTTCTGGATATCCTCATCACACACTCTCATCTGATGATATCCCGACCTCAGATCAATCTTGGAAAACCAAGACGCTCCCTGCAACTGGTCGAACAAATCATCGATCGTCGGCAAGGGGTAACGGTTCTTGACCGTCAGCTTGTTCAACTCCCAATAATCAATGCACATTCGGTGTGAACCATCCTTTTTCTTGACAAAAAGGATCGGCGCTCCCCACGGCGAGCTACTCGGCCGAATAAAGCCCTTCCCCAGCAGCTCCTGCAGCTGTGAGGATAACTCCTGCATCTCTGGTGGCGCAAGGCGATAAGGTGCCTTGGCGATAGGCGCTGCCCCCAGAACCAAATCGATACGGAACTCTACCTGCCTCTCGGGAGGCACACCCGACAACTCCTCGGGGAAAACATCCAGGAACTCATGCACTAACGGGACCTCACCGACCGACCTCGGTCTCTCTGCATCTATTCTCGTATCCACAACATAAGCCACAAACCCACTACAGCCCTGCTGTAGGCTCTGCCTCGCTCTAGCGGCCGAACAAAATGCTGACCCAGAACGGGTACCCTCGCCATAAATCGTAAGAACTCCCCCACTAGGGTCTCGTATGGTCACCAACTGTCGCTCACAGTCGATAACCGCTCCAAACCTGCTCAACCAGTCCATGCCCACGATGACATAGACATCTCCCATCGCAATCGGGACCAAATCAATCGGAAACTCAACGCCAAAAATCTCAAATACACATCCTCGAATCACATCAGTGGCATACACCGCTCTCTCGTCAGCTATGGAAACTCGCAAAGGTCGACTCAATGCCTCTCGACAGATACTGATGTGCTGACTAAAGGCTAACGACACAAAAGACCGAATCGCACCCGAGTCAAATAACACCAAAGCAGGTACATAACTCACAAGAAATGTACCTACGCATATCATAATATAAGCATAATGCCACAAACTCAAAATAAATAGATGAAAGAATACATACCAGTCACAACATCTGGCGCTGCCCGGACCTCCTCCGCTGTTAACTGGAAGGCTCTCCCTCGTGCCTTCGGCGCCTCGGCCTTCACTAGCCGACTCTCTACAGCTCGAACGGCAGCAGGGGCAGATCCTTGTGATGCTCCCTGGGCTGACCCCCGCAACTGCGGACACTCGGCCTTCCGGTGTCCGGTCTGGTTGCAGTGAAAACAAACTGCAAACCCCTTGGGGCAATCCTTGGCCATGTGCCCCTCCTTGCCACACTTGTAGCAAGACCCTGCTCTGCAAACCCCCTCATGACTCTTGCCGCACTTGCCATAAGTGCGGCTCTTCTGGTTCCCTGATCTCGAATCGGCGGGCTTGGCCCGCTTGGCTGATGGTTGGGACTGTGCCGGTCGCCGATCCCTCCCCTGAGACTCCGCCTCCTCCCTGGCCTGAGTCTCGAGCTCAATCTCCCTCTTCCGGGCATTTTCCTGAAGCTCGACAAATGTCTGGTACGACGAGTTCGCCACGAACTCGCGGATGTCTCTCCTCAATATGCTCAAATACCGGCTCATGCGTGCCTGCTCGGAAGGCACGTGCTCAGGGCAGAACATCGCCCTCTCATGGAACATCCTGGTGATCACTGTAACAGACTCGGTACCCAGCTTGAGGGTCAAGAACTTCTGGGCCAAACGTTCCCTTTCCACCGGGGGAACGTACTCATCACGAAACATAGCGGTGAACCTCTCCCAGTTCACCGCGGCAAGCTCAGCAGAAGAGTAGTGCGCTGTCACAAACTTCCACCAGTCCTTCGCTCCCAAGCGAAGCTGGTGCAGCGCGAACCGAACTCTCAGATGCTCCAGACAAGAACACGTATAGAAGCATCCCTCAATATCAGAAATCCATCTCATCGCAGCGATCGGATCCTGCGTCCCGTCAAACTCTAGTGGCTTCGTGTTGCTGAACTCTTGGTACAGCAACGAGTCACCACCCTGCGGCCTCGCAGCAGCGACGGCTGCGGTGGCTGCAGCAACATCAACATCAGTAAGAGCAGCGTAACGCTCGTCAAAAGTTTTGATCAGGGTGGTCTTTATAGACCCAAACATCTCTGGTATCTCGGCTCGGATGGCAGCAACCACCTCCTCATGAATCAACCTGCGGATCTCCTCATCACTAACACCACTGCTCTCAGGTGTGTGGCGTGTCCCAACCATGATGTCTCACTGAAATACAACACAAAATATCAAAGACTCGCTCGAGTGTACACACACTCGATATCCGATTCCTACTCGGTCCCTGGTACTCTAAGGATTCTTACTTCGGCTGCGCACTGCTCCGGTGTCTTTAGTACTACGGGCCCAATACTACCGTCCACACCGCATCAGTATTCACCCCAAGTTCTCCTCCTAGGATCCCAAACCACGAATACTCTACTCTCAGTATGCATAGTCTACTCTCTAGCAGATATCTCATAAGCTCCTCGCTGCTATCTACTTCACTCTCAAGCACCTCCTAGCAGCAAAATCCCTAGGCTACGGCACCACAAATCAGGCCACTGTAGTCCTAATAAGAATACCTAGCCTACTCTAGCATGCATAACATATTATCTCATATCTCATAACACATAATATAAGGGTATTTTGGGAAATCACCGTTCGGGCGCTGGCTGATCGTACACACTGCTCTGCTCTGCTCTTTTCAAAACCTTTTACTCTTTTAGAAAAATTTTGTTTTATTTCGAAAAACTTCCTCAAATCCTCAGTTTGAGTTCAAATGCGCTCGAAGGTGCATCTGAATCCCTCAAACCAAGGCTCTGATACCAACTTGTAACACCGTAAATATTAAAACAATTTTTCACATTTTCAAAACATACTTTCATTCATAAATATTCTCAAATCTCAATGTATCACATATCAATTCATAAAAACACATCCCAAGATCACAATGTGTAAAAACTCCAATAGTGTGTACTGATCATGCCAGCGCCTTCCCGCAATCCTGACTGGTACCTGAAACACATAACACAAAACACTGTAAGCATAAATGCTTAGTGAGTTCCCCAAAATACCACATATAACACATATTAGCCACTCGAGGCTGTAACTCTGTGGACCCTCCGGTCCTAACTCTGTGGACCCTCTGGTCCTAACTCTGTGAACCTTTCGGTTCTAGCTCTATAATCTCTGGAACATACACGACATGAATCACATAGAAATAATGCAGTGTATCTCAACCACATAAATAGCATACAAGATACTCTGTCGCATAACTCTAATTACCACTCTAGGTAAAGTATAGTGAGAAGACTCACCTCGGGTAACTCGGTAAATCTCGAATTCGGTAAAATCCGGTCTAGCCCCGCCTAATCACATGGAATAAGCACTCTAATCAATACAACCCTCAAGGCTAGACTAATCCCCCTCTTAGTACTCTTAGAAGGGTAAAAGACCATTTTACCCCTCTCATGGCCCAAAGACCCTAACATTGACCAAACCCTAGAAGTCAACAAAAGTCAACGGTCAAACCAGACTGGACTCGCCGAGTGCACTCGTGTGACTCGGTGAGTACATGCATGTCCTCTTCGCCCCTAGTCCTCACTCGACTCGCTGAGTCAACCCTACACTCAACGAGTCATCACAGGTCGCGATTCGCGGGGCAACCCGACGCGACTCGTCGAGTCCCTAATAACACTCGAAAACACTCAAAAGATCTTTTGAGGTCAGATCTGCTTCACCAACCAGTAGATCCAACCTTCTAACACTCGAAAATCACGTAAAGGTTCAAACTTTACGTTCATGGAATGCTTATAAGACTAAAAATGGAGAAATAACCTTTAAAATGGGGTTCTACCCTCAAGGCTCACATGAAACCTCATAAACTGGAAGCTTGGGACCTTTTGGACCTTTCAAGGTCCAGATCTATCATCTCTACCCAAAGGGACCTCATATGCTTCACAATCTAACTCAAAATTATGCAAAGGAAACCCTACATTCAAGGAATCTATCAAATACACGAAATGGGAAGGAACTTGTACCTCAAAACGTGAATCTCGGTGTGAACAACACAGATCCAAGCTTCACAGTCGATCTAGCTAGGATTTCCCCACTCCTTCTTGCAAGATCACACCAAAGGATGAAGATTTAGCCTCCAAAATGCTCTCTAAGCTCTCTTTGCTCTCTAGGGTTTTCACAGGGGAGTAGTGGCCCCAAATGACGGCCATAATGGCCTTTAAATAGGGCTCAGGCCCTGAGATTTAGGGTTTCACTTTACAGCGCGGACTCACCGAGTCCACGCATCGACTCGTCGAGTCCAGTCATTACTCCAGACAAGAATTCGCGGTCCGACTCGGCGAGTCTGAGCGCCTACTCGCCGAGTCCCTGCCTAAAACTCAAGATAAATACTTAAAATAAGATACCTGGGAATCCGGATGTTACATATGTGCAGCTTCTGAAGTTGGAAAGCAACATAAACAAGGACATCCAATTACGATAGATTCGAAAATAGTTGCACCTCTGGAACTGTTACATATTGATTTGTGTGGTCCATCAACAGTTTCAACAATCAACAAGAAACGGTACATATTAGTTATTGTTGATGATTTTTCCAGATTTACGTGGGTTTATTTTCTCAGGCTTAAATCCGAAGTTGCACAAATCATGATTGACTTTATCAAAAAGATGGAAACAACATTGAAGAAGACTGTTCGAAAAATTAAGAGTGATCATGGAACTGAGTTTAAGAACAATATTCTTGATTCATTTTTGGTGGACAAAGGGATTACGCATAATTTTTCATCTCCATACCCACCACAACAAAATGGTGTTGTTGAACGAAGAAATAGGTCTCTATGCGAAGCGGCAAGGACTATGTTGGCATATGCGAATCTACCACAATACCTTTGGGCTGAAGCAGTATCCACCGCATGTTTTACTCAAAACAGATCTTTCATTCATCATCGTTTTAACATCACTCCATACGAAATTCTCAACAATCGAAAACCTAATGTGAAATTTTTTCATGTTTTCGGATGCAGGTGCTTTATTATGAATCTGAAGGATAATCTTACGAAATTTCAAGCTAAAGCAGATGAAGGGATTTTCTTGGGATATTCGCATAATTCAGTCGCATATCGTGTGTTGAATAAAAGAACACGAAAAGTGGAAGAAACTTTTAATCTTACATTTGATGATTACTATATTAAACAAACTGAAACGCATTTTGAAAATCATCCTATTCTAAAAGAAATATAAGATGAATCTGAACCTTCACAAATGTTGGATATTGATTATGATTTAATTTTTGGTATTTCAGATCATGCTGTTGATGCTGAAATAAATGCCAATGATAATCGTCTCCCTGAATTAACAAAGCTTACTGATGATTCAACTTCAACTTCTTAAGAAATAGGCGAAAATATGCAAAATAATCCAGTGGCGGGGGAGCAATTGGATTCAAACACTCTTGTTGAGGGGGAGCATTCTTTCGAGGGGGAGAATGAGAGATTGGATGTTGATGTTGAGGGGGAGCATGATTTTGAGGGGGAGCATTTAGAATATAATGAAAATAATAATGATTTTAATGATGTTTGTTCGATTGCAGGTTCAGAGAATGATGATTTATACGAAGATGCACCTTTGGACTTTGATCCAGCTTATCCACCAATGGAAAAGTAGACAAGAAATCATCCGAAGGATCAAGTAATTGGGAATCCACAAGAGGGTGTTTTAACAAGAGCTCAAATTCGTGCAAAGAATGAGGTATTGAATACTCATCAAGAATTTTGCATGTTCAATGTTTTCATCTCTAAAATTGAACCAAAGACAGTTAAGGTTGCAATGGAACACTCAGATTGGGTTGTTGCAATGCAATCTGAATTATCTGAATTTGAACGAAACAAGGTTTGGAGATTAATTCCTAAACCTGAAAAATGTTTCGATTGTCGGTTTAAAATGGATTTTCAAAAACAAAACAAACAAAGATGGAAATATCGTTCGAAACAAAGCCAGACTTGTTGTTAAAGGATATTCACAACAAGAAGGAATCGACTATGAAGAAACTTTTTCCCCTGTCGCAAGATTCAAGGCTGTTCGTATATTTCTGGCTTATGCAGTTCACAAAGACTTTGATGTTTATCAAATGGACGTGAAGTGTGCATTTTTAAATGGAGAGCTTGAAGAAACAGTTTACGTGGAACAACCCCCAGGTTTTATTAATGAAGAATATCCAGATCATGTTTATATTTTAGATAAGGCAGTTTATGGTTTAAAACAAGCACCACGAGCGTAGTATGCAACTCTTACTTCATATTTGAAACAATCTAAATTTAAACAAGGATCTGTTGACCCCACATTATTTCGAAAGAAAGTTGGGAATCATCTAATGCTTGTTCAAATTTATGTTGATGATATTATTTTTGGCTCAACTGACCCTGCTTTATCTAGAGAATTCGAAGATTTGATGAAAAGTAAGTTCGAAATGAGCATGATGGGAAAACTCAATAAATTTCTTGGACTGAATATTCGTCAAAACAGAGAAGGAATTTTTATTAATCAAGAAAAATATACGAAGAATGTGCCAGAGAAATTTGGATTGACAAATAGCACAAAGTTACGAGTCCCTATGGCAACTGGCATAAAGTTGACCCCTTCGTTAGATAAACCTGCGGTTGACATAACTCTTTACAGGAGCATGATTGGTTCATTACTTTATCTTACAGCGAGTAGACATGATATCATGTTTTCTGTGTGTAATTGTGCTAGGTATCAGTCAAATCCACGAGAACCACATCTCACTGCTGTGAAGAATATATTTCGTTATCTTAAAGGAACAATTTCGTTAGGATTGTGGTATCCTTCGAAAACAGGGTTCTTTGTACAAGCTTATTCGGATGCTGACTTGGGTGGTTGTAATCTTGATAGAAAAAGCACAAGTGGTGGATGTCAATTTCTCGATGGCAAATTGGTGAGCTGGCAGTCAAAAAAGCAAACGTGTGTATCAATTTCAACAGCTGAAGCAGAATATGTGGCTGCTGCTTCTTGCACATCACAAATTATATGGATTCAAAGTCAATTGCGTGATTATGCAATCAATATGAAAAAGATTCCATTATATTGTGATTCTCAAAGTGCAATAAGAATTTGTCATAATCCTGTGCAGCATTCGAAGACTAAACATATAGCTCTTCGTTATCATTTCATCAAGGATCACGTGGAGGATGGAAATATTGAAGTACATTTCGTGAAAACAACTGATCAGTTAGCTGATATTTTCACAAAACCTTTAGATGAAAAATCCTTTGTGAAAATTTTAGAAGGACTTGGAATGATAGATGGAAATTCTGTTCCATGCGAAAAAGGAGAATAATGATTGACCAGGAATGATTCAGAGGTGCTGAATGAAAAACAAAGCAATAACTGTCAACGTTCAGAGGTTACTGTTCATAGTCAACGCTTCGAATCCCTTCGAATTCGTAAATTTATCATATATTTTAAGGGTCGATTCAGAGGTTACTGTTCATAGTCAACGCTTCGAATCCCTTGGAATTCGTAGATTTGTCACTTATCAGAGGATGATAAAATTTCGTGTATTTGCAACAAGTAAAGTTAGCTTTTAATTTTCGAAAAATTAAAAATCCAAAAAGATTTTCGTTTGTTTTTGTCATTTAATTTTCGAAAACTTAAAAATCCAAAAAGATTTTCGTTTGTTTTTTTCATTTAATTTTAAAAAAAATTAAAAATCCAAAAAGATTTTCGTGTGTTTTTGTCATTTAATGTTCGAAAAATTAAAAATCCAAAAAGATTTTTGTTTGTTTTTGTCATTTAATTTTCGAAAAATTAAAAATTCCAAAAAGATTTTGTTTTGCTTTTGTTTTGTCTCTATTTTCGAAAAATCAAAACAACAAAAATATTTTGTTTCCTGTTTCTTTTTAGTATTTTGTTGCAGATATATATGATGATACACAATGGATTATGCTTGCAGTTCTAGGGTCAGGTACATTTTTCGTACGAATCGATTATTATCAATATTTTGACCTAGTTAAGTTGTCCCTAAAAGCATGTTGCTGCATGTTGTCCAAAGCCTCCACTGACTCAATGTGTGTGTACGAAAGCCTTAATGAAATTATTCATACGAAAATTTCTTCCCAATAAGGCTTATATTCACATTAGTCTCTGAGCTACCTGACTCTTCTCAAAATGAGTTAAAAGTTTACTGTTTTGTCCAAAAATAACAGAGGTACCTTTTGTGTCTTACACCAATCTTTTTCACCAATAAAGTTCTTACACGATCACACACGAAGACATAGGTCCGAGAGGTCTCTGATCAAACCCATCGACACTTAGATATATCAAAAGTCTGTGTTTATGATCTGACATCATGAGACCGTGATGAAAGAGAAACCCAATTTTCTAAACTTTTAAGGAATTGACGGGGAACTATGTTCCATATTTTCACGAAACATTTGGTTTAGTACCAACATTCGAAACTCCAAATCATATTCAATTCGTATGAGTGATCTTGATAAAACATTCGAAACCCATGATGTTTGTTACCCAACAAGATCCAGCACAAATTTTTTTCTTGAAAATGATTTCCGTGTGAGTTTCATTCGAACTTCAATGTCTCTTCAAATTTATCAAAACAAACTTGTCCCTGACTACACTGGTCAAACAAGTAATTTCTGTTACAATTTATCACCTTATGTTTAGGTTGGCATGTAACGAAATTTTTAAACTACCCACAAAGGATTATAAAAGAAGCCCTTTGATACTTATTTACAAGTATTCGATTGTATTTCACGGGAACCTACACAAGCTGTTGATCATTTCTCTTAATGATCAATGAAGCAATCTTTGCCCGGGATTTTATCTGCCTTTGTGTCAAATTAATATTTTGACATCACAATATCCCAAATTTTTCTTATCTTTGTTTCTCGTCTAAATTCTTTGGAATACTGCACTCACGAAATCCTTGAGGTTCTGAGTAATACCAACTCAGGCTGATGATTTCAAACATCTGGCATATGACTTCGCTTTTCATCCCAAAAGCGAAAGAGCCTTGCTTCCATACGAAGGGTTCTGACGGTTACAATTTTCTTGGGGATAATAATACAGGCTGGTTTTTAATGACGTATGGTATTCTGTCCGGATTTCAAGGTGATGTGACAGATACTTTTTGACGCATGGCTACTTTTACGCAGTAAATGTCCGATTTTCAAGGTGCCACGTCAGATATCATTAAATATACACCCCGCTTCAAATTCAAACTTCAGGGTTACATATAAAAGGGGATTCAAGGGTTCATTATCAGTTTACGTGATCAAAAAGAACAAATTCCCAAATTCTCTGATCTTCAAAGTTTTTAAACCCTAACAATGGCGACTTCTGTTCATGTTGATGTTGATCCTTCTCATACCACTGAAGATGTATCTTCATTGCCAATTATGAAGATTCAAGCAACTAACTATTACTTGGAGGGTGATGTTTCTAAATACCCGGAAGAATTGAAGATGTTAATCGTTGCCTTGAAGAGCTCTGTTTTGTCTAAGGCGATGTTCAGTTCATTCTCTGTTCCAATGTCATGGATTTCTCAAGCCGGATCAACCGCTACTTACAATAAAGCTTCTGATACAATTACTTTCCATCTGGTGAATGACAAAAAGGTCAGATTATCAAAGAAACTCTTTTGTCAAATTCTTGAAATTCCGAATTCACCTCCGTATGTTGCTTTCACATTTCCTCAAATAGTTCATATGTTTAATGAGATGGGATATCAGCCTCATTTATCCAAGATCAGTGATTTTAAGAAATCTGGTCTTCCAAGTATCTGGAATTTCTTATTTCATATTTTTCTAAGATGTTTAACTGGGAGAACAGTTGGTCTTGACATAGGAAGAATGGAAGTATATGCCATGGTTGCTGGGCTATACTATGATCTTCAAGTGGATTATTGTACACAATTGTGGAAGGAATTCGAAAAGAGTGTAGAACACACGAATGCTATTCATGGTATTTCGTGTGCAAGATACTGGAGCTTGATTTTACAACATTTTTACAACAAGGAAGGTATTTTGGTACCCCATGATGAAGAAAAAGTTGTTTTTCAACCATACCACTATCCGAAGGATGTCACAGATAGTGCTGAGGTTTTTCCATCTGTTGCTTGTATTCCAGATGCAATGCTCAAAAGAGTTGATCCTTCGAATTCTGTTTTAGTGACATATTTGAAGACTATTGATTCTACTATCGAAACTGGGAAACTATTGGACAGGGAAGGTAAGAAATCCAAGCGGTCAAAGAATACTGAAACTACTTCTAATGAAGACAAAATCACAGAGTTGACTTCTTCGAAATCTCCAAAGAAGAAGCCTCTAACAGTTGAAGTGTCTGTTGCTGAGACACAAGTGATTGAGCCTGTTGCTGAAGAAACTCAAGAACACGTGATCATTCCTTCGAAGACTGGTATGTTTCAAAGAATCAAAATGAAGTCCACACATAAAAGCAAGTCTCCAACACAAAAAGTGGTTCGAAAACCTCACATCACTCATCAAGGTGTTTTAATTCGAGAAGTGCCAGCACCTGTTTCTCCATTATCCAAGAAATGAAGGGCTGAGGATATGGCCAAACATTTGTCGAAGAAGAAGAAGAAGAAGACATGAAAGCTTATGCTTTCTACTGAGTCTACAGAAGATGATGATGAAAGAATTCCTGAAACACCAGAAGTAAATCTTCATGTAGAAAGTTCAACTCCTGAGCAGACAATAGTCATACCACCCGAAGATTCGGTTGCCAAATCAGTTTCTGAGGACGTACGAACTTCAGGCATCCCTGCAAACGTATCCGATACGGATGCAAATGCCAATCTGCGTGAAGGAGATTCGAATAAAGAAGATCAAGGTCATCCACCTTCTTTAACTTTCGAACATACTGTTTCTTTACCTCCACCAATTATTCCAATTTCTTCCACCACTGATTCCCCTACATTCGAAAACATAATCAATCAACCATTCACTTCTATTTTTTCTTCTCAATCCACTGATACACCCAAACCCAATTCCACTGTTCAAGAAACCGTTTTTATGGAAACAGAAACTGATATTGAGGGTTTTGGAGGTACGTTTGAAGAATTAGAGTTTCATGAAGACGAAGAGGAGTGGTTACATATTCTGATCTGAGGGGTGGTTCGTCTGTTTCAAGTTTAGAGGTTGATTCATTGTTGAAAATGTTTGAATCCAGAGTTGTAAGTAAAGTATCTGGGATGATTACATATTCTGAATCTCGAATTTTGGAGAAGGTTGATCATAGTGATCAAAATAATGAACTACGCATCAATCTCAAAATTCGAAGTTTGCTGGAGATATGAAAGAATTCAAGCATGTAACAAAGGAAAGGCATGTTCTATTTGTTCAAGAAGTAAAGAAAGTCAGGGAGGATGTCAATCTGCAGATTCATGAACTTCGTGAAGATATGCAAAAAGAGATTGAAAATGTTCAAAAAGATTATGCATCTCTGAATCAGAAGGTTGATATTATTTGTGACGCTGTCACAAGATTTGTCAAATTATATGAAAGTTTGAGTCCTCAACTTACTCATCTTTCAACAACAGAAAGTGCCAACTTTTTGGAAGTGACAACTTTGCTGAAGGAATTAAAAGACCTATCTGTCCAGCCGGTTTCCTCTTCCCTGATTACTCCTGAATTTTTATCTCAAAAGTTTCTACAATTCGAAGCAATTCTCAACAAGCAACTTGCTCCTCTATCTCGCATATCCAGCCTTCTTCCAACAACAAATGCCCCACCTGTTTTCACAGGGGTGCAAGGGGGAGAAAGAAAAACTGGTGATTCGAAGGCCAGTGGTGATGATGCGAAGGTTGTAGGAAAGATGTTTTCTTCAAAGATCCCAACAACAAAGCCAGTTATAGCATCTGCTGGGCCGATTACTTCAACAGTCGTAACAACCATGCCAATTACAAGACCAATTTCGAAAGGAATTGTGATTGGTAAACCTACTGATAATGTTGGGAGTAGTTCGAAAACAATGGAGGTGAAAGATGATTCAGTCGTGAAAGATAAAGGGAAAACAATTATGGTGGAAAAATCGAAAGAAGAAAGGAAAGCCGAAGCAGAAGCTGAAATCGAAAAGCTAAGATTGATTCAAAGCATAATGACTCAGCGTGCAAGTGATCCGAAGGGAATGGACAAAGGTGATCCGGCCAAACACTGCAATTATGAAACAATTGAGGCCAAAGTAGCTTTTAATCATATGTTTTCGTTTGAGAAGAAACCAAAACAAAGTTATATGGTTACGAATACTGATTCAAGTCAGCTGGACTTTTCGATAAACGAAATGATGTTCATCATGCCTCAATTTAAAGTAGAAGGTAATTTCAAAGAAAAGGATCATGGTACACACATGAAAATTCAATTTCATGCTGTTCTTGCAAAAGCCCCTGAGGAAGTTTGGTCATTGATAAATATCAAGAAAGTGATCAGTATGAAAAAGGATGTGGTATTCGAAAACATAGTCCAAAATATCAAGTATGTGGTTGCCAGGGCAAATGGAAATATTTGCGAATTTACAATTGCAGATTTTCCATTAATGAACTTGTATGATCTTATACAAGTTGCTTTGATTTTGAAAGACAAATCGTTTTCATATCTTCAAAACACAGAACCTGATGAATTTAAGCTTGGGCTTGCTCACATCAAGATTTTCATCGAAAATTATTATGAGTGCTTGGCTCTAACAGATGTGGAGTTAGCTATGGCTAAAGGTATGGAAATTAAAGCTCCAATGGCTCCTACGAAGACTCAGGAAGAATTGAGGAAGTATGCTGATGGTGAAATCTGCTTGAAGCCTTTTGGAATGGTCTTCGCAGGAAAAGACAAAGCTGGAAAAGCAAAACGTTTCTTGTTCCAGGCATGCGAAGTGGAAAGGTATTCAACGTCTCAATATACGAACTTAATTTTTCGTATGAATCATTGTAAGAAGAACAATGAACGAGATAAGAAAGAGCTTAAGAAGATTATTTCCTGGTACACGGAAATTCGAAGAGTGATGCTGTATTCCATCCAGCTTCTTACGAATTAAGATGTTCGACTATGATTACAAAGGGGGTGATTGTAAGGGTTAAAATGTTGTAATTAGTCGAAATATATTTTGCCTCTTCGAATGTTTTGTAATGTATTTTACTAAGGCACTTTTATTTGAAACTTTAGTGTCTATGCCTTAGTATATTTTTTGTACGCTTTCTGTTCCCTATAAATAGGGATATTTACTAGAGTTAGAAAAGAGTTTTTACAGACCTGTCTTTGTACTCTGTAAACATTCGAAAGCGTAATAGAGCTGAAACAAGATCATATTTACATCTGGTGTTCAGTTTCGCATTCTTACTTGATTCTATACTCTAATTCATTTTATACTCGATTCTTTGATTCTTCAACTCCCTTTCAGATAAATTCTCCCTCTTTTTGGCATTATTAATATGCGAGTAGGAGGAACATCGGTGGATGGTTGGAAAGGTGGTATTGGAGGTGGAGGATTAGAGGTAGATGGAGGTGGTTGAAAGAAGGTCAGGGTATCCGGAGGTAACACAACCCTTGAGTGAGTTGCATATGTGGGACATTTCTTGCCAGTGATCACAGAGACAAATTGATCAAAAATAAGCTGAGAAAAGTCAAAGTGTTTATTTTGTTTTACCATAGCGTAAAGAGTTTTGATTTCAAACAAATTCGACTGATCACGAATCCCAAATTTGTATCCTAGACACTTTCCAGTAACCACCCATGTGAAAAATTTCCACGCAGGAGGAAGATAATGACGAAGAACATTTGTAGAACCATCATGAGTCCCTTGTAAGGTAAGATCATAACGAAATCTAGCAAGCATGGTTTTACACTTTTCTCATTTGGAACAGTAGAAAAAGGAGTATAGTTAGGAGGTCTAAGGGCATCACGAATAGCTTCAGGAGAGAAAAGAATTTCATATCCACCATTCCTAATTGTTCCTATGATGGTATGAGAGTATGAGTCATAGATCCAAGAATAGTAAAACTCACATATATGATTCGCATAGAAGGTTGTTGGTCGATCGGAAAGTGCATATCGAAGTGGATGTGCTTTCATAAATTAAATGAATACTTTGACACCCTTGTTCTTGAACTTTAGTGGAATTACATAAGAAGCACATACGTTTGTTGCCTTTGATCACAATCATGGTGTTGGGAGTGTTTAGAGCCTATTGAGTATTAGCAGTAGGAGTATAGGTGTAGAGAGTCGTGGTTGTTCTTGATAATTAGGTTTTTCTAGTGGTGATTTGGGATTTTCTTCAAGGGTTAGGGTTTGCAAATGATCAAGAAGGTAATGAATTTGAGAAAGATATAGTTATATATAGGAGGGGATTTTAATCGATTTGAAATTAGCTGACTTATGGTGATGATCGTGTCAGAAAATGTAGTCGTATTTCTTGTAACCCCAAATCAAGTCATCACAATCTTTATATGGTCCTAAAAAAATAACCTTTAAGAAAACTTTAATAAGTCAACCATGAACGTAAAACATCATATGACATTGCAACATAAACAATGGGAGTGCATTAATGAGTGAGCACGATGTTGTGGAGTACCTTTTTACCAGGACAGAATGGTTGGTGGCATGCCCAGTCTATGGTGATAATAGAAAGGGTCAAGGACACCATGTGCATTTTGTGTCTCATTTACCTATGGTATAGTCGAAAGATCATGGATGACATGGAATAGATGTTATTACTGTTATCTCCGGGTCTAAGGTGATAATAGAACGGGGTAAGAGACATCAAGTGTAAGGTGTATCATACCCAATTTACGATTTTAATAGACATGGTCAAGGATATGAGTGAACCTTTGTCTTCAGAGGATCAGACAAGTTTTTCTCAACTGATAGACTATGCCATCAGTGTGAGCCACATACCTGTTCTACATTCATTGAAATTAAGGAAGGGCTTAGGGCCCCACTTAACCTTAACGCCTCGTTCCCGAGTTTAACAAAAGAAAAGAAGAGAAGAGAAAAGAAAGTTATGAGAGAAAAGAAAAGAAAGGAAAGGAAAACAAAATTTTCTTTTGTGTTCCCGAGTTGGAGAGAAGTGGAAGGAAAATGAATCATTTTGTTCTTTCTTTCCAAATCCTCCCAAATCGGAAGGAAAGTTAGGAGGGAAAGTGATCCTCCCATTTCTCTCCACTTCCCTCCTTTAATGAAACTAGGGAACACCAATTTCTTTTATTTTCTTCTCATTTCCACCCATTTCCTTTCTTTTCTCTCGTTAAGTTTAACTCGGGAACGGGGTGTAAACGAAATGTCGATTAGTTAAAGGACGGATGACGATTTCCGATTCTCCATTCGCAGACATGCACATTGAATTCTAAACGACTGTTCTTCTTCTATGTTCTCGATTTTCTTCTTCTTCCTGGCTTTGAAGTCTGAAAAATAATCGATTCTTGAATCTTGATTTGATCAAAAATCGATTCTACATCAGTCCATTCTCGAATCTCAAACGGTATGTTCTTCCTCTGATTCTTTGTTTCTCCATATTCCATAACTAATAACTGATAAATCCATTATTGATTCTTCTTTTTCGATTAGACTATCTATTAGGGTCAATATGGTTTAATTTTTTTAATTTTGACTATGACAAGTTGGATTTTTGAATTAGGTTTGGACTTTAGATATTGGATATTGGAATCAGCTTTGGATTTTGGATATTGGAACGATTTATTAAAGGGCCCCAACTTTTTGGTTCGCTTAGAGCCCCCAAACTCGTTGAGACGGCCCTGGTGAGCCATATAATAGTGCTTGATATTGTAATAATATAAGACGTTATACATACATTAAGCGTGCTTCTAGGGACAAGGTATGTATTAGAACAGCGAATCATAAATAAAACACTCAGACCTTAAACATTTTTCTTTTTATGGTAACCAGGAAATCGCCCCTGAATATTTAGACATTGTTAAACGATCAACATGAGCGAGTAGCTCAATGTAGTCTCAGCAGATAGTCTCACAAATAAAAAACTTTGAGAGATTTATACATATTCGGTAGAATGCTTCCAGGGACATAGATTATTAAATGATTTATATTCTAAATCTTGATAAGATTACCATCAAATCATCATAATTACATAACAAATCTTGACAAAGATTAGCCGGTTGGAGTGTAGTCAGTCATGATGAGATATTCCTGCAACACACATTTTAAGTAATTAATTCTATCTTGAAAAGATAAATAATGATTCAACTTCTCTTTTTCTTTAAAAGGATGCATTGAGGTTCCGAAAATATTGGAATAAGATTTCTTTTCTAATAAAAATGGTGTTTCAATTTTGAGACAAAATAGAAGTGGAGATGCACAAACAGGGATAGAAATGCTCTTATTACTCGGGAGTGGTGACAAGAATCAAAGAAGAGAATTATGTGGTACATTTTATAACCTCATAAAAAAGAATGGGGCGATTATGCAACATGTGGCACATCACGATCAGCTTAGTCCATGCCCACCGGAAGTAATGGTCAATTTGAAAGAATGAGATGTAGTGGATACGAGATATTACAATGGGTGGTGGTTAGGAATGATTGTGGAGAAAATAGGGAACATTTGTATAGTCCACTATGATGCAACAAACTACTTTGGTGTTTTCGATCGGAAGGACCTTCGAGTGCATCAAGAGTGGAGTAGTGTTCCATAAGATCATTGATGGTATCTAAAATAAGCTATGTAATATGAAGAGAAAATTATGAATGAAAAACTTGTTTTTGGATTATTTTTATATTATTTAGAATTTATAAGAGAAACTTGAAAAATAATGACGAGAACAAAGTAAATAGTCTTTAAGGAAACACACAAAGTACGATACATTGGAACTTAAAAGAAGAAAGCCTTCGGACATTGAGAGCATGCCCTCACCAGCAAGAAACAATATTTTATGTTCATCTATGGTCTTAGTGAATATATCAGTGAGTTGCACTTCTCACACGCTTAGTTTGATTCCCCTTCTCACACGCTAAGCACGTCTAGTCTTTAACTAACCTAATCTTAGGTATCACTCTCACTAACTGATCATTTGCGATCTTATAAATGGATTTGAAATTCGAAGGAGAGAGGCTCTTATGCCATAACAAATTTAGATAATATTGTGAACAATAGTAGAAGCAGCATCTAAGTGAGTTGTTAGTGGAAAGTATATCCACGATGTATATTATGACAACCCGGAAAAGACGTCACCAATCGCCAATAAAATTTAGCATCTCAGAGTCATGTAATAGGACGACAATGTAATATTTTGATATATGAATGAATACATTCGACTTTTGTCCTTAACTCGTATAATTACGTCAAATATTAAGCTTAAAAATAAATGCTTGAAAAAATCATGTCATCTTATGAGCAGGTTAACATTTTTAGAATGTACACGTTAACTGGATACTGAAAATATAAACTTCGTAAAAATCCAACTTTGTTGGGAGAGATTTGATTTTTACGGTAAATAAAAATCTACCTTACATAAAAAGTTACAACGACGAAAACTACGAAGAGAACGGTTGTATTTTAGCTAAAGTCACCAAAAGGAAAATCATAGTACTTCTCAAAGTATAAATTTTGGGACAAAGAACATCTAAAACAGAACCCAAACGAAAGAGTTATGATTTTTAAAAAATCATAACGGTTATAAAATACGGGCTAAAATGGAAGTAAAAACTAGCCAAAACAACTTAAAGGAAAGTTGTAGTGTATGTCGAGACCTACATAAGGATATAAGAATCGTCGGAAATAGATCTCATACGTGGGAGTTATGGAATTTAGAAATTGAATTTTCCTAACACGCGTACTACTGCACGTTAAACACGGCGTGCGTTCTGACGTCTAAGATCCGTCAAGATACGGGTCAGGTAGCACACTATATGGAGGACACGTGGCATCTCCCTTATGGAGCCACACACACAGCTTGTGTGGCGTGAGGTACGATGCACGAACTTGCTATAAATAACAAGCTCCGACAGTCCATTTCTCACAACTCCATACAACTATGTTTCTCTCGATTTTTGTGCCCCTACCTCTCGAGCGATTCCCGAGTTTTGGATTCCTGATTCTACCCTACATCAAAGGTTCATGCTTCAAGAGTGAGTTCACAGCCCAACTTTTACAGTTTTCAAACCGTTTATAGGGGGAATACATGTAAAACTACTACCAATTTCATAATTATTACTAATTTCATGCCTAGTATATTATGGTAATATTGTGTCTGGTAGGTATCTTGCCCAACTTTTATGGATAATATTATGCCTAGTTATTACGCTAACTTACCCACCTGGAAAACATGAAAACCGAGTCATTACGCTGGGAACATTTTACCTAGTTGTTGCCCTAACCAAACTATTGGATAAATTAGCACATAACAGTTACTATACCCATAACATCCAACCAAGTCAAACATTCACGACTTAGTTATATATATCTAGGATTACAACTATATATATATATATATATATATATATATATATATATATATATACATATAATAAGTATAACTCAACATAACCACAACAAACGATATGACGACCACACATGATGACGACACAACGGTTAGATGAGACACTATCCATCCTTAGCTAAATGAACTTTAGCTAGCCCCCGCCTATAATCTTTAAATCTTAAGTGAGCGGGAAAGATATGTATAGATCTTTATGGGGTTAACACCCCCACCTATGGTTTCTAGCTAATACCTGATGGTCAAGTCGAAACAGGCATAACTTTCTGAACTTTGGTGACGTTTGATGAAACGGCGTCTCGGGGAGTACAAGTGTCATAAGCTCGATTATAGGAACTCATCGTAACATTGTTGAACTTAACTATCTACAAACTACCATTAGGAATAAACCTAAGAGTGTAGGGATAGTATACACAACTCCAGGATGTGAGTTTGAAAATCTTAACATTACTAACACAAACTCTATAAAGGCTTTAAAACATAGGAACCTGTGAACTCACCAACATTATGTTGACCTTTCAAAACCACATGTATTCTGAGGATAATGAGTTTGGAAGATGATTGGAGCTCGACGAGAATTTTGTGTGTTATGCTACTTTATCTTGCTTTTGTAATGTACCTGTACCTCAAACACATGTATAATATTTATTACTTAATAAATAAAAAGTAACATTTGTGTGACATTTCAATATACATTATAATTATCTATCTGTAATCCAATGACCTAATGTCGCACAACCCGACAATTCCACCGTCAGTTGGGGTGTGACAGATTGGTATTAGAGCTACTAGTTACATCGGATTAGTAATCCCTTAGGAACTACAACTATAACCTTGGGCTTACACTCTAAATTAGGTTTAACCCTTAATCCTAATAACTAAAAGTATCATCACTAATTACACTATTGATAGACTACTTATGGGAGAGGTGACTAGTTTGAACTGTCACTTGGGTTGCTGGATTTCAGAACGGCTATATGCTAAAATAGTCCTACCCTTCGGCACTTCTCACCTAGTCGACCCTTACTCGATAGTCTTGAAGTACAAAACCAAAAATTAATAAAAGACACACGACAAAACAAAAAATTATATATAAAGTTATATATAAACTCTTGTAAATACAGCTACTTACCAAAAATCGATATCCACAAAATGATAAACTCATGATTTTAGGTCAAAATATAGTATCTAGAGTTAGTATAGTACAACGGTCGTACCACATCTAAACCTAGAATGTGCAACTAAGTTTTATTATGGTCCGACCAACGCACAACTGAACTCGGATACGGTAGTGGAAAAGCTAAACACCCGAGGACTTCTGGATTGGATACTTAGTTCGAGGATACTATATTAGAGGATTTCAGACTTAGAGATCTCAACACTTGAGGATTCCTGGCTTAGAGACTAATATACTCGAGGATTTCTAGATAGAGGTCATAGTTTCGAGTTACTTGAGGATTCAAGGTTTACAGTCTAGTAGGGAGTCATAGGATATACATGAAATATCTATTACAGACTTATAATTAGAAATTATTTATATTATTCGATCATCATATTCTATCATAAACATCTATGATGTTTGATGTATTATGCAGGTTTAACAGAGAGCTATGGCAGACATGGGGGTGTGGATGACAGTTATTCCACCAGAGGAGGATCAGGTGGTACCCGACGTAACAGACTCCAAGAAAACTCTATCCCCATTTGTCCCCGTGACGCTTACACCCATCGCTTCTGAGGAGGAGCCAATGGAGGATGACTACGATAGAGAGAGAAAGAGAGAGAGAGAGAGAGAGAGAGAGAGAGAGAGAGAGAGAGAAAGAGAGAAAGAGAGAAGCTGACAATGATACATGTTCAGACATGCCCGAGCCTACTGAGGACGACTCCGCCCAGGAGGAACCTGAGCATATCAGTTCAAACTACGAGCCAGAGGAGGAGGAGGAGGATAATGCGACTTCTGTGGAGATTTATCCACCATGACTACCACCCCCGATAGGTCATACAGACTACGACTTACTGCTCCTTGGGTCAAAAACACCCTGAGGAAATCTACTCTGACCCCCTCACAGAAGAGGCCTTCGTCTCCCCCAGCATAACCACCACCAGCCAATAAACTAGGCGGGGAACATTCATGGATGCCACAGATCACGGAGTGGCAACAGGAGACTGAAATTGGGATCCACTTTGAGGTGAGAGAGTGTTCTACCACCCCAACACCAGCCCCTGTATCAGCTAATCCTATCAAGCGAGTTATATCATTCATGGTACCATAGCTAGCCCAACACTCTGACTGGTTAGGCTCTATGGATTCTGAGCTTATACTTCTACGGATGACGCTGAGGTAGATGATGGAGCGAGTCGAGCATTCCGAGGAGGATAGAGATGTTGTAGAGATACGGGCCTTACTTGTTTAAGACCAACTGTATGAGGCTCGAGCTGAGAACCAGGTCCAGCAAATTGTGATAGAGGAGGTAGTGGGCCATGCGGAGAGGATGGATGAGTGGATATCAAGGGTTGCGACGATAATGTATGTCTCAGTTTTATGGATAGATTATGTGTACCGTCAGTTAGTACAATTGGTTTCTTTGTTGGTTTTATATTTTGGGTTTTAGACTTCCCTAGCATGGGTGGCTATGAAGAACGTATTTTTGGGTTATGGTATAAAAAATCTTGAAAAGTATAGTATGTTTGATCATTTTGTAAAAACACTATGCTTTTCCTACACTAACCACATCTTTTGGTGGTTTTGTTGTACTAAAACTATTTTGCTAATATGAAGTATAAAAATATTATGAAATGTATGTGTTTCTGTGATATTAACAAACTTACTTGACTAACACTAACATGCGAAACATAAAAATTTGTAAACGGATTATTACAAATTGTGCTAAATCTTCAAAATATGGTAAACCATATGAGTTCAAACTACTAATGGGGAATTCGACCAACTAACACATATCTCGACACTAACTTTAGGATCAAGAAAAATGACGTCCCTAAGAATCAGCAGATCTAACCCCAGACCGCATCCAGACCAAGATGCGCAATCAACTCAAAACCCTACCCCTATGGACTCATCAACCATAGAGGTATTAGTAGCACAGTGCATCGTTAACACCATGGAAACTTTTGAAGCCAACCATAACACAAGATCTGGACAGGGAATAAGATGTAATAAAGCACAAGGGGATAACTGAGGTCTATCTGGGGCTTGTACGTATAAGGACTTTATGAACTGAAAGCCTAAGATGTTCTATAGAAATGAGGGAATTGTAGGACTCACATGGTGGATTGAGAAGATCGAATCTGTTTTTGAGATTAGTCTTAGTATTCAGGAGAGTAAGGTGAAGTTTGGTGCTTGCACCTTTATGGATGCAACATTTTCAGTTAGAACAATAGTTGTTGACTTTAACCATGACCGACGCCGACATCATATCCTACACCAACCAATCGAATGACTTGGCAACTCTCTGTCCCAATTTTGTGACCCCTGAGAAAAAAAAGGTAGAGAGATACATTTGGGGATTAGTTCACCCCATCCAAGGATTGGTCACATCCTCTCAATCATCAACTTACGATAGTGACAAGAGACTAGATTACAACTTAACTAATCAAGATATTATAAGAGGCACCATGGTTCAGAGGGCCGATATCCCCAGAACCGAAGAGAACAAATGCAAATATGGAAACAAATATAAGGGAAACTCCAAGTGAACCCCCGGAAAGAAACAGGAGATAAGCAAAGCCTACGTCGCTACTCCACCTCCAGCCACAGTAGCAGTCCCCACCCCACAAGGTCAAAAACATACGAGAAGACTCTCGAAATGCAATCAATGCCACTTTCATCATGTTGGTACTTGCATGAACTATAGAAGATTCAACAGAGTGGGTCATACTGCCAAGTACTACAGACAGCGAGCAACAATGCGTGCAACTACGACCAACCCAACGACTGTTGCTAACACCAAAAACCTAGCCTGCTATGATTATGGAGAGATAGGGCATATCAAGAGGGGTTTCCTAAAGCTGAAGAATGTTGGAGGGAATGCCAGGGGAAGGGCATTCATGATTGGCACAAGAGATGCTATACAAGACCCAACAGTTATGACGGGTATGTTTCCAATTAACGGGTTATACACAACCATATTTTTCGATTCCGGTGCTGAGAAAAGTTTTATTACACCTGAATTTAGACAACTATTAAGCCATAAGTCTAGAAAATTAGATAAACCTTATTTAGTAGAAATGGCTAACGGCGAGTCAGGAAACACACAGGAAATTTAATAAAATTATCTTCTAATTTTAAATAACCACACTTTGTACATAAACCTCATGCCCATGACCATCTGGAGCATTGATGTCATAATTGGCATGGATTGGTTATCAACGCACCGAGCCGAGATACTATGTTATGAGAAAGTGGTACGAATTTCCTTACCCAACGAAGAATCCTTGGTTATCTACAAGGATAATCCTAGAAAAAACCTTCAAATCATTGTCTGCATGAAAACAAAAAAGAACATACACAAGAAGTTGTATGCTTTCTTAGCCCACGTCGTAGATAAGAAGAGCAAGAAGAAACAAATCAAGGACATACCTCAAGTATATGATTTCCCTTATGTATTTCTGGAAGATTTACTAGGATTGCCCCCAGTTCACGAAGTCGAATTCTGAATTGACCTGATTCCAAGGGCAGCCCAAGTAGCAAAGTCTCCCTATAGAATAGCTCCCTTGAAAATGCAAGAATTATCAGGACAACTTTAGGAACTTCTTGACAAGGGTTTCATTAGACCAAGTTTCTTACCTTAGGAAACCCCGATTCTATTCGTTAAGAAGAAGGATAGATCCTTCAAGATGTGTATCGACGATAAGGAGCTGAATAAGTTAATGATCAAGAATAAACACCTACTCCCAAGAATCGATGACCTATTTGACCAGCTGCAACGGTCTAGTTACTACTCAAAGATTGATTTAAATTCAGGATTGCTGGATTAGTGTCTAAGTCCATAACTATATTTGGTATGTACTTGACCCGGTTGTAGCATGGTCCTTTTGGGTTGCCTTCACCAAAGCAACTTGACTGGATGAATAATAGAGAAAGAGGCTATTATGGTTTATTAATATATTATGAGAATAATATATTAAAAGAGAAATCATATTTATTTAATTAACATTGGTCAAGAATTAATTAAGAATTAATTTTGTGGTCAAAAAGAGGTTAATTGAATTAAGGGGACTGAACTTGTAATTATGTGATAGTTGCAAAGTTGGGTAAGGAAACCCTAAACTATAGGGTGGATGAATTCTAAGGATAACGCCTTAGGAATTCGTCCAAACAAGGGATTCTAGAATTATCTTTGGGTTGCTTGGTGACTAAGTAACCAGATAAGGATAACGACTAAAACCCTAATTTCCACACCTATATAAAGACCCTTTGGCATAAGGAATTCGGCTAACACTTGAACCCTAGAAGTCTTGGAGCCGAAATTCCCTTCTCCCTCTCTCTCTTGCCTCATCCAATTGCTTTTGGTGTTTGTGATTCATTAGAGGCACAACATTTGGGGTGCTAAGGTTCTCAAAGCTTCAAGATCTACAATCAACAATCAAGGTATTCATCTAACTTGTTTATTTGATATTCAATTGTTTTGTTGTATGCTAGTTTAGGGTTTACAAGCTTTGGATAAATTTTCATGTATAATAGAGAAAGCTAGATCCAAAGCTTTAGGGTTTTGCATGTGCACATAGGAATGTTCTTTTGCTCAAAATCCATCAGTGGTATCAGAGCCTTGATTGGTTTCTATTGTATTTGATGCATTGTGTGTTTGTCCTTTGCTTGAAATCGATTTTCTGACCTTCTGCTTGACATACTCGTCGAGTCCCAAAGTGAGCTCGCCGAGTCAGATGAACTCGACGACTCCAAAAGGGACTCGGCGAGTCGGGCTGTCAGACAGAGGGAAATTCGAGATTTTTGCTTATTTTGACTTGAGATAATTACCATAAATGTTTCTAATTAATAAAATCTGAATTTTATTGAGTCCTTCTGATTATCTTTGTCAAAATAAAAGATATTTGTCATCTAATTAGATAATTATTACCTTATTTGATAAATATTAATTATTCAGATTATTTGATCAATTATCTTGCATGAAATTGAATTAGGTCAAAATGAGATAATCACCAAATTAATTGTTTAATTGTTTATTTGAATTTTAATCTAGATAGCTTTGAAATGTTTCCAAACTTGCCCTCAAGTTTTGGAATTTAATTTTTTGGATTAAAAGTTTAATTTTGAAATATTTAAATTTTAAACCCTAGAATTTTACAAGTTTAAAATTCACCCTATACTATTATAAACTTATAAGAATAATTATTATATATGTATAAGATAAATGCTAGTCTTACCGTTAGTAGGCCTCATTCACGAAGCCGACCTATAAGGGGGTATAAGGTTGCTGCCTATAAAATGACAGTTTAATGGGTGTCCACTCTCACCCACTGCTTTTCTTGATTGGTGGAGGGTCGTTAGCCAAACGGGTAGGATAGGGCAACTAAATTCCTCATTAAAAGTATAATGATTGATCAAGTAACTAAATGTTTTTTATAAAATTCCCAATCTTAGTTACTTTAGGAAAAATGTGAAAATGATGCTATTCCATGAAATTACACTTTGTACCCTTGCCAAGACGTTAGTGGAGTGTGTGTGGTTAACCGACACACTAATTTGGGTCTAGCAAAGTTCGCAATTTGGGTCTAGCAAAGTTCGCAAAGGGTGACTCGATGTTTGTCATAGATCAATGGAGCGTGTATGGCTGACTGGCACATTGATTAGGTGACTGTAACATCAAGGGCACCATGTACATTTGCATGGTTATTCACACCTTGTTTGTGATCCTCGGTATCCCGGTCTAAAACTTGAAGGACATATCGAGATTTAAACATGCCATTGAAAGGTTCAATGAATCTCAAAGATCTAGGATTTTTCAATACATTTAAAACTTAATTTTTCCTTTTGTTTTTCATGGTGAAATTAGTGAATCGCCATTCACTTACCTTCGAATTATTTGCAATTTAAATTACGACATCCCTCTTTTAAGTTGTAAATAATGTTGTTGGATCCTAGCCCTAATTTCTCATTTGGGTGTTTAATTGGGGATTCTTATCTAATCAACTTTGTCTCTTTTCCCTTCCAGATGTCTAACTTGAACAACAACAACGCTTCAGGCTCAAACCCTTCAGGCTCATTCTCACTCATGAGTTTGTGTGAGAGGGTGATTTTCGATGGGACCAATTTCAATGATTGGATCCGGAACATCCGCATGGTCACCCGCTACGAGGACAAGGAGTATATCCTCGATGAAAAACTGAAGGAAGTAAATGTCAAGACTGCTACTCCCGAGGAGGTCGCTGCCTTTGAAGCCCACGAGCGCGATGCTACGAAAGTCCATTGCATCATGCTCGTGACTATGACTGCCGAAATCCAAAAGTCCTATGAGGACTTCTACCCCTATGAAATGCATTAGGATTTAATGGACAGGTACCACCAAAGCGGCAGGCAGGAAAGGTACGACATCATCACTTTGATGACCACGACCAAGATGAGAGACGGAGAGTCTGTCACTGCTCATCTCAAGAGAATGCAGAGATATGTTGACCGCCTGCTGAAGTTAAATGTTAACTTCGATGACGAGTTGGTGATTGATATTATTCTTCATTTCCTGCCTCCTTGCTACAACCAGTTCCACATGACCTACCACATGAACAAAGAGGATGTCTCGCTGAGCAAGCTTCAAGGCCTGTTGAGGACTGCTGAAAGCAATCTCAAAGACAAATCCGTTGCACCAACTCCTACTACTGCTGCCCCCGTCTTGGCTATTGGACAGAGGAAGGGTAAGAAGAGGAAGGCTCCTTCAAAGAGCCACCATAAGGAAAAGTCCCATTATGGCACCTCTTCTAGTGGAACCAAGGCTGGTACCACTGCACCCTCCTCCAACCCTAAGGATGTAGAGTGCTACCACTGCCATGAAAAAGGGCATTGAAAACGAAGCTGCCCGAAGTATCTGCGGGACATCAAGGATGGAAAGATAAAACCATCCTACGCAGGTATTTATACTATTCAATCTAAGGACTCATCGCATGCCATTTCTTGGGTTCTTGATACAAGATGTGGTTTTCACATTTGTTCTGAGTTGCATGGCCTAAGAAGAAATAGGGATGTGGAGCATGGGAAGATAAACTTGATCATGGGGAACAGAAGATCGTTGCCTGTCACCAAGATTAGAGTTTACTCTTCAGTGCTTAGTTGTGGGTTAGGACTAGAATTGAATAATTGTTGCTATTCTCCAGATATGGCAAGAAACATCATTTCTTTTCATGGTTTATATAAACAAGGATTTAGATATTCGTTTGATAATGAAAAAGGTTCTATTAATGCTTTCTTTAATGGTATTTTCTATTTTGAAGCATTGCCTTGTAATGGAATATATGAAACTGTGATGGTTGTAGACAATTTAGGAAATGATGTATTGTATATCGATTCTTCCAATGATTTGGATAAAGCATGCTTGTGGCATTGACGTCTTGGACATGTCAACAAGAAACACATAGCCCAACTCCAAAAGGATGGAGTGTTGGCGTCATTCAACCTTAGGGACGATGACGTGTGCGAGTCTTGTTTACTTGGAAAGATGACCAAGTCACCCTTCACTGGTTCTTGTGAAAGGGGTGAGGGTTTATTGGATCTCATACATACAAATGTATGTGGAACCCTTAGATCCACCACAAGGGATGCGAACCGCTTCTACATGACTTTTACCGATGATCATAGCAGATATGGATATATCTACTTAATCAGGCACAAGTCAAAAACCTTTGAAAAGTTCAAAGAGTTTAAGTAGGAAGTGGAGAATCAGTTGGGCAGGAAAATCAAGATGCTTCGATTTGATCGAGGTGGAGAGTATCTTAGTCTTGAATTCCACGACTACCTCAAAGAATACAGAATCGTTTCGCAATTAACACCACCTAGGACACCGCAGTTGAATGGTGTAGCTGAGAGGCGTAATCGAACCTTGCTCGACATGGTTCGTTACATGATGAGTCGTGCTTGAAGGGTTTTGAGCATTCTAACACTCCTAAGTGTACATGCAACCCTAGAAAACCTTGGATCTATGTTTGTCTAAAATAGATGCAAAATACTTTTTCCAAGGTTCATAATCCTATCTAGCATACATGGGGAACTTTAAACATAAAAGATGGCTAGGATTACATACCTTGTAGTTGATTTGATTCCTTGAAGAACCTTGAGAGCCTAGCACCCCAAGTGTGATGCCTCAAATGTTTCACACAACACCAAGTGCTTGGGAATGACTTTGAGAGAATATAGAACACTTCTAAATTCGGCTTGCCCTCTCTTCTTTCTAGTGTAGCCGATTTTGGTGGTTGTCATGTTCCTTATATAGTGTGTTACACTTAGGGTTACACCATGTAAACCCTAATGTAACATGGCTCTTCATTTCCATGACCCATGGGTTTGTAACTCCCTTGGAGCATCCTATGGATCTTAGCCCATCTTGATAACCCATGAAGACTTTAGCCCACTATACAAGTTATTGATGATTTACATAATCAACCCATATATTTAATTAGTCTTCTTTTGATCACTTAATTAATTCCAAATGAATTCTTGATCAATGCTAATTAAATAATACTATTAATATATTAGAACTTATAATATATATTAATAAACCACAAGTGTTATTTCTCTCATTTAGTCTATCCAAATGCATGATGCCATGCAACCCAAATGGACCATGCCGGGTCGGGTCAAGTACATACCAGAAATAGTTATGGACTTAGACACCTAATCCAACAGTCTCCCACTTGGATAAGTCTAATAACTATAACTGCAAGTATGACTTCGGGAACCAATCAACAATCGTAGCTCTTTTCAAGGTCTCTCGGAACTGATAATATGATGATACGCCATTTAAGATAAGTGATCATATAATCCTCTGTTCTAGATATCAGCCGGACAAATACATGGAACAATGTCTTACTTATTGTCCAGTAGTTTGTTTCCCGATTTCCGATTTGTTTGACATAGAACTTAATTGAACACATCAACTTAGTTCTGACCGGGCCCGGTACATAGGTCAAAACAAAATCATCGAGGGGCCCAGATATCGCTTCTAATCCGAGAAGGAACAGATAAACTTCGACTTATATGCTTGTTCTACTACTTGTTGAATCACACACAAAAGCACGTTTTATAACATCGAGTTACCAATGTGTTTTTCGTACGATCAATGCATAACCAACTCATAGACAACAAGTCATATCTGTAGGTTTGAAGACTTATATGATATTACCGTCTCGCGATCACTCGAGATAAATTCCATGAAGTGATACCAGCGAGCGTGGGTTGAATCCAATACTCAGAACTTATGAGCACTCATGAGTGTTGAGGCCATGTCCTACATCTTAGACCTCTACAACCAACTAATGACAGTCTTGATTCATATCTACTTCCAACATATGACTGGCTGTGGATAATTAAATAATATGTAAAACACAACATAAATATTTTGGAAGTCAAAACATGCAAAAGAAATAATAGTAAACAATTGACAAAAGATGCAACTTTTATTCATCATCAAATGTTAATTACACTTTACAAATTTCAAAATTTACCTAACTACTATAACTAATATCATCCTTCAGCCCTATGCTCCTTGCATGCTGGAGATGCTTAACCCTACCCAGTCCCTTCGTGAGGGGATCTGCCGAGTTATCATCCGATGATACCCTCTTTGCCACGAGGAGTCCTTCTTCTATTCGATGTCTGATGAAATGGTATTTTCTGTCAATGTGTCTGGATCTCCCGTGATCCCTTGGTTCCTTGGCTAAGGCAACTGTACTTTCACTATCACAGAAAATCTCGATAGGCTCCTTTATAGCTGGTACTACTCCAAGGTCTCCAATGAAGTTCTTCAGCTATATTGCCTCCTTTGCTGCCTCGCGTGCCGCTATACACTCTGATTTGCAAGTTGAATCAACCACTGTCTCCTGCTTGGAACTTTTCCAAGCAATTGCTCCTCCGTTTAAGGTAAAGACCCAGCCCGATTGAGAGCGGAAGTTATCCCTATCAGTGTGGAAGCTAGCATTACTATACCCTACAACTCTCAAGTCATCACTCCCACCGAGGGTAAGGACCCAGTCCTTAGTCCTCCGCAGGTACTTGAGGATATTCTTTACTGTAGTCCAGTGAGCCTTGCCAGGATTCCCCTGATATCTGCTAACCATGCTCAGAGCAAAGGCTACATCAGGACGAGTACAAGTCATAGCATACATGATCGAGCCTATAGCAGAAGCATAAGGTACTCGACTCATTTCTGCTATCTCAGCCTCGGTACTCGGGCTCTGAGTCTTACTCAGTCTGGTATTATACTGGATAGATAACTCTTCCTTTTCGGAATCCTGCATGCTGAACCTCTTCAGCACCTTATCCACGTATGTACTCTGACTAAGTCCAATTAGTCTTTTACTCCGGTCTCTCAGAATCCTTATCCCTATGATATAGGCAGCTTCTCCAAGGTCCTTCATAGCGAAACACTTCCCAAGCCATGACTTCACTTCCTGCAAGGTTGGGATGTCATTTCCTATGAGTAGTATGTCATCCACATACAGTACCAAAAAGCTAACTATACTCCCACTAGCCTTGACATATACACAAGATTCATCTTCACTCCTCGAAAATCCAAACTCTTTGAATTTCTCATCGAAGCAAAGATTCCATCTGCGTGGTGCTTGTTTCAATCCATAGATGGATTTCTCAAGCTTACACACTCTATTAGGGTACTCTGTACTGACAAAACCCTCTGGCTGACTCATGTAAACATCCTCAGCCAACCTCCCATTAAGGAAAGCGGTTTTGACATCCATTTGCCATATTTCATAGTCATGAAATACAGCAATGGCTAACAATACCCTAATAGACTTAATCTTGGCTACTGGTGAAAAGGTCTCATCATAATCAATTCCCGGAGTTTGAGAAAAGCCCTTTGCAACCAGTCGCGCCTTATACGTGTGTACATTACCATCCATGTCGGTCTTCTTCTTGAAGATCCATTTGCACCCAACTGTCTTGCGACCTGGTACATTGTCAACCAAGTCCCAAACTTGATTGTCATACATGGACTGTATCTCACTGTCCATTGCCTCTTTCCATTTAGCAGACTCGGGGCCTGCCATGGCTTCCGCATGGTTGTTAGGTTCATCCAGACTTACCAGTGTCTCATCACTGATAAGTGTCTCACCTTCTGCAGTAATATGGAAACCATAGTAATGCTCTGGTGCATTTCTAACCCTTGTGGAACGCCTCAGAGGTACAAACTTGTTAATTGGATCAACAGGAGTTTCCTCCTCAGGTTGATTGCTAGGGTTTGAGGTTCCTTCACCACTTGACTCTTGAATTTCTTCAAGGTCAATTTGCCTCCCACTGTTTCCTTGGCTTATGAACTCTCTCTCTCTCTCTCTCGAAAGACACCCCTCCTTGCTACAAATACCACATTCTCACTAGGTCTGTAGAAGAGGTAACCAAAGGATTTCTGTAAGTAGCCGATGAAAATACACCTCTCACTTCGAGGTTCGAGCTTATCGTGAGTCTCGCGTCTCACGAAAGCTTCGCAACCCCAAATCTTGATGTGGGCTAGATGTGACAACCCGAAATTTCTATTCTGTACAACCATTCACTTCAATAGAAGTCAGAATTGTTTCTGCTAACTGTTAAGCTTTTTGGAGTCAGTTTGAGTGTTTTAAAGCTTAAGTACTTCAAGAGGTAACTGGAGAGAGGATACTCTAGGGTTTATTGTGGATCAATAAAGTCTCAAAACTCCAAGAGTTTGGAGTTTACAGCCCAAACATGGTGTTTACGGCCGTAAAATCTAAGGAGTATAAATATGACACTTAGTCATTTTTCTCATTTTTTTACCATTTCCAAGTCAATAACTCATTCTCTCTCAAGTAGCATCCGATTTTCCTTCTTGATCTTCAACTTTGTAAGTGTTTCTTGCCTTGATTAGTTGGTATCCTTCATTATCTAGTGATCTTACATGATTTCATCCATGAAATCATTCCATTTGTTTAGATCTTTAAGCATTCTTCATTTCACCAAGAACACCAAGAACACACACTAGTGTTCTTGGGCCGTGAACACCCTTTCAAGCTCCTTTATTGTAAGTATTCTTACCCTAGAGTGTTATAAGGCTTTTTTCACTTCTTATCCAACTAGAAAACACAAAGAAACACAAGATCAAAGGTGTTTACGGTCAAGACATGTTCTTGAACCGTAAACTCAAATGAAAGGGCCATTGTGAGCCCTAGTCCTTTACTAAGCCTTGGATACTAGTCTAGATCACTACCTTGAAGTGTTTAGGACCTTAAACATCAAAAGCCCAAGAAATCATAGAGTTTACGGTGGTAAACTCATAGAGAAATGGTCCATGGGCCGTAAACTCTGTAAAGTGGTGCAATGGTGCCACAATCACTTCCTAAGGCTTAGACTTGAAGTTAAGATACTTATTTATGACTTATAAGACCTCAAAACACAAAATGGTAGAAGTTACCATGGGTTTACGGCTGTAAACCCCTTGGGACCGTAAACCCAAAACTGTAAATTCATGAAGAGTTTACGCTTGGACCATAAACTCAAAAGCCAAGCCCTACAACCCTTAGATGCAATCATTGGTACTTATAGCACTTGAATCAAAGTGTTTTCCATGCTATAGGGTGTCTTAACTTGGTAAATTAGTTGTTAAGTGACTAATTGGATACATATATGTGTTATTATATGATAACTAGGATCCTTGTGTGTGTTCAAGTCTTCACTTGACACTTAGCATCCTATAACATCCGTTCATCCAAACTACTCACTACAGGTGAGTTCATACCCCTTAATCTATCTTTTAAATGATTTTAAATGCTTTTATGGGGGGGGGGAATACAAGTTGAAACATTATAGTTATTATATCAATCACATGTGATTAATAACTATCAAACAAAGGATTTGCTATTCAATTAGCTGCTTTATCAAACAAAACTACTTCAAATGGTTATCAATTACTTTTACATGTTAAATACTTTTTATTCAAACTCTTTTAAACTTATAATTTGTCAAATGCATATCTATATAGATATAGTTATATAAGTAGGATTGAAAGGACTTGGCACTGATAGCTCGCCTTGCTTCCTGTTCCTTGTTTGGTTGTGGACTTAGGGTGTCGGTTATTTGTCCGAAGGTCGTTTGAATCTTAGTTATATAGTATGTATATGTGTATAGATATAAAAGTTCCTTCATTCAGTTCAATACCTTTGGGTAGCAAAGGTATACAATCATGTTCATACATACAAACAACATTGCTCGTAAACTATAATAGGTATAGTTTAGGAAGTTACTAATACAATTAATAGAACAGTGAAACATTAAATGAGTCAGTTTATACATGAGTCAATACATACTATGATGAGAAACAAACATAACATACAGATAGAGAATACTATAACGAGAAACAAACGATAACATACAGAGAGAACATACTGTTATGAGAAACAGAGAGAACATACATACATGCTAGACAGAGAGAACATACAATACAGCTAGTACAATCAATACATATACAAGAACATTACAACAGTTATGTGAGTCACGTAACGGGGTATGGCATCACCTGTCATGGCTCGTTTTGTATCCAGAATCTCCTTAAGTGGAGAGCGTTGAGTTTGCATATAGATCTATACTGGATTGACTATCCTACACCTTGCTGCTCGCTATAGTGGGACTTGCAAGTCTACGAGTGCCAAATGTCATTTCTTCCGACGTCTTTCATCGTCGTGTTTTTAGTCGATAGTATGGTACAGGCATATCACATGGTACTTTAAATAACAATTGGTTTAAGGTAATTAGTACAGCAGTAGTTACTTAACACAACACTACAATACTTTATTTATTTCCACATTGCATTCACTTTGTGATCTTCACACAATGAACGGTAATGTAAAAGCTATATTTTTGGTTAATGATAGTCATATTTGGGAAAATACACACTTTTACAAGAAACAAACATACATTTCATTTGATGCCTTAGTAGAAGGTTACGTTTAGTAGAAAATATGGGATTTTCTAGGAGATACAAACATATACAAACATTTACAAACATATACAAACATTTACAAACTTATACATCAAGTACACACAAACTTTTTCATACAAACAATGACACTAAAGTACTTATGAACTCACCAGCATTAATGCTGATAAACTCTTTCAAAATAACTTGTATTCTCAGGTCATCAGTAGACATGTACCGATGCCAGGCTTTTGAGAAGATGGAGTTCGTTCAAGACTCATCTCATATTTTGATTTACATTTTTGGTGTCTTATAACTTTACAGAACACACTTGTATGAAATTATATTATTAATGCAATGGATGATGTTGTTGCTTGCTTACTACTATGCATTGTTGTGATATTGTACATGACGTCCTCCACCCCCGAACGTTTCCGCCGTTCCGGTTTTGGGGTGTGACACTAGATTAGGAACTTTTCCAGTCCACATCTCGTGAGGTGTTTTGGCAACCTTCTTTGTAGGGACCAGATTCAGGATATGGGTGGCAGTCTCTAAGGCATACCCCCAGAATGAGATTGGTAGCGAAGCTCGACTCATCATGGAACGAACCATGTCCAACAAGGTTCGATTACGCCTCTCAGCTACACCATTCAATTGTGGTGTCCTGGGAGGTGTCAATTGTGAGACAACCCCACATTCCTTAAGATAGTCGAGGAACTCTATACTAAGATACTCACCACCACGATCGGATCGAAGCATATTAATGTTCCTGCCCAATTGATTCTCTACTTCCTGTTTAAACTCTTTAAACCTTTCAAAAGTCTCTGACTTATGCTTGATTAAGTAGACATAACCATATCTACTATAATCATCTGTAAAAGTCACATAATAACGATTAGCATCCCTTGTGGCAGTTTTGAAGGGTCCACACACATCTGTGTGCACTAGATCCAACAAACCTTCACCCCTTTCACAAGAACCAGTAAAGGGTGACTTTGTCATTTTTACAAGTAAGCATGATTCACAACTATCATCTAACTTTAGGTCAAATGACTCCAAGACTCCATCCTTTTGGGGTTGGCCTATGCGTTTCTTGCTTACATGTCCAAGACGACAATGCCATAACGATGCTTTATCCAAGTTATTATCATTAGTAGAATCAATACACAACACATTATTTCCTAAGTTATCTACAAAAGACACAACTTCATACACACCATCACAAGGTAATGCTTTAAAATAAAACACATTATTAAAGAAAGCATTTATTCCACCAACTTCATTATCAAAAGAAAAGGTAAAACCTTGTTTGTACAAAGCATGAAAGGAAATAATATTTCTTGTCATTTCAGGCGAATAACAACATTTATTCAAATCTAAAGTAAACCCACTACTTAGCAACAAAGTATAAACTCCAATCTTGGTGACAGGTGAAGCTTTCCTATTCCCCATGATCAAGTTTATCTTTCCATGCTCCACATTCTCACTTCTTCTTAGTCCTTGCAAATAAGAACAAATATGAATACCACAGCCGGTATTAAGGACCCAAGAGTTAGAATAGGGTGAGTTATTAGATAATATAGTGTAAATACCTGCATGGTTGGGCAGTTCCGCTTCCAGTGCGCCTTTTCATTGCAATAGAAGCATTCAGCCTCTTTTGGATCAGAAGAAGGAGTGACGAAACCTTTCTTGGTTCCGCTTGTAGAGGAGCCATCAAGGGTCTTACCCTTGGTACCCTTCGAAGGGTTCTTCCTCTTCTTCCCCCTACCTTTCCCGATTGCCAGGACAGGTGCGGAGTTTGGAGTATGAGTAGGAGTCGTAACAACCGACTTACCTTTAAGACCACTTTCGGCGGTCTTCAAGAGTCCTTGAAGTTTGTTGAGGGTGACTTCTTCCTTGTTCATGTGGTATGTCATGCGGAATTGATCATAACACGATGGTAAGGAGTGCAAAATGATATCTATTGCTAACTCCTCGGGGAAGTTCACATTCAACTTCATTAAACTGTCCACATACCTTTGTATTTTCTGCATGTGGCACGTGATGGGTTCACCATCCTTCATTCGGGTTGTTATCATGGAGGAGATGATTTCATATCGCTCTTGACGAGCACTCTGATGGTAGCGGTCCATCAAATCCTAGTGCATCTCAAAAGGATAGTAGTCCTCATAGGACTTTTGAAGTTCGGCTGTCATAGTGGCCATCATGATGCATGCCACATTGGTAGCATCTCTTTCATGTGCCTCATAGTCAACAAGCTCCTCAGGAGTAGCAGTCGGCTCAGGTACCTTAAGCTCCTTGTCGAGAACATATTCTTTGTTATCATACCGAGTGACCATCCTGATGTTCATGATCTAATCTGTAAAGTTGGATCCATCAAAGATGACTCTCCCACAAAGTTTCATGAGAGAGAAGGAGCCGGTAGGGTTTGAGCCAGAAGCAGCATTGTTGGAAGACATCTGAAAAAGAAGAAAAGACAAGTTTAGTTTAGATATAAAGATAGTCCTTAATAAAACACCCAAATGTAATATTAAGGCTAGGATCCAATCACAATATATTATAACTTAGAAGAGGGATGTCGTAATCTAAGCTAAAACATATTTGAAAGGTAGGTGAATGACGATTCACCAATTTCCACCATGAAAAACGAAATATAAAAGTATTAGGTTTTATTTGGTTCTTAGAAACTCATATACTTTTTTGAGATTCATTGAACTTTTCAATGGCATGTTTCAATCTCGAGTGTGCCCTTCATGTTTTGTAACTGGGATACCGAGGATCACAAAACAAGGTGTGAAGTAACCATGCAAATTACTTGGTACCGTTAATGTTTTTCACTTAATCTATGTGTCGGTTAACCACACGCACTCCATCGACCTATGAAAAACCTTAAGTCACCCTTTGCCTACCTTGTTAACTCCAAGTTAGTGTGCCGGTTAACCACACACGCTCCACTAACGACTTAATCAAAGTGCAAAGTGTAATTTCATGGGTTAGCACCTTATTCACATTTTCCTAAAGTAACTAAGATTGAGAATTTATAAAAAAACATTTAGTTACTTTATAATTAATCATTATACTTTTAATGAAAATTTTAAGTCATTGTCCTACCCGTTCGGCTAACGACCCTCCACCAGTCAAGGAAGCGGTGGGTGAGAGTGGGCACCCATTAAGCTGCCATTTTATAGGCAACAACCTTATACCCCCCTTATAGACCGGCTTCGTGAATGAGGCCTACTAACGGTAAAACGACTTGATCTTATACATATATATATATATATATATATATATATATATATATATATATATATATATATATATATATATATACATATATATATATATATATATATATATATATATATATATATATATTATTATTAACTTATAATACTATAAAGTATAAGGGTTGAATTTTAACTTTTAAAATTCTAGGGGTTGGAACTAAAGTTTACTAGATGACTTTACATGTTCCAAAACTTGAGGGCAAGTTTTGTAACTTTACAAAACCATTCAATTCATAACTTATGACTTATTAAAATGAAGAGTCTTCATTTTTTGTAACTTATGTGTTCTTTTAATGGAATTAATACAGAGTGACTTTTGGTTATCCATAAGTTGATGACAAGTTATGGACTCCATTAAAACACATAAAGATCATGAATTAAGCATTAAACAAGTAATTCCTATGATCTATCAAGAACTCATAAGAACATGAATCAACATACCAAAATTTCAAGAACATATGAAAACATATAATCATGTAATTTTGATATTAGCCATTGAAAATGGATTAGAACAACCATTACACCATCTAAAACAAGTTTTAAAACACCAAAACAGTTTAGGGTAATGTTTATAGTCCATTTCAAGCAGCAAAACTCGAAAAACTGCACTCAGGGGCTCCTACTCGTCGAGTGCAAGAACCTACTCGACGAGTAGGATTAGTTTGGTCATGGACTCGTCGAGTCCCCCCATGGACTCGGCAAGTTCATGCTACAGAATGCATAAAAACGAGTTTTTTTCACAATTTTGCATCAAGTATCAAACAAACAAGCCTAGGCTCTGATACCACTGAAGGGATTTGAGCATTCTAACACTCCTAAGTGTACATGCAACCCTAGAAAACCTTGGATCTATGTTTGTCTAAAATACATGCAAAATACTTTTTCCAAGGTTCATAATCCTATCTAGCATACATGGGGAACTTTAAACATAAAAGATGGTTATGATTACATACCTTGTAGTTGATTTGATTCCTTGAAGAACCTTGAGAGCCTAGCACCCCAAGTGTGATGCCTCAAATGTTTCACACAACACCAAGTGCTTTGGAATGACTTTGAGAGAATATAGAACACTTCTAAATTCGGCTTGCCCTCTCTTCTTTCTAGTGTAGCCGATTTTGGTGGTTGTCATGTTCCTTATATAGTGTGTTACACTTAGGGTTACACCATGTAAACCCTAATGTAACATGGCTCTTCATTTCCATGACCCATGGGTTTGTAACTCCCATGGAGCATCCTATGGACATTAGCCCATCTTAATAACCCATGAAACCTTTATCCCACTATACAAGTTATGGATGATTTACATAATCAACCCATATATTTAATTAGTCTTCTTTTGATTACTTAATTAATTCCAAATTAATTCTTGATCAATACTAATTAAATACTACTATTAATATATTAGAACTTATAATATATTAATAAACCACAAGTTTTATTTCTCTCATTTAGTCTATCCAAATGCATGATGCCATGCAACCCAAATAGACCATGCCGGGTAGGGTTAAGTACATACCAGAAATAGTTATGGACTTAGACACCTTATCCAACAGTGCTTCGCTACCTATCTCATTCTGGGGGTATGCCTTAGAGACTGCCGCCCATATCCTTAACCTAGTCCCTACGAAGAAGGTTGCCAAAACACCTCACGAGATGTGGACAGGGAAAGCTCCCTCGTTGGCACATATCAAGGTTTGGGGTTGCGAGGCTTTCGTAAGACGAGAGACTCACGAAAAGCTTGAACCTTGTAGTGAGCGATGTATTTTCATCGGCTACCCGCAGAAGTCCTTTGGATATCTCTTCTACAGACCGAGTGACAATGTTGTCTTCATTGAGAGGATAGGGGTTTTCCGAGAGCGAGTGCAAATGGATCTTTAAGAAGAAGACCGACATGGATGGGAAAGTACACACTTATAAGGCGCGATTGGTTACGAAGGGCTTTACTCAAACTCCAGGAGTTGACTATGATGAGACCTTCTCACCAGTTGCGAAGATAAAGTCTATTAGGGTGATGCTAGCCATTGCTGCATTTCATGACTATGAACAATGGCAAATGGATGTCAAAACCGCTTTCCTCAATGGGAGGTTGGCTGAGGATGTTTACATGAGTCAGCCAGAGGGTTTTGTCGATGTGAAGTATCCTAATAGAGTGTGTAAGCTTGAGAAATCCATTTATGGATTGACACAAGCATCTCGCAGATGGAATCTTTGTTTCGATGAGAAAGTCAAAGAGTTTGGTTTTCTGTGAAGCGAGGATGAGTCATGTGTATATGTCAAAGCCAGTGGGAGTATAGCTAGCTTCCTCATAATGTATGTCGATGACATACTACTCATAGGAAACGACATCCCGACCCTGCAGGAAGTTAAGTCCTGGCTTGGGAAGTGTTTCGCTATGAAGGATCTCGGAGAGGCTTCCTATATTCTTGGAATAAGGATAGTGAGAAACAGGACTAAAAGACTAATAGGACTTAGTCAGAATACTTACTTGGACAAGGTACTAAAACGTTTTAGCATTGAGAATTCCAAGAAAGGGGAGTTACTGATCCAAAGCAATGCCAAGTTGAGTAAGACTCAAAGCCCGAGTACCGAAGCCGAAATGGTAGAGATGAGCTGAATACCTTACGCTTCCGTAGTTGGCTCAATCATGTATGCCATGACTTGTACTCGCTCTGATGTGGCCTTGGCTTTGAGCATGGTCAGCAGATATCAAGGGAACCCTGGCAGAGCACATTGGACCGCAATCAAGAATATTCTTAATTACCTTCGGAGGACCAAGGAATGGTTTCTAGTCCTCGGTGGGAGTGATGACTTAAGGGTGCGAGGGTATAGTGATGCCAATTTTCAGACTGACCGAGATAATTATCGATCTCAGTCAGGTTGGGTCTTTACCCTAAATGGAGGAGCAGTGACTTGGAAAAGTTCCAAGCAGGAGACCGTAGCTGATTCAACGTGTGAATCAGAGTACATAGCAGTGAGCGAAGCGTCAAAGGAGGCGATATGGTTGAAGAACTTCATCGGAGACCTTGGAGTTGTGCCAGCCATAAAGAATCCTACGAAGATTTTTGGGATAATGAAGGAGCGGTTGCCTTCACCAAAGAACCGAGGGAACATGGCAGATCTCGATATATCAACAGGAAATATCATTTTATTTGTAACGATCCAAATTTTACAAAGAAATTTTTCATTTTTATTTAGTCAACCATTTTTCATAAAACATAAAGATTCCAATAATTGTTTTCAAAACCATCAACATTACAACATTATTATTTTCAAAACGTCAGAGTGTCCCCCAAACCAGATCGTAAAAGAGAGATAGAGTGCACACCGCATCATCACGCCTTGCCTTTGCCTTTGGACTCCGAAGTACCTGAAACAAATTCCACAGACGGTAAGCTGAAAGCTTAGTGAGTCCCCCAAAGCATACCCCATACAAACCACATATCACATTAGCTATAAAGCTACCTCTACCATATTCCACATGTCAATTAGCCATGAAGCTATCTCTACCGTTAGCCACAAAGGCTATCTCTACGATCAGCCATAAAGGTTGTCTCTACCATTAGCCCTAAGGCTATCTCTACCATTAGCCATAAGGCCATCTCTACCACTAGCCACAAAGGCTATCTCTACCACATATCATGCACACATGCATATCACACCTCTACGTAACAAGTAAACCAACTATCACAAGATGGGTCGGCCTTGGTACCTTAGACCCATTGGTATGGTGAGAAAACTCACCTCTCAAAGGCTGAATTGGCAAACTGGATTCAGGTATGTCCTGTGCTTCTCTTCCCAAACTGTTCATAATCAATGAGTAAATATCTCAGCATAGTCTCATAAATACCCCCAGGGTCAACCCTGGTCAAAGTCAAAGTCTATAGACAAGGTCAACAGTCCATATTGACCTTGACTCCCAGAGTACAATCATTCACTCGTCGGGTTCCCTGCTTAACTCGTCGACTCGCCAAGTCACCCGAGGGACTCGTCGAGTTCCTTGGTGTTTACGGCCGTAAACTACCAACTGTACACCTTTGACCGTAAACCCTTGGCCGTACACCCTTGGCCATAAACCCTTGGCAGTAAACGAGAAAACCCTCTCGACTCGCCGAGTCACTTGCACGACTCGCCGAGTCCCTCAAAGTTCATCATGATTACGGTCCTTTCCAATGGGACATAAGGTCCCAAACTTTAGATCCATCATCTCTTATTGTAGATTTCACGTAAAGTTACAAACTTTATGTGTATGTAGGGCCTTTTATAACCGTAAACACCAAAACTAATCCTCCAACAAGGTTTTCATACATAGAGAGGGAATAAGCTTATAAAGCATGTAACTTTATGATATTTGGGACCTAGTGAGGTTCAGATCTAGAACCATACCCCTGTGATAGGTCCAGGTCTAGGCTTGCTTCCATTTCCTCAAAGTTTGGTCATGAACTCCCAAATAGAATATAGGCGTAAGGTAAAAGATTCATACCTCAATTTGATGCCCAAGACGAACTAGATGCTAGATCCAGTCTTTTCCCCTTGATTCTTCTTCTCCAAATTAGGATTCCTTCCCAAATTCTCAAAGTCAAGCTCTCAAATGCACACACTTCACACACTAGGGAGTTTGCGGTCGTACACAGTCTCTTATGATGCTAAGGGAGGCTACAAGAGCGTTTAATGAGGCTTATATAGGGGCAAACCCCAAAATTAGGGTTTTCATTAAACAGCACTGACTCGTCGAGTCAGCGTTCTGACTCACCGAGTCACTTCCGATTCGTGCCCTTGAAATGCGACCCTACTCGACGAGTTGAGCTCCCAACTCGCCGAGTCCATGTATGAAACTTCTCCATTGGAAAGTTTCCAACCAATGCTCAAACCAGGTGTTACATTATTAGACATCGGGTAGAAGAGGTACTCCTCGTAGTGAAGAGGGTATCGTCAGAGGATAACCCAATAGTTCCCCTTACGAAGGGACTGAGTAGGGTTAAGCACTTGCAGCACGCTAGGAGCATTAGGCTGAAGGACGATATTAGTTTAGATTAGATAGTTTCGAAACGTGTAATAGATAAATTGTATTAACATTTGATGATTAAATAAAAGAGTATTATTAATAAGTAAAGTTGTTGTCTTATGTTAATTATTTACCTATTGTTTCACTTTGCATGTTTTGACTTCCTGAATAATAAGATTATTCGAACAGTCCACAGTCGCTCATACATAGGAAGTAGGTATGAAAGAAGACTGTCATGAATTGGTTGTAGACTTTCTAAAGTGTATTAGACATAGAAAAAGTGTGCTACAACATTCATGAGTGATTATGAACAAGATTTGAGCATTAGATTAAACCCAGGCTTGTTGGTATCATTTCATGGAATTTATCACGAGTGATCGCAAGACGATAATATCATATAATCTTTAAACCTAGATATATGATTTATTGTTTGCAAGTTGGTTGTGCATTGATAATGCGTAAACACATCAGTAAATTGATGTTATAAAACAAATTGTTGTACATTATTTGATGAGTGAATAGTAAATGCGTATAGGTCGAAGCTTATCTGTTCCTTTTATCCAAATAGGGTAAAAGCGATATCGGGGCCCCTCGATAATTTGGTTTGACTTATGTGCCAGGCCCGGTCAGGACTAAATTGATGTGTTCAATAAAGTTCTATGTCAGACGAATCAGAGATCAAGAAACAAACTGCTGGACAATAAGTTTGACTATGTTCCATGTATTTGTCCGCATGATATCTAAAACGGAGGATTATACGATCCCTTCTCTAAAGAACAGATTATTTACAAGATCAAGAGTTTTGAGAACTGCGATTGCTAATCGGATCCTGAAGTCGTACTTGCATTCATAGTTATTAGACGTATCCAAGTGGGAGACTGGTGGATTAGTTTCTAAGTCCGTAACTATATTTGGTATGTACTTGACCCGGTTGTAGCATGGTCCTTTTGGGTTGCCTTCACCAAAGCAACTTGATTGGATGAATAATAGAGAAAAAGGCTATTATGGTTTATTAATATATTATGAGAATAATATATTAAAAGAGAAATCATATTTATTTAATTAACATTGATCAAGAATTAATTTTATGGTCAAAAAGAGGTTAATTGAATTAAGGGGACTGAACTTGTAATTATGTGATAGTTGCAAAGTTGGGTAAGGAAACCCTAAAGTATAGGGTGGATGGATTCTAAGGATAACGCCTTAGGAATTCGTCCAAACAAGGGATTCTAGAATTATCTTTGGGCTGCTTGGTGGCTAAGTAACCAGATAAGGATAACGAATGAAACCCTAATTTCCACACCTATATAAAGACCCTTTGGCATAAGGAATTCGGCTAACACTTGAACCCTAGAAGTCTTGGAGCCAAAATTCCCTTCTCCCTCTATCTCTTGCCTCATCCAATTGCTTTTGGTGTTTGTGATTCATTAGAGGCACAAAATTTGGGGTGCTAAGGTTCTCAATGCTTCAAGATCTACAATCAACAATCAAGGTATTCATCTAACTTGTTTATTTGATATTCAATTGTTTTGTTTTATGCTAGTTTAGGGTTTACAAGCTTTGGATAAATTTGCATGTACAATAGAGAAACCTAGATCCAAAGCTTTAGGGTTTTGCATGTGCACATAGGAATGTTCTTTTGCTCAAAACCCATCAAGGATATGATCAACTTTGGGTACAATAGGAAGATTTTCTGAAGATAGCATTCAGGACTCGTTACGACCACTATGAGTTTTTGGTTATGCCGTTTGGATTAACCAATGCCCCAACAGTTTTTATGGATTTTATGAACTGTGTCTGCAAGCCCCTCCTAGACATATCAGTGATCGTATTTATCGATGATATATTAATATACTAACGAACATAGTAGGAACAAGATCATCACTTACGAATTATGCTAGAGCTGCTAAGGTAGTAGAAATTGTACGCTAAATTCTCGAAGTATGAGTTCTGGATCATAGAGGTACATTTCCTAGGGCATGAGGTTAGCAATAAGGGAATACACGTAGATCCCTCTAAGATCAAAGCAATCAAGAATTAGGTAGCACCTGCAAGGCCGAATGAGGTACTACAATTATTAGGATTGGTCGGCTATTATCGGAGGTTCATGAGAAACTTCTTCAAGATAGCTAAACTCCTCACGACATTATCATAAAAGGACACAAAGTTCAAATGGGAAAAAAAACAAGAGTCTATGTGTTGAGTCCATTTGTGTTGCGTCTTGGACCTTAAGTTTTGTATCCGGATTGGGCCTGTCTATCCGTGATTATCTAGATTAGTTCCGTGATTATCTAGATTAGTTAATAGGGTTTTACTATAAATATGCATGCATGTATGCGTATTAAAAAGTCGATCATTACGTTTATTATTGTAACCCTAAACACCTCTACAGTCGAAGTTCTTCATCGAGCTCTTCTGAGGTGTTGAAGTGTTAATCATACGACATATTCAGTGCCATTCTTGTGTTCTTTATTACATTCTTAATCATTAGCTTGCATAGAATCATACGATCCTAAGAGAACTTAGTTCCAACAATTGGTATCAGAGCAGGAGACTGTGTGATCAATACACATTCCTTCTGTATTCAGAATACTTTAGGGTTTCCGCTTTTATCGTACAAATAGAAGTCGTCTTCTTCATATCGACGTCTACTCTGTTTTAGATAAAACCCTAATCTCTAGTTTACAGGTTTGATTCTAGCATCCCACCATGTCTCACGAAGATTCACAAACGAACCCAATCAACATCTCAAACAGCATTGGATCCACGACCAGAATACCCATTCTTTACACTCAAGAGTACGAAGTATGGGCTCATCACTTCGAAGACTACGTGGTTGGATCTGAAGATAATGGCTATCTTATCTGGGAAGCAATCACACTTGGGCTATTTGTTCATTCAGCAACAAACACAACTGTCAAGTCCCAAAAGGACTATAACAAGCTGGTGACAGATGTAGAGAAGATGCCACAGGATGAGAAAGA